>NC_092875.1:293439850-295839850 GCF_028372415.1 Notamacropus eugenii | reverse complement strand
AACAGAGCATAAAGAGCTTTGCATTTGCCTGAGCAAACACACTTCATTAGGGAGTTAACCATTCAGAATGAATGTACAAAAAAAATATGTAATGAGAAATTTCCTGGTTTCATGATGAGGATTTTCTTTCTAGAGCAAGTATGCTTCCTGTGTGTATGTGTGTGTGTGTGTGTGTGTGTGTGTGTGTGCAGTGCAAGCTTTGCCACAAACTAGTTGTGTGATGAGTCATTTAATCTCTCCAAGTCTCATTGTCTTCATTCATAAAAGAAGGGAATTGGACATTAGATAATATCCAAAATTCTTTTCACCTATAAAATCCTATGTGGTTTATGAATGTATATTTATGGCCTTTCTGATATGATAATTTCATGCATTAGATTGTAATCATTGGGACCACTGCTATACATATGTTGCTATAAGAAATCCATTTAGAATGGAACCTTAGAAGCTTGTACTTGTACAATATCCAGGGTAAAACGTTCTGGATTTTTTTCTTCTGATTTAGGAGACAGGAGGGGAAATAGAATCTAGCTCTGAGTGGTTTCAACATATATATATCATTCAATTTCCAAAAGAGTAGACAATTATACCCATTTATTGGTAATCTGTTTAACTGCACCTTGTTGAAAAGATGTAAACTGCAACTATTTTTACTTCAGTTCATAGTGAATACAGTGCTGGAACTAGAGTCAGGAAGACCTGAGTTCTTATCTGATCTCTGAGACTAGCTTCTGTCTGTCTCAGTTTTCCCACCTGCAAAATGAGACAAATAGCACCAACTTCTCTATATTGTTGTAAAGAGCAAGTGAGATGCTATTTGTAAAACACTTTGTAAGCGTTAGAGTTCTACCCAAATGCAATGATTGTAGTTCAAATTCAATCTATTACGTCAATCAAATGAGGTGACTGATATTTCCAAATACCACTAAATGATCATTCATTGTCATAAAACTTAAAATGTTCTTCCAATGACATGCAAAGGTGAGATTTTCTGTCTTTGAAGTATGTTTTGTAGACTTATACAAAGTTTTTGATGTATTTAAGCTAGATTTGAGTGGTTCCACTAAACACTTTAATTATGAGGAACTACCATTTTCTGGAATAATTCAGGTGAATATCAGATGCACACAGGAACAAGGTTTAAGGTCAAAGAAAATCCACACAGTTACAACTAAAAGTTTGTCCAGCTGCTATAGATTATTAAAAAGAAAAAAAATAATTGTTTTCCATTAAATTTGATCTATGGTCTGTAGCCAAAGCAAAGTTTAACCACTGATGCATACATTTATGATAAATGCCAAAGAAAGAAGCTATTGCTCCTATTCTGATTTGCTTACAACTTAATATAATCTTAGGCTGGCGATTAGGCTTCAGATCTTTAAAAATGCAACAGAGATAAAATCTGATATTTGTTTAACTGACTTGAGCAAGTTAACCTCAGTTCATAAATATTGGAGGAGAGGGACGCTAAAAATCAGAGAGAAAAATATTGTTTTCGCTTACTTTCATATAAACTCCACAGAAACTCTTTACGGACTACAATTTTTTGGCATGGCTCCTAGAATAGTTCTGGTATGAAGGCAGACATCAAAGGGGATTGGCATATCTCTTGAATTTACCTGATAGTTTCGTCTCAATTCAAGCAATGTTTTGATGGCTGAAAAATAGTCCTGAATCTAACAGAATGTCAAGCATTTCCAAACTCACCAATTATCTTGATTAAGCTCTATGGTATTCCTTTATGTCAGTTTACAGTTTCATCATTATGAATTAGGATCTTGAAATTTTCCAATAATGTGTAATCTAGATTCTCCGTAAGAGCAGTTCACATTTATCTTTTCACTCCATTGGAATAGTTTCCAATGCCAATCTCCACTAAATAAAATATGGAATTCAGCATCTATATCATGTTTTTATTTATTCTAATTTTTAACATTCATTTTTAGTTCCAAATTCTCTTCCTCTCCCACCTATTGAGAAAACAAGTAATATGATATATATTATACATATGAAGTAATGAAAAATATTTTCCCATATTAACTATGCTCCAAAAAAAGGGAAGAAAAATAAAGTAAAAAAAAGTGCTTCAATCTGCACTCAGTTTGTTCTCCCCTCTGGAGGTGGATGGCATTTTTCACAATTAATCTTTGGCAACTGACTTAGATCCTTTTATTTTTTGGAATAGTTCAATATTTCACAGTTAATTACTGCTAACACATTGAAGTTACTGTTTACAGGGTTCTCCTGATGGTACTCCCTTCAGTTTGCATTAATTTATATGTCTTCCCAGATTTTTCTGAAACCATCCCCTTCATTATTGTTTTTCAGGTATGTCTTTATTTACATAAATATCCAGTTACAAGACAGACTCTGCTCTTGCTAGAAGTTATTCTGCTTCAGGTTTGTTATCTCCAGCCTTGAGTTGGCAGCTCTCCAGAGGCTGGCAATGAGAGGGAAAGCCTCCCAAAGGCTGTTCAGGTCAAACTTCTAGAAATCCTGCTCTGTCACAACTGACTTCATCTCAGCACCATAGCAGATGTCTGCATATCCAGAGAGGGGGGAGTCCTTTCCGAAAGGATGTACTTCAGACTCATAATCTGTCAGGATCCTCCTGAGATTGGGGGGATTGGCAAAGAAGGTTCCAATAGTATTCCATCACAATCATGTACCACAACTTATTTCACCATTCCCCAGTTGATGGCAACCTCTCAATATCCATTCCTTTGTAACCACCAAAAAAGCTGTTATAAATATTTTGGTACCTATAGGTCCTTTTCCTTTTACCTCGATCTCTTTAGGATACAGACCTAATAATGGCATTGCTAAGTCAAAGGGTTGCAATGTTAAATAGGATGAGAGTTAAAGATCTTGCCCCACTATTAATGGGACCTGCCCATTAAGGGAAGTTTGATCAGGGGAGATTTATTTTTTAGGAAGGTCCACACCTTTTGTTAATTTCTAATGCGGCACTGGTTCCCATGGATTGTGATGCCTTTTGGCTCTGAAAAGTGAATATATACTCTGAGATGAGATTTTACTTTGGAACTTACTCATTGGATGTGTTTGTTTGGCCAGATGAGACTCTGGGTATCCCCTAAGGAGCCCCCTAGCTTTGAAAACCCCAGATGTCAGTGCTTCTCTCTCTAGTCATGGTCATACAGTTGGATCTGTCTATTGATCTGTTGGAAGCTCTGTGTGTTGGCATTTATGTCTCTGTATTTGCTCTGAAGTTCAGGGTGCTGACTTTTTCCCCTGAAGTAAGTGAATGATATATGTGTTTGATTAAAGAAAATTGTTGAGCCCCCCAAAAGTTGCTTTTCTTTTAGAAAAGCAGATCAAAGAACCTGTACAGCAGGCCCTCCTGTGTATCCTGTGGTCCTTGCTGTTACAAGGGTATGCACTTTGACTGTCCTTTGGGTCTAGTTCCAAAATATTTTCCAGAAGGATGGTGTATTAGTATACTTCATCAGAGAAGTTTGCTGTAAAAGTATTTCCCTCAGTTTCCTAATTTCCTTCTAAATGTGGCTACATTGGTTTTGTTGGTTCAAAACCTTTTTAACTTCATGTAACCAAAATTATCTATTTTACTTACTGCGATCTTCTGAAGGAGTGAGTGTGAGACTGCCTCACTTAAATCCAATTTACTGGCAAGTCAAGACATGACCCTCTTGATGTCATTCTTGATGTTGTCTTTGAGAAAGAAGGAAAGACAATAAAATGTGAGGAGTAGTACCTGTCCTATGGGGACCCAACACGCCCTATGGGGAATGCTGCTATTTTTTCTCCTTCTCCTCCTTTTTCTGTTCATTCTGCTACTGCTGCTTCCTTCTTCTTCCCTGCAATGTGTGGTCCCTCTCTCCATGTAGTGCATCGTGCACTTACATGTACATGCTCTGGCCAAAGGATAATAACTTTTGGTCATTTATATTTTGTAAGATATCTTGAAGTTTGGGGGCTAGATTTTTTAAAAAAATTCTATTCATTTATTTATTTCTTCATTTATTTTTGCCAAAATGCTGGAACACTTTACTCTTAGTCCTATGCAGCTGTCATTTATGTTTCTTGAAAAAGAGCTCTAGAAAAAAAATCATTCTGGCTTTCATTGAATGGCCAGTCATTGACCCAAGCCCAAGCCTCAGTTGCTCCTTGTATGGCTTTTGATGGCTTAGAGTGAATGCAAATAGCAATTGTTTTCTGTTGCGGCCAGAAAGTCTGAGGGTCTTCTCTTCCAAGATGGATACTTTTATGATGGCAAACTAGGTCATCTTTTGTCTTAATTTTTATCTAGCCCTTAGTCATTGAGTGGACATTGCCTCAGACAAACCCAAACATGGGAAAGACCTTAATTTTAAAAGGTCAAAGTCATCCACTGCATCCTGGACCATTGCCAGCCATCTTGACTCTTGTCTTGCCACTGGACTCTGATGACTCTGGAGGAAAGAGTCCTCATCTCTGCCTCACCTAAATCTAATTCACTTGCAAGTCAAGACATCACCCTTATGATCTCATTGATTCTCTTGAAGAACAAAGGACAGCACTGACCTTACTTTGGTATATTGTGTGAAATGGTAGTCTGTGCCTAGTTTCTGTCAGACTGCCTTTCAATTTTCCCAGAAGTTTTTGTTGAATAGTAAACTCTTGCTCCAAAAGTTTGGATCTTTGAGTTAATCAAACACCAGTTTACTATGGTCAGTTACTTCTATGTATCGTCTACCTACCTGATCCCATTGAACAACCACTCTGTTTCTTATCCAGTATCTGATTATTTTGATGACTATTGTTTTGTAGTATGAATAATTTGAGATTTGGCACTGCTAAGCCACCTTTCTTCATTTTTTTTCATTGATTCCCTTGATGTTACCTTCTTAGAGATGAATTTTATCATTTTTCTAATTCTATACAATAATTTTTTGGTACTTTGGCATGGTGCTGAATAAGTAAATTAATTTAAGCATAATTGTCATTTTTATTATATTGACTCAGCCTTCTTAATATTTTCCCAATTGTTTAGATTTGTATTTGTATGAAAAGTGTTTTGTAATTGTGTTCATATAATTCCTGGGTTTCTCATATCAGAAAGATACCCCAGTATTTCACATTGTCTGCTGACATTTTAAAAGGAATTTCTCTTTCTAGAGCTTTTTGCTAAATTTCATTGTTAATATACAGAATCACTGATAAATTATATGGACTTTTAATATACTACAACTCTGCTAAAGTTGTTTCAGATATGTTTTAGTTGGTTCTCTGAGGTTCCCTAAGTATGTACTCATGTAGTTTGCAGAGTGATGGCTTTGTTTCCTTATTGCCTGTTTTTATCTCTTTAACTTCTTTTGTCTTATTACTATAGCTAGTCTTTCTAACACAATATTGAGCAATAATAGTAATAATGGACATCCTTGCTTCACTTCTGATATTATTTAAAAGACCTCTACTTTATCCCTATTACAGATAGTGTTTGCTTTTGATTTTGACAGATACTAATTATTTTTTCAAGTTTCATTTATTCCCGTGCTTTACAGTGCTTTAATAGGAATGGTGGTATATTTTGTAAAAAGCTTTTTTCTTCATCTAAAGACAGAATCATAATTTATATTGTTTTTGTTATTGAAATGGTCAATATGCTTATAGTTTTCTTAAACTTGAACCAGCTCTGCATTCCTAACATAAATCCAACCTAGTCATGGTGCATGGTTTTTGTGATATCTTGCTATGATCTCCCTGCTCATATTTTTTTTTGCATAAATATTTAGGGAAATTGGTCTATAATTTTCTTTTTCTGTTTTCATTCTTCACCAGTTTCTGTCACAGAAAAATATTTGGTAGGGTTTTCTAAGAGTTTTTTTAAAAATAGTCTATATGACATTAGAATGTTTTTTTCTTTAATTGTTTAGAAGAATTTACTTTAAAATTCTTCTGATCTTGATTAATTTCTTTTTTCTAAAACAGGTTTATCTGAGTATTTCTTTAAGTATTTATTGTATTCTACTTCCTCTTCGGTTAATATAGGATACACACAGGCACACACACACACACGCACACACATTCAAACAGTCATCCACTTCATTTAAACAATCAGTTTTATTGACATATAATTGGGTAAAATAGTTCCTAGCATTTGCTTTAATTTCATCCCCATTGGTTGTGCATTCACCTTTTTCTTTCATGATAGAGGTAATTTGTATTTCTTCTTTTTAAAAAATCAAATTAACCAATGGTTCATCTTGATCTTTTCATAAAACCAGCTCCTACTTTTGTTTACTAGTTCTTTTTTGTTTTTTACTTTCAATTTAACTATTCTCTTTGATTTTCAGGATATCTATTTTGGTGTTAAATTGGGATTTTTAATTTTTTTCATTGTCTAGTTTATTTTTTAATTGTATGCCCAATTCACTTCTCTCTTTTATCAATGCAAGCATTTAGAGATATACTTTTTCCCTTGAGAACTGTTTTGCCTGCATCCCACAAATTTTGGCACATTGTCTCATTTTTGTTATTATCTTTAATAAAATTATTGGTTGTTTCTATGATTTGTGCTTTTACTCATTCATTTTTTAGATTAGATTAATTAGTTTCTAATTAATTTTTAATTTATGTGTCTATCCCTTTATTAAATGAAATTTTATTGCTTGAAAAAGCATTTAATATTTCTGCTTTTCTGCATTTGTCTGTGATTTTTATACCCTAATACATCCGAATGTGTCGTATACAGCTAAGAAAAAGTAGACTCCCTCTATTTCCATTCAGTTTTCTCCAGAGATCTATCATATTTAACTTTTCTAAAATTCTATTCATCTCCTTAATCTTCTCCATCATCTTCATGGTTAGATTTATCTGACCTGAAAAGGGAAAGTTCAATTCCCTGGCTAGTTAGTTTTGCTATCTATTTCCTTGTACAACCCATTTAACTTTTCCTTCAAGAATTTGGTGCTATGCTATTTGGTGTGTATATGTTTAGTATTGATATTACTCCATTGCTGATGCTACTGCTGCCTCCGAGACTCACAGCTGGTATTGCCCCTATACTGCACTCCCTGTCAGTACCTGCCGCAGTGCCACAGATCTCTCCTTTTGACTTCCTAAATTGTCCTGTACTGGAAAAACGTCTCATTCCACTCTTTTGTTGGCTATGCCCTTTAGAATTTGAATTGATGCACTATTTTAAAATTGTTTAGAAGGAAATGTTTGGAAAGTTCAAATTAAATGCTCCCCTTACTCTGCAAATATGGTTCTATCTCAGTATCTGTATTATGAATAGAGCTGAGAGAAAAAAGAAATGCCAAAATGAAATGCTAAGGCATTCTTATAACTAGTTGAGGAAAGAACAGAATCAATGACTTTGCTCAAGGCAGGGAAATTGACCAGAGATGGACAATTTTCCACAGGACAAGAGATCTAAAGGCCCCCTAAAGACTATTCTAAGGGATTGTCTAAAATCAAAAAGAGAAGGGAAATAATGTGATATGTTCTAGTGAGTAGAACTCTGGACAAATAGAATGAGGAATCCAAACTGAGTGTCACATTGAAAGGATCCAAGCTCTGTGGTGGAGAGAAGACAAGGCTTGGTGCAAAGAATAAGCCTCAATAGGAACATTTAATGCCTTCCATCTCTCATAACTTGGCTTTTGGGAAAGAAGGTCCAGGTTTGAATGGAATGAACAAAATATTCAAGGGAAACAGTACTGATGTACTGAGGTTGCCCATTTGGGGGCTATGTTTTCCTGAAGTCACCTTTGCCTTCTAGATCTTGAATCCTTTTCTTTCTTTTAAAAAATTTAATCTAGCCTAGAATTTGGGCAGGAAGACAGGTTTAAATAGGAAAACTAAAAGAGAAATATAAACATCTGTCAAAATAAAGGACAAAGATATACAAAGATAAGATTTCCAAAGTTATAAATGTTCCTTAAATTCACACAGCTGGGAGGGAGGGAGGGAGGGAGAGAGACAGAGAGAGAGAGAGAGAGAGAGAGAGAGAGAGAGAGAGAGAGAGAGACTGTGGGTTTGAGCAAGTTACTTTCTGTTTCTGTTGCCTCAGTTTCTTCCTCTATAAAATCAAGGAACTGGACTAGATCAAGGGTTCATAAACTTTCTATATGTATGTCATATATTCCTTTGAGAAGATGATGATGGCCATAAACCCTTCTCAAAATGTTTTTAAATGCATAAGATAAAATACATAAGATTACAAAAGAGGCCAGTTATATTTAAAAGCAGTTATAAAAATATTTTTAAAGGCAAGATCACAGCATTCATGTTAAGAACTCTTTTACTAGATGATTCCTTGTATTCCTTCCACTTCTAATACTTTGAGTTGTGGGGATTGAGGAGGCTTCTAGGCCTCACCTAAAGCATCTGGTTTGCTGGAGGATTTATTACTATATCCCTAGCACTCAACCCTAATTAAATTTCTTAGATACCCAATTATAAAGAAACAGCTAATTATTCTTGATGATTATATGCTAAGAATAGCTTTAATAGAAAGTTACATAATAGACTTCTTTTCTTTAGGAGGTAGGGATGGGCAGCTTTCCTAGTAAAAGCCTGGGGACTTGGGCTCCTCCTCCCACAAACCTTACATATAAAATCTCCCCTCTTCGCCCTCCCCTTTTGAGCCCTTGCCATTGCTTATAGTGTTTAGCCCTAGCAGAAAAAAAAAAAACAAGCTTTGGCTCTCTATAGAGAAACTCTATAGGGCTGGATATCAGCTTTGAGTAATGTAGAATCTTATAACTGGATAGCTAGGTGGTGCAGTAGATTGAGGACCAGTGCAGGAGTCAGGAGGACCTGAATTCAAATCTCTCCTCAGACTTTTGAACACTCACTAGCTATGTGACCTTGGGCAAGTCACTTAACCCCAAATGCCTCATCCTGGGTCATCTCCAGTCATCCTGAGGAATATCTGGTCACTGGATTCAAGTGGCTCTGGAGGAAAAGTGAGGCTGGCGACCTACACAGCTCTACCTCACTCAAAACAAAGTCAAGTGCAAGTCATGTCATCATTTCTCTGATGGCATGGTCTTCTTCAGCAACGAAGGGCGAACACAGAATCTTGGAGTTAGAAACAACATTCGATGTTATCTAGGCCTGAATCTAACCCAATTCAGTAATAACTTCTTTAAAATCTCTGATAGTTATTAATCATAATTTCTAATCCAACTTTTGTAATCTTTCCCCTAGCTAGTTTTTTACTTGTTTCTTTTCGTTTTTTCTTTTATAAAGAAAACCCTAGGTTAAAAAATTATTAATGTAATGAAAAGTAATCAATAACCATTTGTTAAATACTTCATGTTTCCTCTGCACTGTGCTAAGTATCGAGAGTACAAAGAGAAAAGTCAAACAATCAATCCATTCAAGGAAACTGCATTTGAATTTGGGAGAAAAGATGTCTACATATAAGTATATAAATATATAATGTATAAAATGAATAGTTAGTTTGGGAGGAATGGAGGGCACTAGTCCTGAGAGGATCAGGAAAATCTTCATGTAAAAGTTGATATTTGAACTGAGGCATGAAGGAAGCAAAGGATTTCAAAACTGAATATGAGAAGGGAAAGCATTCCAGGCTGGAGATCCTGGAAAGGCACAGAGACAAGAGTTGGTCTATCACTACTTCACTCATAGAACTTATAGTCTTTCAGGAATATATGAGAAAAATATCATGTATGTACATATGTTTATATATACATATATGTGGGCATATGTATATATAGAGATATATTTATATATATAATACAACCTAGACGATTCTGGACAAGTCATTTACGCTATCTCTCTCAGTTTACTCATTTGTAAAATAGGAGATGATAGCAAGATCTACCTCTCACAATTGTGAGGATGAAATGAGATATTTGTAAAGTGCTTAACAAACCTTAAAGCATATTGAAAATGCTTGCTAAAGATATTGGTGAAGTCTAAGGCAGAGAGAGAAAAAGGACACTATTAATTAAGAAGATCTGATAAAACTCACTAAAGAAGATGCATTGGGTTTTTAGCATTAGGTTTTTTAAAATGCATAGGAATTCAGGTAAGTGGGAAGGCATGAAAGGGAAGGACATTAAAAGTGTAGGGTTCAGCATAATAAAAAAAAAACAACACTGGCATTTAGATGGGAAAGTGTAAAGAAGATTGGAAGGAAGAAAACATTTCAGTTTGGCTGGAGGAGAAAATACATGAAGGCAAGGAAAAATCAAAACTACCATCAAGGTTTCAAACACAGGGAGCAGTGTGATGTCACTAACAGAAACAGAATAAGTTTAGGAGAAAGATGAGAAGCTTACTTTAGAACATGTTGAATGAGGAGCTGATAGGAAAACCAGGGAGAGAGATGTTGAGTTTGAGCAGCTAATAGGAAAACTGGGTAGAGAAATGTTATGAGAATTTGGAATTATGGATCTTTTGCTCATATCAGAACAGTGAGAGATCCAGAAATCATGTGTGTACATATGATATTTGCATGTTAACAAATTACAATTTTTTTCAGAATTGCCCTATGTGCTTTTTCAGAGATTCATTAGCTGATTCAATTACCGTAGGGAACTCTTGATGGCAAAACATCCTCTTTTGATGTGTATTGACAACTGTTATGTCACAGAGTTTAGAGAATGACCATGTCCACTAAAAATAATGTTATTATTATATTTGTCACTATATTTATCAATGTCTTCATGCTAACTACCTTCCTTTCTCAATCTATTTCCATTTTGGAGCATAAACTTCCATACAGATAACAGTTATCAAAATGCAAGGGCACGAAGCTGGAAGGCATAGCTTATCAGTTCAACAACAGAATTAGTGGCTTAGCAAAAACAGGTTAGGAATATGGTAAATATGGTGAGATAAAATGCAATAAATATGGCTAAGGTCTTACATTGATTTCAAAAAGTAGACTCTGCAAGAACAGGATGGGGATAAATGAATAGATGAAAATTCTTATAAAAATACCTGGGTATATTAGTGGATTATAAACGCATTCAAAAGTCAGTGATGGCATTTGCAACAACCCCAACAATAACAAAAACACCAGTCCTATCTTCAGCTACATTACTAAAGATACAGTACCCAGAATGAGGAAAGTGGTATCCTACTGTACTCTGCCCTTGTCAGACTGTATTTGGAATGTGAAGGTATAATCCTGAGTTGCAAAATTTGGTAATAACACTGAGTAACTACATGAGGTCCTGAGGAAGACAACCAGGATGATGAGAAGACACAAAGCCATACTGTATGAGAATCAGTTGTGAAAAATAAGGCTGATTAGCTTGGAAAGATTTGATGGAGGGAGAATGGTCAGGAATGATAATTGCTATCAAGTATTTAAAGTTTTGTTTTTTTTAATGTGGAAGAAGAATTTAAATTTGCTCTTTCCAAACCTAGATGACAGAACTAAGAAAAATTGTTGATGTAGGTTTGACATGAGAAAAAAAAAACTTTCCAAAATTTACAGTTATCTAAAAGTATAATGGACCCATTCAGGAGTAAGTTCCCTTTGTTTAGCCCATGGTCCAATTCATCCAAGGCTTAAATAGTTGAATTAACCACATTCAGTTCGGGAGGCTACCCCCAAAACCACAATTCCCTGGCTCATCATGCCCATACCCAGAGCTGTCTCTAGGAAATCTCCAAATTAATATGTTTCTAGGTTCCAAAAGATTTGGATAAGACATCCTTAACTCCTATATAAACACTTAGTTAACTAATTATAAATATATGAGGTATAGGCCTTCCTTTATTCTACATCCCTCCAAAAAACTTGAAAGGACACAGAATGGTCCATATATTAATTATCATACTCTCAGCCTTTGAGTCACAGTTTCCCTTGGATCATAAAGTGCTTCACTGATAAAATCATGATATGGTTTGGATTTATCTTAGAGATGTAATGAATTTGGTGGTGCTAAGAAGACAACTCTTTGATTTTGTGGTGAGTTTAATCATAACTTCTCAGGTAGACAGCTATACATATGATATCTTTAAGAGCTAGACTTCTTGAGAGTAGATAAAGAGACATTTTTCATCTCATTAATAATATCTAAATGATTCACAGGAGAATTGGAGGGCAAATTCAAAGTATCTTGTCTTCCTGCCTCATTTTATGGTTTTAGTCTCTTAATCATAACTTCAGGTGCCATATGCACTACCCATGACTTCTCATGAACTATCCTTTCTCTGTTAGAGGGTTGGATTCTAGAACTCTCACAAAATTGATGCTGCCCAGGAAATTTGCATTCTCTTTCAATTATTATACTACCTGGGAAATGTCCCAAAGAAATCCCTCTTGTCCAGTAGTCAAAGGTCTTAGAGCCCTGACCACTTGGCCACATGTGTCCCTGTAGTCACCTTTCAGGCTGAGAGATTGCCACTCTCTCTCTAAGGCTAAGACAAAGAACTCTTTACTCACTCTACATGGGTAAGAAAAGATGTGCTTCTGCCCAAAGAAGCCATTAACAATTCTAAATCCACTCCTGAGATTCACTGCTAAATCTTCTGTTCTCTCTATTAAAGAAAAAAAAATTAGAGGAGAAAAATGGGGGCAGATGTGTCTGTCTTCTTCATATCTAGGTCAATGAAAAGGAAAGACTCATCCCATATATTCTGGAAGCCCACCAATTCATTTTTGGGACAACCCTAGTCATTAATATTTAACAAGAACCCTGCTGTGTGCAGGCAATGCTGCTCTCAGGGATGGTGAGTAAGGGACCATTGCTATGCCTACTGACTGCCATCAACCAGCAGAAAAGAATGAAACTGCTCTCACCAATTGCTTTTGCTATTTGGGGCAACTGTGTGAACATTCCTATACAGGAAAATGAAGAACAGAAAACTGAAAATAAGATAGAAGAGGCTGTTGCACATTTTTAAGAGAGAAAATCAGAGACTTTGGAAAAAAGCTCCACCCAAAAGTACCCACCAGTGAAAATTTTATTAGAAAAGGATGAAAAACTTTTTTTGATAACTGGAGGAGCAGAATATGAGGCATCTCATCTCACTGACAAACTAATAAAGGATGGCCATGAGGTTATAACTTCCTTATGGGTAGGAAAAGAAATGTGGGATATTAAATCGGTCATGAAAATTTTGAGCTGGTAAACTGATAAAGCTAATAAACTATGATGTTGTAAATACAGTAAGGTGGACCAGATAGCAACTCCTGCTTCTTCAAACTACATGCACAATCCTATCAAGATGCTAAATACCAGTGCAATCAGACAGCAAATATATTAAGACTGGCAAAATGTGTTGGAGCACATCTTTTTCTGGCCTTAACTTCTGAAGTATATGGAGATCCAGAAGTCCATCCTGAGAGTGAAGATTACTGAGGCCAACTGAATCCAATAGGGTCCATTATGATGAAGGAAAACCCGTGACAGAGACCATGTGTTTATGCTTATATGAAGCAGGAAGGAGCTGAAGTTCAAGTTGCCAGAATATTCAATCCTTTTGAGCCACAGATAGATATGAATGAAGCTGAGTTGTCAGTAACTTCATTTTGCAAGCTCTCCAAGGGGTGCTTCTCATAGTGGATGATTTTGGCTCTCAGACTAGAGTATTCCGTTATGTCAGTGACCTAATAAATTGGAAATTATGGCCTCAATGAACACTGTTAGAAGCCTTGTCAACTTGGAGAGCCCAAAAGAGCACACAATTCTAGAATTTACCAAGTTTATTAAAAACTTTATTGGTAGTAGAAGTGAAATTCGGTTTCTCTCAGAAGTTCAGGATGACCCACAGAAAAGAAAGTCTGACATAAAAAAAGCAAAGCTAATACTAGTGTGGGTGCCCGTGGTCCCTTTGCAAGGCAATTTGGTATTATCATTGAAAACCTGAGTACTGTACAAATAGTTGATACATCCCCAAACTGAAAACCAGAAGGATTAAAAAAAATTGAAAAGCAGAGCACAACATAACCAAAAGAAGGATTTTCTCCTCTGGACAGGAAAATTGCCTTCTTACGTTTGACAGGTTGTAATTTTTCCTTTTTATTTTTAAGAAAGACTTAAATAAGTGTCATGAAGAACAAACTGGAATTTTATTCTAAAGCTTGCTTTGAGAAACAGATATACCAAAACCCTTTCCTAACACATGCATATCTACATTCAAAGAACAGCAAAAAATATACCTTGTGAAGCTTGCCTTATTTAAAAATCTGTCTTTTCATGTAAAAATATAACAGAAACATCTTTGAGTAAAACAGCTTTCAAAGTTTTTTATCTTACTATGAGATTCTTTGCTATCACCAATAGTTTTATTTACTGGTTTCTTTTTGAAACTGAAAACAAAGGTAAATGGAATGGGAAATGTTAATTGCATTTATATACAACTGGGTCCCATAGTTATACTATCTATAAGAGAAACAGTTTAAAAAATATCGTAGGGAAACTGAAGTGCTGGGGTTGAGTACGCAGGATGATACAACAAGAATTCTGTTTGAAACCCTTATGTTTCTTTGGATTCAGAAATTTTCCAAGGTTTAGTTTTAGTTGCTCACTGGATTTGGAGATATTGTCATTGCTTTTCATGGATAAGGATATTGTAAATTATTACTATGTTGGGCTACATACTCTGGGGGGAAAGTTAATGTATTAGTGTTTGACAGTGGTTGAATGTGCTAACTTTATATTATTATAAATATAACACTATAACTTTAAACCAAAAATATCCTTAGTGAGATATCCTGTGTCAATGTGGTCTAAATTACTAGTGATCAGAAAGCATCTTTTTAAGGCACTCCCAACAGAATATTATCAATATATATGAAGATTCAGTCTTCCAATAGCAATAAGGAACTGAATTTTATCATTATCCCCCAACACATATTTGTACCCAAATCCTCAGAATTTAGATTCTCCTTTGTGCATGTAAGGTTCTGACCTAGCCACCCCATTGAAAGAAAATTGGAATAGACAAAAGCTTAGTTGGGGGAAGGAAACAGAAATATAAAAAGAATTTTTTTCAAAAAGGAAAGTAAAAGGAGGGAGGGAGTTTCTCCTCCCAAGAGGAATACATTCAATGTTTCCAAAATTTCAAATCCCTTCTTATGAGTTTACACTTCACAGAAATATTGTGAAGAAACTGCCCTAACTCATTCCATGCTAAGGCAAGTAATGTGATTCCACCACTGACAGATGAAACAATTCCGGATAAGTCTCCAAGAGAGAACTCATTTATTGCAGTCTTTAGACATCTCTCTTGAACTGCTCTGGCTCATGTAAGACAAGTAGTCTAGCTCCAAAGAAAATCATATACAAGTTCAAGCTGTACTACTACTTATCAGAGCTGTTGAAGGGTCAATTGATGTTTAGATATTTACTGGGCTAGATCTCTGAGGTCTGAAGTCGGAGACAAGATGATGAAATAAAAGCAGGGACTCGCCTGAGCTCTTCATCAGACTCCTCCAAATACCTTTCAATAATGACTCTAAAGAAGTTCTAGAGCAGCATAACGCACAAGAAGATAGAGTGAAACAATTTTCCAGTCCAAGACAATTTAGATGGTCAGTAGGTAGGGTCTGTCACATCTGAATGGGTATTGAGCATAGGACAGCACAGGCCATGCCAGCACAGACCAGGCCCCAGTAAAACAGGAACAGGTCTTGGGAATGATTGAATCAACAGCACCAGTGGCTGTAGAGATGAAAGTGCCGGGAGAAATAGAAAGAGAGAAGTAGGATGGAGTAAATTATCTCACCTAAAGGAGACAAGAAAAAGCTTTTACAGTGGAGGGAAAGAGTGGGAAGGTGAGGGGGAGTGAATTGGTTCAAGAGGGAATGACATACACACTCAGCTGGGTATAGAACTCTATCTTACTCCACAAGAAAGTAGGAGGGGAAGGGGATAAGAGAAGGCTGGGTGATTGAAGGGAGGGCAGATTCAAGGAGGGGGTAATCAAAAGCAAAATACTTTTGAGGAGGGAGAGGATGAAAAGATGGAGAGAAAAGAATAAATGAGGGCAGGGGGAATAGGATGGAAGGAAATATGGTTAGCAATAGTAACTGTGAAAAAAAAATGTGAGGCAAGTTGCTCTAGTAAAAGTATCATTCTTCAAATATATAGAGGAGTGAAATTTATAAAAATAACCATGCCCCAATTGAAAAATTATCAAAAGATATAATCGGTTTTCAAATAGAGCAATCAAAACTATCTAAAGCCATATGAAAAAATACTCTGACTCACTACTGATAGGAGAAATGTACATTAAAACAATTCTGAGGTACTACTAGTACCAATTATATTGGCTAATATCACAGAAAAGGTAAATGACAAATGTTGGAGGGGATATAGGAAAAATGAGACATTAATGCTCTGTTGGTGGAGTTGTGGACTGATTCAACCATTCTGTGGAGCAATCTGGAACTATACCCAAAGGGTCATAAAACCATGCATACCTTTTGGGTTGGTAATGCCATTACTAGGTCTGTATCCCCAAACAGATAAAAAACATAAAAGGAAAAGGACCTATATGTGTGAAAATATATATAGCAGCTCTTTTCTGGGAGCAAAGAATTAGAAACTGAGGAGAAGCCCACCAACTGGAGAATGACTGAACAAACTGTGGTATGTGATTATGATGGGATACTGTTGCACTGTAAGAAATAATGAGTACGATGCTCTCCGCAAAACCTTGAGCATGAGCTCATACAAAATGAAATGTACTGTGTACAAAGTAACAGCAATATGGTAAATCATCAGTTGTGAATGACTTGGTTATTCTCAGCAATACAATGATCCAAGACAACTCTGAAGGACTTATTGAAGGAAAAACGCTATCTACCTCCAGAAAGAGAACTGATAGTGTCTAGACATAGATTGAAGCATCCTTTTTTTATTACTTTATTTTTCTTGAGAGTTGGGTTTTTTTTTTTTTTTGTAACTAGGGAAAAATAAAATACTAAACAAAGGAAAAAATAGATCTCTAAGGTCTTTTCTATCTCTTAGTATCTTAGATTTTACAATTTTGTTAATATATTTTATGTCAGTGATTCAAAGAGGAGTTGTCAAAACTCATGGCATTTGAAGTGTTTGCTTGGATACCTGAAATTCATTATGAGAATTCCAGGAAGTTCAGAAGCTTCTGAACAGCATGTGAATTAAAAGAAAACGCAAAATATTCTGCCTGAAAAACTTGTCATTATTTGAAGTGTGCTCTTTTTATATCATCTTTTCAACAGAGGACATGGAGCCACTTTCTTGGGAGCCAATGAGTACTACCCTTGGCTAGTATGTTTCTATGAGAAATCTCATTCTAGCAAGTCTCTCTCCCAGTTCATTCTTTTTCCTCCAGTTAGAGACTCAGTCACTCCACACAGTCATTCAGGGCTTTAACTTCTTCCAACATTACTGTACATCAGCTTCCATTACTAAATATACTCTGACCTTTCCTTATAAAGGTATAAGCCTGGAACAAAGCTTTCAAAAAATTAGTCAAACTCACCATCAAAAATCATCTTATGTTTTGTTCCCATTTTAGACAGACATGATCTTCCAGAGTTGATGTGATCTCTTTGTGTACACATTCTAATTCTGCCTCTTGTAACTGTTGAATAATTAAAATTTGGATTGTACATTAAATTGCATGAGATGAATTCATTACCATAAATGTTACTCTCATAACATATTGTAGGTCTTAATTTCTTAAGGTAAAAATAGTCTTACTATTTGTTTTAAAAATTCTCATCTTGTTCAATAGTGTTATTATTAAAATTGTTATTGTTGCTGCTGCTAATTTTCAAAATAATAATCACTGGTGATTATATAGCACTTTAAAGTTTATGTTCTTTACTTATATCTTCACATTTGAACTAAATAGTCCTTTTGAATGGATAGTTTTAGGTTTGTCAATTGGAATTTGTTCTCTATCTTTCCACTATCCTTTAAAATTTCACTATCATACTCTTTAAAATATGTGGTTAGATAGTAAAATCAAGGCACATAGGTGGGGCAGTGAATAGAGTGCCAGGCTCATTTTCCTGATTTTAAATCTGACCTTATGTACTCACTAGCTGAGTGATACTGGGTGAGTGACTTTACCCTACTTACCTCAACTTATTTATTGGTAAAATGGACTGGAGAAGGAAATGGCAAATCATTCCAGTATCTTTGCCAAGGAAACCCTAAATGGGGTCACAAAGAGTTGGGCACAACTGAACAACAACAACAAAAGATAATGCCATATATTTAATTATATTTGCACTTTTCATTTGATTTTTGGGATAGGAACTATAAATTACTTAAAGGATTTATATGTCCCATTGGATTCAAAACACATTGTGTATTTATATGCACTCATATGTGTGTGTGTGTGTGTGTGTGTGTATATATACACACACACATAAAGAGAGAGATTTCTATAACTGCTCCCATCCCCCAAATTATGTAACAATTGACTCAAAATTTGCTTTATAAGTGAATTTATTGTACTCTAGAGGAAACCATTTTTTATTACTCCTAATGTAGTCACTTGACAAGTTTCTTTCAGCAAAGAAAAATGTCAGCCTGACCCTTCACTTGTAGCCATCTCTTTAAAAGAAGAAAAGCAGAAATTAGCTTGTTTCAGTTTCAATTTAAGAAGAAAAAGCAAAGGAAAAAGGAGACTTTAAAGTCAACTCATCATTGGCTACTTTTAGGGCTCAACATGCCTGAAATTGCTGATTCATTTGTTATCAACCATTCTCGTTTAAGTCTGTGTTCATTTTACAGTGTCTAACTTGATAATTATCTCGTGCAATTTTCTTTTGGTTGGGCAGTCACTTATTTTTGAAGTTACTTAACAGCTGGATTTCATCAGAACCCTGCTACACATAATCAGGCCATTGCAATTTTTCATATGATGATGCTGGGTGTCATTTTAGATGCACTATAATCTTCCCAGGAAACGACAGCTTTTTTACGTCAATAATGTAGTCACCACTGATTTCACACTTAACTGTGAGTCTACATGAGATCCCAAATCAAGTCATGCTAAAGTCATTTTGGATTCATGCATTTAGGAAAGCTATATTTGTTGATAGGATGTCTTGTCTCTTATAACCATTTAGATGCACATTTATTCTACTAAGCCTTTTATAATTAAAACTTTTCCCTTTATTTGTCTGACAAGTGGTTAAACTACCACTTAGAATCACTGTGATTTCCCTTTTCATAAGCTTCCCTGAAATCTTAGTTATGTCTATCAGGGAAAACAATTCTCTTTAAATTGATGGCTTATGAAAATAATGGAAAATTAAATATCTGCTATGCTTCACTAAGGCAAGAATAAGCATATCTTTCAATGGAATAAAATATGACTTTAATTTTCCTCAATCACTGAATATTATGGTATTAAAATAATAGATTTGATTCTATTACTGTCTCATGCAGGTGAAAAATTCTCATAAAGGCACAAAAAGACATCTAAAATCTTTACTCTGGAATTTAAAATAATGGACTCATAAAGGTCCTCTTTTTTCCAACTGCTACCTAAAGCATGAAGATTCGGGGATGAGCACAGCTCTTCAAAACAAATATACAAAAGCTATACAAAAAATCATGAGAAAGCATCCTCATTACCGTAGAGGGCATAAGAAGGATGGGGCAAGGAAAATTTCAATGAATGGACTTTTTACTTATCCTTCTAATTGTATTTTATTTTCCAGGGTTAAAAATTATAATGCAGACAAATTCAAATGAACAAATCAAGGTAAATAAAGATTAAAAGTGTTCCCATTTCTATTTATTTTAAACTTAACATTATTCTTTGGTATCACATTTCTTGAGGTTTGAGAGGGGAGGAAATTTAGAACTCAAAAAAAAATTAGATGAATGTTAAAAACAATTAAAAATAAATTAATATTATACTTGGCCTCAAAATGATAGAAAAAAATTGATAATGTCCACTAACTTTAATACCATCCTAAATGATTCAAGAACTATTCTATGGGCCCCTTAAGTTGTTTTTAGTATACTATCACATTTTTGAACTTTTGTTCCAGTAGTAGTTTTCAAGTACTTAAAAAAAAAACCCACAGCCTATAAAACTATTTAATTATCCTGTCAGAACTCTCAAACAACTTATGGAATAAGCACATATTTAGGACAATTCTTTATAGGTTCACACATTTAGAACTAGAAAGGATACTAGTAGTCACCTAGACCATCCCCCTGACTTTAGAGATAAGAAAACTCAGGCCCAGAGAGTCAAGTGATTTGCTACATGAAGTAATTAACAAAGATGAAATTTTAATTCTGGTCCTCTGACTCAAAATTTTGCACTTTTCACAATGCCAATAGAAGTAGGAGAGGTAGGACTATTGCCTTCCAGCCTAACATCAGCAACAACAAAAATAATAATAGAAATTTTATGAATTTATTCCCCAGCTGCATTTATTAGAAATGGAAGGGGGCATTGGAAAGTGAAATATCTGGACTTGAATATTGCCTTGGTACAAACTTGCCGTATGAACTTAAGCCAGGTTTTTCTCTTCTCAGAGTTCAACCAAAACTTCTCTCCCCAGAATTACCAGTAATCTTTTAACTGACAAATCTAATGACCTTTTAATCCTCATTTTCCTGACTTCTCTGCAACCTCCAACATTGCCAATTACCTTCTTTCCTTGATTCTCCCTTGTCTCTAGGTTTCATGAGACTACTGAAGAGGTGAGCGTCAATTGGGGAATGCTGAACAAGCTGTGGCTTATAATTGTGATGAAATACATTTTTTATATTCCATAAAAAATGATGATGCGGATGGCTTCAGAAAAACCTGGGAAGACTTATGTGAACTGATGTAAAGTGAAATGAGTAGAACTAGAACATTATATACAGTAATAGTGTTATTGTATTATGATAGTAAATGATTTAGCTATTCTGATCAATACAATGATCGAAGACAATTTCAGAGGATTCATGGTGAAAAATACTATCAAGCTCCAGAGAGAGAACTGTTGAATTCTGAGTGCAAATTGAAGTATAATTTTCTTACTTTACTTTTCTTTCTTTTTTGTGCTATGACTAATATGGAAATACAGTCAATCCCCATCTTCCATGGGGGTAATGTTGCTAGAAAATAGCACAAAACTAAAAAAAAGACAATGTTGATACATTGAACCTATGGGAAATAGGGGGTTAGGTTTTTACAACCATCAAAAACTCTAATCTTTTGCTAGAGATTGCTGAAAATGTACTTTTCTGCACATAATTCTTTACACAAACATTAATCTGATGATAAACACTTCTCCTAACATAATAAACATGTAATAACTCATAAAATGCAGTCAAAATAAAATTTGTAACATGCAAAACATATTTCTCACCAGTAATCCCCTGCAATTTTGTGATCTTTTGTGCTAACAGCTCCAAAGATTTCATTGATTTCAGACAGTTAAATCTACAGTACCATAAAACTGCACAGCAAATAAAATTCTTAAAACCAAAATATTTTCGACTGAATCTTACCTTCCACTGTATCAGGTGGCAGTGTGAGGGCATCATGCTGTATACTATACTGCTGTAAACCTTGCTATGTTGATTGACTTCTGAAAACCAAGAGAGAAGTTACTGGGACTTTACTTGCTGCTGTCAGAAGATGGTAAGACTGGCAAGGTCTTAACAATACCTTTGACACTCTGTCCTTCACAGCTGGTAGATAGTATTAGAGATCATGAAAGACGTACCAGCTTGAAATAATCTGTCAGTACTGTCTACTTTGTGGATGCCATTTGAGATCCCTAAGGGTTTTAGAGTATGGGACCATAGGAGAGGCAAGTTGCTTTGTTTTGTTTTGTTTTGTTTCGGTTTTCTCTCACTAAGCTGTATCATTGACTTTGCATGCTTGGGCTTAGAGCCAAACAAACTTGTACTATGCTTTGGGAGTATAATTGTAACTCAAAACTTGAGATTAAAAGGAAAACAATGAAAATATGTAATGAATGCAAGACAACTTCTTTTAAATATTAGCGTGAACAAGACCAGTGCTTAATAAAATACCAGCCATTCCACAAACTTGCATTCATTGTACCTGGCACCTCTTTTCTCTCTTTTGCACATAGCAGAAATGTACATGGTTGCCAATGCAAAAGTGAAAATGAGGAAAGTAGAAATGAGGTTACTAATAAAACGACACAAATATTCCAAGTCTCAAAAGTTAAACACACTTGAAACATTGAGGATTTAGTGTATGTTTACTTCTTGCCTTCTCAGTGTGTGTAGGAAGAGTAGAACAGAGGGAGAGAATTTGAACTAAAACATTTTTAAAGGAATATTGAAAGTTAAATAAAGAGCAAATTAAAAAATAACTGGGTTTTATGTCACTAATCTTTATTGTTTCTCCTTCAATCTATCTGACTGCTCCTTCTCACTTTCCTTCATGATAGGTATCTCATACAGTTCTGTCTTTGGCTTTCTTGTCATCTCTCTGCATATTATTTTGCTTTGTGATCTCATAAGCTCTCATGATTTTAAATATCATCTTTATGCAGATCATTCTCAGATCCATTTGTCCAGCCCTAAGCTTTTTTCTGACCTCTATTCTTACATCTCCAACTGTCTGTTAGACATCTCAAACTGATCATCCGATAGACATCTTGAATTCAACATGTTCAAATCTGAACTCATTGTCTTTTCCCCCAAATCTGCTCCTCTTCCTAACTTCCTTACTGTTGAGGATACCACTGTCTTTCCAAGCTTGCAACCTGGGTGTCATCCTTAGCTCCTTGCTGTCTAAGCTGTTGTTAAGGCCTATCAATTTTATTTTCATAACAGTTCTTCAATATGCTTTCTCCTCCCTACCCTGAGGCAATCCTTGGACACTCCCACCCTCTTGGTGCAGCCATAACCTCATGTGCCTGGACTATTGTAATAGCTTGCTGACTTGTCTGCCTGCCATAAGTCTCACCCCACTCCAGAGCACCCTTCACTCATCTTTTTAAAGCACAGGTCAGACCATGTCCCAACCCTACTCAATAAAATCCAATAGTTCCTATCACATCAAGAACCAGACATAAAGTCCTCGGTTTAATATTCAATGTCCTTCCTAACCTATTCCAGCACATACCTTTTCATACTGCTTTCAGACGCTTTCCATTACTCCTCCCCTGCACTGCCCTCTACAATACCAACTTCCTGGTTGTTCCTTGAACAGGATGCTCCATCTCGTTACTCCAGGAATTGTCACTGGACATGCACAAAATGCTTTTCCTTCCCTTTTCTTCTTTGATTCCCTTCAATTCCTAGACAAAATCCCACTTTCTACAGGAAGCCTTTCTCAACCCCTCTTAATTGTACCACTTTTTGTTCTCTTTAACTTATGTAGAACTTGCTTTGCATATATCTGTTTACATATTGTCCCCCCATTGCATTATAAGCTCCTTGAGGGCAAAGATTGTCTTTTGGGTCTTTTGTATGGGCAGAACTTAGCACAGTACTGCTGCATAGTAGGTGATTAATAAATGCTTGTTGGCGGATTGATACATAGTTTGTGCATAGCTATTTACATGTTACTTTCCCCCTTAGATAGTGAGTTCTCAGAGAGAAGAGACTGTCTCTAAAAATTAAGGTAAACTTTCATTATATATTGAGCACTTAGCATAGTGCCTAGCACATAGTAAGTGTTAAATAAATGGTTATTGACTGACTGACTAGTATTCATCTCGAAGGGTATTATTTGTTTGAGATCAAATGAAATAATGTTGGTAAAGTGCTTTCCAAACCTTTAAGTACCATATAAACGTCAGTTGTCATTATAATTACTTTTACTTATTTCCTTCCAAAGCATGTGGGCCAAATTATAATCAATGGCCACCCAATCGTAGGCCAGATTTCCAACTTCTCTCCTGCCTTTCTGGTTGGGCATATTCATATGACCATTTTTCAAATGGAATGATAAGAGTGCAGATGAGAGAATGCTTCAGAATGCTCACATGCCCTAATAAAATTCCCTTAGCTTAATCCTTTACTAGAAGTCATTGCCTAATATTGCTCACAAAGGTTAAGAAATAGATTCTGACCATGGGAATAAAAAAAAAGCCAGTCAGACTGCAAAGATGGATCCTGATAGGAGAATTTAAACCTGTATCTATATACATGGGACTTAGAATCAACCCAGCTGTTAGATGTCCAAGGATACTAGTTGCAAGTAAAGCTTTAGATGGGGAAATGTGTAAGACTTGTCTACCTCCCAAGAATATTGTGAGGATGAGTTACAGACTCAGAGGAACACAGAGTTGGACTAAAAATTCCATTTGGCTGCCTTGCAGTTAGTTTCCCTAATATATTGTCCTTCAAGTTGGAAAAGAAATGCCTGAAAATGTAGTTAGCCCTGAATTCAAGAACCAGATGAGAAGTCATTGGGATCAAGGTTACATGGGGTTTCAAATCCACTTACAGTACTAACAGTTGGAAGGTTAAAAGATCCAGCTTTGGAACTGGAAACATTATACTTTAGTTCCATCATAGATCTGAGTTAAGAGCTCCAATCTTTACTTGTCTCTAGGATCAAATATAAAATTGTGTTTGGCTTTTGAAGCCCTTCATAATCTGGCCCACGACTGCCTTTCTAATCTTCTTACACTTTACTCCTTCCTCACAAAACCCATGTACTTTTTGACTCAGTGACACTGGCCTCCATATTGACCCAATTTGGGGCATTTTCACTGGCTGTCTTCCAGGCCTGAAATTCTCTGCCCCCTGGCTTCCTTGGCTTCCTTCAAGTCTTAACTAAAGTCTCTTTCTCTACAATAAGCTTTTCCCAGTCCTCTTTAATCTTGCCTCTGAGATTATTTACAATTTTATCTACATATATCTCATTTATACATAGTTGTTTGCAAGCTGTCTCCCCATCAGACTGAGAGTTCAGTCCCCTACCCTATTTGTATCTCCAACTCTTAGCACCTTGCCTGAGACAAAGTACATGCTTAGTAAATATATGTTAACTTGACTTTTCCTCTACTATGTCCATGCTGCTCAGAGGAAGTTAGAGAAATGATATGATGAAGAAGTAGTCTTTCAGAATGTAAACTACTTATACACTTTTTAAAATGGAATTTTCCCAATTGCTTGGAGAGAGAAGTGGGGAGTCATTGCTTGTTTGCATAGATGTTCTTTGACTTGTAAGAACTGTCATTGATTGTTCCCTTGTTTCTTCGAGTAAAGCCAGCATTTTTTTTGGCTATTTTTAGGTGCCACCTTTGGATGGTGATGTTATTTATTTAAGGCTTAAAGGAATACAATCTAGTTCATACATTGTTCAGAACCATTCTTATTATATTGACTAATATATAAGGGGTTTGGGATTGTGTTGAGACCATAGAATCGCTAGTTTTTCACGTCTAGAATTATTAAACATCATTGTAACTTTTGTAGAAAAGTTGTTCTTCTAAAAGTTGTGTAGCAATACATTAGCTATATTTTACCAGGATTCATTTATTCACATTTCCATTCTGCCATAGGCAAAAATTTAAAACAATTTAAAACCTGGAAAATATTGACAAATGCATCAATGTTAAAATGAATTTCTGTTTGGGACCACATGATAATGCACACTATTTTTTTCTTTTTATAAGAATGTCACCTTCCATAATAATACTTCACTTCCATCAATTCATTTTTTCTTCTTCTGATGAACTATTTGGCTTAAACCCCTGAAAGTTCGGTGGAAGGACATTTTGACTTCTTACATTTTAAAAAAAATTTCCATTAGACCTAAAAATTAACCTTCAGCTTGATTTCTCATTTCACTTTCAACTCATTTCAACTTTTTTAAGTTTCTTTTCTATCTCACCAGATTATTTTGTTTCCATTAGGAAATAAGGTTTTCATTATAGCATTTGGAAAGTGTGTGGTGACATAAATCCAAAACCAAAAGATTACGTAGATTTTTAGAACAGATTTTTAAAAATGTTTTTCATCTTTTAATGATTATTTCTACATCTAAGTAACATTTATGGTGCTACTAAACTAATACTTTTCCTGAAGATACGCATAACTTTGAGATGGGCATAAAATTTTCTTGGTGCTTGAGGAATAATTCCATTTTCTCTAATATAGTCATTATATTTCAGAGGAAGAGGGAACCTTAAAGACCACCTTAACAGATTATATAATCATAGAATCTCAGAGTTGAAAGGGCACTCAGAGGCCTCCTAATTCAATGTGTAACTAAATAGGAATCCGTTCTACATTTCAAACAAGATATCTATACATATACACAGAAAAATAGGTAGATGAGAGATAGATGTGAAAATAATTATTAAAAAATTAAAAGTTTAAAATCTGTTTTTAAAGTTTATATAACCTAGTTTGCAAAGCACTTTTCTCACACCAAGCCACTAATAGGTGTCATTTCCATAATTTTTACAAAAATTATCTGCTTTGATCTTCTCAGAAACTCTGTGAGATGAGTGCAATTTTTACCCAGATTTTAGATAGCAGGAAACAGCCTCAGCAACATTAAACAAGTTCCCTATCTCTATACAGCTAGTAACTACTAGATTTGAGATTTGAATCCAAATCCACATAACTCAAGGTCTAGTACCGATTATAGTGCAAGAAATCTCATCGCATTTTAGAGAAGAAACTGAAGCTCAAAGTAATTAATTAATAACTGTGATATCTAGGAATCGACAGAACTAGTACTCAATCTCGGGTCTCCTGACTAGTGATCTAGTGATCTTTCTACACCATTTAAAGAGGTTCATGTGGTTCCCTAGTTACTTATTTAAGGCTTTTTTGACAGAGTTGGAATATCAGAACCCTTTAGTAACTCTTTCATAGCAACTGTACATATACTTCCAGGACTTTCTCTTCAAAGGACTGGGGGCATGGTGTGAGATTTCATGCTGTCTATGGTCAATTTCACAGGATCTTCACCTTTTATAAATGAAGAAATTAGTTTGTCTGCATGTGTCTGTGTAAACGTATGTATGTGTGTGTACATATATGTATGCATGAGAGTATGTGTGTATATGTGTGTGTGTGTGTGTGTGTTTGAAGGGACTTACTAAAAAAAAAATTTCATGGTATCTTTGCTATTTCAACTCCAACCTCTTGGTCTTTAGCAAAGTGTGAATTGTTAAAGTATTGATCAAGGAATTACTGTGTGCTAGGTACTTTACTAAATACTAATTATACAAATATAAACAATCAACCTTTCTCTGCCCTAAAAAGCTTACATTATAATTGAGCAAGGCAATATGTAAAGGGGACCTGGAAAGGAGGATAAGGCAGGATGGTATGGAAATGGCCAGGAAGGAGCAGTTGAGGACTGGTTCCTGGCAAAATAAGGTCCAAACTCACTTGCCAGAGCCCGTGTATCAGGAGCAGAACACCAGGTTCTTGTGGAGGGAAGATTAAGATAAAGACCAGAATGTATGCAGTGAGAAAATGGCTGAGAAAAAGATAGAACTCCTGGTTCTGGACAAGATAAGGTGAAAGCTCTCTTTTATCAGAGCCTAGAGCCCCCAGGACAGAGTCCAATGCTTTGGGGCGGGAGGAAGAAGGCAAGAATGATGCATTAGAATATGAATCATTATTTTTAGCAATAAATTGATGCCTAATAGTTATATACACCAGGAAGCTGAATGCAGACAGGAATATGGTCCAATTATCTTTTTTCTCAAAATCAGCTCTTTCCATTTAAATCCACTGGCATCAGTTGTTATTCATGTGGGGATGTCAAGACCAAATGCCCTACTTGTTTCAAAAGTAGAGCAGATTCCTATTCAGTTATATGTTTAAGCAGAAGCCTCTGAGTGCCCTTTCAGCTCTGAGATTCTGTGCTTACATGATCTATTAAGGTGATCTTTAAGGTCCCCCCTACCTCTAAAAGAAAATGATTATAATAATAAAAAAAACTAAGCTATTCAGAAAGCATCAATAAAATTTTACCCCCAGACACAATATATAATTAACACATTGACTGATGAAAGACTACACTGAAAAAGATGTGGAACTAAGGCTAGCAGTGGGAAGATTACAGCATTTTAGGATCTAGCTAAACTTCTCAAAAACCATCATCGCTATACTTGGCTTATAAGATACCACATCTCACTTCTCCTAGATCAATTTCAGCAATATCTATTAGTAACATTGAGCATTAAACAGTCTGATAGGACAGAAATAAAGTGTTGAAATGGAATCACTCTTACAGCATTGAGTTAATCAACTTCATTCCAACCCTCCAACAAGCTGAACACATGCAAAAAAAAAAAAAAATAATGACAGCAGTTATCTCAGGTTCCAATGCAGAGTAAGCCAAAGTGTAACAAACGATGGCCACACAGCTATAGGTTACTGAGAAATATTTAAAGATCCTTCTTTAGTTTCTAGAGTTACAAACAGAAATAATTCTATTTTTATTTTATTTTTAATTTATAGAATAAAACTAGCATCTCCTCAACACAGTGCAATAAAAAGGTGATTACACAAAAAACTGCACATCTGCTATACACAATTTGCTATTCCTTTCAAATGTACAACAAAATTATCGTATATATTTCTTTATTTTTCTTCTCCCTCCTACCCTGCCCTAGAAATGGCTACCAAGAGACCAAAATAGGTATGTGTGTGTAAAATTATTCTAGGCATATTTCTAGTTATCAGTTAGTGATAGTGATTTTCTTCATATGTCCTTTACAATTAGCTTGAGTATAATACATAAAATAAGTTATTCACTCAAAGTCATTCTCAAAATAACATTGCTGTTATATACAATATATTATATACAATATAATAATACTATAATATAATACTATATACAATCATCTCTTGGTTCTAGTCATTTCATTATTTCATGCAAGTCTTTCCATATTTTTCTAAAAATCATCAAATTCACCATTTCTTATAGCACAGTAGTATTCCATCACAATCATATACCACAACTTGTTTAGCCATTCCCCAACTGATGAGCACCCCATCAATTTCCAGTTCCTTGCCATCACAAAGAGAGATGTTATAAACATTTTAGAACACATAGGTTCTTTTCCTTCTTCCCTAATTATCTTTGGAGACAGACAAAATAGTGGTATTTCTGTGTCAAAGGATATATATAGATAGTTTAATAACTTTTTGGACAGATGATTCAGACTTTCAGTTAAGTGGAGGTAGAGTTGTTATTACAACACACTAAAGAAAGCCATAATCTCAAATCAAAGAGGAATTTCTACATGTGCATACGTTAGTTAGAAACCAGTGACCACATACTTCATTAGCCTTTCATATAAGCAAAATTAATACCCATTTGTTATTGGTTAGATTAAGACATCATGATCAGGACCCTGAATATATGTGCGAAACTGATCCTTGAATCATATTTACTAACCAAAGGAGTTCTTTGTCAACTTCTTGAAAAGGTAGAAAGCAGTCTCTGTTGGAGGACGTAGGCCTTTAGCTATGGGATGAAAGAAGCTACAACTAAGTGAAGAGTAAAAGTATCAGTGGTCACAGGTGAAGTCCCAGTACAAAACAAAGTAAAATTGGTACACTTCATAATAGTTCACTTTACTTGCTCATAGGATTTAATATTGATAATAGTTGGGTTTTATATGGCATGCATGTAAAATTATCAACATATATTTATTATCTCATTTAATATTCACAATCAGTCTTTAAAGCACTTGCTACAAGCATTATTATTCCCATTTTTCACATGAAGAAACTGAAACCAAAGAGGTTAAGAGGCTTGGTCAGGATAATGTAGAAAATAATAATCTTAGCAAGGCTAAAAACCCAGGTTTCATCTGGTTTAACTCCAGATCAAGCATTCTTTCCACAACTCCAACCTGCCTCATTCTTTTTTTTTGGTAATTAAAATAATTATTGAACGTATCTTGTCATAGTCATTTCTAAATAAGCCACAACACCACCTCCAACCCATTCAGGGAAACTTCTCTTATAACAAAGAAAAACAATTAAACAAAACCACCTGAGATAGCTAATATGTCTGAAAGTTTGTGAAGCATGCTACACTCAACCAATCAATAAATAAGCGTTTATTAAATACCTGCATGCCAGGTACTCAGTATGTGCTAAGAATATACTGAGCACTAGAGAATAGAAGAACAAAGAATGAAACAGTCATATACACATAGTAGAATACACATGCAACATAAATCTAAAAAAAATAGAACACATCCTTAATAAAAAGAAGTGAATATGGCTTGAAGGAGAATTCTTAATCAAAGGCAAATATGTGAGAGAAAAGAAAAAGATTATTATTGTCATGTAAATTTTAAAAAATCACTCGCATAAATACAAATCAATGCAACTTGGTTCTGGAGAGAAACTGTTAATTGGGAGAAAATATTTTAATCAAATGTCAATGATAAGAACTTGATGTCTGAGACATATAAGGATCTAACACAAATATAAATGCATATTGATTGATTAGCATATAGAAGAAAAAGGACCATTAACCAATGATGATTGTTCAAAGAATCATGAAAAATTAAAATAAATTTCATTTATCATAAGTATCCAAAGATCATTCAATTTTGGAGATGTTGGCATAAGCCTATATAATCTGTCAGTTTTCTACTTTTCATGGAGCTTCTTGTCAAATAAAAAGCTATTCTACAGATAGTTTTGTATATCAGTATATCAGTTATGAAGCTATTGCTTATTTCTGATATCTACTCTAGTTTGTTTCATTAATCAGCTTTTTAAAAATTAACCAGCAACAAATAGTTTTGATGATTACTACTATTTCATAAAATATGAAATATGAAGTGCTATTCCTCTTTTATCTTTACCTCAACCCTACTATTTAAGTCTAGAAGATTTCTCCCTCCCAATGAATACTGTCATTATTCTTCCTCTCCTAATTAGTGATTCCCCTGGACCAACATTTTCAGAAAGAGCTTGAACATGCTTCACCCCATTCATTTCTGCCTTCTGATTCCACTTTATCATTCTTTCCACTGCCTTGCCCACATACCCTTTTCTCCTCATCCTCACCTTTTTAGTTCCCTTTTCTTAGTTGTCTTTCCTCATTGAATTTTAAGTGCCTTGAACAAGGAGTGATCTCCCTTTCTTTTACTTGTACAATCAATACAGCACAGTGCCTGGCACATAGTAAGGACTTTAGAAATGGTTTATCTATCTGTCTGTGTCTGTGTGTAGATAGATCTATCTATCTACCTACATATTTATCATCTATTATCATCTATCTTGCTTAGTTCTATGAACTGACATTTTTTTTACTTTATTGGTATAGCTCTAAATCTGTAAATGTATATAAGTGAAATCTGTATTTTGATTGTATTGCTATGCCTCAGCCAGGAGCAATGAACATCCCTGCAATTATTTGTTTCTTTATTTTTTAAGTATGACTAATAATTAACTATTTTATATGTTTATTGTTTCTTCATAAGTTGACTCCCAGATGTTTTATACTTTTTATAGTCATTTTGAATGGTATGTATCTGTTATTTATTGTTATGCAGAGATACAACAGATTTTTGCAGCATTTTTTAAAATTCTGAAACTTTACTGAAACCATGAATAGTCTCAATTACTTTTGTTGTTGTTGTTGTTGAATCTCTAGAAATTGGTATAATTTTGCTTCCTCCTTGCCAATATTTGTCTTATTACTAGAATTTCTAGAACAATATCAAATAATAGTGGGGAGAGAAAGCATTTATGTTGTACTTCTGCATTTGGGAGTTTCTAGCATTTCCCACTGAATTAATGTTAATGTTATTTGAGTTTTATCTTACTATAAAAAAGTTCTTGCATGTATTTGCTTCTTAAGAGTTTTAAGCATGGGGGCAGAGACAAGATTGCAGAGCAGAAGGGCAGACCTGTAGAAGGTCCCCCCAACACCCACCATAGCCCACAAAATACCTGTAAAAAATAACTCTAAACAAATTCTAGAGCAGCAGAAACCACAAAATGATAGAGTGAAAGAGATTTCCAACCCAAGGCAGCCTGGAAGGTCAACAGGAAAGGTCTATCGCACCAGACGCAGAGCAGAGCGCAGGCCAGTGCCATGCAGCAGGGACAAGACAGGAGTAGATCTCAGGGTCCGCAGAATCACTTGCAACAGCTGCAGGTCCCAGATCCCTCAACCCACAAATGCCAAAGGCAGCTTCAAAAGTCAGTGAGAAAGCTCTTTTACCTGTGTGAGAAGGGAACACAGTCTGGCCCCAGCAGCCCCAGGGCTGCAGCAGTTACTATGGCACAGCATCCATTTTAGGAGCCCTCAGTCTAAAGCCCCTGGGGGAATTGCATGGCTTCTCTGGATCTTGGCCTGCAGTGGTGGCCCTGGGGTGAGGAGAATTTCTGACTGGCCTGGTGGAGCTGGTGGAAGCTCTGAAGAGGGAATTCTACTCACAGATCCTGGGCAGAAAAGAGTGCTTGTGGTTGCTCCTAGACCAGAGCACAGGCTAGGAGGGGAGAAACTCCTCTCCTTTGATTGTGCCACTGTGGAGGAACTGAGAACTTACAGGTCCCCAGAGTATAACCCCTCTCAACAAAGGACTCAAAAGTCAAGTAATTGGCTGGGAAAATACCCAAAAAGGGAAAAAAAAAATAAGACTATAGAAAGCTACTTTCTCGGTGAACAGGTATTTTCTTCCATCCTTTCAGAAGACCTAAAAGTCAAGGCTTCTACATCCAAAACCTCCAAAATAAATATGCAACAGTCTCAGGCCATGGAAGAGCTCAAAAAGGATTTTGAAAATCAAGTAAAAGAGGCGGAGGAAAAATTGGGAATAGAAATGAGAATGATGCAAGAAAATCATGAAGAGCCAGTCAACAGCTTGCTAAAGAGACCCAAAAAAATGCTGAAGAAAATAATACCTTTAAAAATAGGCTAACTCAAATGGCAAAAAAGATCCAAAAAGCCAATGACGAGAAGAATGCTTTAAAAAGCAGAATTAGCTAAATGGAAAAGGAGGTTCAAAAACTCACTGAAGATTAAAGTTCTTTAAAAATTTGAATGGAGCCTTTGTGTAGCTCCTTGCTAAATCTGAGGCCCAATGCTTTTGCATCAATAAAGCTCCCAGTGGCTACAGAAAAGGTCTAAGTGAATTCATTCACATTTTGAACCAGCTCTCTCATCTGTCTCTCTCTTCAACATAATGGTGCCAAAACCCAGGAGTCCAAATATTAATTGGACTCCTTTTCTTTGTTTTCTTCCCCTAACCTTTCTATTCCCACTGTCTCCCTAGCAGTGAGACCCCTGAAATGACCAGAGACTGCCAGTGTTTGTAGCTTCACTGACTTTTGGGCGGTCAATTGGACTGTGGACCCTCGTATAAGGAGACACCCTTGTGCTGGGTCAGTCACATTTTTTTCTCCCCTCTTCCTGAGACGTTGGGAAAAGTGGTGAGAGGCTGCTTGGAGACTGCTGGAAAGGGTATTCAGGGAGGAGATCTTAAGGAAAAGCAACTAGTGTTCCATTGTAACACAGCCTGACCTCAATATAATCTAGAAAAGTAATTTGTGAAGGGGATTTCTAAACAAAACAAGCTTCGTAGGAAATTTGGTCTCCAAAACTCAAAGAAAAGGCACCTTGCTCTGCTTGAGCAGACTTTCTACCTTGTGCTGTTCCCCCTGCACCTTGATTTACCCTGTTGTTCCTTCCCCTCCCCCTGAAATGTTGAAGGAGGTGAGTAGGTGGACCTCTGCACCTTGTTTTCTTTAGGGGTCTTTGCACCCCAGTTTCAGGGTCTCTGCCCTGGGGGCCTCTGTACCTGGTTTACTGTCTAGATGTAAGCCTTCTCTCTGTTCCTAAACTTTTCTTCCCCTCCTTGAGGGATGTACATTTTCTAGTCTAAGTCTCAAAGGTGAAAGATACAAGGAACTACAGCTCCTCTCCAGTCACGATTGGAAGGCTCTCAGTCCAGTGGTTGGAGGCTATGGACCTGGACGTAACATTCCACAAGTCCTCTCTGGAAGGGTAAGATCAATTCCCTCATTTCTCTTATTACTAGGGAACTGGGAAAATTGCAGGTTTTCCTTTCCTTCTGCACCCCAATACTCCCTGTCCCCACACCCACACCTACAGGCTTATCCTTCTCTCCTGGCCTATTGGCCACCAGATCCTTGCAGCTGGACTCAGCAGGACTTCCCTGCAAATTGCCCCTAGGTTAGCAAAAATGTGAATTTGTGAATAATAATCCTTTCTTTTAAAGTGTTAAGAGTATTGGGCCTTAGAAATTAAAATGTTACCACTAGTAATTATGAATCCAGATTTGATTTGCTCATTCAACTAAATTACAGTCACTTGATTGATAATTTTGGTTCTGTTTCAAGTTTTAAATACATGCTTGTGGTATGGTTATATTTCTGAATTTTCTTTTTGTGTAATTTTGTATTATCTATATTGTTAGAAAAACAATTTCTCTTCTAATCTAGATGTTGTTAGATTAAGAATTGTGCTATCAGATTATGAGGTTGTTAACTAAAACAATGATTTTTGGAACCATCTAGTCATAAAGTCTAATCAAGCCTGTGTAGTCTTCAGAGTTTCTACTGAGAAAATTTTTAAAAGCCTGGTACACTTATCGTGATAAGGCCAGTTTGATTGGATGTGTTCTTGTCTTAGGGAAAAAAACTGAACTTCCTCCCCAAGGTAAAACACCTTTTGGTACTTAGGAATTTGTGATTATTGAAAATTTTGGTCTTATGACATTTTGGGGATTTGTGATACTTAAAAGATATTTTAGACCAACTTGGTTTCCAGAAATCCCAATCTTTAAGGTTTCCAACAAATTTACTTTGTGAAAGCTTAGTCATTATCTCTTTTAGCATGAATTGTGAGCTTTTTAGGAAAGGGAAATACTTTTTACAAAGAAATGCTTTGCAAAATCTCTGTGTGATTCTAAAGGCCTACTAAATTCCATTTGCAAGCTAATTTGTTTCAATTACTTGATACCAATAAGATTATATCCAAACAGGCTGTGAGTTTTCTAAATTTCACTCCTAGGTTTGTTGTGTCCTTAAATAGGTGCTTTCAGAGAAACAATCTTTGGTTCATGCTCCAGGTATCCTAAGACAGGGCACTCTTGTGAATGTGGGGCTGAAAGGTTCAATACCCCACTCTAAATTTTTAAGGGGTGAACATAAAAGTGAAAAGTTAAAATCTTAGCAGATTCTGGAGGTTTTGTCATTGATCATTAAGGAATTTTGAAACTCATTAAGGAGTTCTGAAACACCTCCTTACATCCCTAGTCACTGTCTTACCCTATTCTCTTCCCTTGAGTCAAGAGGGTGAATGAAGGAGGATGGGTCAAGAAAAAGAAGCCAACCAGCCACTGTCTGCACTTGGTAAGATAGCTCATCCTTATAATTTTTATATGATCTGGAAATGCAACTGATGTCATCTGATGTCATTGTTTGTGTTTACAGCTAAAACAATTTCATTCTTACTTAGGAAAATCTTAAGTTTGCTGGTTATGATTTTAATGTTAAAATCTAAAGCTGGTATACTGTGTGCATATATGTGGAAAGGAAAAAGTACAGCCCCAGCAGCTCTAAGCAACTTTTTTGATTCATGGAGTTCCTAAAGAAGGAATTTATTTTGGTGAGAATATGAAAACACACACACATGAACTCTAGTAATTGGCTTTCGCACCAGGACTAATTTAAAATTTGAGATGTGAGTTCTGGTAAATTTTTGATAGTGGAACTTGCCATCTGAGGTAAAAGCTTTTGGGACTATAAGGAACTCGGTTTTGAGTTATCTGATGGATCATAAAAATCCATCCCTAATCAATAGTCAGTAATCGATCATCTGAGAGAAATGCCACAAGCTACTCAGAGACCATTACAGGTGGAGATTTTCCTCTGAAACAGCTGAGAGGACAATTCTACCCTCTGCCTAGGATGAATCCTCCTGCCTCAGTTTCCCTATTGCATTCCTTTGAAAAGGAATGTTTCCCACCTGAGTATTCCTGAGTCTGGCTATGAGGTGGAATTGACTTCATGTTTGCAAAACTGTGATGCTTTATCTACTCATGTCCTTGCTTTTCCTTTTTTTGGCAATTTCTGTAATCAAAGCAAGTGGTCCATCTGAATGAGTTCCATACCCCAGATGGGTAAATTAGCACTTCACAGCCATGTGAAAAATTAAATTCCTGCAATAGAACATTTTTTCTGAATGATATGGAAATAATCAGACAAAGGGAAAAGAAGTTTGTGAAACCAATGTTGAATCATTATCCCATTGACTAAGGCTGGGATGCATCTGAGCTACTACATTGTGTTTAAGATCTGGACTGTTCAGCCCAAGATTATATTCCTTTTTATACCCTTAAACAACTTAGTCAATAGGCCTCTAGATATACATCTGTATGAAATAAGGTCCTTAATAATTGTATATTGGTACAACTGACTGAGGGATCTAGCTGTTATTCTATTAATTACTGAAACTAGATCAGAAACATCTTCAGTTTGAGGAAAAGAATTTCAGTGCAATTTTCTTAGAGGGAGGAAACATGGAATATTTTTGTATTGATAGAGAAGTCAACTTCAAAGTTTGTTACTATTGTGGAGATAATACCTGTTTATATCGTGTGTTCTGTGATACAAAGATGTTTTATTATAAGCAACTTATTGATATGTACTGTTTTGGAATTAATTACTTAATAGATCCTCCCAAGTCTTTTACGAAAACTGGAGTTAAAGTCAGTCTCTTATAAGTAAATTCAACTGTATAACTATTAAACTTAAGGGTAGAAAGCTTCTACCTGCAAAATGTTGTTACTTATATTTACATGTATTGAGTTGTATCCTCAATAGCACCTGATCTTCCAAAAGGAATTGGAATCAGAAACATGTCAAAAGTGAATCATATCACAGGGATCTTGGTTTCTTTCTTTTGTTTTTCTTTTTTGACATCACTTTTAATGCTCCTTCTATTTGGGGAACTTGTTTGTCAGATTTGCATCTCCTAGACTATGCAGTTCACCTGCAAATGGGTCATCAACAAGGATACCTGTTCTATGCTCTCCTTCCCTTCCCTTGACTCTGCTTCAGCCTCATTTTACTCTCCTCCCCACCCCTACTCAGGCAGGGACAGTGCCTTTGTCCCTCTCCCAAAAGCATTTGGGTGGATGGCGAGGCAGACAGCAGTGCTGAGGCAGAGAAGCAAGCAGGCGGCAGGATGTAAGATGTGAGATAAGATGTAGGGCGTAACTAGCCAGAAAAGACTATACATTGAAGCCCCTCACCTTGAGGGCTTGTCTGTGTGCTTTCTAGCTGTGTTCTGGGCCCCACCTTGAACCACTTCTGTTCCTAGCCCACTTGATTCCTGATTCCTATCCTATGCCAAGGGTTAGGCATTCTTCCTCAGGACTGGAAGTCTAATGCCTTAATTCAAATAGGGACTCTGTGGGGTGGGCAGAGTGCATGATTGCTGGGTGTGTCATCATCATGCCCAGGATACTTGCTTACTCCCCCTAGCTCTTCCCCTATTTCCTGAAGATCCTGCATGGAATTTTTCATTTGAGCACTCACAGGATATTACAAGCAGCCTCTTGGATGTAAGCCACTCCAGCCTGATATCTCTCCCTACCTCTTCCTGGGGGTCATTGTTTCTCCGCCTTCTTTCCCCTCATTGTGATCCCATTATTGGTCATTTTATTTGTTCTTATACTGGGTCTGTGCTTGTTTAAACTCCTGGTTTGATTTGTGTCTTCTCACCCACAGCAACTTGTAGGGCACCAACCCCTGCCCTTGATGAACCCCAGCGCTTTGCCTCTCTCCACCCTGGACTCATTTGGCACTGCATTCTGCACCCCATGCTGATCACCTCCCCCTTCAACTTATTCTGGCCCCTGAAGTGGATTCTTCATCCCTGTTCAGCAGGAAGAAGCTACTGAAGACAATGACCTGTGCCCCTTTTCCCCTGAAAGAATTCTCCTACCTAGTGGTTGAGTGGGGAAATGATGTGGATAGAAACAGTACCCTAAGAGTTAAAATAATATAGATTGACTTTGTGAAGACCTTGGTGCCCTAAAGTCTCCCCTTACCCCAACTTTCCCTTATCCTGGATCATATAATTCCTTGCTCCCACCCCTCGTCCTGGGGAATGGGATTTCCTTATCTTGTGTCACTCATAGTCCTCACCCTGTGCCTTTTTATCTTGCAAGACTTTTTTATAAGACCTACCCTAGATCTCTAATACCCACAAGGAAACCCTAAAATCATCCTATGTAAGTCTAGTCCTTTTCCTATACCATTGCCTTTGTTTAGCTCCTTGCTAAATCTCAGGCCCCTTGCTTTTGGGTCAATAAAGCTCCCAGTGGCTACAGAGAAGGTCTAAGTAAATTCATTCACATTTTGAACCAGCTCTCCCATCCAAGTCTTTCCATATTTTTCTAAGTCCACCAACTCACCATTTCCTATGCTACAATATTCCAATCCGTACTGTCTAGTTGTGCAGCTCTACAGTATGTACTATAGTATGTACAGCATGTAGTCCAAAACAATATTGACTATAGGACTATCTGACCTACTCCATCATCTCCTGGAATCTTCTGTCACAAGAAACTCTCACTGGGGCCTTTAGGAATTGGGTTGGTGGTTTGTTCTTAGAGAAGTTAAAGTTGATGTTGTTGAATTGTCAATAAAATTTAATTGTACACATTAAAAAAAATTAAAATGGAGCAGATAGAAGCTAATGACTTTATGAGAAATTAAGAAATTACAAAACCAAAAGAATGAAAAAAATAGAAGACAATGTGAAATATTTCATTGAAAAAATAAATGACCTGGAAAATAGATCCAGGAGAGACAATTTAAAAATTATGGGACTACCTGAAAGTCATGATCAAAAAAAGAGCCTAGACATCATCTTTCATGAAATTACCAAGGAAAACTGCCCTGATATTTTAGAACCAGAGGGTAAAATAAATATTGAAAGAAACCACCAATCACCTCCTGAAAGAGATGTGAAAAGAAAACCTCCTAGGAATATTGTAGCAAAATTCCAGAGTTCCCAGGTCAAGGAGAAAATATTGCAAACAGCTAGAAAGAAACAATTCAAGTATTGTGGAAATACAATCAAGATAACACAATACCTAGCAGCTTTTACATTAAGAGATTAAAAGGTTTGGAATACAATACTCCAGAAGTCAAAGGAACTAAGATTAAAACCAAGAATCACCTACCCAGCAAAACTGAGTACAATATTTCAGGGGAAAAAAATGGTCATTCAATGAGGACTTTCAAGCATTCTTGATGAAAAGACCAGAACTGAATGGAAAATCTGACTTTCAAACACAAGAATCAAAAGAAGCATGAAAAGGTAAAAAGGAAAGAGAAATCATAAGGGACTTACTAAAGTTGAACTGTTTACATTCCTATATGGAAAGACAATATTTGTAACTCTTGAAACTTTTCTCAGTATCTGGGGAGTTGGAGGAATTATACACAAACACATACATACACACACACACACACACACACACACACACACACATATATATAGACAGAGAGCACAAGGTGAGTTGAGTAGGAAGGGATGATATCTAAAAAAATAAAATTAATGGGTGAGAGAAGAATATATTGGGAAGAGAAAGGGAGAAATGGAATGGGGCAAATTATCTCATAAAAGAGGGAAGAAAATTCTTTTTCAATGGAGAGGGAAAGGGGAGAGGTGAGAGAGAGAAAGTGACGTTTACTCTCCTCACATTTGGCTTAAGGAGGGAATAACATGCACACTCAATTTTGGTATGAAAATCTATTTTACACTACAGGAAAGTAGGGGAGAAGGGGATAAGTGGAGTGGAGATGATACAAGGAAGGGCAAATGGGATGAGGGAGCAATTAGAAGTAAACACTTTTGGAGAAGGACACAATCAAAAGAGAATAGAATAAACGGGGGGCAGGATAGGATGGAGGGAAATATAGTCAGTCTTACACAACATGACTCTTATGGAAATCTTTTGCAAAACTGCACATGTATAGCCTATATTGAATTGCTTGCCTTCTCAGTGGGGATTGGTGGGGAGGAGGGAAGAGAGAGAAGTTGGAACTCAAAGTTTTAAAAACAAATGTTAAAAATTGTTTTTACATGCAACTGGAAAATAAGAAATACGGGTAATGGGTATAGAAATCCATCCTGACCTACAAGAAAGGAGAAACGATGGGGAAAAGGGAGAGGAGGGGTGTGATAGAAGGGAGGGCAGATTAGGGGAAGGGGTAATCAGAATCTTTGGCATTTTGGGGTGGAGGGAGGGGAGAGATGGGGAGAAAATTTGGAACTCACAATTTTGTGGAAATGAATGTTGAAAACTAAAAATAAATAAACATTTTAAAAAAGAGCTTCAAGCATAAGTGAATGCTATATTTTTCTAATGCCCTTTTCAAAATCTTTTGATACAATCGTGTTTTTATTGACTGCATATATTTGATTAATTATGCTAATTGTTTCTCTAAAATTGAGTGATCTTCGGATACATAAATGAAAAATTTCTGAGATATTGATATAGACTTTTTGTTAGGGTTTTTTAAATTTTCATTCCCTGTTTAAAAATTATCAAAAACAAAAATTGGATTAATCTGGCATGACTTCTCTTGATGAAATCATCTGGGCTTTTTGTGATCAGTTTCCTTTTCCAGATGTTCATTAATTATCTCCTTAATAATAAATTCAATAATTTTTCCAGAGTTCAAAGTCAAGCTTACTAAACAACAGGTTACAGACTTTATTCTCTTCTCTGTTTTGAAAATTGGGGCAACATTTACCCTTTACCAATGCTCCCTCTCCCATGTTCTATAATATTTTAGAAAATATTTGCCAATGACATCTTTGTCATATTTGACACCTCTATGATGTAGTTTATCTGGGCAGGTCAGATGACTTAAACTCTTATAGCACAGCTAGATTTACATATAAAATAACCTCTGTCTTCTTATTTTTCTTGGGTATCAAATGCCTATTTATGCTTGATGTAAGAACTTTTCTTTGCATCTATTCTCATTACCGTAGTGAATTTTAGTTACCATTGCTGAAATAAGGTGCAACATGGTTTATTCCATGTCCTCATTGTGGACATTATTTTGAATCTCTTCCTGTTCTAATTTGATTAAATTTATAAACACTGTCGCTTTCATCACCATATACATAATACATATGTATATATACAAATATATATACATATGTTTGTATGTGTATTGCCACCAACTTACTAAGTGTACAAATGCTAGGTGTAAAAGCAGAGGTGCACAAATAGTCTTCCAAAACTGTTTGCCATGAGTTGGTCACAAAATTTAAAAACAGAAAGATCAGATGACTGAGACTCTTTTTTTCCAGCAAGGAGGAAGATAAATGTAAAACTTGGTAGAGAGGATGCAACATCATGAAGAAAGTGCAAGATTGTACCTAAACTCTAGCATCACCAGAAGGGAGTCAGCTCATCAGGCTTACTTAATTACAGTTTTGCTGGTAATTGATTGTTCACAGGACAGTTGGCTACTGAATTTGCACAGTAGTACATCTTTGCTCCCTGTAAGGAAAAACTTGACTCTTAGACCTGCCCAAGGATGGAATGGGCTGCCTCAGGTTTTTCACTTACTGTATACCCTTAAGCAAAGTCTAAGTAATCCCCTGCCATGAAAATTGTATTTAGGATACCAATTCAAAGTGTGAGTTGAAATAAGAGAATCCTAAGTTTCCTTTCAATTCTGAGATCATTCCATGAATTGATTCCATTAGGTTTTTTGCTTGACTTGGTATTTAAATATATATATATATGTATATATATACATATATATACACAAACAATAAATACAAGGTAGTTCAAGAGAAAGGTCACTAGCATTGGCAAGGGCAGGGTGTGCTGAACAGGGATAGTTTCATGTAAAATCTAGTCCTTGGCTTATGTCTTAAAGGGAGTGACATATCTATGATGCAACACATTCCATGTTATTAATATATCAAACAATGATTTATTCTTATTTTCATAATTATACAGGACAGAATCTCACAATATAGCAAAAGTTTCAACCTCCATTGGTAGAAGGACTTCCCTATACCATCAAAAGTATAGATTTATTCCCTATTTCTACAGACATCAACTCTGTAATCAAAAGACAGTTCTTTCAATATTCTTGGATATGGTTCATCAAGGTCATTCTCAGCTCTACTTCTGGACTGCTTCACCTCTTCAGCAGCCTCACCTACCTTGGGATGACCCTGCTCTGTGATCTGCTCTCCCTATAGGTGACTCCCTGGCTGGGATCACCAATTCTCTAGGTGTCCCTAAAACCTCAGCTGATTTACAAGTATCTATGCCTGCACATCAACTTCTTTAGGTAATGTCCTATTACAAAGTATTAGAGTGGAACTTCAGCGACTTGGCATTATGACAAATCCTGGCAACAACATTGGTTGTAGGGATAAAGAATGGTCCTCTTATTTCACAGGTCTGGGGAATTCCTGAAAGAGGAAACTCATTCTATCAATGCAAGTCAATTTATCTTAATAGAGAGTTGCCTAATGCATGAAGAGACAAGTAGACTTGCCCAAACTCATACAAGGAGTATATTTTACAAGCAAGACTTGAACCGAGGTCTTTCTGGCTCTGAGGCTTCCTCTTTAACCAACACATAATGATACTTCTCATTGGTGGTATCCATATCCATTATTGAATAAAAATGGAGATTCTTCATTATGCACAACTGGTTTAGACAGAAATTTGAGATTCAGAGAGCCTATTAAGATTTAGCTTCAAAATTTACCACCCAACAAAAACAATTTTCAAACAAATAATTACATCTTATCATGAGATAATAAATAAGGTCTTCATTTCACTGGAGAAGCCTGAAAAAAGAGGGAATAGAAAGGGAAATGGTCTTTCCCTACTAAAAAAGCATCACTAACAATAGTGATAATAAATAAAAGGAGTTTATGAAGGTCCTTGCTTTTTATGAACATCTCTGCTACATAACATTCCCAAAACTATTATTATGTTGGTAAATTTCTAATTTTTATTTTTCTTTGTGAATGTTTAACTAGAAGCAGCAAACCAGCAACTAAAAAGTTTGTAATGGACAGCAAAAGTTCCATGTGATCAAATGGCATAGAATATTGTCAAAAATGGTTGCAAAATTCAAGGTAAGGAAGAGCATACTTTATTCTTTAGTTCTACTATCTCATAAACAATAATACTATATGGGTCTTCTGTCTACAAAGCTTTCATTGGCTTCATTCTTGTTCATTCACTAGCTGGGAAGAATTCTATTAGAAAGTAAATATAAAAACATCTGTAAAAATGTCAGTAGAATAACAGATGTAATGGGTCCTAAAAACACTGAAACTCTAACATGTGAATGGAATGACAAAATTTGATTTTGAGTGTGAAACAATGTCATTAAGAAATAGAAATCAAATTATTTCAGGAACAGAAAGAGAGGAAAAATGACCATATGAGATTCCCTGGAATTCAAACAAATCCTTGGTAAGGCTCTTAGTTCTATTCCAGTGTGTTTGCAAAGAATGTAGGCCCTAAACAAATGAGGCTCGACTATTTTTTAGTTTCACTAATGACTAAGTTGCATTCTTTTTCTCTACTGATGTGCTTTTTGGTCCCATTCTTAAACAATTCTTTCTTGGTAATGAGTTAGAGCTTACGCCCATATTCACCTTCCCATTGTCCTTTGGATGACCCTCAACCTTAAGCAAAGATTTTAGTATTCTATGACTCACACCATACAATATCACCAGGGGGATACTGATGTAAAAAAAAAAGTGAGCCGTTATTGCAGGGAGAAGCTCTGGATTATTAAAATCACTGCAGTTTTCCAAAGGCAATCTATCCCATTCTCTTCCTCATGTTAAATTCTAGCTGCAATTAACTTTTCAGGTCCAATGTCTAATGGACACTTATAAGCTGTACTGTAAAATGGGGATAGTAATAACACCTACCTCCTAGGGTTGTTGTAAAGCTCAAATAAGATAATGTTTGTACAATGCTTAGCCCAGTGCCTGGAACATAATAAGGGCTTAATAAATGCTTACTCCCTCCTTCTATCCAATTTGTATCTATTTGTACTGCTGAATTGGTATATTAATCATACAATTGCATAGTAAGCAGGAAATAGATCTTCTTTAACTAGTGAATTATTAGTCCCAAGTCTCATGAGTGATTACAGATATCATGGGTTGAGAATGGGGGAAAACTGAAGGATTGCCTTTCTGCTCCATTGGTATGCATTCAGTGTCAAAATAATCTAATCTTCAGGAGTTCTTAACTTGAGATCCATTCACTTATTTTTAAAATATTTTCATAAGTATATTTTAATAAAATTGAGTTCTTTTGAAATTCAACTTTTTATGCATATGTATATACATATATATATGTATATATATATATATATATATATAAAATGTGTGTGTGTGTGTGTGTGTGTGTGTGTGTATAATATGTTCTGAAAGAGGGTTCATAGGCTTCACCAGACTGCCAAATGGGTCCATGATACAAAAAAAAATTAAGAAAGCCAGATCTAGGACAGTACAAGAGCACTGGGGAGGACCCTCTATGTCAAATTAATGAAGTCATGAGCAAATGGTATGAGATAACAAGGAATGGATGGGTTACAATCAGTGAGAGATATCTATATTAATGTGACTGGAGACCCACCAAACCACCAATTAACCAACAAGCACTTGTGAAGCACCTTCTTTGAGCTTGACACTGAGCTAAATGCTATGGGTATGAAAGCAAAATAACACCTACCCTCAAAGAGCCACATACATGCTTTTTCTCATTGTATATAAGTTCCTTATTTGCCTTTAGTTGGACCTGCAGAACTTAGTATAGGGCCTAGCAAATTAATAAATGCTTGTCGATTGGTTGATTGATGTATACATACATATATTGATAAGACAGTTATAAAGTAACCTTGGAAGGAAAGGCACTAACAATTGGGAGGTGAAGGAGTTACCAGGAAGGGATGGCTTCCTGAAGATCTCAGAAGCTGAGGTGTCTTGAGGGATTTCAACAAGTAGAAATAAAGAGGGAGAGCATTCCAGATATTAGAGGTAGTCAGTACAAAGGCATAGAGAAAAGCTAATCAGATCATAGACAGACAATCTATATTTAGAGCTTTTTTTCAGGGATCTTAGAGGCTATCAATTCCAATCCCTTTATTTTATAGATTAAGAAAATGAGGCTTGGAAAAGTTTACTGACTTCCCAAGGGCCTCACAGTGAACGGGATTTATCGGGGCCATTCACCCCGAGCTGACAGGTTTACCTGACCAGCAGGGCCTGTCGACCCTGAAGGAGCTCGCTGTGAGTAATGATGAGGCAGGAGGCAAAGATGTAAGGCAACTCCATTTATTCAAACTAGCTCAGGCACTTATATAACATCATGTACGCCTTAGTTACGTAAGCAGCACAAGCAAGATTAAACTAGTTTAAGCAGGTTTTGCTACTGCTTTCCAGCCACGTTTCAGGAAGTATCTGGTGGTGAACAGGGGTGGAACCCTTCCTCCCAGCGCCATCTTGTTCATGCCTTACCAATCTCCCCTCAGATTACCTGAGCCGTGATTGGTGTACGCCGTCTAAGAGAGCTGGGGGTTGGCAATTCCCTTACATCACAGGTTTTCATCTTGTGAGGAACAGCAAGGAGTCTAGTGTGACTAGATAGTATAGCGAGTGTAGGGAAATAATATATAAGAAGACTGGAAAGATAGGAAGGTATCAGATTGGGAAAAGTTATAAATATCAAACAGAGTTTGTATTTTATCAAATGAGATGATATAAATAAAGCACTTTGCAAATCTATATAAAGCACAATATTAATGTTAGATTTTAGGCATTGTTATATTTTAGCCTAGAGGTAATAGAGATACAGTAAGAGTTATTGAGTAGATGAAGTGACATAGGCCCATGTTTTTAGGAAAATCATTTTTGTGACTATATGAAGAAGCAGTTGAAGTAGAGAAAGATTTAAGACATGTGGGCTACTATAATGGACCAGGTAAGAGGTAATAAGGACCTGAACTAGGGTGATAGTAATACACATGGAAGGAAAAAAGCAAGATCAAGGCATTAAAAAGAAAATTATTAGTTGATTGAATATGTGGGGTAAATGAAAGTAATTAGGCAAGGATGACACCAAGGTTCTGAACTGTGGAAAGATGGCGCCAAATTAATAGAGACACATATGGAGCATCCAATTCAAAGTGTTTGATAGCTCATGATTAAGCCAGACCGTATGCCACAACTGACCAGAATCTGCTCAAATCTGGCAAGAGGGATCCAGGAATAGCCAAACAACCTTTCTCCAACAAAGTCACTCTTGCTTCCTTACTAAGGTAGAGTAGTAGCTGGAGGACACAATGTGGCCAGGCTTTAGACCTACATCTACTGAGTCATAGTCAGGAAAAAACCTTCTTAACAAACTAAAGCCAGCATTCTTGCTAGGTTTAGCTTTCTGAACAGACCACTTCCTACTTCTTTCTGAAAGTCTACAACATTGCCAGGGGTGCTGAGGACAGAGTAGATTCCTTGCTGATACACATTATTGCTGTTACCACAAAGTCAACCTCCAGTGCCTCCAAGAACACAGCTACATGAAAAATGTAGAAGTTGTGCTGGGATCTAGAGGGTAGAATTTAAATATTTAATCACCTGCCCTAGTAAATGGACTTTACTATAACTCTTGCTGGAATTATTTTCAAATGCTTCATGCATTTGCTTCACCTCTTACTCTCGTATCCCAGAGACCTTAGATGTTGGGGAAAAAAATTCGTCCACCACAACATCAGTTATTCACTTTATCATTCCCATCTACCTCAGCCCTAGTACACCAATGCCTGAGTCCTACCCCAGATCTTCCTGAACTATCTTATGTGCCTTCTAGAAAATTCCATAATTCCATAATTAAACTTCCTTTCATTTTACCAACCACATTTTAACTTGTTTCTTCTATCTTCTTGCATTCACTGAGACATAGCACCCTCAGATGATAATGCTTCCCTGTCCATGTTTCCAATACCAGTTGTACTTTCCCCTCCTTCTTTATTATCTTACAGTATTGGACACAACTTTTTTTTCTGTTGGGGGTTTTGTGATGCTGTTTTCTCTTGGTTCTCCTTCTAGCCTTTATATTGTTTCTTATCAATCTCTTTTGCCAGGTATTTATCTATATCACACCCATTTTAAATGCCACATAAAGCTCTGTCCTGGAACAACTTCTCTTTGCTCTCAATACTCTCTTACTTGTTTGCTGATCACATTAGTTTCCATTCTCTTCCATGGATAGCTGCAGTGATTTTCTAATTTACCTCTCTTACTTGAGAATCTCCCCACTTCAATTCATCATTTATTTTATTGCCAAAGTGACTTTCCTTAAGCAAGGATATGATTGCATCACTCTTCCCCCACTTCCCTTAGTGAAGTGTTACTTCTGGGACTGAATACAAACTTCTCTGTTTGGCATTTAAAGTTCTTCAAAAACTTGCTCCTTGCACTATTTCTAATCTTTTAACCAGACATTCAATTTGCTGAAGAAAACAACACCGTAAAAAGTAGTATTGGCCAAATGGAAAAGGAGGTACAAATGCTAACTGAAGAAAATAATTCCTTAAAAATTAGAATTGGATAAGGAGAAGCTAATGACTCCATAAGGCATCAACAAACAATAAAATAAAGTAAAAAAGGATGAAAAATTTGGAAAAAATGTGAAAACAGCTGATCTAAAAAACAGTTTAAGGAGAGATAATTTAAGAATTATTAGACTACTTGAAATCCATGATAAACTAGACATATGTCAAGAAATTAAGGAAAACTGCCTTGATAAAATAGAAGTTTAAAGAATAAATTGATCACTTCTTGGAAGGGATCCCAAAATGAAAACTCCCAGTAATAATATAGCCAAATTGCAAAGCTCTGAAGTCAGGGACAAAATAGTTCAAGCAGCCAAAAAGAAACAATTCAAATTTGGTGCAACCACTCAAGATAATGCAGAATTTAGCAACTTCTACCTTAAAGGATGAAAGGGCTTGAAATATGAATTCCAGTGGTAAAGGAGCTAGGATTACAATCAAAACTCACCTACCCAGCATACATACATATTAAATAGAGGACTTTCAAGAGTTTTTTGTGAAAGATCAGAGCTGAAAAGAAAATTTGATTTTCAAATATAGGACTAAGCAGAAGTAGAAAAAGGTAAACAGAGAAATTATAAGGGATTCAATAAGATTAAACTGTTTACATTCCTACATGAAAAAGGATACCTCTACCTCCTAATAAATTTATCATTACTAGGTGAGTTAGAAAGAGTATACATAGATAGGAGGCAAATTGACTATCATGGGATGACATCAAATAAATTTAAAAACTGAAAAAGATGGGTGCACTAGAGACAGTAGAAGGGACAGATATAATGGAGGAAATTATCTCATATAAAAGGGGGGAAAGAGGTGTTTACAGTGGAAAGGAAGATAGGTGGTGATGGGCAACACTTCAACCCTACTTTCCTTAGAACTGACTGAGAATATGACATAGACCAGAGTCCTACAATATATAGTTTACAAGAAATACTACTGAAGCAGAGAGAGAGAGAGACAGACAGACAGACATAGAGACAGAGAGACAGAGATAGACAGAGAGAGAGAGAGAGAGAGAGAGAGAGAGAGAGACAAAGAGTAAAGGTAAAGGGCTAGATTAGATTTTCAGGTGAAGTAAAAAATAAAATCAGCAATCACAAGCTCAGACAGAGGGAAAGCAAAAATAGATCCAATTAAAAGAGATAAATAAGGAAACTACATGATGCCAAAAGAAACAATAGACAATGAAGTAATAGCAATACCAAACATATATGTACCAAATAGTAAAGCATCCAAACACTTAAAGGAAAATTTAAATGAGTTACAGGAGGATGTAGACAGTAAAAATTATTCCAGTTGGGAACTTCAACTTTCCCCTTTCAGACCTAGATAAATCTAAACAAAAAAATAAACAATAAAGAAGTTAAGGAGATGAATAGAATTTCAGAAATGGATATGATATATCTTCAGATATGATAGATCTCTGGAGAAAATTGAATGGGAATGGAAAGAAATATACTTTTTTCTCAATAGTATATGGCACATACACAAAAATTAACCATATATTAGGGCATAACCAAGTACATTAAAGCGGAACTTTTAAAAGCATCTTTGTCAGATCATAATGCAATAAAAAATTAGATTCAATAAAATTAGAAAAGATAGATTAAAAATTAATTGGAAAGCAAACAATCTAATCCTAAAGCATGAGTGGGTCAAAGGATTAATCATAGAAACAAACTATAACCACTAAAGAGAGTGACAATGAGGAGATAACATACCAAAATATATGGGATGCAGCCAAAGCAGCACTTAGGGAATTAATTTCTATCTCTAAATGTGTATATCAATAAAATAGAGAAAGAGCAGATCAGTGAATTGTGCATATAACCAAAAAAATAGAAAAAGAACAAATTAGAAATCCCTAATTAAAATCCAAATTAGAAATCCTGAAAATCAAAAAAGAGATTAATGAAACTAATAGTAAGAAAATCATTAAAATAATATGTAAATCTAGGCTATCCACCTCCAGAGAAAGAATTGATAGAGTCTGAATGTAGATCAAGGCATATTATTTTTACCTTCATTTTTTATAGTTTTCTCTGTTTTCTTTCACATACAACATGGAAAAAATGTTTTGCATGACTATATATATATATATAAAACCTATATCAAATTGTCTTCATTCTCAGTGAGATGGGGATAAGGAAGGAGAGATGGAGAAAATTTGGAGCTCAAGAAAATTATAAAGGAATTTTAAAAATTCTTTTCACATGTAATTGGGGGAAAAATAATTTATAGGGGTGGAATCAAGATGGCAGAGTAACAGCACAGACTTTCTACAGTGTTCTAGCCAAGTCCAGCTGAAAACTTGTAAAAATGGCACTAAACAAATTCTGGAGCTGCAGAACCCACAGAATGATGGAGTGAAGCAAATCTGCAGCCCAAGATAGCCTGGAAGGTTCCAGGAAGTGTCTATCATGCCACACTGGGAGCAGAGCACAGTCCAGCACGGGTAGCACTGGCACAGACAGGACCTGAGCAGGCCTTGAATAGGCTGCATCTCTTGCACATGAGGTGGTTTCCAGATTTCATGACTCCAAACACTGAGGATAAATTGGAAGGTCAGTGGCAAAAGCCTGTGGGATCAGTGCAGGAGAGTGGAGTGGTGTGGCCTCATTCCCCAAGGAGAATGAGAGGGGTGGGGGCAGAGGAACATGTAACAGCCACAGAAGCAGCAGTAGCCACTGTTTCTGAAGCTCTAAGCCCACACATTGTGGGGGGATTGAGTAGCTAACAGTACACTCCCCACCCCCACTGGAAGCAGAGAATTACCTTGACAAAGAGCTCAAAAGTCAAGTAAATGGCTTGGGAAATTAGCAAAAACAAGAAAAAGAATAAGACTATAAACTCTTACTTTGGTGACAAGAAAGACCAAAGTATGCAAATAAAAGAAAATAAAGTCAAAGCTCCTCCATCCAAAGCCTCCAAGAAAAATATGAATTGGTCTCAGGCAATGGAAGATTTCAAAAAGGATTCTGAAAACCAAGAAAGAGAGATAGAGCAAAAATTGGGAAGAGAAATGAGAGTGATACAAGAAAATCATGAAAAATGAGTCAACTGCTTGCTAAAGGAGATGCACACAAAAAAATGCTGAAGAAAATAACACTCTAAAAAACAGACTAATCCAAATGGAAAAAGAAATCCAAAAAGAAAATGAAGAGAAGACTGCCCTTAAAGCAGAATTGGTCAGATGGAAAAGGAAATCCAAAAGCTCACAAAAGAAAATAATTCCTTAAAAATTAGAATGGAACAGATGGAAGCTAATGACTTCATGAAAAATCAAGAAATTATAAAACAAAACCCAAGGAATGAAAAGAATAGCACACAATGTGAAATATCTCATTGGAAAAACAAATGACCTGGAAAATAGATCCAGGAGAGACAATTTAAAAATTTTGGGAGTATCTGAAAGCCATGATCAAAAAAAGAGCCTAGATATAATCTTTCATGAAATTATCAAGGAAAATTGCCCTAATATTCTGGAAGCAGAGGGTAAAATTAATATTGAAATATTTCACCAATCACATCCTGAAAGAGATGTGGAAAGAGAAACTCTTAGGAATATTGTAGGCAAATTCCAGAATTCCCAGGTGAAGGAGAAAATATTGCAAGCAGTTAGAAAGAAACAATTCAAGAATTTTGGAAATACAATCAGGATAGCACAAGGTCTAGCAGTTTCTACATTAAGGGATCAAAGTGCTTAGAATATAATAATCCAGAAGTCAAAGGAACTAGGATTAAAACCAAAAATCACCTACCCAGGAAAACTGAGTATAATATTTCAGGGAAAAAATTGATCATTCAATGAAACAGAGGACTTCCAAGCATTCTTAATGAAAAGACCAGAGGTGAATAGAAAATTTGACTTTTAAACATAAGAATCAAGAGTAGTATGAAGAGGTAAACAGGAAAGAGAAATCATAAGGGTACTAAAGTTGAACTACTTACATTCCTACATGGAAAAATAATATTTGTAACTCTTGAGATTTTTCTCAGTATTTGGGTAATTGGAGGGATTATATAGATATAGCCAGAGGTCACGGGGTGAGTTGAATAGGAAGTAATATCTAAAAAAACAAAATTAAGGGGTTAGAGAAGAATATATTGGAAGGAGAAAGGGAGAAATGGAATGGGACAAATTATCTCTCATAAAACGGTCAAGAAAAAAGCTTTTTCAATGAAGGGGAAGAGTGGGGAGGTGAGAGGAAAAAAAGTGAAGCTTACTCTTATCACATTTGGCTTAAGGAGGAAATAATATGCATACTCAATTTTATATGAAAATCTATTTTACACTACAGAAAGTAGGGGAGAAGGGACTAAGTGGGGTGGGGGGATGATAGAAGGGAGGGCAAATGGGAGGAGGGGGTAATTACAAGTAAATACTTTTGGGAAGAGACAAGGTCAAAAGAGAGAATAGAGTAAATGGGGGGGCAGGTTAGGATGAAGGGAAATATAATTAGTCTTTCTCAACATGACTTTTATGGAAGCCTTTTGCATACTACACATGTATAACCTATATTGAATTGCTCGCCTTCTCAGTGGGGATGGGTGGGGAGGGAGGAACGGAGAGAAGCTAGAACTCAAAGTTTTAAAAACAAATGTTAAAAATTGTTTTTACATGCAACTGGGAAATGAGAAATACAGGTAATAGGGTACAGAAATCTATCTTGCCCTACAAGAAAATAGAGGAGATGAGGATAAGGGAAGGGAGGGGTGTGATAGAAGGGAGGGCACATTGGGGGAATGGGGTAATCAGAATGCATGGTGTCTTGGAGTGAGAGAGGGGAGAGATGGGGAGAAAATGTGGAACTCAAAATCTTATGAAAATGAATGTTAAAAATTAAAAATAAACAAATTTAATTGTAAAAAAGAAAATTAATTTTAAAACAACTCCTTGCAACTGGAAGAGTGATAGATATCATGTTCCTAAAGAACCATTAGGTGTAGGAGATTTAACATAGTTAGTTACCTGAAACCTGAATACCTATATGCCCTTCAGAAAACAAGTGGACTAAGTAATATTCTCAAGTTGTTAGTCAATGACCAAACAAGTAAAATGACCCTTCTCACAACTGAGCTTCATCTAATGTATCCTTGGCAATCCCCACTAATCAGGGATAGATAAGAAGAATAAGTAGTTTGAGATTCTGGAAATTAATAATAATTACATATTGCTTTAAGATTTACAAAGCATTTTATGATTTTTATCACATTCCATCCTCACAACAATCTTAAAGGATAAGTGCTAGTATTATCCCAATTTTACATATGGGCAAACTGAGGCAAATAATGGCTATGTGATTTGTCCAGGGTCACAGTTTGAAAGTGCCTGAGAAAGGACTTGAACTCAAGTCTCCCCGATTCCAAGTCCAGCACTCTATTTACTGCAACACCTGGAAGTGGGGAAGGGTCTGACTCCATTACCTAATAGATTGGGTAGGTTACAGTGTCAGAGAGAGAACATAGTAACTGACATGTAATTTTATCCATATTGGCTGAGGTCTTTCCAAAATGGTATCTGTGTCTCCTCTCTCATCCCCAATTCATAAAGTCAAGGTTTTGAGAATAGGGAGGTGACCTGTCAGGACAGGATCATCTCTGTGCCCACAGCTTCACAGATATAATTGAACAAGCATGAATAAAATCTATCATGGCATTTCTTATCTCCACTAATCCAATAAAGAATCACAATTCTCTGATATATAACAACTCTGATTATTTCTCCCACTCCAGAGGGTCAGGGACCCAATAATCAGACAGGGTTAAACTAATACCTTTATAAATATAGCAAATGCTTGAACATCCAACAATCAGTAACAATAATCACAATGACGCAGTTTCCCAGACATGAGTTAGGAATTTCACAAGACTAAGACTCATCTTTTTTTGATCCTCAATTCAAAGTCGCGAGACTAGACAACTCTAGAAATTTGAACTTAGCCAATAGTGCTCATATAGTTAAAATGGTTATCACTGGACTCATCTGAATCATAATAATATAACAATTTACAAATGCAAATAGTAATCAAACTGTGATGCTTTATAGTTGAAACTCCTTTTTCTCACAACCTTGTCAGGTATGTAGTAGAAGTATTATTATTAATAGGAAGTCTATGTGATTCAGTGATATGAAGACTATATTTGAAAAGTCTGATTTCAAACCTTGGCCCTCATATTTACTAGCTATGTCACCTTGGATAAGTCACTACATCTCTCTAAGCTTAAGTCTCTTGCTTTGGAAAATGACAATGATATGTGTATATATATATATATATATATGTATATATATATATACATATATATATATACATATATATAACCTAATTTATGGGGCTTTGGAAACAAACTGTCATGTAAATGCAAATTGTTATTATAACTATTTGACACAGGATGAATCTGAATCAGGAATGACCTAAAGTCACACAGAAGTGAATCCAGGACTTGAACCCAGGTCTTCTGATCTCGTGTTCAGTATTTCTTTTTCCTCTTATGTCTACTGTATCTGCAAGGAATCCAGAATAAAATGTGTTTAACATCAAGACTTTCTAATCAGTGGAGACAGTATTATGACTGTATTTACATGACCCCTGCATGCTCTACTTCCTGTAGAAGTTCATTTGGGGAATTCATGAATCTGCAGTCTATGTGTACTCCAACACATTCACTCCAAAGAAAATGTAATGCTATAGCCCAAATGTAGTTCCAAATTAGAAATGCAAGGTAGGACAGTTATCACAATGAGGAAGCTATTGACTGAGTGCATCCAGAGGTCAAAAAGCATATAGTAACCTTTGGAAGTCTTCATACATTAAAAATGCCACAGTGTTGGCAAGCTAGGAGGGCTAGCTTATAGTGGATTTCACAACTTGGATTCACATCCTGTAAAAAGACCATCTGAGGTACGGGATTGTTGCCAGAAAAGGGATGTTACCATCATACTAGAAGAAGAAACCACATGTAAATAAGGAAATGTCCTGAGATGCCTTTAGATCTGGCCAGAAAATCCATCTGAACTGTAGTTACTTGTTCACAATACTAAGGGAAACACTCACAGTTGTAATTCAAAAACAAGGCTGTTTTAAGAAAATAGAGTTTGCCATATTGAGTCAGTAATGTCCATTCTCTCAAATGAATTTTGTTTACAATGTTATATAATTATCTTGATTATTGAAAACATTTACTGAATGCCAAATGCACCACACCTTGAGGATAGAAGGAGGCATAATCTTAGCCCTCAAAGAGGTTTGATATCTAGTTGTGGACATAGGCATAAAGAAGACTACAGGGTAGTATATGAGTGACCCCAAAGCAGCAGAGCCAATCAGTTGCATCCAAGTTCAGAAGAATGAATAATCTCTAAGGAATGGAGTAGACTTTTCAAGAAGGAAGTTACAGTAGAGCTGTAGTTTGAAGGAAGATTAGAATTTACATAGGGAGAAGACGTGAGCAAAGGTAAGGAGAGAAGAAGGCGCAAGAAGGCCTTTACAGAAACAATGAACAGAGCAGTTCAGTTGGAGTACAAGGTTTAAGTGGGATATTAATGAGAAAGCGGGGCAGGGCTAGGGATCCAGTTGTGAAGAACCTTGAATGCCAGGTTATGGCTACAAAATTCCAAAACATCTGGATATAAAGCAGAACATTGGTCAGTCATTTAGAAATTTGGTCTACATATTGCCAAACAGCTAGATGTTTCCAAATACCCAGATGTTTGGCATTGTAAAATGTTACAACAGGACTTGATTCAGAACAGAGCTCTTCAGAAAGGGACCACAACTAGGAGGTAATATATGGACATCAAGAGAGAATTGGCAGGTACCACAGCATGAGGCAAACAAAGGTTCTGTGCCATGGAAGTGATCTAAGGAAGGAAAGAGTGCTAGGCTACTGTTGGATTAGGTGACAAAGGTTAAGACTGGCGTGGTCAGCAATGGCAGGAAAGAATGTATAAAGAGGCAAATAGGTGGCACTTGATTTAGAGTGTTAAAGTTGGTATCAGGACAACTGAATTCAAATCTTAACTTAGAAACTTACTAGCTATGTGGGCCTAAGAAAGTCATTATTTTCCATTTTTTCTAAATAAATCATTTAACCTCTCTGCCTCAGTTTCCTTATCTATAAAGTGGGAATAATAATAGCACCTACATCCCAGGATTGCTGTGAGTACCAAATGACATAATACTTGTAAAGCACTTGGTAAACCTTAAAATTCTATGTAAATCCTATTGTTGTTGAGTCCTTTTCAGTCATATCCAACTCTTCATGATCCTATTTGGTGTTTTCTTGGCAAAGATACTAGAGTTGCTTGCCATTTCCTTCTCCAGTACACATTACAGATGAACAACTGAGGCAACGGGGTTAAGTAACTTGCCCAGGGCCATACAACTAGAGTCAGAGGCCAGATTTGAATTCAGGAAGATGAGTCTGCCTAATTTCAAGCCCAGTGCTCTCTCCACTGCCTCACCTAGCTACCCGACATAAATGCTATTAATTGTTGCTATTATTATTGCAGAGGAAGACAAGTAAGAGTCAGCATGGTATGGTGGAGAGTCATCGTAGGAGGCAGGAAGCCCTAGGTTCAGGTTCTGCCTTTCACACATACTGGCTCTATGTGACCTTAAACAAGTTGCTTAGCTTCTCTGCACTCTAGGCAGCTCTTTGAGACTATAAGTTGTAGAGTAGCAACTACCAATCGTGGTGAAGGGAGTTTCTTATACCAGTGAAACCACAAACTCAGTCCCTATCTCAAGAGCTAGGAAGACAAGTACAATCCATATTGTAGGAATCAGGCAACATGAACATGAATTCAGAAGCCAGTCAAGAAGACTGAAGATCAGTGAGTTAGATTCTAATAGTTAGAAAAAGAGTCTGGAGAAACAAAAATTTAGAGAATCAATCTGAATCTGGGTAGACAAAATAATAATGGATAGGCAAAAGTGCTAGGTAATGAGCAGAGTGTAACAGGGTGAACGGTATTGTAGAAGGGATGCTTGACTTAGAGTCAGATTCTGACACAAGCTATGGAAAGTCACTGGAACTCTCTAAACTTCAGGTTTTTCATCTATGAAGAGAGGAGAGTACTCACTTCTTGAAGTCTCTGTGGGAAAAGCACACATAAATCTTAAAGTGCTATATAAATATGAGTTATTAATATTGCATATCACAAAGGTTCTTAATTCTGAGCCAAGGATTGGAAGTATGGGTTTTCTCATATACCCCCTGTCCAGAGTCAGAACTGGTCTCAGAATATAAATAAACCTGAATCTAAAAGTAGGAGCAAATTGGTTCAATTTGGGGACAGATGAGGTTGGGATCAAGATGATTCTCATCAAGGAAACTGATTGAACTTTGTGCTTTTCATCCAGATGTTCCTTATATTAAGAACAAATGTCAGAGACATCCTGGATAGATAATATTTTCAACCAGACTAAACTCCAGCAAAGATACAGAACTAGTCCTTCGATGCTCAGGTGCTTGGATGAAATTTTTAACTCCCATGGCTTCCCAAAGAGTTTACACATTTTTCTGGGAGATACAGTTGTCTCACATTTGTAACTTAGCTCAAGCTTTCATATCACCAAAATGGTCTACAGTGTTGCTCCTTTATTTTAATTTTTTAAATATATAAATAGATGGACATTATGACTGGTGAAAAATTATCAGGAATAATATATTTTAAATAGATCTATATTGGGATCTTGGATATAGTACATATGTTCAGTAAATAATAAAAATCCCCTAGAGAAATCAGAAGTCAATAGGTTGTGTCCACTTTAGATTTAAGAGTCCAGTGAAAGATAAACACAGAAAGGGAATATTTTGGTGGTCAATGAGACCAAAGAAATGCTCATATTGCTAAAACCATGAAGTACGTGTGATGATCAAACAAAAATATTTATTAAACACCCAATATATTCAAGGAACTTTGCTGGCCAATGGTGAAACAAAGATATAAATGAAGCACTCTGTCTCCTTAAGGGGCTTCCATTCTATCAGAGAGCTAATGAGTCAAATCTTGCCTCTGATATTTGTTATACATCCTGGGGAGAGACACTTAAACTCACTCAGTCTCAGTTTCTTCATCTCTAAAACAAAGGTATTGAACTCCATACCTTCCAATAACCCTACCTGTTCTAAATTCTATGATCCAATAACATAAAAGCCTATATATTCAAAATAAATGCAAGGTAATTTTTGTGGGATATCTGGGAGTTTAAGAAAATTAGGAAAAATGCCTTTATATAAGGCAGCATTTTAACTAAAAGAACCTAGTTTCATTTTTTTTTTCAGATTAACTATAGTCTAGCAGGCTTCCCTGATCTTGTACATGAGGTTGATTTTAATAGGCAACTCTGTATCAACATGGAAATAGCTTTTTACTCAGTTTTCATATGCATTTAATCTTCCCACCAGCCTAGTGAGTTGTCAAGCCAACAAGCATGTATTAAGTGCTTACTATGTGTCAGGCATTAGGAATATAAACATAAAATAAAGACAGTCTCTGCTCTCAAAGAGATTATATTGTAATGAGGGAAGATGACACATAAAAGAGGGCTGAGAAAGGAAATGGGGTGATATATCCACATGGGGTTATAGTAGAGAAGTCAGGAGTGAAGGAATAAGCATGGTTGGCCTGGGCACGTCTTCAAAATGGATGTTCTGGGAGGGATTTTCAATCAGAAGAGGGGGGTCACAGGCCAGAAGGATCTTCCATTGTGAGAAGGCTATAGGACAAAAAACCTTGTCCAGGATAAGAAGGGTTTGGGACCATAATAAAGATTCAGGAGCAGAGCTGAGAAGTGAATGAAGGAGTAGAATAGTAAGGTAGACAAAGCTAGATGTTTTTAGCTTTCTGTCTTCCTTTCCTTCCTTCTTGTTTTATTCCCTCCTTCTTATCTTTCTACCTTCTTTCTTCCCTCACTTCCTTCCTTTTTTTCTTTCTTCATCTTTTCCTGTCTTCCTGCTTTCCTTTACTCCTTCTTTCCTTCCTGCTTTTTTCTCTCTTCCTTTCTTCCATCCCTCTTTCTTTCATCTTTTTCTTTGTCTTCCTTCTTTTCTTTCTTCCTCTTTTCTCCCTTGTTTATCTTTTTTCTTCCTGTTTTCCTTCTTTCTTTCCTTCCTTGTTTGCTTCTTTTTTCATTCATTAATTTGTTTATTTAATTGTAAAGATTTGAAAACTAGAGGGTTAGATGGACTGATTGATAAAGTTCTTGATTTGGAGTTACGAATACCTAAATTTAAATCCTACCTCTGACACTAACTAGCTATGAAACCCTGAGCGAAACACTGAACTTCTCTCAGTCTTAGTTTCTTCATCTGTAAAATGGACATTATGATAGCACTCACCTCCTAGGGCTGTTGTTAAAATATAATGAGATTTTAGTAGTACAGAAGAAAAAGAATTCCAAAAGGGTTGGTAATAATTTTCATAAACTCAAATTGTTTACAACAAGAGATGCAAGGAGTATGGTAATTAGACACAATAAATTGGAAATATGGATGTATGTATGTGTACATATAATGTTATAGATTGATAATAAATGCTACATAAATGCTCATTATCAATATCTGCATCATTATGAAGGACCTCAACCCAAATGATGCAGATAGCAAGTAATAAAACCAGGATCCAAAGGCTCAAGTTTGTGATTTGAAGCCCTTTGTTAATTCTATTCCATGATACTATTTTTCCTAATATCAGGGCTGTGCCACACCACCAACCTTCTTTGTTACTCTCAAGTATGTTTCTCTGGAACCAACACAAATTATTTCAAAGTATGTGTTAGAAGTTAAGCTCATATATTCACATCTCCAGGATTTGTGGTGATAGTATATAGTATAGTCCTCTAGACTAAAGTGAGTCAAAGGTTTCCTACTTTAGATCAATCCAATAGAATCATAAAATAGTAAGTTGAGATTTGGAAGACACTTCAGCTTTCTGATCCTTATACAATAAAATTAGGCCATACTGCTCCCCAAATTTCTTGAAACAAAGGAAATATGTATATTCCATTAAACCTTACCCATTCAAAGGCTTCATACAGAGTGTATATTTTTTCTTAATTTTTTTAGTGGTATTACCTAGCATAGTGGAATGGAACTACTTATATGAATGGACAGATCAAAATGGATTTCTTACTTAGAACTTAAAGGAGTTATTTGAGCTTCAGAGTGGTTAAACGGTTTATCTATGGTCATATAACTAGAAAGGATGAGAGGTGAGATTTGAACTCAGGACTCTGAGTCCAGTATTCTATCCACTCTACTATAGAAGAATAGTAGAGTAAGAAAAGTCCTGAACTAGGAACCTGGATGCCTGGGTTCAAATATAACATCCCTCATGGTCTACATTACTTAGAGACAAGTTGTTTAACTTCTTTGAAATTCAACTTAATAATATGTAAGGTGAAAAGGTCAGATCTCTTGACCTATAAAGACTTTTCAGGGGGTGGGGGTGGCGGACAGTTAGGGGTGCAGTGGATAGGATACCAGGCCTGGAGTCAGGAAGAATCATCTTCCTGAGTCCAAATACGATCTCAACACTTAACTAGTTGTGTGACCCTAGGCAAGTCACTTAACCCTGTTTGCCTTAGTACTTCATCTGTAAAGTGAGCTGGAGAAGGAAATGGCAAATCTTTCTACTGTCTTTGCTAAGAAAACCCCAAATGGGGTCACAGAGAGTCGGACACAATTGAAAAACAACAGAACGACAATCACAAGTCTTTTCCAGCTTTAAAATCGTATGATTAAGTGAGAAAATAAATGCTTCAGGTAAGAAGCTCAGTCTGTGCTTGGCATCAGCCAACAAGTTTTCTTTGCAATTCTTCTCAGTGTGCCACACAAAACAGTCAGATTGCATATTTCAGTATTTCACAGACCAATCCACATAATCACTCTATGGAAGAAAGAAGAAACAGAAGTGAAATGAGAAATAAGACATGGATTTTCACCGTGCCGTGAACTTTCCTCCTTCCTTGGATTGTCTCCCAGTTCCCACTAAATCAATCAGCTGGCATGCAGTGCAGGGTTCAGATGGATCAGCACAGCATCACATACAGCTGTGTGTATCTGGCATGTAGCTGCCTGGGCTGCTGTTACTGGCCTCTGTGCTGCTGCTTGGTTGGGGGTGTCACAGCAGCTGGAAGGATACACTTTATCTCTTGTACAAATTGAAATGTTCCAAGAACACATTCTGTTTCAAAAGCTGTACTTGACCCTGACATCTGAGCTGGGAAGAAAGAGGAGAAGGTGCATGCAGTGACCTGTAGGGCTCCATTTGTAAGATCTTCCCCACCCACAGATGTAAAGGATGTCTTAGTTCTGGCTCTGATCCTGCTTATCCAAAGGGAAAAGACAAAAAAATTTTTTTTCATTCTCTATGAGGTAGAATGAGTTCTTTGTCACTTCTCTGAGGAAACACAGGGGCGACTATAAAGCATCTGTGTGCTTTTGCTAAAATATAAATTTTATTTGGAAAAAAAACTTTTCCCTTTAGAATAGAAAAGATAACTTTCTTTATTTTTGCAGTTGTGGCATTACAGCTATTCAATATCAACTCTAATTTTCATTTTCCTCAGTTTTAATGTCATTCAATTTTCCTTTTAACTCTTCTTATTTCCATCTAAAACTGACTCTGAATTAGCTTCCTGAAGACATCCTAGCACAAGTAGTTTGAATATGATAGCAAGATATGGGTAACTGTAATGCTCTCTGTTTTTTTTTTCACCCATATCCTCAGTATAAATTCTTCAAAAGCAGACTCTCTATCTGCTACCATATTTTCTTCTAATCTCTTACAGACAGAAATATTCTTTCTACAGACAGACCAGACCCATAAAGAGAAAAAAACGTCAGATGCAATGACAGGTATTTGGCAAGGGACAAAGTGAATCTAATCAGAGACAGGCTTATATATTTTCCTCAAGATAGGCTAGTCTAATCAAGAAGATTTGAAATAAAAATGAAAGTGAAAAAATAGCCACACACATGACTTGATCTGCTATGCAATTGCTAAATCAGATAACATAGAAATGTTTACTATAGGAAGGCATGATTCAGTAGTACAGAAGTAAAAAAAATTCCAAAAGAAGCTGGTAGTAATTTTCATAAACTCAGATGTTTACAGGGAGATGCATGAAGTAGCAATTAGACAAAATAAATTGGAAAGCTTAATACAAGTAGTCAGATTTGACCTCATATTTATCACTGAGACTTGGCTAGATCAAATCCATTACTGACATTTTATTCCAGAGGAGACCACCTCAAACCTGGCACTCTAGCTCCCTCACTAGTACTCTGGAATTGTTATTGTCCATGTCTAGTCCCAGCCTAGAACCATTATGCTCCTACTCCCCACTCATCTTCATGCTGCCATAGTCTTGCCTCAAGTACACTTGGGCAATCAAGCAGCTCCCTTGGGACAATGGGTTTCTGATTATCAAGTGTTCTTAATATTTAACCTTGACTGAGATCTACCATGCTATTGTCCTTCAGTCATTTTCAATCCATTATGCTAGGCTCTACCTAGCGCAGTGCTTAACACATTGTATTTAATAAATGTTTTTTCATATATTCATTTATTCTTCTCTATGAGTATTGTCATTTTTCTACTAGAATGTTAGCTCCTGGAGGGAAGGCGCTGCCATAATGTTTTATATTTGTATCCCTAGGACTTAGTACGGTACCTGATAAATTGCATTAAACAAATATTTTTTCATATATTCATTCATCTTGTAAAGTTATATCAAGTAATTTTAGAGAAAAAATATCAATTAGTACCATAAGAGAGCAGAATGGTAAGAGTGAAATTTCAGAACTAAGAAGTCAACAATTTCATACATGGGTTGGTCTAGATAGCCACCGAGTTCAGTTAGACAATAAATACTTACTAAGTGCCTACTATGTGTCAAGCAGAATGCTAAATGCTGGGGATACAAATAGGAGAAACACAGTCTTTTCCCTTGAGGAGCTTACAATCTAATGGAGAAAACATATAAAAAGAAACCAAAAAGTAGTTATTGGAAGGAAGATACTCAGAACAAGGGCATGATGAGAAAGTACAAAAAAGTGTGGCCATGTGGGAAATGGAGAAGTGGTCGCCCTTGACCGCTTAGTTATAGGTTTTAGGAGAACTCTTTACCTGGTCTCCCAATCTGAGCAGCTTCAGGTCAGAGGAACAAATAAATTGTGACAGATCTTGCAGAAAGAAGAGTTTTCTGGGACATAATGGAGAAGTCCAAAGGAGTAGAGCCAAGTGGGAAATAAAGGATCCTTCCAACTCTCAAATTCTTTGATTTTGAGATTCTCTCATGATTACAGATCAGTGTGCCAATGATTTTTTGTACAGCTCATCCACTATAAATATTGATATTTCTGTTTTTATTATTTGTTACATTATTTCTAAATGGTGCAGCTAATGGCTTAGATGTTTATTTAACCCCAAGATATTAGGAAGAGTATGTGATAGACGGATGAATATAGACATTGATATAGAGACATAAGATATGGATATATTCTTATATCTCTTTATATTTCTATGTGTCTGTCTATTTATTGATCTGTCTCATAGGTTTCAGAAAACAACAGCTATTATAATACCACTCATCCCTGATGGGCCCAAATAACCTCACTCCTAGAGGACTTGGCAGTTGACATTGCCTGTATTTCTGCCAGGTGGTGCCAAAGACAGAGTGCTTGGCTTGAAGTCATTAAAGACCTGAATTCAAATCCAGCCTCAGATATTTACTAGCAAGTGACTTAGCTACCATTTGCCTCAATTTTCTCATCTGTAAAATGAGGATAATAGCACCTATCTCCCAGAGTTGTTATGAGGATCAAATGGGATATTTGTAAAGCAATTATAAGCACAGTGCCTAGCACAAAGCAGAAGCAATATAAATTTTTGCAATTATCATTAGCTGTAAATATTTTGCTCTCCCACCTTCATGTAATTTCTCCTAGCCCTCCTTTCTCCAGTTCCAAGCATCATCTACACATCTCACCAGAAGCTGAGTTTCTCTTCAAAGCTATCTTTTTAGAATCTGCTGATTTTGTAAGAAGTGATGAAGTGTATGGTTTCACAGAAATCTAGGAAGACTGATATGAACTAATGCAGAGTGAACTAAACAGAAGACCAGTTTATATAATAATCATATTGTAAAGACAATTAACATTGGAAGACTTGTAAACTCAAGGAACCAACTTTTAAAAGACACTAACATTCTTCATACTATGTACTACTTCCTTTCAAATTCACTGAAAGGATTTGTCTGTAGCTCATAAAGGGGTGACTTTATATAGTCTCAGTTTTAATTAGTTTAAAACCTTATTATTGGCCTCATTTTCTTTATTAGATACTGATCTTTGACTAACTTCCTTGCCTAAGATTCTGAATTGGGGCATCTATTTTAAGTGTTGCATGGAATGTTGGGCCTAGAGTCAGGCACAATCATCATTCTGACTTTAAATCTGGCCTCAGACACATACCAGCCACTTAACCCTGTTTGCCTAAATTTCCTCATCTCTAAAATGAGCTAGAGAAGGAAATGGCAAACCATCTTTTCCAATAAAACCCCAAATAGAGACACAAAGAGTCAGATAACTGACAAAGGACTAAACAACAACATGACTCTGAATTAAAACCTCTGAGGTCTTTGGATCTTCGGAGAAAATTCCAAGTGTGAAATAAAGACATAGTCTGATTGAGTTCTTTGAGAGGGGAGATTCCTTTTACCTTTCTTTATATCCCCAGTTGTTCAGTACAGTGCCTGGAACATGGTAGGTACTTAATAAATACTAGTTGTTGCTATGGATGATGATTAATTGATTTAAAAGAGCTGAAGAAATATAAAGTGATAATTAGCAGAAGACCAGGAGTTCCAATTTGGTCAGTATTTCAAATCCCTCAAATTTCAAATTCCTCAAAAATTCCTGAAAAAGTGGTAGAAATGATAAAAGATGAGGTTATATGAAAAAAATTAAAAGATTTCATGGACCAAGGAGTTATAGCAATACCAAAACTCTAGGTATGCTAAATCCAATCAAAGTGTCTTATACAAATGTAGTACTAGCATCAATTTCCTACACCATGAAAATTTTATAAACCCACATTAGGAATCTTCATAAGACAGGAACCTTATACTCATAGATAATAATCGAGAGCTTGGGACTAGGCATGCTTCAGAGTTACTGAGAGTCTGGCAGGTATCTGAAGAGGCAAGATGTATTTTTCAGTGGAAAGTTTCTAATGAATTGCTTTTGAATTTGAGAAGACTCTTAGAGCAGAAAAACCTGAAATCAAATATTGAGCACTTGCAAAAGCTATCGTCACTATGGACCTCACCCGAATGCTGAGATACCATTTTACACCAGCACCAAGAGCTCCCCAAAAGGACTATGCTTTAAGTATTAATGTGTCACATACATAGAAATCTGACAACTTTTTCTAGGACTGAGGAACACCACTGTTCAGAGTGGCAGAGAGGCCTTACCCCAGAGGTAGTACATTTTCTGCCTAGAACCTTATCAAAAGGTAAAGAGGTAAAATCTAGATGAGTATAGTAAACCTAAAGCAACAAAAATTCTAAGGACAAAAGTAAGAAGATCAACGCATCACAAAAGAAATAGAGCCTCCCAAACGAAAACTGGACTAAACTGATACTACAGCAAACGAGGTTGTCTGTGCAATCCTTGTTGGGTTATGTACACTGTTGCTTTGCACTTTTTGATGTAAATATGAAGTATTATGGTTGTCTGGCTATTACTTTTCACTATTATCATTGTTGATTTTACATATATTATCATTATTACTAGTGCTAATGTTATTTTGTCTTTTTTCTCTATTTCCTAGAAGCAACCTATCAAGTAGTGCATTATATTGAGAAATGTGTAATGGAGATGATATTAATGTGGCTTTTTATGTACAGTAAATGACTATCATACAGTGCCCTTCTTGAAAAGAACACTTCCTACTCTATCTCTGTGCCTTTGAATTGACTATCCTTTAGGTTTAGAATGCTCTCCTTTCTCACTCTGCTTTTTATTTTCCCTGTCTTCCTTCAAGACTTAGCTCAACTCCTGTCTTCTTCTGGACCTTTTATTGCATATTCCATACCCCCAAATCTTAGCTTCTACTCTCTTCCCTTCAGCTATTATTTTCTATCTACTCTCTAGTTATCATATATGTGCCTCCTCATTTATACCTTGTCTCTCCCATTTGGAATTCCAAAGAGATAGAGACTGCTTCAGCATATCTTTATTCCCCTATTATTTAACACAGTACCTGGCATATAGCAAGTAATTAATAAATGTTTATTTGTTGACTTGCTGACTGAAAACTTTTGGCTGCGGTGAGAAAAGTAACACCAGCTTCAATATTACTGAAGAAATATAGACACTCTTACCTCTTTAAGAAGTAATAGAAAATTAGAAAAAAGGAATTTGAATTCTTGTTCTGGAGAGTTGATACAGTAAAGACAAGAAGACCATATGGATTTGAAGTCCTTTGAAATTCTGGGATTCTATAAATTGATTTGGAGAATTATGTTGTTTATTTTAAAGCAATCGTTTATTCCATATCCTGTATCTTACCTGCATAGATCATTCTAGTTTCCTTCCCATTTTTTTCCTTTCTTTTACTGTCAAACTTGTGGAAAGAGCATTCTGTACTTTTGCCTTCCTTTATCTAAAATGCTGAAATTAAGATACTGAGATAACAAAGAAAGAAATGCGAAATTTACACTATTTTTGACATCTGATCAATGATGATAGCAGAGAGAAAAGAAGCAAAATATTGGTGACAATTGCATTTCTATATAGTATTCCACAGGCAATTGCTAGAAATAGCTACTATTAAATGAGGGATTTTGAAGTAATATACTAACTGGAGATCAAATGCATCTGAGCAAGTAAATGTGCCATCCTGAAAAGATCAACATACGTGCAAGAAAATGACCAGAATGTTTACTGTAATAATCTTTTTTAGAGAAGGGCTTCTTAAACTTTTTCCACTTGCCAACCCTTTTTGCCTGAAAAAATTTTATGCAACCTCCAAGTATATAGGCATATAAAATAGATATACAAATCAAAAATTTACTGACACTAAATTATAAATAAATTTATTTTAAAACAAATCTTTGGTATACATATAATTTTACCATTTATTAAAGAGGAAAGCAAATTTGCATGGTGACATGGATGGGCTTGTTTATTTTTATATAATGAATTAAATTTTTGCATATTTGATATGTCAGGATGAAGAGTATCTTCAATGTTTTTCTGAGTTGATCGATATTTTGATTTCATAATTGTCAATGCTGAGAACACCACTTAGCATAAATACATAGTACAAAATGGCAGAAGCATGTTTCAGGCCATTTCAGAAATTGTTGGAAATTTTTTTCTAATCCCAAGCCAAATTCATTTAGTGATTTTGCATGTACAGTAAAAAAACACTGCAATTCATAACATAAAACCGTCTCGAATCAGAGCCAAGGTGTTTCTGTCAGTGTTTGCTGGCATTGTGTGGTGTGACGGCATGCATAATGCAAAGTGCACGTGTGTTCAGAACCAAGACTGCAGTGAAGTTGCAGGATACAATACAGGTGAGCGCTGCTAGAAACACCTTGGGTTTGATTTTGAATGAATTTTTGTTCATTGGGCATTCAGAAATCTTTCACTGTTGCCAAATATTTTATGACATTCATTTATGCAACTGAATGGAGATGGAAACCCACAGTTTAAGAAGCACTGTTCTAGAGCAACCAATAACTGAGTCCCAATCGCAACAAAGCCTAATGATAAACAAGGCATTTGCTGCAAAAGATTGCCCAAATTTTTCAAAGTTGCAGGGACACATTCCCTTTCTGGGGTGAGAAAAGAAGCCCTGTCTGGGTTTGGGATGTGAAGCAATGACCAAAATGATTGTATTGTTTTAAAATCACAACTCCCTTCATACGCATATCTACTTTTTTTTTTTTTTCACTGAAAGCACAATTCAAATCAGTCATCAAAAGCAAGATTGCTATAGGGAAGACTTCTCTACTGTGAATGTAACTCAGTGATTTTTTTGACAATGAGTGCAAAAGGGGATAAATTTTAGCCTGTTTATACAGAATCTTTAGTTCATTTTGCCACAGTCTCTCTGTGGAAGTTATAACTCTCATAATGCATTGTATTTCTCAGCATCACTCATTTTACTAAGTACCACATAATAAGCTTTCTCCTCCAAAAACTTGCTACTTTAAAAAAAAGTAATGAGATGAGAACAGTTATAATTATTAAAAATTTTCAACAATTTAACTTAAATTGAATGGTTTGAAATTTAACCTTACTTTTAATTGTAAATAATAAAATAATGCACCCTCATAATAGATAACTACATTATCAGTCTGAAAAAGAAAAAGGTTAACCAGAGCAACTCAAACTAGGAAAAATAAAGACAATAGAGAAAGTTTAAGCAGCAAAAATAAAAATAAATAAAATAAAAAGTCCAAATTCAGAAATGCCATCTGCTATAATTGCCATGGGGATCTGCAAGTGCAGCAATCGATAGAGTCAAAAGATTACTATGTTTCTTTGTATGAAAGCTTTAGCTTCAAACACCATGAAACCTAAAAACTCTCACAAACATATTTGCAAAATGTAATAGCAAGACATGAGACTAGAAAAACAAGACAATTTGTCCCAATGAAATTAAATTCCTTTATTAAGCAAACCTTTTTTTTTTCAAAAACCATGTCTGGGACACTAAAAGGATTGCTCGTATTGTTTAAGGTTGCTTACAGATTCCTAAATATAAAGATTCTTTTCTAAAAGAAAAATACATGCTTCCTGTATCTATTGACATGGTTGAAATGCAATTTGGTGAAATCTATAGAAATCAGTTTCAAATGCTTTTACTTGCAGACAATATTGTGGTAAGAAGACTCTTGAAGACATTTGTGATCAATTGATTGAAAAACTAAAATCTTCCTGTTTTTAATTGTATGTGGATGTAGCAAAAGATGTAGTTAAAATTTTAACTTGATCACAAATAAATGATGTATTGTCAAAACAGATTTTAAGGAAAATTTGTTACTAGTATTTACTATACATTATGTTTTACTATCTATTGTTTGCCACATGATAAAGTTTTGATAAAATTGATCTATATTTTAATGAAAATAGCATAGTTTAGGAGAATGTTGCTGAATTGTGTAGTGGCAGAGGTCAGTAGAGGTCAGGGTGAAATATGGACCCTGCAAAAACTAATTTCAAATATATCCCCTCCTGAAATTTAGTAACATTTAATACTTCACCTACAATCACTTTTTTTCAAGTTATCAAAGAATAATCCCCTTTATTAAAGAAATGGCCCATTGAAAGAAAGAAACTTATGGGATACTATGGGACAGAGATTATTTTGAAAAACTATCTTTTGTGTTTGTCAGTGAAGGGTATTTGACCTGAAAAAAGAAATTGCCATATTTTTAATAATAATTAAAACACATGAACTCATTTTATAATGAAACTTTTCACCCAAAACTTGCATATATGGATGGTCAGTTGCACAGTGGCATGAGTTTAAATCTGGATTCAGAAATTTACTAGCTATATAACCCTAAGCAAGTCACTTAATCTTCCTGCCTCAGTTTCCTCAGCTGAAAAGTGAGTAGAATGATAGCACTTATTCCCAAAGTGGTTACAATAACAAAATGAGTAAATGTTTTGAAAATTTCAAAATGTTATATAAATACTAATTATTATTGTTATATTTTTAAAACCCCACTACACTAAATAATTCAGTGCAAAGTCTTAAAAGTTAGAGCTATGGGCAATAACTTTATAAAATAACATTTTGATATTTTCTAATTTTAAAAATATATGACTAGCAAATGAAATGGAAAGTACCTCATAAACTGGAATGGTCCACAGCAGGAAGTTGTTATTTTAAAGACCTCTAGATTTCCAAATATGAGTGAATAAGGAATTCATTTTACTTGGACCACTATTGTGCATTTAAACCTGAAATCTAATAATATTTGACTATGGATATTCATAAAGAGTTATCTAGCTTATCAAACAAAGCTATACAAATTTTGCTACAATTTGTAATATCTTTTGTGTGAAAGGGTTTTATTTTCTCCTGTAGCTGTTAAAAAGACAAAATACTGTCTTTGAAATGTGGTTGAAAAAGAATTACCAGGCAACATCAACAGAGGTATTGCATTTTGAGTAATTATACATGAATTTGTGACCATTCATCACATTAGTATCATGAGCATAGTTGTGTGTTTGTCCCTCGTTGCCGATGAAGATCAAGTCATCAGAAAAATAATGACATGACTTGCACTTGACTTTGTTTTGAGTGAGGGAGGGCTGATCAGGTCACCAGCCTCACTTCTCCTCCAGAGCCATCTGAATCCAGTGACCAGATATTCATCAGGATGACTGGAGATGACCCAGAATGAGGCAATTGTAGTTAAATGACTTGCCCAAGGTCACACAGCTAGTGAGTGTCAAGTGTCTGAGGTGAGATTTGAACTCAGGTCCTCCTGACTCCTGCACTGGTGCTCTATCCACTGCACCACCTAGCTGCCCCTGAGTATAATTATATGTTACAAATATGAACATTAAAAATATTTTACCAGTAAATGCCTATGTATACTATGTTATTTACTATACATTTAAAATTAGTACATTATAATAAATTTATACTATTCTTTAAGTAAAATATAAGCTAAATTATTTGAGTGGATTATTTTATAAAAAGTGTGGGAGTCACTAGGAAACCACTGAGTCACGAGTAATGTGACTCATTGCTTGACTGCTATAAATAATCTAACCCAGAAATAAGAGATAAGCTGGAGCCCCCAGATGTGAGTAAATCATGTGGGGAGACCATGAAACTACAAAATTTCTTTCAAGAATAATTATTGGGCTTAAGCAATGATGAGAAGTGTAGCATTGGGAGAAATGAATTATCTTGGTCGGAATACCCATGACTACCAGAGGCTTTGTGCTTCTGGCTAAGTCTGTGATGAAGCCCTAAGTCAGTATTGTCCAGGGATAGACAAAAGGTGGAAGGCATTACAGTAAGTATGATAACTAGAGAGCAACAAGATGGAGGAAAAGGGAAAGTCTTTATTGAATTGCATCCTCCTAGCTTTTGCCCTTTGTCATAGCCTGTTGAGATCTTTCGTCTACAGATCAGAGCTGACAGTTTACTATGATGGATTAAATCTATTAAGATAGAATTTAATGTTAATAAACGAAAATTTCAACAAGGGTTAAAAAATTCGGTTTCAGAAAAGCAGGCTGGAATAGATTCCAGTAGATAATAATTCACATGAAAAGGTCTGTTGGCTCTATCATATTACAAACTTTATGTGAGAACACAAAGCACTATAGAAGCCAAGAAAGCCAAAGTAAGCCTAGGCCTATTCAACAGAATGACAGTGTCTAAAATGAGAGTGTTGTCTTGCCCTGCTCTTCCTGATTAGAATGCATTTTGAGTATTATACTCAGTTTTATGCCACACAATCAAGCAAAAAAGTATTAAGCACCTTCCACGTACAAGGTGCTATGCTATGCATTCAATACATAACAAAAGTCAAACAGTAACTTCCCTCAAAGAGGTTACGAGAGGTTCTGAGAAGTCAACATGGCGTATTTGATAGAAGGCATCTAAAACAGTACAGGGACTAAAAATTATTCTGTGATAGAAAATGAATATATTTAGCCCAGAGAAGACAATACATAGGAATATATTATGAGCTGTTATGAGGGAAAAGGATTAAATTAATTTTGCTAAGCACTAAAAGGCAACATTAGAAACCATTAGAAGTTGAAAACTACAGGATCCTTATGAGAGGAAACTATCCTAATGACTAAAGTTGCCTCCAAGTAAAATGAGCTACCTTAGGAGATAGTGGGTTTCTCATCGTTGTAAGCTTCAAGTAGAGGCTGGATGGCCATCTATCAGAGATGCCATAGAAGTGTCACTCAGATACTCAGTTAAACTAGTGGTTAAACTCTGTGGCTCTTTGTTGCTTTAAAATTTTATTATTTTATTTTAATAATTTATATACATACATAAACTGTTGACCTTCATAGTCAAACTGGACGCTACTGATGAGTAGCAATGTGAAATCAGTGGGCACCCAACTGAATTTTGATGTGCTGGCACCTGTCACTGTTAGTAGCTTATCCTTGAGAATATGAGAGGGGGCACTTCTTTCATTCACAGGGTTAGTAGGAGGTTGAAATTAAGTATATTATATATATATATATGAATGTATATGCAAATATGCATGTATGAATATATATGCATACACAAATATGAGTATATATACATGCATTGTGTAGATACATGCACATTTATGTACGTGTGTGTGTATACACATAACACTCAGTAGTTTGGCCATTTTGACTTCAGAGTTTGTGAAGTATTATATGTATTGTGTTATGCACACACACATGTAAATAAACATATATGGATATAAGTTTATATATATATATAGACATGTATAAACATATATATAATCTCATTAGATCCTCATAATAACTTTACAAAAGAAAGAAGTGCCCCTCCTCTATTTTATAGATGAGGACAATGAGATTCTAATAAATTAAATTACTTTCCCAAGTTTATATAGTTACGAAATGTCTCAAGAAATATTGGAATTTATGTCTTTCTGACACTAAGTCTAACATATTATATATGAAACCATGCTCCCTCTCGTTAGACTCACTGATTCAGACAGGTTTGTTGCAGACAGCTTCAGTGTTACTGGTCTGTCAGCTGACAGTCTTTCCTGGGGTCAATGTGTTTGCTACACAGTTTGGTGCTATGCTCCAGAACATCCTTAAAAATGTTTCCTTTGTCCTTTCTGTATGCATTTGTTCCGCTTAAGTTTGCCAAACAGCCAATTATTGTTACCTAGCTGACTTGTCTTTCCTCATTATTATCATTACCATAAAATAATATTTATTATGTTCTCTGAAGCCTGGCATTTTGCTAGATACTACACAGAATAAATTTAGCTCTGGTCAGCGTGGGCTCTAGAGAAAACAAACACTAGCTAAAATGAAGTGAAGTCTTCCCTGAGCAACAGCAGTCCTTGGCTTGCCCTTTTCCCCATGGTGTCCTAGGCTGTTGCAGCTTTTCTGTCTAGTAAGACTTTATTGTCCTTTGACTTATTCCCTTAGGTCCCTGTTGTGAAGAGCTTAGTTACCTGGATCTGTGTGGAAATCAATGTACCATTTTAACAGTCATTCTAGAGAGGATGCTGTAATTCAAAATTATGATTGTAACAGAGAGAATTTCAAGCACCAAGGTTGGGAAATAAGGGAAAGATTTGGAGACAGCTAAGTACTTTTTTGCTATCTACCTCTCCAAATGGAAGCAGTAACTTACTTCTCTGAGATATATATATATATATAATATACACACATATATACATACACACACATGTACATATATATGTGTGTGTGCATATATATTATATATATATATATATATAGAGAGAGAGAGAGAGAGAGAGAGAGAGAGAGAGAGAGAGAACAGGTTAGTTTCTGGTCAGTTAATAGGAAGCTATGGAAATACAACATTAATAAGAATGTGTAAAAAATATACTACTATAGACACTTTGATATAGTGACGTGCAATTTCATTTTTGGTGGCATTCCCTCCACTATGGTGGTTTACATTATCTATATACCTTAGTACATGGTTGCAATGTTACTGTAAGGTTAATGGTGTATGGGGGGAAGCGTTAAAGATCTTCCCCACCCATTAATTGTCCTCAATACCTTTTGTTAATTTCTACTGAGGCACTGAGTCAGACAATCATGCCCTCTGGAAAGTGTATAAATGCACTAAGGTGAGGTTTTACTTTGGGGCTTACTCATTAGAAATGATTGTTTGACCAGATGAGGCTCCAGGTGGCCACTAAGGAGCCCTCTGGCTTTGAAAACCCAGATATTGATGTTTCTCTCTCAGGTCACTGTGTATGTATGCAATGGTCAGATAGTTGGATCTGTCTGTTGATTTGTGATGTATGTATTGCTTACGGTCAGACAATTGGAAGCCCTGTCTGTTGGTCTTTATTTCTCTGTTTGTATTCTCTCTGTTGGTATATGTGTTTGATTGAAGTGATTGTTGACCCCTCAAAAGCTGCTTTCCTTTTCCTTGCTGTTACAGTGATTTTCAAGACTATGATCTAAAAAATCATCAGCCTTGGTCATCCTCAAAATAAACCTCTCTAATCATTGCTTGACTGGTCCTGGGACAATACACATTTGGTCACCAGATCTGTATTTGAAGTCTTTCCAGAACAGTAGATAACCTGGTACATTCTACAAGAACCTAGAGTTGCCCCCACCTCATAGGATCTCATAGCCTAATGGGGGAGGCAACAATATGTACAAACACGGTATACACAGAATAAAGACAATAATAATAGTTTGAATACTAAATATTTTATGATGATGTTGACAGAGAGAGAGAGACAGAGAGAGACAGAGAGAGACAGAGAGAGAGAGAGAGAGAGAGAGAGAGAGAGAGAGAGAGAGAGAGAGAGAGAGAGAGAGAGAATATATCATAGTAATTACAATTACTTAGAGAAGGGGAACATTCACTGGGGACACCAGGAAGTGATGGGTTCCTAGTGGAGACAAATCCCTTCCCAGTCCAACAGACCAGAGCATCACTAGTCTTGACCCAATTCATACAAACAGAACAGACCTGTTAACTGTCCCCAATGTTACCATGCTCCTGACTCTGCCTGTCCTTGTGATACTGAACATCCTGGATGCAAAGAATAACCCATCCCCCATCCCATCCTCAAATAATCTCTCATTCCCATCTACCTCAACTCAACCTCTATATGTTCTCCAAATCAGCCCATTCAACACAAATTTATTATCCAATCTGGATACCAAGGACAATTTGCCTACTATCTCGAAGAGTTAAGTGACTGGATCATGATCTTCCTCACCATCTAGCTGATAATCTCAGTATAGAAAACTTCAAAATACATACTGGTATTTTCTCAAGTACTTAACTTTCCAGTCTCCCCATGTACTCAACTTAAATCATCTATTCCTCCACTCCAGCTCAGCCACACACAAAAAAAGACATGCTCTCAAGTATGTCATCACCTTCAAGTAATTTGCATGCAAGGACTCTAAACTTCCTATGTATGGTTGAATTTTTTTTCATCTCTTTTTATGTTTTACTTGATCTAAACCTAATTTTCATTCTCACCATGACCTTTCCTTCTTACCATTTCTCAGTACTATCCCAGGCCTTCACTCCAGCTTGGACTAAATTCTCCCTTCCGGTCTTGATCCCTTGGTGAGTTATGTCAACTTTATACTATTTAATCTCTTGCCCTCTTGTATGGTGCTTTTAAAACCCCGACACATTAATTCCACACTTCTGCCTTCTGCCTTCTGCCCTCATACTCAGGTGTTGCTGAATGGGTTTAGAAGACATCAAAAAAACATTCTGATTGGGCAAATTATAAATTTACTTTAGCTGATTTCAACTGGGCCATCACAAAGGCATTCTTTATTTTTAGTGCTTTTTTCCCCACTTAATAGTATTTTATTTTTTCCAATTACATATAAAGATAGTTTTTAACATTCATTTTTATAAGATTTTGAGTTCCAGATTTTTTTCTCCCTCACCTCCCTCCTCCCCAAGAAGGTAAACAATCTAGCATAGGCTATATATGTACAGTCATATTAAACATATTTCCACATTAGGTTGTGAAAGAAAAATCAGAACAAAAAGGAAAAACCACAAGAACATAAAGGGAAAATACTGTGCTTTGATCTGCATTCAGACTCCATAGCACTTTCTCTGAATGTGGGTAGCATTTTCCATCATGAGCCTTCTTGGAATTGCCTTAGATCCTTGCATGCTGAGAAGAGCTAAGTCTATCAAAGCTGATCATTGCTGTGCCCATTACTGTGCACAATGTTCTTTTGGTTCTGCTCACTTCACTCAGCATCAGTTCATGTAAGCCTTTCCAGATTTTTCTGAAATCTGCCTGCTCATCAATCTTATAGCATAATAATATTCCATTATATTCATATGCTACAACTTGTTTAGCCATTCCCTAATTGATAGGCACCCCCTCAATTTCCAGTTCTTTGCCACCACAAAAAGAGCTGCTATAAATATGTTTAGTATATGTGGGTGCTTTCACCTTTTTTATGATCTCTTTGGGCTACAGACCTAATAGTGGTCAAGGGTATAGATCAAAAGGTACACACAGTTTTATTGCCCTTTGGGCACTGTTCCAAATTGCTCTCCACAATAGTTGGATCAGTTCACAACCCCACCAACAATACATTAGTGCTTCAAATGTCCCACATGTTCTCCAACATTTATAATTTTCTTTTTTTGTCATATGAGCCAATCTGATAGGTGGAATGTGGTACCTCAGAGTAGTTTTAACTTGCATTTCTCTAATAACAGTGAATTGGAGCATTTTTTCATGTAACTATAGATAACTTTAATTTCTTCTTCTGAAAACTTCCTGTTTATATCCTTTAACCATTTATCAATTGGGGAATGATTTGTATTCTTAAAATTTGACTCAGTTCTCTGTATATTTTAGAAATGAGACCTTTATCAGAGACACTGACTGTAAAAATTATTTCCCAGTTTTCTGCTTTCCTTCTAAACTTGGTTGCATTGGCTTTGTGCAAAAACTTTTTAATGCATTGCAATTAAAATTATCCATTTTAATGCTGATGATTTATGTGAGTATATTTTATATCCTGAAACTTTGCTAAAAATCATTATTTCAGGTAGTTTTTAAAGTTGATTCTCTAGCATTCTCTAAGTATACTATCTTATTATCTGCAAAAAGTAATAGCTTTGTTTCCTCTTTGCCTATTCTAATTCCTTAAAATTTCTCTTTCTTCTTTATTGCTAAAATTAATATTACTAATTCAATATTGAAAAAAGGTAGTGACAATGGACATCTTTGTTTCACCCCTGTCTTACTGGGAAAGATTCTAACTTATCCCCATTATGTATAATGCTTGATGATAGGTTCAGATAGAAGCTACTTTTTTTAAGGAAATCTCCATCTCTTCCTGTGCTTAATAGTGTTTTAAATATGAAAGGGTGCTATGTTTTGTCAAAAGCTTTGTCTGCATTGGTTGAGATAATCATATGATTTTTGTTAATTTTATTATTGTTATGGTTTATTTTGCTGATAATTTTCCTAATTTCCTTCATTCCTGATATAAATCCCACCTGGTCATAAGGTACTATCACATCATAAATTACTGTAATCTCTTTGCTAATATTTTATTTACATTTTTTGCATCTAAATTCATTAGGGAAATTGTCCTATAATTTTCTTTTTCTGTTTTGGCTCTTCTCAGTTTAGGCATCAGCACCATACTTGTATCATAAAAAGACTTTGGTATACTCCTTTGCCTATTTTCCCAAATAATATATAGCATTGGAATTCATTGTTCTTTAAATGTTTGGTAGAATTCACTTGTGAATCCATTTGACCCTGAAGATGTTTTTCTTTGCGAGTTCTATTTCTTTTTCTGAAATGAGGCTATTTATGCATTTTATTTCTTCTTCTGTTAATTGGGGCAATTTATATATTTCTTGTAAATATTCATCCATTTCACCTAGATTATCAGATTTATTGGCATATATTTGGGCAAAATAGCCCTTAATTATTGTTTTAATTTCCTCTTCATTACTGGTGAATTCACCCTTTTCATTTTGGATACGTGATAATTTGTTTCCTTCATTCCTTTTTCTTAAATCAAATTAACAAAAGATTGATCTATTTCATTCATTTGTTCATAAAACCAGCTCTTAGCTTTATTTATTAGTTCAATAGTTTCCTTAATTCCAATTTTGTTAATGTCTTTGATTTTCAGAATTTCTAATTTGGCATTTAAAGCTTGTTATTTTTCTACCATTTTTAGTTGCATGCCCAATTCATTGACTTCCTCTTTCTCTGTTTTATTCATGTAAACCATTAGAGACAGCAACTCTTACATATTTTTTTCCTCCCCTTAAAATTCTCATACATCTTTCTCCCTCTATGCTCTCTGCTAAAGACATTGCTTCACACCTCTCATAATACCTCACCTAAAAAGTGGAGGCCCTTAATCAAGAACTTTCTCTTCTTCCCTTTTCTAAGTCTCAGATCCTTCAAAATTATCCATTTTAATGCTGATGATTTATGTCAGTGTTTTTTATATCCTGTCATCAAATTCTATTATGTCCTCTTTCACTCCAGTTTTTGATGAGATTATCTTTCCACTTGAAAACACCACTCCCTCTATTTGTCCTTTTGATCCAATTTCCTCCCATTTTCTCTAGAAGTTTATCCCTGCTACCATACTTATTCTTTCTCTGATCTCCAATCTGAATGAACTCTTTGACTTATTGATCATCAAGTCACTTAAGTCTCCCCTATCCTTTCAAAAAACCTCATTAACTCCTACCATGTCCTCCAGCTAGAAGCCTATATCTTCTCAGATACACTCCTTGAAAAAGTTCATCAGTGTCTCTTCTTTCTATCTCCTCACTATCTTATAAACCCTTTTAAATTTGACTGTCAACTCATATCCACCTGAAACTGCTTTCTCCAAAGTTATCAATAATCATTTAATTGACAAATTTAATTGACTTTTCTTGATCCTTATCCTTCCTGAACTATCTGTATCATTTGAGACAGTTAACTACTTTCTGTTTCAGTAATCATTTTTCTCTCATTTTTCATGATTATGGTCTGTCTTGGTTCTCCTCCTACTTATCTAGCCATTCTGTTTTTTGCTGGATCATCATCCATATCATGCCATTAACTGTATGTGTCCCCAAAGGGTATGTCCTGCGCCTGTTATTCCTTTCACTTGGATGATTTGATGAATTCATGAACTCTCAGGAACTCAATCATTATTTCTATGCAGATATTTTTCAGATCTACTTATACGGCCCTAGTTTCTCTTTTGTGCCCCAGTTTCACATCACTAAAATGCCTGTTAAACATTTTTAATTGTATGTCCCATGGGCATCTCTGACTCCATAGATCTGAAACAAAACTCATTACATTTCCAATACAACTCTCCAATTTTTTGAACTTCTCTATTAGTATCAAGGGAACCACCATCCTTTTAGTCACCCAAATCCTCAACTTAACTTCCATTTTAAATTGTTCTTTCTCACTCACCCCAATCTATTTCTAAGTCTTACAATTGCTACCTTCTTGACACCTCTCATATGTTCCCTCCTCTACACTCATACAGCCACCAACCTGGTGCCAATCTTTATTACCTTATTCTTAGACTATTGTAATAGCCTTCTGGTTGGTCTACCTGACTCCAATCTCTTTCTATTTCAATTTATCCTCCACATTTCCAAAGTGACTTTTCCAAAGCATATGTCTGAACAATTCACATCCCTTCTCAAAAAACTATTGACTCTCTTTAACTTCTTTGTTTGGCATTTTAAGCAATTCTTAACATTTTCACTCTCTTTAAATTTGATTTCCCTCCATATACTTTATGGTCTAGCAGCTAGCCTAACTGGCTTATTTCCAATTCCTTATACATAACTGTCTACCATTCATCATCATGCTTCGGCAATATCTGTTCTCTATTGCTAGAATGCTCTGTCCCTCAGCCTCTGAATTTTGGAACTGCTCACTTCTTTTAAAACCCAGCTTGGGTGGTGCCTCCTCCAGGGAGCCTTCCCTTCCCCCTTCATGTCCCCCATGAATAATTTTCTCTAAAGTTATGTTTCATCTACTCTGTGTTTATACTGTGTGCTCTAATTAATATTTTTTTCTTCCTCATTTAAATGGAAACTCCTTGAGGACAGGAATTGCTTTATTTTTCTTTTGTTCTCTCTTTGTATTCCAGGCACTTTTCACAACCTGTCATGTGAATACTTAATAATTCTCTTATTGATTGATTGACTGATGCTTGTGATGAGCACTGAAGGGATTAGAGATTTCAGGAGGTAGAGAAAATGAAGGATAGGGGGGAGGAGCCAAGATGGCAGAGTAGAAAGATATGAACCCACAGCCCATAAAATATCTGTAAAGAAGAACTCCCAACAAATTCTGCAGCAGCAGAAGCCACAGAACAATGGAGTGGAGGAGATTTCTGTTCCAGAGAGCCCTGAAAAACCAACACAAAAGGTCTGTAGCGCCCTGGACCCAGAGCAGAGCCCAGCCCTGCCTTGGCCGCACGGCACCAAGAGGAGCAGATCCGAGCAGGCTTCAGGGACAGAATCTCCAGCAGCTGTGCTGGTCCCTCCACCCACAGGTGCCAAAGGTTGGTGGGAGGGTCTTTTCAGCTCGTTGAGAGGGGAGCGGGGGATCCCCATGAGTCAGGCCCCCTCAGGAGGCAGCAGAGGAGGCAGCAGTGGACTGGGGCTCCCAAAGCAGGCAGGAGCCCAGATCCATTGTTGAAGGTCTCTACATAAACCCCCTGGTAGAACTGAGCCCCATGGGGTGGCCCTGCCCCCACCTGAGCACCTGAACTTAATCTCACACTGAATAGCAGCCCCACCCCCACCAAAAACCCTGAGGCTAGGGAGCAGCATTTGAATCTCAGACCCCAAGCACTGGCTGGGGGGATCTGGAGGCATGGTGGGTGTGGAGAGGACACTCAGAAGTCAAGTCACTGGCTGGGAAAACACCCAGAAAAGGGGGGAAAAAAATAAGACCACAGAAGGTTACTTTCTTGGTGAACAGATATCTCCTCCCTTCCTTTCTGATGAGGAAGAACAATGCTTACCATCAGGGAAAGACATAGAAATCAAGCCTTCTGTATCACAAACATCCAAAATAAATATTCAGTGGGCTCAGGCCATGGAAGAGCTCAAAAAGGATTTTGAAAATCAAGTTAGAGAGTTGGAGGAAAAACTGGGAAGAGAAATGAGAGAGATGCAAGAAAAGCATGAAAAGTGGGTCATCACCTTGCTAAAGGAGACCCCAAAAAATGGTGAAGAAAATAACACCTTGAAAAATAGGCTAACTCAATTGGCAAAAGAGGTTCAAAAAGCCAATGAGGAGAAGAATGCTTTAAAAAGCAGAATTAACCAAATGGAAAAGGAAGTTCAAAAGTTCACTGAATAAAATAGTTCTTTCAAAATTAGAATGGAATAGACGGAGGCTAATGACTTTATGAGAAACCAAGAAATCACAAAACAAAACCAAAAGAATGAAAAAATGGAAAATAACATGAAATATCTCATTGGAAAAACAACTGACCTGGAAAATAGATCCAGGAGAGACAATTTAAAAATTATGGGACTACCTGAAAGCCATGATCAAAAAAAGAGCCTAGACATCATCTTGCATGAAATTATCAAGGAAAACTGCCCTGAGATTCTAGAACCAGAGGGCAAAATAAATATTGAAAGAATCCACCAATCACCTCCTGAAAGAGATCCAAAAAGAGAAACTCCTAGGAACATTGTGGCCAAATTCCAGAGTTCCCTGGTCAAGGAGAAAATATTGCAAGCAGCTAGAAAGAAACAATTCAAGTATTGTGGAAATGCAATTAGGATAACACAAGATCTAGCAGCTTCTACATCACATTAAGGGATTAAAGGGCTTGGAATATGGTATTCCAGAAGTCAAAGGAGTTAGGATCAAAACCAAGAATCATCTACCCAGCAAAACTGAGTATAATACTTCAGGGGAAAAAATGGTCCCTCAATGATACAGAGGACTTTCAAGCATTCTTGATGAAAAGACCAGAGCTGAAAAGAAAATTTGACTTTCAAACACAAAAATGAAGAGAAGCATGAAAAGGTAAACAGCAAGGAGAAGTCCTAAGGGACTTACTAAAGTTGAACTGTTTACATTCATTCCTACATGGAAAGACAATATTTGTGACTCTTGAAACTTTTCAGTATCTGGGATTACAGACACACTGAGACAGAGAGCACAGAGTGAATTGAAGAGGATGGGATCATATCTTAAAAAAATGAAATTAAGTGGTGAGAGAGAAATATATCGGGAGGAGAAAGGGAGAAATGGAATGGGGCAAATTATCTCTCATAAAAAAATCTCACAAAAAATCAAAAAAAGCAAAAGACTTTTTAGTGGAAGGAAAAAGAGGTGAGGTGAGAGAAAAACATGAAGTTCACTCTCATCACATTCCACTAAAGGAAGGAATAAAATGCACACTCGTTACGGTATGAAAACCTATCTTACAATACAGGAAAGTGGGGGATAAGGGGATAAGCAGGGTGGGGGGGGATGATGGAAGGGAGGGCAATGGGAGGAGGGAGCAATTTGAAGTCAACACTCTTGGGGAGGGACAGGATCAAAAGAGAGAACAGAAGCAATGGGGGGCAGGATAGGGTGGAGGGAAATATAGTTAGTCTTACACAACACGACTATTATGGAAGTCATTTGCAAAACTACACAGATATGGCCTATATTGAATTGCTTACCTTCCAAAGGGAATGGGTGGGGAGGAAGGGATGAAGAGAAGTTGGAACTCAAAGTTTTAGGAACAACTGTTGAGTTCTGTTCTTGCTACTAGGAAATAAGAAATACACGTAAAGGGGTACAGAAAGTTATCTGGCCCTACAGGACAAAAGAGAAGATGGGTTCAAGGGAAGGAAGGGATGATAGAAGAGAGGGCAGATTGGTGATAGGGGCAATTAGAATGCTCAGTGTTTGGGGATGGGGGGAGGGACAAATGGGAAGAAAATCTGGAACCCAAAATTTTGTGAAAATGAATGTTAAAAGTTAAATAAAAAAATTTAAAATAAAAAAAAAAGAAAATGAAGGATAACACTCCACTTATAGGAGGAAAGCCTGTACAAAGACACAGCAGTGGGAGATTGAAAATGTCATGAATGGGGAAAGGCAGGTGAACCAATTTGACTGAAATAGTGAGAGCATGAGGAAGATGAAATTAGTCTAGAAAAATAGAATGGAGGAAAAGATTTAAGGACTTTAAACATCAAAAGAGAAATTTGGTATTTTGAAGTAGGAGGGAGGCACTGAAAATTTTTAAGTTAAAGGAGTAACCTGGTCAGATTTTATGTTTTAGGAATATCAGTTTGGCAGTCATGTGAAGCATGGATTGGGGAGGGAAAGTAAGGTTAGTGGCAGGGAGATATATTAGGAAGTTATTATAATAGCACAAGCAAGAAGTAGTGAGGGCTTATATTATGGTGGTGACTATGTCCATAGAGAAAAATGGGATACATGCAAAAAATAAGGCAGGTAAAATTGATGAGGCTTGTAATCAACTGATATGAAGAATTGGTGAACATGTGGAGTCAAATATGACACCAAGGTTATGAACACTGGTTGCTGAAAGCACAGTGATCCTCTCCATGAAAATAAGAAAATTCATAAAAATGATGACTTTGAGAGGAATGATGGTCAGTAGTTTTTGATATGTTGAGATGCCTGTGGGACACAAAACTCAACATATCTAATAGGTACTTGTTGATATGAAACTGGAATTCAGTTTAGAAGAGAGTAGGGCTCCATTATATGTGGGAGTCATTTGCATTGGATGGTGGTTAATCCAGTGGGGGCTGAGGTAGTATGCAACAGGATATGTAGTGAATCAAGAGAGGAGGGCTCAAGACAGATCCCTGTGGTATACTCACATTTGGAGGATGCAACTGGGAAACTGAGGAGCAGTTAGACATATAAGAGAAGAACCAAGTGACAGCAATATTATAAATCAATCACTCAACGAATCCACAAGCAATTCTTAAAATATTTTTTTACTAGGCACTCTGCTAACCACTGGAATACAAGTTAATATTTAAACAGTGCTTTAATGTATGCAAAGCACTTCCAGTATATTATTTAATTTAATTCTCACATCAGTCCTATGAAGGCATTGTTATTATTTCCATTTTATACATTTTTACGTGAGTAAACTGGGATTGTGGGAAATGAAGTTCTGTGACAGGGTCACATAGCTAGTGTCTTAGATATGATCTGAGCTGTCTTCATGACACCAAGTCCAGGAGGATAGGATGGTCAATTGTGTGAAAAAAGGATGGGATCAAGAACATAGAGAACTTGAGTTTGGCAAGAAGGGACATGTTTTTGTCACAAACTGGATCAAGAAGGAAATTATATTCCTGAAGATATTTGAGGTGTACAATTATAGGAGAAGAGGGAGTTCATAAAAGTGGGTCTGTATTTTCTCAGCAAATCATGCTGCTGCTGCTGCTGCTGCTGCTGGTGATGATGATGATAACAAGGATCTTAAATTATCTCATTTGCAATATCATCTGTTGGTATAGGGGTCTGAAGAAAGGGAAAAATAAAAGGGTTGTCATACCTGAGTAAGGACCAAGTCAAAATAGATAACACAGATTTATAATGGGACCAATCAGCATGGATGTATGACTTCATCCCATGTAAAATCATATATCACAATTATCTGTGCTTATGTCTTAAGCCCTGTTAAATACATGTTCATTTCTTTTGTACTAAACCTAGTTTTCACATAAATTTTGTGAAGTTGGGTTTGCAAACTGACAGACCCTACTAGACTAACCTCCATGAATACAAGCATATATAAATTGTATCTTTTCCAGGACCTTGAACAAGGATCTGTATACAGTAGGCATTTAATAAAATTAATTGATTAATCATATAGAAACTGGCAAACTCATTTAAAAATAAACTTTTAAAAATGCCTTTTCATTACAACATGCATCATAATAAAGATAAAACATTGGAATGATTGACTGAACTTTTGACTTTACACATAAATGATGTTTTAGTGTTATATAGACACATTATATAGACACAACCCCAGTCAGACAGTTCTATGGTTCTGCAGCTTCTCTCTTGAAATGTTACTCTTGTTAAGAAATCTGAACTTTTTTAAGTCATTAAATAATGTAGAACTTCAGCTTCACAGCCTGCCCACAGGATTCAACTCTAAGAATCAAAAACAAACCAGGATTCTCTTCCCATATACCAGTTTGTTCAAGTGAAGTTGGTTGTTGTGGTTTCTTTGTGAAGTTGTTAAATATTTCCCTGAAATGTGTGAACAATTACTGTGATGTGATTGTTGGATCTAATTTCTGAGTGTCAATTTGGGAGGATATTACTAGAGTAATGATAATAATATTATTCCCTTTAATACTTAGAATCTTTTATCCCAAAGAATCCTTAAGCATTTTACAGACTCTAAACATGAGAAATACATCTGCCATTAATGAAATAAATTTACCTCTAGGGAAAACTTGATGGCCACATAGAGCAACAAAACAAAACGTAGTACAGTAAAAACAGTGTGTCTAAGGAAACATAAAAGGGACAATTGAGAAAGACAGAATATAATGATTACTATACTAATTTAATTAACTCAACGAACACACCATTCAGAATTGTCTCTGCCGAATTCTGAGTATTAATTGGTACGGGTCTCCAAAATCTGGAAACTTTTGTAAAAAATTTTTTGACAAATAGTTCATATAAAAAACATGTTCCATTCTGAAAAATGATTCTGTGTCTCTTAGAAAACCATAGCTGACCTTATTCATTTCCTCTCTGAATCAAATCCCAATGAGAAATCATGTCTTTCCGGAAGACCCTTTACATTTTTTTATCATGCAAAACTACAGCGCTCAACATTTTTTTCTTTTTTTAACTTACCTGACAAGAAACTTGGAGCTAAAGTTGGATAATTGCTTAGCTTACATTTTTACCTGACATCTAGTTTTCTGTTCTACTTAGTTGATTTTGCTCTATTTTATCATTGTTTTATATTGGCCTTAATTTTGTATTGTATTTTACTTATTTTTTTAAACTACCTCAGATGTTTTTTGTGCAAGCTGGTAAGATACAAAACTTAAATAATGTCTTAATTTTGAAACCCCTCACTTAAGTCCTGTACTAGTGCTTCATTACAGTGTAGAGGTGACATTGGGTTCTCCTGTACCAGGGCAGTGGATTACAATCCCTGGTAGGACACCACAAACTGAAAAAATTTAGAAGAGGGGCCAAGAAGTGGACAATGGCTATCATTAGAGTTTCTTCCCAGCTAAGTTCTGATGGTTCATGCCCAAAAGTATGACCACAATGTAGAACTGTAATTAGATATTTTATTCTGGGGCAAATAATACAAAACATGCTTTCTAATACAGTCATGATGCTTCCAGGGAAATAACAGAGGGAAATGGCAGACAGTTAATATTTGAACTAATTATTCACCAAACTAGATCCTAAAAATCAAGTCTATCTATGTTGCAAGTGCCATTAGTGACATGAGGGAAAGAAAGCCTTGTTTGCTCCAGCCTAGTTATGGCTCTAACAGTATGTGGTCTATCATTCTGTCCACTGTGACAAATCTACTAAGATATCAAAGCGCTGTAATATGCATCAATGGAGGGAATACCCATATTAATAAAACTACAGATCCATGAAGAAATTACTCTAAATTATAGCGTTTCTTTAGTGACTAAAAATGCACAGATTTTGGGTCTTTTTTTTACCTAGAAATAAGAATTCACAGGTCTACAGGATTTCCTGCATCCACTAAAACCATACCTAAAATTACAAACTGTCTTGACTGTTTCGACTAACAACCAAATATAGCCCCAGTCTTATATAATCTTACATAACCAGGGTTCTTATTTGGGGTCCATGAATATATATAGATAGATATCTCTATTTCTACATATGTATATATACACACACATATATATGCATGCATGAATGTGTATATGTTTATGTCTATATTTATGTCTGTCAATATGTTCCCATATATGTATATATATTTATAACATATATATACATATATTTTATAATGAGATTTCAATATAATTCATTTCCTTTATAATCCTATGTATTTTATTCTATGCATTTAAAAACATTCTAAAAAGGAGATCAAAGTCTTTATCAGACCATTAAAGAAATCTTTGACACAAAAAAGATTAAGAACTCCTACCATCTAGGTGCATGCAACTTCATGATTTTTGTTACCATGCCAAACAATTGCTTTCCATTTGGAGGTCCTCATGAAAGTTTCATCTTCCAAATACTAACTAGATTCAATCTGTGATTAGTTCTCTATTAAGGTCTGAGACTGGGCATGTGATTTCATTGGTACAGAAAATTTCCATATAAGATAGTTCCTTCCATCAATATAGGTCAGCGCTCTTTTTTGTAACTTGCTGTCTTAGAGAGTGATGGGATTTAAATTATTTCCCCGGGATCACATAGGCAGTATGGGTCAGAGGCAGGACTTGATAATAACTCTTCCTGACTCCAAGGCCAGCTCCCTATCCATACACCATGCTACTGTCCCTCTCTCACTCTGCCTTGCTCTAAATGCCTGTCTGTCTCTGTCTGTCTGTCTCTCTGTCTGTCTGTCTCTGTCTGTCTGTCTCTGTCTCTCTGACTCTGTCTCTCTGTCTCTCTGTCTCTGTCTCTCTCTCTCTCTCTCTCTCTCTCTCTCTCTCTATCTCTATCTCTATCTCTCTATCTCTCTATCTCTCTCCCTTTTAAAGTCTGCCCAAATGATCATAGCTGTAAACTTTATAAAGAAAATCATAGTCAACTTTCCCATCCAGGTGTTCCTGAATGAACCGAAACCACCACAAACATATGCCCTCCTATCTGCACTTATGAACCTTCATAGCAGCTCAACCCAAAAAGGGCCTCACATGCATGTATCATAACGCTCCTGAAAAATCACAATAACAACATGTGGGGATGGGTAATCTCAGTGCAGGAGAAGAATCAGAGCCATTTGGTTATCACTTGACACATGTGGGACTTGTGAGACGAAATTCCTCCTAGGTTCCCAGTGCTCTCTCCATCCAGCCTAGGCACAATGCCAGAAGCTACAGTGTCATATACGATAGTCAACGTCCCTGATGAAACTACAGAGAGAAGCCAGGAAACTTCACCACACCCAAGAATCATGACAATAAAATAATCCAAACACAACCCAGAGCACTTTAATTTATTGTTTTGTTTTTAGTCTTTTCCCTTGTTTCTCCTAATTTGAAGTATTCTTTCTTTCAAGCAGTTGGTCATTCCAAACTTAGTCACTTGTCTTCCCCACACATAGCAGTTTCCTAATCTAACCACAGTAAAAGAGTATACAAATATATTTTATGATCTCCTACATCACTAGTATTTTTATTTGAGAGTCATCAAACCACATTTTCAGCATTGTTCAATTTGTGGCAAAATAAAATGATGATAATCACAAAATATCTGACCTGACATCTGAAGTAATCTTACATGAAGAAGAGTTACCCTACATTACTAAAAATGGCTGCTTATTTTGAAAGCTTTTGCTTCTAGTTTGAATGAGCAGCTATTTTTCTTTGTGGCAATGAGGCACATAGAAAATTAATTGACATGAAGTTCATGGAGACAGGTAGCAGAAGTACAGAAAAGAGGAGCCAAAACATTACAACTCTATCCCTATCTCTTTCTGCAAAATGCTACCTAAACCAGTATACTTGGATACTTCCATAGTGCTTTGAGCTCAATTATGCTCTTATAATATATCGTAGATGGTAGTTATCCATGCCTGCTCATCCTCTGCAGTTTGATCATGTCCTCCCATCCATCCTCCAAAAGGAAATCCCCCAAAATATTCTGGGGACCTTTATCTATTTTTTGACATTTTGTAGATACCAGTGGAGCATATAGGATATCTATTACCTTCTCTCTGTGAGTTGTTTATCTTTTTTTCTCCAACCACTATACTGATCCCTCATTTACATCTAATTTATTATTTAATTATCATGAAATGACTGAATATTATCCAACATTATGCATATATATACATCTATATGTATATATTTAACAAGATCCTTTATCTTTTGAGTGCATTCAGTACAAATGATTTTAAAAAAAAAAAAGAGAGAGAGAGAGAGAATAACAAAACCAAAATGAGTAAAAACTGAAATCACTACATTCATTTCTGAACAGACATTATCTGTCTCTTCCCTTGGCTTTCCATGTGAATTTGTCCATACAGACTGGCCTTTTCTCAAGGGCCTGGAAACAAGCTGATGTAATGCTCACTTTCAACTCAAACTTGGCAATGGAGAGAGAGCAAAGTAAAAGCCAATTTTTCCAGAAACTAATAAAAACAGAAAATGTGCCAAATACCCCCCAAATATACTGGGAAGCCAATGAGCAGTATCATTTAATGATGTGCTCTGAAAGCATTGGGCACATATTCGCATCTGCACTTCAACAATCTCTCTCTCTCTCTCTCTCTCTCTCTCTCTCTCTCTCTCTCTCTCTCTCTCTCTCTCTCTCTCTATCTATCTATCTATCTATCTATCTATCTCTTCTCCCCCCCAAAAAAGACAAAAGTCCAGAAAGTCCCCACATGCAGCATACCACATTATAAACCACACACCCTAATGCTTGTTTTTCCTATCACTTGTCAATTACTGAAGAGAGGGGAGGGAAAGTTGGACGGTTGGAGTTTGATGAAGTGTTTATAAATTACGTTAGTGCTGGCATAGTTCATCCTCCAGGTTGCCAGCTCTTACTTTGGGTGCTTTGCCCCATTTTTTCTGTGGGGAGCAAAAATAATGCTTAATTTAATTGTGCAAGGTGGACAACTTTGAACTAGCACATTAATGGATTTGTCATGGAGCCAAAAGCATTACAGAGACCTGGAGAAATCAAATGCTTTCACCACCCTTTCCAAATGCCTATAACTCTATGTGAAGCCTGAGAGACCCAGATAATTGGCAATCTCACCTTTGAATCTATTTTTAGAGAAAGCTTGACCACAATTAAAAAGTTCAGAAGGGGAGGTAGAGTTTCTTAGCACAAACAATTTATGGTAAGAAGAGCAAATGATTATAACTTATTGTACGTAGGTATGTACCATCAAGGTAAGACACCATTCTTGACTACTTATTTCCTATCATCAAGGCTAAATCTATGTAAAACCAGAGTAGGCAGCTGCCAACCTGGTATGATTTGAAAGATACTAAAATGCTAAGCTTCCACAAAAATATTCTTTCCCAGTAAACTACCTTGGTACCATTACTGTCTCTCATTTGGATTAAAATATCGAAAACAGTGTGTTATCATAAAAATAGTGAAAATGCACATTACTGGAAAAGGGGGAAGGGAGCAAAAATATTATCATTTTTCTATATTAATCTATTAGAAAAGCTAGCTAAAATCTCACAACATTAAAGGACAAGTACACATTCCATTACAGTGTAAGTTCTTTGGGGATAGGGACTAAATTTCTGTATTTCCATAAATCAGCATAGTATGCAATTAAACACATGGTGAATTAATGCATGCAGAAATGAATAAATAAATGCATGTCTAAACAGGTTTTGGAATATGTCCATAACGTGGAGACACCTTGCTTCTGGGAAAAGAAATCCTGCATTCCCCTCCTATGTGGATTACAATCTCCTTTCCCATTGACTGTGTGCCAGGTCATATTTTTAAAAACTGCCTGGTTGGGATATTTACTTTCTTTCTAGTAGATGTGCCCAGAAGATGAAGGTCAGGTTTACCCATATCATGGGTGCCATGAACTGTCTAGACATGGAGAAGGGTTATCTTCCCCTCCTCTTCCTTTTTAACTCTAGACCAGACTGGACCCATGCTCAAACACTTTGAAAGCTCAGTATAACTTCCTTACTATAATGAGTACCAGAATAAGATATGAGTGGTAGTATTCATTTTTTAAAATTTAAAATATTTTATTTTTCCCAGACTATATGCAAAAATAATTTTGACATTCTGTTTTCAAATTCTGAGTTTGAGTTCCATATTCCTTTCCTTACACCCCTATCCCCTCATCGAGAAGGCAAGCAATTTGACATCGGTTATACATGTGTCATCATGCAAAACACATTTCCTTTCAAATCATACTATGAAAGAAAACATAGACCAAAAAAAAATTAAGTAAACAAAATCTGCATTCAGGCTCTACCAGTTCTTTCTCTGGAAACGGACACCCCATCATAAATCCTTTAGGACTTTCTTGAATCACTGTATAGCTAAGATACCTAAGGTATTCATTGTAGATCATCATACATCATACAAAATTGCTGTTGTCCTGGTTCATTTCACTTTGCATCATTTCATGTAAACCTTTCCAGGTTTTTCTGAGAGCATCCTGCTTGTCACTTCTTATAGTAAAATAGTATTCTATCACAATGCTATACAACTTGTTCAGCCGTTCCCCAACTGACAGACATACCCTCAATTTCTCATTTTTTGCTATCTCTAAAAGAGCTGCTATACATATTTTTGTACCAACAGTGCACTAGTATTTTGATTTTCCCATATCCCCTCTAATATATATCATTTTCTTTTTCTGTCATATTAGGTAATTTTTGACGGTAGCTCAGAGATGTTCTAATTTGTATTTCTCTAATCAACAGTGGTTGAGTGTTATAAGATTTAGAACTCACAGGATCTTAAAAGTCTTGTCATTCAATTCCCTCGTTTTACAGACAAGGAAGAAAAAAATGAAAGAAAAAGGTTTTATATGTCAGGCACTGTGCTAAGTGCTTTACAAATATTGTCTCATTTTATGCTTACAACAACCCTTGGAGGTAGTTGCCATTATTATCCCCATTTTACAGTTAAGGAAACTGAGTCAGGTAGCAGGGTCACACATCTAGTAAATGCTTGAAGTAGGATATGAACTCAGATCTTCCTGATTACAGGCCCAACATTCTATTCACTTTGTCATCTTGCTGCTATTGGTTGCATGATTAGTAACAGCCCAGCTAGCAACTGAATTCACACATTTCATGTTCAACATTATTTCCACTACGCCATGTTGCTTGCCCCCTCTTGTCCAGCTAACATAGGGATAATCAACTTTTAACATTGTAAGCCTATTTTTTAACATCATTTCATTGCACAGTACCTGACATGAAGTGGGCACTTAGTGTTTATTGAATTAATAATTGATTCTGAAAAGATAACCAACCCTACTGCTCAAAAGTCACTGCCATTGCCTTCTCTGCATTTATTTGACTCTTGATTCCTCCTTGCCTTCTGCCCCTCCTCCAATTAGAAATCAGAGGTTCCAGAAGGGAGTTGCAGTAAAGCTCCATTGAGGAGTTGGCATTCCTACCAATTCCTCCCACTAGGTTATTGCTTTTGCCATGAGGAACCTCCAGTTATATTTTGCATGACAACTTGATCTATGACTCTCCTTTCCACTGTTATGGTAGAAAGCAGATGTTATCACGATGAACATTTTATTAGACCATATTTTACAGTGGACAGATTCCTCTTAAAACTAAACAAGAACAAGTCAATTTTTTTTATGAATGATGAACACATTAGAATAAAAATGCATTAATTAAGTGGAAGAAGAAGAACAGATGTAAGGAACACAAACTCATAAAATTTTAACTGTTTGAGGATAAACCAAACTATGAGAAAGTATGTGTTGCAGAATCTCATGAGTAATAGAATCAATCCTGTGTGAAGAAAGGTTAACATGTCACTTCCAAGCAGAAAACCTCATCTTCCTTTTCATCATTGTTTAGTCAACGATAAGCTTAATAGAGTCTAAAAAATCATTGTATCCTCAAATATTACAATAAAGTTAGACTAAAGTTAGTTACCTCCTCTGCCTCCCCAACCAAGTCTTATCCTGAAAGCATTGGTATGCTTCTCCCACTTGACTTTTCTGTGTTTCAGGAAGACATGCAAAATCTCTGGTATCATTAAGAGATATTATAGGTATCCAAAAGCATAAATCCCAAAGACTGTGGCTTCTATCTATGCCTATAATCAAGAGAAAGGTACCAGCACAGTGATGCTGGGAGGAAACCAGCAGAAGAAATAATTAGATTCTTAATATATTGTTTCTCTCCATAGAAGGCAAGTTCCTTGAGGGTGAGGATTATTATTTTTTCTTTTGGTATCACTAGCAAGTACCATAGTGCCTGACACATAGAAGATAATTAATAAATGCTTTTTGAATGATTGGTTGATTAACTCAAAAACCAAGAGAAAAAAAAGAAGGAACTGAATTGGGATTTTTACAAGAATAAAAATCAAAAGGTGAAATACAGGAAAGTGAACTTTGTGGAGATTAGGTTCCTAAAAGCAACTTGGTTTTCTGTTTTATGATTTTTCAGTTTCTCTCCTAGAGTAAAAACAATTTTATTTAATTCACATTTCACAACTAGCCTATCTGCTTGCTATGGTGGGTAATGATTTAAATCACACTGATCAATTTAAATGGGCTATGATGATTTTTGAGACCTGGTCCATTTCAATATTTTTAACACTTCTTACTACCATCCATATAATACCATTCAGTCATGCAAGCCTACTTATTATTTCTCATATATAACAGTCCATCTACTGGCTCTATTCCTTTGTATGGTTTGTCCATGTGCATGGAATGTTCTTCCTCCTTGTCTGTACCTCTTAGACTCCCAACTATACTGCAAAACTCCTTTTAAATGTGCCTTGTGTAAAAGACAATTTTTCCAGTCTTCCCAATTTCTAGCACCTTCTCTTCTATGGCTACTTTGTATCTAATATATACAGATCTTAAATATAATTGTGTACATGTTTGTCTCCCCATATTAGAATGTAAGCTTCTTGAGTGCAAGCTTGGTTTTTTTTCCCCTTTGTATCTCAGTGCTTGGAACTGTTCCTGCTACATAGCAAGGCCTTAATAAATGCCTATTTGTTTGCTGATTAATTGACTCTTGAATATCAAGTTCCATTTTAATAGGAACTGTTGAAATTTGTTGAAAGGTCTTCTCAGATTTATATCTTAGATGTTTCTTTCTTTTTTAACATACTTTTTTATTGTCCAAAGAACCAAGAAACACAGTTTTGAAATATTCTGCATAAGAAGTGATGAAGTAGAACACACAGGTGAAAAAATATAATATACTATTTTCATTGAGGTCCAGTTATACTGACTAGTATATGAACCACAGGAATTGTCATCTACCACTAAGGCAGCAAAAGACTGGAAACATTTTAAGTTTTTAGCTTTTATCAGCAGAGAATTGGTGATGTAAGAGGCAGCAGAAAGCATGCTGGGAGATGTCCTTAGGGAGAGACTTCTGCAGATGGTCCATGGCTGCTGCTAGAGGGCCACCCAACTTAATTAGATCCTGGACTTCGTCGGATTCTCAATAACAAGCTTGTCAGCTGAGTACATTTCACTAATGTGAGTCTGTCACAGAATAATTTCTAGGTTTCTTTTGGCTTTATTCACTAGCATTTGTGTTTGTGCAGAATCCTTGACATTCTTATTTTCTCTGAAGGCTTCTCTTATCCTTCTGCTGGCATAAGCTCTGTAATTGTAGGAGGTGAACTTGCCGCTCTTTCTCAGCATCACCAGGTAGAGATCTAACACTTGTGCCTGACAGGAGGCTGCCATTTTGGGAGGGGGTGGGGCAGATAACAAACGGGCCCTTTCCCTGATGGCCCCACTTGACCCAGAGGAGCTGGCTAGAATAAAGACCCGGCGATGGATCAAACTCCTCTGGCCCTGGAGCTGGGGCCACTGGCTCGGCTCAGGCTCCACACTACGCCCTGGCAGGCTCTCCAGTGCCTGTTTTGGCATGGTTCTTAAGCTGAATATGTTAGCATATCCTCCATGAAGACACTTTCAAATGCTCTAATATGAAAAATCAATGAATACGTTAAAGAACGTAGAAATCCTATGTGTGAGTTATCTTAAAGAATTTGCTTTTCTACTTGATATATCAGATAGCAGAACTATGTAACTATTAAAAAAACTCAGTCATGCACAATTTATCCTCTTGTAATGGTAACAACCCAGATACTATGTCTAAATGACCATGTTAAGTGAAAGTCTTTCTTTTCAGGTAAACTTGTGGCAAGCGGTTTAAATATTTTTTTTGTTTGCGATGCTACATGACTTATAGTGACACAATGTGTGGTCAAAGAGCTTTAAAAATGCCCCCTCATAATACGTACTCATTACTATGACAATTTTTTTTTTATTTAACTTTTAACATTTATTTTCACACAATTTTGGGTTACAAATTTTCTCCCCTTTTATCCCCTCCCTCCCCCCAAACCCAAGCTTTCTAATTGCCCCTGTGACCTATCTGCTCTCTCCTCTATCCTCCCTCCCTGCCCTTGTCTCCGTCTTCTCTTTTGTCCCGTAGGGCCAGATAGCTTTCTTGACCCCTTAACCTGTATTTCTTGTTACCCAGTGGTAAGAACATTACATTTGGTCTTAACACTTTGAGTTCCAACTTCTTTAGCTCCCTCCCTCTCCACCCCTTCCCCTTGGAAGACAGGCAATTCAATATAGGCCATATCTGTTTAGTTTTGCAAATGATTTCCATACTAGTTGTGTTGTATAGGACTAACTATATTTCCCTCCATCCTATCCTGTCCCCCATTACTTCTATTTTCTTATGGTCCTTTCCCTCCCCATGAGTGTCGACTTCATATTGCATTCTCCTCCCCATGCCCTCCCCTCTATCCTCCCCCCCACCCTGCTTGTGCCCCTGTCCCCCACTCTCCTGTATTATGAGATAAGTTTTCCTATCATAATGAGTGTGCATTTTGTTCTTTCCTTTAGTGGAATGTGATGAGAGTAGACCTCATGTTTTTCTCTTGCCTCCCCTCTTTATCCCACCACTAATAAGTCTTTTGCTTGCCTCTTTTATGAGAGATATTTTGCCCCATATAACTTCTCCCTTTCTCCTCCCAATATTTCTCTCTCACTGCTTGATTTCATTTTTTTTTAAGATATGATCCCATCCTCTTCAATTCACTCTGTGCACTCTGTCTCTATGTATGTGTGCGTGTGTGCATGTGTGTGTGTGTGTACTCCCACCCAGTACCCAGATACTGAAATGTTTCAAGAGTTACAAATATTGTCTTTCCATGTAGGAATGTAAACAGTTCAACTTTAGTAAGTCCCTTATGACTTCTCTTTGCTGTTCACCTTTTCATGGTTCTCTTCATTCTTGTGTTAGAAAGTCAAATTTTCTTTCCAGCTCTGGTCTTTTCATCAGAAAAATTTGAAAGTCCTCTATTTCATTGAAAGACCATTTTTTCTCCTGAAGTATTACACTCAGTTTTGCTGGGTAGGTGATTCTTGGCTTCAGTCCTAGTTCCTTTGACTTCTGGAATATCCTATTCCATTCCCTTCTATTCCTCAATGTAGAGGGTGCCAGATCTTGTGCTATCCTGATTGTATTTCCACAATACTTGAATTGTTTCTTTCTAGCTGCTTGCAATATTTTCTCTTTCACCTGGGAATTCTATAATTTGGCCACAATGCTCCTAGGAGTTTCTCTTTTTGGATCTCTTTCATGCGGTGTTCTGCGGATTCCTTGAATATTTATTTTGCCTTCTGGTTCTAGAATCTCAGGGCAGTTTTCCTTGATAATTTCATGGAAGATGATGTCTAGGCTCTTCTTTTGATCATGGTTTTCAGGTAGTCCCAGAATTTTTACATTGTCTCTCCTGATTCTATTTTCCAGGTCAGTTGTTTTTCCAATAAGATATTTCACATTATCTTCCATTTTTCGAATCTGCGCGGTATGTTCTGAGATATCTGTCTTTCTCATAAAGTCCTTAGCGTCCATCTGTACCATTCCAGTTTTGAAAGATCTATTTTCTTCAGTGAGCTTTTGAATCTCCTTTTCCATTTGGTTAATTCTGCTTTTGAAAGCATTCTTCTCCTCATTGGCCCCTTGCACCTCCCTTGCCAACTGAGTTAAGCTAGTTCTCAAGGTGCCAATTTCTTCAAGATTTTTTTGGTTCTCCTTTAGCAGGGAGCTGATCTGCTTTTCATGCTTCTCCCTCATCCCTCTCATTTCCCTTCCCAGTCTTTCCTCCACCTCTCTAACTTGATTTTCAAAATTCCTCTTGAGCTCTTCCATGGCCCGAGCCCATTGGGTGGGCTGGGACACAGAATCCTCGATTTCTATGTCTTTGCTTGATGGCAAGCATTGTTCCTCCCCATCAGAAAGGAAGGGAGGAAGTGTCTTTTCTCCAAGAAAGTACCCTTCAATAGTTTTATTTCTTTTCCCTTTTCTTGGCATTCTCCCCAACCAGTGACCTGACCTCTGATTGTTCTCCTCACACCCACCTCGCCTCCTGGTCCTCCCAGCCAGCGTTTGGGGACTGAGATTCAAATGCTGCTTCCCGCCTTAGGGTTTTTGGCGGGGGCAGGGCTGCTATTCAGTGTGAGAATTAAGTTCAGGTGGTCAGGGGCAGGGTGCCTCTCTGGCTCAGTTCCCTCAGGGGGTTTATGCACAGATCTTCCACAATGGATCCAGGCTCCCGACCGTTTGGGGAGCCCCTGTCTGTAGCCGCCTCTCAGCTTCTATCTCCTGGGGGACCCAAGCCATGGGGGCACCCCACTCCCCTCTCAACCCGCCAAAGAGACTCTCTCACCTACCCCCGTCAGTCACCTGTTGGTGGGGGGGCTTGTGCCGCCGCTGGAGATCCCGTCTCTGGAGCCTTCTCAGATCTGTGCCTCTCGGAGCAGCGGCCGCCGTCCGGGCTGGGCTCCGCATCTGCAGCGCAACGGATCTTTTGCGAGAGGTTTGCAGGTCCCTCTGTGGGTGGGGGGACCCGCGTGGCCGCTGGAGATCCCGTCCCTGTAGCCCTCTCAGATCTTTTCCTCACGGTGTCATGGCCGCGGCAGGGCTGCCCTCTGCTCCCTGTCCTGGCGCTCAGTCCACGGTGCGAAGGACCCCCCGCGAGAGGTTTGCAGGTCTCTCCGGAACAGAAATCTCCCTCGCTCCAATATTCCGTGGTCTCTGAGTGCAGAATTTGCCCTGGGTTGGTCCCCTCTAGCCATTCTGTGGTTTGTGGGTTCGGAGCTATGTGTATGTGCGTCTTTCTACTTCGCCATCTTGGCTCCGCCCTCTACTATGACAATTTTAATGGCCATTGCAAATTTCAATGAATCCATAATCTCATCTTGGTGGATGCTCTTTCCACCAAGGCAAATCAATAGCTCCTTCAGGACTTCTTACCTATGTAAGCAGAAACAGAATATAACCACACACAAAACACCAAACACCTTGTGGAAAAAGAAAAAAAAACGAAAGAAGGAAGGAAGGAAGGAAGGAAGGAAGGAAGGAAGGAAGGAAGGAAGGAAGGAAGGAAGGAAGGAAGGAAGGAAGGAAGGAAGGAAGGAAGGAAGAAAGGAAGGAAGGAAGGAAGGAAAAAATAGTAGGAAGAAGGAAAGGAGGGAAGGATGAAAGAAGGAAGAGAAGAAGGTAAAAAAGAAGGGACAGAGGAAGGATTTATTAAATAACTACTAGGTACCAGACACTGTGTTGAGCATTTTAAAAATATCTCATTTGGTCCTCACAACAACCCTGTGAGATAGATGCCATTACTATCTCCATTTTATAGCTGAAGAAACTGAGGAAAATAAAGGTTAAGTGACTTTCTTAAGGTCACACAACTAAGACTTTCTGAGGCTACATTTGAATCCTGTGTTTCTGACTCCAGGAGCAGCTGTCTATCAACTAGCACCATCTCACTGACTCTATCCTGTAGGCACTAGAATTCAGGGTCAGAGAATTTGTCACAATCACGAAAAATAACATATTAAAACAGATAGGCTTTAGTTGCTGCCTCAAAGACCCATAGATTCAGCTGATGTGGCAGAAAAGACAGGGCTATGAAAAAGCAGATAGAAGACATCTTCCAGAATCACAAACATTTGCTTGGGAAATCTAAAGAAAAACACAATGGCATCCCATTGAACAAATAAATAATAATAAACAACTGGTCTGGAAATTAGAGTTGAAAGGTACAACGGAAACTCTGAGTTGCCCATTAAAGAATTATTTGTTCATTCTTTCTGTTTTTCATCTACTAAGGTTCTACCCAACAGGTGAAAGATTCTTCCCTGGACTGGATCAAGTCCTACAATGTCAATTTGTCTTGGTCTTAATTCATAACGATGCAAAGAAAGTGATTCGAATAGAAATGGTGAATAAAGTAAAATAAGATTTAAAACAAGAAATTGCTTTACAATTATTTAATTACAATAGAGTTAATTGAGATATTTTAATAAAAATCAGATAACCACAGAAGTAAACATTTAGTCTGCCTGTTTCATTTTACAGATTAAGAAACTAAGGCTCAAAGTAAAGATATGACTTGTCCAAGATCCTACAAGTAGTAAATGGTGAGTTTAGGTTTTGAATGAAGATCAATCAATCAACAAGCATGAAGTGTTTACTATGTGGCACTTGAGCTGATTCCTGAAGGAAAATAAGAGATACAAAACAGGTAACAGTAGAGTGTAACCGGAACAGAACAGAAGAGAATTCCAAGCATCCAGAACAGTCAAGATAAAATCACAGAGAAGGAAAGGAACCAGAAGCAGTGTCTGAGAAACAAGCAGGCTGGACTGTAGGGAACATAGAGGCAAGTAATGTGTAAGAAGGCCTGGAAAGGTAGAAAGGGATCGGGTTGAGAAGATTCCATTTCCTCATAATTCTAGTACCTTTCTTCTGTTGACTATTTCCAATTTATCCTGCATATATTTTACTTGTACACATTGGTTTCTATGTTCCTTCTCCACGTGAGTCCCTTAAGAGGAGGGAATGTCTTTTACCTTTCTTATATATGTGCTTGGCACATAATAGGCACTTAATAAGGATTTTTTTATACTTGTGGAAGAGTTTAAATGCCACACAGAGGACTATATAATTGACCTGAGAAGTAACAGTGAGCCACCGAATTTTATTGATTAGGAGTGAGAGTGAGGTCCCAAAATCAGACTTGCTCTTTAAGAAATTAACTTTGACAACCGGGTAAGGAGAAATTTCAGACAGTCTATTGGGATAGTCCATATTGGAGGCTGTTGAAGAGCTGAGCTAGAGTGGCAGCTCTCTCAGTGGAGAGAAGAGGACGTAAACAAGAAATATTATAAAAACTACAAGGTTTCACAAATAATAATGTAAAGTGAATGAGAGTGAGGAACCAAAGCTAACATCAAGCTTGCAAACCCAGGTGATAGGTGAGGGAGAGCGTAGAGGGTGATAGCTTCCCTGGGCCAAGCAGCAGTCATTATCATTAGTTTCAAATGAGTGATGAGATTGAAGGATAAACTATAGGCAGCTTAGAAGAGAATAAGTGGGGTCATTAACTACACACATATTTGAAGTTTATCTGACAAGGGTTTCAATGCTGTTTTCTCCATATCAAGTTAGCTGTTGTTCATGTAACTTGTACTCAAGTCTTGAACTTTCTCAATGTAGATTCATGTGTGCCTTTTTCCTCTTTTATGACAAGGTAAAACTCAAGGACCCACATTACAACTCCCACATGTGTTTGCTTTTAGATAGATGATTGGAACCATGGATAATTCAGCAGAGATCATCTCAGTCATGTAAGAATATTAGGGACTGGCCACACATTCATACCAATATTAGGGTCACCCACCTTATTAGTGTTCACTGCCCAAGGAAGAAGGAAGGAAGGAAACAAGGAGGGAGGAAAGAAAGAAAGAAAGAAAGAAAGAAAGAAAGAAAGAAAGAAAGAAAGAAAGAAAGAAAGAAAGAAAGAAAGAAAGAAAGAAAGAAAGAAAGAAAGAAAGAAAGAAAGAAAGAAAGAAGAAAAGAGAGAGAAAGAAGAAAGAAAGAAAGAAAGAGAGAGAAGAAAGAAAGAAAGAAGAGAGAGAGAGAAAGGAAGGAAGGAAGAAAGAAAGAAAGAAAGGAAGAAGGAAGGAAGGAAGGAAGAAAGAAAAGAAAGAAAGAAAGAAAGAAAGAAAGAAAGAGAGAGAGAAAGAAAGAAAGAGAGAGAGAGAAAGGAAGGAAGGAAGGAAGAAAGAAAGAAAGAAAGAAAGAAAGAAAGAAAGAAAAGAAAGAAAGAAAGAAAGAAAGAAAGAAAGAAAGAAAGAAAGAAAGAAAGGAAGGAAGGAAGGAAGGAAGGAAGGAAGGAAGGAAGGAAGGAAGGAAGGAAGGAAGGAAGGAAGGAAGGAAGGAAGGAAGGAAGGAAGGAAGGAAAGGAAGAAAGATGAAGGAAGGAAGGAAGATTCCCAATCATAGACTCATAAAACTTGGAGGAAGCTTCAGCAGTCATCCGGTCCAAGTGCCCATGACTCGGATAAATTGTACCCAAATTAAGGATAAGGAGGATGACTTTCTTACTGAAAGATAGAGAGAGAAAGAGAGAGATGGAGAGACAGGGAGGGAGGGAGAGACAGACAGACAGACACTACCCTATCTTTTGAAAATGAATGAATTATTTTTGTAGTCTCTTTATTATTAACATTCCCTACTTTGGTCCATAGTTTCAATTTGTTTGCCTCCTGACATAAATTAAATTCCATATCTTTAATATTACTTTCCCTTAGTAAGAGAATTGGATGGATAAGTTTGGATATAACTCTTATTTCATACGCTACAGATTTTTGCACAATTTTGTGTAATAACTGGCTGTTTGGAATTAATACTTGTGACCTGAGATAACATTGCAAAGGGGGTCAAATTCAATCAAAATAAGATAATAAATAAAAACATTATCTCTGGAAACATGTTTCTTCCCCTCATATATTTGTCATAGGAGACATATAACCATAGCTGAGAGAATAGAGGAGGAGAGGGAGAAAGATACTGCTGGCTCTTTGGCCATAATATCTTGTTTCCTATTGTGAGAAGTTCAGTCTTAGAGTTTCACTAAATGAGTAATGAAAGAAATATGTTTGTCATTAAATTTCCTTAATACTTGGAAAAGTTGATGCAAGAGGAGATCAATTCAATTCAACAAATATTCATCAAGTACCAATTGCATGGAAGGCCATGAGGATACAACAACTGCAAAAAACATGCAGTCTCTCTCTCTCTCTCTCTCTCTCTCTCTCTCTCTCTCTCTCTCTCTCTCTCTCTCTCTCTCTCTCTCTCTGTCCCTCTCTCTCATTTGACTGCAGACTTGGGACTAATGAGAATATCATATTTACAAAGATGCTGTCATTCTTCCTTCATTTTTGAAGAGGACCAATGATATATCAGATGATATCTTGACTTGCACATGATGTGAATTTAATTGAGACAAAGTTGTGAAAAGTCATCAGCCTCATTCTCTCTTCTAGAGACATTGAAATCCAGTGACAGGATAAAAGTCAAGAGAGCTGGTGATGACCCGGGATGCAGTGGATGGCCTTGGTGTCTTTGATGTCTGACCAAGCTCTAAGCATTTAAAAAAGGTTCAGCAAGCCCTCACACCAGAGGTGTTAGTCCTCTATGAGCACCCCATACACAAAAGATAAGTACAATTTAAGGAAGGGTATTATGGAGAAAAAGGAGCCATCCAAACAAAGTGATCTGTGAAATTATGAGGAAGAAAAGAGCAGTTTCCTGTGGAAGTGGAAGGGGATGAGGGAGGGTTGATATACCAGGTGGCAATTTGAGTCTTTTAGTTTCCCCAAAGTTTTGGAGCTGCAGAAAACTCTTAATTATATTAAATGTGTCAGAGTTCCTCCTTGAAATGTGATTAAAAGCACAGTAGATCAAGAGTCAGAAGATCTGGCTCCTAGTCCCAATTCTCCTTCTTACCTGCAATGTAACCCTACTACAAGTCATTTAACTTCCCTTGGCCTGAGCTTTTGCATCTATAAAAGAAAGATAGTTATGTCTGTCCTGGTAACTTCAAAGGGTTACCATCACCATAGAACACAAAGGAAAATCTATTAAAAACTAAGTGCTCTAGAAATACAAGGTCTATTATTTCATGTAAATAGTTGAGAAATTCAAGTTGACCTGGACCCCAATACTAGCAATTTAAATATATCCTTCCAGGATAAAAAAATATTTAGAAAAGTTTCCCTATAGTATGAGGTCAGCATTGCCTAAAAAGAGCAGCTTTCAATATCATTAAATGTGAGTACCCTATTTTCCATCCCTGTAATAAGTAAAAAATAAAAAAAACAACTAACATGGCAGCTATGTGTCTGGCATGTTGCATGAGAAGGCATGGAATGACCAACCTATCAGAAAGGTCTCAGCAAATCCACCCCAGCTTTTTTTCCAGTCAGCTGATATTCAGCTCCTTTTTCATGAGGCAACCACAGGAAATAAGCCAACTTGGAGCACATTGTTGCTCCACACCCAAACAGGCTTGTATCTGTGGTCATCATTTTCCACTTTAGTTTAACCAAAGGTTTTCCACATTCTGAGGATCAAAAAAGAAATTTGTTTCAGGAACTGTTTATTTCCCATCAAGTCCATTCTTCCTTCAGGTTCTATCAGGCAATAGACTTGAGGGGAAAATGACATGTCTAAAAACAGGCAAACCTATTCTGATCTCTTTCAATGAATACCAGATTTAGGAGGAAATTCCAGACCTCAGGGATTCTGACCACTTTTATGCAAAGGTTCAGGAGGCAGTTACCTTCATACTCTGATTTGAGAAGCACACACAAAAAAAATCACCTAATCAGACACAATTCTTGACTAAACAAGGCTCATAACCTACTAAAAATAATATAGAATGATTACCAAACTAATACAATAATTGTAGATTATGTTATACATATAATTAATTGAAGTACAAAACAAAGTGCTTTGTTATGTTTTAAAACAGGGGTAAGGACACTACTTCCCAAGGGCCAAATCCTTCCCTCCACCTGTTTTAAGAACCATTTTTACATTTTTAAATAAAGCTTTGTTGTATTTTAAAAATATAAAAAGTTACAGTGTTTTTTTTTAAAAAAGGTGGCAGCTGGATTTGACTTGAGGACCCATAGTTTTCCATGCTTGTTACATCAGAAGGGTTTTGTTGATTGGGGGGAGTAGGAAAGAAATCAGTTATGGTTTCAAAAGTTTGGTAGCAGTTTACCAGGTGGATGGCATTGAAGGACATTTCAGGCATAGGACAGGTGGTACAGCTTGGTCATTTTAATGAGGGTAATGCATTATTGCATAGAAGGGATAACACATTGGCTAGCTAGCATAGTAACAGTCATTTGTTTTCTTATAAGCACTTTACCATCATTGTCACCTAGTAAAGAGCTAGGTAGGTCTTGAAAAAAATTAGACATAAAAAAGTTAAGTTATGAGGAGAATAAGAAGATATTATCAGCACTATTGGTGATGTTTCAGCTTGATGTTTAGCATTATAGTGACAAGCCTGGAGCACCCTGGGTAACGTGAGGTCACTGTTAATATAGGACGGACAGAAGAGAAGAAAAAAAAATATAAGAAAAAAAATAGAGATCATCCACCAGGGCAGAGAAGCTTCCCAACCTTCCAAAGCTGCTTCAAGTCTTTACGTCAGGTTAACCTCCTTAGCTATACCTGGGAAAGATAGTTATATGGACAATGAGTGGGACCTAGAGTTGTACAGACAAATAGGTAGGATTGCTTTTTGGAAATGTGATATCTCTTTTACTGACTCCAGTCTTCCCACAAAAGCAAAAAAATCATCTTTTAAATGTTGCAATTTTATCATTATTGTTATATCATAATGAGACATACAATTCATCTCCAAAGAAGCACATATTGTGTGTGTCATAGGGGTGGTACAGCAACATGTTGTAGCAAATATATAACCAAAAAGAAACACTAAAGAGAGAGTAAAAGATACCAAAGAAACATATGATAGGAAGAGACTATGGGCTAGTCACTTAGGAATAATAAGGAATGGCTTGATAAACAATCAGAGTAGTACCTTCACAATATCGTTAGGAAGGAAGGGAATTATCTGGCATTCTGGGTGAACACATTTGATGAACCTATGGGAAAGTATAGACAAAAAAAATCCACAGGATATAGACAGGCATGGGTAGATCACAATCCAATCATTGGAGATAGCTATCAGATCAATGAGATTCCAGGTCAACGTGAATATTTGTGTGTTAAGTATGGTCCTCCATGCCATGATGCAACTTTGAGATCATTTCTGTCTGCTTATTACCAATTTTAGGCCATTCAGACTGCAGGCCCAGAAAAATTTTAATGATTACTTAATAAGTATTAATAGCAATTAATAATTACAGAAAATAAAGAGATTTATCATCACCACAAGTTCAAAATGAAGCAATTGCTTCTAAAATCATCTTTCATAACCAGAGAATCAAAATGTATCAGAGATGAACAAAACTTAGAGGTTATCTAACCCAATCCATTTATTTGTCAGGTGAGGAAATTTGAGTGGTACTTCATAATATCAGTAGGAAGAAGGACTGGACCCTCTCCAGTCATCCTGATGAATATCTGGCCACTGGATAAAGATGGCTCTGAAGGAGAAAGTGAGACTGGTGACCTTGTACAACCCTCCCTCACTCAAATCAAAGTCATCTGCAAGTCATCTCCCTGATGTCACACTCCTCTTTGAGAATGAAGGACAAACACAACAACAAGGAAAGAAGGAAAGGAAAGTCTCTGGCATTTTGGGTGGATACATTTGGTGAACAGATGGGAAAGTATGGAGAAAAATGTCCTGCAGGATAGCCAGGCATGAACACATTACAATCCAGTCATTGGAAATATCTCCCAAATCAATGAGCTTCTGAGTCCATATGAATATCTAAGTATTGAACATATTCCGAAATGCTGATATGTAACTTTGTCTTTACTCCTATCTACCTGTTCATTACCAATCTTAGACAATTCAGACTGCAGACTCAGAAAACTCTTCTATTAACTGCTTAGCTCTGTCAGAAAAATAAGGCCCACAAAGTTTCAGTCAGTTGCCAAAGTTTACATGCAGTAAATAGCAGACCTGGGCTTCTTGCCCAGGTTCTCTGACATCTACTCTAGTGTTCTTTCCATCATTACATTCAATATATCTATATATCTATATATCTATATATATATATATCTATATGTATATATAGATATATATATATCTATCTATATATCTATCTATCTATATATATATATCCAGTGGTGTATATTAAGTACCATATCCTTCTGACATGCATTGTCTAGATCTCTGAGAATATGAACAATAAATCTAATGTGAGACTCAGAGATCTTCTTGTATGACTGATTGAGACAAGGTCATCCTAGTATGGTACTGGGTCATTGTACTCATACTAATTGATATCACTTTTCTTCGTATCCTAAGTCCCTTATATACTGATACAATTGTTTTCTGGCATCCATGAAAGGTGCCGTGAAAAAAAGGCTGTATTTGGTGACTATCAAATTCTCATTCTGCCATTTATGACCTGTATGATCTTAGGCAAACCTCAGTCTCTAGTTCCTAGATTCTTCATCTATAAAATGAATTTGGCTAGATGAACCTTAAGGCCCCTCCTCCAGTTCTCAATCTATGCCGCTCTGTTACTATTCTGATTTCACTGGTATAAGGACTTCCTCCATCAGTACAGCTCACAACCCTTCCAAGTCTTCTCAACCTGCATGACTCTTAGCCATGTTTCCCCATGATCCATTGAAGTACTATCCAGTGAGTTAGAAGCCTATTTCTTTTTCTCTTTTAGTGTCATGGGGGTCCAGGAGAATAGGGTATGTACTATACCAATGGACCATTTATTTTCTTTCACTTTTATTACATGACCTACCCACCTATTTTTTTGGTCATGGATGTTCTCAATATATCTTACAGTCCTGCATAAAAGTAATCACTGTATCTTATCACCACGTCAGGTCTCCTATGTTCATTATACACAATATATCTATGTAGATATAATTCAATTTTTCCCAGCGTGATGGAGTAACTAGAGACCTAGCCTTACAACAAGGAAGACCTGACTTCAAGTCTTGTTTCTGACACACATTGACTATGTGAATTCATGCAAGTCACTTACCCCCTCTCAGGGCTCTAGGCAACTTTCTCAGAGTCTAAGTTGCAGAAAAGATGCTGACTTACATTGGTAAAGAATCTCATCACTGGGAGGGAGCTCTCTACAACAATAAAATCACAGCTCCAGTCCCTAAAAGTTTTTTTTTTCTAGTAATGATCAATTAATTAACAAATATTTATTAAGAACTTATTATGTCGCTAGGCATTGTGCTAGGCTGGGGATACAAAGTCAAAAATGAAACAGTTCCTGCCCCCCCACATTCTTGGGTCTTACATGCACAGTGCTGCGTCAACTCATTGGTCATTGGATAAATGTCATAATGTAAGATGATCATAGTGTAGGAATGTTTATTAAAGGACTTGAAAACTGCTGTGTTTACGTTTACTCTCCTTACTTTTTTACCTTGGCACTTCAAATCCTATGAAAGCAGTGGAAGACTTCACGGTCTAGCAATGGATGAGACTACCCAAAATTCTCAGTTGGTCCTCACACAATGGACACACAACACATTGTAGAATTTCTGGTTTAAAATCACTACAATTTGTTAGACTGATGAAGTTTGCACTCCCCTAGAATAAATTTTGAGAAGCTAAGGTTATTTCTGCAACACCAGGAGGCATTACAACTTTCTACAGACAAAAGTCAGGTTAAAATAAATACCAAAAGCTGTCAGAAGAGGAAAGGAACAAAGCCAATATGGTCCTACAGTAGAAGGGGTAGGATGCAGTAATACCACCCACTTCTCCTTTATTGATTATGTGCACATAAGCCCCAGATCTTTTAATCACACCAGTTCATAGAACTTTCATGGAACCTACCGTCTGCCCAACCTCAGTTATTGTTCATACAACTGCTCCCCAGAACAGCACAGAATCCTCCAAGGCAGAGAGCCCAGGAGGTGATCATCCAAACTTTCCCCACCCTAGAAATGTTTTTTTTTCCAAAATAAGTTGAGGAACTCCATTAAGCAATCATCCAGAAGGTGATTTATTATATGTCCTGACACTGTAGGTCCATTCTCAAAGATTCTTCAACATTCAGAAGAGTAAATGAAACAAAACAACCTAAGGTCAATGTATCCTAATGGTTTGTATTAAAAGTAAGCACATATCTGTTAGAGACAGAGACCAATGGCCTATAGAGCATTTATTACGCACTTAATATATGCACTGTGCTAAGTATTAGATACATGAATACAAGGGGGGAAAGACAGTTTTTATTCTCAGGGAGTTTACATTCTAATGGGAGAAGATAATGCAGAAAGCGGAGCTACAAAGGCAGGGTACCCATGTAAAGACAAAGAGGATAGTGAAGAGGCAGAAAAAAATAATTCCAGAGAGTGAGACTAAGGGGTAAAAGCAGTAAGTAAGAAGTAAGCACAGTCTGGGGACCTCATGAAATACTGGCCCAGACAAAGGATCAATGACACTCCTGATCGATCAGTGTCAGTCTCAGGAAGAGACATTACTAGGGTAAGAAGTGTACAGATGTCCAGAGAATAAGGAATAGAACTCAGAGTGAAGGTTTCACTAGAAATCCTTCATTCATACTTGCCAAGAAACTAGCACCAGTGTTAACAGAACTAATTTAGAAAAGTCACTCAGAACTGAGAACATCTTGACCCTGAAAATTTTAATCAACATTCTTTGTGCTTGAAGGTATCATGATTCCCTGTCAAGAGCAAACTGAGTTATGATAAGTGAAGAAATTTGAGTTAATGCACTGACCTACAGGAAACATTAAATCTACAATCATAGAACAACTCACATTTCTATATCATTTTACAAAATGCTCTCTGAAAAGTCTATGAGGCAGGCAGCTCTGTTATAGCTATTTTATAGATGAGGAAACTGAGCCTCAGAGAGGTTAAGGGACTTTTCCTGGGTCATACAGTAAGTGCCAGAGCTAGGAGTAAAATCTAAGTATCAAGTGAAATAATCTGTTTATAAAGCACTTTGTAAACTTTGATGTGCTACATAAACACTACCTATTATTATTATTACTGATTATAAGGCCATTCAAATAATATAACAGTATAAACTAATGAGGAGAACAGTAGCAGAAGATATATAATATTAGATACTGACCTCATTCTAAAATAACATTTTCAACATGTAACTCTTTCATAAAAAGGTCCAAAATCCTTAGACTGGCATTCAAGGATATCCACAGCCTGGCCTCAAATTACCTTTCTAGCCAGTATCCTATTATGTGATTAATGTATCTTCCATTTCAGATATGCTGACCTATTCATTGTACTCCTCAAATACGTCTTTCACTTTCATCTCTTTTCACATAACTTCACAATGCATCCTTTTTCTCTTCTGCCATACATCCTATCCATCCTATCTTCTCTGTCAAGCTTTCTTTTACTACTCAATTTGGACATATGCATATCCTTCTTCTTAACTCCACTTAGACCTTAGAGCTGGACCACTCACTTGGCATTCACTAAATACTATTTGGGATTATTTGTTATTCTTTCATGTGTGTGACTTATTTTTCCAACTAGAGTGTAAGCCTTTTAAGGGCAACAGCTACCGGGTGCTTGAGGTCTTGGTATCTCTCAATACTTTCCTTGGCCAGAACAAAGCAGAAGTTCAATAAATATTTGTCAATTGAGATAAAAATCAATTTTCTTATTTTTTTCTTAGTAGATTTTTCTTCCCATTTATGCTTCCCTCAAGCCAAGGTAAAATGCCACATTTGTTCAGCAGGTAACTAATAGCAAATTATGGTGAGCCAGACATCCCTGGGTGTCAGGCTACTTTGAGATTACAACTTCCAATAATATGGATAATCCACGCGTCCGAAGTTGCACGTTGACTATGTTTTAGAGAAGTCATTGGTCAGCTCAGTTTCTTCCAGCTCTTCTTGAAAGGAGGCAGTTTGGGTTCATTGACAAATTGCCCAGAGCACTCATTTTTGGTCCTTGTGAGGAAGGTTTTCATCTGTTGGACTGGAATACCCCAACATTTCTAGGAACTGTTTTTGGAACAAAAACCTTTCTTATGATACATCTAAAATTAGTCATCCTTTTTAGATGAAGGGAAAATTTTGCAATGGCTTTTCCCATTCTGATGATGAGTCCACTGGCAAAGAAGATTAATGAGCCTGCAAGTGGGTACAATTCTGAGCCAGTAAATGAGGCCAGATCATAAGGCGTTTTAGCCAGATTTATCATCTGTACTTCAGCTGGCTCTATCCTCCCAAAGAGAATGGTTCCCCAGTTAAGAGTGCCAAGGCCTCCTTGTTGAAGGTCTTTCCTACACCTCCCTCTTGCTCAGGTTGTTGGGAGTTAGGAGAAGGTTCACTTTTCAAATATAACTAAAAACTATTTTATCTTTTCGGGTTTATGGGCCCTGGGGAAAAATTATCAAATAACAAATGCTTATCCACAGCTTCTTTTTTACTGTTTATATCCTAAAGACTTCCTTTCAAGAAGGTCCATATGCTAGACCCTTGGATTTCCTGATTCTTTATAAAGCAATAAGAAACCATCGATCACCTTTATAAAGCTCAAAACCTTCTATTAGACTATAAGCTCCAAGAGTACAGGAAGAATACCTTAAATAAACTTTATAGCACCCAAGGAATCTAGCCTAGAACAGTGTTCTGCACATAATAGGCATTAAATAACAACTTTTAAATCAAATTGAATTCTATTTCCATTGCTTTGGCCATTGTGTTGTACTGTATCATATACTATCATATAGTATTGTATATTCTATGGAATTGTATTATACTCTATTTTGTTGGTGACCTTTGAAGAAGTAAATACAACTTTCCTTCACCTCACTTCATAGCACTTTGTGAAAACCCCTGTAATGTCCTTTGCTTCCTTTGGTTAGCGTGTGATCCTTTTATTGATGTGGTGTAGAAATCTCCTCCACAGATGTGAATCAAAAACTCTTCTGTAGCTTACGGTCTTAAAAAAGAGAGTGTTAGTGATTTGTATTGGCTGCAAAACTTACATGGGCAACAGGTCGACAATCTCAGATCTTTTCCTCCCTAAAACCATCCTTCATCATGTTGCTTCTATTTACCTTTATCATATAATATTTTATAATATAGGTGTTATTTGTGCTATATCCCTACTAGACTTGAAAATATTTAATCTTTCGGTCTGTTAGTATCGAGCACATTGTTTTGTAGCCAGTGTCTAATACCTTTTTTTTTTTTGAAAACTTCCAATAGCTTACCTCTTTAATGGCACATCCCTGGCTACAGAATCACTTTATCCCCTAATACAACTTTGCCCCTGACACTGCTGATAACTGCTTTACAACTCTGGTTTTCTTTCTTTTCCAGGTAAGAGTTTCCACAGGATGGTCTACCCTCAGGTTATGCGGTGGCACTCTAAAGGGGATCAGTGGCTCCTTCTTGGGGATCCTTTAGTTATACTAAACTATGCTAAATGAAAAAACAGTAATATGATGTGTCTAGATAAGCCAAATTATTTATTATAAATATGGCATTATTGATATCAGGGTTGTTTTTTCCCCTTACACTAAAAGTATTTAGAAGCGAAGGGGAAGGAAAGAAAATAAACATTTATACAGCATCTCCTATGTTCGAGGCACTGTGCTAAGCACTTTTTACAAATATTATTTCGTTTGATCCTCACAACAACCCTGAGATGTAGGTGTTATTATTATCTCTATTTTATAGTTCAGGAAATTGAGGCAGATAGAAGTTAAATGACCTGCTTAGGATCACACAGCTAATAAATGTCTGAGGGTGGATTTGAACTCAGGCATTCCTTCTTCCAAGCTTGTCACTCTATTCACTTTGCCACCAGTTGCCTACAGATTAGGGATAATATGTAACTAACTTGACTTGTGTAATGCCCAGCCCACTGTCATTCATGCACAGGGACAAGATACTTATTTAAACAAAAAGAACTACTTTTTAAAACATTGTTCTGGATGTCTCAATTTATAGGATCTTAAAGTCAAAAGGAACCTCAAAGGTCATCTGGTCCAACTCCATCTGGAACATCAATCCCCAAAAAGTTTGTATCTAGCTTCTTCTTATAGAATTTCAGTGAAAAGAATATCCATTGCTTCTTAAGCCAATACATTCCATTTTTGAATGTAAGAAATAGAAAGTTGTTGTTGGTTTTTTCTTAGAGCAAGCCAAAATTTTCCTCACTTTAATATCCACACATCAGCCCCAGTTCTGCCCCTCAGTGCCAAGCTGAACAACTCAAATCTCTCTTCCAAATGAAATCTCATTAAATATATAAAAAAACTATATTGCGCCCTCTAAGTTAAATCTTGTGACTTCTAAGTCTTCTCCAAGCTAAACAGCCTCATAGTCATCAGGCAATCTTCACAGGGGCACCTATGTGGTTCAGTAGCAGACTTAAGAGTCAGGAAGACTTAAGTTTGAACTTTGTGCCACCCTGAAAAAAAAAATCACTCAGTCTCTTGCAGGCTCAATTTCCCCTTTGGTAAAGTAGGGACAGTAATAGTACCTACTTGCTAGTGTTGTTGTAAGAATCAAATGAGATGGTATATGTAAAGTTCTTGCAAATCTTAAAATACTATATAAAAGCTAGCTCTATAGCAAGCTTTTTTTTTAGTTCCCTCACCAAAACCAATGGAAACCTCTCACCCATAAACTCTTATAAATTAAGTGATTTGAACAAAGTTATAATATAGCCTCCCTATTCCTATATCATAATGAGTTAGGTTCTGGCATGCTGCCAAATGCAACAGACCGTAGTGACTTCAGTCATCTGTGATGACATTAAAGATTTTTTTCTAATATTAGATAACTAGAAAAGCCCAACATCTTAGAAACCTTTCTGGGCCTCAGTTGTCTCACTTTTTGTATGAGAAGATTGAACCATATGATGAAGTAAAAGAGCTCAACCTAATTGAATATAAGCTGCTTTTCCATGAGAATTCCTTTTTTATTACAAATTTATTCATTTTCAATTCATGGAACAAAATAAGCATTTTCCACAACACAGTAAATAAAAAGACGATTGCACATGAAACTGCAAATCTACCATGTACTACTAGCTATTCCCTCCAAATATATAATAAAGTTATCATGCAAATTTCTTTTTTTAATTTCCCTTCCCCCCTACTCTAGTGATGGCTATCATGAGATACCAATAGGTGTGTATGTGTGTGTATGTGTGTATGTCTGTAAAATTATTTTACACATACTTCTATTTATCAGTTCTTTGTCTGGATGCAGACAGTGCCTCTTTTCATATGTCCTTTATTTTTAATTTGTGCATTTATAATAATCAAAATGAATTCATTGCTCAAAGTCATCCTTAAATTAATATTGCTGTTACTACATACAATGTTCTCTTGATTCTTCTCACTTTGCTCTAATTACAAGTTCAGGACTGTAATGGTAACTATGAGAGTTTAAAGATCTTCCCCCACCCACTAATGAGCCTGCCCATTAAGGAAAGCTTGACTAGGAGAGGCCCACAACTTTTATTAATTTTCTAATGAGGCACTGGTTCTCAAGAGTTGTGATACCCTCTGGCTCTGAAAACTGTATAAATATTCTGAGATGAGGTTTTACTTTGGGGCTTAGTTTTTGGAAGAAGGTTTATGTGCTAGATGAGACTCTGGGAAGCTGCTTTGAAAACCCAGATGTTGGTCCTTCTCTCTCTGGCAACTATGTATGTGTGGTCAGACAATGGGATCTGTCTGTTAATCTGTGATGCATGTATTGCTTATGGTCAGGCAGCTGGAAGCACTGTCTGTTGATCTTTATTTCCTCTGTTTTTTCTCTGAAGTTCAGGCTGCTGACTTTTTCCCCTGAACTAAATAAATGAAACATGTGCTTGATTAAAGTGATTTTTGACCCCTCAAAAGTTGCTTCCCTTTTAGAAATGCAGATAAAAGAACGTGTGATAGCAGGACCTTCCTGTGTATGTCAAGATGCTTACTTTTAAAATGACCAATAACACTTCTCCTGCCCTGTGATGCTTATATTTCTACATCCTTGTCTTCTATATTCACTATGATTCAAGGCCTTGCTGAAATTAGATTTCCTTTGTTATCTCATCATGTATGTTTATATCCTATATAAATGCAGATCAGTTCTACCCCTTCCTAATCCTTATCTCCTTCTGACTGCCTGTTCCACTGTGCCTTCTATAACTCTTACTCTATTGCTAACCATCTCTCTTCCAACTTTGATCATCTGTCTCCTTCCATCTGACTTCTTTCTTTTCCTTTTGTTTTTGGTTTGTTGATGATGATGATGGTGGTGATGATGATGATGGTGATGATGATGATGGTGATGATGGTGATGATGATGATGATTTATACTTACCCCTTTTTTAGCCTCTTCTTGGAATGATATCAGCACAGTTAAGCTCTCTGTACCCTTGCTCCTCATTCTTCACTCCTTATTAAGCAACTTAGAAAATAGCTTCACAATATAGTGAGGTTCTATAGTTAACAGAGAAGCCTCCCATTTGTATCATGTTGAATCTTTACCTAAGACTCCATATAAAATTTGATCCCTGAAGGGCTCTGGGTCTTTGGCCAGAGTGTTCATATCACCCCCATCTACACACACACACACACACACACACACACACACACACACACACACACACAGCATGCTACCCACCTCAGGTACAAAGGCTACACACCAAGACTATCTTATTCTCCCCTTATGAATAGCAATAAAGTTCGTTAAAAAAGCTATCTCTGTGTGGACTAACTACTTCTCACCTGAATTTCACTGCACTACCATTTTACATTTAATAAAATCAGAACATTTCATTTTGAATTTTTAAAACACCGAAAAAATAAGCATTTCCATATAAAAAGTAGAACAAAGAAGATTTATATGAAAATATGAATTAGTGAGATTCCATACCAATACATCTAAAGTACATAATAAATTCAACCTCTAACTTTCAAAACTATTCTGTTTCCTTCTGAACTTCCTGTTTGTCTTCTTCTGTGAGCCATTAAAATGTTTCAATGCCCTTTTTTTTGTTTCTTTTCTTTTCTAATATTACCAATAATTAACTCACTCCCCAATTAAAAGATAAGAACAAACCTTTCTAATAAATAAATCTAGTCAAGCAAAAATGCATGTCTTCCTCCATACTTATGTCTATGACCTCTCGGTAAGGAGCTGGGTAACATACTTCATCCCAGGTCCTTCGGAGATGGGTATTCATTCTTTTGATCAGAGGTCTTAACTGTTTCAAAGTTGTTCTCTACAATGTTGACATTATGTAAATTGTTCTCCATGCCCTTATCACTTCACTTTTTTATCAGTAGTTACTCTCCCTAATTCTCTAAAGTTATCTTTTTCATCATTTCATCATTTTCATCAATAATAATGCATTTACATCAATCATTCTTTAATTGATGGCATCCCTGTAATTTCTAGTTCTTTTTCTCCCTTTCAAAATTCCATCTACCTTTTGACAATACTTAAAAATTAGCTCATTCCTCAAGATATTCTCCACTTCACCAGATCTCTTTCTAATGCTCTCTACTTCCTATTCCATACCCCCAATGACCTTCTAATTGCTGTATCTGGTGGCCTTTCTTCTGACCATATATTCCATGATCTCTCTTCAGTGTAATGACACTTGCTCCTTCCTTGGCTCCCAAGACACTACTATGTCCAGGTGCTCTTGCCTTTTGAACCATCACCCCTCTGTCCCTTTTACTTGCTAAATGTTTTTCTGCCTCCATGAGGCTGCTTTCTAAACCTTCTCATTTTCTATCTACATAGTCTTCCCTTGGTGATTTCATCTGATTCCATGGTTTCAATTATCATGTCTATTTAGACAATTCCCAAATACTGCCTCACATAATCTCCACTGAGCATGACATTTCCACCCAGATGTCGGCTAAGTGGTGCAGTGGGTAGAGTGCTGGACCCGTAGTCAGAAAAACCTCAATTCAAATGTAATCTCAGATACTTACTAGCTATGTGACCTTGGGCAAGTTATTTAATCTCTGTTTGCTTCAGTTTCCCAAACCACACGATGGGCATAATAACAGTATCTTTCTCTCCTGATTCAAATGAAATAATATTTTTAAAGCACTTAACACAATGCCTGCACATAGCAGGCACTAAGTAAATACACATTCTCTTCCTCTTCTCTTCTTAACAACATTTCAAATGTAGCATATTTTAAACTTCTCTTTTTCTCTTGTTAGCATCTTCCTCCAAGTGGACTAGATAAGAGTCCTTAGAGCCAGTCATCTTTAATTCTTTCCTCCCCTCTGTACTCTATCACAGTCATCCACATAACCAATTATTTGCCAAGTCTTGTTCATTCTACCTCCATAGCATGCCATGAATCCAATTTCTTCATTCTACTCGCTCTGTTATTACCCTACTTCAGGACCAATTGCCTAGATTGTCATAATAGATAGCTAATTCATTTCCCTGCCTTCACTCTTTCAGTCCAATATGTTCTTCACATGGTTAACAAAAATAATCTTCTGAAGATTTGGATCTGACCATATCATGATATTGAAGATAAATCATAAAACAAAATAAACCAAAACCTCCAATAGCTCCCCTTTTCTAAAGGATAAATATGAATTGTTTAGACTAGAATAAGATCTTCCATACATAATCTGCATTTACCCTACCCTTTTATTTTACATTGTTTCTCTTCAAACACTCTAAACGTCAACTAAATTAGCTTATTAGCTGTTTTTCAAATTTGATATGCCATCTCCCACTTGTACTCATGTATCTGGGTTTCCCATACGCTGAATACATGCTATCCTCTTTTCCTTCTTTCTCTAATTTTTTTCTCAAGATTCAGCTCCAGTGTCTCCTCCATGAAACCTTTCCAAATGCCCCACAGACCCAAAGGAACGTTATTCTAGATCATTATTGTGTAGATATCTTCTTTGCTGCCATTTTGTACTAGGTCATTTTTATCTTGGTAGAATGTAAGCTCCTTGAAAGTAGGGACTGTTATTTAAAAAAAAAATCTGTACATCACAAATATAAGCTGAATTTGAATAAAATTTGCTGAATATATCTCTTTTTCAGGGCTGAAATTCAATAACTCAAACAAGATCCCATGAAGACAATTTAGGAAAAAGAATATACAATCTCAGGGCCATTCCCCACTCATCTGGGTTCCCTTCCTACATTTCAAATTACCCTCTCTCCATGCTTTCTAGTTTTTATTTTTTTTTTATGAAAACCAGTTTTTCTCAATTCTCTGCCAAGCATCTGGTGAAATGTATTATCTTAGCAATTGTCCATTGTATTTAATACTCACTGGCATATGGTAACAAATTATTTTATGTATTTATAAATAGAATACTAAAGTTACAATAATTTTTTGAAAAATGCATGGAATTTGGCATCTGCCCACTTTTAAAGCATCTTTTATTAGATTATATATATATATGCATATATATTTATATTTCCTGCTTTAGCTGCCAGAAAATGTCAGCCACTGAAGTACTTATTATTAAGTACTTACTATGTGATATGATATAAGAGAATAGCAGAGAGAGAGAGAGGAGGCAGTGACCACCCTGATTTAATCAGCAATAAAGTCTTCCTTTATTGCAATCAGGTGTTTCACAAAAGCTACAGCAAAAAAAAAAAAAAAAGTAAATAAATAAGTTCTTTTGTTAATTTAAAAAGTCAGAGTTGAGCCAGTAAGACATTCTGGGTCCATAGGCCCACCCACACTGTTCTCTGATTTCATATTTCCTTGAAGAAAGGACTTGGAGGTTCTAGTTGGAATTCAAGCCAAACAATTATTCTTCCTTCACAAATATCATACGAACGTAGGTTTTAAAGGGTCAAATGACTTATAGGACTTCCATTCCAACCCTGTCTCTTTACAGATGAAGACACTAGAGGCTAGAGACATTATGATACAAGTAAATAACGATTTGAATCAAGATTTTCTGACTCCAGTCAGCAAAGTCTTCACTGAACCACATGGTTGATTTACAAAGTAAAGAATTCAAAAGCTTTGCTAACCCTTTAACAAATATGAGGGAAGGAAAGAACGGTTCTTTACTTTGTTATGATGGATAATTGATTTCCGACCTTCCTCCTTCCATTCCTGCATTGTCTTCTAACATTTCATTTCCTCTGAGCACAGGTTAGAGTATCACTTTCACAAAACTTCTGGCATTAAAAGGGTGTGAACAGTCCACAGTGGGCATTTATTTCTTTTCACTTAGCACTGAAGAAACTTTGTTTGATGCTGGCTTCTGCTTGCACATTATGTGCTCTGCTTCTTCTGTCAATGTATTTTTATGATTTGGGCTGTTTGGACTCTGTTACGCTAGGATCTGCTTCTCTGGGATGGAAAGGAGTTGGTCTGCTGTGGAGAGCAACTTGTTTTGTTAGCTGGTAACTTTGAACTGAAAGGACATTGCTGTTATCAAAACAGTAACTAGCTTTTCTTGGAACGGGGCACGACATGGCCTTTTTCCCCTTTGTGCCTCAGGCTGTATCCCTTGACTACATGCCACAGCCTGTGCATGTTATAGAAGCCTTCCTGACTTCACAGCAAGGTCAGGCAGCTTTAGAAAGAGCTGGGCCTTACCTAGCATTGTCAAATAGAACAAACTGAACATTGAGAGAACTGAGCATTTGAAAAACGTCACTGGGGACTAATACCAAGAAATATATCCCTTAGTTACAAACCAGTTATTTAAAGTCACTTGCTTTCTTTAGGTGTCAGTACAGCAACAAGGACTAGAAAATGCATTCTTTACTCAAATAATAAGGAAGAAATTCAGTTCCTTAAATTCTACCTTGGCACACATGCTAATTAATTTATTTTATCTATGCAAATTGGGAGCTTCAATTAATTTTTTAAAAGATTGTTTCTTATATGGGCAAGGAATCATTCAAGGCACTGAACATTCAAAATGAAAAACAACACAGTCCTTGCCCTCAAATTGGTTGCCATCTAATGGGGGAAGCAGGGAAATAAAAAAAATGAACACAAATAAATACGTTAGAAAATAAGATGGGATTAATGTGAGCAAAGGAGAGTTTTAGATTATCTGCATCATCTGCACTTTAAAGCTTTATTTGAGATGGATTCTATCTCTTCCCCCATCTCAGCAACCCAATCTGACCCCATAAAATGGAATGGAGAGAAGCACACTCTCCTAGCCACATTGAAAGAGGATAAACAACTGTGGGGGAGAAGGGTCGGGAAGACGCAGAAGTATTGAGCCAATCCTCATGGACAGAAGAGGTGGGCCTTCAAAACCAGCTGCAGCTAGCTCCTGTGAAATCTCAAAAAATGACAAGAAACGATATAGACTCCTCCGTACACACTTAAACAGAGCTCTGAAATCCCCTAAGCCTGGTGGCCTATTCAAGAGAAAACTTGGAGACCATGGTTGAGGAATGAGCCAGACAGGAAGGCATAAGTGTCTGATATAATATTACCTTGGAAGGACAACAGAGAAAGGCTGAGGATGTCAAGCTCCTAGGTGTGGCTAGATTAGTGGCCACAGAGTACATGTTAAATAGCAAAAGGTGGGAAACAAAAAGGCAAACAGAGAAAACTTGCAGATAAGTTGAACTGCCCCAGCAGTAAAATCATAGAGAAGTCATAAGGGAAAAAAAGACCAAATTAAGGAGTGAATGAAAAACTGTTTGTTAGATCTTACTTGAGGCAGCTAGGTGGTGCAGTGGAAAGAATGCTGGGCCTGGAGTCAGGAATAGCTGAGTTCAAATCTGACCACAGATAACTTGCTAGTATTGGGACCCTGGGTAAATCTTAACCTCAGTTCTCTCATCTGTAAAATAGTCATAATAATACCACCTACTTCCCAGTGTTGTGTGGAGCAAATGAAATAATATTTGTAAAGTGCTTAGCACATATTAGGTGCTACATAAATTCTAGTTAGTTATTACAAGTCCCTTAAGTTACTACTGATAGATCTTTAATTGCCAGGAATTCTTTTTACTAAATAGTAACATTTTGCTTTGTAGAAGTGAACTTGCCAGAGAAGTACGTATAAGGTTGGAACTGAGCTAGGTCCCTTCTAGCAAAGTGAATAGTACTTTCCTTTCTATAACTTTGCAGGCATCCACTTATAATATGAAAGTACACTAACTAGATGGTGATCCAAATGAACCATTTTTAAAAAATGTTTAAAAGCCCAGCACGACTCAAACAGCCAAGGGAACAGGTGATTTTTTTGACAACAGGCTAGGGATGGGTTGAGTCTTAAAAAAAACACAGAAAACAACCTTAAAAGTAGGATATATATCACTAACAATAACCTGAAAACTCTAGAAAACACTAAGGGTCTTAAGTGTTCTGGAGGCTTGCTGCTTCAGGATGGCATCAAGCTTGTGAGGTCTATCCAGGTCATCACTTGGTAAGTGATGTGACCTAAAAATCTGGTCTTTTTTGAAAGTAAAAGCACATTTTCTGCACAGAATAACTGGTCTAGATAGACTCCTGTGTTCTATTCAATCAAACCTGTATTAAGCTCTTATTTTGTGCCAAGCACTGTGCTAGGTACCAGATCACCAATCTATTACCCAGTAGTCTTCAAGGTTCCTTCAAACATAAGATACATATATGATTTGACTTTCTCAGCAGGTGAAGAACTTTGTTCTGGAGGTAAGGCCATTTCCAATGCCATTTGCAGCAGCACGATGGTATCACAGGTGAAGGATATCTGTATAACACTGTTGCATCCTCAGTTATAGCTGGACAGATGGTTCCAAAAAATGCTTAACAATCCTACATACACTATATGCAAACCAGTTCATTTTTATGGACTCTATAGAGAAAAAATAGAGTATGTCTACAATTTAAAAACCTTGTGGGAATTAACTATTAAATTTTCAGTCTTCCCTTCTTTTTTATGCAGGCACAAGCAAAATGGTCTTCCATTTATAAAAAGGAGAAAGCTCTTCTTTGGGCCATACAGAATCTCAGAAGTTTATATTTTGGATAGGTCTTCAGATGCCACTTACTCCTACTCATATATGAAAGGGATCCCTGTTATATCATACCCAAATGAACTTGTCTTGCTTCTACTCAAAGATCCCTAAAGGAGGAACCCACAATTTCTTGAAGTACTTCTTTCTACTTTTGGGCAATTCTAATTACTTAGAAGTTTTGACCTGTTTTTCCCAACAACAATCTTAAATTTGTCTCCTTTATGCTTTCATATAACTCTCCTGGTTTTCTTTCAGGCCCAAACAAAAAAAATCAAATTCACTTTCCATATGATAGCTCTATAAATATTTGAATGTAGCTAATATAAGATGTCTCTTCCTCAATTTAAACATTCCTAGTGTCTTCAACCATTCTTTGCGTGACATGAACTTGATACCTTTCACCATCATGTTTGCCTTCTGGAACACTTCCACACTTATTAATGCTCCTACTTTGGAATTTTCCCATAGAACCAAGCTTCTGCACAATTTAAGGAAGGATGTCTTCCTTGCTGTCAGTAGCTTCTCAGACACTGGCAATAAAGCCTCTCCATCACTTGACTAGCACATGAATAAAGCTATCTTAAAGGGATATGTCTGAGGTTGTTGCAAAATGAGGTAACAAAACACTTGCACAAGCAGCCATTATCACATTCCCCACATCATCCTTCTTCAGAGCTATGGATAGAGCTTTGTTCCAGGAGCAAATATAACCTCATAGGGCAGGGACATTAGGGGTTAAAAGTGTTACCGAAAATACTGGGCAGTCTTACTAGGGAATAATTCAACAAACATTTATTAAGCCCTAACTATAAGCCAGAAATTATGCTAAGCACCTGAGATTCAAATACAAAAAAGAAAAGAAAACAGTAGTCTTGGGCCTCAAGGAGTTACATTCTAATAGCAGAATACAACATGTACTCAAATAAGGAAAATCAAAGTGTATACAAGTTATTCAAATTGTAAGAAACAAATAGGAAGTCAGCACCTGAGCTCTGCTTTGGAGAATTCTAGGGTTTTGAAGAGATAGAAATGGGGATGGAGAGCATCCCCCAAATGGAAAATTATCTGCATAAAGGTAAGTAAGGTGATGGTCCTTCAGTGACCTAAGGATCTCAGTCAAATCTCAGAAATTTGATCAGGGACAAAAGCTATTTTGTGGAGGTCTTTAAGGTCACCTTATGGAGGCTATAAATGAAAATGTTCTCATATGATGCCTTTTTCCTGCTTGTTCACCACTCATCATCACCAGTGAATTGGGCACTGTGCTTTAGTATCTCTGGAGGATAAAAGACCAGATATTGTCTTGCTCTTTAAATCTACAGTTTCAATGAGTCTAGTTTTTCCAAAACTGAAGCAAACTTTATAAGAAATCCCTTCTTGGGGAATACAGTCATACATATAATTTGTTCCATTTCAGGGTAAGAAAAATTTACCCAGATGAAGCAAGAGCTATCTTACAACCTAAGCCTGACTTGAGTATTTTATGTGCCGTATCTGGTCTTGTCCAGACCACCTTCCAATCCATGAAGGCACATGTTCCCACTCATTACCACCTGGAAGTCATGACTACTTTCTGGGAACATTTTGGGCCATAGTGGAGGGTGGAAGGGAGGCATGGCCCAAGGGAGGTGAGGGATGGCATTCATTTGAGACACATGCATCTAAAGATTTATTTCAGACCTGAAGTCTCCTGTTTTTTCCTTTTCTCCTTAGAACTCATGGGTTCTAAGTCAGAACTCTCACCTGAGCTATATACACAAATTAGAAATGTCAGTTTAAAGAGCAAAGGGAATATTTCTCCACATATGGTTCCCGTTTTATGTGTAACTAGAAAAATAAACCCAGCAGGAGCTGTTGTAAAAAATAAAAAATAAATAAAGGAGGGTATACAGATAATTGGCCTAGATTGCCACAGTAAATAAATAGAACAAAACACTCTAGAAATACTGAGTTCCATTATGTGCACCATGAATGTGGTATGTATGCAATGGAGATCATGTAGAAGTTTCCAAAGCAATCATTTTAATTAATGCATAAAACTTACCCAAGGTAAAATTATGATGGAGGCCTAGTTTGTCTCCAGTGTCTTAAATCCAACAGTCTGCTCCAGTAAGTATAATGTCTCAAGTTTCCCCATGGAAATCTCTCCTCTTTACTTGGTCCCTGTAAAACCTTGAGCAAGCAATTTTACCTCTATCATTCTCAGTTTTTCCATCTATAAAATGAATAGATTAAGCTAGGTGATGACCCTACATGACTCTTTCCAAACTTAGATCCTATGAAATTTTTCCCTCAGATGACCAGTAATCTCTCCTTCCTCTAAGATCTATCCAAATATTGTCAGGGAAGAACCCATTTGCATTAAGATGTGAATAATCAATGCTTTTCTGATGCTTTTTCTCCCAGATTTTCAGAGATTAATGAGCAAGTGACAAAGAGTTTGGGTGGTGGGGCAGGAAGATGTCTCAGCCCCTGACGATCAAGTCCTGGGCAGCTATCCTTGATTTAATAATTGGTATCCACCTATCCACAATCAAAATGCATCTATACTGTCCACATCCTACATATGATCTCAGAGTTGTGCAGGCTTAGAGAGCACATTAAAATGGCTTTAATCACAGAGAAAAATTTCGGGCTTAAGAAGATAAGGGAGCACCTATCAAGAAAGCAAGCCCCTAAGAAAAACTCATAGTTGGGTCTTTTTTCCCACTTTGGTTACTGCTTATAACAGAAAAATCTCTGAATTCCTGTATCCCAGATTCCAAGAGATGATTTTTACCATTTCAGAGATATCTGGTTGGTAAAGCACCATGTTTCCTCCTCCAGCTGTGATTTTTCCTCTTCCAGTTAGATATTCTAATCACCTACCTTCCCCACTTTGTACTGGTGTGTAAATCATGTATATCTGTAGTAGTATCTATGCAGTGCCAAAGCAAACAACCAATCCCATCAACAAATCGGTTTACATGTCAGACAACATGTAAATAAATTCATTGTTTGAATTTTCATGTTTCATCTAGTTGAATTCAATAAGCATACATTAGGTTCCTGCTATGTACAAAGCATTTCACTACAAAGTACTTGGGGTAAAAAAAGGAAAAATCAGTCTCTGCCTTAAAGATTATATATTATGGGTACTGGGAGAGGGAGAAATTACATGTATACAAATTAATATGGTACAATTACAATGTGATGAAAACAAAGAGATCTAGACAAAACGGCCCCAAGAAAGCTAACTGTATTGCTGTAACTTGTACTGCACATTTATGACTATAGCTAGCACACAGAGGGCTAAAAATCCTGAATAGGATGCATCCTAGATATAAAGCACAAGGTCACGTTTTTAAGTCAGCAAACATCAACATAAATCTTGGTCACCTGCAGAAATAATCCCCCTAGACAGATTCAATTAAATAATTTAACAAGTTATTTATCAAGCACCTACTATGTGCTAGTCATGTTGGATGATGGGGTTACAATGAGTCAAAGTAGAAACAGCCTCTCGAAGGAATGCATGTCATAATGAGGAAAAACAACCAAGAGATCAATGTTGTTTCTGTTCAGTTGTTCAGTGGTGTCTGACTCTTCATCACCCCATGGATGATAGCATGGCAATACAGTCCATGGGATTTTCTTGGCAAAGATACTGTAGCAATTTTTCTCTCTTCCTTCTCCAATGCTAAGCTCAACAGGTAAATTCAAAATCTATACAAAGTGTGTTCGTCCTTCGTTGCCGAAGAAGACCATGCCATCAGAGAAATAATGACATGACTTGCACGTGACTTTGCTTCTAGTGAGGGAGGGCTGCACAGGTCACCAGCCTCACTCTTCCTCCAGAGCCATCTGAATTCAGCATCCAGATATTCGTTAGGATGACTGGAGATGACCCAGGATGAGGCAATTGGGGTTAAGTGACTTGCCCAAGGTCACACAGCTAGTGAGTGTCAAGTGTCTGAGGTGAGATTTGAATTCAGGTCCTCCTGATTCCTGCACTGGTGCTCTACCTACTGCACCACCCAGTTGTCCAAACAGGATTAAGTGACTTGCTTAGAGTAACACAACAAGTAAGCGTCTGAGGCCAGATTTGAACTCAGGAAGATAAGTCTTGCTGACTTAAGGCTTGACACTCTATCCCCTGTGCTACCTAGCTGCCCTCTATACAACATAATTTCAGGGGAAAGCACTAAGAAAAGGGGAAATCCAGACAGGCATCATGTAGGAGCTGAAACTTGAATTGAATTGCAAATGGAATTGGACTGGAACTTTACAAATATCTCTCAAGTAAGAGGATCATTGATTTAACCAGAAAGGGACATTAGGATTCACTGAGCCCAAGCTCCACATTTCATAGATGAAGAAACTAAGGGCTAGAGAGCCAAACTGATTTGCCTAAACTCATAGAAGTACTAAGTGGAAGAGCTGGGATGTGAATGCAAGTCCCCTGTCTCCAAATCCATTTTTCGCTACTCTACCACATAGCCCCTTAACTATGGTAGGAGACATCAAATGTACTTCAAAAACTAGAAACCAAGGGGCCAAAATGTCTATAGTTCTACAGCATAATGTTCTTAATTCCTTCAGAGTCAGGCCACAGTTAAATGACTGAATAAACACACTATCTCTTCCTTTTTTCCACATTCTTAATGCTTTTGTCTTCTGGAAGTGTAGAGTCCCATGAAGCCCAGCTTCAGAGAAAAATGTGTGTGTACCTAATGAGACTAGGATGGTTTCCATATCTCACCAATGAACTATATTCTCCCAAATGAGATCAATTGCACTAAAATATGATTACTTTGCCAGCTATGAGCTAAATATTTTTTATATGTCCCAGGTAAAGTTTTCAGTAAACAAAGGATGGCAGTGTCTACATGGAGTCTGGAAATAGAATCAATGACCCAGTTCTAATAAGTGCACCTACTATTGCTAATGGAACCTCATGGTACTAAGGGACCTTCCAACTCCCAAACTTGCATCTGGATATTCATTCACCTAACATCAAGGAAGAACAAACACATGAAACGGAGATGTCATGTGCTCATAGACAAATACAATCCAGATGGGGGAATGCAGCTTGCTGCTGCTTCCAGGCCCAACAGTTCACAGTAATTTCTGCCTCGCTCAGGATCAGAAATGAAAAGAGACTGAGAAATCTTCAAATCATCCCTTCAATATGGGAACAGTTATGCTTAGTACTCAATGCAGACCTCAGTACTCAAATGCTCACTCCTCAATCATCAGTTCTAGTTCTTCAGCCAATTAGAAAATTCTCTGTCATCACACAGAGCCAGTCCCTACATCATGCATGGCTGGAGACAAGCATCTAAAGCTTTTTACATTGGACTGGAACCAGTTGAAGAAATATCTGCATATATTCTGTTTAACCTGTCAGAATAGCATATCTGAGCACACTCTAGAGAATGAGACCTCATTGACCATTTCTCCCATTACATGAATAATTTTGCAAACCTTTCAGCTATATATACATTTCAGTTGTTATTAGTAAAGGGTGGCAATGCAACAGCTAAGCAAAGTTTGGAAGCAGCAGAAGGGATTCCAAGAGGTCAAGTTGTGCCAATGGAGTCTGTCTATGAAGCTTTTAATGGCCATCTCAGGGATTTTTCATTAGATGGAGAAGTCTGTCCTAGCTTTGAAATGATCCCCATTAGAAGGCATATGGATCCATGAGTTGGTGGGCATGGCTATGAGTAGGAAGTGAAAAAGAGTGTAAGCAAAAAGCATTTTGTCTCTCTCATCTTCAGCAAATTCCCTCAGCTCTAAATTCTGAAAAGCAGTTAACCCATTAACTTCACCTTCTCACCTTGAATATCACATCCTCTATAGTCTCCATGAACAGACCAGAATGGCTTTTGGATTTCATTTTCTTCTTGTCCCCAGCCTCACTTCCTAGGATCTCCATAAAACTTCCCATTCTTACCTCATGGGAATTTCTGTTATTGCACGTTTTTGCTAGCCCTGCCTCTTGTGGTACAGAACAGTCATGAGTTTTGCTAAAGCAATGTCTACATCCCAGAAATCCTGGTTCAAACTCAGAGGACAGTGCTATGTCCTCAGAGTAGGCAGAGAATGAAATTGGCCTCAAAATGGATGACCGTTCCCAGGATTTCTCTGGTCAGGTTTGTCTGAACAGCCAGTAATCATGGGTTCACTTTGGGTCCAGATACCTGATACAGAGCCAACTACTGTTTGATTCAGAGGCTCCTTATACAGGACTTCCCAAAAGTCTTAGTGTTGTTTTAAGTTACTAAAGCATTAAGACCTTAGAGATGGTGTATCAGAAGTTTAAATTGGTATCAAATAACACGCAGATCTGAGCTCACATGTGAAGATTTGTGATAGTAACAACTCATATTTGTGTATCACTGTAAGATTTACAAAATGCTTTCTTGACCACAGTCCTACTGATGATGAAGGTAGTACTGTAATATTATCCTCATTTTTACAAATTAGGCTCAAATTAGGCTCAAAAAAGTTAAGTGAAATGTCCAAGGTCACAAAGCTAGTAAGAATAAAACCTAAGATCCAAACTCAGGTCTCTTCTAAACAGGCAGCACTGACGTGATGCTGGTCCATTCCAGCACTCTGAAAGAATCGCAGTGTTTCGAAATAGCAAGGGACTTCAGTGACAATCTAATTCAATACCCAATTGAAAAAACAAATTCTCCAATAACATATTCAACAAGTGGTCACCCAGCCTTTGTTTGAAGCTCCTTTGAGTATAAGGAATTTACTCTGAGTAAAAGACTGTAAGTAAAAACCAAAATGATATGACTCAAACTGAGCACTAGAAATTTGTATAAATTTCCACAAAACAGGCAAAGGGAAAATGCCAGATTGCAACCACACACGGTTGTGAGAATTTTCAAAGGAAAATTCCAAGAAGCCAAAATTCTACTGTTGCCTTTGTAGTTACTTGAAAATAAAGAAACCAGCTGGGATCCCTTTATTTGCGCATCTGAAAGTTTAAAGCAGTGTTGTAACCCACTGTTGCCTTTTTTTAAATGGACAAATAAATAAATGCCCTTTTTTAAAAAAATCACAAAGGAATAGATTCTCAAAGGATCCAATATGGTGTATCATATGGATTGTAAGTGGTAACACATCTAAAACATTCTCATGACATGATAACATATTTTTAGTTGCTATATAATAGAATATTAAAATTAAAAGGAACATTAGAGGACATGTAGTCCAAACCATAAAAGATCAAAAATGCCCTCTATAATATCTCTAACATATGGTTATCCAGCATCAGTTTGAAGGTTTCCAATGAATACAAAGCCACCATCTCCCAAAGTAGGCCATTTCACTTTTGTACAACCCTAATGGCTATAGATTTTTCCTATTATTAATCCAAAATATGACTGCACCTTCTATGCAATACTACAAGTTGTGTCCTCTGGAACAAACTTGTCTCTTCCATGTGACAACCTTTTAAAACTTTGGAAACAGTTATCATGCCCTCTCTAAACCTGCTCTTCTCCAAGATAAATATTGCTCACTTATTTGACCAAATCTCTTATGAAACTATCTTCCAATTCTTTCTAATCATATACACCATGATCAGGATGTTCTCTTCCTCCATTGTGGTGCCAGCTCAGGATTAAACAAGATCCTCCAAATGTGGTCTTCACGAGGCAGAATACAACAGGACCTATATTCTTCTGCCTATTCCTGGGTACTATGACTATTGCGTACTACTGCTGATTCATATTGAATCCACTAATCCTCCCACTTGAATCTTTTCGTACGCAAACTTATCTAATTACATCTACTTCAGTTCATACTTGTTAAATTGAATTCTAAACCCAACTGTATTCTATCTCTATTAAATGTTATGGCCAAATTTAGTCCAATATTCTATACTATTGATATTTATGTGACTCTTGGCTCTGCCATCTAGTGTGTTGCTACTACGCCTTCTGCCTCTAGATCATCTGCAATTTGTCGAGGATGCTGTCTTTGTCTTTATCTTGGTCATTAATAGACAGCACAGACCCAAGCATAGATTCCTGAAGCTGCTTATTAGAGATCCTACAAGGTTAAATTCATACATTTATGACTGCTCTTTGGGTTCAGTCAATTCAATCAATTCCAAATCTTTCTATATTGCCTTCTAACTCATATCCTTCTTGTCCACATGACTTTACCAAATATTTTGCTAAAATGTAGGTAAACTGTATCTGTAGCATTCCTCTGACCTGACAGTGAAGGAGAGAAAAGAAGAAGAAGAAGAAGAAGAAGAAGAAGAAGAAGAAGAAGAAGAAGAAGAAGAAGAAGAAGAAGAAAAAGAAATGTTTGTTTGGCATGATCTACTCTCATCGAAGCTGGATTAACTTTTTAGGATCAATATTTCCTTTCCTAAATGTTCAATTACCATCTTTTGATTATGAAAAGGAGACTCTACAGTCTTTTTCAGAAATCTGGTCAACTACTTGATATTGTCATCAAATGCTTCCTTATGGACAGCAGAAATCCATCATAATTCTTTTTATGCCTGTACCATCCTTAGCTACAATGGAAAATTGGTTACAATTTAGATCAGGCAATATTATACTAGAATCCATAAACATATGTACACGCATATAAGTATAAAATGTATATGTATACACACATGCACACATATATTGTACATATGTATATACACATTTATACATATAATATGCATGCTTTACATATATTTAAATAATGTATATACTTGATTGAACTTCAATTTAATTGGTTTCCTTTGAAATCATGTATTTTATTTTATACTTTTAAAAATAGCATTCTGAGAAGGGGTCCACAAGCTTAACTAGAGTGGCAAAGCATTCCTTAAACAAAACATTTAAGGATCCCTGGTTTAGACTCTTAAAGATTCTGGCAAGTGTTCTAATACATATAAAGCAGTTTGTTGAATTATAGAAGCATGAAATCTCAGAACTGAAATTTAGAGATCACCTAATTCAATCCCTGCCTAAAACATATCTTATATATACTATGTAATTATAAACTACATGTTTCCATGTAAGACTGAGCTGCAGTGCGCCAGGGATCTGTCTTTGGTCCCATTCTGCTCAAACTTTTAATTGATGATTTGCATATGGACAAAAGCATGGATGGCATATCTAATTTGCAGATGATACATAGTTGAGAAAGGCAAACATGCTGGATAGTAACGACTACTCAAGAAAGTCTTGACAACCTAGAACAATGGGTAGAACCTAAAAAAGTAAAATTTAATAAGGAAAAATATAAAGTTCTACATTTTAAAATAAACAATTATGTAACTACAGACTAGGGGAGGTACTGCCAAACAACAAGTTTATGTACAAAAATCCTAGGGGTTTTACTGGATTTCAAGCTCAATATGAGTCAACAATATGACTTGATAGACAAAAAAACATAATAGGCTCTTAGGCTGAAGTATTAAAATTATAATCACTAGAACAAAAGAAATGACAAATGGACACTTCAGATCACATCTTAAGTATTACATTCAGTTCCATGTGCCGCATTTTTGGAAGGACATTGAGAAACTGAAGCATGTCCAGAGGAAGGTGTCGATGATGGAGGGAGCATTAGAAACCACATCATATGAGGATTACTAGATAAAATTGAGGATGTTTAGTCTGCAGAAGAGTAAGAGGGGAATGATAGGTCCTTTCAAGTATTTGAAGGGATGTCACTGTGTCATAGGAAGGCTTTTTAGATGTTCTTTGAGTAGTCCTAGAGTCAACTTAGGAGAAATTGAGTGAAACATCTAAAAGACAGCTTTTAATCCAATGTGTTATGGGGGTTGCATATCATGTACTGAGCACTGAATTGACCTGGCCAGTTCCTTTCTTCCCAGTTAATATGTGTTCAACTCTTATTCACCAAACACTGTGTGGTCATTTGATCCTCATCCTACAAGGGCTGCAGGTCTTGAGGGGCCCTATATCAAAGCTGTGTCAGATGGGATTGACCTACTCAGTGGACCATGAAAAGTGAATGATTCCATCATGTATTTTCTTCCTTTAACTCTCCCACAGGGAAAGTGCTATTATCCCCATTTTATAGTGGAAGAAACCGAGGTAAAGAGAGGCTAAGTGAACTGCTCAAGGTCACATAGCTAGAGTCTGAGTCTGATTTTGAGCTAAAGTCTTCCCAGTTCTAGACTCAGTGCTCCATCTACTATACCACTAGCCATCTCCTCTTCCTAAGGGAGGGGCACTACATTTTTCCTCAACCCAATAGTATGGTGTCTACTAGTACATGGCAACTAAATCAAAAATTCCAAAAAGTGAACTAAGATAGGGACTTGGACCCCTGGTTCCCTTTTCTCCTTTTTATTTCTTTGATTTTTTGGAGGTAATTAACAGTGATCTTAAGATAATTATGTACAGGCTCTGAGTTACTCATTGAGTTCAATATTTTCAGAGATCCTAGGCTATTTATCAAGGATAACTACATAACAGTAATGGACCTCTCTACCTGCTTCTTGATGGAGAAGATGGTGATTGAGAGGAGGATGAGCCCAAATGCTGGACCCAGAAGGAATTGTTTGAACATTTCAGAGGTGAGGTATAAAATACCTATATGTTGCTAAAATATCTATATATCAAGCATGATCCTATCACTTGCATAGTTATAAGTTCTCCCTCTATCCATAGACAAGAAAAGTATATTTTTCCTTGCTCCTCTAATTTTTTATGATATGACCTTTTATATCTAAGTTATGTGCTCATTTAAACCTTAACTTTGTATAGGGCGTGAGGTATTGGTCTAAAATAAATTCCTTCCAGATGCTGTCCAGTTATCCCAACCATTAATTCCCTCCAGTAATAAGAGTCTTTGGGTTTATCAAACACTAAATTGTTGGGTTTGTATGCTTTTATGTTCCACTGATCTATCTTTTTTGACCAATATCAGATCATTTTAATTATTACTACCTTTTAACACTGCTTTTTATTTTTAGATATATTATTTATGGATCCCCTTCTTTCCTACCTGTTTTATTACCCTTGAGACTCTTGATTTTTTTATTTCTCAATATGAATTTCATTGTTGTTTTTTCTAACTTTATAAAATGTTCTTTTGAGAGTGTGAGTGGTATAGCACCGAATAAGTAAATTAATTTCCATAGTATTGTCATTGTATCATACCCATGAACAATTGATATTTCTGCAATTATTTAGGCTTGCCTCTTATTTCTACAAAGAATCTTTTATAGACAGATAAATGTAATCCTTTGAATAAACCTTGGCAGATATACTCAAGTATTTTTATCACTGTTGTGGTTATTTTGACTGGAATTTCACTTCCTATGTCTCTTGCTAGGTTTTGCTGCTTTTACATAGGAATGCTAATGATTTATGTGGTTTCATTTTATATTCCATGACTTCTACGAAGTTATTAATTGTTTCAAGTAATTTTATTTAACTCTCTATGGTTATGTAAGTATACCATTACATCATTAGAAAAAAGTAATGACTTTGTTTTCCCTTCATCAATTTCTATCCCTTCATTTTTTGTCTTATTGCTACAGTCAGCATTTTTAGTACTATTCTAAAAGTACTAGTGGCAATGAGCATCTTTGCTTTATCCCTGATATCAATGGGAAAGCTACTAATGTTTCCCAACCATATATAATTATTACTTTTAAATTTAGATAAAAGCTACTTAACATATTAAGGAAAGGTCCATTTGTTCCTATGATTTGTAGGGTGTTTTTTTTAAAATAGAAATGAGTGTTGGATTTTGTATAAATTCTTTCCAGGATCTATTAATATAATAATACATTACAATAGATTAATAATATATTAATATAATAATACATTTGTTACTTATATTAACATGATTTATTATTTATGTCATTATTAGGTTGAACGAACATTGGATTCCTTGTATAAACTGAGGTTATATTGTAAATTTTCCTAATACGTTACTATACCTTACTTGCTAATATCTTATTTAAAATGTTTGTATCAATATTCATGAGGAATATTGGCCTGTAGTATTTTTTTCTTTGCTTTTTTTCTCCCTATTCTTTTGACTGGTATCATTTGGTCAAACTTACTTTTAAATTATTTCTCTCATCATTAAAAGTTTGTATATTGCATTATGGTTTTACTGGCTAGTTTCCTTCCCTTCCCTTCCCTTCCCTTCCCTTCCCTTCCCTTCCCTTCCCTTCCCTTCCCTTCCCTTCCCTTTCCTGCCCTGCCCTGTCTTTTCCTTTCCCAAAACCTTAAACCTACTGCACTCTGAAGCTAGCATGCCAATGGGCCCCTGCCTAAGAGCTCTTTTGGACCCTGCTAGCTTTAGAATGATTATCAATAGTAACTGTTGCTGTTTCCATCCCAGCCTGAGGTCTTTCTTTTTCTTGGCCTCATTAAAGGGGCCATGCCCTGGCTACTTCTTAAGCAGGACTATTCAATGAATGGACCTTGCCTCACCCTATGTGAGTACCTGCAAACACCTTGGCCCAAAGGGCCCAAGGCCTCCCAGTGCTTCTTGGGTCATCTCCAGTCATCCTGATGAATATCTGGTCACTGGATTCAGATGATTCTAGAGGAGAAGTGAGACTGGCGACCTTGCTCAGCCCTCCTTCACTCCAGGCGAAGTCACGTGCAAGTCATGTCATCATTTCTCTGATGTCATGGTCTTCTTTGTCAATGAAGGATGAACACAACTGCATTATGACCAGTAAATGATGTTTCTCTAATACACATGGTCAATTTTTGTAAAGGCACTATAGAGAGCTGAGAGGTATACAATTTCTTCTTTTTAATCAATCAATAATTGCTGGAGGTATGCCATCTCTTATTTTTCTAAAGTTCTAGTCAGGTCCTTAACTCTTTCATTTCATGTTTAGGTAGATTTATATACGGCTGAAAGGGGTACTATCATAGTTCAGTTTTCATAGTTTTATCATATGCTTCTGTCTCCAATTTAATTAACCTTTTCTGAGTGTTTAGATGATATGTTGTTAGGTATGTATGTAATAAATGGTAAAATTAATATGCTATCTGTGGTAGCCTTGATAAGATAATTTTTCTGTTTCTTTCATCTAATATCATGACTGTTATCCTTATTTTGTAGGATTCATTTGAAGTATAATCAGTTTTGCTCCAACTTCTCTTTTTCTCTTTTTAACTCTCTCTCTCTCTCTCTCCATATATATATACATATGTATGCACATATGTATGTATGTATGTATTTTCAATCTGTATTTGACATTTTTAGTTGCTGGGGGAAAAATTGGAAAACAGTCTGGCTAGAATTAGGTTTGGACCAATACCTTATGCTACATTCCACAATAAATTCCCCAAATATACATATACTTCATATACATATATTTTTTATTGATCTTTGAGCAAGAAATCTAGTCAGTAAACCAAAAGGAAAAAAAAGGTAGCTTTTGGCCAGAGAAGTTTACCTTCCCCTGGGTAGAGTATCCCAGGCCAGTATGGAGAAGAGAGGAGAGAACAGAGGAGAGGAGAAAAAAAATATATATGTATGTATGTATGTATGTATGTATGTATGTATGTATGTATGTATGTACATACATACATACATACATACATATACTTTAAAGATCATACCATTAAACAATTAGAAGAGAAGATCACATATCTTACACAGCAATGCATAACAGCTATATTCTTAATCAAACAATGAATAAAGGCAATCACAAAAGATAAATTGGATAACTTTGATTGTACGAAACTAAAATGTCTATGCACTAACGTAAATCACCTACAATGAGAATAGCTCAAATAGGAAAAGAAAATATTTGTATGAAAATATTTGTGTCAAATCAACGATAAAAGTTTGATATTCAAGATTCTCTTTCTTAAATATGGATAAATACATATGTGCATGTGAATATATGTTTACATATATTATGTATTACATAAAATATTGTGATATAAGCATTATATGCCTATCATGTATATATGCATATTACATATATCATGTGTTATATAATATGTGTATGCATGTAAACCATGTAGTTTACATATATTACATACACACACATTATATACATGTATGTATGCATGTATACATAATGGGCAGCTAGGTGGAACAGCTAGATGGGATCAGGAAGATTCACCTTCATGAGTTCAAATCTGGCCTCAAATACTTCCTAGCTATATGACCCTGAGCAAATCACTTAAGCTTGTTTGCCTCTTTCCTCATTTGTAAAATAAACTAGAGAAGGAAATGACAAACCACCCCAATACCTTTGAAAGGAAAACCCTAAAATCAAAAGTACTTGTCTATTTGTTGTTGTGTTTGTCCTTCATTCTCAAAGAGGACCTTGTCACATTGCATCCTGTGTCATCTCCAATCATCCTGATGAATATCAGGGCACTGGACCCAGATGGCTCTGGAGAAGAAAGTGAGGTTGGTGACCTTGCACAGCCCTCCCTCCATGAAATCAAAGTCAAGTGCAAGTCATGTCATTATCTTGACGTCATCTCCTCTTTGAGAATGAAGGACAAACACAACAACAATTAGACAAGTACTTTCGATATATTTTGTTGATAAAAGTGTCAAAAGAAACTAAAATTAATTGGATATGAAAAAACTTGATCATGAAAAATTGATAGGTTAAAGGGGAAATCATTGAAACAATGGATAATTTCGTTAAAGATAATGACAAAGAAAAAAAAACCAATATATCAAACCTTTTGTGTTACAGCCAATGAAGCCCTTGGGGAAAAATAGTTTCTTTAGATACTTTTATCAACAAAATATATCAATGAATTGGGCAGGTATGTTTTGAACACAGTTAAACCTCAAAATAGAAATTATAAAAATCAAAGGATAGAATAACAAAACTGAAACTAAGAAACACAAAAACATTATAAGAGCAAGGTAGAAATTACTCTTGAGATTTATGGATAATAGAACAGTTCATGAACAAAGAAGTGACAAAAAGAATAATAGAAAATATAGTTTGAATTACAAAGAAGTAAAAAGATCTGTACAATCAAAAACAGTACAATTCAGATTAGATAGGACACATTTTGAATATCCTTTGACCCAGCAGTATTACTACTAAGCCTACAATTTAAAGAGAGTAAAGAAATAGGAAAAGGAACTAAAATCTACTAAATTATAGCAGTTATCTCTTGATGGCAAAGTATTCAAAAGTAAGGGTCTACACATCAGTTGGGGAATGGTTGAAAACTATAGTATATTAAAACAATATTATGTTGCTGTAAGAAATAGTAAAGGGACAATTCACAGTAACCCAGGAACACTTATATGAGCTGATATAGTAAAATCAGAAGAACCTGGGGAAAAATAATGCAACAAAAACATTGTAAAAACTAGGCTTAAAGACTCTGATCTATGCAATACCCAGCTATAATTCCAGAGGACAATAATGAAGGCTACTACACACACACACACACACACACACACGTACACACACACGCACACATACGTGCACACACACACTCACACACACACACACACAAACACACACCTGACAAGATATAATGGACTCAATGTGCAAAATGGGACATACATTTTTTTAGATAGTTAATGTCAGAATGTGTGTAACTTGAATAAATATTAATTACAAAAGTTTTATTTTCTTTTTTTTTTTCCTTTCTTTGTGGGAATGGAGAGGTGCAGGGAAGGCATGTAAATGCTTGCTAACTCTTAAAAAAATTATAAATATTCTACAATCTAGTTCATCTAGCCCAGACAACTAAACTTCATCAAGAACAGCAAGGTGCTCTCTTATTATTTCCTTTACTTAACTTGCACATTAGTTCCCTGTGAACCATTATTTGTTTTATCCTTTCTATTCTAAACATCAGATTGCCTGGCAGACATAACAGTTGAGAAGCTGTACTTTCTCTGACATCCTTTACCTTTTGTTTCATCCCACCCTCCTAACAGTTCTTCTCACTGTCTATTATCTCCCTCCACCAATCCATCCTTCAAATAGTTGCTAGTAATATCTTTTCTCTTATTTCTCAAAAACTTCCAATGGCTCTTTATTGTCTAATTCTAAAAGTTTTTTCCCTTTGCCTAACATTTGAGACCCTCCACAATCTGAGCCTAGCCTTCCCCTGCAGCTTTATCTCATGTTCCTGCCATAGACCGTACACTAGAGCCAAATTGGATTACTCTATAAATCCTGAATGCTGACTATGCTTTCACCTAGAGTTACCTCCTTTTCACTTGTTTGCATATCTAATTTCTACCTATATTTTAAAATCCAGCTCAAATGACTCCTCAAGCAGGAAACCCTTCCCTAATCTACTAATTCCCTGATTACTTTGTCCCTCAGACCTGGAAACCAGAAGGATAACCATCAATCAAGTAAATGCTACTTTGACTTTTTTAACAACTCTTAAGTGTGTCTATCATGTAATATTGTATTTTGTGGCTCTCTTTTTGTGTCTTCTCCCCATCCCAAAAGGCTATTAAGCTTTAAGATATTATGCAGAGTCTTATCGAAAATTTATGCTTCCCAGCTTCAGAGGGCACATTGATCCCTATAAACAGAGCGTGTTCATAAATTAGATAGATAGATAGATAGATAGACAGACAGACATATAAATAAATAATAAATAAATAATTTGTTTTTCACTATCTATTGATGTAAAGATGATGAGTTCTGTGACAATCATCTTACTATTCATCTTCTTCTAGAAGTTATTATAGAGTTCAACATGTTTCAGTATACCCAGCTTAAAAGGTTACAAAAATCTAGAGAAAAGTGAGATATAGGATGAGACTGAAGTATAACACTCTCTAGTTTCTGTGCTGATGCCTTGTTGTAAAAGTCTTTAACTTATAGTACTCCACTAAAAAGACACATGAACCTAATGCTGCTTTGTTATGAAGGTGGTAGAAAAAAAACAAGAGTACCTAAGTAGAAGCCAAGATTAGTACTCACTCCTTGGAAGAAATATTGGGGAAGATGGTAGCTTTTAGAAATCAATGCTGAGTGCACACCTGCATTCTGTTGCAATTAAATGCCCTTTGCTTTATTATGATGTCTTGCTTGGTTCATTTATTTTGGATTAGTTATAGACAACTAGGTGGGAATGAGGCATGAACTGAAATAGCCAAGAAGTCCATGAGTACTTGTGAGTAACCTGAAGCTATCGTGTTAAGAACTGCAGTAATATGTCATCATTAATATCACGATCATCATCGTCTTTGTAGTCATCACAGTCATAGTTATAAAAGTAGTAAGAGCAGCAGTAGCAGTGGCAGTAGCAGTACTAGTCGTAGTAGTAGTAGAGTTGCATATGGCACTTTGAGGTTTTCGAAGTATTTTCCTCAAATAATATTTTATTTTAAATATCCTACAGGTATTATTATCCCCATTTTATGGAGGAAAAAATTAAGGTAAAGGTGATGAATCACTTTGCCTCAAATCACACAACTAAGACAACTAACCAAAATTTGAACCACCTTCACAAGTGACAAATCCAGGGCTCTTTCTATTGTTTCCAGTCCCAACTGACTAGTTCCCATAATAAATGTACCAATAGGGTCCCTTGTCTCCTAGAATACTTCATCCATTCCACTGTAGTCTAAAATTCTGAATTTTCCTTGAAGATTTTATCCTCTGATAAATCACAGAGATAATTCTTTCATAGTTACCATTTCTAATATTTGCCTGTCATTGATACCTTAAAGTGACAGTTTATCAAATAAATTCCAAACCAGATGGAGCAAAAGTGAACTAACAGTGCAATAATAAGATCAGTCCATGGTTTTCTACCCCTAAATTTGTGTTATAAACAGAAGCAGGAAAAGTTTATCATTGGTGGCCATAATCAGCCCATGCTTCTTTTGTACCTTTTGGCGGGACCCCTTTTTTCTTCCCATAAGATACTTCATTAAAGAGACTGAATAGCTCAGTATAAAAAACACTGGATTTGGAGCCACAAGACCCTCCTTGTATTGTTGCGAATTACCTGTTTGACCTTGAACATATCATCTCACCTCTTTGGACCTCATTTTTCCCATCTATAAAATAAGGGAGTGGGAGTAAGCGGCCTCTATAATTCCTTCCAGCCCCAATTGGGATCCTATGATCCTCAGACTTTCTCCACCTCACCTCCTATGAAAACTACCTCTTTTTTAGTTTATCTTCTATTCATCATTAAATTAGTCATTACATGTCATTAAAAAAATGAGTCCTTAGGATCGTTATCCCAGGTTAATGATACAGCTATTCCTAAGTTTTTAAAACTATCCGCCCTTTTCAGAAACTCCAAACAGCTGTAGCTTTTTTCTCTGGACAAGAGTAACAGCTGTTTCATCTCCCCAGGCCTGCAGCTGTGTGCATATTCTCTAGTCTTGGTGATGACTGTGGCCCAGAAAGGACGCTACCCAGAACACAGGCCAATCTATTTACTCAACTAGATACACAATGTTTGAGTTGCCTAATGTGCAAACCTGGGGGAAAACTCAGTCTTTTAAAAGCGAACAAGTTTTAAACATGCAAATAATTTAAATCAGTTCTCACCCAAGTGGTGATTGGGACTTAAAACTAAAGAAGTTAGTTAAAGCAAGTTATTTAAAGGAAAAAGCAATTAGATAAAGATGAACTACTTTCCCATTCAAGTTAGTTCCTATTCTGACCAAACTCTACATGAAATGTATTCATATATTTATGTTGGCCTCAACATTCTACCCACCTACTCAGAACTTTAGCCAGTTTCTCAAGGCTACCCAAGACTTGGGCACTTATAATTCAAACCCTGCTGAAATCTACATGCAAACACCTTACATTGAATCCATCCAATGTCTTCGGAACCATCATCTTACTTGCTAAATTTCTGAGAGCCCAAATGTGTCTCCCCACTCCCCATGATCACCTGCCACCAAGACTTCCAAATAATTGCTCCCACCCATTCCTGTACCTTGCCAGCTTGACATCACCATTCTGCAAGCCCTAAACTGCATTCACATCAAAAGTCTGAATTCCCACGCCCTAGATTGCCAAATGTAAATGTATTCCATGAAAGTGTATGAGTCATTTGCTCTCTCTGGGTTCAACAGACAGCAAAATAGAGATAAGAATACTCACCACCAAGGCAACATTTGGGAAGTTGGCCGACGTGGCTGGGAAGACATTAATCACTCACAAAGAGAGACAAAACAAGACATTCATATTTAGAAGAGAAATAAAAGGATAGTGCTCTTAGGTAACTATTTCAAACCAATTTATTCAACCTATGTAGATGAGTCTGTAATATTTACTAGCTATATGACCTTAGGAAAATCAGTTAACCTCTCTGGGCTTCAGCTTTCTCAAAGGAAAATGGTGAATTACATGGTCTATAAGGTCTCTGTCAAATCTAAAGGATCTTAAGATAGTTATTTCTGGTTGCAATTCAACATTTACTACTCATATATAGTCACATACTAGATTGCCAAATTCATGGCAGCCCAACCATAAATCTCTTACCTATCAACTCCCAAGAGTATTTCAGAGTCTAACCCTTCACAAATACCTGCCACAGACAGATCACCAAAGGACTACTCCTACCAGTTGCCAGATTACTTATTCGGAGGTGTAGAGTCCATCCAGAACATGTTACCTGACATTTATTTGTTTAATTATTTATTTGTTTATTTTTCTAACTATTTTTCATTTTTGCTTATGGAGATATATCAATCTTCAAGGAAATCATTTTACTTCTCCTGAAGTGACCTGCACATATTTGACTTGGTGGGTCTCTGAAGCCAACCAGTTTCGTCTTCTAAGTGGGTTTGTTTTAATGTGAAGACTAAATCTGTGCATGGGCAAATGATAAAACTAAACCTGAGTGAACAGATCTGTAAATACTGAGGGTTGTTATGAGGGGGAGAAATATCAAAGCTTTGTTATTGTTGACAGTGAAACCCTGCTATTAAGTAAACCTCAACCGCCATGAAGCACATTACATGAATATTTTTCTCATTTTCAGGTCACTTATTGTTACCAGAGAATTCTTCTTTAAATAGTCCTAACTACTAACTTCATGTTTTGAGACTATGGAGACCTTTAGTAGCATTATACAAATATATACATATATATTATGCACATATATATATATCTGCGTGTATATATGTGTGTCATATGTATCTGTATGATAGAGAAGTCATAAGTTCTATTTCTAGAAATTTAACTTTTAAAATGGTGGTAAAAAAGATTTAAGTGGTTGTTTTTACTGAAACCCAAATCTAACATTTGACTTCAACAGAAACCTACTATTAAGGCCAGAATTGGATTTTCTTTGTGTATTGATATATTCAAAAAAAAAGAAAAAAATTTTTAAAAAGTAACTATAGTTAGAAAATGGGCAAAAAGTAAGTCTAGTAGCCAGAAGGGGCTCTGGTCAATAAACCATTATGTACCAGTTGAACGACCTGTTAGCCATTCAATGTCCATGATATTCCATCTCTTGGCTCTATTACATAACTGGTCCTTCATGGAACTATGAAAACCAGAATCCTCCTCAGGTTTATCTTACTCTGCTGTGTTTCGCAAAAATTTGACTTTATTGCAAAAGTCTAAAGGTAGAGTAGGTATAGTGAACTTAAAGGAATTATGGGACCTTTTATAGTGGTGCACACCCCTGTTCCCTGCTTCCAGGGGAGTTATAACTGTTGAGCTAGGGAGTTCAACACTTCAGTGTGTTAACCATCATAATTAGTTGGCTACACTAAGATAGATAATAATGGAGGGAGACCCTATGTTTGTGGGGGGAGGGAGGGAGTGGAGGGAGAGAAGGGCACTAATTGGCCTGAGAGGCAAAACAGCTCAAGTTAGAAACAGAGGTCAGAACTCCAGCACCAATCAAAGTGACTTTCTGGTGTCTGAATGAATGTTTTGGTTCTGTCTTTCATGTGAAGAATCTGTTGGATTTAGCAACTCAGAATTGCGCTGGCATATTCATAGCCACCATAGGCACTGTGAATATCACAAGGGTGCTACATTTGGTCACTTAACCTCTTAGTGACCCTGCCAACTCTTACAAAATAGTGCTCATCTCCATTCATAAAGGAGAGTTCTTCCCATTTCCGTACCCTACACCAGTTGACTCCCAGGTTCAGGGGAGAGAAAAAACTTAGTGAAATTTCCACTTCTTCTATTAAGCCTCCCTTGATAGAACACCACCAACAATGATCTCTGCCTCTGATCTTTCCTAACTTTGGTCATATTAATTCTATAACTCATTATGTTTTCTAATAATAACTTTTTATGGATTAGTTACATGTAATTATTTTTGTGTTTATGGAAATATGTCCCTTCTTCCTTGGTTTCCAAGAAGCCAAAACAATTACAGATGTTACTTTGTACCCCAACTACACTGAGCATATTTGTATATACAATATGTCCAGTATATATTTATTGATTGAAAGTCATCATGATATTGTGGAAAGAGTCCTAGAAAGGGAACCAAAAATGCTGACTGAAGCAATCATATCCAATTGGACAATCAAACATGAAATTAACAAGGACTGGAAAATGTGCTGTCTGAATTCACTGCTGGTGGAACTATGAAGTGATTCAGTTTTTCAATTTCAGTGTTGTAGAAAACAATTTCAAATTATACAAAGAAATTTACTAAATTCTTCATTTTGGGGTCTGGAAATAACACTACTGGAACTATAGTACAACGGGGTAATTAACAGCAAGAAAAATGCACATGTACATAAATATATATTAGCTTTATTTATGATAGCGCAAACATGCTAGAAGCAATATATGTATCTGTCCAAAGTGAGTTTTCTGAATCTCTCTTTCTACCTCTGGCTTTGTCTCTCCGTCTCCATCTCTGTCTCCATCTCTCTCTCATTCATATTCACAAAGAAACATGCATACATACATGCAGACACATACACATGAATCTTTCTAAATTATCTAAATATTTATGGGCATCATTCGTTTTTAAATGAGTTTTTTTGTGTGTTTTAATTTTGGTTTTGTTTTGGGTTTGGTTTTTTTCTGGTAACTGGTATTTTATTTTTTTCCAATGACATGTAAACACAGTTTTCAACATTCATTTTTCATAAGATTTTGAGTTTCAAATTTTTTCTTCCTTCTTCCCATCCTTCCTCCCCAAGATGGCAAGCAATCTGATATAGTTTATACATGTGTAATCATAAAATTTCCACATTAGTCATATGAAAGAACAAAAAAGTCACCAAAAAACAAAATGAAAATAGTATGCTTTGATCTGCATTCAGACTATTACTGTGTGCAGTGTTATCTTGCCTCTGTTCATTTCACTTTGCATCAGTTCATGTAAGTCTTTCAAGGTTTTTCTGAAATCTACCTACTCATCATTTTTTATCAGAATAGCACTCCATTACATTAATATACCACAACTTGTTCAGCCATTCCCTAATTGATGGGCATTTCCTCAATTTCCAATTCTTTGCCACCACAAAAAAAAAAAAAAGCTGCTTATTTATAAATATTTTTGTACAAGTAAGTCCTTTAAAATGAATCTCTTTTTGTATTGTTTGTCATCTTTTAAATGTACCCATCCAATAATCACTCAAAGTTGCTTATATCTATTTTTCCTTCTATACTATTTATATTTCAAAATCTCTTACTATTTTTTCAATTATATCTGTCTTGAAAGGGCACAAAGAAATCATCTATAATTAGTGTCTTTGTGTCTTTTTTCAATTTACTTAGTTTTTCCTTTAAATACTTAGATGCTATTCTGCTTGATACTTTTGCATATTTAATACTGATATATTATTATGACTGTTTTAAACAAAATGAAATGTGCCTGTTTGTCACTCTTGGCAGTATTTATGTTCAGTATTTTCTTGCTGAAATTGTGATGCCACTCCCATGCTTTTTGCCTAACTTGATTCATACTTAACTAATTATACTTTATTAAACAATTCCTAACTTCTGCATTGTTCTTCCCCCCAGTCATTCAGGCTCAAAACCTACATGACACCATTCTTGACTTGTCACTCTCTCTCACTCTCATATTCAACCTGTTGCTTAGTCCTATTGATTCCACTTTTGTTACATCTCTTGTATGCTCCTTCCATACTCTTACACTGTCACCATCCTGGTATAAGCCTTCATCACCTCTTGTCTAAACTAATGCAATAACCTTCAAATTGGTCTGCCTGACTCATTTTTACCACTCCAACCCATTCTCAATTTAGCTGTGAAGTTGTTCTTCCTAAAGCCCAAGGGTGATCATGTCACACCCTTACTCAATAAGTTCCAGTGGTTCCCTATTACCTTTAGGAATAAATATAAAATTTTTTGTTTGGCTTTTAAAGCTTTTAATGTCCTCATCCCTGTCTTTCAAAACATCTTACCATATATTCTACGATCCAGTGACATTGGCCATCATTCTGTTCCTTAAACAAGACAGTCTTATCTCTGGACTCAACACATTTTCACTGGCAAGGAATGCCTCACCCATCATCTTCCCTGACTTCCTTCAAGTCCAGCTAAAATCCTACCTTGTGCAAGAGATTTTCCTGATCCCCCTTAAAGGTACTGCCTTCGCACTGAGACTACTCCTCTACTTTGTCTATATTTTGTCTGTACATAGTTGTTTGCACATTGCTTCCCCCAGTAGAACTCCTTTAGAGCAGGGACTGTTTTCTGTTTTCATTGCATCCTCAGTGCTTCACACAGTGAGGACACATAATAAGGGTTCAATAAATGTGTGTTGACTTAACTTCCTCCCCATTTTAACTTTGTATGAGTCTATATATTTTAAGGGTGTTTGTTGTGGGAAGAAGAATATTTTGTCTTATTTTTTAGTCAAGTCCATCCACAGAAGAACAGAATCTCAAATTTAAAATAAATGGCACAGTCCATTTAATTAAATTCATACTAGAATAAGAATTGCCCTCCTCCTTAACATACATCAGAAGAGATCATTCAGACTTTGATTTGAGACCTCTAGTTAGTGGGAACCTACTGCTTCCAGAGGAAGTCTTTTGGATACCTGCCTTGTGTCAATTAGTCTCTTTTCAAATTCTACCAGTTGCCAATTTTTCTGTTCTCTTTGACCAAACAGGGCATGTCTATTATCTCTTCCATATGACATTCCTTTAAATACATAGATAGCTCTAATGGCCCTGACCCCAAAGTCTTCAGGTAAAATATTGCCATTTCTTTTAATTATTCTTCTTGTGGCACGAGCTATAAACCCCTCACAATAAGGTATTACCTCCCTATGAATTATTTCCAATTCTTCAATTCTTGTTTCTTATTTTTTCATTAAAGACATTTTGTATTTATTTCATGTTGTTTTGAAATCATAGAAATTAGGTGAGGGGAAAAACACAAGGGGACAAATATAACTGAAGAGCACAGCATCTCCCAAAAGTTATTAGCTTTCACAGGAGTCCAGGGACAGAAGAGGAACACAACCTATATACATCATCTACTTTGTAACTTGGTGAAGGGGCTCAAACCCAAGGACAGGCAGAGGCTCACCCAGGACCTCAGCCCTCCTCATCAAGAGACTGATTCCATCCAAACCCACTCTCTTTCTTGCCAGTTGTTCCCTGGACTATCCAGTCCTGGATCCTCTTGAATGTTGTCATTGTGCAGATTTTCAGGAGAGCCACATCTTTGTACCTGTCCAATATTATGTCCTTCCTCTCATTCTTTGTCCTTGCCACTCTCTCCCTTCTGGGTTGTGGACTCACCATTCACTGAAGCTGAGAGACCAGCATTCGGCTTCTCCTCTGTCTTCTCCTTGGAGGCCTCCTCCCCACCCCCTGCCAACTGATCTTCCCTCTTCTCCATCTCTGCTTTGACTTTCTCCAAGGCATGTTTGTTAGCTTTCTGGTTTGCTTCAACTTTTGGTCCCAGGACCCTCAATTTGAACCTACTATAGGCTTCTCCTGGTTTCCCCATCACTTCCTCATTGACTTTATAATGGTGAATCCATTTTTAATATGGCCACCACATCTGTTTCCTTCTGAAGAATCTAAGAAGGCATCTGCAGGCTCCCCAGGTCCTCCAAGGCATTGAGGTATCTTTTCACATCTGGATTGTCAACCTTCAGGGCAAATTTGATCTCACCATGCAACTTCTAAGGTCTCTCTTCCATAGATTCTTCGTTCTTTCTTCTTTCCAACCCTACTCTCCAGCAGCACCTCCAACTTCTTCCTGGTTCATTCCACTTTCATAGGTTTGGCTTGATACTTTTCCTCTGGGAGGCTTCTTTTCTCCTTCTGGTTCAGTTTCTTTGGCGGCTCTGAGGACTGAGATTTTTGTCTTCTTTACTGACTTCACCTCCTTCTTTAGCTCTGGTTCTGAATCAGAGGGTGAAAAGGCTCAGTCATGATCTTTCTTGCCCCTTTTCTTGATGGGCTTATCATCTTTGACTTTAGCTTCACTACTGTCACTGTTAGGGTACGTGTCCTTCCTCTTGACCCTTTCTTTCTTCTGTTCCTTTCCCTCCTTCAATATTCAATATCCTTCTTAAAAATTAGGATATGTAATTGAATACCACACCCCATATGTATTTGAAGTAGTGTGTATAGCTAGATTATCTCCTTCCAGGTCATGAACACTATGCCTTTATTAATGTAGATAAGAATGCAGTATTGAAACTCCTTGCAATGTCAATACACTAAGGTCTCTGGTTTAGGTGTTTGTTTGTTTGTTTGTTTGTTTGTTTTTTCCAGAGAAACTATAACTAGTTCAACCTTCTGAACTTTACATTTATAAAAAATCATTTAAAGTGTAAACCTTAATATTAATCCCTACTAAATTACAACATATTTGATTCAGTCCTAAATACTAGCCTGCCACCTGCCTCTCTCTCTCTCTCTCTCTCTCCTCTCTCTCTCTCTCTCTCTCTCTCTCTCTCTCTCCATATATATATATGCATATATATATGTATATTCAATTTATACTCTAATATCCTTCCCAGTTTCATGTAATCCTCCAATTTGATAAGCTACCTGTGTCTTTGTGCAAATCAATTATAAAAGTATCTACTATTATGGAACTATGCATATATCCCTGGGATATTTCACTAGAGACTTCCCATCATGTTGATATCAAATTACTAATGATTATTCTTTCAATCTCTCCAGTTCCTAATCTACTTAACTGAATTACCATGTGTCTTCATTTCTCCCTGTTTCCTAATAATGATGTAACAATTTTATTGATTGATTAATTAAAACTAGATAAAATGCATAAATAATTCCTTTGATCTGTAAGTTTATTGTTCATATAAAAAAGTGAAATAGGTCTATTCTTGATGAACACATGCTGACTCTTTGCTGCTCTTCCATTTCATGGGGAAGTTTATCCCACTAACATTCAAAGTGAAAATTTATCCATTCACTCTTTGATCTACCAAGACATGTTATATGATCTTTCTTTTTTAATTAAAAGTACCAAGTGGGTGAAGCATTTTCTGCTTAAAAGAATGTAAACAAAATCCCAACTTGCTTTTATGTATGCCTACCTATGCCAGATCTAGTTAAAAATTATTGGATTTTTATCATTTTTAAAATATTCACATCTGTCTTGTGGTGCAAAACTTGAAGTAATTCCTTCCCTCACTCTTACCTCATATGAAGACACATTTATGCCTCTTCTCTGATCTAATGCTATTTTATTGTTACCTAATTTTTCTATTTGGCTTGCATTAAAGTATGCTTCATAAGAATATGCCTATACACACACACATGCACACACATGCACACACACACACACACCTCTTTGAATGACCTTACGTGCATTTCCTGAATTCAAAAATATAAACTCCTTTTCTCGACATATTTTCTCTATATTCTTTTTTTAATCACCTAATCACAATAAGTGATCTTTCTATGTTTTTGAATTATCCACACCTAAAGTAGAACTCCCATGTTAAAAGAATCTTCTATTCTCTTTGTAGCATGTAAAAAACTAGCTTTTTCTAGGAAACAAAGATTTTCATAACTTGATAAATGAGATATGCCCTATTGAGTACTTAAAATATATTTTTCTTTGACCCAGAAGCCATGTAATATGGTGACATCATTTGTGAGTAAACTAAATAAAGGGTTACTTTCTGCCAGTTCCTTACTTGTGACTTATATTAACCTTTAATTTTTACTCTAGTTAAAATAATTTGGAAGAAATTGTCTTTTGTGGTGTCTTGAAATATGGTACTTAGATTTTTTGGTGAATGATTTATTTGGGGTTTTGTTGCTATTTTTAAATGATTATTAAATTGTTGTGTCAATCTCTGCCTTAACATTAACCGGTTATTTTGCTGAAATGTCACTTTTTTATTTCTCTCTCTTTTGCCTTTCCTTAATTATTACTTTTTAATTTTAGTCATTTTTCTATTCCATCCTTTATAGTTTCTTTTTTCTTCTGTGGTTTCTATGACTCCATAAAACATTTCATTTTCTGTTTTACATAATCAATTATATTTTCAAAATTTTGTCTAAGCATTCTAATTTCACAGTTTATCGCTTATTTTAGTTCTTTAAAGTCTTTGAACCCTCTGGAGTTTTTGGAGGTTGTTGGAGTCTTTTTTCCAAGGTTGTCATTATAGTTATTACCATATTATTCCCTCTCCTTGTGGGAATTTCTCTTCATATTCTTTTACCCTATAGTGTTTCTTCATTGTATTGGAATTTTTATTTTTTTGCTTAGTCATTTCTTCAGTTTCTCTGATGTGCTTTTTCCTCCCGTGGTACTTTTCCTTGTGAGAATTTCTTTACTCTTCCCTCTTTTCAAGGTTGTTCTATTACTCTACATGCAATGAAAAGGAGCTGGACTTCAACCCCTCATCCAGTCATCTTTCTGGAAGTTCACATATGGCATTACTTTACAAACACACTTTGACACTTCATGTAATTTCCTCTTTGGTATAGGCTAGGACTAGTCCCTGGCAGGTCCTTCTGCAGGCATTCAAACCACAATCATAGAGAATAATTCTACATGAACATTCCATGTCCACAGTTAATACAGTGATGTAGTGGTTATGATTTTTTTTTAATTCTAAGGAGTAATTACAAGAAAGTAAATTGCCTATTAGCAGTTTTCTATATTATTCCAAGGGGAACTGAATAATAACTAATGTTTGAAGCAATCAGGCCACTGGTAGAATTCCATTCATTCTTGTGGAATCCTCCAAAAGCTGAGATTAGAGGGGATATACTAAAAATGAAATTTAATATAACTGGCTAAAGTAAAACTCAAAAATCACATTAGGATGTGGGTCAGATCATTTTTAATGGTGCATTTATTCTAGTATTAATTTGCTTCCTCCTTTGTTAACAAAAATGATTTTTACATTTTAAAAAAGCACCTCAATTTCAGAGTTTCTTTATAGCTGCTTTCTTTATAGCTCATTTCTTTATACCTGCTTTCATTACCTCTTATCATTTACTCACATTAGAGATGGACAGGATTCACATTTTAGATGATTCTTCCAATTAGGTTTTTATTCTTGTTAATGTTCTGCTCAAATGGGCTAGGAAATGAAATTGTTTCAAACCAAGAATGCTGCCCATTTCAGTTTATATTCCTTGCAGCTCATTAAATGGAACATCCCAAATTTGTTTTCCCAAAGAATGATTTTAAATTGACAAAATTATTCTAAGAAAAAAAGATGTAAAATCATGTTCCCTAGGGAACTAAACTACAGGTGGCCTTCCAGTTCTCTAAACATTTCATTGATGGAGATTTCTAAACTGAGTAAGGAAAATCAACCTTCCTATTTCAAAACTGTCATTTGCATCCATTTCTAAAATTAAGAATGTGCTACATTTACCATCTTCCATTCATATAGGATCTAGCCAAGTCTTTGTAGGGCCTCAGATATATTCACCAATAGTTTTCAGAGTGCATGCCTTAGAATACCTTAGGGCAATTTTCTCAGGACCAAAGATTCAAGCCTAATATTATGATATCCCTATTCTATGAGGAGGTTTATTCAATTAAGTTCTAATTCAATTGTCAATGAATGAACTTTACTGATAGTGATATTTGATTCTAATTAAGCTTTATGTGAAAATATAATAAAAATTTATTAGAATATTTCCCTTGCTCTATATTATAGTCTGTATTTTTTCCTAGTCAATACTAATGGTATAGTAGATATAACACCTTTCTTGAGCTGGGGTCTTAAGTTCAAATTCTGCCTCAGATATTTATTAGGTCTGGGATCTTAGACAAATCATTTGCCTGCCCTACAAAATGAGGAGGTTGATCTAAATGTTTTTCTGAGTTCCCTTCCATTATCGTCTTAATTACTACTGAATCTTCACTTTCTATCCTGCAATATATTTATAAAAATCTTGCCATTTTTTACTTTGGCTTTCCTCTCTGAGATGACTTTTTAGCATTGAGATAAAAAGTACACTAGGCTAAGATAATAATAGTTAACATTTATATTGCTATTACAATGTGCCAGGTCCTGTGCTACATGTTTTACAATTATTATATTATTTGATCCCCACAACAACCCTGGGATTTAAGTGCTACTATTATCCCCAATTTTTACAAGTGAGGAAACTGAAGCAAAAATCACTTGCCCAAGATTACTAGTAAGTGTCCAAGGCTAGATTTGAACTCAGGTCTTCTTGAATCCAAATCCACTGCTCTATCTATTGTATCACGTAGAGAGAAAATACCTGAGTTTAATTATTTTTACTGTTCCATCATTTCAGTTGTGTCCAACAATCTGTGACTCCATTTGGAGTTTTCTTGGCAAAGATACTGGAGTGGTTTGTCATTTCATTCTCCAGTTCATTTTACAGATGAGGAAACTGAGGCAAACAGGATTAAATGACTTCCCTAAGGTCACCATGCTAATAGGTCAAGTACTCTATCTAGCTGCCTGTTTAAATATTAACTGTTATTTATTAGGTGTGTGACCTGGGACAAGTCACATAATCTCTCTGGTTCTCTGAGTCCTTTTCTGTAAAATAGGAATGATGATAATAATTTCCATGGGCTTTTGCATGATAAACTGACTTGGACTCATGCTCGAGGATATCAAGTCTGACCACATATCTGGTAGTTAAAATGAAACTATGAGGACTATCCTCCCATTTCCTCCAACATTTTCTTGTTAGGGAATGTAGTGGTATACCATGGTTCCTGGTCATCTGAGCTTATGGTAGTTTGTGAGATGTGCAAATTTAGAGACGTCACTACTTCAAATGTTCATGTGAACTATCTGTGTCTGACCTGTGAGCTTGTATTGGTCTGGTCAGCCACAGTTGGACACACTGTTCCGTCATCCCAACATAGTGATGTCATTTTGGTCTTCTTTAAGAATGAAGGACAACAACGAACCAGCCTGGCCTGGGAAAGGAAAGGTAGCTAGAGGTAGATACTAGGTTACTTCTTAATAGGCAATAAGATGTCTGAAAAATTATGTTTTCCCAAATCTACCTATCTTGTAAACTTCCCTGTTTCTGTCAAAGACACCATTACATTTCAGTTGCATGGGTTAAAATCAATTTTATCCTTGAAACCTTATTCTAACTCATTCCACATGTATAATCAGTTGTCAAATCCTGTCATTTATTCCTCCACAGCTCCTTTCATATCATCTCCTTCCCTCTTCTCACATAGCTGCCATCCTTGTAAAACCATCCTCAACACCTCTTGCTTATACCATTGCAACATTCTCATAACTGGTCTTTCTGCCAGAAGTCTCTGCCCACTACGGTCCATCTTCAGTTTTTTGTCTATTTGTTTGTTGCTGTTGTGGTTGCCTGATGCTGCTTTTGCTGTTTTTTTAATCATTTAGTCATGTCTGACTCTTCATGACCCCAGGCCAGGCACTTCTGTCTTTCACTATCTCTCAAAGTCTGTCCAAGTTCACATTTGTTATTTCCATGACATTATCTACCCATCTCATCTTTGCCATCCCCTTTACTGTTTGCCTTCAATCTTTCCCAACATCAGGGGCTTTTCAAATGAATCCTGTCTTCTTATTGTGTGGTCAAAATATTTAAGCTTCAATGTTTGACCTTCCAGTGATTAGCTGGAATTAATTTCTTAGATATTGACTGATGTGATCTCCTTGCTATCCCAGGGACTCTCAAAAGTCTTCTCTAGCACTACAATTTAAGCATTGATTTTGTAAAACTCGGCTTTCTTGATAATTCAACTCTGCCATTCATATGTAGCTTTGACTACACCAGGAGTGGGGAACCTGCAGGGAACAAAGTCCCCTTAAGGATTTGTTCTGTGAAGTTTGTGTTCAGTCAGAGGACCACATCTGAGAACCTAAGGTGTGACATGCAGCCTCAAAGTCACAGGTTCCCCACCCCTAGACTACATGAACCTTTGTCAGCAAGGTGATGTCTCTGCTTTTTAGTATTCTCTCCATTTTTAATATAAGAACTAAATTATTTTTAGAAAGTCCAGGTGTGTCCATGTCACTTACCCCTCTAATAAATAAACTCTAGTGGTTCTCTACTACATTTACTACTATAAGCTCCTCTATTTGATGCTTAGGGCACTTTGCAAAATGACCCCATAGTACCTCTTCTGAGTAATTAAACTCATGCACTGTATGATCTAGACAAAATATTAACCTTGCAGGAGTTCATTGAAAATACTACATTGCCTGTCTTTCAGACCTCTCACTAGCTGCTTCCCATGGCTGGAATATTCTCCCTCCTCACCACTACTTCTTAAAATCCCTGCTTTCCTTCAAGATTCAGTTCAGGTGTCATGTTTGATATAAGACCGTTCCTAGGGGCAGAGCCAAGATGGCGGAGTGAAAGTAATGACTCACCTAAGCTCCTGGACAAACTCCTCTGGATATCTCTGAAAGGAGAATCTGACCAAACTTTGGAGGTACGGAATCCAGTGGGTGACAGACTTTGACAGATTTGGAGCCCAGGTTAGACTGGAAGGTCCACGGGAAGGATCTGTTCTGCTAGGGTGAGCCCCCAGCGCACAGCGCAGCCTGGTCAGCACAGCAGGGCGGAAAGGACCTGAGAAGCCCGAGAGTGGCGCGCGAAACCAGCGGAGCAGGAGACAAGCCAAACCGAGCCAGTGAGAGCCGCTGAGCGCCAGATATCAGCACAGCAGCCCTTGAAACCTTCAGCCTGAAGACTAAACTTCGTTAAGTCACCTACTTGAACTTCTGGGAGCCAGGATGGCGGAGTGATCAGTAAATGCTCTCTCCTCCCCCCTGATGACCGTGAAAGAACCATAAAATATTTCCCCAGAAAAATCCTGGATCAGCGGGAACAGCAGAAGGGGGCAAATAGTCTCATAATACCAGAGGCTAGGAAAATAGCAAAGGGGGATTCTTCCTACTGTGGCGGAGGCAATCCGGAAGGACAGAGGACCCAGGGCAGAGAAAATTCGCACTGAGACCCAGGCAAGCCTCAGCACCGGGAGATGAGCCCCAGGAGGGGCAGGAACACGCATTAGCATCTAGGCGTGCCCCAGCCCTCCAGGGGAAAAGGGAAGACAATAGGGAAGCTGGGATCACCATCCCCTGACCTTGCCTTTGCCTCAGGTCAGCTGAGGAGATCTCCTGTGACCAGACCACCCCTCCCACACACCTAACAAGCTAACCCCAGGGTTGATCTGGGAAACAAAAAACAAAAACCTGCTTTTAGCCTCTACACACATCAGCTCAACACAAAGTTCTGTACCTTCTGACTGAAAGAACCAGAAGCTACAACACTCAGCCAACATCATGAATCCGAAAAAGCAGACGACAAATGAAAAAACCATAGAATCTTTCTATGGGGATAAGGACCAAAACACAAACACCAAAGAGGTCAGAGCTGAGACTGTACTTCCATCTGAAACTTCAGAAGGGACTATGAATTTCTCACAAGCACAACTAGATTACCTGGAACAGCTGAAGAAGGAAATAAAAGAAAAACTGGCCAATGATTTTAAAATTATAAAAAAAGAATTCACTGATGAGAACATCACTTTGAAAAGGAAAATTGAACAAATGGAAAAGGAAGTTCAAAAATTAACTGGAGAGAATAATTCCCTAAAAGGAAGAGTTAATCAAACGGAAAAGGAAACCCAAAACCTAATTGGGAAAATTGATCAAATGGAAAAGGAAACACAAAACCTAACTGGGAAAATTGGTCGAATGGAAAAAGAAGTACAAAAATTAAATGGAGAAAATAGCTCCTTAAAGGGAAAAATTGGTCAGATGGAAAAGGAGATGCAAAAGTTAACTGAAGAAAACAATACGATGAAGATTAGAATTGGGCAAGTAGAAACTAATGACTCAATGAGGCAACAAGAATCAGTCAAACAAAATCTAAAGAATGAAAAGATAGAAGAAAATGGAAAATATTTAATTGGAAAAACAACTGACCTGGAAAATAGATCCAGGAGAGAAAATTTAAGAATTATTGGCCTGCCAGAAACCCATGATGAAGAAAAGAGTCTGGACAATATATTCCAGGAAATCATCAAGGAAAACTGCCCAGAAGTACTAGACTCAGAGGGCAAAATAGTCATCGAAAGAATCCACTGTTCCCCTCCCGAAAGGGATCCCAAACTCAAAACCCCAAGAAATATCATTGCCAAATTCCAGAGCTATCAAGTGAAGGAGAAAATACTGCAAGCAGCCAGAAAGAAACAATTCAAATATCAAGGACATACAGTCAGGATCACACAGGACCTAGCAGCTTCTACATTAAAAGATCGAAAGAATTGGAACCCAATATTCCATAAGGCAAAGGAGTTGGGACTTCAACCAAGGATCAACTACCCAGCAAAGTTCAGCATAACATTTCAGGCAAGGAGAAAGTCATCCAACGAAATAAGGGATTTCCAGAGCTTCCTGACCAAAACACCAGAACTCAATAGACAATTTGATCTTCAAATGCAGGTCTCAAGAGAATCATAAAAAGGTAAACAGGGGGGAAAAAACAAAAACAAAAACTTGCTACTCAATTAGGGCAAACTGTTTACCTCCCTATAAGGGAAGATGATACCTATTAATCTTGAGAACTGTGCAGCTATTATGATAAAAGGGATATATGTAGAGGGAACGGGCATAAAGTAAATGATGTCATGTCAAAAATATGATTTAAGTATGAGAAGGGAATGTAATAGGAGGTGTGAAAAGGAGGAAGCCGAAAATGGCAAATTACATCACAGGAAGAAGTACAAAACTATAGTAGAGGGAAGGAGGGGAGGGAGATGAGCATTGTTTGAGAGGTACTCTCATCTGATTTGTTTAAAGGAGGGAACAATAATCTTAAGTAGATAATCCTAACTAGCTCTATAGGTAGTAGGAGGGGAAGGGGGAAGAAAGGGGAGGGTGGCTAAAAGGGAGGGAAGAAGCAATAAGAGTAAAGGGGAGTAAAAGGGAGGGGGGCTAAAAGAAGGAGGGGAAGGCTGCAGGAGGAGGGGGAGAAAAGTGAAAACTATTGAGGAGGGGAAGGGAGACAGGAGAGCTAAAAGCACAAATGGTGGGAAAGAGGATGGAGGGAAATACACAGATTGTAATCATAACTGTGAATGTGAATGGAATGAACTCTCCCATAAAATGGAGACAGATAGCAGAATGGATTAAAAGCCATAATCCAACAATATGCTGCTTACAAGAAACACATTTGAAACGGGGGGATACACATAGGATAAAGGTCAAAGGATGGAGCAGAATATATTGTGCTTCAGGTCATGTAAGAAAGGCAGGAGTAGCAATCCTAATCTCAGACAAAGCAAAAGCAGAAATAGATCTAATCAAAAGGGATAAGGATGGAAACTATATCCTGCTAAAAAGCACCATAGACAATGAAGCAATATCATTACTAAACATGTATGCTCCAAGTGGTATAGCATCCAAATTCTTAGAGGAGAGGTTGGGGGAGTTGAAGGAAGGAATTGATAGCAAAACTATACTAGTGGGGGACTTCAACCTCCCCCTCTCTGAACTCGATAAATCCAACCTCAAAATAAACAAGAAAGAGGTTAAGGAGGTAAATAAAACTCTGGATAAGGTAGATATGATAGATCTTTGGAGAAAATTAAATGGGAATAGAAAGGAATATACCTTTTTCTCAGCGGTACATGGAACATTTACAAAAATTGACCATGTACTAGGACATAAAAATCTCACAATCCAGTGCAGAAAGGTAGAGATAATCAATGCATCCTTTTCAGATCATAATGCATTAAAAATTACATGTAATAAAAGGCCATGGAAAGAGAAACCAAAAATCAATTGGAAACTAAATAATCTAATTCTAAAGAAGGGTTGGGTTAAAGAAGAAATCATAGAAACAATCAACAATTTCATTCAAGAGAATGACAATAGTGAGACAACATACCAAATCTTATGGGATACTGCAAAAGCAGTTATTAGGGGAAGTTTTATATCGTTGAATGCTTACATAAATAAAATAGAGAAAGAGGAGATCAATGACTTAGGCTTGCAGTTGAAAAAGCTAGAAAAAGAACAAATTGAAAATCCCCAAGTAAATACCAAATTAGAAATACTGAAAACCAAAGGAGAGATTAATAAAATTGAAATTAAGAAAACTATTGAATTAATAAATAAAACCAATAGTTGGTTTTATGAAAAAACTAATCAAATTGATAAACCTTTGGTCAATCTGATTAAAAAAAAGAAAGAAGAAAATCAAATTACTAATATTAAAAATGAAAGGGGTGAACTCACCTCCAATGAGGAGGAAATTAAAAAAATAATTAGAAACTACTTTGCCCAACTTTATGCCCACAAATTCGATAATCTAAACGAGATGGATGAATATTTTAAAAAATACAAATTGCCCAGATTAACAGAAGAGGAAGTTGAATACTTAAACAACCCCATCTCAGAAAAAGAAATTGAACAAGCCATCAATGAACTCCCTAGGAAAATATCTCCAGGGCCAGATGGATTCACAAGTGAATTCTATCAAACATTTAAAGAACAGTTAATTCCAATACTATATAGACTATTTTTGAAAATTGGGGAAGAAGGAGTCCTCCCAAATTCTTTCTATGATACAAATATGGTTTTGATACCCAAACCAGGAAGAGACAAAACAGAGAAAGAAAATTATAGACCAATTTCCCTAATGAATATAGAGGCAAAAATTTTAAATAAGATTTTAGCAAAACGAATACAGCATCTTATCACGAGATTAATACATTATGATCAGGTAGGATTCATACCAGGACTACAGGGCTGGTTCAATATTAGGAAAATTATTAGCATTATCAATCACATCAACAACAAAGCTAACAAAAACCACATGATTATCTCAATAGATGCAGAAAAAGCTTTTGACAAAATACAACACCCATTCCTACTAAAACACTGGAGAACGTAGGAATAAAGGGAACTTTCCATAAAATAATAAGCAGTATCTATCTAAAACCTTCAGCAAGCATTATATGCAATAGGGATAAGCTAGATGCATTCCCAATAAGATCAGGGGTGAAACAAGGATGTCCATTATCACCACTATTATTCAATATGGTACTAGAAATGTTAGCTGTAGCAATTAGACAAGATAAAGATATTCAAGGAATAAGAATATCCAAAGAAGAAACTAAGGTATCACTCTTTGCAGATGATATGGTGACTTACCTAGAGAATCCCAGAGATTCAAGTAAAAAATTACTTGAAATAATAAACAACTTTGGCAAAGTTGCAGGTTACAAAATAAACCCACACAAATCTTCTGCATTCCTATATATTAGCAACAAAGTCCAACAGCAAGAGATAGAAAGAGAAATCCCATTTAAAGCTGGGGTAGACAGTATAAAATACTTAGGAGTCTACCTGCCAAAACAAACCCAGGGATTATATGAACACAATTACAAGACACTTTTTGCACAAATAAAGTCAGATTTAAGTAAGTGGAAAAACATTAGTTGCTCATGGGTAGGCCATGCTAATATAATAAAAATGACAATTCTACCCAAATTAATATACTTATTTAGTGCCATACCAATTAAACTATCAGACAATTATTTTCTAGAGCTGGATAAAATAATATCAAAATTCATTTGGAAAAACAAAAGGTCCAGAATATCAAAGGGACTAATGAAAAGAAATGCTTGGGAAGGTGGCCTAGCGCTACCAGACCTCAAACTGTACTATAAAGCAGCAATTATCAAAACCACTTGGTATTGGCTAAGAAACAGAGAGGCAGACAAGTGGAATAGACTTGGCACTCAAGATGCAGTAGGCAAGGAATATAGCAACCTTCTGTTTGATAAACCCAAGGACCCCAGCTTCTGGGATAAGAACTCATTGTTTGACAAAAATTGCTGGGAAAACTGGATAACAGTGTGGCGGAAATTAGGCATAGACCCATACCTGACACCGTACACAAGAATAAAGTCCAAATGGGTACATAATTTAGGTGTAAAGATTGACACCATGAATAAACTGGAGAAGCAAAGAATAGTGTATTTATCAGATCTATGGAGAAGGGAAGAATTTTTTACTAAAGGAGAGATAGAATGCATTATGAAATGCAAAATGGATAACTTTGATTACATTAAACTGAGAAGTTTTTGCACAACCAAACCCAATGCAACCAAAATCCAGAGGGATGTAGTAAATTGGGAAAGAATTTTTACAGCTAAGCTCGGGGATAAAGGCCTCATTTCTAGAATATCTAGAGAACTGACTCAAATGTATAATCATACAAGTCATTCCCCAATTGATAAATGGTCAAAGGATATGAACAGGCAATTTTCAGAGGAAGAGGTTAAGGCTATCTATAATCATATGAAAAAATGCTCTAAATCACTATTGGTTAGAGAGATGCAAATCAAAACAACTCTGAGGTACCACATCACACCTATAAGATTGGCAAACATGACAGAACAAGAAAATGATAAATGCTGGAGAGGATGTGGGAGAGTTGGAACACTAATTCATTGTTGGTGGAGCTGCGAGCCCATCCAACCATTCTGGAGAGCAATTTGGAACTATGCCCAAAGGGCTACAAAAATGTGCATACCCTTTGACCCAGCAATATCGCTACTAGGACTTTATCCCCAAGAGATCATAAAAATGGGAAAGGGTCCCACATGTACAAAAATATTTATAGCAGCACTCTATGTAGTTGCCAAACACTGGAAGTCAAGGGGATGTCCATCAATTGGGGAATGGCTGAATAAATTATGGTATATGAATGTAATGGAGTACTATTGTGCCATAAGAAATGATGAACAAGAAGACTTCAGAGAGGCCTGGAAGGACTTATATGACCTGATGCTGAGTGAAAGGAGCAGAACCAGGAGAACTTTGTGCACAGCAACGACCACAGTGTGTGAGAGTTTTTTCTGCTAGACTTGGAATTTTGCAATAACGCAAGAACTTCTTATAAAAAAAAAAAATCCCAATGGTGGTTCTCAAGGCAAAATGCCTTCCACACTCAGAGAAAGAAATATGCAAGTCATTCACAAAATGTAGCAGATCATGTTTGTGTATGTGTATGTGTTTGTGTATCATGTTTTGATTTGTTATATGATTTCTTTCATTTATTTTAGTCTGACTACATAGCATGACTATAGTGAAAATATACTCAATAGGAAAGTATATGTAGAACCTATACAGAATTGTATGCAGTCGTGGGGAGGGAGGGGGGTAGTGGGGAGTAGGTGTGGGGGGGATAAAATCTCAATTGTATGGCAGTGATTGTTAAACATAAAAAAAAAAAGACCTTTCCTAGACCCATCCCCTCCAGTTACTAGTATTTTCCCTCCTATGTTTCCTTGCATCTGCTTGTAAGTGTCCTGTTTGTACCTTATATACATATATATATATATATATATATATATATATATATATATATATATATATATATATATGCAGTCTCCCCCATTTGAATGTAAACTCCTTGAGAATGAGGACTGTTTCATTTTTGCTGTTATAGTCCCAGCACCTGGTATAGTTACAGATATGTAGCAGATGCTTAATAAATGCTTGTTGATTGATTTATGGGTGTTGGGTAAGGTACAAAGTTTAGAGAATATATGGTCCCTATCCTTGAAAACTTATACTTATTAGGGGAAGGGGTAAGACATCAACACAGAGCTAAAATATAAAACGCATAACACATAATATTACATGATAAGTACGTTTAAGATAATCCCTGTGTCTTGAAGCTCAGTTTAGGAAAATATTTACCCTAGAATACTTTTGTTACTACACTTTCAGTCCACTGCCACCTCTAGAACAACACAATTTCTCTTTATTCTGAGGTCACATGGTTTCCCTAAAGGTCATTTGAAGGATCTTGCAGATTTCTCTTGAGGGAACTAGTCTCTGTGTGACTGAGTTCTCTCTAACTATCTCCTCTTTGGTTGCTTCCATAGTTATCTATCGTTCTCCAAGATGAGTTTTCACATTCTAGTTTTAAAGAACAGGACCAAGCATTTGGCCCAAGTGTTCCAAGACTGCCTGTGAATCAATCAGTCTCCCCAAAGTGATGTCAGTGGATCCAAGAGTATGTAGGGCAAGGTGAAGTCACCCCACATCAAGCAGACTTCATCAAAGTCAAACAAAAGTCTTGTCTGGTTAACCTTATTAACAAGGGCTTTATCACATCAAGAGATTAAAAGCTGCTCAGGAAATGCAAGAAGAGATTCAAATGCGAGAGAAGTAAATAGAGTAGTATGCACTTGATATGCGGGGAGACCTAATTTCTGTAAATAGATTTGACCCTAAGGGCACTGTAAGAACAACAAATAAGAATGGTACAGTCCAATCTCTCGTTACAGATAAGAAAACTGAAGCCTGCAAAAATTAAGTCGCTTGTCAGTTATTACATAGCTTGTAAGTATCTGAAGGAGAATTCAAACTAGGCTAGTAATTCTAAGATCTTTCACTGAAAGAGGTCCTGGATACAACCAGGAGCTAACTCTAATAAAATAGACAAGGTAGAAATGATAATGGGGGTGCCTGAGTTGCTAAAAGGTCATATGGAATAGAACGTTGTTGCCTCCAAAGATCAACAGAGTCAACATGCTGAGTTATACATACCCTTACATGCCCAACCCCAAATGGTGAAAGAAAGTTCTTACAAATGCTTGCATAATGAAGCATCCAAGCTATGTAACTACAGAAAATCAAGACCACTGGGTGGGCTGAAAGTAGGAGAAACTTGGGGTGAAACTTTAGAGAGAGGGGAAACTCTCCAACTTCTACTAACTGCTAAATTTGCTGAAATCTCAAATCAATTAGGATATCAGGACTCCTAGAATCTGAGGGTGCCCACAAAGCAGAACCACACAAAATAACACAATTTAAATATTGGGATCACAAAAATACAGGTGAGGTTTTAGCTTAGAAAAAAACAATTTTGTATAAAATGAAATGTCAAAACTCACGAGAATCACTGTCTTAGCAAAGTATAAATCTATTAATGTTGATTTCTATATGATAAACATGACATCCTAACAATAATTTATTAAATATAAGGCAAAGAATTATTCCCAAAAGGAGGATTATCTTTCCCACAGGCAAATAGGCATATCTAAAATACATCTACATGGAACTTGCCTAGGAAACAGATGGCCAAACAGACAAGAGAAGATAATGCAGCAAAACCAGGTCTCTCTCACTTTCTCATGGTTGACTGGAATAGAAAAGGCCCTGAGTTTTACACAAAGACTGTTCTCATTTAGGAAGACAGAACAGAAATATCAGAGTGGAGTTTCCTACATCATTAGTAGTCAGCAAGAAATAGAGAAATAGGAAATGAGGTCAAGTGCAAAGCTCCAGAATTCATATCTATTATTTTTTTTTATAAAACTAGGTCACACAGTGCTGGTCACTTTTACTCCTCAGCCCCACCTTCTTAGAGATGATACAGTACTAATCATGTTGGAAGCTGTGCCAAGAAAAATCCTGTTTGGAGCGGGGAAAGGATGAGGTTTTTGTACTGCTTACTTCACAGAGTTATTATAGGAATCAGATGAGATACTATATCCGAAGTCATATTGTTGTCAAGGTTCCCTAAGCCTCTGACAAAGAAATGCCCTAACAAAGAGCAGATAGTTCTGAAAAAGTTCCCTCCCACCCCCCAACAATTCATTATACATCAGAATACAATATGCTAAATAAAAGAAATTGGATTTCATTCTCAAATCAGATCACTTTCAAAACTGAGCCTACTTTTCAAAGAAAAATAATCATTGAAGATGCCACAAAAAAATATATTTGCAATTTGTAAATAAGTGACACAGCTTTGGAATAGCTTTTAACTTTCACTGCTACCAAGAAACACATCACCAAGGAAAGAAGTTGAATACTGAGTGATTATGTAAGAAAAAAAAGGATGAAAACCACCAAAAATCTCAAGAGGAAGAAAATTGAATTCAAAAACAAAGTACAGGGAGAATGTTGTGAAAAATTACAAGGGAACAAATAGCAGAATTTGTAGCCTGCTCATCAAAAATAATTATCAGAACAGAAAATAATCATAGGAAGGACAAAAGATAGAATAGAACCAAACAATTATGGACAAAGGGAAGATTTGTACAATAAGGCAATACTTCTGCCTCATTACTTCTCTCATTTGTTAATATTTTGAAGTATAAGGAATATTTTAAAAAGGAGATTGAAAACAAGATCTACATACAAAGTAATAATACAGACATTATTTAGAATTCAAACTTGGTATTTTAACTATTTCAATTTCATGAGGAACATAAAGAATAAATCTTAAGCTATACAAAAAAAGAATACAAGTTTAAAAGTATTTTGGTAGAAAGTGCAGAAAACAAACATACTATTACAAGCAACATTTGGAAGGGAGGAAGGGACATTTTGAATAAAGCACTTAATTAATTAGTTAGTAATTAATAATATAATTAAATAATAATATAATTAATTAAAATAATAATTAATAAGAGGGAGAAGAAAGAATTAGATGACTTTTTAAAAAAGGAAAAAAAGAGAATTAAGTTAAATAAAACTCAAAAAATAGGGAAATGGAGAGGTAGACAAGTGGAATAGACTTGGCACTCAAGATGCAGTAGGCAAGGAATATAGCAACCTTCTGTTTGATAAACCCAAGGACCCCAGCTTCTGGGATAAGAACTCATTGTTTGACAAAAATTGCTGGGAAAACTGGATAACAGTGTGGCGGAAATTAGGCATAGACCCATACCTGACACCGTACACAAGAATAAAGTCCAAATGGGTACATAATTTAGGTATAAAGATTGATACCATGAATAAACTGGAGAAGCAAGGAATAGTGTATTTATCAGATCTATGGAGAAGGGAAGAATTCTTTACTAAAGGAGAGATAGAATGCATTATGAAATGCAAAATGGATAACTTTGATTACATTAAACTGAGAAGTTTTTGCACAACCAAACCCAATGCAACCAAAATCCAGAGGGATGTAGTAAATTGGGAAAGAATTTTTACAGCTAAGCTCGGGGATAAAGGCCTCATTTCTAGAATATATAGAGAACTGACCCAAATGTATAATCATATAAGTCATTCCCCAATTGATAAATGGTCAAAGGATATGAACAGGCAATTTTCAGAGGAAGAAATTAAAGATATCTATAATCATATGAAAAAATGCTCTAAATCACTATTGGTTAGAGAGATGCAAATCAAAACAACTCTGAGGTACCACATCACACCTATAAGATTGGCAAACATGACAGAACAAGAAAATGATAAATGCTGGAGAGGATGTGGGAGAGTTGGAACACTAATTCATTGTTGGTGGAGCTGCAAGCCCATCCAACCATTCTGGAGAGCAATTTGGAACTATGCCCAAAGGGCTACAAAAATGTGCATACCCTTTGACCCAGCAATATCGCTACTAGGACTTTATCCCCAAAAGATCATAAAAATGGGAAAGGGTCCCACATGTACAAAAATATTTATAGCAGCACTCTATGTAGTTGCCAAACACTGGAAGTCAAGGGGATGTCCATCAATTGGGGAATGGCTGAATAAATTATGGTATATGAATGTAATGGAGTACTATTGTGCCATAAGAAATGATGAACAAGAAGACTTCAGAGAGGCCTGGAAGGACTTATATGACCTGATGCTGAGTGAAAGGAGCAGAACCAGGAGAACTTTATGCACAGCAACAACCACAGTGTGTGAGAGTTTTTTCTGGTAGACTTAGATTTGTGTAATAACACAAGAACTTCTTACCAAAAAAAAAAAAAAAAATCCCAATGGAGGATCTCAAGGCAAAATGCCTGCCACACTCAGAGAGAGAAATATGGAAGTCACTCACATATTGTAGCAGATCATGTTTGTGTATGTGTATGTGTTTGTGTATCATGTTCTGATTTGTTATACGATTTCTTTCATTTATCTTAGTGTGACTACATAGCATGACTATAGTGAAAATATACTCAATAGGAAAGTATATGTAGAATCTATACAGAATTGTATGCAGTCATGGGGAGGGAGGGGGGGGAGTGGGGGGTAGGTGGGGGGGATAAAATCACAATTGTATGGCAGTGATTGTTAAACATTACAAAATAAAAAATAAATAAATAAATAAATTTAAAAAAAAATAAGGAAATGGTAGATAAATGGAGGGAGAGTGAACATGATAAAGAGAAAGCCTATGGATATAGTGTTGCCTTCAAGTAAATGAGACAAAAATGATTGGAGAGTGAAAAAAAAAAAAAAGCACTGCCAAAAGAAGAGGGTAAAAACTTCCAGGAGCCAAGATGGTGGAGTAAGAAATAAGTCACTCTCACATTCCCTTACCGATGTCTAAAAACCCAGAAGATATCACTCCAGGAAAAATCCTGAAACAGCTGAGCCAGCAGAAAGATGAGGTGCAGCAGTCTTTTAACCCAGGAAGCTTAGGGGATTAACAGGAAAGGTTCCCCTCCCTCTGGTAGAAGGGGAGCAGTACAGAACAGGAGGCATCCCAGCAAGCCAGCAGCAAGCCCCACTACAGCAAACCAGCAGGATATCCTGAGCCCTAGGATGGTAGAACAGGCAAATACCATCACCAGACTTCCCAGGGCCTTGGCACAAGCAGGGGAACTGGTAGACTCCAGCTTCAGCACAACTCCAGGAACCACAACTCTGGGCAGGCAGGCATCCTCCTGTGGGCAAACTTTCTGGTGCTTCAGAGTAGCCCAGACTAGCAGGAATCCTCCAGGGACTGGACCCCACCCCAAACCTAAAAGTTTCAGTGCTGTTGAGCCCAGCTCAGCACCAGGTAAACTGACAGACCCCTATAGCCTCCTATTACCATCACTTGAGGTCCCAGCATACAAAGCCAGTGACAAGGTCCTGGATCCCCAGCACAATAAGCTTAGGTCATTGTCCCCTGTGTTGCAGCAGGACAGCTCAACTTTAAAAGCCAGGAAATAGGCAAATACATGAACAAAAATCAGAAAGGGACAATAACCATAGATTCTATGGGAACAAGAAAGATCAAAACACAAATTCAGAGGACAAAATTGTCAATATACTCATATCTAAAACCTCAGTGGAGAATATGAACTGGTCTCAAACCCAAAATGCCCTTTTGTGGGAGCTCAAGAAGGATTTTAAAAATCAAATAAAAGAGATAGAACAAAAACTGGGAAAAGAAATGAGAGGTACACAAGAGAGAATCAACAGCTTGGAAAAGGAACTCTATTGACTGTAGAACAAAAGAACTTGGGGGGCAAAGCCAAAGTGGCAGAATAAAAAGCAAGGACTTGCTTGACCTCTCCTCCAAACCCTTCCAAATACCTGTAAAAAATGACTGTAAATAAATTCTAGAGGAGCAGAACTCACAAAATGAGAGAGTAAAACAAATTTCCAGCTCAACACAACCTGGAAAGTCAACAGGAAAGGTTTAAGAGAAGAGCACAGTCCAACGTGAGCCACACCAGCACAGATGAACCCTATGAAACTCAGAGTAGGCCTTAGGGCAATCAATGACTGGCAACTCTGTCATTTTCCATACTTCTCAACCCACAAATGCCAAAGACAACTTAGAAGGTCAGTAAGAAATGTCTGTTGGACCAGGGTGAGAGAGGCGCTGGGGCCAGTCCCAGTCCCAGGGTGGTAGCATCAGTGGCAGTGGCAGTAGCTGCTTCCAGAGCTCTTAGCCCACAGATGGTGGGAGGGAGCAAGTGGCTGATCAGAGGGGGCATTGCAGGGATCTCTTTGTTAGAGCTGAGGCAAGATTCTCTGTTTTGCCTATGCTTTGATCCAGGTCACAGTCCTGGGGTGAAGAGGAGAGCTGGCATTGAGGAGCTTGTGGTAGTGGTGGAGAAAGAATCCTCCTCACAGTTCCAAGGAAGAAAAGACTGGTTGTAGTCACTCACAGACAAGACCACAGGCCAGAAGGTGAGTAAACACCTCTCCTTTATCATGCCACCTTGGAATAACTGAAAACTTACAGGCCTCTAGAAATATCTCTGAAAACAGTTCACAAAACCCCTGAAGCCTGAGACAGTACACCCTCTACTCTGGAAGCAGGGTCCTACCTTAACAAAAAGCTAAAAAGTCAAATAATTGGCTGAGATAATGAGCAAACACCAGGGGAAAATCAGACTACAGAATCTTACTCTGGTGATAAAGAAAATCAAAACATACACCCAGAGGAAGACCACAAAGTCAAAATTCTTACATCCAAAGCCTCTAAGAAAAAATATGACTTGGTCACAGGCCATGGAAGAGCTCAAAAAGGATTTTGAAAATCAAGTAAGAGAAGGAAAGGAAAAATTGGGAAGAGAAATGAGAGTGATTCAATAAAATCAGGAAAAAATGAGTCAACAGCTTACTAAAGAAGACCCCCTAAAAAATACTGAAGAAAATAACACCTTAAAAATAGATTAACCAAAATAACAAAAGAGGCCCAAAAAGCCAATGAGAAGAAGAATGCCTTAAAAGCAGAATTGCTAAAATGTAAAAGAAGGTCTAAAAGCTCACTGAAGAAAATAATTCCTTCAAAATTAGAAGGAAGCAAATGGAAGCTAGTGACATCAGAAATCAAGAAATCATAACACAAAAATAAAAGAATAAAAAAATAGAAGACATTGTGAAATAGCTCATTGGAAAAATAACTGATCTGGAAAATAGATCCAGGAGAAATAATTTAAAAGTAATTGGACTTCCTGAAAGCTATGATAAAAAAAAAAAAAAGCCTACACATCATCTTTCAAGAAATTATTCTAGAACCAGAAGGTAAAATAGAAAATTAAAGAAACCATCAATCACCTCCTGAAAAGATACCAAAAGGAAAACTCTTAGGAATATTTTAGCCACATTCCAGAGTTCCTAGCTAAAGGAGAAAATATTGCAAGCAGTCAGAAAGAAATAGTTCAAGTACTGTAAAAATACAGTCAGGTTAACACAAAATTTAGCAGCTTCTACATTTAGGAATCAGTGAGCTTGGAACAGGTTATTCTAGAGGTCAAAAGAGATAGGATTAAACCCAAGAATCACCTAACCAACAAAACTGAGCACAAAACTTTAGGGGGAAAATGGACATTCAATCAAATAGAGTACTGTCAAGCATTCTTGATGAAAATACCAGAGCCAAATAGAGAATTTGATGTTCAAATACAAAATTCAAGAGAAACAGGAAAAGGTAAACAGGAAAGAGAAATTATAAGGGACTTATTAAAGTTGAACTCTTTACATTTCTACATGGAAAGATGACAATTGTAACTCATGAGACCTTTCTCAGCATTAGGGTAGTTAGAGGGAATGCACACACACACACACACACACACACATACACACACACACACACACACACACATACACACACACACACACACACACATGGCACATGGTGAGTTGAAAATGAAGGGATGATATCTAAAAAATAAAATTAAGGAGTGAGAGAGGAATATACTGACGGAGAGAAGGGGAGAAGTACAATGGGATAAAATATCTCACTTAAAAGAGACAAGGAAAAGCTTTTACAGTAGAAAAGAAGCAGGCAAAGGTGAGAGGGAATGAGCGAACTATACTCTCATTGGATTTGGCTTGAGGAGGAAATAACATACATACTCAATCAGGCATGAAAATCTATCTTATCCTACAGGAGAGTAGAGAAGAAGGGGATAAGAATGTGAATGTGATAGATGGGAGGGCAAAAAAGAGAAGGAGTAATTAGAAGCAAACACTTCTGAGAAGCAACAGGGTCAAAGGAAAGAATAGAATAAATGAGAGGAGAAATAGGATGGAGGGAAATATAGTCTTTCACAACATGACTGTTATGGAAATGTTTTGCATGATAACACATGTATAACCTACATTAAATTGCTTGCCTTCTAGATGAGAGTGAGTGGGGAGGGAGAGAGGGAGGGAGGGAGAGAATGTGGAACTCAAAGTTTTAAAAATGAATGTTAAAAATTGTTTTTATATGCAACTGGGAAATAAGATATATAGGCAATGGGGGTATAGAAATATATCTTGCCCACAGGAACATAGAAGGGACGAGGATAAGAGAAGGAGGGAAGTGATAGCAGGGAGGGCAGATTGGGGGAATGGGATAATTAGAATGCACTCCATCTTGGGATGGAGGCAGGGGAGAGATGGAGAGAAAATTTGAAACTCAAAACCTCATGGAAGTGAATGTTGAAAAATAAAAATAAATGAATTAATAAGATTTGAATCTGAAAGGAAAAAAGTACATAAAAATATGATTTGTCAAATTGGGGGGAGGGGGGAAAATACACTGAAGAAAACAATTCCTTGAAAAGTAGAATTGGCCAAATGGAAAAGGAGACACAAAAACTCACTGAAGAGAACTCCTTAAAAAGTAAAATGAATCAAATGGAAAAGGAGATATAAAAGCTAACTAAAGAAAACAATTCAGTAAAAATAGTACTGGGCAAATGAAAGCTAATGACTCTGTGAGGCATAAAGAATCAGTCAAATAAAATCAAAAGAATGAAAAAAAAATAGAAGAAAATGTTAAAAAGAAAAAACACCATTAGAAAAACAACTGACCCAGAAAATAGATCCAGGAGAGATAATTTAAGAATTACTGGTCTATCAGAAAGTCATGGTCAAAAGAAGAGCCTGGACAGCATCTTTCAAGAAATCATCTAGGAAAACTTCCCTGAGGTCTTAGAATCAGAAGATAAAATACTCATCAAAAGAATCCACTGATCATCTTCTGAAAGAGACACCAAATTGAAAATGCCAAAGAATATTCTAGCCAAATTCTAAAATTATCAGGTCAAAGGGAAAATACTGCAAGCAGCCATAAAGGAACAATTTAAATATCACAGAACCACAGTCAGGACTATGCAGGACCTTGCAGCTTCTACATTTAGATCAGAAGACATGGAATATGATATTTCATAAGACAAAAGAGCTTGGATTACAATCAGGAATCACCTACCCTGTGAAGCTGAGAATAATCTTTCAGGGGAGGATAAGGATATTTAATGAAATAGGGGATTTCCAAATCTTCCTGATGAAAAGACCAGAGCTGAATGGAAAATTTGATCTTCAAATACAAGACTCAAGAAAGGCATAAAAAGGTAAACAGGAAAGAAAAAAACATACTATTCAATAAAGGTAAACTACAAGGGAGAATGACACTTGTAACTCTTTGAGAACTGTAGCTTTAATACGACATTTAAAATGGGTGTATGTAGACAGAGGCCATGAGTATAAGTTGACTTTAATGTGACAAAAAAATTTAATTAAGAGAAGAAAAAGGATTATACTTGGAGAAGAGGAAGGAAGGAGACAGAAAAGGATAAATTAAGTCACATGAGTCACAGAGATCTACTACAGTAGAGGCAAAGAAGGGAGAGAGATCAGTATAGCATGAACCTTATTCTCATCAGATTTGGCTCAAAGAGGAAATAACATACTCAGGTATAGAAATCTTACTTATCCTAACAGAAGTAGGAAGGGAAAGGAGAAAGGGGAAAGAAAAGGTGAAGGGTGGATGCAAGGGAGGGAAGAAGTAGTAAGAGAAAAGGGGAAGAAAAGGGAAGGGGCAGACAGAAAGAAGGGAAGAATGAGGGAGGCAGTGGTCAAAAGCAAAACTCTAGTGAAGGGAGAGAGAAAAGTATAAATGGGGGTGGGGTAAATAGGATGGAGAGAAAGACACAGAAAGCAATCATAACTGTGAATGGGAATGGGAAGAATTCTTCCATAAAATAGATGTGGATAGCAGAATGGATTAAAAACCACAATCCTAAAATTTATTTACAAGAAACACATTTGAAACAGACTGATACGTATATGGTAAAGATAACAGGTTGAAGTAGAATATATTAGGCTACAATTGACATAAAATAAGCAGGTGTGGCAATTCTTATCTCAGACAAAGCAAAAGCAAAAAGAAAACTAATTAAAAGAGGTAAGGAAGAAAACTGCATTCTGTTAAAAGGCAGCAAAGACAATGAAGTAATATCTTTACTAAACATATATACACCAAGTGGTATAGCATCCAAATGCTTAGAGGAAAAGTTAAGGGAGTTACAAGAAGAAATAACTAACAAAACTATACTTGTGGGGGACCTCAACTTCCCCCTCTCAGAACTGGATAAATCTAACCACAAACTTAATAAGAAAGAAGATAAGGAGGTGAATAGAATTTTAGAAGTTAAATGTGGTAGACCTCCTGGAGAAAATTGAAAGGAGATAAAAAGGAATATATTCTTTTTTTTCAGAAGTACATGGCACCAACACAAAAACTGACCATGTATTAGGGCATAAAACCTCACAATCCAATGAAGAAAGGTAAAAATGTTAAATGCACCCTTTACATATCATGATGCAATAAAAGTTACATGTAATAAATGGCCATAGAAAGACCGACTAAAAATTAATTGGCAACTAAGTAGTCTAATCCCAAAGAATGAGTGGGTCAAACAACAAATCATAGAAACAATCAATAACTTCATCCAACAGAATGACAATAATGAAACTATATATCAAAACTTAAGGGATGCAGCAAAAGTGGTTCTTACGGAAAGTTTTATTTCTCTAAATGCTTACTTGAATAAATTAGAGAAAGAGGAGATCAATGCAGCTAAAAAAGCTAGACAAAAAACAAATTAAAAATCCCCAATTAAATACCAAATTAAAAATTCTGAAAACAAAAGGAAAGTAACAAAATTGAAATTAAGAAAACTATTGAATTAATAAATAAAATTTAGAGCTGGATTTATGAAAAAATAAAATAGATAAATTTTTGGTTAAATTAATTTAAAATAAAAGAAAGAAGAAAAACAAATTACCAGCATCAAAAATTAAAAGAGTGAATTCACCACCAATGAAGAAGGAATTAAAACAATAATTAGGAGCTGTCTTGCCCAATAGTATGTCAATAAATTAGACAATCTTAGTGAAATGAATGAATATTTACAAAAATATAAATTTCCCAGATTAACAGAAGAGGAAATAAAATACTTAAATAACCCCATTTCAGAAAAAGAAATTGAACAAACCACCAATGAACTCCCTAAGAAAAAATCTCCAGGGCCAGATGGATTCAAATGAATTCTACCAAAAATTTAAAGAACAATTAATTCCTAATGCTATATAAAATATTTGGAAAAACATGTGGAGTCCCACCAAATTCTTTGTATGATATAAATATGGTACTGATACCTAAACTTGAAAGAGCCAAAACAGGGAAAGAAAATTATAGACAAATTTCCCTAATGAATATAGCTGCAAAAAATTTTGAATAAAATATAAACAAAAAGATTATAGCAATTTTCTCAGGGATAATACACTATGACCAGGTAAGATTTATATCAGGAATTCAGGGCTGGTTCAATATTAAGAAAACTATCAGCTTAACTGACTGTATCACAAAAAACTAACAGAATCACACAATTATCACAACAGATGCAGAGAAAACTTTTACCAAACTACAACACCCATTCCTATTAAAAATACTAGAGAACATAGGAATAAATGGAGTCTTCCTTAAAATGATAAGTGGCATCTATCTAAAACCATAAGCAAACTTTAAATGTAATAGGAATAAGTTAGGAGTGTTTCTGATAAGATCGGGGCTGAAACAAGGACGTCCATTATCACCACTGTTATTCAATATGGTCCTGGAAATGTTAGCTTTAGCAATAAGAGAAGAAAAGAAATTGAAGGAAATAGAATAGACAAAGAAGAATTGCAGACCACAAGATGATATGCTTAGAGAATCCTAGAGAATCAAGTAGAAAGCTACTTGAAAAAATAAACAACTTTAGCAAAGTTGCAGAACATAAAATAAGCTGACATAAATCATTTGCGTTTCTACATGTTACTAACAAAGCCCAACAGCAAGAGATAGAAAGAGACATCCCATTTAAAGTTACTATAGACATAATAAAATAATTGGGAGTCTACCTGCCAAAACAAACATAGGGACTATATGAAAAAAATTACAAAACACTTTTCACACAAATAAAGCCAGATCTAAATAATTGGAAAAACACCAGTTGCTCCTGCATACGTGTAGCACCAACATGATATTCACAGTGCCTATGAATATGCCAGCTATGAATATGTCAATGCAATTCTGAATCGCAAAATAGAACAGACTCTCTACATGGAAGATAGAACCAAAACAGTTATTCAGACAAATTCCAACACCAGAAAGTCAAACACACCATAATAACAAAGAAATCTATACACAATAACAATTCAGAGGACAACACCAACCCCAAGCCTTCCCTCTGTTAGACTTCCCACAAACCAGTTCAGTTAAACAAATCACAGACAAACTCTCTCCCTCACACTAGTCAACTGCCTGTTTGCCTGCCTCTTTAAGTTGTAACTGTAATATGACCAATTTCCTCTCAGTAGTTCTGTAGCTTCACCTCTTCCTGTTCTACCATTCGTGTTCCACTAATTCAACAAACTACTCCTACCAGAGACAACATGTGACTCAGCCTTCTCTGGGACCCAGATAGGTCACATGGGTCTATTAATGAATGTAAAAGATCTTCCCATTTAAATTACCATTGCTGTAGGCCAAGCTAACATAATAAAAAATGACAATTCTACCCAAATTAATTTACTTATCAAGTGCCATTCCAAATAAGTTATCAAAAAATTATTTTGTAGAGTTAGAAAAAATAATATCAAAATTCATCTGGAACAAAAGGTCCAGAATATCAAGGGAATTAATGAAAAGAAATATAAGGGATAGTGGCCTAATTGTGCCAGATCTTAAATTGTATCATAAAGCAACAATCTTCAAAACTACTTGGTACTGGCTGAGAAACAGAGTGGTGGATGAGTAGAATAGGTTAGTTTCATAAGACATAATAGTCAATGACTATAGTAATCTACTGTTTGATAAACACAAAGACTCCATTCAGCTTCTGAGATAAGAATTCATTATTTTACAAAGACTACTGGGAAAATTGGAAAATGATATGATAGAAACAAGGTATAGACCCACATGTTAAACCGTATATACCAAATTAGAGTCAAAATGGGTACAAAGTTTAGATATATATAGGCTGATACTATAATCAAACTAGGAGAGCAAGGAATAGTTTACCTGCCAGAGTTATGGAGAAGGGAAGAATTTATGGTCAAACAAGGCACAGAGAACTTTATGAAATGCAAAACACATGATTGTGATAACTTTACATTGAACAGTTTTTGCACAAAGCCAATGCAAGCAAGATTAGAAGAAAGCAGAAAGCTGGGAAACAATTTTTACAGCCAGTGTCTCTGATAAAGGTCTTATTTCTAAAATACATAGAAAACTGAGTTAAATTTATAAGAATATAATTTATTTATTCCTCAATTGATAAATGGTCAAAGGATATGAACAGGCAGTTTTCAGAGGAAAAAATTAAAGCTATTTATACTCATATGAAAAAATGTTCTAAATCACCACTGATAAGAGAGGTGGAAATCAAAACAACTCTGAGGTACCACATCACATCTATCAGATTGGTTAACATTACAAACAGGAAAATGATAAATATTGGAGATGTGGGAAAATTGCAACACTAATGAATTGTTAATGGAGTTGTGAAATGATCTAAACCTTCTGGAAAGTAATGTAGAACTATGACTAAAGGGCTATAAATCTATGACCCAGCAATACCAATTCTAGGTCTGTATCCCAAAGAGATCATAAAAATGGTATAAAAATATTAATGTCACTTTTTTTTTGTGGTGGCCAAGAATTGTAAATTGAGGGGATGCCCATCAATTGGGGAATGACTGCACAAGTATGTGAATGTATTGAAACACTATTGTGCTGTAAGAAATGATGAGCAGGTGGACTTCAGAAAAACCTGGAAAAACTTATATGAACTGATGCTGAGTGAAGTGAGAATAACCAGAAGATTATACACAATAACAGACACATTGTGCGATGACTAACTTTGATAGAATTAGCTCTTCTCAGCAATGCAAGTATCTAAGACAACTCCAAAAAACTCACGATGGAAAATGATATCCTCATCCAGAAAACAAATAATGGAGTCTGAATGCAGATCAAAGCATGTCTGTTGCTCACTTTTGTTGCTGTTTGATTTCTTTTTTCTAGTGGTTCCTCCTGTTGATTCTAATTCTTCTTTACAATGTGACTAAGGTGAATATGTGTTTAATATGAATGTATATGTAGAATAGCATGCCATCTTGGGGAAGGGTAGGAGGAGAGGGAGAGAAAATTTAAAACTCAAAATTATAGAAATGAATGTTGAAAATTAAAAATAAATTAATTAATTTTTAAAAAAGAAAAAAGAGGGTGATATTCTAATTCAGAAAAAAATAGTGACAAACTAAGGAAAAATATTCATTACCCCATAATTTAAATGTGCACAGATTAAACAATCCAATAAAATAAAAAGTGTTAAACAGACTGGATAAGAAAACAAAGGAAAGGAATCAGAATAAAATGTGAGATGCTATGGGGGGAGTTTATTGTGTAACAGAAGAATAAAAGAAGAAAGAATCACAATCATGCTATCAGGCAAAGCTGAAGCAAAAATTCACATAGAAAAGAGATAAAACAAGAATTTGCATCATATTGAATAGAACCCCCAAAATCAACTCAAGATCAACGTTAAACTTATATGCTCCACCTGCCTTAGCATATAAAGGAAAAGTTAATTGAAATGCAAGAAGTCATAGCTAGTAAGACAATAATTTTAGGATCCTTAACTCTCCAAATTAAGCACATTTAACAGAAAGAAAACCAAAAGTGAAAATATAAAATTGAACAAATTGCTGAAGGAGAGAGATGGATAGACAGATTAACACAAAAACAGGCACAGAAACAAGGTGGGGGAAGAGAAACAGAGAGAGAGAGCGACAGAGAGAGACAGAGAGAGAGACAGCGACAAAGAGAGAGAAAATTAAAGATCCTTTTGATATGACTTTCCAGAGAAGAGAAATGGGTATTGGTACTAAAAAATTCATTTAGGCAATGAATTAATAATGGGATGAGGGAAAATTAGAATTGGTTAAACCCTGCTCACTACTCCATAACTATTAATGAAAAGACATGAAAATCAGAATTTTCTAGAGTTAAAAATATCTATTATGAGAAGCAATGTGGTACAATATATAGAAGATAGTTCTCAGAGTAAGGAACATTTGGAATCAAATTCAGCTTTCAACACCATTGACTTTGTGACCCCAGGCATGTCGCTTACTTAATCTCTCAGTGTCCAAGGAGATCATTAAGATTTTAAATAAAAAGTTAATTGCCAGCATGCTTTCATACAAAAAAGTTCCCTCGCAAGTAATTCCCTAACTCAATGAAATCACAGGTTGGACAAAAACAAAGAAATGTATTTTTAAAGCATAATGTTAAAAAATAAACAAAAGTCCCTCATTGACCCTTAGAAATGACCAATCTTGCCCACATGTACTTTTAGCTTTATCTCAACATCTTAGTTATTCCTGGCCTATCCTGCCTGACCCATAACTGACAAGAACTTTGACCCAAAAAAAAAAATATCCATTGGAAAGGGCAGATGTAAAGATTTAAGATAAGGAGGTGGTAATTAATGGAACAAGATCCCAGAACAGATGAGAGGTTATGGGAACAGAAATAGTTAGAAGGGTTAGGTTTAAAAATGAAAGCAATACTTCATCCTAAAAGAAAAGAGGGGATGAAAAGATGATGAGTGAAGACAAGAAATGTGCAGTAGAGAAAAGAAAACTCCCACCATTTTGATCCACCACCTTAGGGGAAAAAATGTCATTAAACAAAGGATAAAGTTTAGTGGAGCTGGAAAATCTGTAATCATCTGTAAAATGGGGATAATAATAATGCTGTCCCAGAAGGTTGTTGTGAAGATCCAATGAGTCAAAATACACAAAGTAATTTGCAAACTTTAAAGCTCCATATCACTGCTAGCTATTATTTGGTGCTAAGAACACTTTTTCATTACAACTGCAATCATTTGTTGGCTTTCTACATTATTCTTTCCTGGAAGCAATTGTTTCCTGTGAGGTTTTTTTTTTTTTTTTAATTAAATATTACTATTGTTTTTTTTTTTTCCTGCTTCCCAAATAAAACAGCAGCAAAGTTGTACTGGTAATTAAAGAGGATTCGTTTTTAGATTCCCATAGATATGCTCACAATCACTTCCATCCTTAATGAATCTCAAAAGAAAGGTCATTCTTTTGAACATATTTTGGTAGCCCTTTACAGGAGATACCATAATTTGGTAATGAAGACTTAACCTAGGCAGTTAGGTTATGCAGTGCTGGAGCACTAGACTTGAACCCAAGATGACCTGAGCTGAAATTCTACGTCAGGCACTTACGAGTTGTATAACCTTGGGCAAATCACTTACCATTTGATTGCCTCAGTTTCCTCAAGAATAAAATGGAGATAATAGTAATATCTCACAGGACTGTTATCAGATTCAAACATATATGTGTGTATGCATATATTTATATGCGCATATGTGTATATATACATTATGTATATGTGTGTGTACATGTGTATATATTTTAAAGTGTTAAATTCTATTATCTATAATTATTGTTATTATTAGTTTAGAAGCTAAAAGCTCATCTTGATTATTGGATAAGTTAAAATTAAGTGCCAAGTTATTTAGGGCTGGTTGAGTTATTAAAAGATCCTCTAAAGAGTGGCACCTTAGTTTGAATGGAGGACTCACACCTTACTGATCTGGTACTTTGTTATACTGAGTTTCACCATAACAATGTAGATTCTTTAGGATCATCTTCATAAAAATTCTGAGTCTCTAATGGACTTAACAAAATGGTTCTTTGATTTCTAATTCCTAGCAGATTTGGATCTTGTACAGTACACTTGGCATTGTAGGCAATCACTGATATATTTACTAAGCAAAAAGAGTAATGTGTTCAACAGTCTCTTGTTCTTTCCAAATCACAAGACCCATAATGGCATGCGACAAGTTCTGTATGAGGAACCACTAGGTCATTTAACACAGATGACAGAAGAAGTGGTGCACTAGTAAATGTTTAACAAACAGGATTCTCCCAAAAATGTACGAGTGACCTCATCATTCAAAGTTTTTAATCTGAATTATTAATATTTTCTTCATCACTTTCTGAAGCCTGGAGAACGAAAAAAGCAATAAATCAAGCCCTGATTTTTTTTTAGTTTGCTGGTATCAGAGTTGTAAATGTTCACACTGAAAATGAACAATCATCACATTAGCAATATAACGACTTGAGCTAATTCCTGCATACCCTCTGGACAGAATATGAATGAAGAGACCAAGATACATACTACTATCTATTTTACAAGGAAAATTGAGTGTATGAGTTTTTTTTTTACAAAAATCTTTTATTGATAGTTTTTGTTTTTAATCCACCTATGTATCCCAGAGATCTATTCCTTTTTAAAAAAAAAAAAAACTTTTTATTAAAAGGAGAGAAAAATATTGTTAAAATACATTTATACATCCAAAAACAATCTGATTGATATGCAATGTTCCTTACCTGTGGAATCTCTACCCCTATAAAGAAATGAAAAATGTCTATTTCAAATGTCTATCTTCTTTGGTGCCAAGCTTGCTTTTTATTATTTTTTTATTATTTTGTAACATATATTTTTTTTTGTAAAATTTATTGTCTCTTGTTTTATGTTTTTTCCCACTTATATTGTTATAGTTGTGTTTATTTTCTCTGGCTCTATTTATTTTTTTTGCATTAGTTCATGGAAGTTTTTCCAGGTTTCCCTATATTCATGATAGTTATTACTTCATACTGCCATTATGTAGTAACTACATACTATGCCACAATATGCCAATAAATTCATGTGCCACATACTCAGCCATTCTCCAATAGATGAAAATCTACTTTGTTTCCCATGACATGCTATGATAAAAAAAAATGCTGCTATAAATATTTTGGTGAACATGGGGACTTTCAATTTATCAATGTTTTCTTAACTAGAGGCTTGTTTGTTTTATCTGTGATATTAACAAGTTATCTCACTGAATACTATCAAAAATTATAAGCATAATATGAATTTCAACAATGCATAACACTTCTAGAAAATGCAAACTATTGATGAAACAGGGCTAGATACAATAACATTCATGAAATGATACCCAGCATACAATTGACAGATTAGTCTATGCTACATGCATATTTCTGCATATTAAGAATTCCACTGCATGACTGAACATATGTGAACACATTTCATAAGTTTTATCACACAACATGGAAAAATAATCCAACTCTTTACTTTTATCTATTCCTCTGACCACTCTACTTCACCATCACCAAATCCAAACACACTTTAATTCATATTGCATAATTTATATCAGATACTACCCTCAATAAAATTAGGTGATAAAAATTTGCTTTGTACTGTATTATTCCACGTGAAAAATACTAATAAAAAAAGAAATTTCTATGTTTAAATTACTTACACATACTTATCACTAATAAAATGAATTGTTCTGAGAATTATATTATTATGTTTTAGTGAGGAAACTCCCCCAATTTAGTATTTTAAAAAATATGTCATGCTAATAAAACTTACCAAATCTATGTAAGTTCTAGCAATTTCTTGTTTTCATCATTTTTAAATATGAGAATTAATATTCTAAGGAAAAAACTAACTTTTTATTACATGGAGAACATTACAAGTATTTAAGATCAAATATTTCTTTTATTCAATCTTGTGTAGGTTTGGACTTTTCCTTTCATATTTTGTTGTTTCATAATATAGGCAAAAATGAGCATGGGATACACATTAAGTGATAAAAGATATTAATCAGATTGTAAAGCGGTTTTTTTTTGTTTTTTCTTTTGAAACATTTGTTATTTTGTTGATGTGCTTTTTTGATCAGTTGACTGTGGAGTTATTTATAAAGACTTTAGTGATCCATTTCAAAGTGCCGGCAAAGTTGTAAATGGATGTAATCTTTTTTGGAAAAGGGCATACCTTTATATAAAAAGCCTACAAATATTGTTCAAATACTTTAGCTCAGTGGCTAGTACAAGGAGGAAGAAATAAAAGTGGAACCTATTTAGAACTGAAAAATAGGCGGGGCAACAGATTAGCAATTATAATAAACTAGAGGTACTTTATAAAGTGATTGCCCCAAAAAGACCTGTAAAACTAGAGGAACATTAGGCATGTGGTAGAGGTGATTCATGTTCAGTTTTCAGTCAAAGCTGAGAGCCTCTTAGATCCTTTCTAACCCTGGTATTTTGTGAGTCTGAGATTCTGTAACTTAACAAGAAATAAATACAAGGATTGCCAAGTAGCAGCAAGGGTCCTGCTAAGTTTAGATGGCAAAATTTATAGTGGAACCAGTCAGCATGTTTTCATGATTTTCTCCAGCAATGCTTAGCAACCTTCAATAGTAGAAACAGATAAAGTGACAGGATGGGTTCCCAAGGGGCTGGTATTTGAAAGCAGAAAATAACAGAAATAAATAAATAAATGAAGGAATAAGAATACTAAAGTGATAGAACATCATAAAATGAAAAATCATGGGGTCCTGGATAGATAGGAAGATGAATAAAACCAGAATTGGATTGTAATTAAACATGAACAATTCTAGGAAAATAAAATACAGGGGTTTTAGTTCACTTCAAGTTCATGAAATTTCAACAGTGCAATATGAAAGCCTATCCTAGGCAACATTAAGAGAGGCATGGTGTGCAAAATTGGGGGAGAGAGTGGGGGTGATAGTCTCATTTTGTTCTGTCTGATGGGTATACAGTTGGAGCAGTATGATAACTATTATATTCGAAAACAGATTTAACTTCTACCAATTTCCTATTCCCACCATTTTTAAATAATATGACAGCTAATATCTTAAGGCAAAATAATATTGATGAAATAGGAATAAGCCAGGGTCCTTAATGGAAACTCTCCCACACAACTTCAAGTATACATTACGTTGAGGCAAAGGATATTATGACCGTAGGGATCATTGTGTCAGGGTGTAGAAAAAGAAGAGATGATAGGGAGAGTGTAGTATTAACGCTACTAGCAGCTGCTGTGGAGGTGTAAAACCAATAACACCAGAACACAGGAGGGCTCCTAGCACAGGTTCTTGATCTGCTTTTATAAAGGAAAGACAACTTCAAAGTGGCTAATTATCTTACTTTAATTAAACAATGCAGATAAATAGAAAGAAGTGAGTATCCAAGAAAGACTCCAATAGACAGGGAACCAACTGTCTAAACAGAGTAATAGAATGATTTACATCACTGGAGCAGAGAGCACCAACATCTGGGTTCACAAAGTCAGGGGCACCTTAACAACGGCTACCCAGAGTGTCATCTGGGAAATCACAATGAAACATTCTTCCCATGAGTGAGCACCAAAGCAAAATACCAACCTACCAGTATATATACATATATATGTATCTATATATATAGATACATATATATGTATATATATACATATATGTGTGTGTCTATACATATATATGTATCTATATATAGATACATATATGTATATATATACATATATGTGTGTGTCTGTGTGTGTCTGTGTGTGTCTGTTTATGTACGTATGTTACTATATGTGTGTATATATATATGTATGTATGTATGTATGTATTTCAAACAAAGACCTGGTACCTGATTGGCTTAATGTAGAAAAGCTTAAAAGTATATGTGCTTAGCACCTCATTGGCTCAGCAGCTGATGGACTCTACACCAAGGCTCTATGTGACTCAGCATGAAATGCATCCCACTATGAACTGGGCCAGAGTTCAAAGAACCAAGACATCCGTGATTGAAATATCTGTATATTTTAGACCTGGGAATATGGTCCCAGTTCCAAGGGAAAAAGGAACACATGGTCACATTGGCCTATAAATGGACAGGGAAGATCTTATATTCCCTTAACCCTTCAGAGAGCCATTTGGAAAACAGATGATAGTAAAAGACTAAGAGTGGAGGAAGGACATGGATAGAGGAGTCTTGGAGTATTCCAGAATAGCTGGGACAGATATCTGAACCATATAAGGTGTTGTGATCTGCTGAGCAGGAAATGTTAGTTACTTCAACCTGTATACACAATGCATGAGAACCCAGGAGATCAACTTTACAGGGAAAAACCTAGAACTCAGTCTAGTGCAACACTGCTTTAGTATATCTCTATGCCGGTCAATGAGAGCATGCTGAGAGGAGATAGGGAAGATGAATGATAACTTTCACTACTTCATAAGAATAAACTGTAAGTGTAGACAGAAAAAAAACTATTAAAATCATCTAATCTAGCCTGTTCCTTTCATAGTTGATAAAATTAAGGGCCATAGAGGTTCAAAAACAAAAGTGACTTGCCCTAGGTTGCACCAGGGACAAACAACAGAACTGTAATTAAAATCCGTGCCTCTAAATCTAGCTCCTACATGAATTCCATTGTCTTATCGAGTCTCATAGGGGATAGTTTTACCTATATCCTTGTAAGATCTTTATTCTCCAGTTCAAGAAGTATAGGTTGTACCTATTTATGTGCGGGAAGGGGCAGGAAATAATTACACCACCTAATTCTTTCTTGTTATTTACATTGGGTTTGTCTTAATTAAAAGTTTTTATTACTGAATTGCATATTCTTACATGATCTAAAAACAGTGTGACTTAGTTAGGGTCATTGGTCACAATTTCAAAACTCAATTATCCAGAACAGCCAAATTAAATGTGGGGAAAGTTATCAGGGAATTCAGTCAGAGTTCTCAGTTTTCACACAGAGAAGTCAATTTTTATAGAAGCAGAAAAATTAATGAGTATGACACAAACCCTTCTCCATTGAGAGAATAGAATGTTGCTAAAGAGAATTCAGGGAAATTGTAGAATTATTTCCCAATTTCCCTGGTAGAAAAATGATTGGTCTTTATGGTAGATAGTTTCAAGAGCAAGGTTTTTGTCAAGGGAAAGTCAGTTTTCAATTAAGCCAAAAGGAAAGAGATGAGACTTGTGCAAGAAATGGAGGATGAAGGAGGATGTTCAGCATACAACAGAAGTCCCTCAGACACAGTAGAAGATGCTAGTTGCAGGTTGAGAAAAGGAAGCTGTAAATGGGATGAGGAAGAAGGCCCCAGCTGCAAATCACTGAGATTATAGAATGAGAAACCAAGATGCAGAGGGTTTGCTCATTTTTTTAGTTTTTTTGAAGGATGGTACCCTAGATAACTTGGATGAAGGAAACATTTTAGGAGGTAGAATAGAAGTATATGGTAGCATGATTAATAAATTTTTACCGCAAACCTAAATTTGAATTGTAAATCATTAAAAATTATAAACGTTAACATGAAATGCAGAAACTAACAACTCTATCTTTATAAAGGATTAAGGATTTAAAGAACATTTAAACTGAATGTGTACTGCATCATCCTTTAAGACATTCAATCATAATGGTTCTTTAAAATAACATAGACATTTTCCTGAATTCATACAACCCAGCTCATTTTTTTTAAGTGTTCAGCATTTTCTTATGTTGACAAATCATAAGCTTGAAAATTATGTAGCACAGGGGCAATTTAAAATTCATGAAGGTCTAAGATCAGGGATGACATGACAGTGAAACATGCTGACTCAAGTTAGAGGACTCAGGCTCAGATTTTGACTCTCCTGCACTTCCCATTAGACCCAAAGCAAGTCCCATCAACTACCTGGGCTTTAGTTTGCTCACTTGAAGAATGAGGGGTTCAACTAGAAATCTTCTGAGATTACTTCCAATTCTGGAATGTGATCCATTTGATCTAATTACTCTCAAAGAATCTTTTTATAGACTCCACAAGGATAAATATTCCTAGAAAACCATTTAATAAGATGTGAACTTTTATTCAATCACTTTAAAAATCCAACCTTTTTTGGAAGGATATTAAGGGATAGTAAGGTATCATGACATGCCTGTTTTCTCCCCGCCTTGTGTTCATCCAGCTCCATTCAGATTTTGAAAGCCAATGGGATATGTTATACCCCTAAGAGCTTATGATTCAATTTTGTTGAGTAATAACGCTTTCCCTAGATAGAATATTTACATCCGTGGAGCAATTGGGTTTAATCACCATCACTTAAGAGACCTCAGTCAACTGAGTTTATGGGAAAGAAAATTTCAAAGCTTTCATAGGACATTGGCAACATCTCTTGCGTCTAGAAATCACTGCTTTAAATTTTTTGACAAATGTTTCTGACATATTAAGCTTCATATGGTGCTTCCTTATGGTGCTTCCTTTTGGTGCTTCATTTGTGTTCTAAAGTTCACATCATTCTATTCATATTTCATTTACGTGCTCTACAGATTTTTTAAATAGCCAAAACATTCTTCTCATTGGTCAAGAATACACATTAGATTTCTTTAAGACAAGGCTATAAGCCTTTTCAAAGATTAATTTTTCTTCTCTCATTACCACATAGAGAAAAAATTGAACTCTGATTTTCTCCTTTAATCCCCAGGAGTCTAGAAAGAAAGACAAATATTTTGCAGTCATCCACATTTCTAAGTGGTGAAAAGTATACATAAAGTGTGATATGCTTACGAAAACTAGTAAAAGCATATCAAAGCAGACTTAGAGTTAGAAAGGCCCTGTCAAATGATGAAGAGTTAAATAATAGTAGGTCAACAGCTTTCTCATTTTAGCAACTGAGGCTACTCTCCACACCTACTGAGAGCATCTCTTCACAATCAGGAAGCATACTGAAGATCAACTGCCAAAGGAGGAAGCAGGGGCATAAACTGCTAGTGGCCAAGTTGCCGAGGAGTCAAAAGCAACGCAGGGACTAAGGTTACAGAGAATTTCGATATGGATGGGGGAGAAACAAAAGTATCTATACTGGTGAGTTGGGTTCTGGACTGTACCATTGGAGCTGAAAACATGGAGTACATCCAGAAAGGAGTTAAAAGAACAAGTGGTTCTCTGCCTTGGAGAAGATCAAATGAATAAACAGAATGATTTAAATATGTAAGGGATTATAATAGAGCATAGATATAAATAATGTCCCTGGCAGTCTCTGCATTCCTAGGGGCCTACTAAAGGAAAGGAATAAACACAAAACAGGAGTTTATTTTGCAACAGATCATCAGGGGGCATTTTGGAAATATATGCCTATGAGTCCAGAATTTACTTTAATTTCATGAAGAGTAGAAGTAGCATAGCCTAGTAGATACTCAGAGTCAGATTCAGAAAGACTTGGGCTTATGCCCCACCTCTAACGCTGCTTTCTCTAGAACCCTAAGCAAATCACTTCACCTGTCAGTAACCCAAGTAACTCTTTAAGACTGAATTGCAGAGTGATCTTCATTGGTTGAAGTTCCCAGGACCTCCTCACACCAAAAAAATTACATATCCTGCTCCTTCTCCCCACTCTTTAAAAAACATCACTAACGGCTCCTGACTCTTTTGCATTCCTACTGAACAACAAGGAAAATAGGATTGGGCCGCAGGATCAGAAGTAATAATTAGATTTATGAAAAATTAAGAATAACTGTTTTTAGATTAAATGGTCATTAAAAGATGAATTACACAGGAGACCTTTGAAAAGAAGATAGATTTTCATCAGATAGAAAAGATGAACAAATCTCACGATTTGGCCCCAAACTACTTTTCCAACCATATTTCACATTTGTCCACTCCAGCATATTCCATGTTTGAGAAAAATGAGACTATCTGACATTCCCAGAACATGCCTGAAATTTTCCACACTTATGACTTTATTCACATATCCATCAATTCCCTGAATCCCCAAGTTTTGCCATCCCAATTCTTACCCATTCCTGAAGAACCAACTCAGATGTAGTCTCCTCCAGGGAGAATCCTCTGCTTCTCTAAAGCCAAAAGTTATCTCTTCCCTCCCCTAAAATTCCATAGCATTTTATACCTTGTATTATATACAATTCCCTACATTTCATCTCGCCTATTAAGCTAATAGGTCCTTGAGGACAGACTTCCACACATAAGAGTAAATACTTAAAGCTGCAAAGATTTTAGAGATAATTGAGTTCAAACCCCTCATTTTATAAGTGATGAAAGAGGCTTAGACAGAAATTACTTCCTCAAATTCACATAGATTATAAGAGACAAAACTAGGATTTAAACCCATGTCCTCTGAGTTCAAATCCAGCCCTATTTCTACTACACCAGACTACCTCTTTTTAACCCTTTATATACCCTATCTCTCCCAACACAGAGTTTTGAATACAGTAGCCACTTCGTAGATATGCATTCAATCAGAATCATTAAATTTCTTGGATGATTTGAGTGACAGTGGGGAATGGCCTGGATATATTTCTTTACACCCTGAAAATAAAATAGTGTCCCTGAGTTGGAGAGGAAATCTCTTTTCCCCAAAATAACGAACTCTGGCATGATTGGGCTTGAAATTAAACAATAGATAGCATTTATATTGCAATTTAATGTTTGCATAGTGCTTTACAATCATATTCACAACAATCCTGGGAGGTAGGGGCTATTATTATACGCACTTTGTAGTTAAGGAAATAAAGGCACAGAGAAGTTAGGTGTCATGCAGTTGTAAAGCATTAAAGCTATATTTGAACTCATGACTTTCCAAACCCAAATCCAATGTTCTATTTTTCTAATTTCTGAATTCCTCATTTAATGACAGAAAGACAGAAAATGTTCATTAATTGTTCCAGGAAAGAAATTGGCAATTATGTTCTAATTTTTAATAAAATAGAAGTTCACCAAAATATAACAAAAAAAATCTATGGAATTTAAAAACACTTTTAGATAAACACCTGAACCTTAGACATTACTGAATGAATTAATTTAATTCCAAGAAAGATTGGACAAAGGGCTTCCCAGCCAAGCAGGAAAGCATAACCTTTTTAAAACAGCAGTGGCTGAAAAGAAGTCAGTGATACAGCGTGTATAATGAATAGAACAGTGGGCTTAGAATCAGGAAGTCTTTATATTTTTGAGTTCAAATCCAGCCTCAGACACTGACTAGCTATGTAACTCAATGACAACATAGGACAGTAATGAACTGGAAAATATTTTTACTTTTTATAAGCTAAGCTAAGTGCTATTTTTTTTCCACACATGGAGTCCTATCCGGGGAGAATAAAGGCAGGAGAATTTTGAATATAGATTCTAACTGACCAAAGTGAGTATTCTCTGCTATAAGTTTAACTACAGGTATCAGTTAAAGTCTATAAATGTCATCAATGTTCCACTAAAGATGTTTACCTGAGAAGAGGTATTCATACCTATCATGTCCTGAAAGACCCTTAGGAAGACTGTGAGATAGTGATCTCTGGAAGTCTTTAAAGAAATAGTAAGCCCTAAGTAAGACCAATATTCCAAGTAGACATTATTCTGCATGGCATAACGTGAAGGGCTCTGCAAATGGCCCAGAATAGCTCCACCATGCCTAAAATGCTGAGAACAATTTAATACTTTAAAAAAGAATGGTCTTCACTGATATCCTCTTGCTTTATACATTATCTGCCTGAGGTGTTAGTGTCAATAAATTTACCAGATCAATTTCTCTCCACTGATGGAGCCCAGAGCAAGCAGGAGAGCACTGAAAAGCTGAATTAGGCATTGAAGGGGTAGAAAGGACATAAGGAAGTTGAGGAAATAAAGACAAACTTTCACTGCTTCACTATTTTCCCTAGATTTGGCCGTGATTATCATCTTTTCTTATGTGTTATGAATCTAGATTTTTATTTTGGGAAAGCTGTGAATATTTCATGATGATATGTTGTGTTACCAATGTCATCACCTCATATAATCTGCTGTGGTGGTCTAGAAGGCTTGAAACTTTCCAATCAAATTTTATACATTTTGGATTATGCTGCAATAAAAATACCAAAATGATATCCTATCTTGACTCTGATTTATGAGCAGAAATGACAGAGCAGTTGTTCCCAAATTACTGAACATGATGGAACCTTAAATCCATATAAGTTGTATCTCCACGGAGATAACTAGAAAAATATAGACACTACAGGGAAAGCATATTTGGTGGAGGTGAAAGTGGAAAGAAAGGCCAAATGGCACCAAATTATTCTGCAAAAGAAAAAAAAAGAAAAAGTTAACATGTATGCACGTGCGCGCGCGCACACACACACACACACACACACACACACACACATACACACACACAAATCAAGTCAGTAAATGCCAAGAACAGCCCTATTTAAACTGGCATGGTAATTCTGCAATTTTGACATCTTTGACGGATGTCCACAACAGGGAGATTTCAAAAAGAAGTTCAGATCTTGTTTAAGAACAGCAAGTTTAGAATTGGCTGCAGTTTTACCTATCCAAATGTTGTGTAAAAAAAAAACTCCAGTGTTCAAACAGACTACAATGGAGAGAATTCATAATTGTTCCTTGGGAATACATGAAGAGCCAGGACAACAGATTGGAGCAGTCTGAGAAGCTTTCTAATAAGAAAGATAAGCCATTCATAGGTCTTGGCTTTTCCTGTCTTTAACAAGCACTTATTCAAAACGAAATCTTCCACTGCCCACTGGTAAACATTGCCAATGGAGCTTACTTCCTTCTATGAAGTAAATCATTCCAGTGTCATAAAAGTATCAGATTCTCAGGGACAAACAGAAATCTAGTGAACTTCAACTCATATGACCACATAAATCATCCTGAATCAACATTCTCTGGGAATTTGGGATCTTTCATAATGCCTAATAAAAAATGTAAGTAGCATTTACCTCTAGGTATCAGAAATGAAGATTTATGCTATTTTACAATTCTGGAGAAAACAGGATCACTATCATCTCCAAAAGTGCGTTCCCATGCATAGTACTTGTATTCATATGGGCTAATTAAATCCAATACTTCAAGGACTACATTGGTTAAAACAAAAGACAGGAAATAACTTTCTCTTCATGTTCAGCTCTGCAAAATTGGCCCACTCCATTAATGATGGGAGTTACCTTCCTCCCAAAGCAACAGATGTTGGTTAAAGCCTAAGGCAAAACAGACTCAGTGAACCAATGGTTTGGCCCTGTATGGCTATCTTTATGCTTCAAGCTGTATGCTCAGAGAGATGATTAAAAAAAAAAAAAAAAAAAAAAAGACTGTCAAAGGCTGAATTGAGTTAAGGATTTCACTCTTAAGGAAACATTTTCCTGGGACCTTAGGAAATCCCAAGGATAGGTATGTCTAAACTTGCCCAGGGTCACATAGTTAGGATACGACTGGAATCTATGTCTTCTTAACTCTGAGTTTGACTCACATCCAGTGTCCCATAAATGTGATCTCTTTAAGTGAAAGAATTTTTTGTTTTAGTTTTTGTTGTCTCAGTGCTTAGAACAGTGCCCAGAACAAGCCATGCACTTAAAAATTCTGCATTGAATTTGTGATGATACGAACAGATACATAGATTCATATGTATCATGCACTCATTACATTCTGTTCTTCCTAATTGTTATCCCTCCACGCATCTCGAATTGATCAATACCCATCCCTCTCGCCTCTCTATCCTTCCTAAAGTCTTTATTCTGTGGCTGCCTAGTTCTACCATTATTCTCAATAGTCATTTTTTGTTTTGTATGACACTGAATAAGACAGCATACCCCAATGGACTTAACACTTTCATTTTCAGAACCCTTCCCTGGCCACCTGCTACCCTAACTGATGAGTGACTCACATGGCTCCCATTTCAGGAGGTAGCTCCAGTCATGCTTCACGGGCTCGGGGTCATATTTTCACAAGCCATCTTGCTGACCACAGGCTAATGTGCAGTCCCACACCATTCATCTCCCAGCTTTTCCAGGGCTAGGACCATAATCAAATCTGATTCCTGAAAAGTGTGTGTCCATCTAAAACCCTGTACCCTTACCATCCCTTTAACTTTCTAAATCCAAATGCTCTATGTGGTTCAGCTCCAACCTATTAGAAAATTCTTTTATTTAAATATAACGCTGAAAAATCACTTTGACTTCTTACATATTCTATATTCTGCACATACTAGCCTGTTTGTTGTTCCTCATACATATCACTCTTCCCATCTCTGTGATTTTGTACTGGCCCTCCATACCTGGAATCCTCTCTCTTTCCTCATATCTGCCTTTAAAAGATTATTGTTATTATTATTAAGGTTTCCAAAGCATTTTATAAATATCATCTCATAACAACCACAGGAAGTGAATACTAATAGTATCCCCATTTTTCAATGAGAAGATTGAGACAGGCATTGGTTAAGTAACTTCCACAGGTCATATACCAAGTATCATCTGAGGCTAGATTTGAATTCAGATTGTCCTGACTCCAAGTTCAATGCTGTACCACTGCACTACCCAGTGACCCAGGACCCTTGCTTCTTTCACCATTCAACTCAATTGTTATCTTGTGTTATGCTTCTCGATCCCCTATAGCTAGTGCCCTTCCTCTCTAACATTCCCAGTATATATTCTATAGATTCCTATATATGTACCTGTATTTACCCCAGATAAAATGTAGGTGCTTTGAGAATAGGGATTATTCTATTCCTGTCTTTCTATCTCTAGTGCCTAGTACAATAGTATTAATCCCAATATTATGTACATGTGTGTGTGTATGTAGGTGTGTGTGTATATATATATACACACATTTATACATATATAAACAAATCACACATAACAAAATATATTCAATTCTTATCCTAAAGCATTTATCTCCCTTATGCTTCATTTTACAGTGGTACAAGGTGCGAGAAAGATAGGGGCAGTTTTCAACCTATTTTCCATATTAATTTCATATTACTGATCCTCATTAACTTTATATTCCATGCTACTTACTTGCTGATCTCTGTACTTGACCTTTCATTTGTATAAGTTGTCTAAAACGTTCTCTCTCCTCACCCTTGCTCCCTGGAATACTTAAACTTCCTTCAGGATTCAGATCAAATACCAGCCCCTACACCAGGACTTTCTTGAACTACCAAGTTATTAGTGTTCTTTCCTTACTCCTTCCTCTAAAATATCAATAAATATAGATATATAGATACATGTGTATATGTATACATATACATTATATCTTGTTTGTACTTATTTGTGTCCATGTTTTCCCTCCCTAATCCAGAAGGCATAACTTGAATAGGTAATTTAAAAATATGCTGAGTACTACAGTAGTTCAGAAGAGAGAGAAACTTTGATCAGCTAAATCAAAGGACCATATCTTAAGGTTGTAGGTGAAGGGAAAGTGATAATGTCTTGTGTTTTTGTCCCAAGAAACATTTCTGATACAATGCATTACAAGGTCACTTGGATAATCTGTAGGTTCCCTAAATGAGAAGTTTAGAATTTGAAATATCCCATGTGAAAAATGACTGGTCGGCCAAAAACAATATAACCATCCCCATAAAAAATGGTACAAATTATCAGAGTTCTTATTTGAACTATTCAGGTTTGTTTTTTTTTTTTTTAAATAATCAGGGGACCAAAACACAAGAAGTTTTTCCTCTTGTTTTTTCAAACCTGTGAGTTTTGGTGTAAATATAATCCATCTGTTCCTGATTTACTTACACTTTTCTCATCAAAATTCTATTTTATAAGAATTATTTGTTGTCCAACAAATCCTCTGAGTCGTCTTTATGAGTGTCATTAGCCTCTCTTAGAAACAGGTTCTTTGGCCAAAAACAAGTAAACTTGCATCACAAAACATTCACATTTAGTTGAAAATAGAAAAATAGAAGATCAAATTGGTCCCATACTTGGAAAACCATTTTGATTATGGCATCTATATTATACTCTTTAAAAGTTCTTATTAGGTGATCATCAGAGTTTTCTCAACTTCACAGGTGAAGTTTAATTAAAAGCACAGTTTAAGAATCAGTATCTTTTTAATAAAATTTGTTTTCCATGAAATTTTCTAGTTTACAAAAATTAATTGAAGTTCATATTACCTAAAGTAATATTTCATAGGTGTCTTATGCAGTGATGTCATAAAAACATCAATAAAAAATGTAGTTTTCACCTTCAATGAAATCCTATTCTGACATCTCATTATGATTTGCAGGGGATACTGGCTTCATGAAGGCTTTGCCAGTAGAGCATGACTTTTGGCACATTCTACCATATTGGAAAGACATTGAGTTTGGGCCTGGCAACAAACTGTATGTCCACTGTTTAAAGACCAGCATAAGTTTGGAGGAGCTCATCAACAGGTTGGCCTCAAGAGGTTTAATTTCTTGGCCACAGCAATTTATGAAGACCAGGTGTCAAGAACAATCACATTGCCAATGATTTCTTTACTTCCTTTTTGCTTCATCATTATTTTTCAATTAACAAGCTTTTATTTTTCTCTCCTTTCCACACTATCCCCATTCCAATTTAAAAGGAGAAAACTATACATGCATATGCATGTATGTATGTACAAAATAAATATGCATTTGCAAGCAAAATAAATTCCCTGTATCTCACTTTGCTTCTTAATCCATCACCTCTGTTCCAGGAGATAGGTACAAGGTGGGAGAAAGATAGGGGCAGTTTTCAACCTATTTTCCATATTAATTTCATATTACTGATCCTCATTAACTTTATATTCCATGCTACTTACTTGCTGATCTCTGTACTTGACCTTTCATTTGTATAAGTTGTCTAAAATGTTCTCTCTCCTCACCCTTGCTCCCTGGAATACTTAAACTTCCTTCAGGATTCAGATCAAATACCAGCCCCTACACCAGGACTTTCTTGAACTACCAAGTTGTTAGTGTTCTTTCCTTACTCCTTCCTCCAAAATTTCTAAGACTTTCAAAGCTGTTTGTCTAAACAGTCTTGTAACTGTATTAATTATTCTCTTGTTTCTTCTCACTTCACTCTGCATCAATTAATACAAGTCCTGCAAGTCCATCTTTCTCTGAGAAGATCCATTTTGCTATTTCTTAGGGCATAAAAGTAATCTGTTACATTCACATATCACAATCTGTTCAGTCATTGATAGGATTGACTCACGATTCCAATATGACATCCTGGCTTAGTTTCCTATACACAGCACTACCTCTTTCTCTTCTCCAACCACATAATGTGTTTCTCTCTCTCTCTCTCTCTCTCTCTCTCTCTCTCTCTCTCTCTCTCTCTCTCTCTCTCTCTCTCTCTCTCTCTCTCCCTCTCTCCCTCTCTCCCTCTCTCCCTCTCTCCCTCTCTCCCTCTCTCCCTCTCTCTCTCTGTCTCTCTCTGTCTCTCTGTTTCTGTTTCTGTTTCTGTCTCTGTCTCTGTCTCTCTCTGTCTCTCTGTCTCTGTCTGTCTCTCTGTCTCTCTCTGTCTCTTTCTCTCTGCCTCTCTCTCTCTCCCTCTCCCTCCCTCCTCCATCCCTCCTTCTCTCATGAACACTATAGAATTAGAGAACCCTGTTCTTTTCTAGATAATATGACATAGGACCTCAAACAATCATTTTCGTTGCCTTAATGAGGATAAAGGAAAAGAACTGCAAGCTCTGGAATAATAGATCAACAAGCATATATGATGACAGAAAAGCTTTTCAGAATCCATAAATCACATTATGTCAGGGGTTGCCTACTCGAACTTTTACTGCATGGCCATCCTTGATAAGAACCTTTGAAAATTATTTGAAAGGCTTTAACAGACCAGGGGCTTTATAAGGCAATCATCTAAACTAAGAATCTCTCATTGTTATGTAGTTCCCTTCAGAGAACTCACTGTTTGCATTTTTGAGTAAAGTTAAACTCTTTCAAGGTTCAGCTCCATTTTCAACCCCTCTATGAAGATCTCTCTGATCAAATTGGTCCAAATGAGCAAATCACTCCTTTGAATGTCTCAGACATTTAGCTGTATTACAATTTCTCACACATGATTTGTCTTGTTTCTCTAATTAAGCTCTTGAGAGGGAAGGGAGGGGGAGAAAGGGCCTGTGATTTGATTGATATAGATAACTCCAAAGTGAGGGAACACTGTTTACTAATTCATACTAGAATCTTAAAGCATTGCCTAGATCCTAGATCGTAGACAGCTTAAGTGACTTGCCAGAGTCACAAGATTCAGAATGTATTAAAGGTGAGACAAGACCAAGTCTGTCTGGAACTAAGGTCAAAGCTTTATCTCCTTTGACATGTTGTTTCTACATATAGATATGTGATATGTGTGCATATATAATATATATATCACATATGAATGTTTGTCTTCACAGGAACATGCACAAATTCACCTATCCTAACACAGTCAAGTACATAATGGTAGCTACATAAAATTTGCTATTTGATTCATTATAATAAGTTAGAAAAATACTATTTGAAAACCACATACTCAAGAAAAGATGAACAAAAGTCCAACTGCCCTAAAATCCTTTCAATATTAACACATTTTCCTTTTGTTGCCTAACATAATGCCTTACCATACTCTGAAAATAACCCTTCCCCAGTTTTTCAAGGCTAGTACAATGGCAAATGAACACTTAGAATATTGATCAAACTGGAAAGGTTTGTGTATGGGCTTACAATAGATTGTGCCCTTAAGAACTAAATAAACTTGAAGAGACTCGTCGTTAGAAAACTAGTCACCAAGTGATTTTTTTTCTTGACTAGCCATGAAAAAGACAAAAAAAAGTACAGAGCCTTCAGATCTTTGGTGATCTGAAAAAAACAAAGAAGAGACAAAAATACACCATTAATCACATTGTAAATAGACTATCTAAAAAGATGGACATTCTACTTGAACAAATTAAATTGACATTTGTCCTATAAATGAAACCAAAACACAAAAATCAATTTTAGCAAAATGAGAAGAGAATCCTAAAAGTTGTCTACAGGTTGACAAATAAAGGAGTTTGTAAAGTTGATCACATTACATCTAAAGCTAATAATAAATATCATTTCTAGAGATATTAAGTCACTTTACCTTTCAATACTCATGACAAGGACAAGCAAACACCTGAGTGTAAAGGTTATAAAGGCTTACGCAACACCATTTACAGAGGATAATGAAATAGAGACATTTTATTTAAAAAGAAATCAAAATCCTCTAATCTTTCACCATAGATCTTAATGTTGGTGATTTCAATGGAAATGGACATAGGGAATAATAAGGAAATCTCTTTTGGAAAGGGTAACTCAAAACAAGAAGCTAAATAAAAAGAAGCCTATGTTTCTTGAATATCTTCCATAAGAAGAGAGTCACAAAAGGTTACATGTTAAAAATCTCCAAATGGAATCACAAAAATGAGATATATCTTGAAAGAAAATGACAGATATATCAAACATTTTATTATCTGCACTTTCAGGTCATTAATTGGATTAATTGAACTGGACCAAAAAAGCATTTATTAAATATTTGCTATGTAGCAGGAGCTATTCTAAGCACTAAGGATACAAATGAGAGACAGAGACAGAGACAGAGACAGAGAATGAATGTGTGTGCGTGCATGTGTGTGTGTGTGTGTGTGTGCACGTGCTTTAGAAACTTAAATTCTAACAGACGATGACAACACATATAAGTGAGAAGTAATCAAGGAAGAAAATTTTATTCTGAAAAGATAGAAAAGGGAGGAGAATGTAAGACTGAACAGTCAGATGGCCTGGTGAGACAGCTGGATTAGATGTAAAGATGAAGTGTGGTCTTGTGTCTACGTCCAGTTAAAAAAACGCATATACGTGTGCATGTATATAGATATACAAATATATTATATCACATGTGTGTTATACACTATATTTTATGTGTAGATATTATGTATGTATTAATCTATGTATATGTCATGTTGCATAGGTTGTTGTTTAGTCATGTCTGACTCTTCATAACCCCATTTCAGGTTTTCTTGGCAAAGATAGTGCCTTGTCATTCTCTTCTCTATTTTATTTGAGAGATAAGGAAACTGAAGCAAACAGTTAAGTGACTTGCCCAGGGTCACAGAGCTAGTAAGTGTCTGTAAATAAGAGGCCAGATTTGAACTCAGGTCTTCCTGACTCCAAGCCCAATGCTCTATCTAATGCAACGTCTAGAGCTGCCTTCATATTATGTATATATGATGTGTACTGTATTATGTATACATATGCATGACACACATAGATAGAAACATACACAATATTATGGTATGTGTAATAGGTTAGTTTGTACATAGTCATCAGCTGGGAATGAAGGTAAGATAGGCACTCAAAGATACACAAATTCAGTTCCCCCAGGACTAAAGAATGTATTCACCAAGATTCATCTGTGGATGTCTAGTTTTCAGGGCAAATATTACTCCATGTAGGAAGAAGCAGATCAGCAGTAGCAGGCAGATAATGAGATGTCTTTGGTGGATAGCTGAATGGCTTGATTTGATGAGAAGTTGAAGCAAGGGATACCCATAAATATAATGAGCTGATTAGTGCTCCAATCACCTGTAATGTAAGACAGGTGCTCCAAAAATGAGCAAATTGTTTTCCCCAGGGCGAGGGCCTTGGATCATAGAGTTATCAGGAAGTTGCTGTCTCTGCAGTTAGAGAAGCTGGGTTCAGATCCCATCACCAATGCTTCCTACCTGTGTTACATTAAGTAAGTCACCTAACTTTCCCAGGTGTCACTTTTCTCACCTATAAAATGAGGCAATAGATTGGGTGGTAGTTGAGGTTCCTTCCACTAATACGTCTATGATCCTATGAGGCTCTGTGCATTCAGGTCAAAAATTAGTTAAAGCAAAAGTCATATGCATCTTATTTTAGAGGAGAAAAGAGGATAAATAATATAGTGGGAAGAGAACTGGCTCTGAGGAAAGGTGATTTAGGATAAAATCTTTCCTCTCGTTCTTTCTACCTATGTGACTTCTCTGTGCTTCCATTTCCTTCGTAACATGGGTGGGCTGGAACAGAAGGCCTCTCAGGTCTCTTGCTGCTCTAGATCAGTGGTCCTATTATCCTGAGATAAAGAAGTAACCCCTCCCTGGAAATGATAGCACTTCCAGTTTGATCTAGTCTAGTCACTCTGAAAAATGAAAAAGAAAATTTACATGACCATATCACTGTTGCTTTTTAACCTTTGTAAAATGGTTACTGCCTTGGAGAGGCAGAAACTGCCTCCTAATTTGAAGTCTTTATGAAAGTAATAGAGTAGGAAAGAGTCATAGAATTGGAGAAAGGAGAGATTTGAACTCAAATGCCACTTCTGAAACTTACTAGCTATGTGACGGGTATTTAGCTGTTTCCTTACCTGTAAAGTACTGTGATAATATATTTTTTTTTAACGGAGGCAATGGTAGGAAGAGATAAAGGGTATACAGCAGAAATTAATGTTGGAGGCAATGCAATTTTAAAGGTACCCAGGTATCAATTACCCACATATATTCATAAGGAAAGGATTTTAAAAGAATAGGAAGTATCATATTCTTATCTCTACCCAAAACGCAACCTAGATATCAATTTACAAGCTATCTTCCCTATCTTGATGAAATTTTTCTGACAATGATCTATGGACACAGTGCATTTATTCTTGACAAAAACAGAGACTTTTACAATGTATTTCTATAACAATTCATATGGACAAAAATGATACATCCAGAATAAAAACAGTATATTAATTTTTTTAATATTTGGCTTAAGAAAACAAAATGTAGCCTGAAAGTTTTCCTTAAGCAATATATGCACAAAAAATTTGTATTATGCATGACAAGTGGAGCCACTAAGATAATTTTCTTCATTGTTTATAGTACCCATTAATATGCTTTTTAAAAGAATACATCTAGGAAACATGTTTGCCTAAAGTACTCATCAAAGATATCCTACACAGATAAACAAAAAAAGCATTCCCTATCAATGACCAAATTCTTCAAAAACTCTTAATCAGAGATGACTGTGCTAATTGGGGGATGAGGAGGCTTCTTTAGTAAATAGCAATGCCAAAGAGAGGAATCTGACTATCTCCAGTAGAAAAAAAGTGGGTAAAATGCACAGTTTCCAATAGTATTAATTTTATACACATATATGTATGTATATGTGTGTATATGTATATGTGTGTGCATACACACACACACACACACAATGTCAGTTTAAGGTTTTCAAGCATCTTGTAATACATTTGAACTTTATAACAAACCTATAAAGAATGCGGGGGCAGCTTGGTGATACAGTAGATAGAGCACTGGACTTGAATTCAGGAAGACTCATCTTCTGATTTCAAATCTGGCCTCAGACATTTACTAGCTATGTGACCCTGGGCAAGTCACTCAATCCTGTTGCCTCAATTTCCTCATCTGTAAAATGAGCTAAAGAAAAAAACGGCAGACCACTCCAGGATCTTTGCCAAGAAAATCCCAAATGGGGTCACAAAAAGTCAGACATGAGTGAATAACAGAAAGTATTACAGATGAGGAAAATGAGACTTAAAGAGGTTAGATGACCTGCCCAGAGTCAGTACAGCCATTAAATGTTACAAGCAAAAATCACTCTGCTACACTACCTCCACATTGATATTCCCAAGACATTAGGAGAACAAGAGGAAGGTCTCCTCAGCATGTTGAGCAGATTCTTCACAAGGATTTATAGAAACATATGAATAGCAGTTGTACAGGATAAGAATGCATAGGGTAGCTATCTTCATCTGGGCAAGGTGTGTACACACTAATGAAAGCATGGATCAAAGTATTGAGTAAAACATGTTGCAGAACAGGAAAAGTTACTGTATATGCAAATACCCACAAAAGAATTCTTTTTTTTTTTTTTTAACAAACATGTCTCCATCTATTATCCAGAATATGCACAACTGCAATGAATTTAAGAAAGACAGGAACTTGTGTGGTCAAGGCTTATGGATGTGCACATTTTGTCAGTAGACTACAACACCTTCACAACTCACTTTCTTGTGGTTTGATCTTTCCATGCCTAACCATTAGCTCCATTTATCTGATAATGCTTTCTAGATCTCCTTCCCTAAAAGCCTACATCTGACTATGTTTTCACTCACACTGATCTCATCATTATGACTTGCATTAAAGTGAGGCCCTATATCTCACACCATCTGAAACTCATGATAGAGATGAAGCAGCTCCCCAGTCTCTCTAGACCACAACATCAATGACTAGGTTCATGTTGAATTCCAAGGAAACACTGTCCCTTCAAAGGGAAAAATTCTCTAGGAGAACTGAATTCTTTGCTGCTGGTGCCGTTGATCAGTAAAGACAATCAGTGCCCAAATGGCTATGAATGCCAAACATAATATGGAATAGAAACTATATAAAGAAATGGAACAAAACTAAAAAGAATTTATTACCAGTCATTCCAATCTGTAATAATAATAATAAAAGCCTTCAGTATTTCCAAGTATATTAAGCAGAAAGGAAACAAAAGTTTCTCCGTCCAAGATAGGAAGGATGACACGCAACGCAATAAAATTGATTTATTCACTGAGGCACATTAAAATAGCAGCCTTTAAGTTGTCAGGCTGAGACCAGCTAGCTCAATGTTTGACTCAAAGAAAAGGAAAATATTTCTGTATAATAAACCTGGGATTTATATATGTTAGCTCTCTCCAGGTGGCTGACCCAGAAACTCCAGCTTGTAGACTCCAGTGAAATGAGCCATTATTTGCAATTTTTGGTAAGGGACATATTTCTGTGTGATATCAATCCATGAGCTAAAATTTTGCAAATTAAATCCAGGCATGACACAATGCAAGATAAAACAAATGTTTTTAAAATCCTGAAATGGCGTGCCAGCTTCTCAGAGTGGATAGCTTAAATGATGTAAAATATAGAGGTCATATCTACATAACCTATCTCAAAACCTTTTAATATTTCATAATCCAAATTTTAGGTTACAGAAAAGTAGAAAGGATATAAATTAGATCCAATTATTGACAAGCCTTTGGGAATCTGAGGAAGATGTGAATTCTTCTCCATACCAGATTTCTAAGTATAATATGATCATAGATTTATAGGCCAGTTAACTCAGTCTTTCACTTTACAGATGAGGAAACTCATCTGATAAAGGTTAAGTACAGGGGTGTGCTGGAACCAGCTCATATCAGCTTACAAAAGTAAACTGTTAACCGTGTGAGTATGTATACCTCCAAAAATTGGCAAACATTAACATCATGGCTTGATTTATTATTTAGTTTTATTCTTTTTTCCTGAGTCATCAAAGTCCAGTGGCAACACAAAAGTCAAGATGTCAGGCAATAGCCAAGGATGGAAGTGGATGACCTTGGCACCTTTAATGTCTGACCAAGTTCTAAGCTTCCCAGCACCTGCTCCAGCCACCTTCGTGGTCATTGGAACCAAGTAATTCTTATCCACCCATTATGCCAGGGAAAGTCTTCATTTGCTTGGGTGAGACCTCCCCCAACTCACCTAATGGATTTGAAACCTGTTGGCCACTCTCAACTTGGTTCAGCAAATCTGCCAAGACAGTTTTACTGGGGTGTGGTCACTTTCCATGCTATATCTTCTGGGAGTCACAAGTGAGAGCTGGCTGAATCAGATAGACACTAAAAGTGGGGGAGCAGCCAAGAGAAGGGCTGAGGAAGAGCTTACACCAGAAGTGCTAGTTCTCCTGAACACCCCATAGATTGAAGAGATAGAGCAAATGTTACGAATTCAGATTAAACTTAAAAATGTGTTGTGTACATTTTTGGAGAGCTGGTTCCTAATCCTTTACCATCACATCCCTGGCTAAATGCCTAGGATCCCATAGCTAGTAAATGTCAGAGGTAGGAACAGAATTCCTATCACCCTGACTCAAAGTCCAGCTCTCTCCAGTAGGCCATGTTGTTTCTTATTATTTATTTTCTAAGGTCATGTTAAGTGTCATCTTTACTTCAATTCTGGAAATGTTTTTGACCATACTCTTCAAAACCAAACAAAATCTGCCCACTGATAAATTCTCTGAGGTGTTGATTGGTGTAGTACTGCACTGATGAGGTCCTTATGTATCCTAATGGCACATCTGGACTATGCAGATGTAGTCATATGCAGACAATAATTGAGGAGAGAAAACAAGTGGAAAAACAGAAGACATAAAATCCAAGTCTTTCTGCCAGACAATTGAAGCTGTCAGAGACATTTAAATTTATATAGAAGTGATAGAGTGATCAGATACTCACTCCTGTTGTTGTCAACACTCCCCCCGCCCCCTACATATTTTATAGCCCTGGGATTTTCTTGTCTAATTCTTTTCCATCTTATCCTTGTTTTCTTTATTCACTTCCTAAAGACCATCACCAAAACCTCAAAACTCTTAGATATTTTTCTAAGCAGGACTTAAATTTCCCTTAAATAGCAATAAAATTACATCTGCAGACCAAAGCAAATGACAAAGAAATTTTTAAAAAGGTACTGGAGCTGTCCTATGACATCCTCATAAAAATAGCGCATGCTACATTCTCAAAGATCTATAAAATGCTTCACCAGAACTCCAACAGATCCTTAGAAAACCACACATAATAGCTGAGATTTCTTTTACTTAAAAAAAAATCTCATGCAAAGTGGTTCTCTTAAAAACCCACATTAATGATATTATCTATTAAGAATACTATGAGTTCGAAATAATTTCTTTTCAAATTCTAGAAAGCAAGCCAGACCACAGAGTTTGATTTCCAATGACAATCTAGGATGACTCCCTTTCTGCTTTCTATTAGTTTCTGCAATGAACCCACTTCAGGTTCCTACTCTGATGGGCACTGAGCAGCCTCTCAGTGCCAAGGCAATAGCAATGGTTTCCGGCCTCCTCCTCATGTGCACCAATGCTGACACTGACATTGTTGACATTTGAATCTGCACCCTCTCCTTCAGGCCAAGAGAAGGCAATCCATTTTTTTAACCTTCAGTATCAGGCCATCTGCTTATATGATTGTTAATGAACAGTGTGACATATTCTTCCAGGTAAAAAGAAAGGGTCCAAAAATATTGAGGTCTCCTCTGCATCATTCCCTGCTTTCTTTAGTCCAAAGGCTTGATGAAACATGACAAAATAATAAGGAAAAATGCAATCCAAACTTCACATACTCCCAAATTCACTAGTATATCAAGATCATTGCCAGCTCTAGTTTTCCAATTCTAAACAACATGTTCTTTGAGGAGAATGTTTGATCCAGTTTGTCATCAGATGTGAATGAAAAACTCATGACAGAAAGATATTTTCCAGATTTGGGAGACTTTGCTTATTTTTTTTTATTTTGCAATGAATACTAGCTAACAGGGTTTTGACGTATTTTGTGGACGCATACATACAGGCATACATTATATAATGCATATACATGTATATCTATATCTAAATACACATCTGTAGATGTGTATGAAAATACATGATCTCCAAGAACAAGCTTCTCCCTCCAATTTGTAAAATTTTTTGTTTCATGCCTGTCTGAAACACATATCATGTATAAATTTTTCTCTATGTCTTATGCTCCTATTAGAGAGTAAACTCCATAGGAACAGGAACTGTGTCTGGGTACAAAAGTGTCTGGCGAATTTTCCTTCTCTCACTAAGGGGTGCCTAGCTCTGGGATCACATATAGGGACTAGACTCAGTCCTGGAGATGCAATTTCTCTAAAGAAAGGGATCAGATCTTCTTTTTTTGCCTTGTTGTCTCTGGATCCCAGGGAAAAATCATTTAATCTTAGGTTTGACTCATGTACAGGATCTCCCCAAATGGAGTAGCAAGGTAGTCAATGTATAATGTAGGTCAAAGATAGGTCAGCTATTGATTTCTTTCACTAAAAAAGAAATGCTTAAAATGCAAAAGGTTTGTAAATTGGCTTTGACAAAGACTTAAAAGATGATACGTTAACCCATAAATCTTGTTATACTATACTTGGGGGTTGATATTAAAGTATTAAAACATGGAGCACTTAATAGAACTGTTGAATGACATTTCACATTCACCTTGGCTTTGCACTGTTCAAACAACTTCATTAAGGTCCATGTCTTCTGACCAGCTAGACTAGGGCTTGAGCTCATCATCCCTACAGTCATATTCTTTGAATAGAATGTAGTTGCAGAAACCTCCAGCCACCAGTCAGTTCTGACTGAGAGACAAAGGGGTTTCCAGTCTCTCTAACCCTTAACTATTTAGTGCGCTACGTTCAGAGAAAGACACAGAAACCAAAGAGGGAGCCAGGGGCTTGATGCCTAGGTTAAGGCTTAGTTAGGTAACAAGTGTGTGCGATATCATACAGAACTACCTGCTATAACTGCCAGAGGGGCAGAAGGACCCCTTTTCCCCCCAAATGGAAAGTCAAACAGAGAAAGAGTTCAATATTATATCTTCTAAAGAGAGGAAAGAATGGGCAAAGACAGAAATTGTCATTTCCTTTAAAGTCTACTTGGTAGGTGGCTTTTTCCTAACTCAGTGGATAATCCTTTTCAATATGAACAGCTATGACAATAATAATAAAACCAAAGGACTTTTGTGTCATCCCATGAAATCAAGTTCTTAAGACTTGAATATCACACATGTCCCAGTGAAGAGGGCCCAGCTTTCTGCAGATATTTTTGTTTTGTTTTGTCTGGGGGGGGAGCATCAATTATTTCAATTACATATCAAAACATTTATCTCTCCCAGTACCTAGTCCATAGTCATAAGGGTTTGTTGAATTGAACTGACTATGTTATAACATTGTTATAACATAGATTGACATAGACAGCAGAGATATAACCTTAGATTCATTCTTCATGTGTGTACGCTGCTTTTATTTTTGTTTCTGCTTTTTTAACTTATGTATTAATTTTGGGGAATGGGATTCTTATAACAAGGCTAAAATATAGCACACAAGTTTTCTAGAAGACAGAAAAATATTATCATTCTATACATAGATACCAAATATCACTTTATTTGTTGTATTTGGAATAAATATGGGATGAAGGTAGGGTAAAGTAACTGACAGAAGACTTTTTAAAATAATTAAATTAATTTATATCTGATTATACGTATGTGAGGGTACAGTACTATTTAGGGAATTCCCTAATCAATTTGATGAGTTGTCCAATTTATGATGAGAATATGTTCTTTGAAATGTGCACCCACTCTATTGAGAATGGAGATAACAACTGACTCTTGTTGATTGGTTTCAATAGAATTCCAGATTGTTTTCAACCTTAGAAGCACCACTCCCAAGATGACTGGCTGGTTGATTGAGGTACTATGAGTCTGGGCAGAGGGAGAGATTGAGGCAGGTGATGCTATACAGAATTCTGTGGGAAGGAAAGAGTAACCAGAATGGCAAAGTATTATACCAATTGCAATGTCAAGTTGTTGTTTTTTCCCTTATGGGGGGAATCAGTGAGCTATCAGAGAACTTTATGCTGGTTTGCATTTTATGTATCTTTAAATACTTCTTTAGATCCCTTATGGCTTATGCAGTTTCTGTTGAATTAAATAAAAACTTAATAACTTATGTATGTATATGCATGTGCATGTATGCATATATACATATGTGTATGTATGTGTGTATACACACATATACCATGCATTTGGGGGATCTGGAGAGTTTGTTGAGTTTGTTGCCCACCTCAGAGAAGACTAAGGCATGAGATTTACCGTAAGTTTTTAGGACATTTTCCTAGGTCATGACAATGAGCCAAAGAGAGGTAAAGATCCTTTATGGGGTCAATTCCCAGGATCAGACTAAGTCCACGAGAGCTTAGAGTAAGGCTCTCTTGGAGTCCTGAATCAGGAATTACTTCTACATAGGACCATTGATTTAAAACTGGAAAAAGACTTAAAGATCACCTAGTCTAACTATAAATGACCTGGGATCCAAGGGTCTGATTAAGAAAGTCTGATGACCTGGGTGAGGAAAAAAAAAAAATACATCTTTATTTGCACTAACCTTTCTTTTCCTTTGTAATCTTTTTTTTATCTGATTTGATGTATTTAAAAACATTATCCTGAGAAGAGACATATGGGCTTCACCATACTGTCAAAGGAATACATGGCAAAATAGGTTAAGGAGCCACAATTAGTCTAATTCCTTAATTTTGTAGATGAACTCTGTGGCCCTCTGCGACTTGCCCAAGGTCATTCACTCAGTAAAGCACAGAACTTGTATCAAAACCTAGATCCTTTACCTTCAGATCCATCCTTCTTTTCCTGATACACCAACCACTTCTAGAAAGCCATCTCTCACACACTCTATTCACTTACCAATTAGGAAAAATGGCACCCAAATCATAATAAATACAGACGTAACAAAACACATATGTATATACACATTTATACATGCATGCATACACGTGTGTATATGTGTAAATAACATAGCTACCCATGCTATTTGTTACTCAGTTTCCTGTAAGGGCTCAATCTCTGCAGGTTGGCCACCAGTACTGTTTAACTCTTTGGCAGCTCTTATAGGGAAGAATAATTTAACTTATTCTACAGAGGCTCAAAGTTCTAGGCAGATATTATGGGACCTGTTGGGGGAGGAGAAGTAGACTTCTTGGCCAAAAGATGAGGGAGAGGATAAGTGCCCACAGCAGAGACTGTGTTGAAAACTAATACTAAAAATAGGGGTGAGCAAGGCTTCTATGTCACCTTTTAATTTTGCATATATGATATATACTAATGGTAGTATACTGACCTAGAGGTCAGTCAAGCATTATTTGCCTATGGATCTGGGAGATAATACATATATATATATACATTGGTGTGTATGTAGATATAGATGGAATACATACATATATATATATGTATGTATATATATATATACATACAAGTATTCTCTTCTAGAAAAAGAATAGGAGGGGAGAGACAAAGGAGAGCTGTGTTTTGCCTACTGATCCTAAAAGTTAGGCCCCTTTCTCAGAAATTTACCCTGAAGTTTTATGAATACTTTAACAAGTATTGGCTTTAACAAGTATTTAACAATTGTTGGCTGAACTCAAAAATCACATAGAAGGGTAGGGTCCAATAATTTCCCAAGTTAGAAAACTAGTGGAGGCCGGGGTTGAAGGGTAGTGAAAGTCCTGCGATTTGGAACAGGCGGAAGTTATTATATGATAGAGTTTGTCCTCAGAGGCCCTCGATTCAAATTGTACCTAATCTATATACATCACCTGAATGATCTTAAGCAATCCACTTAACACCTCTAGGCCTCATTTTCTTCATCTATAACCTGAGACAGTGGGACCAAATTATTGCTAAGGGGTTATCCAAATCTAAGTCTGTGATAATGCAATCAACTGAATCCTTCTAACTCTAAGTTTAAAGCTCTACTTGTTGTTTGTCCTTCATTTTTTAAGAGAACCAATGATGTCACAGGTTGACGTCTTCACTTGGACTTGATTTAAGTGAGGCAGAGTTGCACAAAGTCACAAGCCTCACTCTCTCTTCCGGAGTCATTAAAGTTCAGTGGCAAGACAAAATCCAGGGACCCTGGTTGGCCTGGGATGTATCTGACCAAGCTCTGGGAGCTCTGCAGCACAAACTTCAGCCACTTTCCTGGCCTTTGGATCAAATTGTTCACATCTACCCATTCTGCCAGGGGAAGTCTTCACAAGCTTGGGGGTAGACATCCTCCTAGATTACCAATAGGTTTGAGACCTGTTGGTTAACTTCAACCTGGTTTAGTCCAGCTACCAATGTGTTTGTTTGTTTGTTTTACCAGGGTGTGACTGCTGCCCACACTACATCTTCTTGGACTCACATGTGAGAATTAGGTGACCAGTGGACCCAAAAGGTGACCTAAAAAGGGTTCCACAAGCCCTCACACCAAAGGAGCTAGTCCTCCCTGAACACCCCATATATCCCAAGCTCTATTTAAATACAGGTGGATGACATATATTTAAAGAAGGAAGATATTTATTTATAAGGGGATGAAAAGGGAGTGGTAAGGAAAAGCAGGGTAAAGGGATTTATTTACTTTCCTTTCCCTCAATAGACTGTAAGCTCCCTGAAATCAGGCCCTGTGTAGTATTTGTTCATGTTACCTAGCACAGTGTCTTACACATAATAGGTATTTAACAAATGTTTGCTTGAAAAATACACTTTATACATATGTCTGTATACATACATGTATTACTTATAGAAAGACGTGTTTATATACATATGTTTGCATATGCATGCATATACACATATACATTTTACGCTCTTTTCTAGTTTTTAAGATTTATGTTTAAATGTGTTTATAAACGATACTCAGGAAACACTTGGAAGACATTTGCTATCCTTTGGCTTTGAAAACAAAACTATGAAATGCTTCCTCTGCTATTGAAATGAAGTCCTAAACTGGAATGAAAGGAGAGTCATAGTTTGGCCTTCCTATTTTTCTAGATAATTTGTCAAAATAAAGAGAATAGGTGAAAATAAAAAAAATATTCCTGTTGCCACTGTAGTTAACACAAGAAAGAAGAGTCAAGGCAATATGAAACACAGAGGAGTCCTTTCAACAAGCAATAACAAATTAAATGGCACATCCATAGTTGTGTTTTTTTAATAAAGGAAAGGTCCGTTCTCTTGGTTGTTCCACCCCTGTATTCATGGGATACTTCTCAACACATCCCTTTTTTTTTTGTCAGTGAACCTTATCCTCTATGTTCCTAGGAAAAGGGAGAAGAGGCATTTGTTTGTTTTGTTTTGTTTTGGATGACTTGACAAAGAAAATTTTAAGACTGATTTCCCACACCCCAAAACCCAATAATGTAATTTGGAAGATATTCGATAACCTTGATCATTTATCAAATTTTATTGAGTTAAATAATCAAATTGTAAACTAGGTGCAAACAAGCCATAGCTATCTTAATAGAATCAATCAATTCAGTTTGAATAATCTACTTAATCAAGCAGGAAAGAGTGAAATAAAATCAGATGACAAAATATATTAGGGAGGAGGGGAGAATGGAAAGAATAAGGCACACTTGTAGCCCTAAGTATATCAAAGGAGATTCCGGCAGGGGCATTCCAGCAACTGCTTTAAGAATTAAACTCTGGTAGCATTTGTAGAAATTATTTGTGACTATAATCAGAGAAAATCAAGGGGTTTGGGGAAAAGAAGGTAATGAGTCCAGAGGGAATGTCCCACTCCCTCCTCCATTGACCATGTTATCTAAAAACCTGGACCAGAAACAAATAATCCAGCCAGGACACAGCTGAGAAAGGACAAACTGGAACCACAGAGAAGGGCAGGTTCAGGGAGTATAACCTGTGTTATTTGGGCAGATAAAAAGCAGACTGAGATCATTATTTGGTTGCTTATTCTTGGATCAGCAGAAAGCTATACCCACCAGAGGAACTTCATGATCATTCCAAGAAGGAAAAGACTTGCTTTGAACAGGGATCTAACCCCTTTGCCACGTGCACATCCTGTGATAAAGCCCACTTTTCTTTGAACTCTGTATGTGCTTATGGGAAGAGTGTGTCCCAGATTTTTAGGGGGTAATGTTTTGTACAAACCATTCTTTCTATACCACCCTGGTGAACAACATTTCTTAAAGCTAATTAATTGACTAGCTAATAACTAGTTGAAGAGAAGCACACTAATAGCTCTAATATGAGCAACTATATTAGAAAAACACCCCAACAATCACAAGGTCAACTCTAGAATTTTTTTCCCTAGGATCCCAAACTGTCATGGTGGAAAGTGGGACAGTGACCCAAGAGAGGGAGACTATCAAAACAAATGACATTTGTTGTATAAATGACAACTTTCGTTGTGCCATTTGACAGGGTAGCTGGATGGCCATGTTTTATTTCCTATAATCTCTAAGTCTGGAAATGTTAGTGATATTCAATGCTTACTATTTCTATAAATCTTACCAAGTAGGAAATTAGCATATATTCCATTTTCAGCTCTTTCTTGGGTTGGCATCCATGATATCGGTTTATTTTCACACTGTTGGTCAACAAAAAGTGTCTGTGAACTACAACAAAATGACAGTTCACTCCAATAGCAGTATGGTCGAGGTCCCAGAAACAGGATTTTAATGACCTTAAAACAACCAAGCCAGGCAGTCACAATTGCCTGAGAACTACAGAGTTTCCACACACAGTTTATTCTTGTTGATGCAAGCTCTGTCAAATACTTTGGCAGAAGTCTGAACATGAGGGCAAAGGGTTGAGAGTAGATATTTTTCTGCATGTAACTCTTTGTATCTGTTTTTTTTAAAAGAAGCTATTTATAAAAACCAAGGCCCAGGGCGGCTTCATCAAATCCCTTTCCCTGGACCCAGTACAAAGTAAAGACTTGTCAATGGGGATTTTTTTCCCTCTTCTTTACCTATGTCCATACAAAGACATGAATAGTAACTTGAATAAGTGGACACATCCTCCCCTAGAAGGAATAGCCTTCTGCTGATTGTTTGCAGAGCTTATTAAAGGTTTATAGAGGTAGGATGCAGCTTGCTCACAAAAACTTTGAGAATGAAGCAAGATCCAAGTGGTTACAGTGCTCAATCTATTGTTGTCAGTCTTCAAGCTATGAGTTAAAACACCAGTAGTTGGGTATTCACTGGATAATTAAAGATCAACAAGACTGCAGGAATTGAGGATTGTGCCAGCAACATCAGAAACTGTAAGAGAAGAGAGTGGTGAGAGGACAGGGAAGGGGGGAAAAGAAGACTAGAAAAGCACAAAAGTGCTAATCCAGTTCTGAATGACAGTAGTTCAAAGTATGCCTTGGAAGAAGAAGTGGTAGTAAATAGTGCCTTCTCTGACAACCCTCCTCCAGATGAATGCTATGGATGCAAAGATCTGGAACTGCACTCAATCAGCTCATCGTGAACATTGTGAAGGAGAGAAAGGAAGAGGAGGACAGAAGAGGACAGGAAAGGAGAGGACAGGAGAGAAAAGTGTTAAGTTCCCAATAAATAAATGAGGGTGACAATAGCAATAATCTCACAAGGTTCTTGTGATGACCAAATGATACACTAAAGGCAAAGCACTTTGCAAACCTTAAATTTCTATGTAAAAGTTAGCTATCATTATCTCCTACATTGGTCCTTGAAGAACTCAACATTTAATTAGAAATGGCCTTATTTTGACATATTTTGAATTCTTTTTCCCAGTAGTGGTGATTGGTTTGCAAAGAGTATCTATACTACCTCAAACAATTTTCCTTGTAACATTTGGTATGCTTTTTATAAAAGGGTTGGTTGGTTGGTTGTTGTCCTTCATTCTCGAAGAGGACCAAAATGACTTCACCATGATAAACTGAAGTTTCAGTGTATCTGACTGGGGCTGATAAGATCAATACAAGCTCGGAATGCTCTACCATAGGTTGGGCATAGATAGTTCGCATGAACATTTGGCGTGGTTACTCCAGATTTGCAGATCCTATATTTCCTTTGTGTTGTTTCAATTCTGTTTCGTGTATAGAGCATAGCACTTTTTCTGATGTGGGCACACCATGCTGAGTAATCCTATACCAGTGTCTCCCATGTCTCACAATCAAATTCAAAGTTCTGCAGAGAGACCTTGAAAGTGTCCTTGCATTGCTTCTTCTGACCACCATGTGATCACCTGCCCCATGCGAGTTCTCCGTAAAATAATCTTTTTGTCAAGCATATATTTTGCATTCTAACAACATGGCCAACCCATCAGAGTTGCACTCTCTGAAGCATACTTTGAATGCTTGGCAGTTCAGTTCAAGCAAGGACCTCAGTGTCTGGTATCTTATACTGTCAGTGGATTTTCAGACAGTTCAAATGGAAGCGATTCAGTTTCCTGGCATGGCACTGGTAGACTGTCCATGTTTCACAGGCATACAACAATGAGGTCAGCACAATGGCTCTGTAGACCTTCAGTTTGGTACTCAGTCTAATACCTCTTCTCTCTCAAACTTTTCTTTGGAGCCTCCCAAAAACTAAGCTAGCTCTGGCAAAGTGTGTCAACCTCATTCTCAATGTGTACATCCCTGGAAAGTACACTACCAAAGTAAATAAACTTATCCACAGGATTCAAAACTTCTCCATTTGCTGTAACCAATGGTTCCACGTATGGATGGTGTGGTAGTGGCTGATGGAGTACCTGTGTTTCCTTGGTGTTAATTATTAGGTCAAAATTAGCACAGGCAGCAGAGAATTGATCCATACATTGTTGCATCTCAGCTTCAGAGGTTGCATTGAGTGCACAATCAACTACAAACAGAAAATCATGCACCAACACTCCCTCCATTTTGGTCTTGGGTTGTAGCCTTTTCAAATTGAAGAACTTACTATCAGTACAGTAGTTGACCTTGATGCCGTGCTCATCCTCATTGAAAGCATTTGATAATGTGGCTGAAAACATCATGCTAAAAAGCATGAGAGCAAGCACACAGCCCTGTTTCACTCCATTGGTGAGTGGGAAGGCACAAGAGCATTGTCCACTATCCAGAACCTGAGCAAACATGCCATCATGAAATTGATGTATAATGCTGATGAACTTCTCTAGGCAACCAAATTTTGACAAAATTTCCCATAAGTCCTCATAAACTAACAGTGCCAAAGGCTTTGGTCAGATCTACAAACGTTGTGTGCAGGCTTCTGGTCTGCTCCTGCCATTTCTGCTGGAGTTGTTGGACAGCACACCCCATATTGACTGTTCCTCGACCCTTTCTGAAGCCACACTGGCTCTCAGGTATATGAGGTGAAGGATCACTCTATTAAGGATGCTAACAAGGATCTTACCAGGAATGACTAAGAGAGAGACAACCCCCTGTGATTGTCACAGGACAATCTATTCCCTTTACCTTTATATAGATGGACAATGGAGGCATCCTTGAACTCCTGGGGCATAACTTCCTCTTGCCATATAACATGGAATATTTCAGTCAGCTTTTGTATGTATAATGGTGATACCATCACACCAAAGGTACTGGTCCTCTGTGAACACACCCTATACCCCATGAAAAGGCTAGATAGGATTAGAAATGTGATTTATGCTCAGGGGACAAAGAGTTTCTCTGTAAAAAGGTAGATGGTCAGTTTGAGAAATGGACCTTAGTCCCATTGGCAACATGATGATAAGGAAAGAGAAGACGGGAAGTACATGACTCTTTGTAAGGCCATGTGCTAACAGTTAGCCCTTCAGAAGGAGAGATTCTTCTATCTCTCCGTTGCACTTCATGCTTGCTCACTCTTCTACTTACTTCCTTCTCCTCCTAATATACTTTCTCTGGAGATCACTGATGCTGGCTCTTCCTAGTGTGACATGCTATTGGCTACAGGATCCACTGCTTTCCTTCCATAAGCAATAGAAATCAAAGATCTGAGTCAGGAGGAATTGGAAAACAACTAGAGTCAAGGAATTCACTGAAACAGAGCAGAAGCTGTAGCACCACTCAGAATAAGACTAGATTTTGGAAACTTTTAGGATGAAGAGAAGGATAAGGGGAAGGCTGAACCTTAGAAAGGCAGAGTAAAGTATGACATTGAACCCTAGGCCTCCTGATGAGCCTACAAGGACCAATGGAAGCTGCTGGTGCTAGAGTACAACTTGGTTCTAATCCACTGAATTAACCAGAACAGACAGATAAGTACAACATTCAATAGTCAATTTACCTGAAGAGAATAACAGGAGCTTGACTGATTAATGGAATTTTAAATGCTTCTGTACTTCAAAATCAACATTCAAGCTGGATCAAAGAGGAGGTGACTCCTATATTCTACTATAACTACAAAGATAAGGATGGTATTTTTTAGTCTAAAATTACTGTTAGTGTGAGCTATGTTATTTTAAAAGGACAATTGGTTCATGTGCTATTTGTAATAATGAAAATAATAACAACAATAATAATTAATAATAAATAGCAATTTCTTCCAAGATAGTCTTTTTTTTAAATTTGGTTTACTTTTATTCTATGACAGATTTGATGCAACTGGGTGGATAAATGAGGTTCTCTTTTATCATGTGCAATAAAGCAGGCTAACCCAATAAATACTTATTTTCTGAATTTAGTCAAATGTTTAGAGAACATGTATGCAGTCTTTAAGGCTAAGGTATAGTAAACTTAGTAAACTACTGAGATGAGAAGAAAGCATGGAAGAATGGAAAGGGAACTAATTCTAGAATAAGAGAGCCTGGTTTTGAATCTCATTTCTGATGCTTACAATCTGTGTGACCTTGGGTAAGTCACAACTTTTCCAGAAACCTCAGTCTCCTAATCTGTAAAATAAGATGATTTCTAGGTTCCCTTCCAGCTCTAGATCCGTGAATCCAGCTATGTTAATGATCTGCCAAGGGAAACAACCGCCACAAAAAGGTAATTGTATTAGAAAACAGTCATGCAAGACTGTAATGACATTTACATGAAATCATGGACCAGGGGTGGGGAACCTGCAGCCATAAGGCCACATGTAGACTTCTAGGTAATTAGGTAGAGCCTTTTGACTAAATTCAAATTTTACAGAACATATCTTTTTATTTTTATTAATACATTGTTGTTCATCTTTTATATTTTTATTTATTTTTAAAATGAACATATATAAAATACCAAAGAATGTAATCAGTTTCAATGAAATAATCCTCTTAGATTGCCTAGGACAATTAGAACATTAGTAAGCCATAAGGGCTAAACTGACAGCTGCTACACTCATTTAGCACCAAAAGGAAAGTATATATATTCAATTACTCGGGATGAATCAACTGATACTATTCACTCTGCACAGGTTTTATACTTCATTCAGATCATAACAGAAGATTTTCTTTGCTACAGAGTTACTTGCTTCGGGTAGTCTTGTGAACAGAACACAGTGAATAGATATCTTCAACAACTTTTGAGCTAAATCTCATAAAGTTGGAATGAAATTGGTAAATTTAGTGAGTGTATGTACAGACGGTGTACTTTCCCTGGTGGGAAAACACTAAGGGTTTACTGCACAGATAAAAAAAAGTATTAACCGATCCAGATGCTCTCACTTCTTTTCATTGTATCTTGCATCAGCAAAATCTCTGCTAAAGCTAATTTTAAGTAATATTTTGCAACACATTATAAGTATTTTTAACCATATTCATGCAAATGCAATGTGGTATCATCAGTTCCATATCATACTAAAGTTGAATGATGAGGTGTTCAGTGTGGATTTGCCATATCATCCTAAAGTGCATTGGATATTGCAGAAACAGGTGTTAGCCAAAATTTTATTTCTACAAGAAAAGATAGTTAAATTTTATGAAGAGCAGAAACAGCAATGTGAATTACTGAAAGAATATTTCTATAAGAATGCTGCATTTCTGTGTGACATCATGTCAAATCAAAATGACTGAATATTTCTTTGCAAGGTAAAACTAATATGTGGCAAAAAAAAAAAATCAAGCAATTTAAAAAAAGCAATCTTTTTTTCAAAACGCTTCTTCAAAAGGATATTTTGGATGAACATTTTCCCCAGTTAGCAAAGGTTATTAGTGAGCAGGATGATATATACGAATCTTTTGAAGAATGCAATGTTGCAGACCTATTAATTTTAGACTTGTGGTAGACCTGTTATTTGGAGAATACAATGAAAACTTCAGTGACTTTGAAAATCATGACATCACACTCAAATTAGCATTTCAGTTTCACCTAGTTGATATCACCAAGGTACCTAAAGAACGACAGATGGAATTCATTGAGCTCTTAGTAGGTGACATTTTAAAGTTATTGTTTGATGCTAAAAAAGATCCAATTGAAATATGATGAAAAAAGCAGTAGAATACTCTGCCTTCTGCAACATGCCAGAAAACTGCTTTCATGTTTTTCAACCACTTATTTCTACGAATATGCATTCTCCTACCTAACTCAAACCAAGATGCCCTTAAGGTCACAAATGACTAATACCCTTCTAGAGGATCAACTGAAACTATGGACCCACACATTGCAATTAAACATTCAAATGTTTTCCAACAAAAAGCAGATGCAATAAAGTCGTTAAAAGTTTAGTTAACTTTAAAATTAGCACTTTCATTTTTTGAAATTAAGTACATTGTAGTTAGATTTTTACAAAATAATATGCATTTTTAAATATATCTAATCGAAGTTTCTTGAATGTGGTCTTATTTGATTACAGCTAAATGTTAATATGGCCTTCCAACATGAAAAGCTTCCCCACCCCCGTCATGGGTCCTTAGGATCAACTAAGGAACTGGAGATGCTAGACTCAGACAAGAGAAGACAAAGCAGAGAAATAGGGAGAGGGTATAAAAGCTGTCTTCAAGTGTTTGAATAGCTACACATGGAAGAGGAATTACCTCAACATGATAAAGAGGTACAAGATTTCAAAGGCTATGACAGTGAGTTCTAATCTCTCTTAGGTCCTACCAAGCCAGAAAAGTTGAAAATACAGATCTGATACCAGACTATATATTTTTTTATCAGAGAACCAATCAAATAAAGAAGTTGGTCATCAGATGATGAATATTTTGGTTCACAATTTATTAGACCAGCTCCTAAGCCTTTGTGGGAAGTTTGCCATTTACATTGGTGAAAGAAAGTACCCATGCTAATGAAACCACTGGTCAAATATGACAGTGCAAAGTACAAAATGTGACACAGAGACATGAGAGGTCAGGAAAGAAAAACATCTTGATGCTGAAAACTAAATAATATGTAAATACCCACTGGGGAGAGCATAGGGCATTTCAAGAGGAAGGAAGAAGAAGAGAAAGGCACAAAGTGAAGAATGAGCATAGAACAAGAGTTAAGGAAATTAGTCTGTACAGAATACAGAATTTATGTTGGAGGGTAGTAGAAATACAATGGTAACATCTGTTCCAAAGTCTCTCCAACAGTAGCTATAGTTACGGTGGCTCTAAGAGCCACATGGAATGTTATGAGCATGGCAGTTTTCATTGGCAGCTTAGAGATAAGGGACTGAAAAGGACTGATGAAATTCTTTACCTGTCATGGCTGGCAAGAAACTGGAGAAGACAGAGATAAAGAGGATGGGGATGTATTCCTTCCCTATAGAACTGTTCTAATCTCTATCTTGAGAAGATGATAGGGAGGATTCTTAAAAAGAAAGTTTATTATCCTGAGTGAACTAAATGGTGTGAGGAGTGGGTTCTGAGAAGTGAAGGGAATTCATTTGCCATTACAGTAAGAGTTGAAGCTATTCAGACTGACTGATCTCGCAAATAAAATATTATAAATGTTCAAATATATGTATTTTAGCATTGATTTTTATTGTATATTCAATGATGTTTGTATTTATTTAATCCTAGGAGATCAGGGATACTCAGAGAGAAAGAGAGAAATGGACACAAAGATAGAGGAGAAGGAGAGAGGGAGGAGGGAGGGAAAGACAGACGGAGACAGAGAAAGAAACACAGAGAAAGATAAACAACTAGTTATTTGGAAAGGGGTTTTTTCCAGTCTATTAAATAAATAATATTTGATAAAATGTTGGAGTTATGATAGTTAGTAAAAGATTGGTGAAATGCTAATAATGAGTAAAAATACAAACCTATCCCCTGAATTTCCCTAGAGCTCAGAATAAGATTAAAATGGGTAGATATCAAGTAGCAGACTGAAGAGTAACCTACTAGTGAGGTTGGTAGAGCCCATAAACCTTGCTGTGTAACGTTAGATAGACATATGGGGCACAATTGAGAGAGTTGTACAAGACTGTCAGGAGTGTTTAGATTTAAGCAGTAAGGAATCAGTGTTGCTTTTTGTAAATTCATTAGCCTAATTTAGAAATAGCTGTCAGGAAAGAAGTTACCTGCACAAGTAGATACAAGTGCTGAATAGAATATGCCATAGTAATGTGAAAGAGAGAAAGACACACATGTATTTGGAATATCTAGTACTAAATAATATAAAATGTGCTGGCAAAAGAATGAATGTCTGGAAGATCATTCTAAACCTTTATCTTTCCTTTTAAATTACTTAATGACATTTTAACTGTACTTTTATTCCTTCATATTTCTCCTTCCTACACAAATTAGCTCAGGCTTCTGAATCATTAAGAAAAAATGTAAAAGTATTCAAGGCTGAGGATTTGCAGAGTAAAGTTAATTATTGAATCCCCATAAAGAAAGGAAATTAAGATTTTGTAGTTTTCAGCTAGACTTGAGTCAGACAAAGCTTTCAAAAAGATGAGAGACAGCAAGGGACATCCTTCTAAGCATCCCCAAAATATTCAAAGTACCAAGAGAGTTTCTAAAAGAAATTATGCAATTCATTCCTTGTACTTCCAATTACTGAGTTCTGGAAGAGTCTTACTAAATTCCAAAATGGTGTCTCACTCTTGTAGAGACCTAAAGACATTAAACCAAAGGCACATGAGGACATCTCAAAGGACAAGACATGGAAAATTAAGATACTGACAGAGACAGAGATAAGGAAAGAAAATGATGGGTTTGTTTTCCCCTTCTGTGAAAAGTTTTAATTCCCAAATTTCCATGACTTAATATGTCATTATTTTATTTTTCAGCAGTTGGCAAACCAAAAACATTCCACTATTTGTTTCAAAAGTGGTAACAGCATACAATATATCAGTGGTATATTACCAGCAAAAATATCATCCAAAAGAATTAGACCTAAAGTTTTACTTACAAATAAACATTGGTTGAAGTTCATATCTGAACAATATCTTCTCCTGACAAGAGAGACTCCTAATGCCAAACTCCTAATATTTTAGCCATAAATCATATATCAAATGTGACATGTACCTTTAATGTTGAAATATTACCCATATTCAGTCAAACACAGGGACAAGTTTAACATAATTAAAATATTATTACCTCTGTGTTTTATATATTTAATTTTTATCAAGAGGTGATCTTTGGAATCTTAATAGAAGTACACAGTTTAATAAAAAAATTTTTTTCAAGTAGTTGAGTTTCATCTTCATGGGAATGAAGAATAAATCAGTCAAAATATCATCATTGCCTCCATTATAATTACCATCATAATAGCTAGTATTTATATAGTACTGAACAACTGTACTATATAAGCCCACTAGGGTCTGGCTGGGTAGCCCTGAGACTACTAGATGGAATTATCTTTCACCACCAGTGTGTTGTTTGTATTCTTCTTATGTCCTTCTAGATACAAAAAGTCTATGCACACCAGACTCATTTTTGCTGTGCTCTCTAATCAGTCCTAGCTTCAAGGTGATCAGATAGCTTTATCAATATTTCCCAGTCTCTTCCAACATCTCCCTGAAAATAAGGACGTGAAATGCAATAACGTCTCCAATTAGTGCATGTTACGGACTATTCCATGAAACATAGAAAAGTGGCAAAGGCCTCAGAAATCCCTTGGAGCATATGTTCAAATTAGTAGAGTCCAACTAGATAAATGCAAGTCATCTTTTGCTTATTTATTTCTATGAAAACTATGGACTGGTGAGCAACCAGTGCAGGACACATCATGTTCTTAGAATAATATACGGATTTATTTTAGTTCTCTCATTTAAAGTTTGACAATTCACACACAAAAAGATCTTCCCAGACTTCTTCCAAACCACCACTATGGTGAGGCATAGAGACTATGGGATTCATGAATAATGCCATTGATTAGCAGCTCCCTTGGATGGTTCCTAAAATTCTCCATTTCAAAAATGGAATTTTTAAAGACTGCCATCAAAATGTCTGGGAGTCATTGAAATAGACTGTATACATTGTTCTTTGAATATCTGCCACATCCTATTTTTGGAGTGAGAATATGAAAGTTCTGGTAAAAAGCTACTTCTTCAGATGATCCTTCTGCAGACACTAGAGAATTTCCCAAGTCAAACTTTTTTGAATCTACCCTTGAGCTAGGGGGCTCATTGCTTCATTGATGCTCTAGGAGGGAGATGCCAGCACTGTCCTTTTATATTCTTGTAAATCTTGTAAACCCAGCACAAGGGACATGTATCATTTAAACAATAAGCTCCAGTTCATTGCTTGCAATATTCTGCCAGTACTTTGAACAGAATGGAGCTGGCACTGGTTGCTATTGAAACTCCAGAGGTATTTTCCAGACCTGGACAAACCAGAGCTCTCCTTTTCTCTGATATACATAGCTTTCCTAGCGAATTCTGCATCCACTGTAACGTAGTCCAAACACACCTAAGGTTTTTTGTTAGTTTGTTTTTATTAAATCTGCAAAGATCTGGCACCTTAACTGGCTATGAAAGTATATGCTTTAGACAATGTCCTTCCCAAAATGCCTAGAAATATGATTTTTGGGGGGGATCCACTGTCCATTACAGAACACTTTGTGTCTTAAGTCCTCACTGTTACAAGATATTGTAGGAGTACACACATGAAGGACCAAGAGAAGTTTTGTAGGGGACAGATTAAGTTGTTTGGAGGCTGGGCTGGAGCCCTCCCAGAGTCCTTCTCATTTTTTGTACAGTATGTTAGATTTCAGATTCTGGGAAATTAAACTCAAGTTATCTTTGTAAGTGTTTTGAGCATACTTAGTACATCCATCTTATCCTCCGTTGTAATAAACTTAACTTAGTTTCTTTGATTTCTTCATTGTCAATGTTACTGAGCAACAAATAACTGGAGGGCAATGGAATCTATTATATTGTCTTATGTTAAAGAGGGGCTCTTCTGACCAATCCATTTTCCATTTTCCATCAGCCGTTCAACCAATCTTCTTGGAGTCTATCTAATTTATATGAATTGACCTCTTATTCTATCTCTATTGGCACACGAAAGGAAAAGCTGTGGAATAAAGCAGGACTGACTTAAAGCACTTCTGCCTAGTATCTGTCCATCACTATAGTTATTTCCTTTCCCAATCACAACAGTTCTATATAAATTAATGACTGTCCTTGGTATACAATATCCTGTTTCATACTATATAGACATATTTCTCAGTCTATTATGGCCCATTTACCATCACCTCTTTGAATGTTGTTATTTGGGTCAGGGCCTTCATTCACAATGCCAAGTCACAAGTCTTTTCCTCTTCCAGTTAGAGGACACTAAGGCAGGACTTCTTAAACTTTTTCTACTTCTAACCCCTTTATGATTTTGGCACCATGTGCTGGTATGTGCAGTACAAAGCGTGCATGCTTTGTGTTCAGAAGCAAGGCTGCAGTGAAGAACATGGAAAAGTGCTGCCAGAAACACCTTGGACTCATCACATGTTTGATTTTTAATTAATTTTTCATCATTGCACTTTCAGAAACCTTTTAGTCTTGCCAAATTTTTCTCAACCCCATGTGGGGATGCGACCCGCAGTTTAAGAAGTACTACACTAGGGAACGTCACATAGCTGTAGAATGTCCTCTGAATACACAAAATTGCCCATCTAGAATCTGCAAATATTAGAGGACCATGACACTAGCATATTATATCTACAATGCAAAACCAAACCTAAACATTTTGGGGATCTGTGAATGTCCTACCACGTCAGGCAATTCGTAAAGGACTCCAACCATCTCATCTTCCTTCCTGTACGACTTGCCAGCATTTGACACATCCCTAAAGGACCTCTAGCATGAGAATAAAAAAACAACTTGATATAATCTCAATCTCACTTCCATAAAATGAAACACATATATAGGCTTTTATTATTATTATACTATTATATTTAGTGCCTTTATTAGATATCTAGCTGATCAAGATAAAGTGTATAGTTCTTTAACAAGTGATTCTCAAACTTTAAAAGATGGAAGTGTACTGTGTACACCTCAGTGAACAAAAGGGAAAAAAAAATTACATCTGGCAAAAGTCAGGATATCTATCTTCTAGATCCAAATTTTTCCATAATGTTTGTATTTAAATATCTTGCCATAAAACACAGAGGAAGGAAGGATATAAACTTAATGATACCCTAAGGGTCACTTAGATTCATCTGGTTTTAACAGCTAGACATCTTTGTGGACAAGAGAGTTTACAATTTATGGGAAAATGGTGAGAGATGGAAGATAATTAGCCAACAGGAAAGAACAAATCTAAAACAGCTGTACTTAAACTAAATGGACTTTATATTACATTAAATATAAATCTCCCATATCAACAATGCTTAAGGGCAATCCAGTCCCACCAATAAATACCAGTTCTCCAATATCAGAATCAATATGAGAGCTATTCACAATTCAACAATGATACCTCAACAGAGTTCTATGCAAAGGACCCTCCAATAAGCAACCAAAAATATGATGACATTATAATTTTAAGAGATTATTTAATGAATACTTGAATCAATTTGCCTGGCCTGGAGACAAAATAGAAATTGCATTGGAAAATTCTTTTATAGCCTAAAGCTGAAGAAAAAAAATTTTGAACATTTTCAGCCAACACATGCTCTATAAACACAAGCAATATCCTGTGAGATTGTTGGTATTTTCTTTTGGTGCAGACTTGTGATGGAATCAATAAAACAGTTTCAAATAACAATGAACTTCCTAAAAATCAGAGTTATCTGAAATATTACACCAGGTGGTAATGTGTTCCCTTTCACTGAAGGTGTTCAATCAAAGACTGAGATTAATTGGCAAGGAAATTGATGATGGGTTTTATCCATTAGGCAGGTACTGCTACTATTCATTATCTGAACTACTATGACACTGAAGGTACATTTCAGTTCTAGGCCCTAGGAATAACTATGCAATGAATTACGGTGTAGCACTGCTAGAAATATGGACATAAACAAACTTATACAATGAGTCCCCTGAAGTAATATTTCAAGCCATGGCTATGCTTTGGAATCCTACAAAACCAGCATCCACTTATTTAGCCAGCTTGTACAGCATTCTGAGATGGATTAGCTTATTATGGAGATTTTATCTTAAGATTCAAAATCAACCTACGAACCAAGGATAAGCCCTACTCTTTGCTCATTACAGCACCATCATTAGCATCAAATTTAAATTTAATAGAAATAAAGATGGGTGAAACACACATATATATGTACATATATACATACATCTAACATAAAAATTAGAGGATTGAGAGCAAACAAATGAGAGATTTTATAGTATATCGGACTGAGATCAGGGAAGAGTGAAAGCAAAGAAAGAAGCAAGTTGTTTTTTACTGAGATCTGAGGAATATCTTCTTTGCAATTTATGTCCAAATCTATAGTCACCCAATTACTCAATTTTCTTTCAATGACGTGCCTTTGGTTGGATTGACTAGGTAATTGCTGCCATGACTGTTATACCTAATTGGAAAAGAAAAGGTCATGAGATGTGATTAAGTCATGACAAAAAAAATGCAAGCATTGTTCTAGATAATACAATAAAAAAGAATTCTAGTAATGATGGATGAAATAAAAAGAAAAGACATTTGTCTTAAGATTTCTTTCTACTAAACCAGAAGGGAACACTGAGCAGGAAATGGCTTTTAAAATTGTGACATATGAACATAATGTATTATCTTGGTTTCAGAAAAACTTGGCAAGATTCGTAAAAGCTGATGATGTGAGAAGAAAAATGTATATTATGATAACACAATTATAGAGAAAAACAACTTTGAAACATTTAAATCTGATCAGTACAATAATCCTAAAAACTGATGGTGAAGCAAGCCAACCACCTCATGAGAGAAGGATGACAGACTAAAAGTGCAGAATAAGATATACAATTATGGACAAAGTGAATATGATTATGGGTTTTGATTGACTTGGTTATTTGTCAGAATGATCACATTTTCTTCCCATTGGAGGGAGTGAGTGGATGGAAGAGTGAGCCAAAAATAATGTTACCAAAAAAGAGAAAAAAGGTGAATCATTGAAAAATTGTAAAAACATATTTAAGAAAATAGATGGAAGCTCAAATGTCAGTCATTTACTCAACTTCCATAAAAGTAAAAGACAATACCTGCTCTCAAGTAGTTCACAATATAATGTGGAAGACAACATGAAAGCAACTATGAATAAAAAAAGAAATATTCAGGAAAAGCTGGAGATAATCAACAGAGGAAAGAGATGAATGAAAATATCCAGAGTTGAAAGACAGACTTGTTCAAGAAACAGCAAAAAGGCCAGTATTACTGGATCAAGAATACATGAGGGGTGAGAAAAGTAAGATGTATGATTTGAAAGGCAGGAGGGAGACAGGTTGTGAAGGGCTTTGAAAGCTAAACAGATGATTTTATCCTTGATCCTGAAGGTGATTGATAGGGAGTCACTGGAGTTTGTGGATTTTTTTTGAAGAGGGTATGACATGGTCTGACCTGTACTTTGGAAAGGTTAATTTGACAACTCAATAGACTGGATTGGGAAGAGATTTGAGGAAAGGAGATTAACCAGAAGGCTGTTGAAATAGTCTAGTTAAGAACTGATGAAGGCTTGCTCCAGGGAAACACAGACAAACAAGGATAGGTTTTAATGTAACATGTTGAATTTATTACACTCTTTTTAAAGTAAGCGATACATAATAGAAATCCATAGCCAATAGTTTCATATATAATGCTCTTTTTTATTCTGATATATAATATATATTTGTTTTGTATCCATGAAGTTTGGGCAGGGGGGGTTAATTAAATTAAAAAGATTTCCTTCTGGCAACTATTATGATACTCTACACATATAGTAGGAGACTGATTCAATGTTTGTTATTGAAAGAAAAGATTATATTCTGCCCTTGGATAGAAGTTTAAACACACATACATGCACATATACACTCACACATACATATGCACAAACATGTACACAAGTGACACATATACAGCTAGAAATTCCAAAATGAAATCTTGAGGGAAAATAAAGCAGAACTGACAGCTCAAACATTTTTCCTTTCATTCTTCTATGAAAAAACACTGCTACTATGACTTGTCATAGTCTCAAAGGGGTTGTTGACAGGAAACAAAAGGCAGATACCGATTTAATTTTCTCCTTTTTGACAGATGAATTGTGGCTACAGACTTGTGGCTAAATTGCACATGGGCCACCAGAGGGTTCTTAGGTCTATTTTCAGAACACCCTTACTACCTCCTTTATTAGGCATGTGTATTGTGTATCTATGACATCAGTGCCCTGTCCTCAAACTACCCCAGTTTTTAAAGGGTTTTCCTTTTCCCTTTTATAACCCATTGAAACACTGATAATTCTGAGAGACTTAGAGGTGAGGAGGGAGGCAGAGATAATAGAGCAAGTTTGACTTCATGTACATTTAACTCATTTATCAATTGCTTCTGTTTTTATAATAAGAGTGGTGGAGTGCATTAAAAGAACAAAGCAGAATTTAGGAATTAAAACAAAATAGGGGAGGTAATCATTTTTTTTCCTACAAGTATCATTAAATTTCACAAAGTAAAATTGTTAGGGTGTCAGTATGAGGTATGGCCATTGGTATTTTCCCAAAGATGGAAAGGTTGTCATTCTCAGTTGTTATATTAGGCAACTGATCCAATACTGTTTAAATATCTTTATAAGGCTTTTCCCCTTTTCATCAGGTGTTCCGAGTCTTATGACCTGCTAGGTGAGTCATGAGTCCTACCAAATTATTGAAAGTACATTAGGAACATGCATGAGTTCTTTCCAGTTTTAATTTTCTCTTTTTGACTCTTCATTCTGACTGCCCTGGAATTCAGGAAACATTGAGGCAGGGTTGACAGAGCATAAAACAATCTTCCTTTCCCTCTCCATTATCCATTAGAAATCTCTCTTGAGAAAAAGAGAAGAGTGATGTATTATTAATGTGTGTGTGCATGCATGTGTGTGCGTGTGCACATGCAAGTTTGTGCATGGTGGGGGGGATAGAATATGTTTTTTAAAATGAGATTGTTCTCCACCTTTTCTTCCTTCTTCTTTTACCAAGTAAATGTACCCTATCCTGGGCTATAGACATGCTCAATTACTTTGCTTTTTGCCCCTTCTAATTTTAGTGAACTTTGATTCTGATAATTGTCCATTCTACTCTGGCACCTCAATTAAAAAAGCCCAAAGAGAACAAACTTTGCTTTCACCTTATAGATCCTCTCTATTCTAGGTAGCAAAGAGTACTGCTGTCTTCTCTCAGTCACATGGAACTTATGGTTGTGGGTAATTCACTTTTGAGTAATGAACACAGGATATATACATTTTTTAGGTTGGTAAAAGCACTAGTAAGTGGTGGAATCTGTAAAGGTTACATGTAAGAAGTGGCACTTGAGCTGAGCTTCAGAGATGAAAGAGGTAGAGGTGAGGAGGAAATACATGCTAGGTACAGGGAACAGCTTCTGCAAAGGAACAGAAATAAGAAATAGAATTTCATATATTCAGACCAGCAAGTAGGCTAGGTTGGCAGGAACATATATACAAAGCAGAATAACGTAATGCGACACGAAATTTATTAGAATTCAGAGGCAGATTATGATGCAGTTTATTTTTTAATTATTTTTAAATTTTATTTTAGACTCAAACATCAGAACACAAATACTGCAACTTAAATACGGAGAAGGAAAAGAAAATCATGTCATGCATAGCAGAACATAAGAGAAGGTTCAAAATATGTAATGATAAATTTTCATTTCAAGAAAGCCTGTATGACAAATACTACACATTGTTTTGAAAGTTGTCCTTCTTTTCCTTGTTTCCTTGTAAGTTTTCTTTTGTTCTCTGCTGGGCACTTCTTACTTTGTTCTTTTTTCACCCTTCCTCGCCCCCCCCCCACCTCCAATAAAGGCTACAATCAGGTGCAGATGTATTACTATATAAATATAGACACATACGTACACATATATAATAAACAGACATACACTTCCCCTAACAAATTCTACTCTTGATCTTTGTTTGTATGTTTTGGCATATCTCTTGTTTCCTACCCTTCTGATTCCTCTGCTTTACTTCTACCTGCTACCTTGTCCTCCTATTACTTAGTATGCCCCCCTCCAAGGATCCCTCTCCTATCTTCCCATTCCCATAAATCTAAACACCCTTCTGTAGCCCCCTATAACCTATTCCCTCACCCTCCACTCTAGAGATCCCTCCCTTATCCTCCCATTCCTATTGATTTAAGCGCCCTTCTGTACCCCTCCTTAGCCTATACCCTCAGCCTCACTTCTAGAGATCTCTCCCTTGCCCTCCCCCCATCCTCTTACCATTTTATTTCTGCTGAATTTAGATGACTTTTATACTCTTTTGTATACACATACATATGTATGCATGTATGTATTATTCTCTCTTAAACCCATTTCCAATGAAAGTAGGTTACCAGAACTACCAGCCCTCCTCCCTGTAATGGTAATTTAAATGGGAAGATCTTTCCCATTCATTAATAGGTTAATAGGCCCACATAACCTGCCTGGGTCACATGGAAGTCTGAGTCACATGGAGCCTGTGGTGGGAGGAGTTTGCTGAACAGGTGGAGCAAGAAGAGGCAGAGCTAGAGCACAGCTAGGAGAAAATTGGTGAGAGTAGTCAGAGCTAGAAAAGATGCAGGCATTTACACAAGTGGCTAGCATGAGTGAAAAAATTTGTTTGTGATTTTTGTTTAAGGGAGCTGGTTTATGCAAAGCCTAGCAGGGGGAAGGCTTGGGGATGGTGTTGTCCTCTGCATTCTTTTTATGTATAGATTTTTGTTGCTATGATGGATTTGGCCTTCTGGTGTCTGAATAAATGTTTTGATTCTGTCTTCCATGTGGACAGTCTGTTGTATTTTGCAATTCAGAATTGTGCCAAGATATTCATGGCCACTGCAGGCACTGTGAATATTTCATTGGACGTTACATTTCCCCATCTAATTCCTCTATTATCAGTTCTTCCTCTTGAACCTCATTTGTATAAAATAATTACTCATTTTAGCTGTTCCTAAATGATTTTACTTTTTAAAGCCTTATCATACTCAGGTCTACTCCAATCTTTCTTACAAACTACCTAATTAATCTTAGGCACATATATGTATGTGTGTATATATACATATATATATATATATACACACATACATATACACACATACATATACATACACATATATATATATATATACATTACATACATAAAAAGTAAAGATTCTATCCTTATTGAATCCCTTGTAATCAGTCTTTGGTATGTACTTTGTGTCTCTCTTGGCTCTTGTATGTCAAATCTTCTATTACATTCAGGTTTGTTTTTATAACAAAGTCTTGAAAGTCTGACAGTTGATAAAATGTCCATTTTTTTTTCATTCAGAGTTATGCTTAACTTTGCTGGGTGTGATTTTTTTGGCCAGAACCCCAGTCTTTTGCTCTGCGATATATAGTGTTCCAAGATCTTCAGTTCTTTAGTGTCTTTCCTGCTAGGTTTTGAGTGATTCCAATTGTGGCACCATCATATTTAAATTGATTTTTCCTTGTTGCTTTTAATATTTTATCCTTGAGCTGGGAGTTTCAGAATTTGACTATAATATTATGATGAGTTTTCTTCATAGGATGTCTTTCAAGTGATAGTCAATGGATTTTCTCTTGTTCTAATGGTTCAGGAAAATTTTCTTTAATTATTTCTTGTATTATTGTATCAAGATTCTTTTTTTGATCATAACTTTCAGGTAATCTGATTGTTTTCATGTTTTCTCTTCTTGATCTGTTCTCCAGATTTGTCTTATAAGATGTTTCACTTTCTCTTCTATTTTTTCATATTTCGTTTAAATATTTCTTGATCTCATAACTTCACTGACTTCACCTTGCCAAAATTCTAATTTTCAAGGTCGCATTTTCTTCCTTAAGATTCTGGATCTCCTTTTGTAACTCATTAATTTTCTTTTCACAATCTTCTTGTTTTTATTGAATTATTATTTTTTTTTAGTTTTTGCTCCATCTCCCTTATTTGATTTTTCATGTCTTTTTTAAGTTCTTCCATTAATTCTTTTTTGGGCACATGACCATTTGACATTGCTCTTCAGGCAGAAGAGTGTTTCTTTACTTCAATATCCTCCTCTGAAGATGAAGTCTGGTCTTCTCCATTCCCATAACTTTCTATGTTTGGATCCTTTCTCCTTTGCCTGTGCATTTTTTGTAGTAATAGCTTAAGTTTTTATAATCACCTCTAGTACTGAGGTATAGGGAATGGTGCCTCTTGCCCCAGATTTTCCATTCTCCCTTCTTCCCTGGAACCAAAACTAAACCTCCAGCCTCCTCTAGGTGCCCACAATGAGGGGCATTCCACCACACTGCTTCTACATTCACCAGGTGTATGCTGCTCCCTCTCACCTACCCTCTCCCAACCTGTGCTTGGCAGCACAGCTGGGTTTGGTACTCCTTGTCAGTAGAGGTTCCCTCAGTCTTCCCTGATTCAGATGCCCAACTCCCCTCACTATCCTAGGGGTAAAAGTTCTGGTGACTGGAGCCGAGTCAGCCTTCCAAACCGCCTAACCTCAGGACTGGCCACTTGTTGTTGTCCAGGACCCTAGCTTGGAAGTGTTTCTTCTTCACAGGGACCAAACCTCTCCTGGAATTTTTCTTCTGATCTTCTTGAACTGTGCCAGGAATACCCCTGCTGTGCCCCTATTCTTATTTATTTTTACCAGAATTTTCTTCACCCTGAGGTGCTATTTTATCTCTTTTGTGGTGGAAAATCTTGAGAGCTTGGAGTTTTCTTACCTAATTTACCCCTTTCCCTATGATGCACTTTAAATAGCCAACCGAAGAATATGAATTTTATTCTAGAGGTAAAAGTGAGTCACTGATGGTTATTGAACTGACTGACATGGTAAGATTGAAGAATTTAATTTTGACAGATATATGGAAAGATGAATTAGAGATAGGAGACTTGAGATGCAAGGCCAGTTAAAAAGTTATTGCAAAAGTATAAACAAAAGTAATGAAGGTGTGAAATAGAATGGTAGCTATGAGTGGAGTAAAGAGAATAGATACTGGATAAATAGCCAGAAATAGCAAGTGATCTGTTATTTTTAATGGAGAAAGCAGAGTCAAGAATGAGTTTAATGGTGGGAATCTGAATGTGTGGAAAGAAGGTAGTATCCTTTTCTGAAACAGCTAAATTAGAAAGATGAGTGGGTTTAGGGTAAGGGGGAAGATAAGGAGTCCTGTTTTGGAAACATTGAGTTTGAGATGCCTACTGGATGTCCTGTCAACATAAGATGCTGGTGATTAAGAACTGGAATTCAGGAGAGAAAATGAAGCTGGATGTAGACAACTAAGAGTTGTTCAAATAAACATAGTTGAACCCATTGAATCTGAATAAGTTGCCAAGAGATCATATAAGACAGAAATGAAAATGACTCAGAATTCATCCTTGGTGGATAACCACAGTCAATAGGTAGGACATGGATAATGATACAGCAAAGGAGACTGAAAAGAAATGTCCCAGAGAGGAGGACTAGAGATGTCATAAAAACCCAGAAGGGAAAGAATATTGAAGGAGTGACAGTATCCAACACCATCAAATACTAAAGAAAGACAAAGCAGGATAAGGGCTAAGAAGACCTGATTTCAGAAACTAAGCATTAATTGGTCTTGGAAAGAGTTTCAGTTATATGATGAGGTTGGAAGCCAGGATGAAAGGATGTTAAGACTTAATGAGAAAACGGAAATGGAGACAATGAATACAAACAGCTTTGTCTAGGAATTAGACTATAAAATAGCAAGAGATAGCATCTGACAGCTTCAGGATATGATGAAGGAAGAGAATGGTCAGGGATTTGTAAAGAATGGAGTAGACTCAGACGGGTTTGTTGGCAGCAGAGACGGGACCACAGATAGGGAGAGATGGTATCATTTTAGAGACAGTCTGGAAGAGATCGGAAGGAAGGAAGGAAGGAAGGAAGGAAGGAAGGAAGGAAGGAAGGAAGGAAGGAAGGAAGGAAGGAAGGAAGGAAGGAAGAAAGGAAGAAAAGAAGGAAGGAAGGAATTAAAGGTAGCAGAGAGGATGTCCATGGAAAGAAAGATCATAGAATTAAAGACTCATAGATTTAGAGCTAAAAATGATCTTAGGGACCTTTAAGTTCACCCCCCCACCTACATTTTGTAAATGAGGAACTGAGCCCTAGGGAAGTTAAGTGCCCAGGATTACATAGTTGTCAAGTGCCTGGAGTGGAATCTGAATTCAAAAGCAGCACCCTATCCACTATACCATGCTGTGTCTGACTGCTCCCAGAGAGTTTAGTAAATAAAAAAGGAGTGGGTGGTGTTATCAAAGGGTTATGAGAAATAGGATATGGGAAGAGCTCATGGTGAATAACTTTACTATATCCCTAAAGCATGTGTCTCCTGCTTAGAGAAAGAGGGAAAGAATGGCGTGGGAGAGTTGAAAAAAAGAAAAAGAAAATGCTTATCTAGTATCAGTCAAGGTCCTTATAAAAATATATAGCAGACCCAGTTTTTAGTACACCTAGTTGGCCTAAATGTGCAAATTAATTCAGAATCATTTAATAGTGTATGAGTAGAAGTAGTACTGATAGATTGAGGGGAGTGATCCAGAGAAAGGGTGTGGCAAGGAATGAATGGTAAAAGGATAAAATGGCAAGGGATCTAAAAGTAGGGATTCATTTAACCTCTCAATCTTCTTTTATCACCTGTAGAGTAGGATAGTATCCACTGTACTCAAAGATTTTGTATGTTATCTAAAATGAGAAAATCCATGTAAAGTTCTTGGCAAACCTAAAAGTGTTATTTAAATGCTAGGTATTATTGCTATTACTTTTATTAAAGGACAGTGCAAAGCTGAACTAGTTAGCTATGGAGTTAAGATTGGGAAGAGAGCAAATTAAAGCCAGAGTAGAGGTCGTAACTTGGAAAAGCACTGATGTACAGAGGCACCAGAGGGCAAAGAATAGGTTTACAAAGGTTGAGTCTCAGCCAGGTGATGGTCTTGTAGAGGAATTTCAGAGTTTTTGATCATAGAAGTAACACACCTGTGGGTAATGGTGAGATTGTGCATGCCTCAGTGGGGCTGAGGTACAGTGAAGACACAGATCAGAGAGTTCCAGAAGACTCTGAAAAAAGAAGCCAAGGTTTTTTCAGAGAACGTCAATATACATTTTGAAAGCCTGGAGCATAAGGGAAGGGCTTGGCATGGAGAGAATGACTGTGAGGGAGATTATGAACTCTTTAAAACAGCAGGGAGAATGACCTGGTGGGTGATAGATAATTCACCAGAACCTAGGTGGATGATAAATCTGGATAGAGTGTCGCCCAAAGGAGTAAAGGTTGCTGAGTAACAGTGACAAAGGGAGGATCAGTGAGGATGCCTCTTCCTTCTCCTCATCTAGCAATCTGGAGACATTAAAGGAATACTAATCAATCAATTAGTGTTTATTTATCATATACTATGTGCCAGACATTGTATAAGGCCCTGGGTTTACAAGGAATAAATTAAATAAAATATACCTACAAGGAGTTAACATTCCTTTGGTAGAGATGACATGTACACAATTAGGTACATAAGCAGAAGACACAAAAGATGCAAAGTAATTTGAGAGGGGAGGTGGATATCAGGAAAGACAAAACTTCGAGCACTTAGAGCAGTGACTGGAACACAGTAGGTGCTTAATAAATCCATGTTCCCCCCTCTCTTCCAAAGAGACTATGGATTTTAAGGGGCAGAGGTTAAAAGTGAGTGCATTCTAGGCATGGGAGACAGCCAGTTCAAAGCTATGGAGAGAGAAAAAGTAGCTCCACATATCAAGAACAATAAGAAGACAAGTTTGGATAGATCGTAGAGTGTGTAAATATGGCTAATATGTAAGCAGGCAAGGAAGGACAATTCAGGCCAAAGAGGTTGGGGAGAGATTGAAATGCCAAAAAAAGAGCTTATATTTAATCCCAGATACCATGTTGTTGTTTGTTGGTCATTTCAATCGTATCCAACTCTTTATGACACTGTTTGGGGGTTTCTTGGCAAAGATACTAGAGGAGTTGCCATTCCTTCTTCAGCTCATTTCACAGATTAGGAGACTAAGGAAAATAGGGTTAAATAATTTGCCCAGGGTCACACAACTAGTAAGTGTTGCAGGCCAGATGTGAACTCAAGAAGATGAGTCTTCCTGACTTTAGGGTCAACACTCTATCTACTGAGCCAGTTAGCTGCCCACCATAAAAGTCTACTGAGAAGAGTGACATGTTCATCTTTGAGCTTCAGGATATATGAGAGGATATATTTATTGATGTTGTATCTTCTAGGGGAGGTCAGGTCTCAGAGGAGAGAAAGATAAGAGGAAAAGAGCCAAAAATAAAAGGAAAGAGCTTGACTGGGCCTTGGAAGAGATAGGTTAAGATGGATGAGGTTTAGAGAACAGGAAATGGTAGCAGGAGAAGGTAGGTTTCCCTTAGGCATCCAGAAATTCTTCTTCAGTGGGTTTGAAAGAAGCCATGGTATTCGTACGCCTTTTGACTGAGACTCCCACCATAAAAATGTGAGAGGGTATCTTAGTTCTTTTTTCAGTGCTAGGGAAGAAAGATGATTGGACTTGGTGCGATGATCCTTCTTTAGAATCCTTCCTGAGGTCTTGACAAGAGGTCTGACATCTGGTTTTTTTTTTTTTTTTAATCCTGGGGTAGGACTTTGACATGAGGTCCTTGTAGTGAAAATATCTGATCCTAGATGTGAAGATTTTAATTTCTGAGGCTCAGCTCATAGACTGAATCCTAGAGGTGAGAGGTAAGGTAGGCAAAGAGATAGATGAGGCTTTGGGTCTAGACTGGCTCCAGTCCAACCATAAAGGCTTACCCTTTGTCCCAGCAGCATGATGATAAAGAACAGAACTGGAACATTGATGTAATGAATCATGGAAGAGTAAAAGTTTTAAAGCACCAAAAAAGTAAGTTTTAGATATTTTCAAAGCAAGAAAAAGAAGTAATAGATTTTCCTCTTGGAACAGATAGTATAATGTGAATATAAAATTGAAAAAATATTTAACTCCTAGTTTGCTGTCTTTTTTACTAAAGTAAATAATCATCAAACTGGAAAGGACAGAAGAAATATGATTAAGAGGGAAATTAAGCCCAGATAGTATAGATACTAGGAGAAAAATATAGCTGCTTTAACTAGCCAAAATAAAGTGCATCCAACGATTCTGAAAGAACTTGTAGCTGAGATTGCTGAACCACTGTCAGTAATCTTTTGAGGAATTATGGAAAATGGGATTGGTACTCGAAGGCTCGAGATCAACACACATTGTTCCAATTTTTAAAACTTTCCAAAATTTTTCAAAAAGCACCAGAAGTGGGAGTGGGGTGGAAAATAGATTTTTGGAAAGTATAGGCCAGCAAACTTAACATAGATCATTGGCAAAATTCTAAAACAAACTATAAATGGATGGGGTGTTAGCATTTAGCATCTGATACTTCTTCCATTAGCATAAGGAAAGTATCACCTTATTGCTATAAATCAGCAAATGTACACTAAAACTAAACCATACCAAATCAACCTGATTTCCTTTGTGATAAAGCACTTAATAAAGTAGGGGAATGCTATAGATATTATGTGTCTAGACTTCAGCAAGGTATTTAACAAAGGCTCCCATACTATCACTACTGATATGATAAGGAAGTGTCAGCAGGAAGTGTGCAGAGATAAGTGGATTCATAAATGGTTGAATAAGAAAGCAAATCTAAATGAGCATTGATTATTCATGGATCTATATTTACCTATAGGAAAGTCTCTGGCTTCATGCTACAGGTATTTATCTTCAATCATGTGTTAGTCAACATTTATATCAATAGCCTTAGGATATTGTTCTTAGACAAGCCTAATTATTTTGTCTATAAATATGGGGAAGGAGAACCCAGAGACTTAGATCTCTCACCTTCAAATTTTTAACATCAGCTTTTTAACATCAACTCAACATCAAGCTCAACTAAAATGACACTTTCTACAAGAAGCCCTTAATTATCCCTTATTGCTAGTGAATGCCACAAATTATATTGCACTTTTTCTCTCTTTAAATATCACATCTCCCCAGTAGAATAAGCCATTTGAGAGCAAGAACTTTTTGTTTCATTTATCAGTGCCTTGCACAAAGTAAGTGTTTCATAAATGCTCACAGGATTGACCAAATGAATTCATAGTACCCAAAGGAAAGAAATTATCCTCAAAGGGAATAAATTATTCAGTTTTAAAAGTTTTCTACCTCTTTAAAGCAATATCACATTAGTAAACTTTGCAATTAATTAAAATATCATCAATAAAACTAGTACCTATCTTGCCCAGTCCCAAAATACTTAACCACCTATGATTAGAAATTCATGATTCCCCCATACTATCTGAATATCACCATCTGTCTTAGAAAATTCTAATCCTTTCCCCCATGCCCTCAGCCACAACATTTTCTTTTCTTATACGGAATTACAGCAATTGCATGAACTCTGATGTATTACTCACTATGTGTTGCCTAAGAGCCCCTTCTAATGCAAGTCAATTTCAGCTATCAAAGTTGAGATGGAGGTATGAAAGCCTCTCAACAGAATTCACAGAACAAAAACCAAAAGTTGTGAGGTTAAACCTACTCTAATCGTGCACAAAAATGAGAACTTTTTTTTTTTTTTTTTTTTTTTTTTACCATTTTCCACCCCACGCCTAAACTACGGACATATAACAGCTTTCTTCAATCAGAGTAAAGTAAATAAGCAACATTTCATCCACAAGCAAAAAAAAAAAAATGGAGGCACAGGGATATGGTAACCAGAAAGCAAAGATCAATCATTGTCAGTCCATAAATATTTATTAACTGATTACTATGTGCAAAACACTGTTGTTACTACTAAGGACGCAAAGACAGACAAAAAAACTGCCCCTCCCTCCAAGAGCATATTTTCTAGTAGGAAAAATAATGTGTAAGTTAACTAGATAAATACAAAATGTATACAGAGTAGAGAGAAAGACATCTGAAAGGAGAAAGCCTTAGTAATTGAGGAGAGGAGACCTGGAAGGGCCACCTGGATAATATGAAGTTGAAGTTGTCTTTAAAAAGAAAATTTAAGTGACAACTCCATTTTATTACTCTATCCTTCCCATTACCCTCCCCCACTGATCAAATTTAAAAATAAATCATTCAATATATATTTATATCATCCATCAAAGCAAATTCCCACATGGACCATACATGAAAATGTTATGTCTTTTTCTGAATTTTAAGTTCATCACCTCCCTGTGAGGAGAGAGTGGCATGTCTCACCTTCATTCTTTGAGATTTCTGATATTTCATTTGGTTAATAAGAGTTCTAAAGTCTTTCAAAGTTGTTTTTCCCCTATAATGTTGTTTTAGTGTTCTAAAATGTTCTTCTATTTCTGCTCACTTCATTTTGCATCTGTTCACCAAGGTCTTCCTACTTTCTTCTGAAACTATTCCTCATTTCTTATGACACAGTAATATTCCAATACTTTTATTTATCACAATATGCTTAACCATTCCCCAACAGGAAAATAATCCTCTCAGCTTCCAATTTATGGCTAGCACAAAAGAGTTACAGTAGATATTTCTGTAGATGCTTTTCCTCTTTCTTTTACTGCTTTGGAGCTATAGGCCTCATAGTGATATAGCTGGGGTACAGAGGATTAGCACAGTTCAGTAACTTTCTAGGGATGGTTCTAAACATTGAATTTATACTTGTTTTTTATAACTCTTTCAACATTTGTTATTTTCCTCTTTTATCTTCTTTGCCAGTTTGAGAAGTATGAGGTAAAATCTAAGAGTTATTTTAGTTTACATTCCTCTAATTATTGTTGATGTACAGCATTTTACATAATTTTTAATAGTTTGGATTTCTTCCTTTGAAAAATGCCTGTTCATATTTTTGACCTTTCTTCTACTGAGGAATGTGTCTCAGTCTAATAAATTTAGATCACTTATTAAAATATTTTGGAAATGAGACTTTCACCAGAGAAACTTATTGCAAAAGTTTCCCTCCCCCTTAGTTACATGTTTCTCTTCTAATTTTAAGCATTAGATTGGTTTGTACAAAAACGTTAGATTTTATGTTATCAGAATATCTATTTTATTTGTGGGATCTTTTTCACTTCTGTAGTCATAAGCTCTTCCTCTGTCTATAAATCCAAATTAATATGTTCCTTTCCCCTCTAATTTTTATGATGTGATTTTTTAAAATCTTAATCATGTATCCATTTGGAACTTTTCTTAGTAGATGGTGTGAGGAGTTCATTTAAACCAATGGTTCTAATTGAGAGATTCATGACCCTATTGGGGCTTTGCAAACATGGTCTAAAAGAATTCACACTAAAAAATTATTTCATGGAGCATTGAGCAATAAATAATTATAAAGAATATTATGAGTAGCATATTAAATTACACTGTAGATTCACAGCACAATTTATTTTGTCAAAAGTTGTTGAAAGAACAAAAAATAAGGGGTGGAGTCAAGATGGTGGAGTAGAAGGACAAACCTGTAGAAGTTCCCCCCCCCCCATAGCCCATAAAATACGTGTAAAAAATGAATCTAAACATATTCTACAGTAGCAGAAGTCACAAAACAACAGGGCAAAAGAGATTTTCAGCCCAAGACAGTCTGGAAGGCCTACAGGAAAGGTCTATCACACTGGACTCAGAGCAAAGTGCAGCAAGGACAGGACTGAGTAAGCTTCAGGGCACCATCCACAGCAGCAGTTCTCAGATTGCTCAACCCACAAATACCAAAGACAAATTCAAAGGGCAGTGGGAAATCTCTTTTACCTGGGTGAGAAGGGAACACAGTCTGGACCCACCAGCAGCAACCATTGCAGCAGCAGCCACAGCATCCATTTTGGAGCCTTGGCTTAAAGACCCTGGGGGAATTGAGTGGTTGATCTGGGTCTCAGCCCTGAGTGGTGGCCCTGGGGTGAGCAGGAGCACTGGTGAGGTGGAGCTAGTGGAGACTCTGGAGAGGCAACCCTACTGGAGGATCCTGGGCAGAACTGAGTGCTTGTGGTTGCTCCCAGACAAGAGCACAGGACAAGAGAGGAGTAAACTCCTCTCTCTTGATTGTGCCACCTTGGAGGAACTGAGAATTTACAGGTCCCCAGAGTATATCCTCCTCTTGACAAAAGATTCAAAAGTCAAGTAACTACCTGGGAAAATGCCCAAAAAAAGGGGAAAAAATAAGACTATAGAAGGCTACTTTCTTGGTTGAATGGGTATTTTCTTCTGTCCTTTCAGATGAGGAAGAATAATGCATACTATCAGAGGAAGTCAAGGCTTCTGCATTCCAAACTTCCAAAATAAATATGCAATGGTCTCAGGTCATGGAAGAGCTCAAAAAGGATTTTGAAAATCAAATAAGAGAGGCGGAGGAAAAATTGGGAAGGGAAATTAGAGCAATGCAAGGAAATCACGAAAAGAGAGTCAACAGCTTGCTAAAGGAGACCCAAAAAATGCTGAAGAAAATAACACCTTGAAAAATAGGCTAATTCAAGTGGCTGAAGAATCCAAAAAGCCAGTGAGGAGGAGAATGCTTTAAAAAAGCAACATTAGCCAAATGGAAAAGGAGGTTTAAAAGCTCACTGAAGAAAATAGTTATTAAAAAGTTAGAAAACAGAAGATGGAAGCTAATGACTTTATGAGAAACCAAAAAATTATAAAACAAAACCAAAAGAATTAAAAAAGAGAAGACAATGTGAAATATCTCATTGGAAAAACAAATGACCTGGAAAATAGATCCAGGGAGACAATTTAAAAATATAAGACTACCTGAAACCATGATAAAAAAAAGAGCATAGACATCATCTTTCATGAAATTATCAAGGAAAACTGCCCTGATATTCTAGAACCAGGGGGCAAAATAAATATTAAAAGAATGCACTGAACACTTCCTGAAAGATCCAAAAAGAGAATCTCCTAGGAATATTGTAGCCAAATTCCAGAATTCCCAGGTCAAAGAGAAAATATTGCAAGTACCTAGAAGGAAACAATTCAAGTATTGTGGAAATACAATCAGGATAACACAAAATCTAGCAACTTCTACCTGAAGGGATCGAAGGGCTTGGAATAGTATATTCCAGAAGTCAAAGGAACTAGGATTAAAACCAAGAATCACCTACCCAGCAAAACTGAGTATAATACTTCAGGGGAAAAAATGATCATTCAATGACTTTCAAGCATTCTTGATGAAAAGACCAGAATTGAATAGAAATTTGACTTTCAAACACAAGAATCAAGAGAAGCATGAAAAGGTAAACAGGAAAGATAAATCATAAGGAACTTTCTAAAGTTGAACTGTTTTCATTACTGCCTGGAAAGATAATATTTGTAACTACAAACTTTTCTCAGTATTTGGGTAGTGGAGGAATTATACACATGTACACACATGCACACGCACACATGAACACACACACATACATATATGGAGAGAGAGAGCAGGGGGTGAGTTGAATAGGAAGGGATGATACATTAAAAAATAAAATTAAGGAGTGACAGAGGAATATATTGGATGGTGAAAGGGAGAAATGGAATGAGGCACATTGTTTCTTATAAAAGAGACAAGATAAAGCTTTTTACAGTGGAGGGGGAAAGGGAGGGAGGTGAGAAGGAAAAAGTGAAGCTTACTTTCATCACATTTGGCTTAAGGAGGGAATAACATGCACACGTAATTTGGCATGAACATCTATCTTACACTACAGGAAAACAGGGGAGAAGGGGATAAGTGGGATGGAGGGATGATAGAAGGAAGGGCAGATGGGAGGAGGGAGTAATTAGAAGTAAACACTTTTGGGGAGGGACAAGGTCAAAAGAGAGAACAGAATAAATAGGGGCAGGACAGGATGGAAGGAATTGTAGTTAGTCTTGTACAACATGACTATTATGGAAGTCTTTTGCAAAACTACACATATATGGCCTATATTGAATTGCTTTCCTTCTCAGTAGGGATGGGTGGGTAGGGAGGAAGGGAGAGAAGTTGGAACCCAAAGTTTTAGGAACGAATGCTGAGAACTGTTTTTCCATACAACTGGGAAATAAGAAATGCAGGTAATGGGATATAGAAATTTATCTTGCCCCCCAAGACAAGAGAGAAGATGGGGATAAAGGAAGGGAGGGATGTTAGAAGGGAGGGCATATTTAGGGAAGGGGTAATCAGAATGCATGGTGTTTTGGGGTGGGGGGAGGGGAGAGATGAGGAGAAATATATATATATAGTCAAGTAATTTGCCAATCAACTGACAGTAAGTCATTGAATTACTCTGGGCCTCAGTTTCCTTCAGCCACATCTTAAAATGTAGATAATAAAACCTATAGTCCTTTTCTCAACTATAATGGAGTTTGGAGGACTGGAATTGTGATTTCACTAGTAAAGGGAACTCCCAGTGAGGAAATTTCCTTTACCAATACAAATGAGCATCTACTCTGTAATGTAAAGTCTTAGAAAGTCACTTGGGCATGTAGAGAAGTTAAGCAACATGCCCAGAGCCACATAACCTATATATATATATATCAGAGATCATTGGAGTCAGATCTTCCTGACTCTGAAATTAGCTCTCTCTCTCTCTCTCTCTCTCTCTCTATCTCTCTCTCTCTCTCTCTCTCTCTCTCTCTCTCTCTCTCTCTCTCTCTCTCTCTCTCTCTCTCCACCATGTCCTGCAACATCTCACAGAAGTTTTGAGGTTAAATAAAAATACATATGAAGTATATTTATTATATATAGTGCTAAGGGTGGAAGGGAGAACACAATGATACCACATAGTTTTTGCTGTCATAGGAATTACAGTTGCTTGAGAACATGACTTGGACCATATGTTTTTAAAATTTTGCTAATAAAACTATATATAGGGAAGGAAAGAAAGAAAGGAACCATGAAGATTTTTCCTGATGTACTTGGTCAAAAGTTGAAAGAAAAAGACAAAGAATGAATTGGAGATTTTTTTTCCAATGTACATGTATTTATGAAGAGGAACAATTGCCCAAAATGGAATCAACCAAGATAGCAGACTTTTCCCTGTGAGCATCTTGCCATATACCATGCTGCTCTGAGATGTACTATCCTTCCCCTAGCCATACCCTGCCCACTATTCCCTTTTATAACAGAACCATAATCAAATCAACATTAGCAATGATGCCACAAAGGACTTAAGAGTCTATGACCCTATGACTTCATTCAAAAGTCCTTCACTACTTAAAGTTCACTTCTTTGACCATGAATCTCTAATACATGTTATATCACCTTGGTAGAATCTAAGTTCCTTGAGGTTGATTGTCTAATATCTGCATTTGTATCCCCATCACCTATCACAGTGACTGACATAAAGTAGGCATTTAACTAACTTTTTATTGATTGATTTAGCTGAGACGTAAGAGATCACAAACAAAAGGACATTCTGTATTGACTTGTCGTGCATTTGGGAGGAACCTTTGTCCATTGGCTACCTAGTCAGAACTCTTGTTATCTTTAAAACACCCCAATTTGCTTGCTGTATCTTTTGCTATATTTACCCCTAAGGGAGATACCTGACTCTTTCACTAATGGCTGGTTAACCATTCAGTAAGAAAGATGGTCTTAGAGCCTCCTTCCCCCTTGAGGTCATATGGATTTTATTCTAAAGTGCTATTTTCATTAAATATGTCACATCCATGAAGAATTTCCTGGAAGATATAGGTAGTAAAATTATATGACTTGGTGTCAACAAACATTGAAAATTCACTGAAAATACTAAATAATTTCTGAAATCTATCTAACCTACTCCCCCTCTTTTTCAGTTTTGAACCAACTTTATACCCATTTTCAGTTCCTGGACAATATCCGCCCTTATCAATCAACTCAATGAATTGTCCATAAAACTATATCTCACAATCTGGGCATTCCCCTAGGTTCTCCTATGTATACTGCTAAGTCTATTTATTTTGAGTGGTTGTAAATGTAATTGGGGACCTATTCAATACAATATCATTAATAATAAGGATGGTTGGGCACATCTGGTTAACTCTAACAAATCTCCTTTCTGGAAGGCCCTTATACAGGATGTTATTTATGATTCTGGTAAAACCTATAGACAATATGCATCTCTCTTATTTTATGTTGATTATCAGAGGACTGTGGTTGCATCTGGCATAGAATTTTGTATGACCTTAAAATATGTATGGGGTATACATTGTTGGGTTAAGTTTAGGATCAAGGGGGGGGGGGTCTGCATTTTCCTCTATTGAGTGAAATCCTTCCTTGGAATCAAAAAACAATAAATCCTTTCAGATCTCAACTGAATGACTGTGAAGATGTAATCTTCTAGAAAATTATCTGTGAAAGTCACATGCAAACCTTTTTATAAGCACTCTCATTTAAGCTTCCCAAAGTGTAGTTATTATTGGACTTGCTTCATATTTTCATCACAAATACCTCTCTATTCATTCGTAGACCGTTGTCATAAAGGCTATAGTTAAGGAATCAGAAAATAGCTTATTACCTAAAGAGTCAATCTCATAGTTAAGAAGACCTGGGTTCAAATTTTGCCTCTGCCACATTGCGACTATGTTATTCTTTGTATGTCACTTATGCCCCTCAACCTATCAGAACCTTATTCAACTTTTTAAGTACACATACCATTGAATAATGGATAATGTGGTCATAGACTCTATTATAAGTGGCATAATATTCAAGGAAAGATTGTAAAATATAGTGAGCAGAGAGTTGACCTCAAAATGAAAAAGATCTGGGTTTAAAATCCCATAATTTAGACATCCTGTCTGTGCATCCCAGAGAAAACCATTTAACCTCTTTGTGCTCCTAAGCAGTTTTATAAGAGGAGAAGTTTTGGAGCTATTATTCATTGGGATGCCAAAAAGGAACTTACTCACTAGGAATTACATCAACGCAATAACAAATATAGGTCCTCCTCTGTCAGAATAAGTGTCTAACTAGAAGGTGATAGATGAGCTTCATTTTGCTCTTTTCAGAGCACATGTTTTCAGTTTTGGATACTCATCACATTTTAATAAAAACAACGATATGATGGTGATCAATCCAGAGGATGTTGATCAATTTTCTTTGGTTGTTTGGAGGTTTTTCCATTTAGAACTGATAATATTTAGTCTGGAGAGTAAAGACCTGGGGATGGGTATGGAAAGTACTATAACTAACTTCAAGTATTTGAAAAATGGCTATATCCAAAAGGGTTAAAACTTTACCTGCTTTGATGCAGATGGCAGAAATAGAAGGAATAGCCAAACAGATTTAGGCTAGATGTCAAGAGAAACTTAAGGCCAATTAGAGCTTTTCAAAAGTGCAATGAGCTTCCTGGGTTGCTCCACACTATAGATCTACAAGCAAGATATAAATAACCTCATGGGCGGGAAGAAGAGATATTCTAGAGCGGATTTTCATGGAGGTACAGAGCCACCTAGGACTAAGTATGTCCTTGTAGTTTTCTTAGTTTCAAGAATTTCTAGGGCCAGATTTCATTACAATATGGTCAGCCTGTCACTGATGAGACTTAGGGAGGCGTATCTCCAGATAGCTAGAATAGTCCGTTTTTACCTGGGATGGTGTTTGAACCTGTTAAACCTTATGCTCTGCTCAGATAACCATCTGGAATCAATGATGTCAACACTACCATGACGACTCAGAATAGGTCTTTAGCAGGTTTGAATTAAAGTCTCCTATAGGATGTTAGCTATTAACACATTAATTCTTCCTAATAGATTTAAAAATCTGAGTTCAAAGTGCCAAAGCCTTTTTGACACGACCTCCATTTACTCAACCATCAAGATGGTTCTGATACATGCCTTTGCCCACACCTGGGATGTATTATCTCTTAACCCCTCTGTCCCTTAGCTTAGGGATTGTTGTATTTAATGGTGCTTCGTTAATGTTTATTATATTGAAGAGATCAGCTATTAAAACCTATGTCTGCCAATAAGAAATCTTTAACGGGGGGCTTAAATGAAAGCCGCGTGGCCTTATGGAAAAAGAGCAGGCACTAGAGGCAAGAACACCTCACTTCAAGGTCCACCTCTGACACAGGCTGGATGATGCTGGACAAGCCATTTCATTCTCCTTTGCCCCAGGCAACTATCTAAGAGCGCAAGTTTCATATTTGCACTGGCAGAAGGAATGTCCTGTCCAGGAATTCCTATAACAATGAAATCATTGGTCTGGTCCAAAAAAGAGGGAAGGATTTACAACATAAAAAAGTAATGGACTTTGGTCAAGACCTGTGGGTGCAAGGATTAACTATCACTTCCAAGCATGTTTTTGCCAAGTCCCTTGACCCCTTTGAGGCTCAGTTTTACAAATGATCTAAAACCAGGAAAATAATACTTGTATTTCATGACATCATAGTATTTGTCCATTTGTTTTTTTACTGTTTGTTAGTTTTGGTGGGGACCAAGTAAAATAATGTACATGAGAGTATTATATGAATATAAAGTTATATATGACTACAGTTGTCGTGAATGCTATCATACTTCAGAAGCAAATCAGTGAAGTAAATTAAATGGAAATTTAAGATGATGCTGGCAGATGAACCACTGAAGGGAAAATATCGTGTTCATGTCAATTTAAAAGGAGATCCAGCTGTATCTGGTCCTAATATTATCCTAATTATTCTAATATTATGCTAATATTGTATATTATAACAATATTATGCTAAAATAGCATAATAACTTAATATTATGCTAATGCACACATTTTCCACAAAAGGGTCAGTAGTGTTTTCTTGCCATGTGACCAACATGCAAACACGCCCAAGAATTCCTTATATCTCCTGAGGAGCTGGTAGAGAATAGCCAGTGAACTGGATCCTCAAAACAGAGCCAGAAGCCAAGTGTCCTTTTAATGGGGTAGATTAGTAGAAAAGCCTTCATTTCAAACATAGATTTGGGTTCTACATTCAGCCCTCCAAGGTGTTGAAGACTAAGATGTCACTGCCAACTCTGGTTTGCCCAGAAAGCTAATCAAGAACGTGCTCTAAACTGAAATCAACCTTTCCCAAAATCTCAAGCAACAAGACAAGGTCCCAGGAATTTGCCATAGAACCAACAAAATTGAGAAGAATAGTATGCTTTCAGTTTGTGCTGAACATTTGTGTCATTGGGTGGTGCCTCAGCAGCTATACAGCCTGTTTGTTGCTAACAGTTCCCGTGACAGATGGAAAATCAGGCAAACTATAACATCCCCAATTTCTATCTTTGACAAAGCTAAAATATACATTAGCTTCCCCCCTCCCACAAAAAAAAAAAAAATAACACAATTAGTCATGTACTTGCTGGTTCATTTGGGAAGCACCACAAATAGTTCTTTGGAAAGTCACTGCACCCCAGGTGCCAAGCATAATGAGAAGCTTAACCATTGCCTACAATGCCTGGCTCACTTCCTGTGGTTTACTCACTTTCTCAACGATAGGTGAAAAGCTGGGTATCAACAACATCACAAAGACAGGAGAAACAACTGACCTGAACCAAAGGCACTGAAAATCTCTCATTGGCCTAGCATTTGCAGATGCATTTTAATGCAGAGAAATCTGCATTCCAAACCATCTCATTGCACATTTGGCAAATTAAACACAACTTATCATTTAGACAGCTCAGACTAAGAGCCATAATATAGATTTTTGAGTTAGAAGTAATAATGATAGCACATCTCATTTAAAGGCTCAGAAAGCATTTTATATTTAGAATGTCATTGGATCCTTGTGACAATCCAGCGAAGTAAGTGCTCATTTGTTCCCCATTTTTCAGATGCTGAAACTAAGTCAAAGGGCTGTTAAGTGACTTGCCCAAATTCAGACAGCTAGTAAGTGCCCGAAGCAGAATTCTAAACCCAAGTCTTCCTAACTCTAGGAAGTGCTCTGCTCTCATCCACTGTATCATATTGACTCTTAGATTCCAACTTCCTCTTTTTACAAGTGAAATTGAAGACCAGAGAGGTAAAAGTTGCTGGGGATGGAAGCTCAATTCCATGTGGACAGTCTCGGGCGGGTAAAGGTGGGAACTTCTAAATCTTAGAGTTCTCACGAGGCCCCCCAGGAAACAACTGGGAATCGAGGTGAACCGAGCTATCTCGTGTATTTCCGCCTCTTCCCGTGAGAGACGTGATGGGAGAGAGCTCTCCCCGCCCTCGAGATTGTCCCGGATCTGGGCACACCTAGTTACCTAACAGGCACGGTATTCAGATGCAAACTATGCGGCTGGAGAGCTTAAGTAGGATCAGGAAAGCCTGAAAGTTCTTTTGGGCGGAGGGGCCACGTGTGAGGACAACAAGGCTCCGCTTTTCCTCTCTCCTCTCTCCCCTCCCCCTCTCTCCCCACTTATACTTCTACTTCCAATCTCTTATTGTAAGATCTTTGCCTCCTTGGGAGATTCTTCACTCCCTCCTAAGGAAGAATTCCCCTGCACTTGTAACTAGACCCTGAAATAAAGCTCAACCCTTGTTCGACTCTGGAACATCCTTTCTCTCATACGAGCATCCGGTTTGGCCAACCGAAGACCTCCGATAGAGGTAAGGGAAGACTCGGGTAGCCCTCAGGCCTCTAGGCCTGGCAAAAAGTCTCCTAGGTTGTAAGTTTGTTGTCATTGTTCCAGTTGTAACCCCTATTTGGGAAATACTTGGCAAAGATTGGTTTGCCATTTCCTTCTCTAGTTTATTTTATAGATGAGGAAACTGAGGCAAACTGGGTTAAACAGGGTCACACAGAAAGGAAGTATCTGAGGCTGGAATTGAATTCAGGTCTTCCTAACTTCCTAACTCCAGCCCCCATGCTCTATCTCCTGAGCCACCAACTACGTCTAAATTGTAAGTAGCAGAACTGAAATTTGAATCCAAAGTTGCTTAGTCCAAATCCATTTTTCTTTCCAGTCCCTCATGCTAGCTCTCCTACAGATGCAAATAAAATTTCCCCCATTGTTTTTTCCCACTCCCTGGATACCTAAGTTCTAGACTTGTTTGTTTGTTAGTCAGTCAATCAGCACTTGTTGTGTGCCAATCAGCACAAGCTGTGTGCCAGATACTGTGATAAGTACCAGGCATACAAAGAAAGAAACATTTCTTCATATGAAAAGCATCATCCCTGTGGAAACCAACAAGCATATTTGTATAGTAAGTCATCATACATTATACATCAATATTAGGCCATTTTCTAGTTTCCCATTTCATCTTAGTTAATGAAATAATCCAAGGTCCCAAAGAGAAAGGGATGAAATAAAGCACAATTAGCTCCCCTTCAAAACATCTCTTCTTCTTCCATCTTGATGTATAAGCAGGAAACTCAACCACCTCAACTAGATGTGAACCTTTTATTTTTAAGAATTCTGATTTTTCTAATACAGTTCAAGCCTATCTTTTATAGGACATGAATTACAGCAAGCACAATCAAATAAGATTAATATATAGTAACATTTTATGGAGTGTTTTCTGGTTTACCAAATAATCTCTTCACAACTACTCAGTGAGGTAGGTACTAGAAATGGTGTCAACCCTGTTTTACATATGAAGAAACTTAGCTTCACATTAATGGACTTATTTACACGCTCAGAGGTTCCAAGTGTCAGACTCAGAATTAATATTCTAGCACTCACTAGTAGACTAACTAGTCTTTTGTACCACATTTGTATTCCTGTCTTGCTTTGGGTATACTGAATTAAAATATAATGCCATCTCAATTAATATAGAGTATATAAAATAAAATGTTGTTGACGCTGATGCTGCTACTGTTATGTTGTCTGATTCTTCATGACCCCATTTGGAATTTTCTTGGCAAAGATCCTAGAGTGGTTTGCCATTTCCTTCTCCAACTTAATTTACAGATAAGGAAACCGAGGGAAACACGGTTAAGTGACTTGCCTGAAGTCACCCACCTCTATCTGAGGCCAAATATGAACTCAGGAAGATGAGTCTTCTGGACTCCAGGCCCAGCACTATAACCACTGCACCTCCTAGGTGCCCTATAAATAAAATACCAATATAATCAAATTTTGGCAGAACATGACATGGGAAAAATGAGGACGGAGCATCATATCACTAATGAAGAAGTGCATATGGTAAGTTTAAAAGATGAGAGGCAGCAGGATACAGCAAAAACCTGGAAGATTTTGAGTCAGAGGATTTATAATCTATCTCCTCATTTCCCAGGTGATTCTGGGCAGGTTGCAACTGCATTGAGACTCAATTTCTCATTCATAAAATGAGCAAAGGCACAGAGTGAGTGGGATACACCCCGGAGAAAATTTTAGGGACCATCCCTACGACAGAGTGTATGATTCATGTGGGAAAGTAATGGGAAAGAGAGTTGAATAGGTAAGTTAACAGAGGGCTCTGATTGCCAGACTTGTACAAATAACCAGATGGGCATGTTAGGCTCTTCTCAGGGGAGTACTATTAAGAAAGCATTGTATAGGATTAATTTGTGCATATGGTATAGAATGGATTGGAGCAGAGTGAAGAGTAGGAGAGTAGGTTAATACATACACAATTACATAGGCATGAATTATTGACATTCTAATCTAGAGAAGAGCCAGAAGAAATGGCAAGGAAGACACGAATGAACAGAACCTGATGACTGATTAAGTGTGAGGGATGAAGAGAAGAGTCAAAGAGAATGCCAAGGTCTTAGAGAGATGGGAGGGTGCAGGAAAATAGAATGTGGATACTTTCAATAGATTTAAGAAGGGAGAGATTCTGATAAAAAAAAATGAGTGTGGTGAAGAAAGATTATGATTTTTATCTTACACTTGCTGAGTCTAGTTAACAAGAACTTCTACATGGAATATTAACAGTCTTTTGGGTCCTTGTGGGCCTCTTTGTAGCAACTCTATGTAAGTGGATGAGGGGATGCTGCAAAGTGAGAACAATTTTCCTCAGGGGCTGTCAGGGCCAAACACACCAAGTCCCCACCCAAATCTGTCTGCTATTTGACTCACTACACCTCATTAATCCATTCACATCTAGTTCAAAGGCAGTCAAGATATGTTTTGATATTATCTCATATACAAAGAAATGGAAAACAAACTAATTAATTAAATTACTTTTGAACCCCAAATCCATTTTAAGAAAAATGAAGAAATTTCTGTCTTCTAACTCAAACCCTGGTCTCTGACTTAGATTCAGTGTATCTGTCTATACAATTTGTTAACAATAACAAATAATACTAAGAAATACATAAACATTTCAGCAAGGTATCAGTTATGAGAGAGATCAGAGTCAGAGTCATCTCTAATCAACAGCTACAATTGTCTCTTCCAATCTCTTTTAATTTGACAAAAAATTTTAAGTGCCTTCTGTGTGTCAGGCACAGTGCTAAGTTCTGGGTATACAAATGCAAAGAATAAAACAACCCTATTCTCTCAAGAGGGAGCTCAAGGGCACAGTGAACAGAGTGCTAGACCTAGAAGCAGAGCTGAATTCAAATTCAACCTCAAACATTTACTACCTGTGTGAACATGGACAAGTCACCTCAGTGTACCAATTAGGTCTCCTCATCTGTAAAATGGAAATAATAATGAGATCTCTAACTCTCAGGGTTGTTGTGAAAATAAAATGTGACCATATTTGTAAAGTACTCTACAAACTTTAAAGTGCAGTATATAAATTAGCTGTTATAAAGAGTTTACATCCTAACTAACACTGGAGACAGTCCAACAACTAATTTCTCTTCAACGTCTATTAAAAATTTCTTGGAAATTTTCTACAGAATGTTTTGTCCATTGAATAAAAGTTAAAAATCTATATTCTTAAATGGTTTCTCAAAGATAGCAGTTAACTCCAAAATCTCTCACAGACTCATGAGTATGGTTAACTCTCCAAGTCTCCCCAGGACAAATTTTCTCTCTGTCCTCACCCCATGGCTTTCACCAGCTCCTCTACAGATAAAAGTTAGCTATCAATACACAGGATTCTATTTCTTGTCTCTTGTCTGCAGAAACAATATCCAAAGTCTCAATGAGAGGGGGCCGTGTAAGTTGGGTTCACACTAATAATTTATATTTAGAAATCTCTGCCTTTAAGGTTTGCAAAAGGCTTTCTTGATAGTCACTAAGACTGGAAAATGTTGATCTGAGAGTAATCAACAGAGAAGATAATAGTTGAAGTCAGGAGAGCTCTCTGAGGGAAAAGAGGAGGAGAAGAGCAAAGGCTAGAAGAATTCAGCCCTAAGTGTGATTAACTGGTCCCATATGAGATCCAACCCACACCCTTGGCTTCATTAGTTCAGTTCTCTTACCAATTAAGCTAACTAGCTGATATTATGAATTATTCCAGTTCCATAGTATTACTGCTTTAAGGTAAAGGAAATGAAAGAAGAATATGGATAGGTGATAAGTCATAAGAAAATGAAGAACTAGGAAAACAGTTCATTGTTGCTCAGTGGCTCAGTCATATCCAACTCTTCATCACCCCATGGACCACAGCATGCCAATACTGTCCATGGGGTTTTCTTGGCAAAGAAGCCAGAGAGGTTTGCCATTTCCTTTTCCAGTGGATTAAGGAAAACAGAGATTCAATGACTTGCCCATGGTCACAGAGTTAGTAAGAGTCTGAGACCATATTTGAACTCGTCTTCCTGACTCCAGACCCAGTGCTCTATCTCCTGAGCCACCTAACTGCCTCAGTTAATCCGTACATATAAATAAGAGAAAACTTTTTTGAATGGCTCAGTCCTTGCTAAAAAGAAAAGCAATAGGGCTACTATTCAAATTCACATCTATTCCAAACCTTGAGTAAGATCAAAGGATCAGTTCCAAACATGTGTGCCTTTGGGAAAGGCAGCACACTCTCAGTATTAGGCTTTCCTACAGGTGAAAATAATTTGGAATTTGGACTTTGTTGATTAACAGGCATACGAATTATTATGTGGCATGGACTCTAGAGATGTCCCACAGTGGGGTAAAAAGGGCATTGAGTCAGGAGTATGGAGCTTGGGATTTTAGACCCAGCTGTGTCATTGGTTAGTGGTGTGAATTTTAAAAAGTTGATTAGCCTTTGTGACCTTGAATTATATGAAAAATGGGCATAATAATATCTTGTCTACTTCACAGAGCTTTTGTGAGCATCAAGGGGAGTAGTACACAGGCAAGCAATAGTTACTACAGAGCTTTACAGGCATAAGGTATCACTTGCTTTTTTCTATCCAGTCTCAATTAGGTCGCTAGCCGTGGGTGGAAGTATTTAAAAGCAGTGAATAACCACGAAAAAGCAACATCTCCTTATAAAGGAGAAGGCCATGTGGTGAGGTGAAAAGAACACTGGATTTGGAGTCAGATGACTTGGGTTTAACCTTGGCTCTGCTATTTACCTTCCAAGTATTATATCAATGTTGATTGTTGCTGCTTTTTTTTATTAGTATCAATTATTATTATATCCCATCATACTAGGCAAAAGTCTATCTGATCTTTACACGAGCTCACCATTCCCTAAAGAATTTGAGACTTAGATATAGGTAGATTTGTCCTTAAATATCTCACACATATGTTTTATATCCTTAGAAACCTTGTCTGGAAGTTTCATGCTAGCCATTTCACTGTGTTCTCTTAGCAATCATGGTTAAGTACCAAAGGTGCCTGACAATGCCAAAAAGCAAGAAATTAGGCAGTTGTGTTACAGGTCTTTAGGAAAATAATGTCATCATTACAAACATGTTTTTCTTGGAAGTAGACAAAATTTCAACATGTTTCCAGTGTTCTGTAGAAAGAAAGGCTAATACAACAATGACCAAATAAAATAGCCATCATGGCTTGATTATTAAAATCAAACTCTAATTGATCACAGATTTTCACAAAGTATATAAGCACTATTTACAAGATATGATTAACTGTCTCTCAATGTATTTACTGAAAATAGAATGTCAAGAAAATTGTATGACTTTACCATTTCAGAACTTGTTCTATGTAGTCCAAAAGAAGCACAAATTATCATGGCCTTAAAGTTGAGATATTCAGTGTTAACAGAAAGCAGACCACCTGGAGCAAAAAGAAGGTAAGATGTTGTGTTCAAAACTAGGCTCCCTCCTTCCTTCAACAAATGTCTACAGCACGTCTACAAAGTAAAAAGTCTAGGAGGTAGGTTTGATACCTCAGCTACCACTAATATGACCCCATGAATAACCTTTTACGTATTGACAAGAGATGCAGATCCAGAGAATCCCTCAATTTTTATTGCCCACTCTCTGGAAGGCAACCCCCTTCCCTCTTTTTTCATCTAGCTCTGTAGCTTCAGTGACATAGACATCTCTCAGGGAGGGAACTGATTCTACCAGTGGATATCAGTAACTGCCCTACAACTTATTGTCTAGACGAATTGGCTAAAGAATTGAGAGATGAAATGAGTTATCTAGTCATATATAATCAGTATGTGTCAGTTTCTCACCTGAAGATCCCTACACAGATGAAATCACAGATATGACCAAAAAAGGGGGAAAAGGGTTATAAAAGAAATTGGAAAACTAAATTAATAATTTATGCCAATAGCAAAAAAACAAAAATATAAAACAAAATTCAACCCTTACTAACTTTCAGCCTTTTATTACTCCACATTCTCCTTAATCCCCATCCCTGCATCAGTACCTGTCTTTTTTTTTCTCCTCTAGGGTAAGGTTTGGTTCATTTTTTTGTCTTTATTATCCATAGTGCCAAGAACTGAGTTGTACCTTCATAAATGCTTCTTGACTGGTTAATTGATTGACTGATCCAAAAAGTTCAACAAATACAAATGGCACTGGATCTATTCTCTTCTTCCTTTTCCATGAAAATAAACTTTAGTGCTTCATAAAAACGGAAGAAAATTCATCAGTGGCACTTATCTAAAATAAATTAACTTATTTTTTGATGCAGATTTTGTATCTCTTAGGCCCTTATCATGTCTCCTCTGGACTATTTCCTGCTTCAAATTTTTCACTTCTCCAATCCAGCCTCTTCACAGCTGCCTCCTTAATAATCCCAAAGAACAAGTATGACCATATCAATCCCATGCTCAGGATGCTTCAGTGACCAGCTATTGCTTCTCAGAGAAAATAAAAACTCCTCTATTTGCAACTCAAAGGTCTCCACCGTCTGGCCTGTCTTTCCAGACTGAACACATTACTTCATATATACTACATTTCAGCCAAACTGGCCTACTCACTATTCCCTATACATCACATTAAGGTATCTAGGTGGCAGAGTGGATGGAAAGCCAAGAAGACTCATCTTCATGAGTTCAAATCTAGTCTCAGAGACTTACTAGTTGTATGACCCTGGGCAAGTCATTTAATCCTGTTTGCTTCAGTTTCCTCATTGTAATGGTAAGGGAATTTGAAGATCTTCCCCGTCCCTTAATAGGCCCATGTGACCTGCTCTGAACTCTGGTCCAGCCCACAGCCTGAGTGGAGCCAGTGGTGGAAGGAGCTTGACAAATTGATGGAGCAGGAAGGGTGCAGCAGGAAGAGAGAGTGAGGCAGATCTGGGAGAGAGAGCAGGCAGCAAAGCAGAAAAGCTAGTGTGAATGAGAGAGGGAGTGATTTTGCCTAAGGGAGCTTATTTGTGGGGAGGCCTGATGGAAGGAAGGCTTGGGGATTGATAATTTGTATAGATTCCTTTGTTACTGTAATGGATTTGGCTTTCTGGTGTTTGAATAAATGTCTTGGTTTCATCTTTGAGGAAGAGAGTTTATATTTTGTGAACTGACCCTGGAAATACGCACACATATCCACAGCAGCTGCTCTTGTTATTGCATTGGTGTTACACTCATCTATAAAATGAACTAGAGAAGAAAATGGCAAACCACTCCAGTATCTTTGCTAAGAAATTCCAAACTGGAGTCACAAAGAGTCAGACACCACTGACCAACAGCATACATGATATTCCATCTTCCACCTCCATATCTTTGCACAGGCTGTCTTCTGTTTTTAGAATGCTTTTCCTCCTCACTTCTCCCTCTGAGAACTCTACTCATTTTAAGGCCCAACTCAAGTGACACATCCTTTTGGATTCCTTTCTTGATTTCCTCAGTTGCTAATTGCCATCCTCTATCCCTCCTCCCCACTCCAGAAAAAATCACTGAATTTATTTGGCATATTTTCCAAATTTGTTTGTATGTGAACAAATTGTAATTCCATAGTAATAAGCTCCTTGAGGGCAGGATCTATATCACTTTTGTGTCTCCAGAAATTAGCACAATGTGATGCACCTATATAGTAGCTTTTTAATAAATACTTGTTATCCTTTTGATTGATGTATCAATAACTGGAATGTCAATATCTGGCTTATCAATAACTATTACAAAAGCTCATTCTAACCCTGTGACTGTTATATAACTTTATATACTAACAACTTTTGAACATTAAATATAAAACAGGTACAAATATCTATATTACTGAGCTTCTTGCAAGTGATAATCAGTTATTCTAAAGAGGGGAAAGCAAACATGTTTTTGCATGAATATTTGTACTCTAAAAGGCAGAATTTCCTGATCTGGCTCTTACTACCTGTGTGACCTTGTACAAATCACATAATCTCCCTAGGCCCCAGTATATTCAACTATAAAATAAGGGGGTTGGACCAGCTGGTCTCTGAAGTCCCTTCCTGCTATAGATCTATGATACTACAAGCTTTAGCAGAGTACCTGATGGATATCTATTCTGCTATGACCAATCTTCACAAAAGAGAGAAACTTTGTTCAGTACTTTCTTCACATTCAATCCTGTCCTTGGCCTCTTCACCAACAAGCTTGTTCTGCTTCTTTCTTCCCTCCTTCCTACTCTCTCTTAAAGGTTTTCCTGACTCATTTGAACAGCTGCTTGATTTTTACAAGTTTTGTCTTCCCACAGCTCACAGCTGCATTCTCAGGGCATGTTCTAACCTCCAACTCCGACTGAGTCTCTTTTGGCTCTCCCTATGATATCCAGTCTCCACCTGTGTATTCCATCTGGGTTATCTCCAATGCTCTTTGCAATTGGGATCTCACAGGAACTGCATCGACATTAAAAAAAAAATTTTTCCTGCTTCTTTTTAATTCCTCTCATAAGGGAAAATAACTGAAACAAAGGACATTTTATCATCAGTTTTGGACCAGGTCTGTGGTTTCTTAGAGCAGAGAACTCCAAAAGCAATGACTCCCTCTTTCAGGGCAAATCAGGATCTGTCCTGCAACTTCTAACCCTAGAGAACACCGAGAACACAGACAATGGGAGAAGAACCACGGTCTTTCTTGACTCTGATGCCATTTCTCTACCTATTACTTGTTTCCTCTCATTTTATCTTCATGCTGAGATGCAAATTCCATCTTGCTGATTCTCAACATGATCTGTCCCCAAATAAGAAACAGCAGAGAATGTAAAGAAACCATGGATTCAGTAGGCTTCTCTGGATGACAGATAATTTCTTCATTTTATACATGAGAAAACTGAGGCCAAATTTTGCCCACTTCTAAATCTATGAGCTACTTGTTTCCTCCTTTAAGTTGATACAACTTCTGGTCCTCTAGCCCGAGGGAATTTACAATTCATAGGATCATAGATTTAAAACTAAAAGACAACTCAAAGTTAATATAGTACAAGTGACTCCTTCTACCAGATGAGAAAGCAGAGGTTTAGGGGGCAATATATAACTTGTCTAACATCATACTCCAAGGGAGGAATTGAACACAGATCCTTTAACACCCAACTCAGTCCTCTTACCATGATACCAAACCACCAATTCAGTTCAACAAATATTTAATTAACTCCAATTGTATATGTAGCACTGTGTAGGTACTAGAAAACTTGCAAGGTTTACACAACGTCTCTGACTCCATGGAGCTTACTTACAGTTTAGTGAGACCTACAAAGAGAACTATGATATAAAATACATGCTCTAGTTGCTTGAGGATAAAGAGTGTTAGATATTTTTTTAATCTGTCTCCAATGCATGGAAGACTGTGTTGCACATGGTAGGTACTTCATTACTGCTACTGCGTTGAATAATAAATTTTCTATAGATGAAAAACAAAAAACTACTTGAAAGCTGAAGTGATGGAAATATCAAGGAAAACCTCATGGTGGAAGCAGCATTTGAGCCTAAAGCTCCCTTCTCATGCATCCACTTTGCAATACATGATCCTTAATAGCAGAGACTATTTACTTTTGTATTTGTATTCTAGTACTTAGTACAGTGATTGGCACAAAGTAGGTCCTTAAAAAAATGCTTTTTGATTGATTGATACAACTTTTTGTTTCTGAAACCTGTCATCTCTTCTGCTAGTCTCTGAACAGTCAAAGACATGTCTGGTATACACAAGCCAGTTTGAAAACATGGTTTCGTTAAGTGTTTACTATATGCCAGGTACTGTATTAAGCACTGGGGTCACAAAGAAAAGAGAAAACATTGTCCCAGCTCTCAAGGAGTTCACACCACAATGGAGGGGACAATATGCAAAAAATTGCAGATATCATGGTAGTAAAATGCATGGAGTGCTGGCCTTGGGGGTAGAAAGATCAGAGTTAAAATTTTGTCTCAGACAGTAACTGTGTGATGCTGGGCAAGAAATTTAACTTCTCTTGGTCTCAGTTTCCTCATCAGTAAAATGAGGTTAATCAAACCATCAACTTCTTAGGGTTTTTGTGAGGATCAAATGAAATTTTATATACATACACACACACACACACACACACACACACACACACACACACACACACACACACACATATATATATAAAACACTTTAAACTTGAAGCCCCATATAAATGCAAGCCAAAATGTATGTATACTTGTGTGTATACATATTTGTATGTATATATATGCATATAAATATACCTATATACTCATATATGCATACATACAAACACATATTCATATGAGTGCAGTGTAAAATGAAGGTAATCTAAAAGTGAAGGCACTACCAATGGGAATGGAGGGTGTTGAAAAATGAGAAAAGTCTTCTGAAGCATGTGAGATCTGAATCTTGACTTGAAGAAAGTAAAGGAAGCCAAGAGGTAGAGGTAAGGGGGAAGAACATTTCAGGCCTAGGGGGAAAACAGTGAAAAGGTAAGAAGTTGGGAGATGGAGTCTCATTTGCAAGTAACAGCAAGAAAGCCAATGTCACTGTATTGTACAGTACCTTGAGGCAAATAAAGTAAGAAGAATAGAAAAGGAGCAAAGGGACAGAGTGTGAAGAGATTTAAAAGTTAAACAGATGGATTTATATTTCATCCTAAAAGTATCAGGGAGACACTGGAGTACGTGACTTGAGGGTGCCAAAGGGGTTGAGAATGGCACAGGACTGATGGGATTGGGTGACACAGAGTAAGGTGATGTCCTTGACAGTAACAGGGAATTTTGGAAGCAGGGAGGTGTTTGGGAGAAAGATAATGAGTCTTATTTTGTATTTGTTGAGGTTGAGATACCTATAGTCTATGGAAGTTGGTGATATGAGACTAAAGCTCAGGAGAGAAGTTAGGCTGAATACAGGTATCTGAAAATCATCTTTATTGAGAAGATAATTGAATCCCTGTGAGCTGATGAGATAACCAAGTATAACAATATTAGAGAAGAAGAGAATCCAGGAGAAACGGGGAGACATTTATAGTATGGTGTTGGTTTTTTGACAACAGAGCACAACAGAGAAACTCCTCAGACTCAGGGAACTCAGTTGAATCTACCAAAGACCTTCATGACAAACAGAATAGCACCAAATGATTTCCTTTTCTTCTTTCTCTTTATTCCTAAAATGTCTACTAAACATTTCTTATATACAACACAATGCACTAGATAATAGGAGAAATTAAAATATCAATAAGTCATGACTTCTGTATGCAAGAAATTTACAATGAAATCAGGGTTTTACTGATTTAAAACATTGCTGGAGTTTGGAGGGGACAATTGGTAAGGTACTTCAGATTAATATTTAATATTTTACAGAACTTTATATGTGGTATCTCATTAAAACCTCACAGATATCTTGTAAAGTAAATACTTTAAGTATTGTAGGGTCTAGACCTTTGATTTCCTGGTTTAAGAAGCTCATAGATAAGGAAAGTGTCTGTACCAATGGAAGCCATTACTTCCTTTGCAAATTTTTAAGCTGGATCCCAATGAGTTCCAATAATAGATCCCATGAAGTAGTCTTGTTATTCGAATTCACACTGCATATTTATTTTGGGCTGGAAGCAATGACCATATTTTAAATAACTGTAACTTCAAATCATAAGAATTTGAATCCTTGACCACTTCATGAAATCAATTATTTGCACTAATCAGAATTTAGCTTTGCTCTTAAAGCATTACCTAGAGCATTAAGAGGCACAGGGTCACACAACCAATGTGTGTCAGAGGTAGGGCTTGGAACAAGGTCTTCCTGGCTTGACTGTCAGCTCCCACTGCTTTACTGTGCTGCCTCTAGAAAGTATGAGCAGCATTATTTGTCCTATTTGGCAGATGATTAAACTTAAGCTGAGATTTTATTATTTGATTTACAGGTTATATCTAGTTAATATTAAAGGCAGGATTTCAGGCCAAGACTTCCTGATATGAAGGTTAGCACTGTTTCCACTATGCACGGTTCAAATTTGATCTTTTGATCTGTTCTGTGGGGCTGAAGGAGCACATAGCAAACAGTGCACAGGCTGTACCAGCACATCACCCCTCCCTGCCCCAGGAAGGGCTGAGCAAGAGGCCCTGGGTACTCTGATGCAGTGGCCGCACTGCAGAATCTCAGGCATATTAGTCCAGGACAGGAGTCCAGCAGAACTGAGAGAGTGAGAGCCTCAGAGCCCCAGTTATTTGCAGCAGCTGCTCCTGAGACTATGAGCCCACAGATTAAATGTCTGTACCTACTTGAACTTCCAGGAACCAAAATGATGGAGTGATCAGTAAATGCTCTCTCCCCCTCCCCTTATTGACCTTGAAAGGACCATAAAATATTTCCCCAGAAAAATCCTGGAACAATGGGATCAGCAGAAGGGGCAAACAGTCTCTTACCATATGAGGCTAGGAAAATCACTAAGCAGGGTCCTTCTTGCTATGGTTGAAGGAGACCAGTGCAGGACTGGAACTGTCCCAGACAGCCCCACCTCAGCAAACCAGGAGGAGTTTCAGAGTCCCAGAGGGGTGGAGCCCTGCATCCACCAACACCAGTAACCCAGATATGGCTCAGCACCCCAGGGGAATCGGGAAGACACTAGGGCAGCTGGGATCACCAACCACTGAGCTTGCCTATGCTCTAGCTCAGCAGAGGAACCTCCTGTGGCCAAACCACCCCTCCCCCACACTTAACAAGTGAGCTCCAGGGCAAATGTGGGGAAACACAAAAACACTTCACCTGGCCTCTGCTTTCTCACACCAGGTGGCTCAGCACTAGGTAAGCTACAGCACTCTAGCCTCTAGCTGAAAGAGGCCACAATACACAAAGCCTCAAGTTCAAGGTACAAGAACTGTGGCACAGAGCCCTTCATGCCCTAGAAGCAGAGATCTACTTTAAAAGCCAGGAAAAGGGTGATTGTCATCATCATGAGTAAAAAGCAAAGCAGGAAAGAAAAGACCACAGAATCTTTCTATGGGGACAAGGACCAAAACACGAATACTAAAGAGGTCAGCACTGAAACTGTACTCCCATTTATACTTCAGAAGGGACTATGAACTGATCACAAGCACAAAGACCACTCTTGGAAGAGCTTAAGAAGGATTTTAAAAGCCCAATGAAAGAAATAGAAGAAAAACTGGCCAACGATTTTAAAAGTATGAAAAAAGAATTCACTGAAGAGAACAGGACCTTAAAAAGGAAAATTGGACAAATGCAAGAGGAAGCACGAAACATAACTGGGTAAACTGGAAAAATGGAAAAGGAAGCACAAAACCTAAATGGGAAAATTGGACAAATGGAAAAGGAAGTACAAAAACCAACTGGAGAAAATAATTCCTTAAAAGGAATAATTGAACAGATGGAAAAGGAGGTGCAAAAATTAACTGAAGAAAACAATTTGATAAAAATTTGAATTGGGACAGTAGAAGCTAATGACTCATGAGACATCAACAATCAGTCAAATAAACTCTAAAGAATTAAAATATAGAAGAAAATGTAAAATATCTAACTAGATAAATAACTCACCTGGAAAATAGATTCAGGAGAAAAAATCTAAGAATTACTGGCCTACCAGAAAGCCATGATGACAAAAAAAAAAACATGGACAATATCTTCCAAAAAATTATCAAGGAAAACTGCCCAAAAGTCCTAGATACAGAGGACAAAATAGTCATCAAAAGAATCTGCTGTTCACCTCCTGAAAGGGATCCCAAACTAAAACACCAAGGAATACCATTGCCAAATTCTAGAACTATCAAGTGAAGGAGAAAATGCTACAGGCAGCCAGAAAGAAACCATTCAAATATCGAGGAACTACAGTCAGGATCACACAGGACCTTGCAGCCTCTACATTAAAAGATCAAAGGAATTGGAATACGATATTCCATCAGTCAAAGGAGCTGGGACTACAATCAAGGATCAATTACTCAGCAAAGCTGAGCATAATATTTCAGTCAAGGAGAGACATTCAATGAAATAAGAGATTTTCAGACCTTCCTGATGAAAAAGTCAGAACTCAATAGAAAATTCGATCTTCAAATGTAGGTCTCAAGACAGGCATAAAAAGATAAACAAAGGGAAAAACCTTGCTACTCAATATGGACAAACTGTTTACATCCCTATAAGGGAAGATGATACTTGTTAATCTTGAGAATTGTATATTTATTATAAAATATATAAAGGATATACATAGAAAGAAGGAGTGAGTATAAAGTATATGATGTGATGTTAAAATGTGATTTAAGGGTGCGAAGGGACTGTAACAAGAGATGTGAAAAAGAGGAGGCAGAAAATGGTAAATTACATCACAGGAAGAGGCACAAAATTATATTACAGTAGAGAGAAAGAAGGGAGTGAGATGAGCACTGTTTGATATTTACTCTCATCTGATTTGGTTCAAGGAGGGAACTATAAACTTAATTACATATATAAATCTAACTAGTTCTATAGGCAGTAGGAGGGGAAGGGGGAAAGAAAAGGGAGGGAAGGCTAAAAGGAAGGGAAGAAGTTGTAAGGGTAAAGGGGAGTAAAAGGGAGGGGGGGCTGAAAGAAGGAAGGGAAGATTGCTCGAGGTGGTGGTCAAAAATTAAAACTCTATTGTAGAGGGGAAGGGAGAAGGGAGAATTAAAAGTACAAATGGGTGGAAAGAGGATGGAGGGAAAGACATAGATAGTGATCATAACTGTGAATGTGAATGGGATGAACTCTCCCATAAAACAGAAACAGATAGCAGAATGGATTAAAAAGCATAATCCAACAATATATTGTTTACAAGAAACACATTTGAAAAAGGGTGATACACACAGGGTTAAGGTAAAAGGCTAGAGCAGAATATTTTATGCTTCAGCTGATATAAAAAAAGCAGGGGTAGCAATCCTATCTCAGACAAACCAAAAGCAGAAACAGATCTAATCAAAAGAGATAAGGAAGGAAATTACATCCTGCTAACAGGAACCATAGTCTACAAAGCAATATCATTACTCAACATATATGCTCCAAGTGGTATAGAATCCAAATTCTTAGAGGAGAAGTTAAGGGAGTTGCAGGAAGAAACAGACAGCAAAACTATACCAGGAGGGGAAGCAGAGCCAAGATGGTGAAGTAGAAAGACACACCTATGCTAGCTCTTCTCCCATAGCCCATAAAATACCGGTAAAAAATGACTCTAAACAAATTTTGGAGCAGCAAAAGCCACAAAACGACAGAATGAAAGAGATTTCCACCCCACAGCAGCCCAGAAGGCCAACAAGAATGATCTATCACATGGGGCATGGAGTAGAGAGCAACACATGGAGCTCAGCCCAACCATGGCTGTGTGGCACTGGCAGGAACAAGAACAGAACAGTACTCGGGAGTGGAATTCCTGGCAGCAGTTGCAGTTCTCAGATCCCTTAAGCCACGAATGCCAAAGAAAGCTTCAAAGGTCAGTGAGAAATCTTTTTCACCTGTGTAAAAAGGGTCCTCCCTAGCCCCAGGAGCAGCAGTAGCTGCAGTCTCAGCAGTAGCATCCATAGTTGGAACCCTCCAGCTAAAGGCCCTGGGGGAATTGAGCTGCTACTCTGGGTCTCAGCCCTGAGTGGTGGCCTGAGGGTGAGGAAGAGTGCTGGTTGGCATGGTGGAGCTGGTGGAGGCTCTGGAAAGGGAATTTTACTTGCAGATCCTGGGCAGAAAAGATTTGGTAGCTCCCAGACCAGAGCCCAGGCCAGGAGAGGAGTAAACTCCTCTCTCTTGACTGTGCCATCTTGGAGGAACTGAGAACTTACAGATCCCCAGAGTACATCCTCCCTCTTAACAAAGGACTCAAAAGTCAAGTAACTGGCTGGGAAAATGCCCAACAAAGAGAAAAAAATAAGACTAAAGAAGGTTACTTTCTTGGAGAACAGATATTTTCTTCCATCCTTTTGGATGAGGAGGAAAAAGTCATACCACCAGAGGAAGACATAAAAGTCAAGACTTCTGAAAGCAAAATCTCCAAAATAAATATGCAATGGTCTCAGGCCATGGAAGAGCTCAAAAAGAATTTTTAAAATCAAATAAGAGAGGTGGAAGAAAAATTGGGAAGAGAAATGAGAGTGATGCAAGAAAATCATGAAGAGAAAGTCAACAGCTTGCTAAAGGACACCCAAAAAAATTCTGAAGAAAATAATACCTCTAAAAATAGGCTAATTCAATTGGCAAAAGAGGTCCAAAAAGCAAATGAGGAGAAGAAAACTTTAAAAAGCAGAATTAGCCAAATGGAAAAGGAGATTCAAAAATTCACTTGAAGAAAATAGTTCTCTAAAAATTAGAATGAAACAGATGGAAGCTAATGACTTTATGAGAAACCAAGAAATTATAAAACAAAACCAAAAGAATGAAAAATGGAAAATAATGTGAAATATCTCATTGGAAAAATAACTGCCCTGAAAAATAGATCCAGGAGAGATAATTTAAAAATTATGGGATTATCTGAAAGTCATGATCCAAAAAAAAAAAAAAAAGACCGTACACTTCGTCTTTCATGAAATTATCAAGGAAAACTGCCCTGGTATTCTAGAACCAGAGGGCAAAATAAATATTAAAAGAATTCACTGATCACCTCCTGAAATACATCCAAAAAGAGAAACTCCTAGGAATATTGTAGCAAATTCCAGACTTTCCAGGTCAAGTAGAAAATATTGCAAGCAGCTAGAAAGAAACAGTTTTAGTATTGTGGAAATACAATCAGGATAACACAAGACCTAGAAGCTTCTACATTAAGGGATCAAAGGGTTTGGAATATAATATTCCAGAAGTCAAAGGAACTAGGATTAAAACCAAGAATCACCTACCCAGCAAAACTGAGTATATTACTTCAGCGGACAAAAATGGTAATTCAATGACATAGGGGACTTTCAAGCATTCTTTATGAAAAGAACAGAGCTGAATAGAAAATCTGACTTTCAAACACAAGAATCAAGAGAAATCATAAAGGACTTACTAAAGGTGAACTGCTTACATGCATACATGGAAAGATAATATTTCTAACTCTTGAAACTTTTCTCAGTATTTGGGTAGTTGGAGGGATTATACACACATACACACACACACACACACACACATATAGACAGAGAGCACAGGGTGAGTTGAATAGGAAGGGATGATATCTAAAAAAATAAAATTAAGGGGTGAGAGAGGAATATATTGGGAGGAGAAAAGGAGGAATGAAAAGGGGCAAATTATCTCTCATAAAAGAGGCAAGGAAAAGCTTTTTCAATGGAGGGGAAAAGAGGGATGGTGAGAAGGAAAAAGTGAAATTTATTCTCATCACATTTGGCTTAAGGAAGGAATAACAAGCACAATCAATTTGGCATGAAAATCTATCTTACACTACAGGAAAGTAGGGGAGAAGGAAAAACGTGGGGTGGAGGGATGATGGAAGGGAGGGCAAATGGGAGGAGGGAGCAGTTAGAAGTAAACACTTTTGGGGAGGGACAAGGTTAAAAGATAGAATAGAATAAATGGGGGGCAGGATAGGATGGAGGGAAATATAGTTTGTCTTACACAATATGACTATTATGGAAGTCGTTTGCAAAACTACACATATGTAGCCTATATTGAATTGTTTGCCTTCTCAGTAGGAATAGGAGGGGAAGAAGGAAGAAAGAGAAGTTGGAACTCAAAGCTTTAGGAACAAATGTTGAGAATTGTTTTTGCATACAACTGGGAAATAAGAAATATAGGTAATGAGGTATAGGAATTTATCTTGCCCTACAAGACAAGAGAGAAGATGGGGATAAGGGAAGGGAGGGGTGTTAGAAGGGAAGGAAGATTGGGGAAAGGGGTAATCAGAGTGCATGGTGCTTTGGGGTGGGGGGAGGGGAGAGATGGGGAGAAATTTTGGAACTCAAAATTTTGAGAAAATGAATGTTGAAAACTAAAAATAAATTTTAAAAAACATCAAAAAACTATACTGGTGGGGGATCTCAGTCTCCCCCTCTCTGAACTTGATAAATCTAACCTCACAATAAACAAGAAAGAAGTTAAGGAGGTGAATAAAACTCTGGCTAAGGTAAATATGATAGATCTCTGGAGAAAATTGAATGGGGATACAAAGGAATATACCTTTTTCTCAGCAGTAAGGCACATATACAAAAATTTACCATGTACTATCTCATAAAATCCTCACAATCCAGTGCAGAAAGGCAGAGCCAGTGAATGCATCTTTCTCAGATCATAATGCAATAAAAATTATATGTAATAAAAGGCCATGGAAAGATAGACCAAAACTTAATTGGAACCTAAATAATCTAATTCTAAAGAATGAATGGCTTAAACTACAAATCACAGAAACAATCAACCACTTCATTCAAGAGAATGACAATAATGAGACAACCTACCAAATCTTATGGGATACTGCAAAAGCAGTTCTTAGGGGAAGTTTCATGTCTTTGAATGCCTACACGAATAAAATAGAGACAGAAGAGACATGCAGCTGAAAAAGCTAGAAAAAGAACAAACTGAGAATCCCCAAGTAAATACCAGATTAGAAATACTGAAAACCAAATAACCTATATCAAAAGTGAAAAGAGTGAACTCACCTCTAATGAGGAGGAAATTAAAACAATAATTAGAAATTACTTTGCCCAACTGGATGCCCATAACTTCCACAATCTAAATGAGATGAATGATTATTTTTAAAAATATATATTGTCCAGATTAAAAGAAGAGGAAGTTGAATACTTAAATAACCCCATCTCAGAAAAAGAAATTGAACAAGCCATCAATGAACTCCCTTGGAAAAAATCTCCAGGGCTGGATAGATTTACAAGTGAATTCTATCAAACATTTAAAGAACAGTTAATTCCAATACTATATAGGCTATTTAGGAAAATGGTGGAAGGAGTCCTCCCAAATTCTTTTTATGATACAAATATGGTTTTGATACCTAAACCAGGAAGAAACAAAACACAGAAAGAAAATTATAGACCAATTTCTCTAATGAACATAGATGCAAAAAATTTAAGTAAGATTTTAGCAAATACCAGCTTTCTTACTTGTTTGACTTATATGACTGAGCAATTTTATTTCACCTCCCTGAGGTGGCCAGGGACATGTCACTTCATCTTTACAGCAGCTTGTAGAAGGACAAAAGGAAGATGATGACATAGAGAACATACAGCAAAGCCTTCCTGCTTCTTAAATCATAAATGGCTCCATTATATAGTATCTAACTAATCCAGTTTTATATATAACTATAACCAGGGATGACCTTGTACATGCCCAGATCACCCAATACTGATACACTTTGCTTATTGAGGAAGACATACTGCATTCCCCTAACCCACTGGTGGAGGAGACTTTTTCATTTGGGTGCACAACCAGAACAGGTCTTTAAAAGAACCAGACTCACTCTCTTTTCTGTGCATTTTTTCCAATAGTGTTCAGAGAAGGGAAAATATCAAGTTAACCCACAGTTCAGGCAAGTATCACTAACTATGAGAAGGAAAAAGGCTTCCTTCTCAACCCTCCCCGTTTAGGCCCTTAAAGCCCAAGAAATGGGCTTGGGTTTGTTTTTATCTGTTGTTTCATTTGTCCTTCTCAGTTTTTCTAGGAGCAAGCAATAATCCACTAGAGCCAGATTTGAGCTTGGAGCAGGATTCCAGGAAGGATGCTGGAGTCAGTCATCCTCTAACAAAGCCCAGAGAAGCCAATGTACCTGGGTCTTGAATCCAAGGTGGGCTTTGGACTTGGAACTTAGAACTAGCATATAGGACAGAGCTAAGTTGTGAATTTAACACATACACATACCCTTCTGTCTCAAGAGACTGATGTGGTTCAGGGGATGGAGGATAGTTTGTAAATATACTTGTATACTTGTTATTACACATTTTAAGCAAATATTTCTTTGTAAAAGCTAATTCTCTGGTTAGGAAATAAATGCAACTGGGGTGCAGGGGATTTCCTATAATTGAGAGAACTTCATCAATGGGAGTTGGAGTTAATTACAGAGAGTCTAGTCAGGGATGGGGAACCTGTGGCCTGGAGGTAATATGTGGCCCTCCAGGTCCTCAAGTGCAGCCCTTTAACTGAATCCAAACTTCACAGAAAAAATACTGGTCTAGATATTTCAAACCTCTATATGGTACTGGAGAGCTCACTGATGAGAGATCAAGCATAACAAACGCATCTGGCCTTCAGGCAACAGGGTCCAGGGTCGTCACTCTTACAGGAAGTAAATAATTAAAACTAATCCTCTAAAAGTCTTAACATGTTTTATTTTTCCTTTTATTATCCCATCTCCTTACCATAACACTATCATCATGAATAACCAAACATCTACAAAGATAAAATAGTTATCATATTTTTTTAGGGTCATTTCATAAACCTTTTTGTTTAGATCAGTATCTTTTGATAACTTGGTCTTATGTTGTAGAATACCAAAATACTATCACTCATTTCCTTACCACCAGGGAGCAAGAAGCCTAAAAATGATTTTAAAAGAGGAATAAAGTCATCTGATTACAATAGGACACAATTGATTTATCTTTACTATAATTTTTAAAACATTTATTGACTGCTTAAATAAATTATTGCATGCTTGTTTGGTTTTCCAAGAGTCAGTAGTGGTTTATCTTCGGTTGTGATGAATCCGAATTCACTGCCATACTGTAGTTCTGTTAGCCAAACATCACAGCTTTCCCAGAGGATTTGTTGTTTGGAAACCAAGCAAAGGATCTGTGGTTGTCAGTAACATGCCTATCGTGGATCATTCGGTATGGTATCTCTGAGGCAGTAGACTCCTTGCTGTGTCCTATCTAATGTTGTGGCACAGCATTCGCATACAGGAGGCATTTAGTAAATATTTCTTGAGTTGCTATGGCATAATATCTTGAATGAATAAATGAAAAATCAGGCATTAGCACTTGTTGTCTTCCTTACATACTATTTCATCATAGGTTGCACAGTGGAACTTAGCTTTGATGTCTAATCAGATAATCCTACTTTCCAGCACTGTCACAATCTATGTGAAGCAGGGTAAATGCTCACTTCTAAGAAACTCAGTCCCTCATCTATAAAATGGAATAATTATATTTGCTTACGGCTGTCTTGCAAGTTGTTAAAATGATAAAATGCGAGTGAGTTTGTGAAAGTATTTTGAAAAATTTACAAGTCTTTTTTAAAGTGCACTCTTTAAATTAACTCCAGAGAAAGGCTCATCCTTTCTAAAAGTACTTTCTTCCCTTTCTCTTTACTGAAAATGTGCAGATGTGTCCATGGATGCCCAGACTTCCAAGTAGTGATGTTGATGCCAGAGAGATTTTATAGGTCTGGATGGCAAAAAACACTGGATTTTTCAGACTTATTTCACAGTTAGGAATGTTACCTATTCAAAGAATGTCTTCCTTTAAGGAAACCAAATTTTTCTTGAGAAAAATTGTCCTTAGGCATGAAAAACAAGGATCTGAGGAATAGTATACTTTGCCTCTGTTAAGTAGATAGAAGACTATTTTGTATGAGGTAAAATCCTGTACAGAGAAAGAATAATTCATGATAGGAATACCCCCATAAATCATCAGGGAATAGGAATACTTTATATGCAACTGTCAGTGATAGTTTGGAAGAAACTTACTTCCCTTACTTCCAAGCCTCTGGCTTGTAACCATGTGTTACCAGGCCTATAAAAGAGAAGGAATGGTTCACTGTGGCAATTATTAATAGCTTCAATACTCATACTTTTCAAAGCATGTTCATTTGTATTATCTCACTTGTTCCTCAGAACAACCTTGTGAGACCTAGATGACAAGCGGATTCTTACTATGAGGAACAGTGTGGAAAGAATAGTCTTTCTAGTGTCAGAAATTGTGGATTCAAATCCGGCACTCACATTTATTACCTGTCATGAGTCACAACCTCTCTTTGCCTCATCTGCAAAAGGAAGTATTACTCTAAATGGACTCCTGAGGACCTTTCTAACTATATACCTGTGATTATATGAAAGATTCTTTTTCAGGTATTTTAGGTCTGATTCTGCACAGAAAATCAAAACAGTCCCATTCATTGGTTATATTAGACTGATTATAGAATTATACCCCCTTAACACTTAATACATCTGGGCTTCTTTTTCTAAAAATCCTCATAAGATGGAGGAAGCATGGTGGGACAAGTCTTAGATTGGATATCAAGAAATCTGAGTTAAAATTCAGGCTCTGCTTTTTACTATTACTGTAGGCAAGGCATATCAACTCTAAAATCTCAGCTTCTTCAACTGTCAAATGGGGATAACATTTAAAACCTTAATAGGATTGTTGTGAGGAAAGTAGTTTGTAAATCTTAAAGCACTATGTAAATACAAGGTTTTGTCATTTTAAGATAGAAAAAGCAGAGCCACGAATATATTTGTCTTATGGTTTCAATGTTGAAGAGAGTAAATTATGGATTAGAAAGAACATAAAAATGACTGATCATAGACTGTTACTCAGGGAACAGGTACCCAGGGTAAGGAGAAATAAAGACAGAGAGAGAGGGAAGAGAGAGAGAGAGGGATGGAAGGAGAGAGGGAGGGAGGGAGAGAGAGAAAGAGAAAGAGGGAGAGAAGGAGAGAGAGAGAGAGAGAGAGAGGGAGAGAGAGAGAGGGAGAGAGAGAAAGAGAGAGAGGGAGAGGGAGAGGGGAGAGAGAAAGAGGGAGGGAGGGAGGGAGGGAGAGAGAGAAAGAGAAAAAGGGAGAGGGAGAGAAGGAGAGAGAGAGAGAGGGAGAGAGAAAGAGAAAGAGGGAGAGGGAGAGAGAGAGAGAGGGAGAGAGAGAGAGAAAGAGAGAGGGAGAGAGAGAGGGGAGAGAGAAAGAGAAAAAGGGAGAGGGAGAGAAGGAGAGAGAGAGAGAGAGAGAGGGAGAGAGAAAGAGAAAGAGGGAGAGGGAGAGAGAGAGAGGGAGGGAGAGAGAGAAAGAGAAAAAGGGAGAGGGAGAGAGGGAGGGAGGGAGGGAGAGAGAGAATGCATCTATCTGTTCTTGACGAGTTCAAGTCAGAGATCCAGATGATCTATTCCAGGTATCAAAAAGACTGGTGCATTCAATATCTGAGTCACAGTGAATGGAAGAGGAACTGAAGGATTGGAAAAGAGGAAATGCTGTTTCAGTTTTCAAAAAAAGAAGCATGAAGAGAGTCCTCAAATTATAAAACAATAAATATGATCCCAATTCCTAGAATATTCTAAAAAATAATGAAAAATTAATAAGTGCACCTATGTCCCATCATGTGCCAAGTTTTGTCATTTCTACCTCCACAGTATCTCTCCCAAGATTTCTCTTCTCTTCATTGGTATCACAGCCACTTTAATTCCTCATCAACTCTCACCTGGAGTAAAAAATCCTAATCAATCTTCCTATATCCAGACTCTTTCTTCCTGAATTTACTCTCTAAAAAGCTGCCATTTTTTATATTTTGAAAGTACAACTCTAAACCTATCACTCCTCTGCTAAAAAAAACTTCACTGCTGCCTATTATACCTTAGAATCAGAGAATCTGGGTTAAAGTTCTGGCTCCCTTACTGTCCATGTCACCTTGGACAAGTCACTTCACTACTCTAGTCCATTATTTCCTCAACTATAACTATAACTATAGTTCTGAATCTGTAATTCTATAATACCTCTTATGCTGGAGATAGCCCTGCATTCTCAAAGACTTTGGCCAACGAGGACAAGCTCTGTTGGGTCCCACAAAGCAGGAAAGACTATGCTAATGACTTTGTAGAGTTTATCATTAGAAGCCTGTTCATCAAACCATTACTTTTTATGGCCCCAGAAAAATCATAGAACCATCTAATAGCAAGAATAACAGTAGCTAATATATATTTGTCATTTTAAGATTTTACGTATGCTATCTCATTGCGTTCTCACAGTAACACCGTGAAGTAAGTTCTGCAGACATTATTATCACTATTTCACAAAAGAAACTCAGGCAAAGTGTTTTGCTTATGATCATACAACTAATAATTCCCAGAAACCTAATTCTAACCCAGTTCTCTCCTGAATGCCAGGATACTATGCTTTCTAGTGTGTCACACATTACCCTTCTAAGGTTGAGCAGGGTGGTGATCTGTGTCAGCAAAAGGAGCACCTACACAGATGAAAATCACAGTGATTTCAAATTCTCACAGTACCAAAGTATGCTAAAAGGGACAGAATAATTGTCCAATTCTGATCTGAAGATGAAGTTTTTAAAAACTGTTGAATAAAACTCATGAGCTAACATTGTTTCTGTACTATAGAGTAAAGAAATAATTTCACTTGTAAAGAAATGTTATGGAGATTTATCAACGGAGCTAAAGCAAATAAGAAAACTAAGGAACATCAAATTAAACTAAGTTAACTCAGCAGTTAAAATGTACATGTTATCTTGTGTAACAATGGGTCTTTCATATTTTTAGGAGTTAGTACTTATCAATTACAAATCATAGGACAGGAGGGGGTATCTTAAGGATCATCTAGTCTAATTGTATCATTTTAAAGTTAAAGAAACTAAGGCCTAGAGATATCAGATGAATAAGGTCACATATATAGCTAGAATCAGCTTAGAATCCTGAACCTTTGACATTCATGGGTCTAAATTCCTTTCTATTACCCTATACTGCCACTGACTTCTGGCAATGTCCAGTGGAACTGGGTCTTGATTGGTCTTTGAAAATCATTGTGGCCAAAAAATGAATCTCCCTATAGCCAACCTAGTGATGATCTTTTCTAAACTTAACTAATCTGTCACTTAGATGATCGACTTAAAACCTACTTCCAGGCTCAAACTCAAAGCCTGTCTGAATCTGCAAGATTTGCCACAGCTTGAGGTCTGGCCACACAGCCTTTAAAAACCCAAAGTCACTTCCATACTCACACCATAAGGAGGTATCCTAGTAGAACCTTAGTAGAGAAAGAGTACTGAATAAAATAGAGATAAGAACTGAATCTACTTTTTAATTGGCATAGGGAACTCCCAGCTGAGGAAATTCCCTCTACCAATATGCAAATTAACATCTTCTCTGCAGCCTGTAGTCTTAGAAAGTTATCTATAGCACCGAGAATTTAGATAACATATCGAAGGTCATATGAATCAAAGGCAAGACTTAAGCTCAAGTCTTCCTAACTTCAAGATCAGTTTGCTATCTGCTATAATTCTCTACTATTAGGGAAGAACATCTGCTATTTATATAGTCAATTCTCCAATATTTAGATTTTTCCATTGAAATATACAATTCCCTTATACTTTCTCTCTCTGTCTCTCTTTGTGTATGTCTCTCTCTCTCTTTCTCTCTCTTCTCTCCTTTTATTTTTTCCTACCTAAATTTAATCTATTCCATGGTTATACTCTCTCATTGTTCAGTAATAACCACAGTGCCAAAATCTCTATTTAATTTGAATTGTATTGCATTTTACTTCCTCTCATCTACTAAGTGTATCCTCCTGTGACAGAAGAAAATTAGACTGGTGACATTGCCTGAAATGGGAAGGTCATGGTCCTACTTAATGACTGCTTTTCTCAGAATGGAAAACCAAGGGAACTTAGAGGGAAACAAAATTTTATCAAGAAAATATACTGGTTTGGCCAGTGGTGAGAATGCATCAAGCAGAGCCAAGTTACTATCAAAGCTCAAGAGATTGCTTTGTCAATGAAGGCCTCACATCATTGGCACAAATCCCAGCGTGAACCTTCTGTGGAATCACTTGCCACTCATGCTCTTAGAAGTTATATGCACTGATTTAAATGATCTATGAAAGGTGTTTGCTGTATGTATTTGGCCCTTGCAGAGGTCCTTTTTTTTTTTACACAAATCATTAAAAAATCATTCCAGTAGTCTGGTAGGTATTTGGACTTCCTAATCATTTTTATGGTATGTGTTTATCTGGTAAATTTTATTTTCTAAATGAACAAATGGTTCATTAAAAACTAATCAAAAGACCAGTCTTTAAAAGTGAATCTTCCTCTCGCCAAACCTAAATTCATTAGTGTTTCCAAACCAGCTCATTACAGCTTGGGAGTATATCCTTTTTTTTTTCTTTTAAATAATTTGTTCCATATGTTTGCTACCTCCCATATTAAAATGTTTTCCCAGCCTATTTTTCTTTCTGTTCCTGGTTATTAGATTTTTCCTTCAGTACCTAAGTTCTAAAGTATCACATTATCTAAGCATATTCATTTTATTAACCTCTTTTAACCTTTTTAAATGTCCAAGTACAATAAGACTTATTTATCTATAACATCCTTTAAAATTTTAACATTTGGAGCTAAGCATTACTGTTTCACAATCTGTCACACTAAAAGATTTAGTCTATCCTTCTTATAAAAAGGACCAAAATTGGTACCACTACCCTTTGAAAGGTCCCCTATGTCTAATCCATTAGCAGGCTACAAAGACAAACTCTAGAAGAAGTTATATAATGATACAAGTTTGATGGAATATTACATTCTGCTGAGACTTGAGACCATACTACTAATAACATTTTGTATTATATGAAACAAAAGGGAGATACTTTCATATTAGCCACTCAACATTTCAAATTAAGTCAAAGGAAGGTTTTTTAAAATATCTAAAAGAAAAGAAGCAGCAGAAAGACTCAGTGTCCATACAGCATTAGAAGACCTGGGTTCAAATCCTACCTCTGCTACTTATTTGGGGAAGTCCATACATCTGCCAGATTTGAAAGAAAACCACAGAGTTTTAAACAAAGAGCACTGACCTCGGTGCTGATATCCTTCTCTAGCAACAGTATCTCAGGTCAACTACTTGGGAAAAACTGTCTGAAAAGTTGATTTCTCTTCTACATGATCCTAACTCTGCTTCCAATAAAGACAATATAGAATACCTCTTCTGGATCCCAGAGGGAATATCCAGCTCTCTGTCTCATTGATCTCCTTATCATGGCCACAGTCACATGTAGTGGTGTCCATTTCAGACTGACCTTCCACATATACTAGAGCAGTAAGAAATGAAAACAAACCAGATGATCTCTGAAATCAAGGTTTGCCAGACAACTGTCAACTGGCATACCCTCAAAGAGGCCATCATTCAAGGTAAAAAGGTGGAAGGAGGAGTGTTGAATAGCAACTCCTGCCTTGGGTTCCCAGCTGCTGCTACTTCACACAGTTCAAAGTCTCCCCTTCTCTTGGAGTTTACAAAGGAAAGAAAAAAAAAGGTTATTGAAATGTTCACAGGAAGAACAAAATCTAGAAGAATGTGCTTTAGGTGGGCCAGAATCAAACAGCATTTTCACTACAGAAGAAAGGAGAGAAGGTAAAACAAGAAGGAGTGGAAGGATGGAGCTCTCCTGGGATCATAAGTTGTTGCCCTTCAATAAGGGCACGGGAGTATCATTCTCTCTGATATTCCTAGGCTTCAATGGGGAAGATATTTCCAATAAAACTCTAGTTTGGGAAGAAATGCACATTTAATCTAAACCATCCACTTTGCTCTGTGTTTTTTAAAAGAACCTTTTCAAAAGAAAAATAAAGCTATGTTTCAATTGTACAATCATGTATTAAGATGTTCTATGTAGTACAAAATTTCTTAACTATTATGTATTTGAAAATCTTTTGGATATTTAGTGGAGTTTATGAACCTCATCTCAGAATAATGCTTTTAAATAGTTAAGGAAAATGTGAAATTTCAGTTGGTGTCTAGTGAAAAAAATGATACAATTTTTTCCCCTTCAAATTCTGAAATCTATCCACAAACCCCTTGGAAGTCCATGATTCCCAGATTAAGAACATGCTGTGTAGTAGTAAAAATCAGTCAGCTATTTGCCACATGACTCTGAAAATGTTGCTTCAGATCTTTGGGCCTCAGTTTCCTCAACTATAAAATGGAGGTATTGAACTAGGTGGTTAAGATAAGATACTTTCTAAGATTCCTTTAGTTAAAAATCTAATGGTCCTATAGACTGCCTTAGGTACAGGATTCTGTAGCACCAACATGATATTCACAGCATCTATGGTGGCCATGAATATGATGGCACAATTCTGAACCATGAAATACAACACACTCCCCACATGGAAGACAGAACCAAAACATTTAGTCAAACACCAGATAGCTGAATCCCAACACCAGAAAACCGAATCCATCACAGCAACAAAGAAATCCATACATAATAATAATGCAAAGGGCACTACCATCACTAAGCCTTCCCTCTGTTAGGCTTCCCACAAACCAGCTCCCTTAAACAAATCACAAACAGGTTCCTTTAAGCAAAACCACAAACAAGCCCTCCCACTCATGCTAGTTGCTGCATTTCCCAGCTCTGATTGTTCTCTGACTAACTTCCTCTCAGCTCTTCTCTAGCTCTGCCTCTTCCTGTTCCACCCTTCTTGCTCCATCCCTTTTTGTTCCATGTGGCTTGACTCATGTTACTCAGGCTTCCATGAGACTCAAGTGGGTCACATGGGCCTATTAATGGATGGGAAAAATGTTCCCATTATGCAAAAATTCACCAGTTTAATTAAAAACACATTCATAAGACAGGCTCTTTGTTAATTAATATAAAAATAGGCATGATAAGAATCTCATTGTCTTAAGAGGTTTGCATTATAATGAGGAAACAAGAAGGAATAGGAAAGAACTAGAATTCACAGTAAGTGAATAGTTTAGTTCCTCTTAGGGATCTGTGAATCATACACTCCCTGGAACTAAGGGAGAGGAGACAAGCTCCTCACTTAATGAGGATTAGCTACTGGAATTAGTAGTGCAAATGACCATGTTCCAAACTCTGATGCCTACTATAGCAATCTCAGCTACTCAGCTCCTGGCTTGGTCTTTCTTCACTGAAAATCTTTCAGGTGGTTTCTAAGCCCAGATTACATGAAGGGAAAGAAGGCATGGACACTAGGAATCAATAGTACTTGGTATCCTCTCATAACCATCCCCTAGGATGGCAACTATAGTGCCAACATGATATTCACAGTTCCTACAGTGGCCAGCAGCACAATTCTGAATCACAAAATACAACAAATTCTCCACATGGAAGACAGAACCAAAATATTTATTCAGATACCAGAAGTCAAATCTCAACACGAGAAAGTCAAATCTATCATAATAGCTTTTCCCTACTCTAATTGCTCTCTAACTTCCTCTCAGCTCTGCTCTAGCTCTGTCTCTTCCTGTTCCACCCTTCCTGCTCCATGCATTCAGCAAATTCCTCCCACCAAGGGCTCCATGTGACTCAGGCTTCCATGTGACTTAGGCTTCCATGAGACCTAAGCAGGTCACATGGGCCTATAAATGAATGGGAAAGATCTTCCCATTTAAATTATCATTACAGCAACTGTGGCCCTTGGCTAGAGAGCTGAATCTCCATCCTGAAGACATGTTCCAGGCATCCTGGAACATTGATATTAGATTGAATCATCTTGCTTTTCTCTGGAGTTTTCTGTTCAATAGAGTACCATGCCCTTTGGAATCTGATGCTAAAGTTGTCCTTAATTACTTTTTCCATTTGTCCTCAACCCAGTGCTTCCTGACAGTAGGCAAGTTATTTCACTTCCCATTATGATCTCCAGTCCTCATTTATAAGTTTAGGGGGTTGGATGGAACAATCTCCAAGATAGGCATTTCAGTTTCTGATAATCTGTGATTCTATAAAGCATGAAAAAGAAAGGCATGAACTCATGAGACTGATGGTGAATAATCAACCCTTGCATTAATGGAATCCAGTTCAACAACCATTTAATAAGCACCTAACATATACAAGGCACCATACTAAGCAATGGGAATTCACAGAAAAAAAATGAAAAAGTCCTAATATATGAAAAGAAACAGCTTACTTTAGGAGCTGGTACCTAAAATATCCCATGGGAGCTGAAGAGACCTTAGAGATTATGAGGATTATTTAGATTGGAGATCACTAAAAAAGGAGAGAGACTGGGGGCAGGGAGGAGAAATGAGTGGAACTTGTGTGTTTATATTGGAACTGAGGGAAGATGAGACATTAAATGACAATAGTTATGCATGGAAGGCGTTTTAAGGATTGTCTTGAAACAGGCTATGTGCTAGCATCAAATTATTACTAATTAAATGTTTGCAATTTCTGTAGCTACAATACTTTACTTTTCTTTCTGATGAGAGGTATTTTTATTACATGTCAAGCCTTGTTTTTACCTTCATAGTATTTCTCATATCTAACTCCTTCTCTCCTCTTACACTGATACCCCCGGTACCATCCTTCATCACCTCACATTTGGACCATTGTAATGCACTGCTAGTTAGTCTCCATGCCACATATTGCTCCTCATTCTCCTCCATCCTCTACTTAGTTGATCTTCCCAAACTTTAGCCAACTCCAGGGGATCTCCATTCCTTCCAGGTTCAAATATAAAATCCTCTGGAATTCAAAGCCCTTTATAACCTGACCCCTTCCTACCTTTCCAATCTTCTTACGCCTTGCACCCTCCATGAGCTATGTGATCCAGTGGCCTTGGTGTCTTTGCTTTTTCCCACATATAACATTCTGTCTCCTGACTCAGTGTTTTCGCTATCTGTCTTCCATGCCTTGAACTCTCTCCCTCTTCATATCTGTCTCCTGGATTTCCAGGTTTCCTTCAAGTTCAAGTTGAAATCCTACCTTCTCTAAGAAGACTTTTTTTATTTCCCTTAATGCTAGTACCTCTCCTTTGTTGATTGTCTCTAAGTTATCCTTCATATGGCTTATTTGCATATACTTGATTGCTTACTGTCTTCCACATTGGTCAATAGTCAATAGACATTTATTAAGTTCCTACCATGTACCAGGCCCTGTGCTAAGCACTGAATAAACAAACACAGAAAGAGAAAGACAACCCCTCGCTCCAGGAGCTTACAGTCTAATGGGGGAACACAAAACATAAATGGAAGCTAAAAATACCAGACACAGGGTCATGGTTAAGGATTCAGTCAAAGAAGCTTGAAAGTAGTATATCCAGGTAAAAAATGAGGAGATATTTGAGGTGGGCTTTCTCATTACACTGTGAGCTCCTTATTAGCAGAGAATGTCTTTGAATTTTCTTTGTATTCCTGGTGCTTATTAGAGACCCCAGCACAAAGTAGGTGCTTAATAAATGCCAGATGACTAACTGATTGACATTAGAGTTGTCATAAACTTAGATCAGGATAATTAGATGTCAAGTATCTGAGATTAAGGTTCACCTTACCTCTTTTTGAATAAAACTAAAGGGTACTAAATGGTAAACCAGCAAAAGTTAGCAATCATCTTTTCTAAATGGAACATTAAGCTTCACATACTCATGATGATCAGTGAAATAAAGAGTTCAAATGTGATTATATGCATTTAGAGAGAAGAAAACTGAGGTTGAGAAAGATTAATTGACTTACCTGTGGTCACACAGCTAATAAGCATCAGAGCTTGGATTTGAACCCTAGTCTCCCAACTCCAAGTTGAATCCATTTCATACTGTATCATACAGCTTAAGTAACTTTGACTTTATAGAATTTCTTTACTTCCTAAGAATTTTACTATCTTTGTTGTTTTTTTCCTCCACAGAATTCTATTCTGACATCTTGTCATGGTGTGAAGGTGGAATTCAAGTTCTATGCCAGTGAACTGTTTGATCTAGCAAGTTCTTCCAGGTTGAAAAGGTGCCAGTGTTCCTAGTACCAGAATGTCCTAATTATTAAGAAGCTGATCACCTGAAGGCTGGCCAAGAGGTAATGAATTATTCAATCATGGCAACTCCTGAAACAAAGAAAAATACAAAATAGTTCCTTATGTGTTCCTCTCATTCTTCTACAGTCATCAAGCAGAGAGCAGGGAATGCTAAGAATCACACAGTTTTTAGATCACTAACTTAGCAGTTAGAGCTCTAAATGTGCTATGGTGACTGCATAGCTTACCAAGAGGAGCAAGTCTTATGCCTGACCAGCAGGCTGCTCATCCTCCTGTGGAGCTCGCACGTAAAAGAATGAGGTGGGAAAGCGGGTCATGAAGCAACTCCATTTGATTCAAGCAAGCACTCTGATTATATAGTCTCTGCCAGCTAGCCCAGTGAACCATGGTAACACACACAAACAAACCCGAAGCTATAGTAATGAACACAAGCTGTAACTATAGTGACAAAAACAAACCAGGGGTGGGGCCGTCCCTTCCAGCACCGTCTTGTTCACCCTTCCCTGAGCTAGACTCAGTTTACCTGATGTCCGTCAGTGTGGCGTCCCAGATGGTGTGGCGGTCAGCGCCCCTTACAACTCCCCCTTTTTGTTTTAGACCCCATGACTTTCACGGGTTTGTACATCTCTCAGCTTGAACTGATTTTCAGTAAGCATCTTCATTGTGTCTTTTACAATTCGTAGGGCATATTTGAGACATGCTGGTATGAGACATATAATAATCAAGATAACAATACCTTCCGACAACAATGGACCTAGCAAATTAAACAATGAGGTGGAATGACCAAAAGGTTGCATCATGTCTGAAACAAAATTTTCAGGTATTAACTTTTTTGTCCCTTGAGTATTTATATCCAATGCCAATTTTTCCAACAGTTTCATTTCACTAGAAACGTTGGTGAGTGTTAAACCATGCAACTGAGCTCTTATTTCTTCCCAATTAAATTCAGTATCATTGTACAATTTGTTCATCATGCAAAAATGATGATATCTGTAATCACATCTTAAAGCCAATTGTGTTTCTGTGGCCTGCAGTTCATCTCCAATAGCTATTACATCATTTTATAACATTAGAATGGCCTGATAGAATTCGTGATCCATCCTCAATTGTTCCCTAAATCCCACTGATACATTATTTGTACAAACACCAAGGATAGCCCTTCACCAGTCCTGTAAAGTTGAAATGTCTACTAATGTCCGAAGGTCCAATACTGGTCCTCGGCCTGGCTCACTGTTAGAAGCAGTAAGATGCAGCTGACTAATTTCATGGCTCAGGTGTTGTAGTTTCTTCTTCTTTCTCTGGCAGAATCCCTGTGATTTTTTCCTAGTGCTGTACGATCCGTAGTCTTTTCACTGGTACCCAGATCTCCTTGTCTCCTGTAAAGATACAAGCATAACCCTTGCCCCAAGTTAGTATGGTATGTGTTCTAGCAGTCAGTCTGAGCTGACCATGTATTTCATGGCAGATGTAAGACCGTACTCATTGAATTTTAAAAATTGATTGTGTAAAGTGCCAATTTTAATTAATCATGTGCCGTGGACCTGGGCCCCGAATCTCCCCCTTTTTGTTTTTGGACATATTGTTTTATGGTGTGGTTCATACGTTCTACTATGGCTTGTCCTATGGGGTTATAGGGGATCCCAGTCACATGAGAGATTCTGAATTCTGAGAGAAATTTTTGGAAGGCTAAAGCAGTGTATGCTGGGCCATTATCAGTCTTTAATAGTCGTGGGACGCCATGGGCAGTAAAACATTGAAGCATATGACTACACACGTCCTTAACTGCCTCTCTGGTATGTAGAGTAGCCATGATGAAACTGGAGAAAGTGTCTATAGACACATGGACATATTTAAGCCTCCCGAATGAAGCTATGTGAGTCACATCCATTTGCCAAATATCATTAGGATGTGATCCCTTAGGATTGTACACTCCGCATGGCATCGGTGGCTGGAAAGGAATGCATGCTGTGCATGATTTTACAATCTTTCGGGCCTCTTTCTTAGTAAGTTTATATAAATGTCTTAATGATTTTGCTGATATATGAAACTTATTGTAAGCCTGCTGAGCTTCCTCAGTGGTTTCTAGGAATACACCTCCTGACACTACTCGATCCACAACCTCATTTCCTTCTGCTAGAGGCCTTGGTAGATTGGAGTGTGATCTTGTATGTAAAATGTGGAATGGGAACATACGTCCTTTTATGGTGTTTTGGACTTCCGCTAGCAACTGTCCAATTTCTAATTGAGTTGATATGCAGGCAGTCTCTAGGTCTGGTATAAGTGTGGCTACATATCTATTGTCAGTAATGACATTGATAGGCTCATCAATTTCTAAAGCCTTCCAGACCACAAATAGTTCATTCTTTTGGGTAGATGAGAACGGAGTATTATATACCTGCAACCATTTATCTTGATATACATATGTGGCTGCTCTATTCAATTTTGTGGCATCAGTAAATACATTCTTTCCTATAACCGGAGCATCCTGGTGTTTCTCAGCCCATGTCCATGGTGTTTCCTGGTATATGCTTAGAGCCTTATTTATGTTCCTTGTTCTGAAGTTTTGATTAATAATGACTTGCCATTCTAGGTATTCTGTACAGCATTTCTCTACTTGTTCTTTAGTGTATCTACAGTAGATGGCATCAGGATCTCTTCCTATCAGTTTTCTCACTCTCTGAATTGCCTTGTAAACCACTTGTGCGACTAGTACACAGTAAGGGACACAAGACCTGTTGTGTACTTTCTTCAAGTGTATCCACTCTAATATCCCTTCCTCTTGGTGAAGACATCCTGCGGGAAGTTCCACAGTGAAAAGGATAGAGGTATACATACTTTCTGTTGGTACATATCTCCTGGTGCTAGCCTCTACAATTTTTGTTTGAATTTTGGAGATGCACTCCAATGCTTGAGGAGTCCATTCTCGTGGTGAATTTAAGTCAGGATCTCCTTTTAGCATGTCATATAATGGGTGTAATTCACCTGTAGGTATTCCTAATTGTGGTCTGATCCACTGAAGCTCTCCTATCACCTTTTGCATGTGATTGAGAGTCTTGATTTTAGACACATCTATTACTGGTGATTTAATATGGATTTGATGTTCTAATATGGTGTGTCTTAAGTAGTGTATGGGCAGGTCTTTCTGTATCTTATCAGATGCTATTCTTAAGCCCTGTTTGAAGAATTCTCTCTCTATCATTTGTAATGTCATTTCTAAGATTTCAATGTTATCATGAGCTCCTAAGATATCATCCATATAATGGAGTATCAACACCTGGGGAAATCTCTTCCTGACTGGGTGTAATGTCTTGTCTACGTACCACTGACAAATTGTGGGACTGTTTTTCATTCCTTGGGGTAGTACCTTCCATTGGTAACGATGGTATGGCTCCTGTAGATTGACGCTGGGTACAGAGAATGCAAACCTTTCCTTATCCTCAGTATGAACAGGAATACTGTAAAAACAATCCTTGATGTCAATCACCCAAAGTTTATAACTGCTGGGAGTTGCATTGGGTGATGGCAAACCTGGCTGCAAAGCACTCATCGGCTGCATGATGTCATTGATCTTTCTCAAATCAGTCAACATTCTGTATTTTCCAGATTTCTTTTTTATGAGAAATACAGGAGAGTTCCAAGGACCAAAGGATTCCTCAATGTGGCCTAACTCTAACTGTTCTTGTACTAGGTCTTTCAGGGCCGTGAGACTTCCATATTTTAGGGTCCATTGATCCACCCAGATGGGCTCATACGAGATCCATCATAATTTTGGTGGTAGAATTTTCACGGCACTGTCATCAATGGACCCGTTCAAAAATTTGTTGTTAATCTTACCCCTAATTGTGTAAGCAGGTCTCTTCCCCATAGTATTATGGGAAGCCCTTCCAATACTTGTGGCCAAAATTTTCCTGATCTGTCCTCAAAAGTCCACCATAGTGGTCTGGCCACTTCCCTCGCCCATTGTGAGCCTCCTATGCCATATACACTGTTTTCCTCTCCTATAGGCCATTGAGACTCCCATTGTGAAAAAGGGAATATGCTTCTGTCTGCACCAGTGTCAACAAGGCCTGTTTTAGGTATTCCTTCTATATATATGGTAAGCATTGGTCTCTGATTGCCAATTTGTTGAGTCCAATATATTGTTTGTTCTATGTTATGATTCATTTGTATCAATTGTGCCACCGGTTGCCCTCTATCAACTTCAACCTCCACATTGTTAGAGTTGCACTTCAGGATCTTGTGCAAGGTACCAATTGGTGGTTGCTATACTATGGCCTATAAGCCTGTGTAAGCATTTGCTGGTGCAGAAATGATAATCTCTTGCTTTACTTTGATGCATACTTCCTCTGTTGGTAACCATACTGTTGTGCATGGAGGTATCAGGAAATTCCCTAGGCTTCTAATTAATTTTGACTGTATGGCACCGACTTGAGTGTCTGGTACCTCCTCCTGAATTCTAAAGTGGCCTGTGGGATCCTCTCTGCATCCTCCCAGTAGCCCCTCCTTGTCTCCTGGGCTGGAGAGACGCCCGTCTGCATGTTTAAATATTGAGCACTACCCTTGAGAGGGGAGAATGACCTACACTCTGAAGCCCAATGTCCTGTTTTCTTACATTTTGGACAGGGTGTGGTTGGCCTACTCTTAAATGGTGTTCTGTTCCCTTGGTTCTGGAGTCCCTTTCTTCCCTCTGCATTGTTTCTACACTCCCTCTGTTAATGTCCTATTTTTCCACACTTAAAGCATCTCATTTTTGGTCTTGCCAGTTTCAGCCTTAAGCTTAGCAACACATTCCTTCAGGGTTCTATTCATCCTTTCTACCTGGCCTGAATTCTGGGGTCCAAGTACATGTACTCAAGCACCTCACCCTGTCTCCCTTTAAGCAGATGGGACCCAACATATTTTGAGATAAGGAATGAAGGTCTTGGCTTCTGAAACTGCTTCCTGCTGAGACTGGACGTAGAGCTGACCCTGACTCACAGGGTCCCAACATTGGAGGGGTTAGGTCTTTAACCAGTATGAGGAACTTGACGATTCAGAGGGTGATAGGTGATATTACAATTCTCGAGAAAGAGACAGCCTTCCACCAGGTCAGGGAACCTTGTGGAGGGAGGCAACTTACAGAAACTGAAGCACAATTTTTATACCCTAACACAGAGAATCCAACTTAATTGCTCATGTGGCTTTAGGAAAGAGGGGAGATTTGAGTAACTTTTGGGTACCTTCCAAGGTTCAGCTACAGCCCACAGCACTTTCACAAAGAAAGCTGGTAGCTGGTAAAGGGGGGAAAACCAACCGACTATCCACAAGCCCTGGATACCTGTAACTCAGGTATCCAAGGAGAGAGACCTTATGGAAGAGAAATTTTATTTAGCCACTATGCAAGTACTCTGCAAAGTACCATAAATCTTCTCACAAATGAATAGATGATAACTAACCAGATTCTTAGGTATTAAAGAATTCCTAAATATAAACCATCTTTGACTCTGTTTGAATTCAGATAGGAGTGAAATTTTCCAGTCATGCAGTATCTGTATTATAGCCAGATTCAGGAACAGTCAGGTGGGAAACATTCCTTTATAAAAGGACACAGTGGGGAAACTGACCAGGAGGATCCCATCCTAGACTGAGTCTAGAATTGTCCCCTAGGTGTTTCCTCTCCAGATACAAATTTCACCTGATAACAGTACAGGATGAAGGATCACAGTCCCTCTAAGTAATTTGTGGCATATGCTTTCAGATACTGATTTAATGCAGACAACTATACCCAAATTCAAACTTAAACAAAATTATTTGTGGTCCCAAATGCTTTTACCTTAAACAGCAAATTTCACTAATCCCAACTTAAAGCCCAATACAGTTATTTGTATTCCCATGGAGTTGAAATAAGCAATGAAGATTAACAGGACTCACATACATAAGAGATTTCATTTAAGATCCTTCCTTCTCAAATTTAAAACTTGTCCTGATATAAAAGCCAATTGTTACAATTTTTGAGCAAGTCACATTCATTATTTATGAATTATACAAGCCAAACAATTTTCTTAGGACTGATGACCATGTCCACATGAAAGGAGCCTTGGCAGTTTTACAAAATAAAAGGAATTGGCATGGATCCCATGTCTGCCAACCCCAAACATATAGGAGGACTTTTCTGAATGGGCAGAACCAGTCTAAATAAATTATTACTCCATTCATTTCTTTCCACACATAGTAATCCATTAACAATTTTTGGTTTAGCATTAAAACAGCAGCTTTTTAGCTGTAACTTTTTTAACAGGCAAAGGTGAAAATACCTGGTTTTCTAAATAACATAACTTTTCCAACATCTTTTAGTTTCAACAAAATTCAGATTACAAATTGCTTTCTCTAAAACCATTTCTGGATTATAGAGTAAAATAAAAATCTTGATGGTTCTAACTTTTACTCAAGAAAATTTCACATCTGTGGCCACTCCTTAAAAATGTTTTTGAAAGAAAAAGTTGTGAAACTGCAAGTGGAAGTGAGGGAGACTCTGGAACAAAGTCCAGTGGTGCCTAGTATCCTCCCTTTCACCTGGGAGTTCCAAAGCCTTGTCTCTCAGGTGTCTTTTCTCTTTCTTCAGTAGGTTTCTCAATTTATCAGTTAGCTCTTTAACACTGTCCTGCAAATTCTGCACCATCTGTCTGTTCTTCCATCTCTCTTCTAAGTTTAGATATATGGGTGCTGGCTGCCTTTCTGGGCTATTGTCCCTTGTTCTACTCTCTGACTCTGATGGGGCTGTCTGTGAGGATGTGATGAATGTTCTCATTTGCACTGCCTTGCCACCATCTTGTACTGACCCTGACTCAACTTTTGTGAGGTTTGCTCCATTTCAATCTTACTCACAGTTACACCTCGTCTCATTTGAGCTGAATGCACGTGTCTTCTCCTGCGTCCGCTTCTCAGATTCACTTCCTGGAGGAACTCGGTGAGGCAGACAGGCTACGGTTTCCTGTCGCACTCAGGTATCCGCTTTTGACCCTGTCCTGATAGCTCCTGTACACTGTCTAGGCTTCTGGAGAGCCTGACTCACTCGGGGGGTTACTGAGGGACCTGATTCCCTCAGCTGGGTTTCCTGAGGGACCTGACTCCCTCGGTTGAGTTTCCTGAGGGACCTGACTTCCCTCGGCTGAGTTTCTTAATGGACCTGACTTCCCTTGGCTGAGCTTCCTACTCCTTCCCCTTGCTTGTTGTCCCACGTTGGGCACCAAGTTGCTAGGGTGACAGCATAGCTTACCAAGAGGAGCAAGTCTTATGCCTGACCAGCAGGCTGCTCATCCTCCTGTGGAGCTCGCACATAAAAGAATGAGGTGGGAAAGCGGGTCATGAAGCAACTCCAATTTATTCAAGCAAGCACTCTGATTATACAGTCTCTGCCAGCTAGCCCAGTGAACCATGGTAACACACACAAACAAACCCGAAGCTATAGTAATGAACACAAGCTGGAACTATAGTGACAAAAACAAACCAGGGGTGGGGCCATCCCTTCCAGCGCCATCTTGTTCACCCTTCCCTGCACCGGACTCAGTTTACCTGATGTCCGTCAGTGTGGCGTCCCAGATGGTGTGGCAGTCAGCGCCCCTTACATAAATGCAAGGTTATCTAATGACCAAGAAATAGGTATAGTACTGGGACAAGTAAATTCTATGGATCTAGACATCCTCACTATAAACAAAACCTAAATACAAAAGGAATTTGCAACTAAATAGCAATGATTAAAAACTAAGAGGCTCAATATATGGTAAGCAACAAATATTATCACACATTATATTAACAAAATTAATTGTATTTTAAACAATAGAAAATGAATAATTGCCAACATAGGAGTCATCTCTGAATCAATTATTTGCACAGAATTAGCAAACTAAAGCAAAGATTAATATCAGTACAAAGATAGAAGAATAACAATGAGGGAAAGAGGTAGGATACAATTAATACAATTCCAACCTGACCCACTTAAGAAAGTTATTGGTACCAAATGCTAAATGGATGAATTTTTTAAAAAAGGAAGTGGTAAAATTTTATACAGTAGCTTTAGTGATATAAAGGCAAATGGTGGGGGATAAAAAGAGACCTCAAACTACATTAATCATCAAACACTTAATTTACGGAGAGGGCAGAAACAAATGGAGTTACAGATTTGGAATTTAAGTTCATTTATAAAATATTATAAGGAAGGATCTTGGAAATATTTGAAAAAAAATCACTTTATAAAACAATAATATGTAATAGAGGGAAAGGACAAATGTAATGAAAGCTTGGTGAGAGACCCAACCAAGAAAAGATATCCTGAGGGCATTTGAAGATAAAATTGAAAGTCAAACAATGTGAAAGATGGAAAAGATCTGCAAAGATCTTCACAACAATTTCTTTCACTATAAGAAAAGGGCAAATATAACACTTGGACTCTAACACAGTTTACTTCATGAGGAAGCAAAAATGGTACTGAACAAATAAAAATAGGGAAAGCAGTTGGACTAGACCAATAGTTCTTGAACTTTTTGTGCCATGGGTTTCTGTGGCTATCTGGTAAAGCTTTTGAACCTCTTTCAATAATGTTGTTAAATAATTTAAGGAAGCTGGTGGCAACTCTCTAAACTAAGGAACAAAAGGAATGGGATACAAAGAGATCATAAAAATGGGAAAAGGAAGCAGACGCACAAAAATATTTGTAACAGTTCTTTTTGTGGTGGCCAAGAACTAGAAATTGAAGGGATGCCCATCAGTTGGGGAATGGCTGAACAAGTTGGGGTATGTGAATGTAATGGAATATTATTGTTCCATAAGAAACGATGAGCAGGTAAGCTTCAGAAAAACCTGGAAAGACTCACATGAACTGATGCTGAGTGAAGTGAGCAGAATCAGGATGACATCCTACACAGTAACAGAAACTTTGTGCCATGACTAACTTTGACAGACCTACCTCTTCTTAGCAATGCAAGGATCTACAATATAACTCCAAAAGACCCAAGATAGAAAATGCTAACCACATCTAGAGAAAGAAATGTGGAATCTGTATACAGAATCAAAACATACTATTTGCTGTCTTTTTGATTCTTCTTTCTCATGGTTCCTCCTATTGGTTCTAATTCTTCTTTACAACATGACTAATGTGCAAATATGAGGGGAAAAAATGGGACAGAACATCTTGGGGAGGGTGAAGACAATGGTGGTATCATGCACTGTGTAGCACTCTACTCAACCTGAGAGAAAAAGCACACCTTCCAGCTGAAGCCAGTTCTGACCACCCAACAGTCATTTGGCGCAGAGACCTTCATTGGCAAATTGTAAATTGTTCATCATAGAAGGAGACACTTTGAAATCTAACCCCTAAAGCAACCACCATCAGAAGGGACAGAGTCAGAAAGTGGATACAGAAAAATAAAGTGGGGGGAAGGCAAATTACCAAACATCTAAGGAAGAAGATAATTCAAAAACTTTGGATAAAGGGAGATAAAACAACAGGGAAAATATTAACAATGGATGGCAACACGGTCTCCAGAAGTAGTAAATGAGTTCAGACATCTATGAATAAATACTACAAAATAAAGGAAAATAATCCAACACTAGAAGAGACAGGAGACCCTGTGGAAAGTGAAAAGAAACATGGAACCATAACATGTGCTTCATGAATAATTAAAAAGAGAAATAAGAGCCATGAGAGCAGATTTTATGACCTGCACAGCAAAAATAATGGACAAAACAGAAAAACTAGTATCTACAATTACAAGTGTTCCCAAAGAAACAAAATAAAGAACAAGAAATCAGAAATGTAAATATATAGATGTGAAAAATAATCTAGAAGAAGAGAAGGAAAGATCAATATCATTAAAAGAAGATATATTCACTATGCAAACAAGACATACTCCTCTCAAAGGTAGGCTGCAAAAAAACAACCTAGAAGGAAACAAAGAACAAAAAACTTAACCTCATAATGAAGGAAATAATAGAAGAGAACAGTGCTGTGCTTCTTAACATATAAAATGAAATTCCAATTGAAAGAATTAACAAATTCCAGGAAAAAAACCTTATGGCTTCAAACTCCAAGACACAAAGTGGCTAAATTTAACAACCCAAATCAGAAACAATGTGCTCTGCAAAAGATCAGAAGACTTTAACATACAAAGGAAAAGAAATTTGAATAATGCAAGACTCTTCTGTACCCAAAAGAAATGTAGGAGGGAATGGAACGATGTATCAAAGAGTAGTGGAGCTCAGGATACAGCCTAGGGTGTTCTACCCTGAAAGTCTAAGCGTAATCATAAATGAAACAAGATAGATCATCAATAATAAAGAGGCTTTTGAAACATTTTTGGAAACAAAAACAAGTGAAGAGAGTAGTTGCTTCTCAAACATCCTAAACAACAGAAATTCAAGAGTGAATAAAAGTAGCAGCTAAGGATAGCAACAGCAAAAGAGTGACAACAGAGATTCCAGTTTGGAGACTTCTTTCTAAATATACACAATGAGACAGGAGTGAAGAAAGAAGTGTGGTAGAGGTAACAGTGAAGGGAAGTACATGGGGAATTGTGGACAAAACCTAGCAACACCCTACCTATAGGTGAAGCAATGTATTCTGTTGTTTTGGTTCTTTTTTTTTTTTTATTGTAGGACTGCATGACAACATAGGAGGGTATAAAAAGGGAAAGGGAGAACAAGGAGATAGAGAGGGATGTGTGATATGTCAGGGTCAAATCAATGACTAGCAATGAAGGGAAGGTGATGTCTATGGTCTCAGAAAGAGAACCACAGAAGAATGGGTAAGGTGGAAGAGGAAATGAATGAAAGGGGGAGGAAAGGAAATGAAAGAGACCTTAAGGGGAAGGAGTTCCAATAATTAATGTTCCTAAGCACAAAGGGAGATAGTCTAGGAAAGAGATGGAGACTTTGGGCTAACCATGGCCTGGCAATTGGGTGCTTGAAAATTCTACTTCTCATACTTTGGCTGGGGGAAAAGGTTGGAACTCCTAGGAGCAACTGATTCCTAGATGAGTGGGAGAAGATGAACCCAAGAAGAAGATTTTGAAGGAAATGAGGGGAAAATGATAAACAGGAGTGAGAACAGATTAATATCAAACTGCATAATCAGAGACAGAGTAGGGAAAAGGTGTAGGGAAGGAAGTATCCTCTGTGACACCTGCAATAATTGGCACTGTTCTGGAAATCAGGCACAATGCAGAAGAGAAATCCAAAGGTATGCTCTTCAAAGTTGTAGTAGAAACCACCTAGAGGGGAAAGTTTAGAATAGATACCTTGGAAGCTTAGTTTACATGAGAAATAAAGATAGAAGAGAGAGACAAGTTAATTCTAAGGATCATGAATCAAAGAGTGAGGGCATAGTGTAGAAATAAAGAGAAAATCAATAATTGAGAGACTGAGAGAAATCCTTTTTGGAAAGGGGCACAAAAATGAAATTTTTAAAAAACTAATGTATAGGTCTAGCTGAAAGGGAGAAAAGAAAGAAGGAATCTACTTGACTGAAAAGGGAAAATAGGAGAATAAGAATTACATAACAAAAACTTGAAGGAAAAGGGATAACAAATGAAAGGAAGTGATTAGGAGTAAAGGAAAGAAAGACTATGGAAACAGGACCACCTGTTAAAAAATTAAGGTAAAATAATTGAAGGAACATAGTACTACATTTAGAGTAAGAGAGGGGAACCATAACTTGAAATAAATCCAGTTTAGAGATTTATAGAGGAAAACAAACCAAAATCTGATAATATTAAATATGAATGAAAAAATCCAATAAAAGGAAATAGAATGACAAATCAAATAAGAAAACAAAACCCTGATGGAAAAAAACATTTTTAAAAACAAAAATATATACAAAATAAAACAACGGAAAGAAAAATATTTGTTATGTATCAGGTGAATCCAAAAAGTAAAAATAACAAATGTGATATCTGATAAAGCAAAAATAAAAAGGAAAAAATAAGAAAACTTATTATGCTGAAAGTAAACAATAAGTCAATATTAGAAACAAAATTTGTATGCTCAAAATACATTTGCATACAAATTCACAAAGGAAACACTATCTGACCTACAAGAAGACAGATAATAACACTACAGTGGCAGGAGACTTCAATATCACTCTCTCAGTTTTTGATAAGTGTAACAGAAAGATAAAAGGGGACATATGGAACTGAACAAATTTCTGGAGAACCTAGACTTGAAGACATGACTTCTCTAAATGGGACAGCTAAATAATATTCACATTTCTCAGAACCATATGGAATTTTTACAAAAAATTGGCCATGTAGGAGTCCATAGAAATATTGCAAACAAATGCAAATAGGCAAAAATAGTAAATGAATCATTTACAGACCATAATGTAATAAAAAATAGAAATTGTTTCAGGAACCACAAACAAAAGATAAAGACATAAATGGAGATTGAACAATGAAATCTTAAATAGTGGGTGGATCAAAGGATAACTCATAGAAGTGAAAACTATGTAAAAGAAAATTATGATAAACCAACATACCACAATTTCTGGGATGCAGCAAAAAACAATCTTCAATGGTAATATTATATCTTTGGAAACTTATATCAATTAAATGTAACATGAAAAAATAAAAGCAATGCTAAGACAAAAAAAAGGTAAACATATGGCACATTTAGTCAAAAGCTTTCTGCCAAACTCTAAAATCCACTCTGGAAGACAACTTCAATTTCATTAGAAGGAACTTAATCAGGATTGTTATAGATACATTCATAGTTGCATATTTCCTCTAAAGCATAATGAAAGATAATTTATACTAAAAATATTTTCTAAATGTTACAATTACTTGGTTTTCTTCTTATTGCTTGAGTCTAATAGAACAGAACAGCCTGTGTACTTGTCAAATGTCACTGAGAAAGTGTTACAAGAGGTCATTGATAGTGACATTTTATAGCACAAATATATGACATTTCTTCTATTCTTCACAAGGACTCAACTTCCTAAGCTTTCACTAATAATAATTTATCAAATAATAACTTTGAAGACAATATATGGAACATAGACATGGATAACATATTTTTGAAAGTGAAAAATTATGTCTAGTAATTATGGATCTTTGCTTCATATTCAAGATTTCTCCTAAATAAACCAAGAAAAAGAGATTTATTAGTTAAAATGTGTATTACGAGTGCATCAAATTGAAAGATTATTTTGGAAAAATTAATTTGTTCAGGATAGAATAGCATAAATATTCAAAAATTATCAGAAATTAACAAAAATTGAAAATATTTAATAGAGAAAGCTCAGATAATAAATTGTTATTTTAAAAATTAAATATCCAGAGTTTACACAACCAATGCACAGAATTTGGAGAGCATTAAAATCCAAGGGAATAAGTGGCCTTTGCAGCTCAGACAGTGACACACTTTTACTTTCAAGTACTCTTGCCAGAGAAGCTCTTTTCAATGCGTCATGTGGAGAAAGGAATAACTCGATGACTCAGATTGAACAGACCAAGTTCCAAGTCAGATGGTGCAATGAGTGTGACAAAGTGACCCCAATAGTAGAGAGTCGTGGGAAATAAACAGAAAGGATGAGATCAGAGGAACAGAAAGTATAAAATTCTGGTAAGTAATTGAAGGGGGATGATGGAAATGAAGTCACAAGCAGAGGGTGGAGCAAATCCATGGAGAATTTTAGTAAGGAACATAGATTTTAGGCAATATGATCCTGCTTCTTTGAAAATATGCATTCTAGTTTTGATTTCTGAGCTCTCTTGGGATCTAGAAAGGAAACTGAAGTAGTCAAGACAGGAAGTGATTAAACTTGAATTAGAATTTCAGTTTAGAAATTTCTGCTACTTGATTAGAGGTTAATTTTCAGGAAATAAAATGATGTGATAAAAGTAGATTTCTGAAGCCAGGTCATTGCAAACCTCATGTGACATTTAATTTGAAATTCTAATAGAAACTATTATTGCAATTTATATCATTAGATGGAAATGGAATATTACAAAAGTGAGATTTTGTTTTCCTCTCATTTGTAAATTCATTATTTGCCCTTTCTGTAAGTTATTTACACTCAATCATTAGAACTATACAGCAAATAAAAGACTTCTAATGAAGGTAGATCTGAATTTTTTTTAAGAAATAAGTAGCATCCAATGATGAGAACCCATAGACTAGTAGGTTTAAGAAAACCAGTTATTATCACTGGCCCCAGGAATAGGAGGTAGGTTTTGGTGGAGGGAATTGGTGGAGTTTTGAAATGAACATAAGTAGTTCTTGTAGATATAATACAGCCAAACAGACATCATCAAAAAGTACTCAAGAGAAAGGGAGGGAATAAGTATTAATACAGCTCTAACTATATAAAACAGACACTGCCAAATGCTTTTTACAAATATTTCATTTGATCTTCACAGCAATCCACACAGGTAGATGCTCTTATTATACCCATTTTACAGTTGAGGCAGACAAAGGTGAAATGATTCACAGCTTGTAAGTGTCTGAAGTCTTCCCTACTCTAGACCCAGCACTCTATCCACTGCACCACCTAATTACTTCTAGAGGCAATAAGATCCAAGATAGAAAACTTTAGGACTATGGCACTCTGGCAGTGTTTTTCTACCTTTTCAATGAGGATCAAGAATTTGGAAGAAAAACAAAAGGAAATAAATTTTCATTCAGAAAGTGTCAAAGAATAAGATTCATCCTTGACAAGTAGTGCTTAAATAACCTGAACAGTGGACTCTTACTGAAGGATGGTGTGCATCTCGTATATGCTACAGAGAGTATTTGCCAAGATATTTTTCTGATCTTCTCCAGAGAAATGCCAGCTAAAAGGGAGAGGAGAAAGTGACAGTTTGACGTAGAATAAAATGCAATGGAGAAAAGCAAGAATGAAGGAGAAAGAAATGAAAGAACTATGAAATGATGCACAATGGAAAACTACTGGGAAAAAGGTTAGGAAACAATATATATGACCCCAAAGTGTCTATATGCTAACACACAGACATTAGGTAATAAAATTAACTGAGATTTCAGTACCAGGAGCTAAATATGTCTCACAGGTTATCAAGATTGGTAGAGTCAAACTAATGGCAGTACTATGACTACTGAAATATATACTGAGTTCAAAAGAAATGGATCTGATAGTAGGATCAGTGTACTAGTCCTTTATGTCAAAAACATATGTAACCATAAGGAAATCCATTAAGTTGAGGGAAGTACAATGAACAGCATTTAGCTGAGGAGACAAGGGTAGAAATCCGGGAAATGCCCTGATACCTGGAATTTCCCTCAACCTAGTCTTTTATATGACTGTGCATATCCCTTTGGGCTAGTGCACTGGGAAGAAGCATAAGAAAACGATCTTCATTGTTCCCAAAACTAAAGAGATCTCTGATATGGGCACTTCTTACTTCTGTACCTTAGCTGTTGCATTTCCCAATTTGAATATTTTTTTTCTTAAGCCCTTATAAATTCACTCTTGTATTTTCCTTCCAAGTTCAGTTCCTACATAAGGCCAATCTTGATAATCATCATTATTATTGGTTCTCACCCTCAAAATTACCTTGTATTTATTTTTTTTCTACCTTGCATATAGTTTCTTTGTATTTATTTGTAGGTGCATATGTTGTCTTCTAATTAGTACAAGGTCTTTAAGTACAGGGATTGTTTCATTTTTGTATTCTCAGTACCTAGTGCTTAAAAATGTTTACTGGTGATTGATCTTAAGTATAAAGGAGAAAAAAGAGATGAAAGAAAGAAGGAAGCAAAATAATGGGGCAAATGGCAGAAGAGGTAGGGAGACACCTAGTAATTCAAGATGGAAAACTGTAGAACTTTGAATGCAAGAAGCCCAGATAATTCAGAGACCCAGAGGATGATGGGGTTTGGTACCCTGAGTTGAGGTTCAGTGATCAAGGAAACTTCAGAAAATAGTGAAATGTAATAGGTCTAAGGTCAAGGGCAAAGTTCCTTTGTACACTGTCCAAATAGAGAGCTTGATGCCCCAGGAAGATGACTGAGTTCATAGAAGCCCAAGTCCTAAGGCTGCATCCTTCACAGAGGCTGGATCACACCTTATTAGTGACTTTATGAGTGAACTAACTTCCTAAGTTGAGTAAAAATTGCTCTAGATGATGTCTGAGATCTATTCCAATCTTAAAATTTTATAAATTTATGATTCTATATGTTGTGTTTTCATGAAATGTCCAAATAACTCACTTAAGGAGCAAGTTAAAGACAGTTAACACACTGGATGGTAGTGTTAGGATGCCACAAGATTTTGTAAGCTAGAGCACCAAACTGCAGACAGCAAGGTGAAATTCAAAAAGGACAATAAGGATGTGTTAGACATTATACTTGAACCCAGATTTTCCTGGCTTCGTGGATAGCTCTACATATACTCTGTGATGGTATCATTAATATTACCATAATTTTAGTATTAAATTATTCCCTTAGCCTTAGTACATATAGACAACCTTGGTGAAATATTGTAGTGCTCCCTGCTAGGAATGGGAAATTAAAGTCAGTCATAGAACTCAAGAAGGCAGCTTTTGGCAAAATTTAAAGGACTCATATTCTGATCAATCAAAGTCCCTCTTTGATATCCTCTGTTTCTGAACTCTAGAGCAACAGAGGAGCCAAAGAGGGACTCGTACATAAACACTAAAGGAAACCCAGACATTCTATATAGGCTTCTCTTTTCACTCCCCCAGAGGATTACCCAAAAACACAGAGGAAAGAGATGTCAGTTGTGCTGATATAAGGCACTTACTTAGCTAATGATTCATAAATTTTTCCTGATATTTGACCTCAACTTTCAAAGAATTAGGCAACTTATAATTACAGCTCAGTACTGATCACAACGTATGTTTTTCTCTTCCCCAACCAAAGAGCAAGTAAACACTTAGAATTTTATGTCCAGGAAGTGGCTCCAGCAACATTCATCTGCTCCGCTGCTAACTATGAACTTTATTCTCACTCCCAACACATGGTCAGCCCATCTCCTTTTTCAGTCATTAGCTTCTTTGATGATACCTTTTGTTTTTGCTTCTAGTGAGCAAGTCATCATTGCTTAAATGCTATAATGTATTTATGGCTACTGTATGAGATGGTGAGATCCCTACTCAAACTGACTACTCAGAGGCATCTCAAGATAAAAACAGAAAGTCCTTTATTGGGTTCTTGCAAGAAGTAGGCATCAACCTTCCCCTAGGCAGTCCAGAGGAGTGAGGCACAGTATAGAAGCAGAAACATGATTATACAACTAAAAATCACAAACCTACCCCCCCTTACCTTTTTGGTCAAGAGCCCGAGCAAGCAACTTATTTTCAGAAATGTTGGGATTGGAAGCTCAATTCCATGTGGACAGTCTCGGGCGGGTAAAGGTGGGAGCTTCTAAATCTTAGAGCTCTCACGAGACCCCCCCAGGAAACGGCAGGGGATCGAGGTGAACCGAGCTATCTCGAGTAATTCCGCCTCTTCCCGTGAGAAACGTGATGGGAGAGAGATCTCCCCGCCCTCGAGATTGTCCCGGATCTGGGCACACCTAGTTACCTAACAGCACGGTATTCAGATGCAAACTATGCGGCTGAAGGTTAAGTAGGATTGAGGAAGCCTGAAAGCTCTCTTAGCACGTGAGGAGCCAAGAGGACAGCAGGCTCCGCTTCTCTTCTTTCCTCTCTCCCCTCCCCCTCTCTCCCCGCTTGTACTTCTACTTCCAATCCCTTAAGATCTTAGCCTCCTTAGGAAATCTCCCCCTCTTCCTCCTAAGGAAGACCCCCCTGCACTTGTAACCGAGACCCTGAAATAAAGCTCAACCCTTGTTCGACTCTGGAACGTCCTTTCTCTCATATGAGCATCCGGTTTTGGCCAACCAAAGACCTCGGAGGTGAGGTAAGAAGACTCAGGTAGCCCACACAGGCCTCTAGGCCTGGCACAGAAATTTGCCCCAGACACAAAGAATTGAGGAAGAGAATGAATAAACATCTCTTCTATTTGGCAAAAGGTCGAAATTGTACAATATGATTAGGAAATGGGTTAAGCAAATCTGGGGAGAGGGGCGACAAGTGGTTTCATAACTTCAAGTTTCCCCATATGATATGATTTCTGAGAAATTGAAACTCAGGCCTAGAGTCTGATCTACTTCAGATTTAAGTTCTTGAGAAGTTTTCACTAGCCATCACACTCAGCTACCATGACTCAAAGAGTGGTCTCTAGACGTACACCAAATTAATCTTTTGATTGCCAGGAGATTGGGTGGAAAAACTGCCTTAGATGAGTCTAGATTGCTAAAAAATGATAGCTTACATATATGTAGACTTTATAGACCAACTTTATGTACATGTGTATATTAGAAAAAGAAACAGACCACTAAACCATAGATAAGAATTCTTGCAGGCTGCATATTGACTTAGAAAATTAACAGTATCTATTCCTTAGTCTATTTTTATTCATTTTGTTAAATATTGACCAACCACATTTAATTTGGTTCTGGTTTCACTTGTGGGCCATAGGCAGCCCTCAAGCCTCAAGTCTGGCACCTTTGATGTACATGATTTTATTTGATCCTCACAAAGCCTTTTGAAATACATAGCAAAATACATGTTAGTCTCATTTAAAAGAAAACCAAGAGAGATTGAGTGATCCGTCCAATGTCATATTTGTGACAGTGTCACCAAAAGGTTAGTGTTCTTTCCATTACAATCAGGCAATCTGAGAGAAATGATTATTAAAAACTAATGATTTGGGGAGATTCAGAGTTTCCCTTTCTTTCCATTTTCAAGACTTCAGTCTCTGAAGGTTTAGCTAAACTTCTCTATATGACCCCACCCAACTTATAAGGAATCTATAACTTAAGGTGAATTCCATTCAATCAAGATTGGGTAGAGATAGACACTTTTATCTAGATTTCACAAGGCTGGGGGTATTCTGGGTTGGGTGGTCGTTGTCCTTTGTTCTCAAAGAGGATCAAAATGACGTTACTATGCTAGAGTCAAGTTTCAGTGTGTCTTACTGTGGCTGATCAGATCAATATGAGCTTGGAATGCTCTATCATAGGTAGGGCACAAATAGTCCCATGTAAACATTTGGGGTGGATTCTCTAAATTTCTACAACCTGCATTTCCATTGAACTGTTTCAATTCTGCTTTGCTCATAGAGCACAGTACCTTCTCAGCAAGGGCACACCATGTTGAGCACTCCTGTGTCAGTGCATCCCAAGTCACACAAAATCAATTCCAAAGTTCTTGAGAGAGACTTTGAGAGTGTCCTGGTATCACTTCTTATGACCACCATGTGACCGCTTACCCTGTGTGAGTTTTCCATAAAATAGTCTTTTTGGCAAGCGTATGTTTTGTATTTGAACACAGCTCTCTGAAGCAGAGTCCGAATGCTCGGCAGTTTAGTTCAAGTAAGTAGCTCAGTATCTGGTATCTTATCCTGTCAGGCGATCTAAAGAATCCTCCTAAAACAATTCAAATGGAAGAGATTCAGTTTCCTGGCATGGCACTGGTAGACTGTCCAGATTTCACAGGCAAACAACAATGAGGTCAATACAATAGCTCTGATATTCCTCAGTTTGGTAGTCAGTCTAATATCTCTTCTTTCCCATACTTTCCTTCAGAGCTTCCCAAACACTGAGTTAGCTCTGGTAATGTGTGCATCAGCCTTGTTGTCAATGTGTACATCCCTGGAAAGTACACCACCAAGGTAAATGAAATTATACACAGCATTCAAAATTTCACCATTTGCTGCAACCAATGGTTCCATGTATGTCTGATGTGATGTTGGCTGATGGAGCACCTATGTTTTTTTTATGTTAATTGTTGGGCCAAAATTAGCACAAGAATTGATCCATACTTTGTTGCATCTCAGCTTCAGAGGCTGCACTGAGTGCACAATCATCTGAAAACAGAAAATCATGCACCAACACTCCTTTCACTTTCTTCTTGGCCTTTTCAAGTTGGAGAATTCACCATCAGTGCAGTAACTGGCCTTGATGTTGTGTTTATCGTCACTGAAAACATTTGACAACATAGCTAAAATCAACATATTAAAAAGTCTGGGAACAAGCATACAGCCTTATTTCACTCTACTGGTGACTGGGAAAGCATGAGAGCATGGTCCTTTAACTAGAACCCAGGTAAGCATGATATCATGGCATTGACATATGATGCTGATGAACTTTTCCAGGCAACCAAATTTTGACATAATTTTCCATAAGCCCTCACAACTGACAGTATCAAATGCCTTGGTCAGATTTGCAAACATTTTGTACAGACCTCTGTTCTGCTACTGGCATTTCTCCTGGAGTTGTTGGGCAGCAAACATCATATAGACTGTTCCTCAACCCTTTCTGAAGTCACACTGGCTCTCAGGTTGATGATTATCTTCCAGGTGAAGGATCAGTCTAGTAAGGAGGACTGTGGTAAGAATCTTGCCAGCAATAACTGAGAGGCCACCATGTGATTGTCACAGGACAATCGACTTCCTTTACCTTTATAGAGATGCACAAAGGAGGTATCCTTAAAATCCTGGGAGATAACTTCCTCTTGCCATATAACCTAGAAAATTTCAGTCAGCTTTTGTATGAATAATGGAACCCCTATCTTGTAAAACTCAGCTAGAATAGAATCAGTACCACATGCATTGCCACATGAAAGGAGCCTAATGGCCCTCAAAACCTCTTCTTCTGTTGCAACCTCAACTAGGGAGGGATTGACTTTAACCTGAGGTAAATGGTCTTAGCACTGATTGATAGTGGCATGTTGAGAACACCACAGTGTTCAGCCCATCTCTCTAGGACCATATCCTATCACTAACCAATATGGCTCTGTCAGTACTGAGTAGTTGAGATGCACCATAGGTCTTTGGCTGATATTCTTCAGGGCATCATAAAAGTGCTTTGGATTGTTACTATCAGCATAAAACTGAATTTCATCTTCCTTCTTACTGTGCCAAGAATCCTTCATCTCTCTAAGCTTTGTTTGTACTTGACTTTTGATGGAATTAAATGCTACCTTCTTAGAGATGAATGAACTATTCTGCTGACAAACCTTGTGGAGTTCTCATTTTTAATAAACAGATTCCGTATTTCCCCATCATTTTCATCAAACCAGTCTTAGTGTTTATTAGTGTATTGACCCAGGGATAGTCTCTCAGATATCACAAGATATCACTCTCAGTCCCTCATTGGAGTATACCCACTTCTCTTTGTAAAGTCCACCTCTAATTAAACTGATAACCAATTGAAGTTGATTGCTCTTCAAAGGAACACCTCCTGTCCAAAGGCATATAAACCTAAAAAATTAGCCATATAATCTCTTTGACAGAACAAGAGGATAAGGAGCCTTTTTTATCAATCATATGCCAGCCACAATTGATAACATTGATTATAATTTATCCCAAAACTTTGTCTCTTGAAATTATTTTAATCATCATTGATCAATCAACAAGTATGCATGTGCCAAGCAATGCCCTAAGCATTGCAAATGCAAAGACATAAATTGGAAAAGCCTCTGTCCTAAAAGAGATGGTATTTAAATGGAGTAGACAACATGCACAAATATATTATGTACCAGGGGTGATTTCATAAAGGTTTTACAACCAGATCTTCAGGAGAAAAAAATGTATATGCAACAAAATGTTAAGTTGGATCTGTGTTATTAACATTTTCTCCATTTCTTTCTTAATCCTAGACAATTAACAAAACAATAAATCAAGTCTTTATTGCAAGTGCTCATAATGAAAATTAAACAAGTGACTCTCTCAAGCCAATATAAACTTGCTCCAACATATAGACAAATTGCGAACAAGGTAGTCTGAGGAGGGAATATACCCCTCCCAGCAGTTGAAAGGACAAGGAAAGCCTTCCTGTATGTGCAGCATTTGAGTAGAGTCTTGAGGGAAAACAGGAATTCTAAAAGGGAGAGGTAAGAGAGTGAGTTCATTTTAGGCAGAAAGAACAAGGCATGGAGATGGGAAATGGAGCACTATAGATGTGAACAAGCAGGTCAAATAGAGCTGAATCATAGTATGCTTGAAGGGGACAATGTATAAGAAAATGTGAAAGACAGGAGGAAAGGGTTAGGTAGAGAACTTTAAAAACCAAATAGATTATACTTGATTTCAGAAAGAAAGTCACAAGAATACTTAATGTGGGGAGTGACAAAGATTGCCCTCCACTGCAGGAAAATCATTTTAGCAGCCATGTGAAAGATGTGAGGACAGATAAGTCAAGGAAACCAAATGGGAAACTATTAAAATAGTCCAGAAAAGAGTTGGTGAGGATATGAACAAGGGTGGAGACTGTGAGGGTGAAGAAAGTGGGTCATGTGCTAGAAATGTTTTGTGGGTAGGCTTGACAAGAATTAGCAACTTTTTGGATATGTGGAGGCAGGCAGGGAAAGAAGTTGTGGAATACACTAAGTTTGTAAAGTTAGGCTGTTGGAAGGATGGTAATACCTAAGACAATAACAGGGAAGTTCAGACATAGTAAAAAGGATAATGAAGATTCTTTTGGCCACGCTGAGTTTGAAGTGCCTCTGGAATACCCTGTTCATGGTACAGAACTTAAACTTGAGAGATTGAGGATGGATATGTAGATTTTGGAGTCATTGGCAGAGATAGTGAAGGGTTCCTACTGGGAAAAAGCCATAAAATACAGTAATAAGTGAAAAGTCACAAAACTTAAATTCTGTGAAAGGTAGAAGCCAGAATGTGGTGATCTGATAAAAATCATAACTTAGATACTGAGTCATAACCTAGATACTGTGATCTATGAAAGCCATAACAAAAGTATTATGACCCATACGTGACCAGCACATGATCAATACACAAACTTACATTTGAGCATAACATAGGCTTAATGTCCAAGCTCATTACTAAGCAGAAAACCAAATATCCACCAATCAGTAGTGATACACTCTCTAACTCCTCTTCCCTTTGTCTATTCTCTATAATAACCACTGGGCTTCCCTGGGAGTTACTTAGAGAGAAGCAGGAGATCTATCCATTATTGAGACTATTTTCATCTGGAAGCCTTTCCGGAGAAGCCCTTTGTATGTAAGTGATTCTACTAATTAAACTAATACTTATTATAATCAAACTGGATTCCTTGGCCTCTTTCTTTGGAATCAAAACAGCTCCTCTGACTGAGGAAGCCCAAAATATCCGAGTGCACAGGAACTCTTGGAAGGTACAGAGTTCCTCAGACAGGGGAATTCCAGACCTTACAGATGATATTTCACCAAGAAAGTTTACAAAGAAACTATGCTTATATTTCAATGAAAGCAACATATCACAACAGATTGAAAACAGAAGCAGATAAACTATGCCTGCTGTCTCCACCCTCTTGAGCTCTAAATGAAATAGAAAAGCTTTTCTCCCTCCTATGCATCTATAAAAATGGTATCCTGGTAAAACCTCAGCAGACAGGCTAATCCAGGTTGAGGATAATCAACAGACCTCAAACCTATCTCCCAAAGGGTTTGATAAAAGGATAGAGTGCCACTGACTAAAATTCTAGAGGGGATGTTAGTTCAGGAAATATTAGTGACTTTAAAAAATAAAATTCTAAGGATACAAAAAAGAAACAATTCTAATGAGGAGGAAAGGGAAATTATCCAGAGACCAATATGCATGCACAAGAAACTTAACAACCAATGAAGATATGAAAAAGACATACAGAAGATGGATGCAAGGGCAGATAACTAAAGGATGAATGCAAAACCATGCCCTAATGCCATTAAGTATAGTGCCATGGATGCTCATCAACTCCTAAGACTGGTGAAAAAAGAGAAAAAGAGCAAAGAGAGGTGGGCTTTAGTTTGTTTTTGCTTTACAGTGGGAAGGAAAGGAGAATCAAAACAGGGATAGCAGGACTGCTAGAGGCGGCCAGAGAGATGTTAAGTGATGACAGGACATAAAGCTGCTTGTATTTATTTGAGGGGGGCGTGAAAAGAGTAAACAGGGGAGAGATTTTAGGTTCACTATCCGTTTGGATGGATGTCTCCAGTTGAAAGCCTAGAGATAAGTGCTTAGCCCTGTGCTGTTTCATATTTTATTAGTGACCTGGATAAATGCAAACATGGCAATTTTCTCAAATTTTCTAATGATATAAAGCTAAAAGAGGTAGATAAACACTGAATAATAAAGTTAGGATCTAGAAATCTTGACACCCTAAAATGGTGGCTACCTGTGGATCCTAAGATGCTTTGTGGGGGTCCAGATTTCAAAACTATTTTTATAATAATATTGACTTTATTTGTCTATTAAAATATTCTTCTCTTTTCCAACTACACATTTGGAAGAAGCTTATATTTCAACGAAAGCAACATATCACAACAGATTGAAAACAGAAGCAGATAAATATTTTTAATTATACACTTTAATTTTAAAATGGTAGATATCAAAAGATATAATATACCAAAAAAAATCTTTAGGGGACGCAATACCTTTTAAAAGTATAAGGAGCCCTGTGCCCAAAATGTTCAAGAACCACTGAGCTAAAAACAGTTGGCTGAATGAAACAAGATGGAATTTTATAGAGATAAAACATAGTCTTAAAATTAAGGATTTTTTTAATTTTATTTCAAAGCTACAAGATGGTAAAGGAATGGTTAAAGGAGAATTTGTCTGACAATGATCTGAGGGTAGGAGAGAACTGAAAGCTCAAATGAGTTATAACAGTGCAATTCAGTGACCAATAAAGTTAGTATGATTTAGACTTTATTAAAAAATTATAGCATGCAAGAATGAGGATATGGCCCCACCACTCCCAGTACTTCTAGCTAAGTCCATCTAGAGTATTGTGTTCATCCTAAGCACCATAATTTGGGAAGGAAATTGATAAGTTTCACAGCATCTAGAGAAAGGCAACCAGGAAAGTGAAAGATCTGAAGCTCATGCTCCATAAAGATTGCTTGAAAAAACTGAGGATGTTTAACCAGAAGAAGGGATCAGCAATTTTCAGGTATTTGAAGGGTGCTAATATTCTATGTAACTGTTCTGTTTGAGCTCAGAAGGCAGGAGCAGCAACAGAAGTAGAAGTTAGAGATAAATCGAGTTTGATACAGCAGTGTGCTGCTGGTAGATGTTTAATGACAGGGACACAAACAAATGATGTACCTGTGGGGTAAGGATGAAGTGACTACTACCTATTGAAGTTTCTAGTACAGAAGAGGAAAGCCAATTTAGTCTGATTAGCTGTCTAGATTTGAAAACTAACTCTTTCAAAGGGTTTGATAAAGGATACATAGTATACCACAGACTAAAATTCTAGAAGATACAGATCCACTGGAATATAGATATATACTAGAACATATATACTGGAATATAGAATAGACAAATAGATACATATGTGTATATGTGTGTGTACTTGTGTATGTGTATACATATGTCTGTGTGTCTATATTTGTGTTTATATGTGTATGCATAACTTATAAATTTAATCTGTTTATTAACGTTATCCATCAAGTCCAGACAATTGACAAAAACAACAAATCAAATGCTGGTGTGCCAATTTACAAGGTATAAATACTGACCCTGAAAACATAACAATCAGCTCTTTCAGGTAGGGTTAATCTGGCTCAAGCATACTTGAGCTAAAAAAGGGATGCTCTAACAATTAGAGAGAGCAAAAAATGTAGTGGGTTCTCCCTCACTGGAAGTCTTCTAGCCAAGACTAAATGACTACTTGTCAGACATGTTATAGAATTCTTTTTTTAGCTATGGATTAGACCACTGAAGTCCCTTCCAACTTTGAAATTCCATGATTTTATGCCAATAAACAAAAATAAATAATATAAAGGCCATGATTTCAACTCAAGCCTGACTGGCCTTCATATAATACTGTCTGTTTCAAAACAATAAGAGCAAAAGGGGAAAAATAATGTAAAGTATTATAGCTAATAGAGATGGAATCAGATGATCATGATATGAAATTTTAAGACAATTTGAAATACACAAGGGGAGGAAGAGGAACTGAGACAATTGTTATTGGTGTAGTAGAAAGAGAACTGGCCTTTGAATCAAAAGATACAAGTTCTAGAACTAGCTCAGTCATTTAATAGCTGTGTGACCTTAGGCAAGATGCAGCATCACTAAGGGTGGGTTTGTTTGTTTGATTTTTTTTTATCTGCAAAATGCAGCTGAAAAATACCTTACCAAAGTATTGCTGGGGATCAATTAAGATGATTCTTCTGAAAGAACATTTAAAATTATAAATTCTTACCCAACGTCAGACAAAACTGGTTATTCTTACTGTTTTTATTACTTCATATGAAAGTGAGGCAATCTCCCTACCTTTGACAAGTCAGGGATTTCACAGACCCACAAGTAAAGTCCAGTTTGGGGTGTTTCTTGTAATATGCTTTTATTCTGGTATATCTAGAAATTACCGTGGGCAGTTATATTATCTTTTGTAACTTTACATCCTTCATAAAGTTTACTTTGAGGCCTCATTGTGTTTTGGGATGACCCTGGAGTCTTAAAGACTGTGACAATGAACCATGAGGTATGGCAGGGTCTATCTTCCAGGAAAACTAGAACAGTTTCAAGGACAATTCTGGCAACAAACTACATCCATTTAATTTATTTCATTTTATTTTTAATTTATGGGAAAAAACAAGCATTTCTATAACATAGTACAATAAAAAGATAATTGTTCGTGAAAGTACAAATCTACTGTGCACAACTTGTTATTCCTTTCAAATATATAATGAAATTATCATGTAGATTTATTATTTTCCTTTCTATATATGCTTCTATTTATCAGTTCTTTCTCTAGATGCAGATAAGAGTTTTTCTCCATATGTTCTTTATTAACTTCTTTCTTATTTGAGGGTTAGATTTATCTAGTTTTGAGAAGGAAAGATTAAAGTCCCCTACTGTTATAGTACTACGATGTAGTTCCACATTTAGCTTTTTTTAAAAAATAATTTAGATGTTACAGTATTTGGTACACCCAAGTTCAGTGTCGATATTGCTTCATTGTCTATGGTAACTTTATCAAAATGTAGTTACTGTGTTTATCTCTTTTAATTAAATCCATTTTAGCCATAACGTTGTCACAATTGCTGCCCCTGCCTTTTTTGTATCAGCTGATGTATAATAAACTCTACTCCAACCCTCTACTTTAACTCTGGGTGTATCTCTCATTCTTAAATGTGTTTCATGTAAACAACACATTGTTGGATTCTTATTTTTAACCCATTCTGCCATCCATTTATGTTTAATGAGTGACTCCATCCCATTCACATTCAAAGTTAAAATTATGATTTGTGCATTTCCCTCCATCATATTTTACTCAACATTTTCCTTCTAAGCCTCTCTTTTTACCCTATCCATTGCCTTATCTTTTTCCCCTTATCCTCTTATTCCTTATTTTGCCCACCCCTCTAAAATTTCCTCCTTTATATTTCCCCTCACCCACCTAATCTGATTTTATACACCCTTTTAAAAGTCTCTTCTTCACCTTATCCCTCATTTTTTCCACCTCTCTAGTAGTTCAGAAGACTTCTAAACTTCTTCAGAATACACTTTGTTTCTTCTTCAACTCAGATAAGAATAAGGTTCCAATACTGCCAGCCTTCTAACCACACATTTCCTCTGTGTGAGTTCTTCCCTTCATGTCTCATTTTTATGAGATGATTCCTCCTTTTTACCTTTTCCTACTCAGTTTTTTTAGAATCACCCCATCATATACAACTCAGCAACAATTTTTCTTTCAAACTACCTTAGTCATGATGAAACATTTAAGAATACTACTACTAATTATTATTAGCATTAATAACATTTTCATTTTTTACAAGTAAATAATTTGGTCTTAATACCTTATAATTAGCCTTTAATGATTTCCTTATATTTTTTCTGGATCTTTTATATCAAATTCTTCATTGAGTTCTGGTCTTTTTGCTACAAATACCTGAAAGTCTTTCAGTTCATCAAATACCCTTTTTTAAACCACTCAGGATTATATTCAACTTTCTGAATAAGTTTTTTCTTGGATGCAACCCCAGTTCCTTTGCTCTTCAAAATATGATGTTCCAAGACCTAGATGTATGGTCTTTTAGTATAGAAGCTGCTAGGTCTTAGGAACTCTGATTGTGTTTTCACAGTATTTAATTTTTTTTTCTTATTACTTTCAATATTTTCTCTTAGAATAGCTCCTTACCAGTAGGTTCACCAATAGATAATGAATTTTTGGTCATTGTATGACCTATAAAAAAATGAAAAGGATCAGCTATACCCTTATTCTTATCTATATGGCCCTCTACCACTTCTATAGCAGTACTGGTGGTTTGTTGTTGTTTCTTTAGTAAGACTTGTGGTAGAGGGCCAAGAAAATAAGGCAGAGAATACTAAGAAACAAACACATTTAAATGTAGCTACTCTGAAAATAAGATTCTTATCCAGGTCCTGCCAACAGCGAAAACTGAATCATATTAGTACTGACATATCATTCTAATTTATCAACTTTGAAATCTTCATTATAAATAAAACCAAAAGATAAAAGGAAATTACAGATGAATGGAAAGATGCTGACAAATTCACCATGGTGGATTAAATTAAGCAGTTGCTTATTAGGATCCAAAGGTAATATGAAATATCATATCTCAAAACATGTATTCATCTTATATGGAAGCACTCATGATAAGCATTTCCTGCCTACTCCCTCCCCCCCAAAAAAAGTCATGAAAAGTAGTTTCAGCTTATGTACCAAGATGTATGAAAAAGGGAGAAGAGATAGGAAAACTTCATAAAGAACTTTAAGACCCCCTAAATTAAATCAATATCTTATCTGATATTCCCACATCAGCAATCAATCCTTTCCTGACTATTAAAATTTAAACAAGTTTATCATTTGTAACGTTATTCAGTTCTCACCATGTCTGTTGATTGTTTTCTCAAAGAAAGTATACCTAATACAAAGCGATTAGGCTTCTATAGAGTGTACAGACCTTAAGCTTCCTCAATTCTAACTCCCACAGTATATTTTCCAACTTATTTTTCTTTCAGTTCTCCTATGTTCACCTTTCCACTAAAGTTACTGAGAAGTAAGTCCATGTTTATTTCTTTTAGGAGAATGAGAAAGTATGGATAGATTGTAATCTTTACCCTTGGAGCGAGCATCAACCTAGATGAGATCATAGATGCGCCATAATATTAAATTATTATAGCCTCACTTAATCCTCTAATGGCAACTGAGTAGAATTGTACTGGAGTAACTCTGACCATGCACACTAGCTTTATTTTTAAACTTCTAGAGAGTGTGAGTTCAGTTATACTTACGTTGCCAAGGCTAGAAAGTCAGAGCCATATGAGGGATATGTTTAGTTCTGAGTTAATGGGCCAAACTACATCACTAATATTAAATAATGCCTTTGGATATGTGACAACTCTTCTGATTCAAAGACCAGCCTAGTCTTCCTCACTTGTCCCAATGTTTCCTTCTGCATGCACATTCCAGGCCTCTTTCTACACTTGCTGTATCTATATTCTGACAGCCAAAATGCCCAGGTGGTCCTAGTACTTCTTTTGTTGACATGGCTTTCTACAAACTAAGATCCAGAACCAATATTTATCTACTAAAGCACTGTCAAACTTCCAAGCTGAGGATGAGGTAATTAACTCTCCTCAGTTGCTCTGATGAGATAAGCCACATTAGGCCTTTGCTGATCTTTGCTATTGGCCCATGCTTCCATATTCCAGCTGCATATCTCACTGCCAAAGGTGATGATGTCAAATGCTGGCCCAACGGGAAATGGAACCAGTGAGCTTGATCCATCAGTAGTAGCCTTTGAGGAATCAGCCTTGAGGAGCCAGATATAACCATTCTGTCAACTAGTTTTACCACCACTGGTGTCCTCCTAGGAACATTTGTATTTTCCTTCTCACAGTGAAGAAAAATAGTCTTTTCACTGGAAACTGACCTGTGTATCATTAGAGTTCTAGAGGTATTAAAAACATTGATCCTTATGTTGCAACTGCCTACAATCCAATAGGAATAGAGCTTATGAATAACTACATTTGCATAATCTGGCTTCCATTTATCAAATCACTGAGTCCTTATCTTCAGCCTTATGAAAGTATGCTTTCAGTATGCTTTTTTCTTAGAATGAAAGTGTTTTTGGTGTGCAACTTTGGATCAAAACTTACTATTAAGGGTATGCAGAGGGTAGCATATACAATAGATCAATATTTATGTATATATATAAATATATGTAGATGTATAAATGAATGTGTGTATCTCATTTCATATCAATCTTTTCTCCATTCTCCCTGCCATCCCTTAGTATGAGTTCTTATCACTTCCATGAGTAGACTTCTGTAATAATCTTCTAATTGGTCTCCTTGCCTCCAGAATTTTACCCATCTGATCCATCCCCAGATTATACATCATTTCCAGATTAATCTTCCTAAAGCTTTAATTATGTCCTACCCCACAAAATAAAGCTGAACTTCTTAGACTGGCAATAAGGCAGTCAGTCAACAAGTATTTATTATGCCTTTACTATGTGCTAGGCATTGTGTTAAACACTAGAGATATTTTTAAAGGGTACAAATGCATCCCTTGTTCTTAAAGAGCTCACCTTCTCATAGGAGACAATATGCAAATAACAGATATGAACATAGGCACGTATAAGATACATGCAGAGTTCATGGAAGGTAGTCTCAAAAGAAAGGCACTAACACGCGGTTGGGACTTAGGAGACTGAGAAAGACTTTTTGCAGCTAAGATTTTTTGCAGGTAAGACTTTTTGCAGGTAAGATTTGAGCGGAGTCTTGAAGAAAACCAAGAAAGTTGGCAAGTACATGTGAGAAGGGAGAGTATTCCAGGCACAGAAGAGAGCCAGTAACAAGTCACAGAACTGGGAGACTGAGTGTCCTGTTCAAGGAACAGCAAGAAAACCAATGTTGTTAGAACACTGAGTACAAAGAAGGGAATAAAATATAAGAAGATTAGAAACAGAGGAAGGGGAGAGGCTGTGATGGACTAGTTGACATTTAATATTCTTTCAAGTCTATAATCAGTAAAACCTGGGTTCAAGTTCTGCCTTTGACACAGATTAGATATGTGTTAGTAGAACAGTGACTTAACCATACTAAGTCATAAATGTCAAGGAGGTTCTCATTCAGGGATTTCTGTCACCCAGGGAAATCCCTGGTTCTTTGTATGTTCCTGGGGAAAGTCATGCTGAATGCATTAGATCTTGAGCTCCTCAAGTCAAGGATTGTCTTTTGCCTCTTTTTGTACCTACAGTACTTACTACAGTATCTGATACATAGTAGGTGCTTAATAAATGTTTATTGATTGATTAAAGATTGTTTGCCCCTTATCTATTTTGTTAATACCTAATAGTTAAATAGTTAAATGCCAAACAGAAAATTTTTATATTGATCCTGAAGGTAAAAGACAAACCAGGCTTTTTTTTTTTCACAATCTGTTCCAAACCTACCTCTTGCCCTTATCTCCCAATATTTCTCAAAATGAACTCTACAGTCTCATAAATATGGAACATCCACCAGACCTTGAATATGCACTGCTCTTACCTTCATGCTTTTCCCCATGCCTACCTTTTCACTAGGATGACTTCCATTTTTTATCTTTACCTAACAAAATCCTTCAAGATCCAGTTCAAATGTCATCTCTTCCATGACCAGCTCTTCCCCTGATCACCCCAGGTGGCAGTGGTCCCTCTCCCTACTTCCCTAGCAAGGAGAGAAGCTATTTGGCTCTATACTCCTTGGAATATATATCCTCATCTTTACTCCTACCACTTTGCAATTTGTACAATACAAGGAGCATCCATAAAATACTATGTTTTTGCATATTTACATTCATATCAGCTCCACTAATAGACCACAAGCTCCTTGAGACTTGTGTCTTGTGCAACCTGCGTCACACTCACAATAGTAGGCAACTGATAAATAAGTGAATGGCTAATTTGTGTCCTCTTATCCTTCTTCCCAGAGATGGGTGAGAATTCAATTTCTCCAGAGAAAAAGAGGGAGATCACAGAATCAATCTAGTCCATTGATAGGAAGGGATTATCATAATGAAAATGACACCAATGACATATTTCCATGGTAATAGATTGGACAGTTCTTGGCCTATACTGTCCTGGCAAGCTATAAATATTAAATAATTATAATGACAACTTCATCACTACAAAGATTTGTACACAGTTCCAAAGAGGGACAAGTTTCATCCTGAGTCATCAAAACTCTATTCACATTGGAATTTCTGTCCATTCTGATGGACAGTTTTTAGTTTGTCCTCTATATCCTGCTCCTCTTGCTTCTGCTGCTCAACCATCTAAACCAGACTGTCAGAGACCATGCATGGGACAAACCAAGCTACTGGACTCTGTACTTCCTCAGACCAAGGATCCTTAACTTCACCTCAGTCATTTTCCTCCCTGGCTTTGCTTGTGCACCTTTTTCATACTCAATACTTTCAACCTCTTTCTCTGAGGACTACAGTAAAATCAAAATTATCCTTGCTTCTGGAAAGAATGTCCTAATGACTGTCCAACTGTAATTCTTACCATCTTTGTGATTTTCCATACCATGACTCCCTTCCTTGGATATCACTTCCTCATATGTGTTATCTCTCCCATTAAAATATATGCTCCATGTAGGAAGGTACTGTCTCACTTTTGTATTTGCATCCCCAGTGCTTAGGATGGTGCTTGGCATCTAATAAATGTTTGATAAGTTCTTTTAATTCATACATGCATTTATTTTCTTTTATTCATTCTTCATTTCCACTAGAGTCAAGCACTAAGGGTTAGGATTTCTTGCAAGTCTGGATATTGGCATTTTGGATGGATTTACCTCATGCTGGATTGATCTATTTCATATCCCCCTAGATTACCTTTTAACCTGCTACTGTAAAAGGTAACAAGAGTGTAACTAGACAAGGCTCAAAAAAGGCCAAGGTGATTTGAAAGTGCTCAGATACAAAACAGGTGTCTGGACAGCTATACAATACCAAGATGGAATGCCCATGATCCTCCCACAGGGAAAACTGTAGTTTCAGTTGTTATTGCATGATTGGCAATTTTCTACTTGGAAAGCAACTTGAAGTTCTGGATGTAACCCCTGGTTAATACACTGGATTGGGACAGAGCCTGTTAGTTTGGTCAGAGTTCCAGGTTGATATACTTGCTTTGTAAACGTTATATGGCAAACAACCTGCAGCTTCAATTCAAATTCTTCCACAAAAGGGAAATCAATGGTACTCCACCAACAATCAATATGAGCTAAATGTCATAGGTCATGTTCAGGATTATCCTAAGATTATACTGGGTCCATAAGGCTCATCACTGACCAGACACTCACCAGGTCAGAATTTTTACTATATTTCCTATTGCAGGAGGCAGGGTACTAAACATAATTCATATTCCCACACTTCTCCATTCCTCCCAAATTAAAGTAATGTAGGGAACAATGTGTTGTCCTAATTGACTACAGTATGGACTTCCTTTTGGGAAGGAACAGGCTATAAGGCTAGAAGCAGCAGTGATTGTGTTGGTGGAGGAGGAGGAAGAGAAAGAGGATGGAAGGATCAAAAGAAGGAAGAAAGGAAGGAAGGAAGGAAGGAAGGAAGGAAGGAAGGAAGGAAGGAAGGAAGGAAGGGGAAGGAGAAGAAGAAGAAGGAGAAGGAGGAGGTGATTACAAAGAGGAGGAATAAGAATAATATTTATACACTGCTTTAAAGTTATGAACAGCTTGCAACAGTAATAAATAGGATGTTATTTTGAATTGAGAGACACCACTGGAAGGCCAAAGACCCTGAGGTGGAAAAGAATATCCAGATTCTGAGATGTGATACAAAGCACAAGTGAAGGCTCATTTTGTCTTGCTCACAACACCACATTATATATGGTACTTGGTGGTAGAAAAAAGTAACGTGTTGAAGGCAAGTTAATGCGGTAGGGGCAAAGAGTACTTAGGAAACCAAAGAAAAGCATTCAGAGAAACATGAGGGTTGTTTTGAATAAGTGAAAGGGCATCACATAGGAAATGGATTAGATGTGTTTTATTCAACCCCAGAGGGTAGAATTAGGGGGCCATAGGTGAAAGATACAGAGAGATAATTTTTAGGCTTAACGTAAAAGGTAAAAATTCCTAAACGTTCAAAAAGCAGAGTGGTCCACTGGCCTTACAGATAATGATCATCTCTGGACGTCTTTAGGGAGAAACTGAATGACTATTTGATGGGTATTGTAAAAATGGAATTCCCATTCAGGTAGCGGTATGAGTTCGACTACATGATTTCTGAGGTACCTTCAACTGTGAGGTTTTCTGATTCTCAGAGCCTTAAGACCTATGAGGGAAGGAAGAGGAAGAAGTAGATAAAAAGTCATGGGATCAAAGCTCTGGGACTGGAAGAAATCTCAGAAGCCATCTCTTCCCATCCTCTCATTTTATAGTTGAAACTGAGGCCCAAAGAGGTGTCCAAGGTCGTGCATGTAATAAGCATCAGAGGCAAGATCTTTTGATTCCAAATCCAATCTACAGGATTATGCCAGCTCTCCCTGAAAAATCTGCTCCAGAACCTCATCATTACATAGATGCAGCCAGCTTAAACTGGCTCCCAAAAGCCAATTGATTGTTAAATTGTCAATGTGAGCATTTAAACCTTAGAACTCTAAAAATCAGAGCTTGATTCATTGTGCTTTTTTGATCATTTAGATTTAAGAAAGGAGTGGAGAAATGTAGTTAGACTTAATGTTGTGTCATGCGGGCATTTTTCAAGGAACAAATTGCTTAACATTTACCAGCACACCCTTGCATAGATATAACACAGATTTTTCAAAGGCTATGCCAGTAATGTGTAGAATCTGTCAGATACTTATCAAGGGTAAAAATCTTCAAGTATAAACTCCAATGACAAATCAGAGGACCAATCCAAGGACCAACCTAGTTACACAGACTGAAGTTCATCACATCATTCTTCATTATATTGCAAATATTTATGAACATCTTCTACTACATATGCTAAGACATGGAAGGAGTTGAAATCTTCATCAGAAGAAAGGAAGTCTACCGTTTAGAACAGACACGTATTACATAACAGTAATGAGAACAGGCATCATGCTTCCCACACCTTAGGAACCCCTAAAATTCCAAACAGATAAGATCTCTATAGCTGTACAGGGTTTAGAAAATTAATAATATAAGAGCCTACATCAGATTGCATGCCATTTGAGGAAGAAGGGAGGAGAAGAAAAGGGAGAATTCAAAATCTTATGGAACTGAATGTTGAAAACTTTAAAAATAAATACATTTCATCCCCATGCCTAGAAAGTCAAGAAACATCTAACACCTACAATGTGAAGAAGTATTCCGCTTAGGTAGGATACAAAGCAAGGCAAGAGCACAGTCCCTTCACTCAGGGAACTCAGTTTTTAAGGTCAATGAGGTAAACAATATGCAAATAACCATGTGCAAACAATGAACTCCCTTCTCATCTCCACTTCCCAAAGTCTTTGCTGCTTTCTTGCAGCTTCAGTTGACTTAGCTGCTACGTGTTTTTACCATCCTTAAGTTATCTAGCCTTTATTTCTCATTTTACTTGTTTTATTCATCAATATAATGCAAGTTCCTTAAGGGTGGATGGAAATTGTATTTGGTTTTTGGCTTTGAATGCACCATGTTTTGAATGTAGTAGTATTTAATGCAAGTCGTATATAATTTTGTGAATTTCAGTGTATTTTTTTTCAATTCATATCAAACATCAGTCATTTTAACAATAGCATAGTTGATACTTATTGATAGGTAGACTGCAAGACTTAAAGTTGAGATGGCCTGTGTTTGAATTCTACCTCTGATCATCACTACCTGTTTGATTCTGGGCAAATGACTCAGCCTCTCATCGTTTCAGTTATCTCATCTATAAAGTAATAATAATGACAGTTAACATATATTATGTGTATGTTCGTCCTTCATTGCCGAAGAAGATCATGCCATCAGAGAAATGATGACATGACTTGCACTTGACTTTGTTTTCAGTGAGGGAGGGCTGTGCAGGTCACCAGCCTCACTTCTCCTCTAGAGCCATCTAAATCCAGTGACCAGATATTCATCAGGATGACTGGAGATGACCCAGGATGAGGCAGTTGGGGTTAAGTGACTTGCCCAAGGTCACACAGCTAGTGAGTGTCAAGTGTCTGAGGTGAGATTTGAACTCAGGTCCTCCTGACTCCTGCACTGCTGCTCTATCCACTGCACCACCTAAATGCCCCAACATACATATGTGTGTGTGTATATATATATATATATATATATATATATATGTATGTATGTACGTATGTACGTATGTACGTATGTATGTATAGCATTTACTATGTGCCAGGCACTGTACTAAGAGCTTTACAATTATTATTTCATTTAATTTCCACAACGCTGAGAGGTAGGTATTATTATCACCATTTTACACATGATGAAACTGAGATAAGGTATTAAACAGAGGTTTAACTGATTTGCCCAGGGTCACACAACTAATAAGTGCCTGAGACTAGATTTAAACTCAGGTATTCCTAATTTTAGGTCCAATTTAGGCAACCTACTGTGCCACCTAACTGCCCTCACCCCCCCAAAAAAGTGGGAATAAGAATACCTCTAGTACCTAATTCACAGAGCAGTTGTTGTTCAGTCACTTCAGTCATGTCTGACTCTTTATAATCCCATTTGGGGTTCTCTTGGGAAAGACACTAAAGGGTGCTTTACCATCTCCTTCTCTAGCTCTTTTTACAGATGAGGAAACTTAGGCAAACAGGATTAAGTGACTTGCCCAGGGTCACACAGCTAGTCAGCATCTGAGGCCACAACTGAACTCCAAAAGATGAGTCTTCCTAACTCTAGGCCTAGCACACAAGAAAATGAGGACTCAAAAGAAGAAATTGAAGAAAGTATTTGTAATGAAGTAAATATATTAGTCTATCTCTGTAGCATCTCATGGAAAACTCGTTTCTTTTTTGTCACTTCTCAAGTGTGGACTTTTCTTCCTCATTTATTACAGATATCAATTTATTCTCATAAAGAGGTCTGATAAGTGTTCCGCTTCAAATTTTATTAACTGAATGAATCATACAGCGGACAGAGAAAATAAGCATAGCGTCCCTCTGATTATTATGGATGAAAAGCATCTACTGTGTTCATTTGGCATTTTGCTACATCAGTTTGTAAGCTACCCTATGGAATTATGAAGAGTTTTATAATATTTTCAGGAATCTTATTGCACTTGCAAAAATACCCAGATCTCAGCATTGAAATCACATGTCTAAATTGGGCTTTATGGCACAAGCTTATTGCTTTCTAAGGTTTTTTTTTTTTTTCCATCTCAAATATAAGAGACCTAGAAAGGAGAATTTTAAACTAATCAGCTGACTCATTAATACAAAGCCAGCCTTGCACCAGCTAGCAGCAAGGTTATAAGAAGTCTCTTCTGTGGCTCTGCATTTGGGCACAATTCTATCCAACAATACAGGGTCCTTGTCAATTACAGCCACATACATAGGCAGTCTATTGCATGGAATCTTTTGGGGTATGTATATGCAAAATTTCCAATTGAATACAACTTGCCCCTTTGAATGACCAACTCAAGCAACGAGGTCCCCTAAGTACAAAAACAGAGAAAACACATTCTCTTTGCCTCCAGTCTGGATTGTCTGCTAAAAGCAGACTAATGCATTGTTGGTGACAGGAATCGCTACTCTTTTGGACTCCTAGCAGAGCAGCTTTTTCCCTAGCTTTACTTTTATTTGAGCTAACAAAACTGCCCTGAAAAAGTGGAATGGAGGTGGGCAGAACACTTGGTATAATGTGAGCAGTGGGAGGCCACATGTGCTGCCTTCCCCAGCCTTTCACCCCCTGCATTGAAACCTTGGCCATGTATCCCTTTAGGAAAATGGGTTTGCTCTGAGCCCTAAGGAACTTATTCGACCCTGGCAGCTAGTTGGTGCAATAGAAAGAGCACTGGGACTGTAGCCAAGAATATTTGAATTCAAATCCAGCCTCATACACTTACTAGCTGTGTGACTCTGGGCAAGTCACTTAACCTCTGTTTGACTTAATCCACTGGAGAAGGAAATGGCAAACCACTCTAGTATCTTTGCCAACAAAACCCCATGGACTTCATCCAGAGGTCACATAGTCACACATGACTGAACACCAATATTCTACATTGCCTAAAAGTGTAAATGGCTTTTTTCTACACAACAGGTTTACAACATTCCAATCCACCCACAGGTGGGTAGTAAAACTAAGCTAAGCATAGTCTGTGCTATCTTTATTACCACAAAAATCTAACGATCAAATTGTAAGGAATAAGTACATTGTATGTCTATGTGTGTACAAACAGAAGTCTATATGATTTACTTATACCTAGAGCCACAGATACAATCCAGAAATCCCAATCTAGTGACATAACTATGTCACATAAAGTCCATGTGAAAACCAAGGCAAATTGTGTTTCTCTGTACCAAAAAATATGTAGAGCAAAAACATTCTTTGCTAACAACCAGGATCTTACAGAACCATGCAGTGGAATGATAATGTCTCTGACATTTTGTGAAACTAATAAAGAGATAGTTCTTCCCATCCAGCCAATTATCTTGGTACCTAGGTCCTCAAATTTAAAAACAGAGCACATGTGGGAAGAAAAAACATTCTCAATGCTCTCTCCTTTTGCCCTTCATTTGTTTTCAGTCAGTGAGTCAACATATTTTGAACATTTACTATGTATTTAGCACTGTCTTTGCAGTTATGGGCAATTGTTTTTTAAATGAATTTTTTTTTTCTCTTAAGGTCAGTTTTATGAGCAAGTTTATAATGAGAGATACAGGAAGCAAACACAAAAGAAGTATACGTGGCAGGGAGGATTCTTGGTACAGAAGGTTTTACTGACATGGAACTGGTTCATCCACAATAGCACAAAAGAATATCGAAGAGAGACAGACACAGAAAAATCGAGACAGAGAGAGAAGAAATGAGGAGAAGAGAAAGAAAGAGAGAAAGGAGACAGAGAAGAGGAGAGAGGAAAGGGAGAGAAGGGAGACAAAGAGACAGAAACAGAGAAAGAAAGAGACATAAAGAGTGAATGAGATGAGACAGGAAGGAAGAAAGGAAGTGATCGAAGGTAGCCAAAGTCAGTTCCAACACATCCCCTGAAGACTTAATAAGTGAAGGTTCCTTTAATCTGGATGAACCCACTCTGGTTCAGCAGAGAGCATGCTGGATCTTGAGTCAGCAAAATTTGGGTTCAGATTCCACTTTTAATACTGACCAGCTCTGTGAGTGGGTATAAACCAGCTCCTCACCTCTGTGAACCTCCGTTTTCGCATGTATAAAATGGAGACAAGTCTATCGATTATACTCACTTTGTAGGGATGGAGTAAAGCACAAAGGAGATAAGACATATACTTTGCATACTTTGTAACTACATGTAATTGTCAGATACTATTACTTCAGCCAGCTTGCCAGGGGCGTGATTAGAGCTGAAAGTCTGGCCCACAAATGAGGTAAAATAGCCCTCATTTTATGTGGCCTTTTCCCAGGAGAGCTGTCACCACCTCCCTGTGGAGAAAAAGCCCCCTTATACCTGCAGTTCAGCCAGGAACCAGTACATAAGCGTAACAAGTGAACAGGGAACCAGGAGATGGCAGCATAACAGAGAAAGCAACAGCAAATAATAGATATAGTAAGTCACAGCTCAACAAAGAGGAAATCCCATATGTTAAACTATCTTTTGCTCCCCTCCTAAACAGCTCCACAATGATTTCATTTCACTTCCGATCATGTCCCTGGGCAGCTGGATTTTGATCATAAAGATTGTCCTAATTCCACTAATCACCAAGCATTTATTATGTGTCATCTTTCCCCCCACCACCAATCTCCCCCACGCCTGCACCTGCCCCCATTCACTGTCTTGTCATGGCAAAGGGGCTTACATAACTCAAGCAAACTATGAGATATGCCATACAGGATTCTCCTAGACAGGCAAGCCATAGTAGAAAGTTCTGACAAAGAGTTATTGGAGAAAAAAATGGCAAATCATTCCAATATCTTTGCAAAGAAAATCCCATGGACAGTCTAAAATGATAAAACTGGAAGATGAGCCCCTCAGCTTGGAAGGTATCCAACATGGGAAGAGTGCAGGATAATAACAAGTAACTCCAGGGTTAATGAAGTGGTGGGGTAAGAGCTAAAAGGAAGCTCAGCTGTGGATGCATCTGATGACAAAAAAAAAATGTCCAATGCTATAAAAATCAACACTGCATAGGAACTTGGAACGTAAGGTTTAGGAACCCAGGTAAACTAGATGTGGTCAACAGGAGGTGGAAAGATTAAACATTGACATCTCTGGTGTCAGTTAACTTAAATGAATGGGAATGGGTAAACGGAATTCAAATGATCACTACATATAATATGATGGGCAAGAATCCCTTAAAAGAAATGGAATAACCCTCATAAGTCAATTAAAGAGTAAGAAAAATAGTACTGGGGTATAATCTTAAAGTATTGCCAAATGCTCTCCATAACACAAGTCTATGCTCCAATCACTGATGCTGAAGAGGCCAAAGCTGATCAGTTCTATGAAGACCTAGAACATCTAAAAATAACAACCAAAAATGTCACATGCATCATCAGGGATTGGAACGTTAATGTAGGAAAATCAAAAGATAATTGGAATAACAAGCAAGTTTGGCCTTGAAGTACAAAATGAAGCAGGATAGAGATTAACAGTTTTGTCAGGATAACTCAGTGGTCACAAACATTCTTTTTCAACAACCCAAAAAGGCAACATCACCAGATGGTCAATATAGAAATAAGATTGATGATATATTTTGCAGCTAAAGGTGAAGAAGAGTCAATACAGTCAGCTAAAACATGGCCTGGGTCTGCCTGGGGCTCAGATCATGAACTTCTTAAAGCAAAATTCAGACTTAAACTGAAGAAAGTAGGAAAAATCATCAGCTCATGTTGGGATGACCTAAATAACATCTCTTATGAATATAAAGTGGAGGTAATGAATGGATTTAAGGGATTAGACCTGGTAAATAGAGTGTCTAAAGAATTATGGAAAGAGGTTCACGGGAGGCAGCAACAAAAAAAAAAAAAAAACATTCCAAAGAAAAAGAAAAGTAAGAAAGCAAAATACCTGTCTGAAAAGCCGTAACAAATAAATACCTGAGGAAAGAAGGAAAGGAAAAGGGAAAGAATGAGAAAGATATATCCAACAGAATGCAGAATTCCAGAGAATAGCAAGGAAAGGAAAAATATGGTTTTCTTAAATAAACAACGCAGAAATAGAAGAAAACTAGAGAATGAGAAAGATAAGATATCTTTTCAAGAAAATCAGAGATATTAAAGGAACATTTCAGGCAAAAATGAGCATGATAAAAGACAGAAATGGTAAGATTTAACAGAAACAGACAAAATTAAAAAGAAATGGCAACAATACACAAAAGAACTATACAAGAGAGATGTTGACATCATTGATGACCACTATGTAGTGGTGGCCAACTAGAGCCAGACATCCTAGATAATGAAGTCAAGTGGGCCTTAGGAAGCATTGCTAACAATAAGGCTAGTGGAGGTGATAGAATTCCAACTGAGCCATTTAAAACCTTAAAAGATGATGGTGTTAAACTGCTTCACTCAATCTGCCTGCAAATTGGAAAACACAACAGTGGTCATTGGGTTGGAAAAAAATCAGTTTATGTCCCAATCCTAAAGAAGGGCAATGCCAAGGAATGTTCAAATTACAAAACAATTGTGATCGTTTCACATGCCAGTAAGTTATGCTTAAGATTCAGAAAGCTAGGCTTCAGCAACATATGAACCAAGAATTACCAGAAGAGTAGGCTGCTTTTCTAAGAGGCGGTGGAACTAAACATCAAACTGTCAACATTCACTGGATTATGGAAAAAACAAAGATGTCAAAGAAAAACATTTACTTCTACTTCATTGGTTACACTAAAGCGTTTGTGTGGGTCAAAATGAAATGCAGCAAGTCCTCAAAGAGAAAGGAGTACCAGGTCATCTTGCTTGTCTCCTGAGCAACCTGTGTGCAGACTAGGAAACAAGAGTTAGAACTGAACATGGAACAGCTAGTTGGTTCACAACTGGAAAAGAAGTATGAAAAGACTGCATGTTGTCACGTTATTTAACTTTTACACAGTGTACGTAATGCACAATGGCAGGCTGGATAAATCAAAAACTGGAATTAAGGTTGCTGAGAGAAATCTCAGCAATCTCAGATATACAGATAATACCATCTTGATGGTAGAAAGTGAAGAGATATTAAGAATCCTATTGATAAAAGTGAAAGAGGAGAATGTTAAAACTGCCTTGCAGTTTGACATCAAACAGCTAAGTTCTTGGCAACTTGGTCCCATCACTTCCTGGCAAACAGAGTGAGAAAAAAATGGAAGCAGTATCAAATTTTATATTCTTGGGCTCAAAGATTTCTGTAGACAGCAACTGCAGCCATGAAATTAAAAGATGCTTGCTCCTTGAAAGGAAAGCTATGAAAAATCTAGAAAGCATACTAAAAAGCAGAGACATCACCTTGCAAATAAAGGTCCAAATGGTCAAAGCTATTCTCTTTTTTTTCCAGTAACAATGTAAGGTCATGAGAGCTGGACTATAAGGAAAACTGAGCACCACAGAATTGATGCTTTTGAATTGAGGTGCTAGAGAAAACTTTTGAGAGTCTCTTGGATAGCAAGGAGGTCAAATTAGTCAATACGAAAAAGAAAATAACTCAGCCTATTCACTGCAAGGTCAAATACTGAAACTGAAGCTTTAATACTTTGGCCATATAATGAGAAGATAGGACTCATTGGAAAAGATCCTGATGTTGGGAAAGATTGAAGCTAAATGAAAAGGGGATGGCAGAGGATGAGATGCATAGACAATGTCATGGATACAATGAATATGAATTTGTTTCAGAGTTAGAAATGTCCAGTTAGGCATTTGATGATCCAGGACTAGAACTCAGGAAAGAGACTACATAGAACTAGGAATTATCTGAATAGAGATAATAATTAAATCCATGGGAAGTGATAAGATTGCCAAGTAAAAGAGTGAGGAGAGAGAAAAGAGAAGCAGACTCTAGACAAAGCCTAGGAGAACATTACAATTCCCCATACCCAGAATGTTCTCCCTTCCCACTTCCTCATCTCAGAATACCTGGTTTCCTTCAAGACTCTAATTAAATGTCTTCTTTTAAGAGGCCTTTCCCTGTCCTTCTCACTTCTACTGTCTACCTGGTATCTACTTCTATGAAAAGAAAACCCAAAATGAAAACTGCCAAGAAACTCATAAACAAAACCCAGAACTTCTAGGTCAAAAAAAAAAAAACAAAACACTACACAAGAAATAAAAAAGAGTTCAGGAACCAAAAAACCACTTTCTGAAAAACTGTGCACATTCTTACAGATGGAAAAATTGAACCCTTAATAATTTTAAGCACTTTGGATGAAAAGAAATTTTGAAATGCCTAAAGAAGTCATTTTAGAAAAGTAACTTAAATGACTGAGCAAAATTGATGCTTTTAAATTGTGGTGCTGGGAAAGACTTTTGAGAGCCTTTTGGACAGCAAGAGAATCAGTCAATACTTAAAGAAATTAATTCAGGCTATTCAGTGGAAGGTCAAATACTGAAGCTGAAACTTAAATACTTTGGCCACATAATGAGAAGACAGGACTCACTGGAAAATATGCTGCTGCTGGAAAAGATGAAAGGTAAAAGAAAGGGCAGAGGATGAAAGAGATAGTGTCACGGTAACAACACACTTGAACTTGGACAGACTTTGAGAAATAGTAGAGGATAGAAGTGCTATAGTCCATGGTGGTCACAAAAAAATTGGACATGACTAAACGACTAGACAACAAGAAATGATGATATAAATACTTTACATTCTAATAGGAGAAGAGAGAAGCATTCCTTTCCGAATTCTCAAATCTTCCAAGGTCAGAAAGGTACCATGACACAGTGTAATGAAACCTGACTCTGGACTTGGGAGAACCTGAGTTCAAATGCCACCTCTGCTTCTTAATACCTATATGACCTTGGGTGAGTCATTTACATTTCTGATCCTTACTTTTCTCATTTGTAAGTTTGTCAGATCAGATGCCTCCAAAATTCCCTCTAGTTTCAGCTCTACGATCCTATGAGACTGAGGAAGTTAGAGGAAAAAAGACAAAAACAGAATATGGGTGTGGTTTCTCTAAGTTGTTGGTTTTAAGAAAGAAAAAAACTGAATGGAAACTGCACTCCACTAGAGAAAAATGAAGAAGAATTGATAAGAACTTTCTATTTAGTATAAATGAGTTGTGTAAGTATGTAATCAAGGAGGAAGGGTTCAAGGAAATAGGTACATCAGAATTTCACTCTTACCTAAACATAGGAAAGAGAAAAGGGAGTGGGAGGAAGGGAAAGGAGAAGGGTGGATGAAAGAAGGAGAAAATTCAAGCAAAGAATAGTTACAAGCAAATCCAACTTCAGTTTCAGTGGGTAGATTTTGATGAGAAAATTAAAGAACAGAGAAGAAAGAATTAAAAAACATCTGAATTTTGGTGAAGAAAAGAGGGACAGAAGTGTGGAACAGATCATTAAAATTACAGATTACTAATCATCAGATTCCATGTCTTTCTCCATTACCTTCCCTTTTGTTAAGAAGGAATTTGGAGGGAAAGAGAGGGAAAAAAGGATAAGAAAAGTATAAGAAAAACATTGTAAATGTTTTAGAAAACATAATGTAAACATATATTGGTTACTAAAAGAACCCTTGAAACATAAAAATTTATAAAGATTTTAAATGTTGGCTGGAATAAAATTTATTATGCTTTAGAAAAATTTTTTAAAAGATCAAAGGTGGCAATAGTAGATCTCAGACTACAATATAATACAATACAAAGCAGTAAACATCAAAATATTTTGGTACAGGCTAAAACTGATGATTGGACAGGTTGTATAAGATGTATAAGATCCAGAAACAAGTGAACAAATTTCAAAAGTATAGTAAACTCAAGGACAGAACTACTGGGATCAAGACTCACCATTCAATCAAAGAGAAAGATAGTTTCAGTGGAAAAACTTCTTGACTAAACAACAAACAGCATCATAGGAATTAAGATGTGCACTTTTGATTACACAAATTTCTCTCTTTCCCTTCTACTTTTCTTCTAAATTGTTCATGATATAACCTTTTTATATATAGGTCATATATCCACTTGGAGCTTACTGTGGTATATGTTGAAAGATGTTGATATAAGCTTCCAGTCTTCTTTCTATGTTTTTCCCACAGTTTTGGTTGAAGAGCGAGTTTTTATTTAAATGCTTATATCAGTAAAAGAGAGAAAAAGCAGATCAACATATTGAGCGTGTAACTAAAAAACAGTGGAAAAAAACAAATTTAAAATCTCCAATTAAATACTGAATTAGAAATCCCAAGTATCAAAAGAGAGAATAGTAAATTGAAAGTTAAAAAAAACTACTGAACTAATAAAGCTAGGAGGTGGTTTTGTGACCAAAAAAATCAGTAAAATAGATAAACCATTGTAGAATTTGACTTTTTTTAAAAAAAGGGAGAAAATACCAGCTTCAAAAATGAATGCACAACCAATGAAAATGAAATTAAAGCACTTACTAAGAGCATTTTGCTCAACTATATGCCAGTGAAACTGACAATCTAAATGAAATGGAAGAATATTTATAAAAGTATAAATAGCCCAGATTAATAGAAAATAAAATATTTAGGTAACTCTATCTCAGAACAAGAAACTGGACAGCCATAAATAATTGCAAACCATACAAATTACTTGGAAGTTTATTTGCCAAGACAGGAATTACATGAACAGAACTACAAAACATTATACACACACATAAAGACAAATCTAAATAATTGAAAAAATATTAATTGTTTGTGTAAAGACTATGCCAACATTGTAAAAATGGAAATACTATTTAAATTAATTTATTTATTCAGTGCCATATCATTCTAATAACAAAGTTCATCTGGAGAAACAAAAGGTCATAACCATCAAGAAAAATTTTAAAAACAGTGAAGAAATGTGGCCTAGCAGTACCACATCTCAAACTATATTAAAAGCAGGCATAATCAAAACAATTTAGTGCAGGATAAGAGAGAAATTGGTCAATGGAACAGAGTAAGTATGCAATATACAGAAACAAAAGAGCACTGTGGTCTACCATTTAATAAATGCAAAGATCCCACGTAACGGGGCAAATACTCCCTCTTTGACATAAGCTACTAGGAAAACTAGAAAGAAGTCTGACAGAAACCAGGCATGGACTGACATCTTGTACTATATAATAAGATGAACTCAGACTGGGCATATGATTTAGGATAACACAGAAAGATTACCTGTCAGATTCATATATAGTAAAAGAGTTCATGACCAGCCAAGAAATAGAGATTTCGCAGGAGGTAAAATGGAAAATTTTGATTACATAAAACTAAAAAGGTTTTGTACAAATAAAACTAATTGAGACAAAATTAGAAGAAAAACAGAAAACTGAGGGGAGGGGAAAATTTTTCAGCAAGTTTCCCTGACAATGATATCATTTCTCAAATATGTAGAGAAGTGACCCAAGTTTATAAAAAATAGAATCCATTCCCCCAACTCTATAGGTCAATTTATATGAACAGGTAGTTTTCAGAGAAAGAAATCAAAGTTACAAATAGCTATATGATAAAATGCTCCAAATCACTAATAATTAGAGAACTGTAAATTAAAACAATTCTGTGGTACCACCTCATACCCATCAGATTGGCTAAGATGACAGAATAGGAAAATAACAAATGCTGGAAGATATGCGTAAAGAGGTACACCAGATCACTAATGGTAGAGTTGTGAACTGTTCCAGCTCTATTGTAGAACAATTTGGAACTATGTCCAAAGAACTGTAAAACTGTTTATATCATTTGTGCCAGCAATATCTAGACTTAGGTCTATAGGCCAAGAAGATAGAAGAAAAATAAAAAGAGTCCTACATACAAAAATATTTACATTAGCTGTTTGTGTGGTGGTAAAGAATCTGAAACCGAGGGGATAGCCATCAATTGAAAAATAGCTGAAAAAGTTATGGCCTTTAAATTTAAAGGAATAAATACTGCTATGAATATATTCATAGCAATATGGGACATTGCTATGAATAACAATAAAGGAGATGACTTCAGAAAAAACTGTAAAGATTTATATGAAGTAACTCAAAGGGAAGTAAGCAGAACTGGGACAACAATCTATATGGTAACATCATTTTGTAACAATCAACTGTGAAAGACAATAAGTTTGATCAACACAGAGATCCAACACAACTCCCAAGGGCTCATGATGTCAAATGCTATCCACATCCTGATAGAGAATGATGGTCTCAGATCCAGATAGAAGCATATTTTTATTTCCTTTCTCTTTTTTTTTCTCTTTTTTTAACATGGAAAATGAAGAAGTACACTTTGCATGACATCACATATAATGTATATTGTATTTTTTGCCTTCTCCATGGGTAGGGGAGAGAGTGGAAGGAGGGAGAGAACTTGGAACTGAAAATAAAATGGAAGGAAGGAAGGAAGGAAGGAAGGAAGGAAGGAAGGAAGGAAGGAAGGAAGGAAGGAAGGAAGGAAGGAATTTGGAATCCTACCCAAAAGTCACTAAATTGTGTGTACAATTTAACTCAAAAATACCTTAAATAAATTAAAGAGGGAAAGGATCTATGTGTAAAAATTGTTCATAGTGGTACTTTTTTATAGTATCAAAGAAGGGGAAATAAGGCATGTAGCCATCAGCTGAGGAATGGCTAAACAAATTATGAAATATGTATGTGATGGAATATTATTGTACTGCAAAAAATAGCAAATGGGCCAGATATAGAGAAATGTGGGAAAACTGGCATGAACTGATGCCAAGAGAAATAAGCATAACCAGGAGGTCTATTTATATAATTGCCACAACATTGTAAAAGAAAAGAAATCTGAGAGACTTAAGATCTTGAATCAAGGAAATCACCAAGCACAATGACAGAAAACTAATGATGAGGCCTGCCTTCCTCTTCTAGACAGAGAGATAACATAATGTAGATACAGACTCCAACATCCACTTTCAGAGCAGACATTACAGCACAACTCTGTTTTGCTTAACTATACTTTTGTTGCAAGGTGAGGGCAGCCTTTTATTAGTGGTAGGATTCTGGGAGACAAAGTATGAAGTGAGTGAACATGATGCAAAAGAAAGGAGGAAAAGAACAACATAATAAAGCATTTTAAAATATTCAATGAAGCTGATGAGAAGGTTCAGAAGGCAAATAAGACAAACAGGAAAATGTAGTCACCACCTTAAGTTAAATTTAATGTATAGTAAAAAGTATAAAATAACAATATGGTATAAAAAGAATAGTGAAATTTAATGTTTAGTAAAAGGAATAAAAGTAGTCTCCGGTGAATTTGTGATTTCTTGTATAATCCCCATTTTTGTGGCTTTTGTGTATGGAATGGCTCATATTTGCTGATTATTTTCTAGTCAATAAAATTTTTTTTAAAAATTGTATAAAGATTTTTTAATTGATTGTTCTAAACAAGTACATATTTTAAAATGGCATTTTCCTTATTTGCCAAATCGCTCCACTTTGAAGAGGCCAAGTGTTTATAAGGTGATATTTTCTGTACTTTTTTAATAAAGGAATGAATAAATGAAAAAGCATCTATAACATACTTAGCATGTGTCACATTTTAATCTGTTAAACACTGGAAATACACATACAAAAAGATAGTCCCTACTTTTATTCTTATGAGATAGTATATAAAGGTGAATGCTAAGGAAAGATATTTTAGTATGGAGAGTTACTGAGATGTTGAGTGGAGCTGCAAAGTGGTAGGTTGACATACCCTTTTGAATAGCAAGTAAGTGTCTGAAATAGGATTGAAAATCAGGTATTCCTGGCTCAAGTCTAGCTCTCCGTACATTATACCACTTATCTGCCAGCAACATTCCTATAATCCTATCTGCTACTAAAGTTGTTCATAATAAGATTTAATTAATTTACAAAAAGCAGTCATTTTATCCATCTATGTCTGCAGAATACTAAGTGAAAAAAAAGTTACAGCAAGATAGTAACTTGTCTCAGGAATATTTCTATCTGAGTTGCATCAAAAAATGAATGAACGAAAAAAGCATTTATTAAGCACTTATGATATGCCAACCACCATATTAAGTGCTGCGGTTACAAAAATAAAAGCAAAACCAGTTCCTGCTCTCAAAGGACTGATAATCTGATAGAGGGAAACTATACACATAAACACACACACATATTTATGTAAATATATAATATAAATTATATATAATTATATAATATATAAACATATTTTATATATGTATATGTGTAGTATGTATGTATGTATATACATATATAGATGGTATGCATATACATGCACATGTACACACATACACATATAAACTATATAATTCTGTGTGTGTATGTATGTGTGTATATGTATGAGAGTGGAAGCTAGGGTAGGATATTTGCTTTAGGAAATTACAGGGATAGTGGATGGAACCACAAGGTATTGATATACTCTTTCCAGGAGAAACATCAGAGTTGATGTGATTTTGGTCCATAAAGAGAAAGCTAGATGTGGTCTGGCATGGTTATTGGTGAGAAGAGAATTCTGAGGAGTAAAGTGAAGCAGGACCAGATGTAGTTGTTAACTGAGGCAACCACCAACCTATTTAATGAATTCCAAGGTAGCAGTTTTAGACATGAATTGAATAATTTTTCCATAGCTTAGTTTTTGGACTGGATGGCATGTCAGTTGGAGGGGGCTGAATCCTGAGCCTAGATGTAAGAGCCAACTAAGGCAACCACCAATCAGCACAACAAGGCATAGTGATATAGTACTTCAATTTTTACAAAGCGATAGTCATACACTATCTCAAGATATGAGAGAGAATAAGTAAATAATTGTCAACTACATTGACCACTACCCATTTCTACTAATTAATATTTAAATAATTGATAGCCAAGTAGCAGTCTGGAATCCATCTCTAAAGATGCTGATTTTCTGGATAGAAATTTGAATATAGGGACACAGATGATGTTTTCATTTCTTCTTCCAGTTAAAGATTAGGACATTGGAAAAGGGAGGAGGACATGAGAAGTGAACATCTGGCTAAACAGATAGTCAAAGCAAAGGCTATGATTTCCTGGATAGTAGCCTGAGATACTAGAACAACTGATCCCTGGTGAAGGATGGAGTGAGTACATCTCACAAAGTCTGGGAAGAATGCATTTGGCAGAAGACTCGCTGACCTAATTGAGAGGGTTTTAAATTAACATCTGAGGACAAAAAAAAAAAAAAAAAAAGGCTCAGAAAAAACTGTAAGTTCAGATGCAACACAAAACAATAATTAAGACATAAAAAAAGCAATAATTCTAATGGGAAGAAAAAGAAGTGAATCAGGAGAAATAAATTACAAATTAAAGATTCTCAGGTAGGAGATACATACAAAGTAGATGGTAGATTGGAAGACACTAGCAACTAGAGAGACTGGGAAAGGCCTCCTACAGAAATTATGTCTGCAATGATTCTTGAAAGAAATCAAGGATGTTAAGAAAGAAAAAGAACATTCCAGGCATAGATGTTAGCCAGTGAAAAGGCATGGATGAATAATAAAGCATAATGTATATGGATTGGCACACAGAACAGTATGACTGGATCATAAAGCACATGAGGGAAAACAATATGGAAGAAGACTGGAAAGGTAGAAAGGGGTCAAGCTACAAGAAGCTTAAAATGTCAAATAGGAGAGTTTATATTTAATCCTAGGGATAATGGGATGCCAATGGAGTATACTGAGAGGAGATGGGGTGTCATGGTGAGATTTGAAGACTAGGAAAATATTTTGGCAGCAGTCTGGAAGGTGGATTGGAATGGGGAGAACCTTGAAAGAGAGAACAATTAAAAGATTATTACAATAGTCCAGATGGGAGGTGAAAAGAAACAAAACTAGGGTGGTCTTGTGAGAGTTAAGAAACATACATAAGTAACATATGTAGGAGCTGTTGTGGACAACTGACAACTGACAACTGACTGGGATGAATGAGAGTGAGGAAGACACCAAGGTTGTAAATCTAAATGACTGGTTTTCTAGCAGTTTCCTCATAAGTAATAATTTGACAAAGAGGCAGATTTGTGTAAAAGATAACAATCTCTGTTTTGTACACGTTAACTCTGAGATGACTATGGAACATTAAGCTCAAAATGTCAAGTAGACCAGAACTCAAGGGAAAGAATTAGGTTTAATAGATGTATCTGCAATTCATTATTATGGAAAGGAAAACTGAAGACACAGAAGCTGATGAGACCCCCAAATGAATGAGTATAGAAAGAAAAGTAAAGGACATTCAGGACAAAGCTTTGAGAGATACACCTACAGTTAGTGGGCATAACATGTATGAAGGTTGAGCAAAGAAAACTAAGAAAAGAAGAAATAAGAGAGAGGAAATAAAGAGAAAAAGTAAATAACAATGTCAAATGTAGCAGAGAGGTCAATAAGGATGAGGTCTATGAAGATGTCATCAGATTTGGCATTTAAGAGATCACTGAAAATTTTGGGGGAAAAAGGTTCAGGTAAATGATGAGGTTGGAAACAGGATTGCAAAGAGTCGGAGGACGAAGAGTGGAAGCATTATGTATAGATAGCTTTTTCAAGAAATTTCACTTAGAAGGGAATTAAATTAGGAGAAAAGAGAGGAGATAGTGAAGGGTTTTTATAAGAATGGAGAGACATGGGTCCATTTGTAAGAAGTAGGGATAGAAACAGAAGATACGGAGATGCTGAAGATAAGAAAGAAAGTTGGGGTGATCATGGGGTCAATCTGTTGAAGAAGATAAGAGGAGTAGGATCAAGGCAGCACATAAAAGGATTGGCCTTGGCAAGGAAAAAAGTTACTTTCTTATCAGAGACTGAATGAAATAAGAAAAGAGGTATTATGTCAGAGAAATATGAGATGACAAGGGAAAAGAGGGAGCTCATAGTGAATGATCTCAAATAAGAAGGTAAAGAGAGGGAAGTCTGGAAGATTTTAGAAGAGAAGGTTCCACCTACCCCAGCCTCTTCTTCCTCTGAATGGAGGGATGAAGGATGGTATGCTAAACTCCTCCCAAAGCTTTCCTCTATAGAGGAAACTTTCAACTCACTTCATTTTACATCTTCAGATCTACCAGGTTTAAACTCCATGAAATAAGATACTCATGTAGCAGGTACCCTATATTTCACCCACATCCCACTTTCCAACATTCTTTTGTGTGTCTTCTCCTATTCGTTGCAAGCTCCTTGGGGATGGGTGCAAGCTCTTTTTCTTATCTGTATTCCAAGCACTTAGTGCAGTGCCTGGCAAATAGTATTCACTTAATAAATTTCATAATATTATTGAATTATATAGCAAAGTTTCTGTGTTGAGTGGTTTAGAGAGTCAGTCAGGAAACTATAAAAGGATGGTCTGTTGAAGTAAGAGCCAAAGTGAGTTTAGATAACATAAATCTGCAGTATAGCCAATCAGCTCAATTATATGGCTTTCTTTCTGTACCTCTATTCAGTAGCATGTGAATAGCAAAGAAGGTGGGTAGTGGGATAATTTGAGATAGCATTTTGTCAGGAAAGATAAGACAAAGGTGAAATGAACCTTGTGAAAAAGTGACTGAGTTATCTTGGGATTCATTAGAATAAGAAAAAAGAAAATTGAATACAGTCTGGTAGCTGACCTCAAATTCAGTTAGGATTTCAAAAGGTTCCGAAGAAAAAATAGGCATGAATCTTCAGTCTGAGAGTCTAAAAAAGAATGTAACTCACAAGCAATAGAAAATCCTAAAAAAATAAAATTCTGACTAATCATGAAGAAAAGACAGAGAAGAAGAATCACACTAGTGTGAATATTCAGTGAATTTGCTGATCAGTCTGTGGGGTCTTTTCCTCATATTGTGAATATTTATTTTATTGTCTTATCTGAAATCAAATTTGTGACTCCTATTCTTGAGAATTGTCTGAAACACCTAGAATATATTGATCCAAACCTTTATTTTCATTCTTTATGTATTTTTAAATGCTTTTCTTGTAGGAAGCAAAAAATTATGTTTGAATTTCTTATCCAGGTTGCTATTTCTTTCATTTGATTGGAAGGTTTAATACATTAAAGTTTTTTGTTATAGATATTAGATTTGAGTTGTCCTTCACTTAGCATTAATTTTCTTTTAAATCACTACTGGTCCTTATTATTTGTCTCTTCATCATAGAATGATTCTGCTATACTCTTTGACCTAGTCAATCAATTCATCATTTAATTAAGTATCCAGTATTTACCAGGCACTTTGTTAAGTATTGGGGATGTAAATACAATTAATAAAAGCAAACTTATTCAAAGGAGCTTACATTCTAATGGGATAGATAATTGTTTTGTCTTTCATTTGAAAGAGGACCAATGACATCATGAGTGATGTCTTGACTCCTGTGTGAATTGATTTAAGTAAGGTAGAGTTGCACAAAGTCATCAAACTCACTCTCTGTCTTCCGGAGTCATTGAAGTCTGCTGGCAAGACAAAAGTCAAGATGCCTAGTGATGGCTAGAAATTCAATGGATGACTTGTGTTCGATGCCTGACCAAGCTCTAAGTTCTCCACAGTTCAGCCATCTTCATGGCCATTAGAACAAATTGTTCTCATCCACCCATTCAGCCAATGAAATCATTAGACTTATCTGGTCCTTACTTTCTAGAATATTTCACTAGGATATATGTGGACAAACTGATCTCTAATTCCTCTTCTAGATGAAAGGACATAATGAATTTTATTAAAAATTAGTAATGGTTGGGGTCTGGGTTATGATTTGAATTTTTTTAATGGTACACAAATTCAAAATGAGCAAATAGCTTGATATCGCTCATACCAACCAGCATTGGTCAGAGTGGATGGGACCATGCCATTGCTGAGATGCAATTTTGCTTGGTATAGGAAAGAACTCTGCAAACAGCTGTAAACAGCAAAGAATGAGCTGTCTTGTGAGGTCATGACCCATCGCTCACTGGAAGCAGATAAACAGAAGGTGTGTAGCAGAAGGTGTGAGAAGAAGCACCCTTCTGCTATGGATGTGTATAAGGAAATCTAGCATCGAGAAGATTGGACTTGACTTCTAAGGGCTATTCCAAATCTCAAATTTGGTGACTCCCTTTTGTCTTTCCAGGATGACAAATAAGTAGTATAATCCCAGAATGTAAAGAAAATGGAGACAATTATTATCTGACCACCCAACACACATTTTCAACTTTGGAATGTCAAAAATTAGTTTCTACTCTCTTAGAGCATACATTATAGAGAAAGACTAGTTGACAAACCAAAAAGGACAAGTTTGCTCAGGACAAATCAAGCAGTTTTTCATCTCAGTGCAAATGATTTCAGTCCATTAATTGAAGCCTGCTGGAAATCGTCTGTTGCCATAACTCATTTGGAGCTGAGTTCCCTAGTTACAGTGCGTTACCCAAGTCTCCCTCTCTTTCGAGGTTTTGTCAATAATGCTAATAAGGTAAGTATTATTCCATATGATTATGCATGTGTAGCTAAAGAGTCTCTATGCTAACAAAGATTTTGTTTTTTGTTTTACAAACAATAAGGACCACATTTTTCCATTTATTCAATTCTGGCTTTGAAGTTTTATAATGAACTTGCAAAGATCAGGTCTCAAACACAGTGCTGACTTGAAATTATCCTGCTTTTGCTCTTTTTCTAAGAATTGTCTTTCCTATAATGTTTTCCAGACTAAGGCAGCCTTTCAGAAACAGTAGAGGGGAGAAAGTCTAATACTAATGCAGGTTTGCTAAACAGCAGGGCCCACCCTCACCCTGGCTGTTGGCTTGGCAGCATTTGCCACTCCAATGATGCAAGGTCACTCCATATATTTTTTCAAACAGAGGCCAAAGCTGTGTCTTGTTTCTGAGACCTGAGCTGTTTGCCAATTGTATCTAATATGGTTTAGTCAAGTTTATCCATGAAACAGAGACATGGCTCTATTTTGACATTTGGCAAAACCGAAACATAGAGAACTCCAAAAGCCAAAGTTAAACAAGCAATTTGGTCTCCTAGCTGAAAGGTGCAAATAAAATGGAACTTGAGAATGTATTTTGTTTGTCAGGGCAAAGAAAACACATGATCATACCAGGGCTAACTCTCCAGTGGTGGGGATAACCAGTTACACTGCATAGCCTTAATCCCAGCCTTGGAAAGAATGTGAGTCCTAATATATATGTAATTCTGACTGAAGTCAAATGCAACATCCAAGGAAAAAGCAAAGTCTAGGAAACAGGGGCTTCCTTTGGCTTCCTTCAAAACTTACCTTGGAAAAGTTAAAAACTAAAACTAAGGTTGACATTAGAAGTTTCAAACAAGTTTTTAAATTTTTCCATAGCAGGACTTCAAGGTTTCATCCACTATGTTTTGCCTACTAATTGTCTTAACTTTGGGGTGCCATCAGTCAAAATAGCCCATTGAGTTTCTAAGGTAAATTTTAAAAATAATAATTATTTCACCTAGGCAAAAAATCTCTCCCCTTAATAAGATAGGTTTGAAAACAGATCTGTTTGCACAACATAGAACAAAAGGGAGATCTTGAAATTAGCTGGTGACATTGGTCAATGTAGGGAAGCAAATTGAATAACTCAGGCCAAAAAAGTGCACTTGGGAGTCCAAATCATCTGTTTCCACTACCCAAACAAAGAAGAAATGTATGTAAGCCTCTATTTCATTTTTCCAAGACAAGTATAATTTATATGAAAGAAATTTGCACAAGTGTACTTTCTCCCAATGATAGAAATCCACAACTTGGTACCCCGTGACATTAGACATACCATTTACATAAATATTATTTTCTACAAAACAAGTTATATAAGATTTTCACACACACTCAAGGAGAATATCTTGACTTGTATTCTCAAAGGTTTTAGCAGTCATCTTTAAGTGCTAGCAAGGTTAAAGAAAACTCCCTATAGCCAGTTTTGTTCTGAGAAACCATGTCCTCTCTTCCGCTTTCTAAGAACTGTGTATTAGAATAGATGACGTGACATTTATATAGCACTTTATGTTACCTAATTTCATTTGATCTCCACAACACCCCTATTAAGGAAGCACTACAGGTATTATTCCTCCAGTTTTAAGGAATGAGGAAACTGAGGCTTTTGGAGATTAAATGACATGTTCCCACTCACACAGCTAGAGAATTTCAGACTCATAACCTCTCCTGGCTGAAATTCCAGCACTTTTGTTGTTGTTCAGTCATTTCAGTCTGTCCAATTTCTCATGACCCCATTTGGGGTTTTCTTGGCAAAGATACTGAGGGGTTGCCATTTCCTTCTCCAACTCATTTTACAGATAAGGAAACTGATGAAAACAAGATGAAGTGACTTGCCTGAGGTCACACAAATAGTAAGCGTCTGAGGCCAGATTTGTACTCAGGCCTTCCTAACTCCTGGCCCACCACTCTATCCACTGTGCCACCCAGCTGCCCTCAACGTCCAGGACACTTTCTACTATATTACACTGCCTTTCAACTATGATAGATAGATAGACAGATAGACAGATAGACAGATAGACAGATAGACAGATAGACAGATAGATAGACAGATAGATAGACAGATAGACAGATAGACAGATAGACAGATAGACAGATAGACAGATAGATAGATAGATAGATAGATAGATAGATAGATAGATAGATAGATAGATAGATAGATAGATAGATAGATAGATACCTTACATCATCTTTGAATTTTACCCTAGCCCAAAAGATGGTGATAGATTCAGAGCAGGAAGGAACTTCTGAGTTCATCAAATCCAAATCCTTCATTTTATAAATAAGGAAACAGAGACATATAAAGGTTAAATGACTTGCCCAAGATCATACAACTAGTGACAGAGCTCAGCATAATTAAATGCCATGCCAAGATATATTGGCACTAGACTGACAGAACTCAGAATGGCTTAGAATGGTTCCTGAGCTAAAGTTAGTTCTTGATCAGAAGATTGCTAACTCAAATTACCATCATTTAATAATTAACATTTACTACCTATGTAACCCTGGGCAGCAAGCCATTTAACTCTGTTTGCCTCAGTTCCTCATCTGTAAAATGAGCTGGAGAAGGAAATAGCAACCCCTCAGTATCTTTGCCAAGAAATGGAGTCACAAAGTATTGGACATGACTGAAACAACTGAACAACAACAACAAAAATTAACATATCTAAATTTAAGGTATATACCGTTATGGAAACAAGATTATCTCATTTATTAAATAAGATTATCAATGCTGGTTGTGAAGACCAGGCTGACAAAACTAGGGACATATAGGACACAAAGGTATATATGTAGCTTTATTCCTTTTTTCTTTTTTAATCAGCTGAACTTAAAGTGAATTCTAATGAGACCAAGAGCTGAGTTTTGCACATGGAGAATGGTTCCATAATTATGATGAAATAAAATCTTTGGAAAAAAACTCAGTTATTTCCTTCAGCAAATTATTTAGAAGGTTAAAATTGAAGGAAAGCAACATTCCCCTCCCAGCCCTATTCTTGACTTCTAAACTTCAAAACAATACCTTTGCTACTATTGCCTCATTCTGAAACTTCCCTCAGTACCTGGCGCCTCTTTGCCATCCAACCACCCAGGTTACAACATCATCTCTGTCCCCTCCCAATTATATGTCCCTTTTATATGTTGTCTTCCCTTATTAGAAAGTAAGCTCCTTTAGGACAGGGATTGCCTTTCTTTTTGCTTATGTTTTAATCCCTAGGGCTTAGTACAGTGCTGAGCATATAACTAAATATTTAATAAATGTTTTGTTCCCTCTTCCTTGTTCTTTCCTTCCTTTCTTCATTCCTTACTTCTCGAAAGACAGCAAAACTCAGATCGCTGCAATGACCCATCTTGATGTAACTTTGATTGATAGTAAATTGATAGTAAAATTGCTTGATAGCAAAATCTATTTACTTGTTCTCAGTGGAGACAACAGTGGTGGACAACAGGTGAAGATTTAGGCATATCCATTTTCAGACACCACCAACATATCAGTTTACATGGCTTCACTGTACTTCACAATGGGGAAAGGTTCTGTTGGTGGGGAGAGGGATGATGACAGCATGGGAAATGACAGCAATGCTTAAAAATAAACATCAATTAAACATAAAAATCAAAAGACTAGTGTTGAACCTTTTGATCTGTTTCTTATCCTTGAAAATAGATTCTTTTGCTCTTTGTGCTTTATTGGCTAGCTAATTCGTTGTTGCTTTAAATAACTCTACAAAAATGATGGTGAGAGAGTCTGACTGGGGAAGAGAGAGCTAATCTCATGCCTTGTTTCAGGAAGACCTAGGTCCCTGCCTCTGACATATATTGGCCATGTGACCCAAATCAGTTTCTCAAGACCTCAAGCCATTCTCCAAGTCTATCAATTGCAGGCTAGCGGCCTGTCTGCATAGGTATCAAGAGTTTCCTCATTCCTCATGAGGAGTTTCCTTTACCAATTATAACACGAATCCAGACCAGGTAACAATACAAACAAGAGTGATGGTGGTTACTGTCAATGTTATTATTCTCTGAAAAGAATTTTATGCTTCTGTGTTTGTTCTGAAATCACAAAGCATGAGTTCAGTGAACAAACCTGAATTCTAAATGCTCTACACAAAATACATCTGCAGTAGGAAGGCAAAGGGCAGAAAAAAGCCTAACTTTTTGCAGCTGGTAGCCTCTAATGAGACAGTCTGCCCCCCTGAAGCAGAAACTAGCGGCACACTTGTGACTTAATACTCTGAAAATAAATCCAAGGAGACCCAAAATGACCTATTTTCTTCATAAGACAATCCAGGAAGGAATCATTTACAAAGGATTTGTTTAGGAAGAGAAAAATCTTCCTTTCATTTATAGTTTCTTGATATTATCTTTCATTGAGTACTCAGTGAAATCTTCTAGTTGTCTGTGTACCTCCCTCCCCCAACTACTTTTTATTTTTATGGATATTCTCAGTTTATTTAGTGGTGTACAAACTTCATCCCAGTGGAATGAAAGCTCCTTGGAGACAGGGAATTCTGTTGTTATCTTTGTGTGCCCTGTGTTTAGCTCAGTTCTAGGTACATAAATAGTGGTTAAATGATCCAGCAAAGAGGAAATCTGAATATCATATTTCAATCTAAGGAACTGAAGGAGTTTACATATTTGTTAGCACTCACATCTCCTTCCTCAGACCCTTCATCTGATTAGATGATGACCAATGAGTAGGAGCTAACATGTTAAACGAAAGGAGAAATAATAAAAGAGATATTTTCTGTCTTCAAGCAGAAATATTTGTCCCCATGCAGTTATTTTAAGGTGCTTATATGTGCGATTAAGGTTTGGTTCTCCCCATTTTTGAATGTGAGTGGTATAGTGCCAAAATCACTGGGTGTGAAACAGGAAAATCTTGGATTAGGAAAAGACTGCCCAACAATGGAACTATAAAGCCTAAATTTGAATGGTGGCTCTCCCATCTTTATGACTGTGGGCAAGCTATTTAAATCTCTCTGTGCTTTTTCTCTTTTTTGTAGATCAGTCATTTCAGTCATGTCTGACGCTTCCTGACCCCAACTGGGGTTTTCTTGGCAAAGATACTGGAGTGGTTTGCCATTTCCTTCTCTAGTCCATTTAACAGATGAGGAAACTGAGGCAAACAGTGTTAAGTGACTTAGTGACTAAGGTCAAATTTGAACTCACAGAGATGAGTCTTCCTAATTCCAGGCCCACCTTGCCTTTTTCTCAGAAGTGATCAAGAAAAAAAAGCTATAAGATTCTAGGTAGGATGACAAAGGCTTCAGGGCCTTTTCTCTTCCCATCTAAGAGCCCGGAGATACTGAAATATGCATTCTTTGAGGTTAAATACCTTTTCACTTTTGGATACCAGCACAATGCCTGGAATCTGGTAGTCATAATAAATATTTGCTAAATAACTGCTTGAATGAATCAATAAAGATGAAAAAACTTACTAGAATACGATTAGGCTTATTCTTCTTAATCTTCTGAAAAGTATTTCATTTTCCTCATCTGTAAAATAAAAAGTTTTAACTTAATGATTTCTAAGTTTCCTTCTAGTTCTAAATTCTCATTACCAAAATTACCATGCAAAGGTACTTTTCTCTGACTAGGTTTTAGTACTCTTAAAAAATTTGTTGACATGAATTGAGATAACCAGAAACATATTGAAGTCCGAAAAAACTGAAAGTATAAATTAGTGGTCTATAGTAATGATTAAAATCGGATGACAACTAGAATTGGTGCGGGGAGGATGTTCCATCTCCTTACCCAGAAAAAAATACATATTAGCCCACATGCATGTGTATGTGTGTACACACACACACATCTAAGGTAAGGTAATTTGAAATTCAATTTTCCTTGAGAAATTTTAGACAACCAAGGCAAGAAATCTTATAGGATCATGAATTTAGAATAGGAAAGGACTTGAGAGGCAAATAATAAGACCCCCTCATGTTACAAATGAGGAAACTAGGAACTAGAAAGGTTAATTGATTGATTTGAACCCAAGACCTCTAACTCCCAAACCAGTGTTCTTCCCACTGTACTGCACCAGTTCTCAAGAAATCTCAGACTCCCAGTTTCAATACTTACCTTTCCTAAAGTCATACACACATACTCAGCCATGGAAATGAAAGTTGGTCTTGTTACTTAATTACGATCCTGAAAACTCACATACACACACCTACACACTCTGTGCCACAAGCCAGGGACATGGGTTGATGCCTTTTCTTTTAAAATATTCTTGTGAAGGATGTAGTCTAAACAACGTATGCATCAATAGTCATTAGTACCAACAAAACCAAAAGTTTTCTTATCTGGTCTCACATTCTTATCTGGGTTATCCACTTTCAGCTATCTTTCAGTGAATATCATCATGTCCTTGGGATAGTCAACATTAATTTTTTTTTCAGTTGGGACAATGCAAATGTTCCTTCTAGATTTCCAAAAGTTTCAATGTTCCATGTAATTCAATCCCCTGTGAATTCTTTCCACTGGAACAAAGTGTGTCCCTTTTAAGACTGCAAAGAGTCAGAGAGCAATCCACTTGGTTTTGCGGGAAAATCAAGCCAGCCATTGTTTCTGTAACTAATTTAAGGGACTTTAGCTGGAGATGTGATAGAGTCTATGGATGTAAGTTAGCCAGGGATTTGAGGGATTGTGAGGTGTTTATGGAGTATGAAGTGACATGAGCTTATTGGGAAGTTCCACGCCTTTTTCCAGTAATGACACAATAAGTGCTATTACAGGCCCAAAACATTAGCTTCTTGGACAGAAACTTGCCATTCTCAGGCCTGATGTGTTCATCTACTCTCTGGGTAGTCTTAGTCTCATAAGATTGAGTTTTCTTTTTTTTAATTAATCTTTATCCCTTCACCATTCTAGAGCCTAAAAAAAAAAATTCACATCCAAAAGAAACATCTTAATTTGAAGCAACCTAACATTATTGTGCTTAGGATCGATTACATTTAGTCAGCAAGAGCTTTTGGTTTAATATTTCCTCTTATCCAAATATTTCAGACTCAGCTGAGCATATGAATTTGTTCATGAGCATATATACTGAATATATATGTATGCTACTTTATGAGTGGACAGCATTATCCTACAATACATTAACCACAGTGCAAGTATACTTGCCAGTACGTGAGTTAGGATCATTACTGTCCCGAAGTAGATCTAAGTTTTAGTAGGGAGCCTTAGCTATTTCTTACCTACTCTTTAATAGAAACACAATTTTCAAAGAAAGTTTTTACAATATTTCTTTCCAACAGGTTCATTATCATTTTCTCCTAAATAACAGGTCCAGAAATTGTCATTTGACTTCATCAACTGGAACAAAACTCATCATAATGCCTGCATTATCTTCCAGGATTAAATATCCTTTACAAGTTCCTTGGCATGTACTGGATCCAAATGCTCCCAACAAAGTCAAAGCTTACTTGCCAGTCTCTGGATGATGTTCTTGCACCCAGGTCTTTGGTCCTTGGAGATGATGACTTCCAGGAGCTGGCTAATGGATCGCCATAGGATTTTAGTAACCCTATGGAATTAGAGACAATCTAATCCAAGCCATGACTGAACAAGAATCCCCAATACAACATATCATCATATGATGATACAACACATCCATCAGGTAGTTATTCAGTCTTTGCCCGAAGACACTCAGTGACAGAAAGTCCACAACCTCCCAAAGGAGTCAAGTAGACCTTGAGATGTCTCTACTAGGTAGGAAGTTTTTCCTCATGGCAAATCTAAATAAGGTTCTTTGCAACTTCTATCCATTGCTCGAGGTCCATTGCTCCTAGTTCTCTTCTCTGTAACAAAGCAGAACATGTTTACTTCCTCTTCTATATACATGACAATTCTTCAAAATGCTTTAAGTCATATGGTCGCTCAATTAATAAACACTTATTACAACTTTAGATGCCCTAGTATGGAAGTCCTCTACCTCCCTACAACATTCAAATGGATCTGTTATCTCAACAATTTGGATATTTCTTCTGGTGTTACAAATGACAAGTCATCTGTGTCTGTGTATCCAGTGAACTCTTATCTATATTATCCAATAAATTAACCACAGGGAGTACACCAAACATGCTGGAGATCTTCTTCAATTTCTCCTGACGTCAGGAGGATATCAGTGGATGTTATCACTGGCCACTTGTTATGCCCTCATTTTCACCATCCCTCATTCCCATCATTTCCCACCTTGCTGTTGTCCTGGTTTTCCTCACTGTCCCTAGAAATTCATCTCCCTGCAAAATCACAACTCTAAAACTCATAGGTCTTCAGCACTACATGCCCCTAGGGTCCCTTCCTCCTTCTGACTGGAGAAAGTAAAACATGAATATTAGAAAGTCCTTCCCAGATCCTCCATTTGAGGAATGATAAAGTTCAAGGGCATCCCAAAATGTTGGGATGTAAGGTTGTTCCAAAGAAATTCACTCATCCCCTCTCCAAATCAAGCATAAGCATTTATTTATAATACATTATTATAGATAACATATAACAACACAACACACCAAGCAGGCTCATTTGCCCCTGAAGGAAGACTCAGTTTAAGGGAAACACCTGGTTAAGGGGGAGGTGACTGCCCCCCCAAGGGAGATGGGTTCTTAAGGGAGATGTCCATCAAGGGAGGCCCTAACCTAAGGGGGACACCCTCTTCTTAAAGTGGATGCCCCTCCTAGCCAGGAGAGACTAAGGATTCTTATAGAGTAAAAACTGCCCTGGACAGAGAGATATGACCAGGAGTTTGGGACACTATCTATTCCATTGTTCAAACCTGGGTGGAGGCATGGAGTGGACTACTTAAATCTCCTATTCTCTGAAAGTGACTTTAAGTAGTACTTGAGATAAGGTGCTTCTCATTGACCACTCTATCAGAAGCTCACCATCCCCGCCCCCCAGAAGTAGACATACAAATTCATTCAGGAAAAAGGGTCATGTATTCCTCATCTTTAGGGAGCCTAGGGTATCCACTTCACAATTTCTCACCCGGCTACAGGACTGATGGGGTATAGGCCCAAGGTGAGACCTTCACCCCTTACCCCAAAAGAATTTGAGTCTCATTTGTCCATAGGCCCTGGAGAACCCCACCTTGAACTCTTCTTGAATCTCCCCACTTGATCTGGCTTTTCATGTCCAAATCTATTACCCTTAACCTAACTGAGCCCTCCACTGTCTGTTACCTGTTACCTCTGGATTGCCTCTAGCTACCTCCCACCCGTGATCCTACCAAAATCCCATTCTCTAAGTCCCTGTAGTCTGACCTCTAGTCACCCCAGTCCCATCAAGATACTCCTTAGACTCCTCCTCAAGACCCTCCTTAAACTCCTCCTCTAGTCACCCCAGACTACTTGGCCACCCTTAGATCCCTCCCACTCTCTTTCTGTACATAAGATCCATCTTACCTCCATGAAGGTGTTCAGATTCAATCTGGCCAGGAGGCATTAAGCAATACAAATATTGAGATTCCTTAAAAGTTAACCCAATATGATGGATTTTTAATAAACTTTGTTTTGCTTTGGTTGAAAGAATTCAGGGTCGAATTCACTCAGGCAGGACCCAGTGTGTCACCATTTCAGGGTTTCCAAATACCCCTAACCCTGAACAGGACTATATCATGCCCTCATGTTGAGTGCCCTCTCTCTTCCCTGCCTCCTGCCTTTCCAGCTTCTTTCAATGTATCATATTCCCTGATTAGATGGTGAACTTCTTGAGGGCAGCAGCTATTTTTCCATTTTGTTTGTATCTCAGCACTTAGCACAGTGCCTGGAACTCTTAATAAATGCTTATTAACTGAATGAGCATAAGACCAGCATCTATTCTTTTACTATCATACAATTTTTGGCTGACATTTTTACTCTTATTTTTCTTAGAGTTCTTCATTGGTTATACATTGCCACCTAATCACATTATCCTGTCTGTAATACTGATTTTTAATTCTTGGGCGAATATTATCTTACTATAAGAAATGAATATTTCTTATATCTAATAATTAATCATTATGTTAGAAACAAGGTTTTCCCCCTTTTCTACTTCCTAATTCAGAAAGCAACCATTGTGGGAAATATGCCTTAGAGAGTTATCCAGGCCAAGATTTAATCAGATAGTAAAAGAAATTCTAAGTTTAGGCTAATGGATATATTTCTGCTCATTGTATTTGGTCAGATAGGTCCAGGGAAAATGTTAATTCTCCCTATGATCAAGACAGGTGACATGGAAATTGATCTCTTTGACCAAGATTTGAGCGACTTAAGTCATGTACCCCAAGATAGCCCACCTTCCATTTGATTAACCAATTAGAGATGATTAGGCACACCTCAGGAATATCTCCTCTTCAAAAGACATGTGAACTGTGACTACTAGGAGTCTTTGGTCTAAGAGAGACTGCCAAATGACCTTCCTTTTTGTTAGTAACCTGCTGACCTTATTAATAAAATGATGAAATTATCCAGAGACTATGTCTCTTGAACTTTTTAATTATCACATTACTGCCAAACAGAAATACCACCAAAATTTTGGTATTAAAAAGACCTTTCATTAAAGAAGTTTAAAATTTTCTGAAGGTAATCCTGACTGCTCTCTTCCACATGTTAAACTCTGGGCTCAATTTATTCATCTCTCTGTTCCAGATAAACAAATTGATGGAAAAGTTTTTTAGGTTGTTCACATAAATGTATGTTAAAATGCTAGAAATTAACATTCTTCATCCATTTAGTCTTTCCTGGGTAGACAGCCATGTTAGATTCCTTTGAATCATTATAGAGGAATCATTCATTTTCCAGAGATAACTGCACCATCTATAGACAAGAGAATCTGGAAGATCTCACCACCCAAAGGAAACCCTCCTCAAATTGGACTCTGCGCTTGACCTTGTTTACAGTAGTGAATACCTTTAGCAAGCAAATATTTCCCTATTTTAAACTCCCCTAAGGTTTCTGATAAGAAGTTTCCTGAACAGGGATTTTTCTTTTGGTTTACCTTTCAAGTAGTCTTCAATGATTTCTTAAAACAGGCTTATACTGCAGTTATCTGTGCCCGTGAAAAGAAATACTTTCCTAGAAGTTCATCACCAAAATGAAATCATGTATCTTTTGTTTATTTATAATTGCAATGCAAAAAAAATATGATAGGGGAGAATGACCAAAAAAGGTTGAAAACACATAGTTTAAGAGAATAAAGCAGAAGAGGCTTATGGACCATTCAAAACTATATCTATCCAATATTTTTTTAAGAAAAAAAGTCAAAACCATACGCAAAAAAAAAAATGAATGATAACAGCATGGAATCAACTAGTTGCTTACAGAGTCATTTCTGAATTAGCTCCATGTGTACAGTTAGAATAATGGCACATAAAGATTACTTTTCAGGTATTGGTTGGGTTACATGGTTACTGAGGTCTCTTCTAACTATGATATTCTTTGTTTCTATGCTTCCCTTACATGGGAAATTATGATCTTTGTTTTCCAGAAAATAAGTTCATTTTACTACCATTCCTAAGAGATCCTTAAAAATGAATTCAAAGATATTTTCAGGAGCACCTGATCATTATAGCAATATTCATAAAATTTTAGATAACTTCTAATAGAAAAAATGGGCTCAGAGTTGAAATCAAGTTTTTCCTCTTTGTTTCTAAGTTTGGAGCTCATGACTGCTTACAAGTTCTTCCAAGCCCAGACATGGCGGCATAATCCTGTGACTCCCCTGATACTGGGGAGGCTGAGGTCAGTGGATCACTAAAGCTTAGTAATTCTGAGCTCCCAAATGGGTGTCTACACTAAACCAACCAATATGGTGTTTCTCCAAGAGTAGTTCTTCAAGCTGGTTGAGGGGATAACCTGCTCAGGTTGGAAATGGAGTAGATCAAAACTTCCAATGCCTATCAGCAATGAAATTAGACTTGTGAATGACCATTGAACTTCTAGGTAAGATAGAGAAACCAGTGAGAGACAGAGAGAAAGAGAGAACAAAATGTGTTTCCAAAGATAAGATGGCACTACATCTAGATCAATTTTTTTAAACTATTGCTTTTATGAAATAAAAATGAATCCTTAGCTTTTATTTTCTTCTTGGTTTGAAATAAGATCTCTCTCTAACACTGTATCTCCAAGATGAATAAAATGTTAAATGTTTCATTCATCTCGCTTCATTCTAGAAATTGGAACCCCTCTCTAGGTCACAGTAGGGAATGGTGGGGGATTTTTGCTGGGTTTTGGCATTCGTTGATCAGTTTGTTATGGTCCAGTTGCAGATGGATCATTTCCAACACTCCTCAAGAGCTTCTGGCTTCCTTTCAGGTACTTCCAAGATCTGTTAAAGCACCCAAAATACCATCTGTTCCACAGGAAGTATTTTGAATACCAAACATGTGCTTTTTCTTGCATATATATTCATAAGCATGCATAGAGCATAGGTTGAGTGTACTAGAACACCCTGATGGAGCATTCCCATTGGCCCTTTTCCTAAGGGGAAAAGTAAGGTCCAATAGGAATGCTCCTTCTCTAGGGTATTTCAGGACATTATGACTATCAAACTCTATACATACTTATGTGCATATTAATACAGAAACAATGGGAGTTGGAGAGAGGATAGCTGTGGAGATCCAGAAAGATTAGGATCTGCTCCAAAGTCACCCAAATGTTTTCTATTAATTGATCTTACATGCTACAAGTTGATATAGACACAAGTAATTGTTAGTTGAGAAAAAATCTTTTATCCTCAACTGTAATTTGATTTTGTAATCATGGAATTGTGACCCCAGAAATTAAATTTAAATATCTCATTCCTTATCATGGGCTTAATGCCTGCTCTGTGCATAACACTGTGCTAAGTACAATGATATCAAGTTCTGCTCAACAAATAATGAGCATCACCAGGACCTGGCAAAACTTAGGTTTTTCGACATTTTCTTTTGACTAATATTATTATTACTATTAGTAAAAGTAGTCATAATAATAATTCCAATCTTGTGGTACAGTAGAAGGAATGCTAGATTTGAAGTAAGAGAATGTGGGTTAGAAGCCCACCACTGCCACTTATTAGCTGTATAACCTTGGGTAAGTCACTTAATCTCTATGCTTTAGTTTCTTGGTCTGTCAAATGATGGAATTAGACTAGATGACTCTGAGGTCCCTTCCAGCTTTAAATCTAAGACTTCTGTTTGTAAGGTAGCATATTAGGTGCGATGATGCAAATATAAAGTATTCATCACCCCTTCCAGGGATTTATAACCTAAAATCATAAGAACTTATTATTTGATTATATAATTATAATTATTATTCAGTACAGTAGACCATGCTTCTTATCATTTCTATCATCTAAAATTTATTGAAAACTCATACTCTCCTAAAATCTGCAGAATTTCATTTGGATTTAACACTGATATTTTTGTGAAATTACCTATGGTCCAATCAATTCATAATAACAGTTACTGGCACATAATAAGCACTTTATAAATATTGATTGATTGAATGCATGAATGAATGATAAATTGAAATTGAATTGAATGATTTTAAAAAAAAGAAAGATAGCAGAGATAAATCTATTTTGGAGGTGTTTTAATATGACATCCTTTGAACTTGTAATCATATGAAGTTGGGAGACAATTTGGTGCCACGAAAAAAATCACTGAATTTAGGATCAGAGGACATCAGTTTGGATCCTGCTTCTAACATACTGTGATATCAGCCAAGTCATTTAACACCCTGGATCCTCAGTTTCTTCATCTGTCAATTGATGGGGTTAGACAAGATGACCTTGTAGTCTGCTCTAGATCTGAATATACAATCTTTTTATTCTATAAAGAATTAAATCTCCCTAATGAATATAGATGCAAAAATTTTAAATAAGATTCTAGCAAAACGAATACAGCATCTTATCACGAGATTAATACATTATGATCAGGTAGGATTCATACCAGGACTACAGGGCTGGTTCAATATTAGGAAAACTATTAGCATTATCGATCACATCAACAACAAAGCTAACAAAAACCACATGATTATCTCAATAGATGCAGAAAAAGCTTTTGACAAAATACAACATCCATTCCTACTAAAAACATTGGAGAATGTAGGAATAAAGGGAACTTTCCATAAAATAATAAGCAGTATCTATCTAAAACCTTCAGCAAGCATTATATGCAATGGGGATAAGCTAGATGCATTCCCAATAAGATCAGGGGTGAAACAAGGTTGTCCATTATCACCACTATTATTTAATATGGTACTAGAAATGTTAGCTGTAGCAATTAGACAAGATAAAGATATCCAAGGAATTAAAATAGCCAAAGAAGAAACTAAGTTATCACTCTTTGCAGATGATATGATGATTTACCTAGAGAATCCAAGAGATTCAAGTAAAAAATTACTAGAATTAATAAACAACTTTGGCAAAGTTGCAGGGTACAAAATAAACCCACACAAATCTTCTGCATTCCTATATATTAGCAACAAAGTCCAACAGCAAGAGATAGAAAGAGAAATCCCATTTAAAGTTAGGGTAGACAGTATAAAATACTTAGGAGTCTACCTGCCAAAACAAACCCAGGGATTATATGAACACAATTACAAGACACTTTTTGCACAAATAAAGTCAGATTTAAGTAAGTGGAAAAACATTAGTTGCTCATGGATAGGCCGTGATAATATAATAAAAATGACAATTCTACCCAAATTAATATACTTATTTAGTGCCATACCAATTAAACTATCAGACAATTACTTTCTAGAGCTGGACAAAATAATATCAAAATTCATTTGGAAAAACAAAAGGTCCAGAATATCAAAGGGACTAATGAAAAGAAATGCTTGGGAAGGTGGCCTAGCGCTACCAGACCTCAAACTGTACTATAAAGCAGCAATTATCAAAACCACTTGGTATTGGCTAAGAAACAGAGAGGTAGACAAGTGGAATAGACTTGGCACTCAAGATGCAGTAGGCAAGGAATATAGCAACCTTCTGTTTGATAAACCCAAGGACCCCAGCTTCTGGGATAAGAACTCATTGTTTGACAAAAATTGCTGGGAAAACTGGATAACAGTGTGGTGGAAATTAGGCATAGACCCATACCTGACACCGTACGCAAGAATAAAGTCCAAATGGGTACATGGTTTAGGTATAAAGATTGATACCATGAATAAACTGGAGAAGCAAGGAATAGTGTATTTATCAGATCTATGGAGAAGGGAAGAATTCTTTACTAAAGGAGAGATAGAATGCATTATGAAATGCAAAATGGATAACTTTGATTACATTAAACTGAGAAGTTTTTGCACAACCAAACCCAATGCAACCAAAATCCGGAGGGATGTAGTAAATTGGGAAAGAATTTTTACAGCTAAGCTCGGGGATAAAGGCCTCATTTCTAGAATTTATAGAGAACTGATCCAAATGTATAATCATACAAGTCATTCCCCAATTGATAAATGGTCAAAGGATATGAACAGGCAATTTTCAGAGGAAGAAATTAAAGATATCTATAATCATATGAAAAAATGCTCTAAATCACTATTGGTTAGAGAGATGCAAATCAAAACAACTCTGAGGTACCACATCACACCTATAAGATTGGCAAACATGACAGAACAAGAAAATGATAAATGCTGGAGAGGATGTGGGAAAGTTGGAACACTAATTCATTGTTGGTGGAGCTGCGAGCGCATCCAACCATTCTGGAGAGCAATTTGGAACTATGCCCAAAGGGCTACAAAAATGTGCATACCCTTTGACCCAGCAATATCACTACTACGACTATATCCCCAAGAGATCATAAAAATGGGAAAGGGTCCCACATGTACAAAAATATTTATAGCAGCACTCTATGTAGTTGCCAAAAACTGGAAGTCAAGGGGATGTCCATCAATTGGGGAATGGCTGAATAAATTATGGTATATGAATGTAATGGAGTACTATTGTGCCATAAGAAATGATGAACAAGAAGACTTCAGAGAGGCCTGGAAGGACTTATATGACCTGATGCTGAGTGAAAGGAGCAGAACCAGGAGAACTTTATGCACAGCAACAACCACAGTGTGTGAGAGTTTTTTCTGGTAGACTTAGATTTTTGTAATAACACAAGAACTTCTTACCAAAAAAAAAAAAAAAATCCCTATGGAGGATCTCAAGGCAAAATGCCTGCCACACTCAGAGAGAGAAATATGGAAGTCACTCACATATTGTAGCAGATCATGTTCGTGTATGTGTATGTGTTTGTGTATCATGTTCTGATTTGTTATACGATTTCTTTCATTTATCTTAGTCTGACTACATAGCATGACTATAGTGAAAATATACTCAATAGGAAAGTATATGTAGAATCTATACAGAATTGTATGCAGTCGTGGGGAGGGAGGGGGGTAGTGGGGAGTAGGTGGGGAGGGATAAAATCGCAATTGTATGGCAGTGATTGTTAAACATTACAAAATAAAAATATTAAAAAAAAAAAAGAATTAAATCAAGATAACTATGTAGCAATCCAACTAATTGCTCATTGATCTATCAAAAAAAAATCATTTTCTGCCATGTACACATAACATCTTTTGTAAGTCTACAATTTCAGGGAAGGAAAGGAGAAATTTAAAGGAATTAAAATTTACTGTTGGTGTTCGTTATTTTAACAGTGACCTGATGTTGCTTGTTAAACACAGGAAAATGCTTTTAGGCTTCCATTTGCTGTCATTCAAATATCTGCCATAAACATCCCACCAAATGGGCCAGTTCCATGGGCACCCAGCCACATGACCAAATTATGAATGTTTGTAACAAATATAAAGGAGTCCAATGAATTGGCTTGAGGAAATATTCTGTCACAAACCAATTTCCCTTTAGCTGAGAGCTTTAAAATTTCTGTGTTGGGGTCCATCTAAATGAGTGAGCCTGAGCAGACAGAGTGATTAAAGCATCCCCTCTTCCTGGATTATTTAATTAGTAAAGCCAAGGGGATCAGTTTTACTGCTGAGCGCAAGCAGTTCTCTGGGCTATGGAAAATTTCTCACCAAATCACTGCCCTTTTGCCTACGGTCTACAGTTATATTTCCAACTTCTCATTCTGTTTTGTTATTGTCAGGACCTTTCTGTAAACGAAAACTGTTTTCTTAATGTCTCTTTTGAGCATTTCATCACATTAATCTGCTTTCCCTCCCATTTTAGCTTTGGCCTTATTGATATTTATTCCTTATGTTCATTCTTTGGAAAGATGGTTTCTGGAGAGTTCTTATTTTCCTATGAGATTCATCACAATTTAGAAACCAGGCACAGTACCCTATTTGATTAAGGAGTCGGAGTTTAGCAGGGTTCTTTTTCCCTCTGGAAATCACACCTCTCATTGTCTCTATGACTCCCTTTGCTGAATCCCAAGGGGAAAAACATTAGCCAACCCAACTTGCTTCTGCTCACTTCCTTGTGCAAGAACTTCCATCTCCTAGCTCCCTACTTTGCATTTATCTAAGGTGCAAGCCCAGTGCATACAGCATTCAGTATTTAGAATTGTGGTTGTTCAGTATTTAGAATTGTGGCTGTTCAGAATTTAGAATTGTTGTTGTTCAGTTATGTCCAACTATTCGTGACCCCATTTGAAGTTTTCTTGGCAAAGTAACTGGAGTAGTTTGTTATTTCTTTCTCCAGCTTATTTTATAGATGAGAAAACTGAGGAAAGCAAAGGTAAGTGATTTGCCCAGAGCTAGTAAGTGTCTAAGACTAGGACTTGAAAACTCAGGTCTTCCTGATTCCTGGTCCAGTGCTCTATCCAAAGTGCCACCACCTAGTTCCCCTCATCATTTAGAATACCAGGAGTTAATTACTAATAAAAAGTAAAAAAGAAAAATTCTGTTCGATAATGATCTGCCATAGAAGTACATTCAAAGTCAATTAGAAATTTTAAATCGCTGACTGAAGCAATAAACCACCCCTCTCCCTTCATGATCACCACAATATTTTGATTGAATGAGTGCAAACGTGAACTCCTTCTTCAAGCATTTTACTGTCCTAAAAAAAAAATTGCAAAGGTATAACTTTGATGCAAACCAATATTTGTAGTATGAGGATTGGAAGTGCAAAAGTATGAGCCCAAAGAGGACCAAGGCATTGCAAGGACAAATTGGGGAGGTGTGTGGGTATGTGTGGAGGTGTATGTGTGTGTGTGTGTGTGGGTGTGGGTGGGTGGGTGTGTGGGTGTGTGGGTGTGTGTGTGTATGTTTGTTTTACTTTTATACTCAAGCTAAAGGTATTTATCATTTCAATAAAACAGGACTCCCCAATGCTGCTTGTGCTCTACCAGTAGTTCCATTGCTTTCCTTGGGATTTGACTCAGGTTAAAATTTGCTTGGGTTGAAATTTGGCAGCAAAAATAATTTGGCATCTAATATCAAATCATGGCCATGAAGGAAATAGTTGTGTGTTTCTGTGTGTGTTTTAACATGCTTTTTAAAAAATGCATTTGACATTTCTTAGAGATACCCTTTAAATTGTTCTACCTTTAAGTTTGTTTTGATAATTATGTATAAGTTATGTTCCAGCTAAAATTAAAATTGAATTTTTAACATGTGTTGTAAGAAAATACTGGTTTCTCAGCTACCTCTCCTCTATCCCCTAATTCATATTGTTATAAAGTAGAGATTGTGCCTCTTAGTATCAGAAGATCCTCATGTTCAAGTTTGTCATGGGTTATCAGTGAGTATAGATTTCAAATACTTTCTACAATTTGTAGAAGAAGTATCAGTATAATGAATACAAAACTGAACTCGAAATCAGGAAGACCTGTGTTCAAATCTTTTTTTTTGGTCCTTCCAAGTCATGAGACCACACTCAAGTAACCACCTCTCTGAGACTTCTGCGAAATAGGGGTGATAATAATGCCTTTATTACTGGAGTAGAGTCATATAAAGAGTCACATAAAAATATATAAATATCAATTGTTGTTATGAGCATCCCACCAAGAAGTAATAAATATTGTTTGGCTACAGGCACTTGTAAAATAGTGTGATTTCCATGGGTGCGTTACTGATGAAATCACAGATGCTTCAGGATATCAAAGGAATAGGTGGCTATAGCCTATGCTAGAAAACAGCGTCAACATATCTACTTTCCATCTTCACGTGAAAGGATTGTTTCTCTTAAAACAAAACATTAGTACAAGATGTGCATTAAATTCCAGAGGAGGAACATGGTGTATTGTGAGAAACATTGGTCCAAGTATCAAGAAACTTGGATTCTCATACCAGATCTGCCACAAACTTTCTGGATGAACTTCAGTGAGTCATTTAACCTCCCTTGGTCTCAGTTTCCTCATACGTAAAATTTAGGAGATGGGATTGCATGACCTCAAAGAGTCCTTCCAGTTCTAACACTATGATTCTACTAAACTAAAACCTAACAGTCTAGTCCAACTATTGCACCATATGCTGTACTTACATCAGACTTTATTAGCTCAAAAGGCAGGGTCTGTGCAATGTCAGGAGTAGGAAAATATCCCAAAGGTTTCAAGTCTGGGATAAGACTGTACTAACATCCAGATGGCTCTTTCCTTTGATGCTATCAACCCTTCAGTACCATCCAAAACAAACCAAAATCTAATCCCTCACATCTTGCTCTGTCACCCAGCCCTGGCCTGATCCTTAAAAGTCAGGAGTTAAGCCACAAAAACTGTGTAGGAAGTTTAGGCAATAGCCAATGAATTTCAGAAGTCCCAGAAGCATGGAATTACAGAGGGTCCTCACAGGTCACCTAGCCCTTACCTGAATCATGAACCCTCCTGTATAATTCTTGTCAAGTAGACATCTAGCTTAAGCTTCAGTGACATGAAGCTCACTACATTAAAAAGCAACCTTTTAAAGATAGCTTTAATTCATAGGAAGCTTTTTTTTTCTTAGGTTGATCTGAACTATGCCTTTCTTCCACACTTATGTGTCCTTCTAGACCCAAAGAGGGCAACTGGAGTCCTATACCTGCTATTCACTACCTGCGTGACCTTGGGCAAGTCACAACTTCTCTTGGCATCAATTTGCTCATCTTGTAAAATGAAAGAGATGAACTACATGCCTCTAGCAATTCCCTTCTAATTCTGAATCTATTTTCCTAATCCCTAATTATAACAAATATTTGAAAATAGTTGTCACTCCCACCCCACTTTAGTCTTATATTCTCTATGATAAATATCCTAGTTCTTCTCTCCTCAAATGGCCTGAATATGAATAATCTGTTATATAATGGGAATAAATAACATCTCCTCCCACAAAAAATAAAAACAACAACAACAAACAAACCAGTTTTCTGGGAGTTCATTTTTAGTGAATATAAAGCTACTCAGGAACACAAAATTTAGTTAGAAATTAGATTTTAAATCATAAATTTATCTTATGGTTATAGGGTTTGTTTTAAGTTTGCTGACTGAGGAAAAAATAAGGACTAGAGAGCTGAAACACTTTCCACAGCACAGGAGATCAACTCCATTTTGGCACATGAGGCATTGGACCAAGGCTCAGGAAATGAAGTCTATTCCTTCCCTTCCCACTAACTTATTGTTTAACTCTGGAATTCTGAATAATTCAGCTTTTCCACCTGCAAATTGAAAAACATTCTTTGCTTTGGTTTGCCTGACAAGGTATCCTGGGAGGAAAAATTGGCTCCTCGTTTTATGGAAATAAAAGTATATGAGGCTCAGAGACCAGTTCCCTGAACAAAAGAAGGTGATTCAACTTCCTGGGAATCCTCCACTGGGAAAGTTTCAAAAATAGAGCAAATGCATTGTCTGCTACAGCTTTCAATGTATAGATGTAGACTGTATAGATATGGTGAAAATGCTCAAATGAGACATACTGTATAGATAGAGTCCATTATTCCAATTCCCCAGAAAAGCTTTCTAGTCTCTAATCCCCTCCTAACAGCACCATATTGCTATCTAGCAATGTTGGAATGTTTGGCTTCCAAAGGATTCTCAGATAATAACATAGCTCACATCTATATCTTAAAGATTTGTAAAGCACTTTACAAGTATTATCTTATGTGATCCTCATGACACAGACAGGTAGGTGCTATTATTATCCCCATTCTACGGTTGAATAAACTAAGGTAAATAGAAGGTAAGTGACATGGTCATAGTCATATATCTAGTAAGTATCTAAAGCTTCATTTGAACTCAGATCTTCCTAACTCCAGGTCCAGTGTTCTCTCAACTGTAGCCCTTAGCTGCCTCTAAAATGACAGCTAAGTTATTTGTGCCTGGCACACTCAGAGACTGTAACCTTTTGTTTTTTCTTTTTGTTTTTCCAGATCTGGAAACTGTTGCTCTCACTCACACCTTTGGGAGATCTAATTTTTTTTATCCAAGTGTTTTATATGTGTGGAAATCCTTTGAATTTGCATTGAACTTTAAAGCGATCAAAATATTTTCCTGGCCTTTGTCTCATTTGAGCATTTCCACCACCCTGTGATGAAGGCACAAGAAGTATTATTTATCTGCATTTGGCATGTGAGAAAACTGAGACTCTGGGTTGTTTCTTCTTCCATATGCTTTCATTTATATAAATATTCACTTTACTGATGTGGATAATAACCCTTCAACATATCTCGTAAAGAGGATATTCTTCAAGGGTTGCCATTTCTTTAAAAAACAAAAAGTATTTCCTCTTGGCCAACCTTTTGACAATAAGCTTCAAGTCACACAGCTATGGAATGATGGAACCTGTACTAGCACTATTCTACTTTGACTTTTGAAGAAAGACCTCCCAGAAATTACAGCTGGTACAGAATAAATCTATTTTATTATAGAGGCTCAAGAAATGGTACATGATGGTGTACTGCACTTGGCACAAATACACAAGTACTACACCATCTGCTTCTTAGCTAAATAATATTTATTTACTCTTGAAAGCTCTTAAAGAAGGCTGCTGAGTAGGCCAAAATACAAGATCTGAGGGAATTAAGCTATGGAGTCATTTATCTCTCTTAGGATTCTTGACCACTGACTGCCAGGATCCCACTAACCAGAAGTGTGCTGAGAAATGTTTAACAACTGGCCCTTCAGGGGAACAAAACGTATACATGACATACTTTTAAGTTTAATCTACACTATCAACATTTTCTCCATCACTTTAAGTCGACAACCAACAAAACAATAAATCAAGCCCTGATTTGTAGTGTCTGGCGACTTCTGAGGTATGGTATTCACATTGAAAATTTAACAATCAGCCCTTTGAGCCAGTTTAAACTGGCCCTCGCATGACGCTTTCTATATTTCTAATACAGATACACCCAAGAGAACTGCGGATGGCTCAGGAGCTTTTGACAAGAAAGTAGCTGTTGCTGAGCTTGAGCCACAGAGTCCTTACCACCTGGCAAGTAGAATATGGAACTTTCCAGTGATTAAATATCAGCACCACATGGTGAATGAATATTAACCTGGAATTCTCTTACACCAGGACCTTGCACACAGCACTGATAGGCAGAGAGGAAATACAAATGCTCATTAATTAATCTTCATGTCATTGGAAATCACCCGAACACTATGACCAGAAACTGTTTAACTGATCCTTTAAAGCCTCCATGTTTACTTCAGGTAAAGACAGCAAACATGTATTTAGTCCCTACTAGACCAGATGCTATGTGTCATAGGGGACAAAGATGAAATAAGATAAAGCTTCTGACTTTTTATATAGGGAAAAACTAGGGCCACAACGAAGTAGAACATAAATTAGAATGGGATTACAGTATAGATGAGGTTCAAAGAAGGTATTAGGAGAGATCCTTAGAGACTAAGACCAGCTGGAAGATAGCAGAAGGCTTCAAGGCTTCAAAGCTAAGAAGAGGTTTGAAAAGAAGGAAATTTCAACAGACAAGAGTTGAGGGTGTAGGAACAGCCTAAGACTGGAGGATGGCATGAACAAAGAGTTAAAAGCATGACACAGTCACAAAACTTGAAAGTTGGAAGTTATCTCAGTGGGCCATTGATTCCAACATACAAAGCAATCCCCACTATAACGTAGCTGAGAACTGGCCATCCAGACTCTGAAGAATTCTGAGGACTGGGAGCCTACCTTCTGGTGAGACAATTTATTCCACTGTGAACAGCTCAAGTTACAGGAAGCCTGGGGTGTTTTTATCCTAATATCAGGCCTAAATTGGCATCTTTTCAACTTTCCCTATTGCTCCTATCCTTCTCTCTTAAGCCCAATGGAATAAACTCAATCTCTCTTCCTTGTGACAGCCCTACAAACAGTGAATACAGATAGTTATCGTGTCTTGCTTGAGTTTTTTCTTCTCCAGAATAAACAGGCCCAACTGTACTTTAAATGACATGGGCTCAAGGTTCTTCACCTTTCTTGCACCTAAAAATTTCTTTTTAAAACTGTGATGGGGGGGTGGGGAGGCAGAGCCAAGATGGCAGAATAAAAACATAGACTTGCTATAGCTCTCCCCCTAAACCCAGCCAAATACCTGTAAAAAAAAAAAAATGACTCAAGACAAATTCTGGAGCTGAAGAATCCACAGAATGGAAGAGTGAAGCAAATCTCCAGACCAAGAGTGTCTGGAAATTCTATAGGAAGTGTCTATCACACAGGAGTGGGAGCATAGCACAGCCCAGTATGGAAGTACAGTCCAGTGTGGGAGCAGAGTGCAGTCCAGTGTAGGCCACGCTGGCACAGACAAAACCAGAGCAAGCCTTGGGGGAAGAAGGGGACTGAATCTCTAGCACCTGAGTTGGTTTCCAGACTTCACAACCCCAAAATGCCAAGGACAATTTGGAAGGTCAGGGGAAAAAACCTGTCAGACCTGTGTGAGAAACTAGAGTGGTCCAGACCCAGCTACAGGGCAGCAGAGGGGGCAGGGGAGCCTGCAGCAGCTGCAGCAACAGGGACAGTGGCAGCTGAAACTGCTGTTTCTGAAGCTCTTGGCCCACAGATTGTGGTGGGATTGAGTGACTGATAGTACACCCCCCCCCCCCATCCCCACTGGAAGCAGAGAACTACCTTGACAAAGAGCTCAAAAGTTAAGTAAATGGCTGGGGAAATGAATAAAAATGAGAAAAAGAATCAGACTGTAGAATCTTACTTTGGTGACAAGGAAGACCAAAATATGCAAACAGAACACAACAAAATCAAAGCTCCTACATCCAAAGCCTCCAAAAAAAATATGAATTGGTCTCAGGCCATGGAAGAACTCAAAAAGGATTCTGAAAATCAAATAGGAGAAATAGAGGAAAAATTCAGAAGAGAAATGAGAGTGATGCAAGAAAATCATGAAAAATGACTCAACTGCTTGCTAAAGGGGACTCAAAAAAAATGCTGAAGAAAATAACACTGTAAAAAATAGACTAACCCAAATGACAAAAAAGATCTAAAAAGCCAACGGGAGAAGAATGCTTTAAAAGCAGAATTGACCAGATTGAAAAGGAGGTCCAAAATCTCACTGAAGAAAATAATTCTTTAAAGATTAGAATGGAGCAGATGGAAGCTAATGACTATGAAAAATCAAGAAATTATAAAACAAAACCAAAGGAAAGAAGAAATAGAAGACAATATGAAATATCTCCATGGAAAAACAACTCACCTGGAAAATAGATACAGGAGAGACGATTTAAAAATTATTGGACTGCCTGAAAGCCATGATCAAAAAAAGAGCCTAGACATCATCTTTCATGAAATTATCAAGGAAAACTCCCTGATAGTCTAGAACCAGAGGGCAAAATAAATATTGTATAATTATTGAATATATGAATGACTTGTGCTTATGTCTCCAGCTAGAGAGAAGAAATTCGAATGACAGATAGTTTGGGAAGTGAGGGGAAGAGTGTTGAGATCTTGGCCTTGCAGTAAGAAAGGTAACAACATCTTGCATGGCTCCTAGAGCTACCTATACCTTTGCACTTTAAAAAAGGAATTTAAGAAAATGCCCAGGACAGGGTCAACCACAAGTGTTTATGAGAAAGATTGTATCAGTTAAATACAATCATTAACAGAATAAAAGAACATGTTTAGAAACAGGTATCCATCATATCTAGCTGAAGTAAGGCAGGGGAAAGGGATGAGGACTGACTACCAGCCACTTTCTCCAAATTTCCCATGACAAATTTGAAACATTCTTTTAAAAAGTCTTTTACCTTGCTTCTTGAGAGCTGCTAGCTTTTCTTTCTCCACGGAGACAAGAGGTTGAGGAGGAGGAACCAGCAATGATGTCACATATGCTGCTGCTCCACATGACTAGGAGAGGTACTGCCACCTCTCCCCTCTTGGTAGGTTCTCTTCTGTTCTCTTCTTTCTCATGGGATCTACCACCATCCTAAACTATGTGATATTACATTGCCTTCAGAAAGAAAAAAAAAAGAGAAGTCTATGCAGGTCCAGACCACTCTTTGCACCTTTGAAAATGATACTTCAGCATACTTCAATAACTAAAATCACTTGTTTCCCCTTCCACTGTCCTTCATCCAAATGTTCTCAACAAGAACCTTTATTTAAGGTTAGTACTCAGGTCATCCAAGTCTCCTTCCCATCCTGAAGCCTCATCAGACTCAATTCTTCATTCTGAAACCTTGCCCCTGCCCAGGAATTCCCACATTTAAAGTACCTTCTCCCCCTTGTGCCTCTCCCTCTGACTGGATAACTTTTCTTAGAACCTCTATTTAAGGAGGGCACAAAGACCAGCCAAGACTCATTCTTCTACTATAGATTTCTCAAGGATACCTTTGTGCACCCACTTTCCTTTCATTTGTTTATGTTGTTTTCCTTTATTAGAATATATGCTTCTTAATGGCAGATACGATCTTTCTTCCTACTTGTATATGTATTACCAGCACTTAGCACATAATAAGTGCTTAATAAATGTTAGCTGATTAAAATTTGCCTCCTTGCATTAGAAACTTTAATTTCTCTTGCATGTTGCCCTAAACTTTGGACATAGTTATAGATATTCGAGGCAGTATTCTTTGATTGGCATTACTCTGTTTTCATCTCTGTTTACCCTTACTTCTACAGATTGCAGAATAAATCTGGCAATGACTGTTCATAAAAGAAAGTACCCTCTATTCATCCTTGCCAAGAAAGCCTAATGAGTTTGTTAAAGACATTGGTGGTTCTAGCTGTGTTCATGCTTTATATTAGGCTGAAAATAGATATTATTAATCAGTATTATAAAGTAGCAAAGCTAGGAAGACTAAGGCATTAGAGAAGTGGTACAGCTCCTGTTGGATTTGAATAACATGGATTATCATTTATACAGGGTGTCCCAAAAGTCTCGTTGCATTTTTAATTTTTAATAATTTCAAGTTTAAGCTATAAACTTACAAAAAATTGAAAGGTGAATAAATATTTTTTTAAAAATTAAGTATTGATGTTTTTTATTAAAATTCAACATTACAATCTTGTGATACCTATTATTCTCATCGATTTTTAAACTTTATAAAAACTTTTGTTAGATGCTACTTAGTGTCTTGATTACATTTGTAATCTTAGACTTAAAATCATCCTAAGAATGAGATTGGGAGTCATACATGATTTCATGTGAGTCTGCAAGAAAAAGTCTAATGGAGATAGACCAGATGACAGAAGTGGCAAGGATGAATATCTTCCCTATTGATTCACAGGTCTGAAACCGAAATATCTAGAAACTACAGTACATACAATGCATAATAAAAACATACCCTACCTATTTAGAATTAAAATTAAAAACTTATTATTCAAAGTCTACAAAAACAAGTAAATGTAAAAGAAATTTAAATAATTAAATTTCAAATAATGTTTTGTAAATTTGTAATATTTATGCTTTTGAAGTGATTAAAGCTTAAAACTATACTAAGATTTTGGGGACATGCTGCGTAGGATCAAAATCTACCTCATTACAACTCTAACTGTTGGCACTAGTTTGGGGCTCCAGGTTTAAACAGAACAATTGTCAATCTTTCCACACAGCAACCTTTCCATCATTTGAAAATAACTTTTATGTCTCCCAAACCCTATCCACCCAAGGAAAAAAAGTCTACTTTTTCTCCAAGCTATACAAAAATCTTAGTTCCTTCAACTAGTCTTTATCTGGTATAATTTAATATTTCTCTCATGAATCTTTTCATTCTCTTCTGGATTCACTTTAGTTTGTACATGTTAAAAAATAATCCCTATACCAGATGAAATAGTCCAAATGGCATACAGCCAGTATAAGGATATAATCCTCCATGCTTTGCACTCTCACTTTTCCTACAAAACCTAAGGTTGCCTTAGCTTTGGGAAGCTCTCTCATAGTACTATTGATTCATATTAAGGTTATAGTCTACTAAGACCTGTAAGTCTTTTTCATATGAGCTATCTGTCTTCTATCTTGTCTTCTCTATCTTATCATTGTACAGGTGATTTTTAAGTCAAATATTACCACTAAATTTAATCTTGTTAGGCTCTGCTCATCATCCTAGTCTTTTTTGGACCATAAGTCTGCCATTCAGTATGTTATTGTTTCATATTCCAAGCCCCCTAATATTCATGTTACCTGAAAATTGTTTAAGTATAAACATTTTCATTACTCAGTTTATAAAAATGTTGAATATACTGTTTCATGGACACAACTTTATAACCCTGAGACCTCCGTCCAGAACAAAAAAGATTCATTAACCAATACATTTTGGATCAATTATGAATTAATCTAAATATCTAGTTCACATCTCTCTACATTGTCCAAAATCATATCATGATGCTTTGTGGGATTTATAGAAATCCTGGTGCACTGTATAAAAAAGTATTCCCCTTCATCTGATCTCCCAGCCATATAACCTGGTTAAAGTAGGGAGGGACATCAGCTTGGCATGACTTGCCCTTAGTGAATCAGTAGTAGTTGTTAATGATCATTTTTTTTACTTAATAAATGTTCATAAATCATCCCTCTATCATTTTATTCTAAAATTTTATCAAGAATCAGGGACAAGCTCATCAATATATAGTATGACATATCCATAAATTTCTCCATTTGGAAAAAGAGGAGAACATTTTTCCATTTGCATTTCCATGGCACATCTCTTATTATCCAAAAATCATTTATTCTTTTAAAGATCAACAATCATGGTTCAGCAATTGCATCCAGGTTTTTCCAAGTTCATTAGGACAAAGCTCCAAACAAATTGAATGTGGCAAAGAACTTCCTTACCCTCTCTTTATTTATACTAGGTTTTTCTTCTGTTTAATATTTTTTTCTTTTTATTCTAGTCTAAAAGAAATCAGAAACAAAATAAGAATGGAGTATTTCTCCCTAACCAAATCTCTGCTACTATATTCCTATCCAGCAATCATCAGTACAATTCCTTTTAAATCTTCCCTTGCTAATAGTACTTTGAATAGAGCAGTTTGGTGTCCTTAGATTTCATTGGAACCTCTAGCTTATTCTGAAGTTTAACTTTCCAGACATCAACTCTTTGAAAAAATTTTGTAAAACATCAGTTTTCATTACTTCACTTTTCAAAACTTTCTTCACTTACAGAGCTCTCTAGTTCTGCAACTCACCACAGAAAAAAGTGTTATTCACTTACCAGATAAGTTGCAAAAATGTCTTTATCTCATATACCTAAAGTATTAAGGCTAAATTTTATCAGAGGTCATTTAGTCCAATCTCTTCATTTTACAGACAGGTTCGTAAAGTCTTGCTTGTCTAAGATCACACAGATGTTACACAATCAGAAGTGGAATTTGAATCTAAGCCCTCTGACTCCAGATAGAGTCGTCCTAGGATTGTAAGTGTTCTTAAAAATCCATTATCTACTTTCTCTTTCTGTCTGCTTGGTCTGTGACATACATTCATGCATATATCACACCAATGATTTCTCAAAGAATCTAAATTGCAAATGACCCAGAGGGTGGTAGAAAGATGAATAGTAGATGAGTAGACTGAAACATATCATTAGTGATGACTTGCATTTGAAAAGAGGGGTAAAAATGATATATATATGACTGAAAAAGTAGGCTGCTCTATAATGTATGAAGGATGAGAGACAATACATAGGCAGCCTGAGTGATAATGAAGACCTCTAATGTATTAGGTGAATTCTATAAAGAATTTATAGATACGCATACAAAAATCTTGTGGAATGAGAAAGAGTAGATCTGTGCCATGAAAGGAGTACCCACAAAATATGATTATAAATTTATCTAAGGAAGGGCATGCAAGGAGGGTTCATGAGAGTTAGTTGATAAATTTTCAGAGTGAAGCATTTATACCTGGAAAATCAGAAACTGTTACAAGGGCTTGATTTATTATTTTGTTGCTTGACTTAAAGTGGTAGAGAAAATGTTAATGCAGATTAAAATTAAAAGCATATCCTGAGTCACCTTTTTTTCCAGAGTCCCAGTTGTCAAATATTTACCAGCAGATCCCTGTTTCTACCTTTTGAATTAAGCATTTTATAATGAGTATTGTATGACTTTTTTCCCAAAATTCCTATTTGATTATAAGTTTACTTATCAAAAAAGGAAAAAAGGCACCTTCAAAATTATCCAAATGGTGATAATCTCTACACCAGAGATGGGAAACCCATGACTTCAAGGGCACACGTGACCTTCTAGGTCCTCAAGTGTGGCCTGAGGAACCTGCTATGCTCAGATAAATTTCCATGAAGAATTATACTAATCTAATATTAAATTGTTGCATTGCTTCAGTCATGTCTGACTCTTAGTGACCTTATTTGGAATTTGCTTGGCAAAGAAAATTGACGTGATTTGCCCTTTTACAAATGAAAAAACTGAGGTAGACAGGATTAAGTGTCTTGCCCAGTCACACAACTAGTAAATGCCTGAGGTCAGATGTGAAATGTAGAAAGATGAGTCTTCCTGAGAGGATTGGGAGGATGGAGGAGTAGGTCAGAAAATTTGAAACTCTCAAGATTTTCCTCCATAAAAGATATAAAACAGCAATAAGAAAAGGGGCAGAACAAGGGTCTTCCTGGGACAACTGAAGATCTGAAGAAAAATCCTGGGAATAGGTTTCATTCCTGTGAAGAGTAAAGACGTCCAGGTTAGGGAACACTTAAACAAGCTGCAAGCCCTAGTGTTAGCTGGGTTGAGAGGCTGCCTCAGCCCCAGTCACAGGAACTTTTACCTTGGGACAGTGAGGGAGTTGGACATCTGAGCCAGGGAAGATTAATGGAAACTCTGCTGGAAAGAACATCAGACCCAGATGTGCTATGGAGACAAGGCCAGGGGTGAGAAGGAACCAGCGCATACCCAGTGAGTGAAGAAGCAGTGGGACAGGAATGCTACACTAGCTGAGGGCACTTACAGGAAACTAGAGGTCTTCATTTGGGTTCAAGGTCAGAGAGGAGAATTGAAGGAGGATCTGAAGCCAGAGGCATCATCCCCCATACTCTAGGACTAGAAATGATTATAAAAATTAAGCTATTACCAAAAAAAAAAGTGCACAAGCAAAGGAGAAAGAATCCAACCATAGAGTGTTACTATGGAAATTGAGAAGACCAGAGTTCATATTCAGAGGAAATAGTGAAGCAAAGAAATCCTCTCCTACCCCAAAGAGTGATGTCAAATGGTCACCTGCCCAAAAAGAATTCATAGAAGAATTTTTAAAAGACTTTAAAAATCAAATGAGAGAGATGGAAGAAAAACTTTAAAAAAAAATAATGCAAGAAAAACAGGAAGATTATGAAAAAGACATCTACCAAGGAAAGGAGATCCAGAATCTCAAGGAAGAAAGGGATTCCTTGAAAATCAGAACTGGGCAAGGGAAAGCCAGTGAAGTTAGAAGAAATTGTAGGAGATGGCTTATAGTGTAGTTTCCTCAGTTGAAGACTAGAAGGACTTTCCTCTTTTTTTTAAGTTTCTACATCTCATCTTAAGTCTCAGTAGCCCTCAGGTAAGTTTCCATTTCCCAAAATTCACATCAGCCTGGGTGGTGCTATTGGAAAGTAGCTGTGGTGATGAGATTGTTTGTCCCAAGTACTCAGCAAATGAGGAAACAGATAAGAAGGGGGGGGGGGGGGTTAGGAGACTTGCTTAGGGCTATGAAAATCTGCTTCTTGTGGCCAGGGGGAGTACACTTCCCCCACTATTGCTGCTTGAGCACCAGAGACTGTACCCTTTTCTCAGAAAAAGAATAAAAAGCCCTTGCTGTACTCGAACCCTGACTCTGGCATTATTTGGGTGGTCTTCTGTCCCACACAAGATCAAGAAATAATATAATAATTCCAAATACAAAGAATGAAAAAATGGAAGAGAATACAAAATACCTTATAAGAAAAACAACTGATCTGGAGAACAGATCAAGAAGGCAAAACATCAGAATAATGAAACTAACCAGAAAGCTATGACCAAGAAAAGAATCTTGGTACAATAATACAAGAAATAATTAAAGAAAATTGTCCTGAAGCATTAGAACAAGAGAGGAAAGTAGAAATAGAAAAAAAAAAAATCCCACCAACCATCACCTGAAAGAGATCCTACGAGGAAAATCCACAGGAATATTGTAGTCAAATCCGAAAACCTCCAGCTCAGGGATAAAATATTTCAAGCCACAGAAAAAAACAATTTACATATAGCAGTGCCACAATGAGAATCATGTGAAGACCTAGCAGTAGCAGTACTAAATGAAGGCAGGTCCTAGAATACTAAATATCAAAGAGCAAAAGAGCTGGGACTCTGGCCAAAAATCTCATACTTAGCAAAGCTAAGCATAATCCTGAATAAAAAAAAAAATGGACATTTGATGAATTGTCAGACATTCAGGACTTTGTTTAAAAGAAAAAAAAAACTTGAACTTAATAGAAGATTTGACATATAAGAGCCAAAAGAAATATAAGCTACATATCAAAGACTAATTACAAGGGACTCAATAGGCATAGACTGTTTGGTATATAAAATGTAAAACATATGTAACATTGTTAATAGTAACTGGGTAGTTCATAAAAAAGATTGGGGTAGACCTGAGCATAATATTACTTCAAAAAGTAAAACCATTCAGGAACAGCTAAGTAGAGTAATTATTTTACACAAATGAAGTGTGAGAGGAAGAACTAACATAGAGGAATGAGATGGGAGAAGGGCTGTCATCTCTGAAAACCTACTTTCATCAGGAATGGCTTCAAGAGAGAACAATACATATAGGTCTAGAAGAGCACAAAAGTCTTCTAAATTTAGAAAGATAAAAAACACTAAGGGGATAGAATGGGGGAAGAGAATACGGGAGAAATTTTTAGAGAGGAGGGTAAGGGAATAGGTTAAAGGGGGCTATAGAAGGGTGTTTAAATTAATGGGAATGTGAGGATACAAAAGGGATTGTTGGGGGGTAGGTAAAGTAATGAAAAGTCAAGGTAGTGGACAGAAGTAAAGTAGAGGAGTCAGGAGGGATAAGGAACAAGAGATATGCACAAACAAAAAATCAAACATTAAGAGTAGAATCTCTTAGGGAAAGTGTATGTTTATACATATATACACATATGTGTGTGCATATCAATATCTATATATAAACATATCCACACTTCATTGTAGCCTCTGGGAGGAGAAAGGGGGAAAAATAACAAAGTAAAAAGTATACAGCTGAGAACAAAAGAAAATCTACAAGGAAGCAAAGAGAAGATGGACAGCTTTCACCATAATGCATAGTACTTAATATATGAGTTTTCTTGAAACAGAAATTTATTGCCATATATTTCTTTGAATTCTTTCACATTCTGCTGTGAACATGATGTTTTTTTCTTTTCTTATTTTATATTTGTTTTACTATTTAAATTGGTTAAGTTTCTTTTTCTTTTCTTAATATGTATTTAAGTTTTAGTACTCAAATCTAAATTTTTTTTTTAATGACGAGTCTTCCTGACTCTGGGCCCAGCATTCTATCTACTGGTTGGTTGGTTGGTTGTTGTCCTTAATCTTCGAAGAGGACCAAAATGACATCACCATGATAAAGTGAAATTTCAGTGGGTCTGACTGTGACTAATCAAGTATAATTATACTGATATATATCAGTATAATTATACTAATAATACAAGCTCCAAAGTTGGGCACAGATAATCCGTGTAAATATTTGGGGTGGATATCCCAAATTTGTGCATCTTGCATTTACTTTTTGCTGTCTCAATTCTGCTTTGCTCATAGAGCACAGTACCCTTTCTGATGTGGGCATGCCATGCTGAGTGGTCCTGTGCCAATGTCTCCCATGTTGCACAGTCAAATCCAAAGTTCTTGAGAGAGACCTTTAGAGTGTCCTTGTATCCCTTCTTCTGGCCACCATGTGATTGCCTGCCCCATGTGAATTCTCCATAAAATAGTCTTTTTGGGAAGCATACATTCTGCATTCGAACAATGTGGCCAGCCCATTAGAGCTGCGCTCTCTGAAGCACAGTTTGAATTCTTGGCAGTTCAGCTCCAGCAAGGACTTCAGTGTCTGGTACCTTATCCTGCCAGGTGATCCTCAGAATCTTCCTAAGACAGTTCAAATGGAAGATGTTCAGTTTCTTGGCATGGCACAAGCATATAACAATGAGGTCAGCTCAATAGCTCTGTAGACTTTCAGTTTGGTAGTCAGTCTAATGCCCCTTCTCTCTCAAATTTTCTTTGGGGTCTCCCAAATACTGAACTAGCTCTGGCAATGTGTGCATCAACCTCATTGTCAATGTGTACATCCCTGGAAAGTACACTACCAAGGGAAGTGAACTTATCCACAGCATTCAAAACTTCTCCATTTGGTGTAACCAATGGTTCCACATATGGATGGTGTGGTGGTGGATGATGGAACACCTGTGTTTTCTTGGTGTTAATTATTAGGCCAAAATTAGCAGAAGCAGCAGAGAACTGATCCATACTTTGCTGCATCTCAGCTTCGGAAGCTGCACTGAGTGCACAATCATCTGCAAACAGATAATCATGCACCACCACTCCCTCCACTTTGGTCTTGGCTTGTAGCCTTTTCAAATTGAAGAACTTCCTATCAGTACGATAGCTGACCTTAATGTTGTGTTCATCCTCATTGAAAGCATTTGTCCAGCAGTGAGGTAAATTTCAGCTTTAAAAAGTCTTGCGATAGTTTCTCCATTTCCTCATCCCAGAAAAATCACTGTTCTTACTCCTTGAGGGAACTGAATTTGGAAATAGGAATTCTTCCTGTGACATCAGAGAGAAGAGGAACTTATATGAGGTCATTCTTTTTGAGTAGTTAAAGAGTCTCATAGTTCAAAGAGGTCTTCTAAGCCATCTCATTTCTGGACAAGAATTCCTTCTCCAACATTTCCAACTAGTTAGCATCTAGGGTCAGCTGTCTGGATTTTGATACTCAAGGCAGACCACCTACCTTCTGCATATCTACTCCAGCAATCCACAAAGTCTTCTGTGAGCTGAGAAACAAAAAGTCAGTGACTTCTTTTACCTGTGACCTGCATAAATAAATAAACAAACAAATAAAAGAAAGAAAATGCAGGCGTTAGAAAACAAGGTCCTGGGAACAAAACTAGGCTCTACATTTCCCAGTCTAACCAGGGGTTCATGTAGACTGTACCCTGCAAAAGCACTTTTTCCTTTGCAAAATCCCTGGAATGGAGAGCTTGGAAGTACTAGAATGTTGACGTTTCAGCTCTAAATCTCAAAAATCCAAAGAGGCCTAATCCCAGGATGTGGAAGTCAGTGCAAGAACCCAGGGAACTGAGGATGTTAAGACCCGGCCTGGTTAGTAAAGCCACCCCAAAACTTAGCATAGATGGCTTATCGAGCATAGCCCTACCACAAACCTCAGTTCAGAAACTAAACCTGAAGAGGTAAATACATTAAAGATGAAAACATTAACCAATATCACATCTAGAGATCCTTCAAAAGAAGAAAGCCATTCCATAACAATTCTAAACATAGATTCAAAGGAGAAAATGGATTTTCCACAAGGACTACATGAATTACTAGAAGAAATGAAGGAAGAGATTAAAAATGAAATAAAAGACCTGGAAGAAAAAATTGGAAGTAGAACAGATAACTTAGAAGAGAAAATGGTAGACATTATACAAGAAGTGGAATCCTTGAAAACAAGAATAGATCAAACAGAAATCAATGACTCCATAAGACAGCAAGAAATATTAGAACAAAACGAAAAGATTAAAAAACTTGAAGAAGAAAATGTAATATATCTGCTAACAAAAACAACTGACTAGTAAAACTAGTCAAGAAGAGATAATATAAAAATTATCAAAACATTGATAAAGTAAATAAGTAAATAAAGTAAAGTAATGTAAAATAAAGTAAATAAGTAAATATAGTAAAAAGTTTGGACACCATATTTCAAGAAGTCATAAAAGAGAATTTTTTTCTCTTTTTTTTACCCAGATTTATTAGAACCAGGAAGCAAAATAAATACAGAAAGAATCCATACGTCACCTCCTCTAATAAATCCCCAAATAAAACCTCCCAGGAATGCCATAATCAAAATTCAGAACTCTCATGTCAAAGAGAAAATATTAGAAGAATCCAGAATAAAGCAGTTCAAATACCAAGGAATTACAGTGAGGATCACACAAGATGTGTGTGATACATGAGAAGAAATCTTGGAATTCAATATTCAGAAAGGCAAAAGAGATGGGCTTACAACCAAGAATAAGCTACCCTGAAAAACTTGGCATAATCCAATATGGGAAAAAATTGACATTTAACACAATAGAAGATTTTGAAGAATTTTTGATGGAAAGACCTGAGCTGAATAGGAAGTTTGGAATACAAACACATGAGTTCAGAGAAATCTAGAAAGGAAAAGAGAGGTGATGTCATGGAATCCTGGGTAGCATGACCTGATGCAAAGGGAAATAAAGCAGAATCAGAAGAATTTTAAACAGCACAACAATGCAAAGAGAAACAACTTTTGAAACTCTGAACAATCAAGTCTCCAGAAAAACTTGAAAATACTCTATGGATATTACCCTCCTTCAGACAAGGAATGGACACAAGATGGAAAAAGAAGCATACGTTTTTAGACATGGCCACTTTGAAGACTTAACTGTTTCAACTCTCCACTCTATTTTACCCCACCCCTCTTTTTGTGTTCTTAATTGGGAGGAAGAAAGGGAGGTTAATGAAAGGTGGGGGGAGTTATAATAATGTGATAACAGAAAAATTTAGTCTTACAGATCCATTGTAATAGTTTGTGTAAATTCACACAAGGGAAATTCAACAACTGACATGACAGACAGACCTGTTTTGAAATGAAAATACAGAATTATATATTTAAAGCAAGTGGTATGAGGTAGAATTCATAGTTTAATATACAGTTCTATAATTTTTGCATGTTTTTATGTATGGAAATTTCTTCATGGTGTTGAAACTTATTAATAAACAAAAAGTTATAATTCAGCTTGTAATAAATAAAAACAGTTATAATCCAAAAAAAAAGCATTTGTCAACATGGTTGAAAACATCATGCTAAAAAGCATGGGAGCAAGCACACAGCCCTGTTTCACTCCACTGGTGACTGAGAAGGCACGAGAGCATTGTCCATTATCCAGAATCCGGGAACATATGCCATCATAAAATTGACATACAATATTGATGAACCTCTCCTGGCAATCAAATTTTGATGAAATTTCCATAAACCCTCATGACTAACAGTGTCAAAGGCCTTGGTCAGATCTACAAACATTGTGTACAGACCTCTGTTCTACTCCTGGCATTTCTCCTGGAGTTATCAAGCAGCAAACACTATATCCTTGTTCCTTGACCCTTTCTGAAGCCACACTGGCTCTCAGGTATATGACCATCTTCCAGGGGAAAGATCAGCCTATTAAGGAGGGTTCTAACGAGAATTTTGCCAGCAATGACTAAGAGAGAGATCCCCCTGTGATTGTCACAGGACAATCTATTCCCTTTACTCTTATAGAGATGGACAATGGAGGCATCCTTGAACTCCTGGGGGATAACCTCCTCTTGCCATATAACCTGGAAAATTTCAGTCAGCTTTTGTATGAGCAATGGTCCCCCTACCCTGTAAATCTCAGCTGGAATAGAATCAGCACCAGGTGCCTTGCCACATAAAAGGAGCCTAATGGCCTTCAAAACCTCTTCATCAGTTGGAAGTTCAGCTAAGGAGGGATTTACTTCAACCTGAGGTAAACAGTATGGCCTCAGCAATGATTGATGATGGTCTGTTGAGAACACTCTGGAAGTGCTCAGTCCATCTCTCTAGGATCATGTCCTTGTCACTAATCAATGTGGCTCCATCAGCACTGAGTAGTTGTGATGCACCACAGGTTTTTGGTCCATAAATAGCTTCCAGCAAATAATAAAAGTGTTGTTTTAATGCCACTGGTTAACAGATAACACACAGGAGGTACTGGAGTTTTTGGTCTCCAGCCTCTAACAGGTTCACTATTTGATCTGGTCAGACAGACAGGACAGGAAAACAGATATGGAGGGGTTAAATTTTACTTTATTCTAGCCTAATCTTCTCACAAGGGAGTTGCTGATAATAGGAGCACTAACTCCTACAGCATTCCCTAATCATCCTTTTTGCAGGGGCTGGCAAGAAGGTAGTGGCAACTACCCCTAAATTGGTTCAATCGAGACAGGCACAGCTTGTCCTGTAGTTACTGTCCTGTAATTACAATTACTCCTGTAACTCCCCTCAAGCCTTGATGGGGGTCAGTCAAGGCGCACACACAGATTCCCCTATGGTTTTCCCCACTCACTGACCAGTGACTACTTGCTTTATATGGCAGCTAAGAAGGCATCGTGCCAACATTAAGCTCACAGATTAACTTTAGCAATATCGTCATTCTGCACAAGAGTAGTGAGTATTATATTATGTCACCCCTTATCTCATCATGTAACAGCCTCAGTAGGACTGTCTATCACTATGATTCTAGGAATTACTAACTAGAATCCTTGTGGCTATTTTGGGAGTCATTATCTAATATCTAGAAACTAGACATTGCCAAGGCCATGGATCCTGAGAAACTCAGCTCTAAAAAGAATAACAAAATCCTCCTTACATACAACCACCTAGCTGTCCTGATGGAACCTCAGGATTCATCCAGATGATACTCAACCAACAATCCTTTCTATAGCCTACCTAGAAAGTGGTCATAAAGACTCTGTTTGAGGCCCTGCTACCTCTTGAAACAATCTCTTCTACTTCTAGATCTACCTTTGAATTTTGTCCTTATATTAAGCCTAAATTTGTCTCTTTGTAACTTCCATCCATTGATCCTAACTCTGCCCTTTCTCACTTATCGCTCCTGGGCCTTAGTTCTCTCATCTGTAAAATGAAGTGTGTCAGATTCAGGGATGGAGAACCTATGACCTCCAGGCCACATGTGACCTTCCAGGTGCCTGAGTGTGGCTTTTTGACTGAGTCCAAGTTTCACAGAACAAATCCTTTTATCAAAGGAACTTGTTGAGGCCACAGGTTCCCCACCCCATTAGACCATCTCCAAACTTACTTCTAATTCTCAAACACTATGATTCTATACTACAACCAGGCTTTCAGCCCTCAGGTTTTATGTTAGATCCTAGTTGAGGATTGGAATTACCTAAGTGCCCCCAAAAAATGGTCTTAAGAGGCTTTTTCTAGTAGGGACACCCCTTTTAAAAGGAGTAAGTAATCTTCTCCAAAGTAAGAGCAACCTTTTGACCCCATGACTTGAAAGTAGGCTCTTGGCACCATGTTTCCACAAGTCTTTGGTCAAATGTTTCATCATATTGAATTTTCATACTTTTGGCCAATCGATAAGCATCCATTTCAAGCATCTCTTTGAAGAGCCCAACAAAGATCTTGACATTTAGGTAATGACACTACGTGCCTAGAAATAGTGATAGTGAAAATTTGTATTGTTTGCTAGGGCTGTTATTAGAAAGAGAGAATAAGAAGTTAATATTTTTTACTGTGAGCTGATTGAGTGAATAATATTTTATATTCAGAGAAGAAAGTCCAGATTAGTCACTTCTTCTAGTGGACCAAGAAATTATCTACAAGAAAAAAAGTTACTGCCCTTGTACTTCTAATAGGATAATACTGTGTTATTTTATAATACACTTAAGCTGAAATTCTGTTCCATTGGTTGAAATTGAAGTTCCATTTTCCTACATAAACATATGCACAAACATGCATACACACATGCAGTAGACACAGACACAAAATATAAATTGAGCCTTGCCCTTCATGTCAGTTTCTTACATAGAAATCACCTCATCCTCCCTGATTTATGCTTTCGAAATACAACATGCTCTGAATACAGTCAAGATATGTTGCCTTTGGCTCCCTGAGCAGGCTTCTGCTGTCGTCAGTTCTCTGCAGCACAACACTGACTTTGCCAAAGGTATTAGAGGTGAAATATTACTATATGAATGACACCCAGAAAGTTGAATGTCAAAAGGCCAGAAAAATAGCAAAAGAATCGTTGGTAAACTGCAAGTTCCAAGAAAATGTCTTTCAGATCAAATTGCATGATTGGTTCCTTAAAAGGTCAATATAAGAAGACTTAACTTGTTAAAAGTTACAATTGTCAATTAAATCAAAGGGCAAAGATTGAACTTGGATCTCTCTATAGTGCTCAATAATGATGCAGAATCTGTAGGAGCCAAATAGAACATGGTTACATTAATTAAGAATAAATATAAAGTATTAGACTTGCCATGTAAAAATTGTTTGCATGAGTACAGGATGAGGGAGATTCTTCCCTAGAAAAAGACCTGAGAGTTTTAGTGGGGCAAAAGTTCAAAATGAGACCATAGCATAATATGGTTGTCCACTCAAATAAGTCTGATTTATAGAAATGCAAGAGGTTGAGAATGGTGTAGTCAAAGTTCAGAATGGTAACAAAAATAATCAAAATTATAATAATTCAGCTCTGAATGCAACAGCTTAAAAGGAACATCAACAATTGCATCATGACTGGAGGAGGGGAACCAGCATGATCAAGAGGGACAAAACATGATCATATAAGGATTGACTGAAAGAACTGAAAGTATTTAGCCAGAAGAAGAGAAGACACAGAGGAAACACTCTAGCTGTCTTCATGTATAGGAAGGGTTGTCATATGGAAAAGACAATAGACTTATTCTTGATTCTACAGAAGAAAACTGTGGTCAGTAGGCAGAATTTACAGTGTCCACCTCAATGTAAGGAAATCTTGTAATTAAATTAAATTATTGAAAAATAGAATAAGCTTTCTCATGGGGGTAGTGTGTCCCTAATCACTGAAAGTTCTCTGAGTCTGGATGACCACTTGTCAGGGATGCTGGAGAGGAGGCTCATGCTTGAGACAGGGTTCCTGATAAGGTCCCTTCAAGATGAGAGTCTATTATTCTTTTAGTCTATGAGACTTTACTTTCACAAAACCAAGAGTTGAATCTTCACAGAAATTTGAATTATTGTCTTTAGATTTTTAAGAATTTTGACCTTCTGGTTCCCTTGAACTAAAACAACACTCACTTTTATGCTTTATTACTTTTAGTTATCTGCCTTTAGACAACGTCACGTAGTAGATAAAGAACCGTTCTTGGAGTCAGGAGGAACTGAGTTCAAATCCCACTGCTGCCAAGAACTATATGGTGCTGAGCATGTCACTTATCCTCGATGACTCATTCAGTTCTCTAAGGTTCTATTCCAGAAATTGTACAGTTCTGCATCAGTAAAGGCAATTTTCTCAACAATCTTCTCCATGAAGGGAATGAAATGAAATCACAGATCCATCCTAAAATCAACAACTAAAGAAATGATTCTTTAAAGTGTATAAGTGTTAATCTCCTCAAAAAGTTACCATATGATCTGAAATACACAAAGATTTTGTTTTTCTTTTTTCTATTTAGTGACTTCTGTTTCTTGAGTTTCAATATATTGGTTTAGAAAAATTGCCAAGCAATACAATGCTATTAAAATACTTTCCACAAGTAGCAGCATTTCTATGGTCATTCAAAATTATACACATCTCTTGGTGTGTGGCTATATCACACTGTAAAATAGTATTCCAACAGATGGGCCACACGTAACTTATCTCTCAGGTATGCCACAAAATAGTAACCCAGAAATTCTGGTACCTCTTACATTTCCATACCAGCTAAAAGCTACACTCCAACCACCCCAATTCCATTGTAGCCATATAGAGCCAACCTAAATGGAGAACTCTGGTCTTGGAGTCAAGTAATATGGGTTCATATACTAACTCTGTACTTGTTAACCTCATAATCAGGGACAATTTTATTTTCTTTTTTTAAATAGTATTTTATTTTTTCCAATTGCATGTAAAGACAATTTTTTTGTAAAGAAAATTTTTAACATTTATTTTTTTGAGTTCCAAGTTTTCTCCCTCCTCCTTCCTTAAAATGGCAAGCAATTTGATTACAGGTCATATATGTGCAATCATGTAAAACATACTTCTCAGACAATTTTTCGACCTCATTGAGCAACAATTTCCCCATCTGTAAAATGGGGTTAATAGAGCTTCCAGAATCTGCATTGCAGAGTTATTATGAGAAAAATGTTCTCTAAACCTCAAAGTTTTACAGAAATGTGAGTTGTTGTAATATATAGCTCTTCACATAATTCTATGTGAGATGACAAGAGATGCTGTTATTGGGGAAACTGGTCTAGAAAACCAAGTATAAATACGGTTCATGGCAGAAGGTGTGGGAGTTGAAAAGAATCCTTTGAATGATACTTCTTTTTACACTTCATTAAACTGAGACCTTTATCTCTTACTAAGAAAGGTCCTCTCTGAAGACTAGCTGTTTGAAAAGGAAAGTGCAGAAAAGGCATCCACCAGTAGAGGGAGCTCAAAGATAGGTTGCAACCAGTAAAACAAACAAAAATCACAAGAAAAGTCAGAAAAGAGAAATTTGTGAGATTGGAGAGTGGAGTCATCCCTGACAGGTTTTTATGCTATCCCTTGTAAAAAGTCTGATTTGCAAAAGTAAACTGACAATTTTGTAATGATCTGCATCATATATTTTTTGTATCCAGCTGTCAGACATCTACTTTTCTACCTCTACATCCTCATAAATATTTGTTATAACCCTTGGATGAATAGAGACTTTCTATATATGTGAAAGGTATATATAATCAATGTTAAATAGTGTAGATTCATGTAAGGGATAAGGACTCCAACTGGATCAAAGACAGAGCGGCCAAGAGTAGAGGCATAGAATGGCAACCAAAAATCAAAACAGACTATCAGTCAGAGGGGAAAAGGAGACCTATTGCCTTTCAGATTTCCTGCTTCTAAGATAAGCAAAGTCACACTGTTTTGCAATATCCTGTTCCTTCTTTACCTCTTGCTTTCCCTGGCTTCCTTCAAGCCTTAACTGAAGTACCACCTTCTGCAAGAGACCAGTCCCTCTCAATGCTAATGTCTTCATATGTAAGATGATCTCAAGTTTATCCTGTATGTATCGTGTTTGCACTTAGTTATTTGTGAGTCGTCTGAAGGGATTTATTGGGCCTTTCTTTGTATCCTCTGTGCTTAGCAGAGAGTCTGGCACATAGTAGGGGCTTCTTGTTTTGACTTCAAGTTTCTTTTTTTCTTAATGTTTGCTTTGACATCTTCATGATGACAGATAAAGAAAGAAATCCTAGCTTAAAGAGGGTATCTTCCTTTGGGAGGCACTAACTCTGGGAAGCAAAGGAAAGATGATGATATAATGCTTCTGTTATTATTACTTTTTATCTTTTCTTTTGTATTAAAACTGCTCATAAAGACAATAATCCTTTGTGATGAATCTTGAAGTAGCTATTGTGTGGTGGCCAAACTGAGAAATTTTGATAGGTAGCCCCACTAAACTGTCAGGGCCTAATGTAGCTTGAGGCAAAGGTTGGAGCCAGTGGCCCAACAATGAAAACCAATTGCCATTATAGTCCTACTTGAATAAATGAGACTCCCAGCCGATACTCACATCCTTTCTTAGCATCTATAGCAATCACCAAAATCACTATAAATTTCTATGAAAGTGATTTGAACCTATTGAATTTAAAATGTTTCAGTAAAGTGGTGCATCGTTTGTTAGTTCAAGAGATAAGAACATATCTACAGACAAAGATTGGAGTGGTTATCTTGACTTACTTGACCAGTTTCAATTTTTTAAAAGGAAATAGCATAAGCAAAAGGCGAATTCATTCCAATGGCCAGTTAGTACTTTCCTAGGGAAAGGTCAGTTTAATGACAGCGTATATACATTTAGCAGATTTCCATTCAAGTGACAAATCTTACTGTTTCTAGAATCTGTCCCATACATCTTCTTTCACCCCATCACACAGTCACAACTCTGGGTCAGGCACTGCTCACCTCCCTACAGCTTTACTGCAACAGCCTCCTTTCACCACCACTCCTAATGTGGGCTCTCATCACGGCATTCACCTCTTTAATAATCTCCAGTAGCTCCCTATTTCTCCTGGAATCAAATATAAACTCATTTGATATTTAAATCTTTTCACAACCTTGTGAAGAATGCAGCTAGGGAGGAAGCCAGCCCCTTCATGGAGACACTCCAGGCCATACGTGAAGGGACGGGGCTTCCAGGCGACACCAGGATCTCAGTCATGGTTTCCAGACGCTGTCTCAAGGCCATCTTCAAGGCTCCAGAGCTCTCCAGCGGGTAGTCTGCGACAGGCCCTTGGAATAAGGGAAAGCACACAGAACCTGTCTGTGCTGGGACAGCCAGAAACTCTCCAAGGCCAGGATCCCAGAGAAAAACTCAAGGCAGCCTCAGGCCTTCTCCTAATATGGGCAAGAACAGGGTGGGGCCAATCAGAGGTAGAATTGCCTTCACCTGGCTCCTCCTACCTGCTGAAGAGGCCCCAGCAGATCGTTTCCCACATGCCCTTTCTAGATCCATGAACATTCAGACAAACTTCGGCTCTCTCTGGCTCTCTCACTCTGCCTCTTTCTCTGTCTGCCTCTTTCTCTGTCTGTCTCTGTGTCTTTCTCTCTGTATCTCTCTATCTCTGTGTGTGTGTGTGTGTGTGTGTGTGTGTGTGTGTGTGTGTGTATGTATGTGTGTCTCTCTCTCTTCTCTCTTTTTCTCTCTTTACCTGTCTGTCTCACCTCCTCACAACTTTGTCACTTCCTAATTTTCTACATTCCTTACCCGTTACTGCCTTCCGCCCAGTTGGCTGTTCTGCACAAAGGATGCTCAGTTTCCTACCCATGAGACTTGTACTATTTCCCACACCCGATATTGACTCCCTCCCCACCTTTGCTTCTTAGAATTCTGGGTCTCTTCTTACAAGAAGCCTTTCCTGATCTCCCCAACTATCTCGGGTTTTGTTTGTATATAGTTATGTCCTGCTGTCTCTCCTCTTAGAATGTTAGTTCCTTGGAGGCAGAGACAGTTTCATCTTTGCACCTCCAGAGCTTGGAATAATAAGCATATTAATAAGCATATATATTTAATATAAGCATATAATATTTAATAAGAATATTAAATGCTTAATAGAATGATAGGCTAAATGATTTAGTGCTAAAAAGTATCTTAGAAGGCCATCAAATCCAAACTCCCCTTTTACAGATAAAGAAACTGAGGCACAGAAGGGTTACATGACCTTTCCTAGGTTAAACAAGTGTTGGTTGAAATCTATATTTACATGTAATTGGAAGAAATCAAATACTACTGAGGGAGGGAGTTGAGGGAGAGGAGAGAATAAGTCCTGGATACAGGAAAGGGGAGAAATGAAGATCTATAGCATCTATAGCAATGTCACTACAAAATGAAACCAAAACAAAATAAAGCCTCAAAAATGCCCAGAAACTGAGTCCTCAAGCAATAAACAGTTACCACAGAGCTTTACAAGCTGTAAGCATGGAAATTCCTAGACGGAAAGCCTGAGGACTAGTACTCTTACTTATAGAACATATAGAAAGGGGGAATGTCGCAATGACTTATAAAAGTCATATTAAATTTATGCTAAGCTGAGTAACAGTCATACATCTATAGCATCTCCCTTTATGGTGGCAAAAAAAAAAACAAACCAGGAAACTAAAGTAATGCCTATTAAGTCAGGAATATCTGAACACACTGCAATATATGATTGTAATAGAATATTCCAAGAAAATGAGGAAATAAATTATTTCAAAGAGACATGGAAAGATTTGTATGAACTGATGCAGAGTGGTAAACAGAACCAGAAGAACACTTTATACGATAACAAGGGTGTGAAAACAAACAACCTCAAAAACTCTAAGAACTCTGATCAATGCAATGGCCCTCCATGATTCCAATGGACCAGTGAGGAACCTCTGCCCTCAAGGAGCTTATATTCTACTGGAGGGAAACAGCATGTATACAGAGAAGAAAATACAAAATATGTAACAAAACACTCTAAGTACCATGACTGGAAGGATCAAAAAATGCCTCATTTAGGAGTTGCCATTTGAACTAAACCTTAAATGGAATTAGGAATTCCAAGGGGTAAAAATGAGCATGGAAAGCCTTCCAACCATGAGGGACAGCCTGTGTATAGGCATAAAATTAGGACATGGAATATTGTGTATAGGGAAAGGCAAGTAGGTTGATTTGACTAGAGTACCAATGATGAAGGGAAGTATTGAGAAAAAAGATTGGAAAGATAGGTTGAAGACAGATTATGAAGGATTCCAAATGTCATGAAGAAGAATTTGTATTTTATTCTTAAAATGATAAGGAACCTCTGAAGCTTTCTGAGCAGCATAGAAACGTTGTTAGAACAATGCTTTAGGAAGCATTTAGCTGTAAGGAGGATGATCTGAAGAAGGCAAAAACAGAGATAGAAATGCCAATTAGAAGGCTATTACAGTAAGGTTTTTCTTCCTATTTTAGTACCACTTTTCTACACTTGCAAAATAAGTGTAGCAAAACAACAAGTGTTCTGTATAGCCTGAACTTGGTGTAATACATTAAAAAATGCTTAGTATCTACTGATGTTACATAAGCAAGCAAACTGCCCCTCATCATGAAACATATAAACAGTATAGTTTATCAAAAAGAGAATAGCTGACACTAAAATAGCTCAATATTTTTTAATTTGGCAAATTAGAGGAAGTACATACATGTGTGTATGCATGTATACACATGCATACATACTTATACACATGTATACACAGACGGAGACATACTTTTTAGGTTATATATGTGTAATCGTAAATTTTTTCATATTAGTCATTGTGTACAAAAATACTCAAATAAAAAGAAGGAAATAAAGAAAGTGAAAATTGTATGGTTCAGTCTGTATTCAAACAACAGGACTGACTCCTTACAAGAAGATTGCCATGCTACATTTGCAGACATTTTTTATACTAAAGCTGTCCTAAAATTAGGATAGTGGCCATGTAAGAGGAGATATGTTGTAAGAGTAGAATCGATACAGAAATATAAAATGTGAAATAATGTATGTATCAAATGTTTAATGTGCTATAATTTGTGGTGAGAAAAAAATAAGCATAATTGCCGCTGATTTGTTCCCCAAAATCCTCAACCTTTATTTATTTTAGGTTTATTTCACGCCTCATCATGCCTCACTAACCTTCTGGACCAGCATCTATGGGTTCCATTGATATGACTCACCCCTAAAATGGGCAGTGGTCGGTTTGGTAAACAATTGCCTCCCTATTCAGGAGGTAATCTGACAAGGACAAGAGAGTTGAACTATCTTGGCAGCTTGCTGTTTTGGGGGTCTCTAATAAGCTACTTAACCTCTCTCTTTCTTAATCTTTCTCTGTAAAATAAGGGAGGTGCAATGGCCCTAGACTCCCTCTGAACTTCGCTCCAGCCCTAGGTCTAGGATTTTACAATCTCGGCAGTTCACCTTACCCATAAAGAAAAAGCTATCAGGGGATGAGGTGTCTCCTGATAGCTAGCCAAGGAATATAAAGTTCATGTAACATTCTTCTTTTCTCATGTCAGGAAAGCAGAATTTTGGAAAGCAACTCTTATTTGTTACTCCCTTTCTCCATGACCAAACTAGGATTTCAACTTGAACTAGCCAAGAATCATGTTAAGAGGCAATAATAGAGGAAGAAGGCATTTTTGTTTGGGCAGGCTAGATGAATGAGTGGGTTTCTTTGGGGGAGGAGGTGATTAAGAAGAAATCCTCACATAAATGAGAGTTTTACTAGGTGAAATAAAATTAATAAACTGAGAGTCTAGTTTTTGTTGGGGGAGATTTGGCAATGTTTTATTTGAAGTGTTTTATTTGAACTTTGACTGAGAGAGAAGAGTTCAATGTATTATTTCCAACTCGGTTTGAGAGTTAAAATCTTAACACAACCACCTTTACTGTTTTACAGCCATTCAGGAAATAGCACAGAAGATGGATTTAGATCATTGGAATAAGTCAGCCTGGGGTTATCCAAAGACCAGGACAATAACAAAAGCCTTCAAGGAAACCTAGAAAAGAAAGGAAATCTTCATATGCTATAAGCAGCTACTTCTGAAGTCAGAAGTCTGGAGTAGTTGAAACTAGAAATTACACTATCCGCAGACCCACATTGTCCAGAGATACATTCCAGTCCAGATAGTTTTTTTTAAGTAAAAGAGCAAATGAAGGGAATGATTTATAGATTGTAATTTTTCTGCTTATAGTTGTTGACATAGATGAGATTTTCCTCCAAGGTGGACTTTTAAGTTAATTCATATCTTGACAAAAAGTCAAGAAAAGAGAAAAGCATGGTGAGTGCTATGCTATATTTTAAATAAATGTCTCTTCTCAGTTTTGCCGGGCATGAAATTAGTGCAATGGGATACAGTTGAAAGATTATTGGGTTTGGAGTCAGTGAAGCTGAGTTCATATTCTAACTTGATCACTTACTACCTGTTAGGGGTAACTCACATGACATCTGTAGTTTCCCATTTCCTTCCTTTAAAATGAGAGATTTAAGAGACACACACAGAGTAAAGGTAAGGGACTGGAACAGAATCTGTTATTTCTCAGCTGAAGTAAAAAAAAAAAAAAGCAGGGGTAGCAATTCTGATCTCAGACAAAGTAAAAGCAAAAATAGACCTAATTAAAAGAAATAAGGAAGGATACTACATCTTGCTAAAACTGACTATAGACAATGAAGCAGTATCAATACTAAACATATAAGCACCAAATGGTATAGTATCCAAATTCTTAAAGGAGAAGTTAAGTAAGTTACAGGAAGAAAGAGACAACAAAACTATTAGTGGTGAACCTAAACTGTTCCCTCTCAGAACTCGATGAATTTATCCAAAAAATAAATAAGAAAAAAATCAGGGAAATAAATAGAATATTATAAAAGTTAGATATGACAGACCTTTGGCATGATTTGCACATAAAGGGTAACACTTATGGAAAACAACTCTCATTTGTTACTCTCTTTCTCCATGCTTAGGAAAGCACGGAATAGTCTATCTGTCAGATCTATGGGGAGAGGAAGAATTCATGACCAAGCAAGAGATAAAGAGCATCACAAAATGTAAAATGGGTAATTCTCTTATATTAAATTAAAAAGCTTTTGTACAAACAAAACCAATGCAATCAAAATGAGAAGAAAAGCAGAAAGATGGGAAACAATCTTTATAGAAAGTGTCCCTGATAAAGGGCTCATTTCTTAACTATATAGAGAAGTGAGTCAAATTTATAAGAATACAAGGCATTCCCCAACTGATAAATGGTCAAAGGATATAAACAGGCAGTTTTCTGAGGAAGAAATCAAAGGTATCTGCAGACATATGCAGAAGTCTCCTCAATCACTTATGATTAGAGAAATACAAATTAAAACAACTCCAAGGTACCACCTCATACCTATCTGATTGGTTGATAAGACAGAAAAGGAAAATGATAAATGTTGGAGAAGATTGGGAAAATTGAGACACTAATGTACTGTTGGTGCAGTTGTGGACTGATCCAACCATTCCTTGAAGCAATTTGGAACTATGCCCAAAGGCCAATCAAATTGCGCCTATTCTTTGATCCAGCAATACCACAACTTGGTCTATATCCCAAAGACATGATAAAACAGGGAAAGGACCTACATGAGCAAAAATATTTATATCTGGTCTATCTGTGGCAACAAAATATTATAAATAAAGGGAATTAGGAAATGACTGATCAAGCTGTGGTATATGAATATAATGGAATACTATTATGCAATAAGTAATGATGGACAGGCAAATTTCAGAAAAACCTGGAATGACTTATATGAACTGATGCAAAGTGAAATGAGCAGAACCAGGGAAACATTGTACACAATATTAGCAACATTATGTGATCAACCAGGAATGACTTTGCTCTTCTCAATTACACAATGATCCAAGACAAGTACAAAGGACTCATGAAGAAAAATGCTAGCTACATCCAGTTAAAGAACTAATGGACTCTGAATACAGATCAAAGCATACTTATTTTTGCTTACTTTATTCTTTCTTTTTTTTCTTTTGATTTGTTTCTTCTTTCACAACTGTGAGTAATATGGTAATATTTTTGCATGATAACACATGTACAGACTATATCAAACTACCTACCATTTATAGAAGATGGGAAGGGAAGAAGGGAGGGAAGGAGAGAAAAATTTTAAATTCAAAATCTTGTAAAAGTGAATGCTAAAAATCTTGACGTATAACTGGGGTAAAAACTAAAATAAATTACTATTTAATTATGTGACAACTGCAAAAAAAATCCTTGGGGTTGGGGGGGGAGACTGTCTTGTGCCTTTCTTTATATCCCCAGTGCTTAGCACAGTGCCTGCTACACAGTAGGCACTTGGTAAATGTTTACTGATGAGAAAAAATGAGAGGCTCAGACTGGATGGCCTCTGAGCTCCTTTCTAGTTCAATATCTATGATCTTATGAAATTGTTTTATTCATGAACTTTTTTAAATTTCTCTTTAACTCCCAAATCTCTATATCTTAAAATTTAAACTATAGTACAGCAAGACTTACTCTCCCAGGTCATCCTTTCTTACTTAGTAATCACTCAGGAAACAGTCATAGAATGTCTGTGAACACTCTGGATTGAGATCAAACACTTTCTTTTCCATCGTATCACACATACCCAGAAATAGGTTCATAAAACCTCCAGGCTGGGTTACAGGAAGAGCCACCAACACATGATCAGAGGACTAGATCTCATTGGTCAGTTTCCTTGCTAGAACAAGATCATGAAATCATAGTTTAGATTTAGAAGAAACTTTAGAATTAAAATGTAAGCTCCTTGAGAGTAGACTATTTTACTATTTAGAAAAACTTGAGAATTAAAATGTAAGCTCCTTGAGAGTAGACTATTGTTTTTGTCACAACTCAACACCTACCACAGTGCTTGGCACGTAAGCATTTAATATTTCTTTGTTTGATTGATTAATTGATTGGAGTATATCTAGTCAAGCCCCCTTATTTCATTTATTTTTTTTTTGAAATCAGGAAAGTTTTTATTAATCTTTACGTCCATTCTCCTTGAATGGACACGTAGCCGCCCCAGTAAGGTTACAGGAAGACTACCACCCTCATTTTATAGATGATAACAATGAGGCCCAGAGATGTGACTTAATCAGTGTCATGTATATCATATGTAGCATAGCCAGGATTGAAAACCATGTCCTCTGAGTCCAAATCCAGAACTCTGACCAGTACAACTCATTACCCAGATGACTGTAACCAAACTGTATGTTTATATCCTTCCATATTGGGAGACAGGAGTCATATAGACTATATGTGGTTCAGGAGAAATAACAAAACATCTTTCTAGTTTGTATCTGCATAATTAGTATACCCACACCCTCCAGAAAAGCTCCCCTCTGATATTTCCTCATAGTTGAGCCTGAGTTCTCAAATTTTATATCAGTGGAACAAAATGTCTCTTGGGTTCTACAAAGTTTGAAAGGCTTTGAATACAGTACTAGTGATGGAAGGCATGTCTGTCATTGGAGTACCAATTAGACAGGCCATCAAATATGGAATTCCTTTGGTCACAGAAATTCAGAAGACCATCTTTCACCCCAGAATCAAAAATAAAATCCTCTGCATTCAGATTCTTTCATTTCTTGGACCCCTCCTACCTGTCAAATCTTCTTACACTCTGCTCACCTCACATGTTTGGTCATCTTGTGGGCTCTGTCCTCCTTACTGTTCCTTGTTGTTCCTCATACTCAATTTTCTGATTCCATGCAATTTCACTGGCTAACTTTAATATCTTTTTCATATTGTTTTTCCTTCTCCCCTCTACTTCCTGACTTTTCCTGACTTCCTTCAAGTCCCAGCTACAATCACACCTTCTACAAGAACCTTTTTTGATTCTCCTGTGTGCTAGTTGACTTTCCCTTGTTAATTATCTCCAATTTATCATATTTGTATGTGTGTATCTATACATACACATATATGCATTTGTATGTATATGTGCATTTATGTATTGAAAGAAAAAGAGAGAAGAGAGGACAGGACAGGAAGGAAGAGAGGAGAGAACAGGAGAAGAGAGAACAGCAGACGAGAGGGAAATTACATTATTTTTTCATGTTGTTTCTACTTTAGACTCCGAGTTCCTTGAGAGCAAGGACTGTTTTCTGCCTTTCTATCTCCAGCTGTTAATAGAGTGCTTACCATATATTAGGTGCTTAATAAATGATTGTTAACTAGCTGAAAGAGGAGTTAAAGTAAAAACTAGTAGAATGAGCATCCATACAAATAGAATCACAGATCTTTCATAGTTTTCAAGCACATAATAATTATTATTTCATTAATTATAATAATAATAGTATTTATAATTCTTTTTATATAAGAACATCAGAATCCCCCTAGAATAATGACCTGATGCAATAGTCTCTTTCTAAAAGCTCAGACCAATAGTTTTCCAGGACTGATATATTATCTGTCATAGTGGTTCCCTAGCATGTTTCTCCTTCTCTTACAAATGTATCATAAATCTATGATCAAGAATATTATGCCTCTGTATCCTCCTTACATGACTAGATGTACTTTCTCTTGTTGTAAAGTAGCATACAATAGTTTTATAATTCTTATGTCAGAGACTCTTTCAACACAGAGGTCCCAGATTCATTTTGAGAAGTGGTTCATCTATCTGGCTCATAGACCACACCCAGAAAACCTGTGAAAACCACCGCCAGGCACTACCTATGGACTGACTCCAACTCCCTCTGTTAGCATGCACTTCACAAAATTAACAAAGGAATAGTTTATTGAAAGGTTAAAAAATATAGGGTTCACAATGTAGCCTGTAGGAAATCAAGATACTCTTTAGTGACTAAACTTTTTTTCCAAATATCTCAGTCACCAGGTTGGGATCCCAGTGTTTTCCACTGAAGTGTGTCTTGGTTACCGGTAGTCATGACTCCCCTTATCACTCTTCCTGTAGTTCAGTACAGCTCCCAGAAGGTGGGAGCTGTAGTAGTCTCTTAACTTCCTGCAAGCAGCATTAGCACAGTGCTCTTCAGAACCATCTTTGGTTGCCATCTGCAGGCATCACAGAGGATAATACCTCTAGGACATTCACGTTCTGAGGAGAGAAACAGTTCTCCCTTTACCATTATAATAATGATGCAGCACCAGATTTTTGTCATTATTGTTGTTCAGTCTTGCCTGATTCTTTATGTCCTCATTTGGGGTTTCTTGCAAAGATTTGCATTATGTGCTGTCACTAGTTTCAAAATTCTTTTCTATCATGTACGTTAGCCTTCTCATCAGTTCTTTTCTTGTCTCTTTTATGAATTAATAGATTTTTAAGACTCAGGACTCGGTTGGTGCTAAGATGGATAAGACCAGAATCTAGAGGATGAGACCAAGAATCAGAATTTGCCTTAGAATGGTCAGTATTCCGGACAGGTTGGTGGTGTGTTAGGAGAATGTGGCCATGGCAATTAGGTAGTGGTCTAAGGGAGGCTATTGGGTAATGCAAGCATTCAAAGGAATCATATTGGAGACCCTAGCAATGGGCAAAAGGTAAAGGAGGTGGGTAGGCAGGCTACTGGCATCAGATTAGCCTGACAATAAGTCTTGGGGATCACAAATACTGGGACTGAAGTTCATGGCAGAACACCAATCTTTGGGAGGCCCCATGAGAGCAAGGCAAGAATCTAGCCATGACTGGGGTATAAGGTAGGAGAGCAGTCACAACCAAAAGACTCAAGTGTGCCCAGAAGTCAACATGATAGTGAAAGGGTTTGAGGATGAGTTGAAAGTACCAGGAACTAGCTAAAATAGGTACTATTTAGTCTGAAGAAGACTTAGTAGAGTCACTGTCTTGTTAGCTGTTTTCACTACTGCATATGACATTCCACCTCCTGTCTTTGTATCATTGCACAAGTGGTCCCTCATATCTAGACCACGTTTGCCCTTTACCTCCATCTATTAAAATCTCTAGCTTCCTTCAAGCACAATTTAGATGCTACCTCCTAAACAAGACTTACCCTATTACCTAAGTTATAATAATTCTCTTGTTCTCACAATAATTTTCTACTACATTGAACAGAATTTATGATTGTTTATTATATCTTAAATTTATGTACCTTGAGGTCCAAGGACTCTCATCTTCATCTTTGTATCCTAGTGCTTTGTACATACATTGTAGGCTCTTATAAAATAAATGTTTTAATTTCTTCATTGGAAAACTGCCTGTTCATATCTCTTGACCACTTATCAATTGGGGAATGACTCATATTCTTACAGATTTGACAAAGTCCTTTATACTGAGATATGAGACCTTAATCTGAGAACCTGTTTATGAAAATGTCACCCAACTTTCTACTTTCATTTTAATCTTGGCTATATTTGTTTAATTTGTACAAATACTTTTAAATTTAATGTAATTGAAATTATCCTGTTTTTAACTCATACTACTCTCTATCTCTTATTTATTTATAAATTGTTTGCTTATCCATAAGTCTGATAGATAATATGTTCTTCAGATTTTCTTCTAATATCTCTCTTTATCTCTAGATCAAGTATTCACTTTGATCTTGTCTTGCTAAATGGTGTAAGATATTGGTCTATGCCCAATTTCTGCCAGATTAATTATGAAGGACATATGAAGAAGGAAGATGCTATTTGTATCCAGAGAAAGAAACCATGAATAGATAGTTTCAGATGAACAGGTTGTAGATGAATAGAATGGTTTTACACACACATATAAACACACATACACGTGTGTTTATATATGTGTATTTTATGTATGTATATATATGTATGTGTGTATATGTGTATATATATATGTATTTACATGTATACATATATACACTTGTGTCTAATGGTAGCCATCTCCAGGGCAGGAGGGGGATGAAAAAAAGGAGAAAAAAGAAATTTATGTGACAACTTTATTATATATTTAAAAAGAATAGCAAATACATAGTAGAGTTACAGTTTCATGTGCCATCATCTGGAAATACTTGTTTTTTTCTTAAGCTCAGGAAAAAAAAGAATTTCAAAAAATAAGCAAATATTTGTCAAATCAAATTGAACAGAAGTAGTTGAGGGGCTGTCTTATGGAAGATGGATTAGAGTTAGTTATAAAGAAGAGAACTAGTGTTAAAAGTTGGAAGTTAGAGAAAGGCTCATTTTAGCTCAATATAACGAGAATTTCCCTAATAATTAGAACAGTCTGAAACAAAAGGAGATGCTTTTCGAAATAACGGATTCCCCATCACTGGGGATGTTTAAGCAGAGGGCCAATGATTGAGGTTCAAGGATAGCAAAAGAGTTCCTACTTAGGTGGGGTGGAAGGTTATAGATTTTTCTCAAGTCAATTCTAATTCTTTAATTCTGTGCTTATAGAAGTCCAGTTTCTGGAACCAAAATACAAGGTCACAGTAAAGCTGGCAGCAAAGTTAATTTGATCCTGAACCTCTTGAGCTAACGGGTCTTGTGTTGTTCCTGCCCAAGAACCAGATTGGTCCCAGCACTTGGAACAAGGCCAAACCTGCAGGTGGTGGTTAAGTGACTTCAGCTGGGGGAAAACCAGATCCTGGCTACTCATTACAAGAGGTTTCATTGTTTCCTCTATTGTTGATATTTATATAGCATTTTACAGTTTACAAAGCACTTTGCTCACAACCATCCTGGAAGGCAGAAAGCTCAAGTTATTCTCAACTTCATTCTATACAGAAGAAAGCAAGCCTTCTAGAAAAGCGGCTTGTCCGTGATCAAATGCCAACTAAGTGTCAGTGTGGGACCCAAACCAAAGAAACTCTTTCCAGAAGACAAAAAGTCTTAGTCCCCCCAAGACTGTGATTCTTTTTTATTTCCCTTTCCCCTTTCCATTTAGTACTCTCCCATAAATTCTTTCTGTAATGCCACAGTTTAACTACCTCTTCTGCTAGAATCTTGGACAACTGATGCAGAATTTAATTGGATGTCCATCATGGTAGTATTGGGGAGAGGAGTTTGTCTAGATTTGTAATTTCATCACTGTGAAGATTTCCTGCTATGAAAACTGTCTCTACTCATGCTTATCAATATTTTGTTTAAAATGTGTAGCTTAAAGAATTATCTGGGACACTGGAAAGTTAAATAACACCCATTGTTACATAGCCAGTAATGTATTAAAGGAAGCAGGGCAGCTAGGTGGCACAATGGATAGAGTGCTAGACTTGGAGTCAGGAAAACTTGAGTTCAAATTTGGCCTCAGACACTTACTAGTTGTGTGTCCCTGGGCAAGTAACTTAACAGTTTGCCTCAGTTTCCACATCTGTAAAATGAACTGGAGGATGAAATGGCAGATCATTTCAGTATCTTTGCCAAGAAAACCCCAAATAAGATCACGAAGAATTGGACACAACTGAAACAAATGAACAACAAAAACATTAAAGGTGGTACTTGCACATGAGTTGCTGACTCCAAGGTTTTCCCACTATCTACTACATTGTCTTGGCTCTCTCTATTAGTATAAGTTCTATTTTTGCCTGTTTTGTCCTATACAGAATCAGCTCTCATTCAACCAATGTGAAATTGGGGTCCTTAAATTCTCAAGTTGGGAAATCTTATAGTTTTTGCTTTTTTAGTTTGAGTTACATCCAATTACTGACATTGAAAGTCCTTAGATTATCTTTTTTCATATCACTTTCTTTTCAAAGCACTATTTTTATAATCAAATTATATCACATATTGAATTGCATACAACTTGAGAGTGTGGAAGAGGCTTTAAGGATCATCTTTCTAATCACAAAGTAATAAAATACTTATATAAGGGGCACACATATTTAATACAGAAAAAGTCAGTCCTACTGATTTATGGTCATGTGCATTGTGTGTGCCAATTTAGTCAGACTCACTGTTAATTATAAAATCTAGATTCACAAAACGTTAGAGATGTAAGAGACTTCAAAAACCATTTCATTCAATCCATAATGTTAGTTATCAGCAACAGAAAGTGTTTGCCTCCTCACTCTGTCCTTAGCCTACAAAGTCTGTATCATAGCAGCATTTTTAATAAAATAAACATATGCATGGATATGTCATTTAATATTATGTGTTTAAATGGGTGAGTTTTCCATGAGAAAAATCCATTACTGAGCTATTATATCTTCAATATGCTAATACATCAAAAGATCTATAATTTTTTTCATTGTGACCATTTCCTCCACCAGTGAAAACTCCGTGTCGATAGTGGATGGTCCTCATGAGTTTCTGTAGCACCAGAGATTTATCATTTGTTAATGAATCTCTCTGAACTTAGGTAGGCTGTTCCTCGGATCCATAGCCTAGCACTGGCCTGTACTTGAAACTTCAAGCTTGGTTTAGCCCTCTGGAACTTGTACTCAGCTAATATGACCTTGGAAAACACAGTCAGCCCTTATACCACACTGAGGCATCAAAGTATGACATTGGTGGAGAGTCACGATACTGTTATTCCACAGGATCAAAGAATATTTTATTTCAAGCTGGAAAAGGGAGCTCTGAGTAGCAGCTACTATTTGGGGAACTGACTCACGAATGGGAATACAGGTCAAGGAAATACCTCAAAAGGGTTGCTTCACAAAGGCAAAAATAAAAATAGTCCCTGCCTTCAAGGAGTTTATATTTTATTGGCAGGGTAGAATGTATACACAGATAAGTAAAATGCTAAAATACACAAAAGGCAAATACAAAATAAAGTATATAAATGAGTAAATACAAGTAATATGGGGTGAGGTAAGAGTCTGGAAGGTGGAAATTGAGCTAAACCTCAAAAGAAGCTAAGAATTCTAATAGGAAGAGTTGATGAGATCTTAAATTAGACTATTTGGAAGAAGTTCTTAAAATTTTTGTGTATTATGGACCCCTTTGACAGTCTGATGAAACCTATAACCCCTTTTCAGAACAATGTTTTTTAATATATAAAAGAAAAATATAGGATTGCAAAGGAAATCATGATATTGAAATACCACTTCAAAATATGTTTTTCAAAACAAGTTCACAAACCCTAGCTTAAGAGTAATGGCTATACAGCCACTGACATTCCTTTCATCTCTGAAATTTCGTTTCTATAATTCTCTAAATTGCTCTCAAAAGCATGCTAAAGATTATGAAGTCTGAGGGAGGGAGAAATGAAAGATCTTGGGAAAATCAGTGACATTTTAATCATGATAACTGAATGAAAATTGAGATTTCAAAATACGGAAGCATACTTGGGAAGTAAAAATCTGGCTAAGAAGATGGAATCTGAAATTGGGATTTGTATTTCAGCATGATGGCACAAAATAGGACAATGAACTCTTGGCTACAGATGGATATATGCAAAAGAAGAGGAAAGACAGATTTCCCCTAGATTTGGGAGAGAAAAAAAAGGAGATTCCAAAGGATTCTGAGAAAGGGTAAGTAGAATCCTATGGACAAATATTCTATATTAAGTCAACACAAGAGATACAGGGAATTTTCAATAATTAAATTCTAAAACTGCAAATAGATGTTGCTCCAGTTAAGAAAAAGGGGGAGATACCTAAGTATTACTGAAATGTAATTGCAGAGGGAACTCATTTTTAAAGATGAGTGGAAAAGGTGAGTGGGGAAGAATATGGCAAAAAAAAAATTTTTTTAAGTGTGATAAGAAAAGTTTAAATGGTGCTAAGGACCAAAATTATCTTAGATAAATAAATAAGAACAAGAAAAAGATTTTGATTTTATTTTTTTTATGTTAGGGTTAAGAAGATTAACAAAGGGCTACTCACATTTGAGCTAAACTCTTCTGCGATTTCCAACCATTTTTCTCAGTTCTTTTCTCTGTCAACAAGCAGAATACATTTCTCTCTTTTCTACATCACAAACCTTTAAATATTTGAACACAGGTCTGATGTCTTTCCTTGGTTTTCTCTTCTGTAAGCTAAATATCCCCAACTCCTTCAATTCATCCTCATATAACATGATCCTAAGGCCTATCACTGTTCTGATCACCTTCCCATGAATGCCCTCTAGCTTGTTAAAATAACATAAAATAACTTCCTAAAATGTGATAACAAGATTCTAGATGTATTCTGACTATGAAGAGAATTGTGCCACTCTCACTTCTCATGTTCAGAACATTATGGTTCTCTTATTGTAACCAGTAACTCAGTAAGTAACTAAAGGTCTTTAACATAGTTTACTCTCACCTGTGGCTCCAAGAAGCTGTAGCAGGCACAGTGTCCACTCCCTGGAACAACTATCTAAGTAGACTAGCTAAACCAGTTTGAGGGTGACTGACAGTCCTGCAGCCCATCAGTGAGTTGCGGGGGGAGGGTCTACCCCCAAACATATGAAGAAGTCTCCCAGCTGAATGGGCTGATGGAAACAATTTGTTCCAAAGGCCATGAGAGCTTGGTCAGACATCAAAGATGGCAAGGTCACCCACTATATCCCAGGTCATTGCCAGTTATCTTGCCTTTTGTCCTGTCACTGAACTTCAATGACTCTGGAAGAAAGAATGAAGCTGACAACTTTACACAACTCTGCCTCACTTAAATCCAATTCATGAGCAAATCAACATATCACTTATTGATCCACTACTTTACTCCAACATTGTACTGTCATTCATCTTCACAAATGAAGAATAAATAACCACAAAGGTCTTTGACAAAAGATAACATGTTATTCCAATACAGCATCAGATCATCTCACTAAAACTAATAACCACTTCATTTGGCCAATATCAATTCCAGCCTTACAAATAACACATTTGGAAGATAGGAAAAGAAATGGTATTTATGATGGTTTAACTATGTAAGCCTAAGGTGGATGTCTACTACAAAGAGACTACAGCTACCGCTATTCTAGCTTTGAGAGCCAAATAGAATATGGGAAAAGAGGTCTGTGCCAGCAATGTTTCTCTCAGCCATGAAGTTTCTCTCTGTCAAGGAATAGACATATGTTAAAAAGAATTCAAGGAAGAATATATAAGGAACTGAAAAATATATTATACTTTGAAAAGACTATTTCCCATGATTATTGAAGAGAAGAAAAAGACATAATCCTTTGGGGGAGAAATTTAGTGAAACAGAAGAGCAATCTTGATGAAAAGACCAGAATTCAACAGAAAATTTGACTTTCAAATACAAGACTCAAGAGAAGCATAAAAAGGTAAACAAAAAAAAAAGAGAAATTATAAGGGATTTAATAAAGTTAAATTGTTTACATTCCTACATGGGAAGATGATACTTGTAACACATAAGAACTTTCTCATTATTAGGGCAAATAGAAGTAGTTTTTATAGCCAGAAGGCACAGGTGTGAATTGAATATGAAAGGATGAGATCCAAAAAAATAAAATTAAGGGGAGATCAGGAATGTAATGAGAGAAAGAGAAAGGCAGAGGTAGAATGGGATAAATTATCTCACATAAAAGAGATAAGAAAAAGCTTTTACAGTGGAGGGAAAGAGGGGGAAAGTTAGGGGGAGTAAGTGAACCATGCTCTCATCAGAACTGGTTCAAGGAGGGAATAACATACACACTCAATTGCATATAGAAATGTATCTTGTCCTAGAGAAAAGTAGGAGAGGATAAGAGAAGGGGGTTGATAGAAAAGAAGGCAAATTGAACATTTTTGACGGGGGGAAGGTGAAAGCATAGAGAGAATAGAATAAATGGGGAGGGGGATATGGGATGGAGGGAAATACAATTAGCAATAGTTAAGTGTGAAAAAAAATTTGAACCAAGTTTCTCTGATAAAGGTCTCATTTTTCATACATGTAGAGAACTGTCAAATTTATAAAAATAAGAGTCATTTCCCAGTTGATAAATGATCAAAAGATATGAAGTTTTCAGAAAACTAATCAAAGGTCTCCATAGTCATATGAATAAATGCTCTAACTCACTATTGATTAGAGAAATGCAAATTAAAACAATTCTGAGGTACTACCTTATCCCTATTATATTGGCTAATAGGACAGAAAAGAAAAATGACAAATGTTGGAGGGGATGTGGGAAAAATGAGACATCATGCTCTGTTGGAGTTATAAACTGATTCAACCATTCTGTAGAGCAATTTGGAACTATATCCCAAGGACTATAAAACCATGCATATCCTTTGACCTAGCAATCTCACTTCTAGATCTGTATCCCAAAATAGATAAAAACAAAAACAAAGAGGAGAAGAAACTATATGCATAAAATTATTTATAGCAAAATTATTTTTTTGGTGGCAAAGAAATGGAAGTTGAGGTAATGCCCATCAACTGAGGAATGACTGAACAAATTGTGCTTTGTGATTACGATGGAATACTATTTTGTTATAAGAAATGATGAGCAGGATACTCTCAGAAATACCTAGAAAGACATACATGAGCTGATACAAAGTGAATGCATTGTGTACAAAGTAAGCAATAATGTAAGATGATCAGCTGTGAATGACTTAGCTATTCTTGGCAATACGACGCACATGACAACTCTGAAGGACTTGTGATGAAAATGTTATCCAACCCCAGAGAAAAAAATGATGGTGTTGGAGTACAGGGTAAGGCATACTTTTTAACCTTATTTTTCTTGAGGGTTTTTTTCCTTCTGTGTTTTCTTCACAACATGACTATTATGGAAATGTTTTATGTGACTACATATGTATAACCTGTATCAAACTGTTTATCTTCTCAATGTGGGAGGGCAGGGAGCAGGAAGGTGGGGAGAGAATTTGGATCTCAAAGTTTTAAAAATGAATGTTAAAAATAGATTTTACATGTAGCTGAGGAAAAATAAAATACTAAATAAAAATAAAATTTAACCATTAAAAATTTAAGAAGAAAGAAAAATGTTATGACATCATACCCCTAGTACACTCTAGAGCTCAGAAGGATAACAGTAAATACAAAAATGCATCAAGCGCCAGGCCTAGGATGACATACAAATAAATGTGATCCATCTGACATTTAATTTAATTAGTATAGCTACAAATGGCTTATTATCATCCTTATTATCATGCTCTATTAAACTGTATTTTTTACATCATGTCACTTTTTTATCATTGTGAGAATAGAAAAAGGGAAGCAAGTATATATATCTACTCCTGACTCTAGCTCCAGTGCTCTGTATACTGTGATGCTCGGCTGCCCAGGAAAACCATAGAAATGCCTAAGGCCTTACAGCTTTGAGCAAGCAGACCACTATCTCTGTTTTTATATACCTTATCACTAGAATATGTGTCAGTTTTTTTTCCAGGATCTACCCCTGGGTCAGCAATTCCAGAACTGGCCCTGGAGACCTGGTGCCCACCCATACTGGTGGGCATTCACCATACGTAGCCTGGACCTTGACCCACTTTGCTATTCTGTGGCCATCTTCACATCAGTCCAACACATGAGCATACCCTGAATCGGCACTTTCAAAACACCTTGACTGCCACTCTCCATATGTGTTGCATATCCCTATTAGAATGTAAGCTACTTAAGGGTACAGAATGTCCTGCTTGTTTATATTTGTACACCCAAGTCTTAGCATGGTACCTGACATATGATAAGCACTTAATAAGTCAAACTCCATTTCCACTAATAAATGCACCTTGGAATTCATTCTTTACTTCTAAGATCTCCAACTACAGTTTGAATATTTGTTATATTTTGGGGAGGGTCTTGAGGGGAAAGTACCTAAGTCATTCCCAGATGTGAATATTTTGAATGTTGGAATAGCTTTGAGGTTCAAATATTACAAAGAATGCACATCTGCTCCCAAGATTCTTTTCTTGAAGCCTACTAGTTTGAAAACCCAGTTAATATTTAGAATACCAAAGGGAAAGAATATTCTTTTGGAATATGCAGAAGCCAAGAAAGAAAGTCTCTGAAAGCATGGCTTCCTATCATAGGTTGCTGAGATCCAAAACTCAAAATGAAACGGCTATCTGTACACTCTTGCAGGATGTCACTAGTGGTTTCCCTACCAAGCATATAACTTGTTGGCCCCCATCATTGCCAATAATACCTTTAGTCCATTAGTTAGAGTAGTTTCCACTAACTTTGTTTCTTCAAAAATTGACTGAAATTCCTGAAGTAATTCAGAAGGTAGAAAGATATGAGATAATGGATAAGGAATCAAATAATACAAACAAACAATTCTCAAAAGAACTACAGACTAAAAACAAGCATATGAAAGATGGATCCAAATCACTAATAAACAAAAAGAAACTAAAGATCAAAGCAACCCTGAGGTTTGAATAGACAGCCAGAAAACTGGTAAAAATGACAAAAGATAGGAATATACAATGCAAAAGCATTGCGGACAAATATGCCCACAAAAACACTATTGTTGAGATTTTGAATGGGTTCAACTATTCTGGGAAACAGTATGTGTTTTGTGATAAGAAGAGGAACTAAAATGTTCACAGACTGTGACCCAGAAATCCCAATTTTAGGAATGTACCCCAAGGAGGTGAAAGAAAGACCTAACTATTTATAATAGCACTTTTTTGTAACAACACAGAACTAGAAATAAAGTAGGTGTCTATTGATTGAGGATTGTCCAAACAAACTGTGGTATGTGAATGTCATGAAATATTATCATACTTACTATAAGGAATTTTGCATATGAAAAATAAAGAGAAGCATGAGAAGACTTATAGGAACTAATGCAAAGAAAAGTAAGCAAAACCAGAAAAATATATACATGACATTAACAATGTAAATTTTTTAAAAAGCAGTAGCAAAAATAGCACTGAATAATGTATAGTTACAATGAATTAGCTTGACCCTGAAGAAGAGAGAAGACAATTATCCCTCTCTCTGCAGAATTAGGAGACTAAGGGTGTGGAACATTTTACATACTGTTAGACTTTTTTTTCCCTCTCTTTTATTATTCATTACAAGGGATGGCTCTCTGGAAACTGAAGAAGAGTATACACAGTATTTGAAAAAGTAATGTCAAAATAAGAGATATCATTAAGTTTTAAAAGCATAAGTTGAAGATGGTTTCACTAAGACAGAGCCTGACTGAACATGAAAATGCTACAGGAATGTGCCCCCAATTTTTTGTTCTTCTTAAAAATTAGTAATTTGTTTCCTTAACTTTTCCAAGCAAACAAAATCAAATCCACAGTGTTTGACCAATAGGAAAAAGAAAAGAAACACAATGCTTTTAGGTCCAGTCTTCCTGAGGCTCTCAGTTCCCAATAAAAAGCTCCCAAAACACACTTAGACTCTGGTTTCAGATACACCTGGCTTTCTCTCTAGGAAATAATGGGATATTCTATGTCATTTCACAGGAACTTGCTGTTTTTTTTAAATGGTAAATTGTTCTGTTTCTGCGTGAGAACTTGCAAACTACCAAAAGAAAGTATTATTATATTTAATGCATTTTACTTCTAGACTTTTAACCTTTCTTCACTCTTTGCAATTACTAAATAGTAACTGGACCATCTCCAGTTGTCCTGATGAATATCAGGCCACTGTACACAGATGGTTCTGGAGGAGAAAATGAGAGTGGTGACCTTGCACAGCCTTCCCTCACTCAAATTAAAATCTACTGCAAGTCATGTCATCATCTTGATGTCATATTCTTCTTCGAGAACGAAGGACAAGTGAAACATTCTATTAAACAAGACATATGAGTATGTAATTCTGGGACCTGAAAGCAGAAACTTTGCATAGAGAATGATCTATTTGAATATTTGTGAAAATACTAGGGTGGTAATGTTTGTACTTCTATGTACCTACATATATGTAAGATACTGCCCAGTCATATGGAACAGTTTAGTACTTTCAAAAAGAGCAGAAAATACATTTGCATAAAGAAAAAGATATATTGAGGATGGGAAGGATGTAAGATATTGCTACCTTAATAGATGAACAGTTTTATGTCTGAAGAGAATAGGGGGAAAAAAAAACTTTGGTTCAAAAAAACTGCTAAAAAACCCTGCTAAAATATGTTGGCAAAGGAATAGTTTTAAGTTGAGATTTGAACAGTTTGATATGGAAAATGATTGTGGCATAAATATAAAAGCTTAAATCATCTTTTAACCAAGGTAGATTAAAGCCCCATTTATATACCAACACTTTTAAAGGGGAAAAGAATTTACAACACATGAGTATGAAGAAACAGTTTCAAAGACATGGAATGTGAGAGAGGAACATGTTGGAAACTAGTTAATCATAAGAATTGTTGGATATTTTTATCTCTCAGCTCATTTGCATATAACTATTTTAAATTTTAAAAGGACAGAACACAAAGTGAAAAATCATTCAACTTTAAAAAAAAACTCTCAAAAGTTCTTTAATTTGATTCCATGGGGAAAATTTGCTGAGTTGCTACAATGAAGTGAAGAGTGAATCATTCGAACCACTGAAATAAGTTGGAAGAGGTTAAGGCTAATGTGGTGGAAAGAGCAAGATTCAGTACCGCGTCAAAAAGCATCTTTGTTGGAGCTGTTGGAAGAAAACAATGGAAGCAGCCAATAAGAAAGCTTTGGCTACTAGCTCCTGCTAAGCAGAATAAAGATAGATTTCAGCTATTGCCCTTCAGCACCCCCTAGAGTTTGAGAGGTGAAGCCTCTCAGGAGTGCCTGTCACTCTACTGTTCCCTCAGGTTTGAGAGGAAAAGGCAGAAAGAGGAAAGAGGTTTTATTCCTGCTTCCCTGCATGAGAAATGATGCCAAGATCTAATTGGATGAAGCAGAATCCCATTGATTAAAGAATTCATGAGACTACTTTAGGGCAACTGGGTCGCACAATGAATAGAGCACTGACTCTGGAGACAGAAGGACCTGAGTTAAAATCTGACTTCCCATGCTTACTAGCTGTGTGACCCTGGGCAAGTCACTTAACCCTGTATGCCTCAGTTCCTCATCTGTAAAATGAGCTGGAGAAAAAAATGGCAAATCACTCCAGTATATTTGCCAAGAAAACCCTAAATGGAATCACAGAACGTTGGACACAACTGAAATGATTCAGCAATAGCAAGACTAATTTACCTTGCATCAAATCAGCCTGAGCTGTTTTGCTATGAATTCTCTAAACAGAATTTTTACAATATGATTAGAGGACATAGCATGTTGATGGTGGAATAGTAGGTAGTCTAGACTATGTCTTGTGGAGATAATCTTGATTAAATTTATAGATGATTGATATCAAAATTAAGAGGTTAACACTTTCTCAATGCACTTTTAAGGATAATTATACATTAAAAGAATTTGTGATGCTTTGTTGACTCAAAAGTAGATAAAAATAAGAGGAGTTGCCCAGCTCAAGAATGATGGGGATCAGCAGGCAAGCACTTAGCAGCAAAGGGCTTTATATGGTACATATGTTTAAGACTGGACCAATGTCATCAAAGCAGCAGCTGAGAATTGTGAGTTACTCCAAAATACATGTTTTCCTCTTTCACGTGCTTCCTGGTCTGTAAGTATATGCCTGCTTTCTCCTACAAATACCAAGTGCAGAGTGGGTAGAATGTGACCTAAGTTTATATGTAGACTATAAATGATGTTTATTATTTATGCACTTGCTTCAAAATATTAATAGCTGTGCTTTTGTCATCTTATTATCATTGTCATATCGTTAGCCTAATTGCTAACTAAATGGTTATGTTTAAACTTTTAAAATGTTATTACTCCAAGTCACTGGTTTGTGTAAAAGGAATACACTGGTGAGGATTCAAGAAATAAATTGGGGAGTAGGGGGAACGCGTTTTCACACAGTGTTAACTCTAGGATCCTAAGAGAATTTGAGTGTTACCTCATAATGCCACTCCTTTTCTGGGAACTTCAATCTGCCAGGATGAGGGCAAGTTAGTGTTAGTGAACCAGCACAGTGAAATGCTACAGTGGTCATAGACATCCGATGGCAAGGGCTATGTATGTATAACCTGTTACACTCAGATAAGTGCAAATTACCTTTCTGAACAAGGCAGCATTTCCAAGGATAGCAACTTCCCACTGGTTCCACCTGTCTCCACACATTATGAAATACGACCACTGCAGAAATAAATTAACTCAGGTCACAGAGTAGCACATTCATGGTACTGACAATATAAACTCCCTGATGGCATGTACTATTTTGTTTCTGGTTTTGCATACCCAATGCCATGAGCTCCCTCTTCTCTCCTCCTCTACAACTCACAACTCCTTGATATCATCCCACATTCTCTCATCCTTTACTGTAGTCACTGGTGAAGAAGGGCCCCTATTCCTCACCACAGTCAGCCCTTCTACATGTGTCCTTTATCTCATCTCTTCCCATCTCCTCCATAAAACTGTTCCCACAGTGATTCTTTCCCCCTCTCTAATCTTCAGTCTCTCCTTATCTTCTGACTTTTTCCTAGTTGTCAATGAACACACCCAAGATTACTCTATCCTTTAAAAAAACCCTAATTAAACCCTACAATACTTTCAAACAAATCATTTCTTCCCTCACTCAGTAAAATTCCTAAGGAAAATAATTGTCTATACCGTACTCATTGCCTGTACTTACTCTGCTTTCATTCATTCCTCAACCCCTTGTCATCTCACTTCTCAAATGATCACTTAACTGAAATGGCTATCTCTTAAATTATCGATGATAATTGATACCAAATCTGATGGTTTTTTCTCAGTTCTCATATTCTTAACCTCTCTATAGTATTTGGCACTGTTGGTCAAATTCTCCTCTGAATTCTCTTCTCTGGGTTTTTGAGAAACTGCCCTCTCTTGGTTCTCCTCCCTTCTGAGAGCTTCTCACTCTCCCTTGGTAAATCATCATCCATATGATGCCCCTTCACTGTGAGTGAAATCTAAGACTCTGGACCTTCTACTCTACTCTTTCTCTACACTCTTTTAGTGAGCTCATTAGCTCACATAGATTTTATAATTTTTTCAATGAAAATGACTCCCAGATCTGTATACTCAGCTAAAGTCTCTCTTGAGCCCCAGTTCTGCATCACCAACTGCCTAATGTACATTTCAAGCTGGATGCCCTGTAGATATCTTAAACTCAACACGTACAAAACAGAACTCATTTTCTTTTCCCTAAAACCTACTACCACAACCACAGAGTCATGACTCCTTCATTCTCACCCATGCCAAGTGTATAAACAGTTGCTAAATGTTTGTTGTTGTTTTTGTTGTTTTCTTATCACTGACTCTTTTTTTGCATTCATCTGTTTCTTTCCACCAACATGGCTACTACCTTGGTTCAGACCCTGGCTTATTGTGACTAGTTCCTGTTTGGTTTCCCTGGCTTAACTCTTTCAATCCATCTCCACACAGCTGCCAAGGTGATTTTCCTAAACCACAACTGACTGGCTGAGCAGATGGCTCTGGAGGAGAAAGTGAGGCTGGTGACCTTGTACAGCCATATCCCTGATGTCATGGTCCTCTTCAAGAATGAAGGACAAACACAACAACCTAAACCACAGATTAGATGGTGTCACTCCCTCTTGAAAAACTCCAGTGTCTCCCTATTACCTCTAGACTCAACGATGAACTTCTCTCTGTTCTACATTTGAAGCCTTTCACAACCTGGACCATGTAAACCTTTTCACCCTCATTACTTCTCTTCACAATTTTACAGTGCAGTCAAACTGGCCTTCTTCATATTCTTTATACATAGCAATCCATCTCCCACCTCTGTCATTTTCCGTTAGCTTCCTGTCTCCCTCTCCCCCATGCCTGAAATGCATTGTCTTCTCCTCTCCTCCTGTAGGGGTTGGCAGTTTCCTCTAAAAATCAGCTCGTGTCACCTTCAATATAAAACCTTTCTTGAACCCCACAGACGCTTGAGCCTTCTGCCAAAAACAACCTTTTTGTATTTGTCTCCCCTACCTGGATTGTGAATTCCTTGGGGATAGAAATTTTTATTTTCCTGGAGTCAGAAAAGTCAAAGTTCAAATCCAGCCTCAACCCAGCTTAATATGTTTTAGGGAGATTTTCAGGACTGAAAGTACTGTGTACTTGCAGTTTTATAGACCTGGCTTCAGTTTTTCAGTTAGTCTGAAATAACCACTTTATTTCCCCACTTTATCTGCCATGTTCTTTCCATAACTATTTTAAAAGTTACTCATCATTGGGTAATCAAAATATGTCTTACATTCAAATTATTATTTATAATTCAGAATAACTTCCTCAACTATAAATCAGAATGATAATAATTAGACCTACCTCATCGGGTTGTTGTGAGAATTAAATGAGATCATGTTTGTAAAAACATTTAGCAGAGTGCCTGACACATAGTAGGAGCTTAACATTAATTCCCTTCCTTCCTTTTGTCTTTGTATCTCCAGCATTTAACTCGGTACCTGACACATGATAGACATTTACTAAATGCTTCTTGATTGGTTGATCAATAAACAAATATTCGTAGAGTAGCCTTGAAGTGTTAGCACTGTTAGCCATATTTTGAGTGTGCTTCATATATCCACACATGCAGTGGGCCAACACACACACACACACACACATCAACAAGAGTCTGTACTACTAGATAAAGAACTAGACAAAAAGACCTAAGTATAAAACACAATTGTGGCCCTCTCTAACTTGCTCACCCTGGGCTGATCACTTAACTTTTCTCAGTCTCAGTTGCTTTTGCCGAATGGTGATCATAATAGCACCTCCCTCGGGGGTTACTGCGAGGATCCAAAGGAGCGCTTCCAAACCACTCACCACGTTCCGGAGGCTATTTATAAAGTATCTACAGTAATATACAATTTGTCAACATATGTTAGTCTGAACATTCGGAATATGCCCTCGCAGTGTGAATTAACATATTTTGACTGGTGAAGGGATAGTTCTCAGTACTCAGTACAGTATAAATAAGGCTTCATAATCCCTTTTGCATTCAATAGCCAGTATTGCGGGTACATATGACTGCTTTCCAGAGAAAGGCAAGGTCTTTGGGGGATAAAAGCATGAGATAAAAGAACACAAAATAACGGATCATTGCCCTGAACGTTGAATTGACAATCAGAATGACAGCTGAAATTATATCTCCTATTCAGGAACAAAATAAACCCAATTTTAATGTGTTCTAGGGGAATTTTGAGGGCTTGAAGTACTGTGTAATTGCAGTTTTATAGGTCTGCTTTTGTTTTTTCAGTAAATCAGGAATAACTATCTTTTTCTGCTTGATCTGCCATTTCAAAAGTAAACATAATTGACTAGTATACCAAAATATGTCTTGCAATTAAATTATTATTCACAATTCAGAAAATATTTCCACATTGTTTTCAAGCCTGGCACATAAATGAGGTTTGTCAATAGGTACCTCTGTATTCATGATAATAACACTTTGGTGCTGCCCTAACCCAAGGTTGATTGGATCAGGAGGTGGTGGGATGAATGTATTACTTTCTCCCCTGAAAAATAGATGGAGAGATAGGTAGATAGATAGAACCAGTCTGCAACATGCCAAAGCAGCTATCTACCCTCGTTTTACTAGACTTCTCATCATGCCTACCCCAATGTCTGACTCACATTCAAATAGCGTTTTGAGATTTGCAAAGTACTTAGCGTACCTCACCTTATTTAAGTGGTCCCATTGCCCAATGCCAAAGTTTGTTTTTCTTGATGAAGCCCTGTTTACACTTTCCAACCCTACTCTGGAAGCATATTCCCCTTCCTTCCCCAGATAAGAAGATATAAGTAGATGAGAGAGGGATGGAAGGAGGGAAGAAGAGGGGGAGAGAGACAGACAGACAGACAGAGACAGACAGATGGACGGATAATTTATTTAGCACTTACTATAGGCTAGACACTGAGAATGCAAATATAAGCAAGCAAGATAGTACCTTCTATCAATGAGATTACATTCTAATAAGGGAAGGCAGCACATAAAGGGATGCTAGAAAGGAGGGAAGGGGCAAGATGCTGAGGAGACTGACAGGAAGTTCCACAGAGGCAAGAGACGTAGTAAGATAAGGCAAAACTTAGACTCAGAGCCAAGAGATCCAAGACGAGTTAAACTTTGGCAGGGTGGGATCGAGAGAAAATAAGTTTCTAACCCACTTGGAACTTGTAATCCAAGAAGCAATGGTCATGGTTAGGTTTTATGGTAAACAAATAAGATTCCAGATTATTTCAGGTTAGATAGGCTATTGTGGTGTGATCTAAGAACCCACCAGCATGATACAGGGGAAAGAATGCTAGATTTAGAGATACAGGATACAAATTCAAATTTCTGACTCTGCCATTTCCTACCTGAGTCACCTTGAGTAAGTCACTTATCTCTCTGGGACTCAGTTTCCTCATTTGTAAAATCAAGGAGTTGAACTAGAATACCTCTAATTCTTCTTTTAGTTCTAAAGCTCTGATCCTCTGATTGGCTCTGCAAATTGATTCTTCCTTTCCCATTACTTCCGTCCTTAAATGTGAATAGTAACAATCTAGATTGAGTTAAATAATCCCAACCTGATGCCTCAGAGAGATTTTTTGGAACTGGAGAAAGATAATTTGGAAGCAATCAGGGTGCTCTGTCATCTCCTGATTGAGTGAGATATCATCACACAGGTGGGGAATGCCCCTTCTCATTGTCTGATGGAAAAGGTCCTTCAAGTTAGTAGTCACCATTCCTATTACTGTGTGACCTTGGGAAAGTCATTTAATGTCCATGGATCACATATTCCTCATATATAAAATGGAGTGGAATGAGATGAACTCTGAGGTTCCTTCCAGTTCTAGATCTACAAAGTATAGACTGTAATAGGTAAAATAGACCAGCCCTGCATGCCTCACACAGGCTATACCTGCCTGACAATACCTGTAAGAAAGAGTGTTGTACTTCAAGAGAATCAACAGCAAGGAGCCCTGCATGGCCATAACTGCAAATAACTGAGATTCTCTATAGATAGGGGTAGAGAGTTGCTCAATTCATTAAATATAATTCAATGAACATTTCTGAAGAACCTACTGTTTTTAAAACCTGTGTTCAGGCTACCATGCTGGCCTCTAGGGGAAACAAAAACAAAAAGGAAACAGGGTACACAGATAAGTAAAACTAAGTAATTTCAGAAGGGAGAGATGGCCAACAAGGAGGAAGACGGGGGACTGGGAAAGGCTCTGTATAGCAAATAGTCTGAGCTCAGCCTTGACAGAAATGAGGGATTCTAAGAAGCAGAGGGAAAGTCTTTACAAAGAAACAGAGGAGGATGTCTAACTCAGTGACCAGCTAATAGGCTGGCTGGGCTAGGACAGAGAGAGCATGAAAAGGAGAATGAGAGGAAATAAGTCTGGAAAGGTAATTCAAAACCAAATTATAAAAAAAAAACCAGTTTAAATGCTAGAGGAGTATGTTTTATCTTAGAAGTAACAAATAGATCACCAGTAAAGACTGGTTCATTAGAGAAGTCTCCTTCCAATGAGCCATGTTTTACATTCCAATTTGTTTTCTCTTAGACCCTTCAATGAGATTTTGTCATGCAACTTTGTGAAATGAAGGCAATCTCCATATACAGGAAATAGAGGGTAGGTACCATAAATACTTTCTCCTAGATTTCCTAGGTGAGAGCTACAAACCAAAAGAATAAGAAAACTCCTCTAAAATGCACGTGGGCCCATACAGTGACTTTATTGCTTCTCCAGAGACTGTCTCTGTTTTTTTGAAGACTTTCCCCAAGAAAGGAATATGGAGGAGCAAGAGGGAATGACTTCTACCTTCCTGACAGCTGAGATCCAACAGGAAGAGCTAAAAAGAGAAATCCAGACATCTTTCTCCATCATTCCTAAGCAGGCTTCTCCTGCTGGAAAATCACTCTATGTCTTCCTCTGATTGGTCAGTTTTTCCCTAGGCCTCCATTTTAAAATAGGGCCCAAGCCAGCCATGTTCATTCCTTTATTCCTCTCAGAACTCAAAACTCAACACTCCAGGCTTCTTTCTCCATTATAGCCTGAAACGGGTCTCTTCTCCTTTGCCTCCTTCCTCAACTTTCAACTCTTTTTATGTGTTGCTTTCTCCATAAGAATGTAAGTTCCTTGAGGGTAGGGACTATTATTATTTTATTATTTTTATTATTTTGTATCTGTTTATATCCCCAGAACTTATATATCTACAAGCATACATTAACTGGTTACTATGAGCCAGGAAATTCCTGGCTCATAGTAACCAGTTAATGTATGCTTGTAGACTTGACACATGTGACAGAATCTCTGACACAAAGTTTCAAGAATATTTCATTTGGAAAAATGAACTCTGGTACCAAATAGCAAGTATATTTTTTGAAATATAATCTATTCATGAGCTAATGACTCATTATAGCTTAACATCCATCCTTCAACATCTTTCCTTTATCAGAAAACTGAAACCTAGAGAGGTTAAAAGACTTATCCAGAGCCATGCAGGTAGGACGTGTCAGAGCTGGGATTTAGATATAGATGCATTCCTATATATAGGACATAGAGTAACAGAATCTCAGATTTACAGCTGGAAGAAGCCCATGTAGGTCACGTAAGCCATCTATTCCCTTCATTTTACAGATGAGAAAAGAAAGGCCTGAAGTGACTTGCCCAAGTGGTCACATCTTAGTTATTAGCAGAGCTGAGATGTGAATTTAGGTGCCATGACTTCAAATTCAGTGGCCTTTCCAATGTATCACTGGAACTCTGATGTTGCACTATGGTTGCCAGTGAAAATTTTAGGATGAAGTTACAGGATTGGGTACAGAGCTCCCACTAATAGGTTATTTGATCTTCTGTCTCTCTACTGAAACCTAATCCTTGGTCATGGCTTCTAACATTAACTTAACTATATTTCTTTTCCAAATGACTTTATAACCCCTGGAAATTTTGTGAATTCAGTACAACTATCAATCCTTTTCTAACTAAAAGTAAGAGAGGCTACTTAAACATTCTAAGTATTTTATTTTTTAATATTTATAAATATTTATTTTGTGAGGGTACAGAGAAGTTACAATACATTTTTCATACATGTATTTAGCTTTGCACAACAACTGCGACTGAAGTGGCATGTTGTATAGCAGTCAATGTGCATTATATCATTTGAGTCTCACCATACTCACCCCTACAAGAAGCAGGCATTAAAGGTATTCTTATCCTTGCTGCACAGATATCATTTTCACAGAGATGGAGTGACTTTACCATGTAAGATGCAGTGACTGAAGCCACATCTTCCTCATTCTAATTTCAGAACTTTATCCACTCCTACCATTCATGCCTCCCTTGAGTAGCTCCTGAGTTGAGAATTCTAACAGTGTTTGTAGCTACCTAGTATGTTAGTCCATTCAATTCTAGTTTAAAAGAAATTAATAATGTTAGAGTCAGGGGAAGATCCAAGAAATTTGGAGAGTCTGAAATTTTCTGACCTGCTCTTTCATTTTCCCAGAATCCTTTGGAAGATCCAAAAGTTATATAACATGAAGTCTGTTCCCTTCAGGAGTTTATAATCTAGTAGAATGTGATACTGATACAAGATATATACAAACTACATCATAGTGGCTGATAAAAATTGATAACTGATGAAGTAAAAGTACTTTATGTCTGTCTACCACCTTTATTCACCCTGATTTTTGAGGCACTTCATGGTTCCAATATATTGATATGATAATGTGGGGCTCATTACAGGTGACTTATTTGCAACTTGTTGATGTTATTTTTCACTCATGGGTTATATTTTTAGTAAGAGCTAGTGCCATATCATATGCCAGTCAATCCAGCACCCAGCACCAAAAGGAGTTGTCATTATACCAATCTTCCATCCTAATTTTCTCCAAAGGAAGTCTTCTTCATTGTGGCTTAAAACTCAGAATTTCTCTTCTCTTTTGTGGGGGGTGAGGGGTGTAATGAAAATTGTAATGAAACCCTTTTAAATGTCCATGTTGATAAAGCAATGTTAAGTTTTATTTTTTTTAAAATCTGTTTTAAATGGAATGGCCTGGCTCTCTACCATAGTTTTATTACCATAATGCTTAGTTGTGGTGTGATACAGTTTTCAAAGAGAGTATAAGCTCTGGCATGTTGGAAAGGTTTTGAGCATATGTCTTATGTATCTATTATCTGAGGAACAACCTAGGTAAATGTAGAGAAGTTCATCATTTGAGGGGGCAGACTATCCTGCCAACTATGCCAAATAAAAAGGGGTAGATCTATTCTGCCTTAATTATGGCAGGTTTTATAATGGTATACTCTCCATTAGATATCAAAGAAAATTGGTTATTAATAGGTTTTATTAGGGTTAATTAGGTTTATTGGGGGAGTTTACTCACAAGAACTCAGTCTGGAAAGCAACAGGACAAAGTAACATCATGGATCCACACACCAATTATTTATATATACATATATATAAATATATACACATATGTGTGTGTGTATATATATGTATGTATACATATATATACACACACACACACATATATATATACCTATATACAATTCTATGTTACTATATAGAATTATATGTAGATATTATATAGAAACAGAACAAAGAAGGCATAGTGCCAGGATGGTGCAGGGTCATCTGCAAGTTTTCCCATAGGTTAGTTGTAGCTTCTTTTGCTGTTCACATCCATTCAAAGTAGTTCACAATTTCTGTGTAGTAATAGGTCATGTTCTCACTCTGGCCTGCCCCCATACAACCACCAGAAAATAATTTTTTTTTTTGCAACATCGATTCAAGAAACTGTCTGCTACTACTAGAAGCAGCTAGGTAGCATGGTAGAAAAAATGCTGAACTTGGATTCAGAAAGACCTGAGTTCAAATCCAGCCTCAGACAGTAGTTGTGTGACCTTAGGCAAGTTACTTAACCTTCTGTCTGCCTCAGTTTCCCTAACTGTAAAATATGGATAATAATAGCACCTACTTCCCAAAATTGTTGCAAGGAGAAAATGAGATTAAACTTCTAAAGTGCTTTTTTAAAGAAAGTACTCTGATAAAAGTAAGAGCTTTTAAAGCCAAGTTTCTGTGAAACTGGAAACATGAATAAATCTCAGGAAGATCTTTTTATTTAGAATCAAGAGAACTATATCTTCATCCTAATGAAAGTCTATGCAAAAAAAGTTAGGTATTTAAATGAGTTTATCACAATTAAGAATTACTCATAAGCATCCTAAATTTTGCCTTAGATTTGATTTTATTTTAAAACCTGCCCTTAAGGATTACTTCACTGTTTAATGTTTAGGTTTAGCAGTTTTAGTAGTTACATTTTGGTTTCCCAAGAAAAGGACAATTGTACCCATTTAAAATGATGTAGAATTATGTGTTAATGCTTGTGACTAAAGCCTGACTCTTTTGAAATACGAGGCCAGAACCAAGGCCTGTTCATGGTACAATTTGCCATTATTTGTCAGCAAAGAACCTAAAAAAAATAAAAACTTTGAAATGGGAAACTTAAATAAGAAAACATTGCATGGCAACAATAACATCACAAAGACATAATTACCCAGAGCTTCTAGACACTTCTAAGATTTCAGACCAAAACATCATAGAGAAGATAACCAGGAAATACACAAAAGTATAGGAAATAAATTAATTCATGAAAACTATATATTATGTATTTACTGTACTAAGTGCTGGGAATAAAAATAAAAAAGTTCCTGCCTTCGTTGGCTTTTATTTTCATGGGTAAGACTATACCTATAAGGGAGCAGTGGGCAGTGATGAGGATTTTATAATCTGGGAAGCCGAAAGGATGGTAAATCAAATAATATGGCAATCCATTGGCATACCCATTTCCTGAAGCAATGGTAAGTGCTGATTTCATTACAGTTCTCAGAGCGGTATGAAAGCAGGTGAGTGGGGGAGAAGATGTGGCTATGGCATCGGGCTGGAGAATGACTGGGTTAAGAATGAGGGCACAAGGTCTCTGGGGGTTTAGAGCTGAGTGACTTAGTACCTCCCAAGTCTCTTGTGGTCTGGTCTGGTGGTGGTGGCAGCAGCAGCAAGAGCAACAGGAAATCTAATAATGTCAATTTCATTTTTTACTAAATGCAGATTTAGAGAAATGTCATTTTATGAGGTGCACTCGATCTTCATTTGAACCAATTTAAATAGAAGGTGTTTATGTCAACATAACCATGGGAACATAACCAACCCAAGGGGCAGGAAAAGTAAACAGATGCATCCACTATGCCAGTGAAACAGCTGCAATTAGCCATTGAATTTAAATGTAACAGAAAAATACAATCAAGTTAAATTCAAAGACTATTTTTTATGAAGCTTTATTTGATCCTCTCTTCAAATCTTATATTGAAATTTATTTTATACTTCTATTGTTATCATGTATTACTGTGATTTAAAATTATCTCTGTATGTGTTTTATCCCCTTACTAGATTATAAGCTCTATGAGGAGAGGGGTCTGTCTTCTGCACATTTTGCATCTCCCACAATATCTAATATTATGCCTACTAAGTGCTAAGTCTGTCAAATTAAATTGAAATCAACTAAAATGCTAGTGTTTGGAGCAGCTAAGTGGCACAATGTATAGAGCACTGGCCCTGGACCCAGGAGGACGTCAGTTCAAGTCTGACCTCAGACATTTACTGGGTAAGTCACTCAACCCTGATTGCCTCAAAAAAAAAAAAATGCTAGTGTTTTTCTTAAACCAGTTTGATAATCCTGCTGATGTAGAATGAGTTATTACCAGGAGAAAGTGCAAAGGAGAAACATGGGACATTTACTGCAGTGAAATACAATGATTATAGTGGTGATGGACTGTGTTATGTAGGTGCCTTCCCTTCCAAATATGTCTTCGTGCTGTGCTAGCATACTTACTCCCTAAAGAAGAAACCCCAAGTGTACCTTGTTGTGTATGTTCTCCATGGTATGTCTTGCTTGTGCCTCTATATCAATGAGCTGCCCAGAAATCCCTGTATGTGAAATATCAGTAGAGAATATGTTATTTATAATTACTTGAGTATCTTAGACCAGCTATTACGGGCTTGTCTGATATGACCTCCTGAGACCATCCCTTTGTTTTCTCAAGGCATAACCTTGGCAGCGTCCAGAACCCAAATCAATAATACCAGGCAAATTCCCTAGATCTTTGCTTAACTATTATTTCCCATTGGTACAGGAGCACTGAGATGCTTCATATCATAGTTACTACATCTATACCCTTCCCTATTCCTGTGTGTTGACTTTTTACCTTGTTGTACTCACGATACTTAATGCTTCCTACATTTCACATGGTTGAAGTATGCATGCAGTTACTTAAGCTGACAAGATTTAAATCCATATTTAAGATTATATTAGAAAGGAGAAAAAATACTCATGTATCTCCACTTCAAACCAACTTTACTTGCTATGTAAACCTGAGCAGTTCAGTCTCTGTGGTCCTTGGTTTCCTTATATGTAAAATAGTAGCAATAATCTTTCTATTACTTGCTTTCATTTCTATCCTGAAATGTCATTGAGATGACTGCTGATCTGAATATCTTCCCAAGTTTTCTTTAAATTGTCTTACCCTGTATTCGCTTTGCTTTATAAGACAATATCACTTATAATCATCCATCACCATTCTTCATAAAATTTTAGAAATAAGTTGATAATCTAACTCAATGTTGCCTTTCACAATTTGATAAGTAAGGTATTAAGTAATTAAATTTGAGGACTCTTTTGGTTTGCTTTTCATGGCAATGTACTTATGCTAGTTAAATTCCCAGATAAAAATTGCTATGGTTAGGGTTAATGTCATTTCTTTTTACCAATTATACCTTTTTAGCTTTCAATTATTTGCTAAATTGTGGCAGCTAGGTGGTGCAGTGGATAGAGCACCAGTGCAGGAGTCAGGAAGACCTGAGTTCAAATTTCACCTCAGACACTTGACACCCACTAGCTGTGTGACCTTGGGCAAGTCATTTAACCCCAATTGCCTCATCCTGGGTCATCTCCAGTCATCCTGATGAATATCTGGTCACTGGATCCAGATGGCTCAGGAAGAGAAAGTGAGGCTGGGGACCAGCACAGCCCTCCCTCACTCAGAACAAAGTCAAGTGCAAGTCATGCCATTATTTCTCTGATGGCATGGTCTTCTTTGGCAACAAACACACATTTACTACTATTTCAGAGCTAAAGAGTTTTCATTGCACAGCATATCTTTTTCTCATTCTTTCATCTTGGCTTTTACTTATTCAGATCTTAACTCCCAAGGCAACAATTTGAATCAAAGATATAAACATCGCTAAAATATTTTCATATCTGTGAAAATATACAATCTATTTTATTCTTTTTGATGTTATTTGGTGCTTACTTTGTGTGCTGCCTACCAACTCTTTCTTTAAGAAAATGTTCATATCAAGATTCAAGGCGTCTAAAAAAAAAAGATTAAAGGCTTCTATATAATCCATATCTTTACCCTCTCACTCCAATTTCCTGAACCATGCTCTTATATATGTGTGTACATGTGTATGTGTGTATGTATATGTATGCATGTAGATGTGTGTATGTATGTAGATGTGTTTGTATATATATGCATATATATGATGCTTATCTTTTGCTACCTTTGCACTGAAGTCACTAAATATCAAGTTCATTATAGAATTTCTCTACCATTTCATCCTCAGAAACTAATGTTGATATATAAGCATCAATTATATTCATAATAGTTTTTTGCAAGTACTTATCACTTGTACTACAGTGTATAATAACTGAATAACCTATGAAATATTTCTTGTGGCCTTCAGGTATTTGAAAAAGACATTCTTCCAACTCCTTTCTAACTTCTCCTAGAACTTGCTTTAAGCCATCCTACTTAGTTGCAATGTCCCTTCTTCATCAGCTTTTGTTTGTGGCATGAACATCATGATTTACATAATTTGGACAATAGAATCACTGATTAATTATTAGACAAGGATCTCATATTTGTAGCACCATTGGTTAATGTTCATTCACAATCTAAAAACAGGGATTCTTTCCCCCCTTTCCTACCACTTTGCCACTGTCACTACAGAAGTAGAAGAAGATGCACGGGACTAAGGGACATTTTAAAACTTTTTCTTTGTTTTATGAGTGATCAGGGACCCCCCCAAAAAAAATAAGCACCAGGAGGACAGCCTCCTGGTAGTGTAGCTTTCTGTACTAATTTAGGTTGATCAGAGGGCAGTGCCAAGAAGGTGTAGTAGAAAGATGCACATACTCTAGCTCTTCCCCCACAGCCCATAAAATACCTATAAAGAAAGACTCTTAACAAATTCTACAGCAACAGAAGCCACAGAACAAAGGAGTGGAGGAGATTTCCAGGCCAGGGTGACCTGGAAGGTCAACAGGAAAGGTCTGTCACACCAGATGTGGAACAGAGCACAGCCCAGCCTCAGTCATACTTCACCAAGGAGCAGGCTTTGGGGGTGGAATCTCCAGCAGCAGCAGCAGATTTCTCAATCCACAAATGCCAGAGGCAGCTTCAAAGGTCAGCGAGAGAACTTTTTAACCTCCTTGCCAAGTGAGCAGGGTCCTCCCCTAGCCCTGGCCCCAGGCCATAGCAGCAGCAACAGGCAGCTGTGGCAGGCAGCAGCCAGCCTCTATTGTTGGAGCCTTAGCATAAAGCCCCTGGGGGGGATTGAGCAGCTGATCTAAATCTCAGGTGTGAGCCAGACCAGGAAGTAAACTCCTCTCTCTTGGTTGCACCACCTTGGAAAAACTGAGAATTTACAGGTCCCCAGAGTATACTGTACTTTTGACAAAGGACAAGTAACTGGTTGGGAAAATGCCCAAAAAGAAGGAAAAAAATAAGACTAGAGAAGGTTACTTTCTTGGTGAACAGGTATTCTCTACCATCCTTTCAGATGAGGAAGAACAATGTTTACCATCAGGGGAAGACATAAAAGTCAAGGTTTCTGCATCTAAAACCTCCAAAATAAATATGCAAACATCCCAGGCCATGGAAGAGCTCAAAAAGAATTTTGAAAATCAAGTAAGAGAGGTGGAGGAAAAATTGGGAAGAGAAATGAGAGAGATGCAAGAAAAACATGAAAAGCAAGTCAACACCTTGCTAAAGGATAATAAAAAAATACTGAAGAAAATAACACCTTTAAAAATAGGCTAACTCAATTGGCAAAAGACATCCAAAAAACCAAAGAGGAGAAGAATGCTATAAAAAGCAGAATTAGCTAAATGGAAAAGGAGATTCAAAAGTTCATTGAAGAAAATAGTTTTTCAAAAATTAAAATGTGACAGATGAAAGCTAAAGACTTTATAAGAAATCAAGAAATTACAAAACAAAACCGAAAGAATGAAAAACTGGAAGATAATATGAAATACCTCATTGGAAAAACAACTGACCTGAAAAATAGATTCAGGAGATAATTTAAAAATTATGGGACTACCTGAGAGCCATGATCAAAAGAAGAGCCTAGACATCATCTTTCAAGAAATTATGAAGGAAAACTCCTGATGTTCTAGAACCAGAGGCTGAAATAAATATTGAAAGAATCCACCGATCACCTGCTGAAAGAGATCCAAAAAGAGAAACTCCTAGGAATATTGTAGCCAAATTTCAGAGTTCCCAGGTCAAGGAGAAAATATTGCAAGCAGCTAGAAAGAAACAAGTTGAGTATTGTGGAAATATAATCAGGATAACACAAGATCTAGCAGCTTCTACATTAAGGGATTAAAGGGCTTGGAATATGATATTCGAGAAGTCAAAGGAACTAGGATTAAAACCAAGAATCACCTACCCAACAAAACTGAATATAATATTTCAGGGGGGAAAATGGTCATTCAATGAAATAGAGGACTTTCAAGCATTTTTTATGAAAAGACCAGAGCTGAAAAGAAAATTTGACTTTCCAACCCAAGAATCAAGAAAAGCATGAAAAGGAAAACAGGAAAGAGAAATCACAAGGAACTTACTAAAGTTGAACAGTTTACATTCCTACATGGAAAGATAATATTTGTAACTCTTGAAACTTTTCTCAGTATCTGGGTAGTTGGAAGGGTTGTACACACACAAACACACACACACACAGACAAGGAGACAGAGAGCACAGGGTGAGTTGAATAGGAAGGGATGATATCTAAACAAATAAAATTAAGGGGTGAGAGAGGAATATATTAGGAGGAGAAAGGGAGAAATGGAATGGGGCAAATTATCTCTCATAGAAGAGGCAAGAAAAAGTTTTTTCAGTGGAGGGGAAAAGGGAGGAAGTGAGAGGGAAAAAGTAAAGCTTACTCTCATCACATTTGGCTCAAGGAAGGAATAACATGCACACTCAATTTGGCATGAAAATCTATCTTACACTACAGGAAAGTAGGGGAGAAGGGGATAAGCAGGGAAGGGGATGATGGAAGGGAGGGAAAATGGGAGAAGGGAGCAATTAAAAGTAAACACTCTTGGGGAGGAACAAGGTTAAAAAAAGAGAATAGAAGAAATGGGGGGGCAGGATAGGATGGAGGGAAATATAGTTAGTCTTACACAACATGACTATCGTGGAAGTCATTTGCAAAACTACACACTATATAGCCTATATTGAATTGCTCGCCTTCTCAGTAAGGATGGGTGGGGAGGGAGGATGGAAGAGAAGTTGGAACTCAAAGTTTTAGGAACAAAGGTTGAGAATTGTTTTTGTGTACAACTGGGAAATAAGAAATACAGGCAATGGGGTATAGAAATTTATCTTGCCCTACAGAAGAGAGAAGACAGGGATAAGGGAAGGGAGGACACATTGGTGGAAGGGGCAATCAGAATCCAAAGGGTTTTGGAGTGGGGGGAGGGGAGAGATAGAGAGAAAATTTGGAACCCAAAATTTTGTGAAAATGAATGTTGAAAACTTAAAATAAACAAATAAAAAGAAAAAAGAAAAAAACTAATACAGGTTGGTCTTCAGAAAACAGATTTGGTCTATCTGGAGTCATACTCAAAGCTTTTCCATCATGATAGAACCTGTCAGAGCATAAGCTGACTACTAGAATAACCTTTAAGAAGCAAGGGTCATTTCCATACTAAGATGAGGAACTAGAATACTATTTTACTATTCGTTAATGCCAAAAAAAAACACTGAGGAAACATGAGTTACTATTTATGAATATACCTAATCTCCCATCCATTCAAAATCTTCATGAGAACCATCTATATACAAATCAGAGAGCATCCTCATGGCATGTGTTAGAAGGGAACAAGCTAGTTTGCACAAGTAGTACTTAATATTTAACATACCAAATCTTTACCACTTCATAATCAACTGTAAGACATAGAGACTATAAGATCTCATTAAACTTACTGTTTGCTACTTGGGGGATTGGGGGGAACTGATTCCAAAGGATAAAATTGTCTAAAAGGTTCTTTTATAAAATGGTGTCTCCTATCCATGTATCAAAGGTATCCAATATGCTTTGGAAGATATTTTTTTAAAAAACTGTAGTAGCGAAAGTGGGGGATAAGGGGATAAGCAGGGTGGGGGGGATGATAGAAGGGAGGGCATGGGGAGGAGGGAACTCAAAGTGTTAGGATCAACTGTCGAGTAATGTTCTTGCCGCTAGGAAATAAGAAATACAGGTAAAGGGGTATAGAAAGCTATCTGGCCCTACAGGACAAAAAAGAAGACGGAGACAAGGGCAGAGAGGGATGATAGAAGAGAGAGCAGATTGGTCATAGGGGCAATTAGAATGCTTGGTGTTTGGGGGGGAGGGGAGAAAAGCGGAGAAAATTTGTAACCCAAAATTTTGTGAAAATGAATGTTAAAAGTTAAATAAAATTAAATTTAACAAAAAAAAAAAACTGTAGTAGCCTACTGTTTGATGAACCCAAAGACTCCAGCTTCTGGGATAAGCACTCACTATTTAACAAAAACTGCTGGGAAAATTGGAAAATAGTATGGTAGAAACTAGGTGTAGACCAATATCTTACACCATATACCAAAATAAAGTCCAAATGGATACATGATGTAGATATAAATGCTGATACTATAAGTAAACTGGGAGAGGAATAGTTTACCTGTCAGATTTATGGAGAACAGTAGAATTTATGACCAAACAAGAGATAGAGAACATTATGAAATGCAAAATGGATAATTTTTATTACATTCAAGATTTTTATACAAACACAGCCAATGCAACCAAGATTAAGAGGAAAGCAGAAAACTGGGAAAGACTTTTTACAACCAATATCTCTGATAAAGGACTCATTTCTAAAACATATAGAGAACTAAAGCCAAATTCATAAGAATGCAAGTCATTCCCGAATTAATAAATGATCAAAGAATATGAGCAGGCAGTTTTCAGAGGGAGAAATTAAAGATATCTGTAGTAATATCTAAGACACTATTGATTAGAGAAATACAAATCAAAACAACCCTTAAGTACCATATCACAGCTCTCAGATTGGCTAACTTGACAAAACAGGAAAATTATAAATCCTGGAGAAGGGAAAATTGGAACGCTAATGCATTGTTAATGGAGTTGTGAAGTGATCCAACCATTTTGGAGAACAATTTGGAACTATGCCCAAAGGGCTATAAAATGTGCATACTCTTTGACCTAGCAATACTACTTCGAGGGCTGTGTCCCAAAGAAATCATACAAATGGGGAAAGGATCCACAAAACGAAAATATTTATAGCAGCTCCTTTTGTGGTGGTCAAGAATTGGAAATTGAGGGAATGCCCATCAGTTAGGGAATGGCTAAATAAGTTGTTGTATATGAATGTAATGGAATATTGTGCTATAAGAAATGATGAGCAGGCAGACTTCAGAAAAACCTGAAAAGATTTATAAAAATTGATACTGAGTGAGGGGAGTAGAACCAGGAAAAAATTGTACACAGTTACAGTCACATTGTGACTTTGATAGACTTGGTTCTTCTCAGCAATGCAAGCTTCTAAGATAACTCCAAAAGGCTTGTGATGGAAAATGCCGTCCACACCTAGAAAAAGAATTGTGGAGTGTGAATGAGGATCAAAGCAGACTATTTGCTCTCTCTCTTTTTTATTTTGTTTCTTCTTTTTCACAGTTCATTCCATTGGTTATAATTCTTCTTTACAACATGATTAATGTGAAAATATGTTTAATATGAATGTATATGTAGAGCCTATATCAGATTGAACACCATCTTGGGGAGAAGAGAAAGGAGGCAGGGGGACAAAATTGAAAACTCAAAAGCTTGTGGAACTGAATGTTGTAAACTAAAAATAAATCAATAAATTCTGAAAAATAAATTTTTAGAAAAGAAAAAAAGACATTAAAATAAAATCTATTTAGTAACCCTCTGGTAATAAATTCCAGACAAAGCATAAAACAATTGGATGTATTCCCACTAAAGTTAATTGCTACTGTTATGGGACATCTCCAGCATCACCTTATGGCTGGTGATGTCCTCCAAATGCTGTTGTTTCCAGATGATTTGGTGCATTAAGTCAACTCCCCCCTAAAATAGAAACAACTACAGATTCTTCTGGAAAAAAATCTGTATGTGCTTAAAGGAGTTTGGACTGTCCATCCACAGTGGAAAGACCAAGTGCATGAGTAATATCTATTGCCAAGATTTCAACAGGCATTTCATTGAAACATCCTATAAAGCTTATACTTTGATGTGTTCATCTGGGACAGGAAGTCTTGCTCTCTGTAGAAAAAAATCAAGTGTCAGACAAAAATTCTGGACAAAAATGAATGTCAGAGTTGAATAGGAGGAAAGAAGCAGATCGAATTGCCTTCAGGAAATGGCAAAAAAAATTGACCCAAACTTTTCAGGACAGCAAAGACTTTTCTTTTGGCTATTAGCTTTCCTCTCTTGTGGCTTTATAACAGTGGGACAGCTAGATGGTGCAGTGGATAGAGTACCAGGTCTGGAGCCAGGAGACTCCTCTTCCTGAGTTCAAATCTGGTCTCAGACACTTACTAGCTGTGTGTCTCCTGGGCAAGTCACTTAACCCTGTTTGCCTCAGTTTCCTTATCTGTAAAATAAGCTGGAAAAGGAAATGGCAAACCACTCCAGGACCTTTGCCAAGAAAACCAGAAATGGTGTCACAAAGAGTTGGACACAATTGAAATGATTGAACAAGAACAAGACTGCTACCAAAAACTAAAAATAGCTATTACCCAGAGTGCAGCGGCAAGGCACAAGGTAGATGTGAGCTAGCTACAAAATATAGCCAACAAAGAATTTCAAAGAAAAGGAAAAAAAATATTAAGGAACTGAATGACAGAAAGAAAATTTTGGCAGATTATATACAAGAGCAAGGGATGACAAAGTGAATTGCCAGAGAACTACACTCTACAGAGTGCTACACATAAAGTCAAGAGAAAGCAAGCAAGGTCTTCAGCACATTAAGTAAATCCCCCGGAACAAGCTTGTAGGATGACATGAACATAATTCAAACATGGTGGGAAGGAGTGGATGAATTTTAATCTGTACCATTGGAAGGAAATCATGAATAGATGAGACAGCAAATCCATTTTAAACAGTCAGTCTCTGAACAAGCATTTATTAATGGGGAAACATAATGAATTCAATTTTAGACACAAAACTCTAAGCTTTTGTTAACTCTATTTTTTGCTGTTGTTGAATCATCTGTGTCTGACTGTCTGTGACCTCATTTAAGGTTTTCTTGACAAAGATACTGGAATGGTTACTATTTCCTTCTCCAACCCATTTTACAGATGAGGAACTGAGGCAAACAGAGTTAAGTACCTTACCCAGGGTCATATGGCTAGTATGTACGTGAGACAAGATTTGATCTCAGGTCTTCCAGACTCCAGGGCTAGCCAACTCTATATCTTTATGCATGTGAAAATGCAGTATCAATCAATCAACAAGTACATCTTAAGTGGCTATTATCCAAAAGACGTTGTACTAGGTGCCATAGGTTCAACATAAAATTGAAACAAGTCCAGCCCAAAAAGAACTTACAGTCTATCTGGAAAAACAACATTTATATGTCTAAATATACAAAATATAAAATGAATACATTACAAATACATCTTAATTTCAATAACATAGGGAAAGGAGAGTCACTGTGAGTTGATGGAATCAGTGAGGGCTTCAGGTATAACTTGAGAGCTTGAGAGATTTCATTGATCCCAGGGATTCTAAAAGATGGAAAGGAATGCATTCCAGACATTGGGGGACATCACATGCAAAAGTATGGAGATGGGAAATATACTGGAATATGTGAGGAAGAGCAAGGAGGTTAATTGGGGTTGGAATTCAGAGAACATTAAGGGGATTAAGGGTAAGGTCTGGAAAGCAATAAACTGGAGCCAGATTGCAAAGGCTCTAAATGCCAAGAAGAGAAGTTTGAATTTAATCCTGGAGCAATAGGGAGCTACTGGAACTTCGTACAGATGACAGACATGATCTGACCTATGTTTTAGTAATCCCACTTTGGCAGCTGTGTGAGAATGTATTGGATAGGGGAAAGACTAGCCTCAAAAAGACCAATAAGAAGTTTTTTAAAATAGTAGGAGAAAGATGTATTAAGAGATTAAAAGAGGGTGGTGTTCAGGAAAGCAAAGAAAAGAAAATTGATGCAAGAAGTGCTGAGAATAATAAATGTTTTTCTCTATGTAATTAGAAGCAGCTGAGCTGAAGAGAAGCCCTGACTTGGAATTAAAAACACCTCAAGATCAAGTCTCAGATTTGCTGTTTGCAAGCTATATATGACTTGGGAAATGACACCAAAGCTCACTAAACCTGTTTTTTTTTTATCTGTAACCTGGAATAATATTGAACTACCTACCTCACAAGGTTGTTCTGAGTATTAAATGTGATAATGTATGTAAAACAATTGGTAAACCATAAAGTTCTATGTAAATGTCAGCTGTCACTATAAGTGGGAAAAATGTACTTTGTAATCAAGATCAAATAGAAATAATTGGAAGCTGGCACATATTCGATATGATTTAAATTTTATTTTTAAACATAAAATCTGAATAGTGTATGAAAGTCATGTGCATTTGACTAGCCAAATAGAAATCTCTTCCAAGTGTTAGCTATTGACTTCATGCCATGTCTTTACATTTTTTCAATGAAACCATGGAAATAAATATTGATCTATATATCCAAGATCTAAAAGTAATCAAAGTGAACATAATATGACTTAGAAGTTAATCTAGAATCCTTCAACAACAAGAAATAAAAATAATAACAGCTTACATTTATGTAACTCTTTTAGGTTACAAATATGTCCAACATATATTTCATTCTCATGTATTTCATTCCATTCAGATTTTTTAAAAATAATAAGGTAGTATTATAAATGACATAAGGCCCATTTCCTATATGAGAAACGAGAGGCTCAGAGAGCTTTGGTGAATTGATCAGGTCACTCAGTGAGTAAGTGACAGAGATAGAATTCAAATCTGTTTTCTAACTTCAAGTCCAGCGTTCAGTTTTCTATGTCATGCTTTATGAAGTTCAAGAGCAAATACTGAATCTTTTCTCTATTGTTAATAAAAGTCTATTTCCTATTGATGGATACTTATTCTCTCTTAATTGAGTGATTCTGAGAGCATTATCAAATGAATAGGGGAATGGATGGATGGAAAAAAGTATGCAAGATGGTAATGGGACCAAGTAAAATTCTTAAGGGTAGACGAAATTTTGTAATGTAATGATTTTAGAAAACTACAAAGAAAATGAAAATAAGCAGTATCCTAAGAAGTATTACATATACATGTGCACTGGCACCTTGATAAGAGACAATTGTCAACTTCTGATGGGTTTCCTAAGAAATGAAGTCTTGGCTGCTTTCCAATTACTAAGGCTGCCAGCTATAAGATAGTATATCTGGGATTCAGGAGTATGGATTCTTGTCAGAAGAGCTTTGCTGGGGGGAGGAGCCAAGATGGTGGAGTAGAAAGATACACACATGCTAGCTCCAAACCCACAGCCCATAAAATATCTGTAAAGAAGAACTCCCAACAAATTCTGGAGCAGCAGAAGCCACAGAACAACGGAGTGGAGGAGATTTCTGCTCCAGAGAGCCTGAAAACCTGACACAAAAGGTCCGTTGCGCCCTGGACCCAGAGCAGAGTCCAACCCTGCCTTGGCCATGAGGAGCAGATCCCAGCAGGCTTCAGGGGCAGAATCTCCAGGGGCCAACAGGTCCCTCCACCCACAGGTGCTGGGGGTGAGTGAGAGTCTTTTCGGCTCCTCGAGAGGGGAGCGGGGTGTCTCCATAGCTCGGGCCCCCTTGGAAGGCAGCAGTGGAGGCGGCAGCAGACAAGGGCTCCCAAAGCAGTCAGGAGCCTGGATTCATTGTTGAAGGTCTCTGCATAAACCCCCTGAGGGAACTGAGACCCGTGTGGCTACCCTGTCCCCACCTGAGCACCTGAACTTAATCTCACACTGAATAGCAGCCCTGCCTCTGCCAAAAGCCCTGAGGCTGGGAAGCAGCATTGAATCTCAGACCCTAAGCACTAGCTGGGTGGATCTGGAGGTGAGGTGGGTGTGGAAAGAAAACTCAGAAATCACTGGCTGGGAAAATGCCCAGAAAAGGGGAAAAAAAATAAGACTATAGAAGGTTACTTTCCTGGTGAACAGATATTTCCTCCCTTCTTTTCTGATGAGGAAGAACAATGTTTACCATCAGGGAAAGACACAGAAGTCAAGGCTTCTGTATCCCAAACATCCAAAATAACTATTCCATGGGCTCAGGCCATGGAAGAGCTCAAAAAGGATTTTGAAAATCAAGTTAGAGAGGTGGAGGAAAAACTGGGAAGAGAAATGAGAGAGGTGAAAGAAAAGCATGAAAAGCAGGTCAACACCTTGCTAAAGGAGACCCAAAAAATGCTGAAAAAAAATAACACCTTGAAAAATAGGCTAATTCAATTGGCAAAAGAGGTTCAAAAAACCAATGGGGAGAAGAATGCCTTAAAAAGCAGAATTAGCCAAATGGAAAAGGAGGTTCAAAAGCTCAATGAAGAAAATAGTTCTTTCAAAATTAGAATGGAACAGATGGAGGCTAATGACTTTATGAGAAACCAAGAAATCACAAAACAAAACCAAAAGAATGAAAAAATGGAAGGGAATGTGAAATATCTCATTGGAAAAACAACTGACCTGGAAAATAGATCCAGGAGAGACAATTTAAAAATTATGGGACTACCTGAAAGCCATGATCAAAAGAAGAGCCTACACATCATCTTTCATGAAATTATCAAGGAAAACTGCCCTGAGATTCTAGAACCAGAGGGCAAAATAAGTATTCAAGGAATGCACTGATCACCACCTGAAAGAGATGCAAAAAGAGAAACTCCTAGGAACATTGTGGCCAAATTCCAAAGTTCCGTGGTCAAGGAGAAAATATTGCAAGCAGCTAGAAAGAAACAATTCAAGTATTGTGGAAATACAATCAGGATAACACAAGCTCTAGCAGCTTCTACATTAAGGGATTGAAGGGCCTGGAATACGATATTCCAGAAGTCAAAGGAACTAGGACTAAGACCAAGAATCATCTACCCAGCAAAACTGAGTATAATACTTCAGGGGAAAAAATGGTCTTTCAATGAAATTGGGGACTTTCAAGCATTCTTGATGAAAAGGTCAGAGCTGAAAAGAAAATTTGACTCTCAAACACAAGAATGAAGAGAAGCATGAAAAGGTAAACAGCAAAGAGAAGTCATAAGGGACTTACTAAAGTTGAACTGTTTACATTCTTCCATGCAAAGAAAATATTTGTAACTCTTGAAACTTTTCAGTCTCTGGGTAGTGGGTGGGATTACACACAGAGAGAGAGAGAGAGAGAGAGAGAGAGAGAGAGAGACAGACAGAGAGACAGAGAGCACAGAGTGAATTGAATAGGTTGGGATCATATCTTAAAAAAATGAAATTAAGCGGTGAGAGAGAAATATATTGGAAGGAGAAAGGGAGAAATGGAATAGGGCAAATTATCTCTCATAAAAGAGGCAAGCAAAAGACTTTTTGTGGAGGGAAAAAGAAGGGAGGTGAGAGAAAAACATGAAGTTTACTCTCATCACATTCCACTAAAGGAAGGAATAAAATGCACACTCATTTTGGTATGAAAACCTATCTTACTATACAGGAAAGTGGGGGATAAGGGGATAAGCAGGGTGGGGGCGATGATGAAAGGGAGAGCAATGGGAGGAGGGAGCAATTTGAAGTCAACACTCTTGGGGAGGGACAGGATCAAAAGAGAGAATAGAAGCAATGGGGGGCAGGATAGGATGGAGGGAATTATAGTTAGTCTTACACAACACAACTATCATGGAAGTCATTTGCACAACTACACAGATATGGCCTATATTGAATTGCTTGCCTTCCAAAGGGAAGGGATGGGGAGGGAGGGATGAAGAGAAGTTGGAACTCAACTTAAACTACACCTAGAGTTTTCCCAATCATATGTCCTCGTACCATGCATTTGTGTAGGCTATTTACTATGCCTAAAACCTCTTGTCTGCCTAGTCAAATCTTCTTCTTCCTTTTATGCTTAGCTCAGGTGTCATCTTCATGAAGTGCTCCCTGATTCCTCTATATTGAAAGTACTTTTTCTAGAAATCTCTTTTGCCCCTACAACATTCTACCTTGTATAATACTCATTTGTGGATCTTACATGTCCCTCAGCCTCCTTCAATTATGTTGAAGAGCAGAAACTATATGGATTTTTTAAAATATTTTTCATCTTAGGCTCTCCAGAATTTAGTATAGTGTCTTGCATATAATATCAAACATTTACTCAACAACTGAATTGAATCAAATTGCCTTTTTATCAACATAATGGGTTTTTTTAAGTCTCTACCAAACTGCCTCCTTCAGGACAGCAGAGGACAATAGCAACAGCCAAATCCTCATTGCCAAGTTTCCCAAGAGCTGAGATTCTGCTCCACAGGGATCTATCATTGTTTGAATGATGGTAAGTCCAAGAAGTCCTTAAGTTCTCCTCTGGGCCAATGTCATTCTCTATCAGGCTTGTTCATATTGTGCTTTACCAGTGTCCCAATGACTAAAGAAATCTCAGTGCCTCTCACCCTAGGATGCTTTTTTTTCTGATGTGTTATTTGTTTGAATTTTTTTGTCTGTTTTGGTGTGAACTATGAGGAATTCCAACTTAAGAAATATCTCCACTGATGTCAACTATTACAACTTTTCAGTAAATTATACTCTTAGTGAGTTACTTGGGGCACTAAGTTAAGCATGTTGCCCACAGTCACACAATCAGTATATAAGAATTCGAACTTGAATTCATCTTTTCTGACTGTAAGGCCAGTTCAGTGTCTGCTATACCATCACTACATCTCTTACTAAATTAAGTAAGATATTATTATCCTCATTTGCCCGTAATCTTAGCCACTTTTCTATTTTTTCAGCTACCTAATCCCCATCTCCCATAGTTCAACATTTCAACATTCACAGTTTTTACTTTTGCATTGTTTTCTAGGGATTTGGCCACCCTAGAAGTTGAGGATTAACTGTGTAATAATGCAGACGAAAGGTAATAAGAAGCAGATTACTCACATGTATGGAGATAAGGAAATTATAAAAGATGTGTCATGTAGAATGGCCAAGACTCGGTAATGCATTGTAGGTGCTGAAAAAGGAGGAAGGAACAAAAAATAATTCTGAAGTCATGAACCTAAGTCACTGTGAAAATGGTGATATCTTCAAAAGAAGAAGAAAAGGGAATGTTTAGAGAGGGATAGATTTGGGTGAATGGATGAGCTCAGTTTTGAACTATTATGATATAGATATGCATGTATATAAACACTTGCATATACATACACACATACACACACACACACACACACACACACCAACAAATTACTAGTCTTTTATAAGCACAATGCATCAGCAATGTCTAGCATTGAATATATGTGCATTGAATTCAAAGTCATCTCATCTGTCTCATTTTCTTAGACTTATGTGAATCATGTGAGAACATTGCCCACTTATTCCTTGAGCTGTTTTGAGAACATCTTATTCTGGATGAACAGTAATCCCTGGCATCAGTGTATAGTAAAAAGTGCACTAAACTTGAAGCTCTATACTTGAGGTAAAGCAGCCTAAGTTTGAGGGCTAGGTCCTCTACCTGTGGCCTGTGTTACCTTGGGCAAGTTACTTAACCTGTCTGGTCAGTTTTCTCCCCTTGTAAAAGGATGGGGGATGTGGGCTATCTGATTTCTAAGATCCCCTCCTATGATCTTATGATGGAGGCTTCTGGTTGATCGGTTTCATATATATATAAACTTCTTAGAGGTCTTCAGTGACACAGAATGATTGTCTCATACCCTTATATGGTTTTAAGTTCATTTTGATGATTTACTAACTTCTTTATGGAGGAAAAAAACTGATTCCAAACCAGCAATAAAGAAAAATTTCCATAAAAGACTAATTGTGAGAAAGGAAATAAATCAAAGGGATGGTGGCTTAGACATATTTAATCATTATTGTTTAATGAAACCCTAATAGTGGATTTGCTAGACTAAACCCAGCTGTCAGGTGCCAGATCAATCAGATTCTGATTCAATATGAGGTCACCTACCCTGCTAGGTCTTTTGCTTCCCCCACCACAAGGTAAGGTTTGCTTTATTGGTATACGGAACCATTATATCACATGTAAGAAAAAAGAGTTATAAAGAAAATAATTCAACGAAAATTCCACATCATTCTCCTTCCCCTACACTCTGCAATCCAGCTAAACTGACCTCTTCTCCATCCCTTACACCTGGTACTCCATCTCCATACTTTCCCACTCATTATATCCCATACCTGTAATCCACTCCCTTCAGCTCATAGAACCCCTTCCTTATTCTGAGATCCAGCTTATGAACTACCGTCTACACAAAACTTTTCTCAGTCTCCCATCTGCTTGTGACCTTCATCCCTAATTCATTTATTTGTATTTATCTATTTTGTATATATTTGTATTTATTCTCTTTATACTATATAAATATATACACATATGCAAATATATACATATATCCACATGCATATGTATTGCATATGTGCATATACATATATATATATATATATACTGTTTTTTCCATAAGAATTAAGCTTCTTGAAAGATTATTCCATTCTTTGTATTTATATCCCTGCACCTCGTATAGTGCCTGGCAGACACTAGGCACATAATAAATACCTCTCTAATTGATTAAAATTAAATCATGGTTATGTAGCATTAATTTGATAAGGAGCTTGTAACTGATTTATTAGGTGAAATGAGACCAATTGCTTGCATAAAGAGTAAGAGTTAGTGCTCACTTCAGCAGTATATATTGGAATGATACAGAGACTAGCCACTGCACAAGGAGAAAATGCAAGTTTGTGAAATGTTCCTTTGCTTCTTTTATAGAGTAGATCTTATTCTACTCTTACTGTCCTAATGACTTCCAGATCACAAGCAGGAACTGCAGTTGTTTTCTTTTAGGCCAAGAACTTTTGTCACAGTCCTCACATATTAAAAAGTGACATTGAAAAACAATGTGTGTAGAGTACTGGGAGTTGGTTACACTTCCCAAGTTCCCCTGGAAAATGTAACTCCTGCCTCCTATAAACTATTCCTTGTATACGTAGAAAAGCATATTGTCCATATACATGTACCTTTCACAAAACTCATTGAGTTGGAAAACAGATGGAAGGACAGAGGTTGGAGTCAGGGGCAAGAGGTAACATGATACAGTGATTTTAAGTCAAAATTCAAACCCTACCTCTATTATGACTTGTGTGATTTTGGAGAAGTTATTTCACCTAGTGGGCCTTGATTTCCTCATCTGTAGATTGTACAGATCTGGAGATCTGGAGATCTGGAGATTTAACCAGATGTCCTCTAAAATTCATTCTATCTCTAAATCTATGATTATCTGAATGTTGAATTCAAAAGTGTTGTACCAATTGGTTTGCCAAAGACAGGAAAAAGAGGAATCTCACCAGAAATATATATATATGTATATGTGCATATACACACATGTGTTTGTGTGTGTGTACATATACGTGTGTATATATTCATTCAACCCCCTTATATGCACATTGAGTGTTTTCCCAAACCTTCAACCTTACCCAAAATGTCCAACATTTGGCCAAGGTTATAAATTCTTGGAACTTCTGTCCTAGGATATTTTTGACCCCAAGAATGATATGCTGAATTCAGAACCCATGGCTTTTCGATCGAAGCTCTGATATCATTCCCTGAAGTAAAGCTCCAGCCTCCACAGGAAGATAGAAGGAATCAGACTTCCTTCAGCTCAGCTGCCATCTTTTACAGCAGGCCTTTTATGATCCCCCACACTCACCCCTTCTAGTTATTAGCGTTCTTTCCCTTGTTTATATAACCCGTATACATTGTGTGTCCCCTTAATAGAATATAAGCTCCTGAAAGACAGGAAATTTTTGGTCTTTGTAATCCCAGCATCCAGAACAATGTCTTTCATGCAGTGTATTTGATACCACTTAATAAATGTTTGAATTGAATTAAACCCAGAAAACCTAAAGGGTTCATCAGCCCCTACAATTATTTGACTAAATGTAAGACAAAATCCTAAAGAGAACCCCTAGTTTGAACATGCAAGATTGCCTGTCTACTGCCTTAGAGAATTAACCACTTTTGCATTCATGGTCCACGTGCTGACAAACCAGCATTTTTTCAATGATTGTATGGGATATTTAGATAGTTCCCATAGTTCTATTTATAATGAGCCAGCTAACTATTCAAGGCTTCCAAGCTTTAAAAAGTGAGGACTGGCTCGCCATGCTTGCCAAACTGGCAAGGTAATTCTTTATTCCACTTAAATAAGTGGTATATTCTGGCTGAATTGAGGATTGGAAATCAAGATGGAGGGAGGAAAATAATATAAATGGAATGTAAATAAAACTTTGAAGAAAATAAGAATCTCTTCTGGTCCCTGAGGATTCTATTAATTCTTTCCATTTGTTCTCCTCCCTCCCCTTGCCCCACCAGATTGTTCATCCCTCTCTCCTCAACAAATATCATCCAATACCCCTACCTTTCTCTTTCTCCTCGCAATCTTCCTCATTATCTCTTTTGCTGTCAGTTCTCACCCTTCTAACCATTTACTTTAGTAAATGTAGACATAGGCAAGTGCTGCTGTCACCACAGCTACAGCTACACATTCGTATTTACTCAGTGATTACAGGTGCATTTTTTGAAAATGAGACAGATCACAGAGACTGAAGCACATTCCACATCAAAAACTAGATAACTAAGACTCCAAATGCACCAAATGACCAATAAAGGCAATTATTATTTCCCCACAAATTTTAACATGACCATGTCTGAGTTCAGACACAACCCAGAAAGGCGTGGTAAGGACTCTTTGTCCATCACTTACATGATGCTTGATTGAGCTGAAATAAAATAGGAGATATTAAAAACATATCCCTGCCCATGACACCTGGCCACAGTCCTCAGAGTTCAAATAGTAGAAATCGGTATTTAGTTATATGACAAATTCTGAAATACCCAGTCTTGCTCTTCCTTTGACATATATACACAAAAATCGCAACTATAACTATGTGACCGCTCGGGGCCTATGGGCCAATGAGCTACCCAACAGTACCCACTCTACATCAGTCAATAGCTTCCTGTCTATTCAGGCCTATACGTAGTAACCTTTGCTGTGTAGTGCCCGTACTAGAACAACAGGAGGAAGTCAAGAGTCCCTTCAAGTCAATATTGGTTTTACACCAATATCGCGGGAGCCTGAGTGACCATCATCTCAGACAACACAATAGCAAAAATATACTTGATTAAAAGATAGAAAAAAGGTAGCTTCATTATGCTGAAAGGTACTACAGACAGTGAATTAATATCAATATTTAAGTTATTTGAACCAAATAGTATAACATGTAAATGTGTAAAGAAAAAGCTAAATGGATTATAAGGAAAAATAGATAATAATCTGTAATAGAAAGACCTCTCTCTACTCCTTTTAGAGCTAATCAAATATAAACAAGAAAGAAATGAAGGACCTACATAGAATTTTAGGAAAGTTCAATGTGATAGATGTCTGGCAATCATCAAATGGAAATAGCAAAGAATAGACATTCTCTGCTCTGTGCGTGGCACCTTTATAAAAACTTGTAGGTATTGAATGAAAAAAATGATTGCACATTCAGTTCTGAAGTTTTATTCTAAAAGGCAGTAGGCTGAGTGAGCTGATTCCTGACTTCTACCATCCTAATTCTATATTGTCCACTGCCTTCAGATTAATATTCAAAGCAAAATCATTTCTATTATGTCATTTACCTATTCCAAAACTACAATAGTTTTCTTATTACCTATCAGATTAAGTCCTGGTAACAGGAAAACAGTTAAGTCCTGACTAACAAATTATTTAGAAAAGAACTTGCCATTTGATTAAAAATTTCTGGGAAAACTGGAATGCAGTCTGGCAAAAATTAGTCTTAAACCAACACCTTATGCCACATTCAACAATACTTTCTAAATGGATACATGACCTTAATAGTACAGAATATACCATAAAACATTAAAAGAGAAGCAAATCACATACGTTTCACAACTATGAATAGGAAACATATTCTTAATGAAACAAGGTATAGAGGAAATCACAAAAGATAAAACATGTGACTTAGATTATATAAAGCTGAAAAGCTTCTGCACACACAAAATCAATGCACCTAGGATGAAGAGAAAAGCAGTCAAGTGTGAAAAAAAATTTTTTTCTCAATTTTCTCTGTTAAGGGTTTGATATCCAAGATATATATAGAATTGAACAGTGTAACACCAAAGCAACACCCATAGCAGTTGCTATGAATAAACATACATATTCCCAGGGTTTGTTCATAAAATATAATAAACTCTTACTCCAAAACAAAACCAAAATATTTATTTGAAATATTCCTATTGAGATACCAGAAGGCAAGATATAGTAATGTATTCATCATCAATCCAGGGAGCACCAACATTTCTCTCCATCAAGTCTCCCCACAAGCAAGTTCTTCCCTCTCCTTGGTTCTCCTTCTCCCTGGTTCTTCTGCCCACACTTTTCCCTCCAAGTAATACAATATATACTATTTCCAATCAAAGATTGGACACATAATTGTCTTAGAGTGGCTTGGAAATCAGCACTTAATTGGGAAGGTGTAGGAATCCCTGTGACCCAGAGCCTAATTGGCTCCACACCATGTGAGGCCTATCAATGGGTGGGGAAGATCTTATATCTCATTAACATTACAAACAGACAGGTAGATATACACAATATGTATATACACACATATACATATATAACATGTATATAATATGTACATGTTTGTGTATGTATATATGTGTGTGTATATATATATATATGCAATCACACACATACATGTGACCAAAAATTGGTCCCCAATAGATAAGTGGTCAAAAATATGAACAAATAGTTCTCAAAAGAATTGAAAACTGATTAAATACCAACTACCTATCTTGTCATTCAATGCTCTTCATAACTCCATTTTGCCTATCCATTTTATTTTTCATTAATCCTCCAATAGTAACCTGCTACATTCAGGCTGGTCTTTGGCTGGAAGTTGTAAAAAGGCAGGTTCAGCCTCAATGTCAGGAAAATTTTCCTAACAATTAAAACTTTCCACAAATAGAATCTACCACCTCAAGAAATAGCAGGTCCCCTCTATGGGGAGATCTCTAAGAAGATTCTGGATTGGTACTTGTCAGATCTGTTAAAGTGGGGATTCTTTTCAGATATAAATTGGATCAGATACCACGGAGAGCTCTTCAAGCTCTAAAATTCTATGATTTAGTCTCCATAAAATGAAATGCTAACTTCTTACAGCTGATTGCTATCTCCATGACTTTGCCTATGCTGTTTTTCTTGCTCTAAATGCCCTCCCTTCCTAGTCAATGCAAATTCTATCCATCTCTCACTCTCTTCTCCTCCATGAAACCTTCCGTGATTACTCCAGCTGACACTGTTTTATGTCCTCAGAACTCCTGTGGCACTTGCAATATGTGTAAAACAATTAAATAGCTGATTATATGTTGTTTGGTACTGCTCATTAGTTGTTTCTTGTGAGAACACCCTCTCTTCCTAACAATTTTGTCAGCTTCTCAAGGGTAGACTCATGATTTATATTTCCTTTGTATCCTTCACAGTTTTCTGTGCATGGTAAGTAGTCGATGCTATTAGGGTTGCAGTATCCCAGAGGACAATCATCCACCCATCTATTCATTTATTTAATTAGCAAGTATTTACTGTCTATTACATGTCAAGCCAGTCCTAGGCACTGTGGATACAAAGATAAAGTATAATAGCCCTTGCCTTAAACAATTATTTGGGGTTCTTTAAGAAAAAAAAATGAGCATTTTGTGTTTGGTGAGGTTGAAGGATATCACAGTAGTAATCTATTTCTAATGATTCTGAATTAGGAAGACAAGTTTAAATCCAAAATGAGCCACTTACTAGCTATGTGGCCTTATACAAGTCATTTAACCTCTGTTTGCCTCAGTTTCTTAAGCTATAAAATTGGAAGAATAATGACACTTACCTCCCAGGATTGCTGTGAGGACTGAATGAGACAATATTTGTAAAAGCCATAGCACAGTGTCTGGCATGTAGTTGGTGCTTCACAAAAACTTGTTCCATTCTTCCCCTTCCCTTTCCATCACAGGACCTTGCCCTCTCTGTTTTGTAAGGCCATCTAACTCAACCATTCTCATATAGTGATATCCAAGAGTATGTTAGTAAATGTGTAACCACCTGCCCTCTGGGAGAAAAGAAATGCATGCATTTTAAGTTCATCTGCATTATTAATATTTTTCCATCACTTTCTTATGTCTAAACAATCAAGAAAACATAAATTAAGCTGTCTTTTTTAACATTTGCCAATTTTTCAGGTATATAAATGCAAACTTATATTTTAACAATGGACAACTGGTTTGAACTGGCCTCAGAACACTAATACCTGAAAAATATATGAAGAAAGAGAATTTTTACCCTTTAATCTCTAGGTCTTCCCCGCCCATCCTTTAGCCACTGAGGACTCCTTCCTCTCATGAGAACGACTTGGCAATTTATTTCATTACACACATCTTTCTCTGCCACCACCCCCCCATAGACAATCCACTACCACTTCCTGCTGCTGCCTAACCTCCAGCCCCCTCAGGTGCCAAACATCCCTCTGGTCACAAACCTTGCATCTTTCATCTCCTGCTAGATGCAACATGTCCCCAGAGGGAAGAAGGCAAGGGGCAGGGTTGGTCATCTTCCATATACCCCAAAGCAATGACTTCCAACTGTACCAGAACAAGGCAAGTTCCACCTCCTGTTGACAGCTAGATCTCCTAACCTTCCAGCAGGAAAGACAAACAACCTGCCCTTTGACCTTAGACTTTCTATCTCCTGTTGTATCTGTCCCCTGAGGGAAGAAGAAGAGAAAAGTTGGTGAGAAACCGGACTTCTCTCAACAGAGCTGTAGAGTCAACTTTCATATCCCCCTGAACCCTTTCCTTCCTAATCTCCACCCTACGGAGGGAGGAAGAATAGTGAAATGGGACCACCCATTTGATTATCTGACTGTACGCCTCCTATCTCATACTGTACTTGTCACTAATTGATTTCCAGACTCCTTTGAAAAAAAGAAGTGGCACCCTCCAAAATCCCTTCTCAGATTTATGCACATCCTTCATGCACTCCAAAGTCCAGCCAAACTGACCTTCTTGTTTGTCCTTACACAATATACTCCACCTCTCTTTTCCATGTCTTTGCATTGGCTACACAATCCCAGCTTCCAATCCCACCCCATGCTGGAATTCTCTCCCTTACCTCTACTCTTAGAAACTTTTCTTTCCTTCAAAACTCAGCTCAAAAGCCAACTTCTACTTGAAACTTCTCCCAATTTCTTCAATCGTTAGTCCCTCCACTCCAAAATTGCCATGTATTGTGTGTGTGTGTGCGTGTGTCTGTATGATAACCTCTAAATGCTCTAGGCCATATGTTACAGAAAAGGTGCTGACCTACATTGATGGAGTTTATTCATCTGGAAGTACATGGCAATGAAACCAATGGTTCGTATACTGCCTCCCATTGGCTCTGCCCTGGGGAACGTGGGTTTTGATAGATAGGTTAGTTGTTTGTTTGTTTTTTAATCTTATCTTTCTGGAAACTAAGAGGTCAAGAAGTCACTTCTTGGTCATTTCCAAATCATGTCACAGTATTCATTCCCCCCATCTTCTTGCTTCCTGCTACATGTGGTCATCCCTCATCACAATATAAGCTCCTTGAGGGCATGGATTGTCTTCCTGGTTTGCTTGCTTGTTTGTTTGTTTTTCTTTACCCATCACTCAGCACAATACCTGACCCATAATATGCACTTAATAAATGCTCTTTTCATTCATTTATTCACGTGATATCTCTAGCACCTAATACAGTGCCTAGCACATAGTAAATGCTAAATAAATGCTTGTAGAGTTATTAGTTGTTAATTCTGGTAACAAGTTACCATACTTTAGGGTGCTCATATTATGTGCCAAACACTGTGCTGAGCACTGGGGATACAAGAGTAAGCAAACAAAATGGCCTCTGTCCTAAAGTGTCTGCATTCTTACTTTACTCACTTACCACTGAGTGTTAAAAAAAAAATAAACAATATATCTGTATTTATATATCAGAATGATAAGCCAGTTCTGGAGGGAACACTCATCTGGACTTGTAATTTGGCAGCCTGTGTTTACTAAATAGGCCATCTGTGGTCAAACTGAAACGTTCTCTTTTCAACCTGTTCTGTGGGTCTCACCCAGACATAGGCCAAGAACTCTGGACATAGTTTCCCTTATAAGTAGCTAATAGTCCTGCTCTTCCACTTTGACATAATAGAGCTTAATAGATAGATAGATAGATGAAGCCAATGTTCTAGGACTTAGAACTGACAAAAGTGGAACTGACTGAATCTGGAAAGTTGGACTGTATTGCTGCTAAATCATTTGAATGTGGTTAATATGTTTGTACATTTCTAAATGCACAAGGTCCCCTGAAACTTTTCCTTAGCATACCTTACCACTTCCACCCCCGGGAACCTCAGGTCCTTTGTAGCTTCTGCCACTGCTGCTACTACCTATGAGACCCTTAAAATTTATACGGTAACCTCTATAAACAATAAAGAATGACTGTACCATGTGGCAATTTCTAAGAGAAAGATCACTTAATAATTCTCAACTTTTGGAAACTCAGGGAAAATCCAATAGTGAAACATCTTTCCATCTCCACCTCCAAAAATGATAACTTCATCAAGCTAGACTCCATTTCTAAACTTCTCTGAGAAAGAACAGCCTTCCTCTTCTAAATCTTCATTATTTCATTCCTTCCTTATATGTCAGGAGAAATAAATAATGATAAGTTATGTAATCAGTTTCCATCACCAAACATAATAAACAAAAGATTGGTTTCTTTCCCAGCAGTTGTCAAATTCTCTTCCCCCTCCTTTTCTTAGACACCAATGTTATGTATTATTGATAGAAAATTATTCAAAAGAAAAAAATTTTTAAATATGAGTTTTAGCTAATTCCTGGTTTCAGTCTCTAGAGAGAAAATAAGCAAAAAGAAGACCCACTTCACACACCCAATAAAACCAAAGTAAAAGTCGCAAGAGTGAACAGCTTATTAGAAAGGGAAATGTGGGGCCAAAAGGAGTGTTTGTTTTGAGAGCAGCTGGAGAGAGTTGGAAAAAAATCAGAAGGAAGTTATTGAAGTGATCACAGGATCATAGAAGTCATGCTAAAAGAGATCACAGAGGCCTCGAGGCCAATTTTCTCATTTTAAAGATGGAGAAAATGAGACCTAGGGAAATTCAGTGATTTTTCCAAGGTCACATGTAGTAAATGTGAGACACAGGAATTAAGCCCAGGTGCCTTGTATTTAGAGCCAGTGTCCTTCCTATTGTACCATGTTGGTGCTAAGAAAAGCCTCTAATTTGTTTTTATTTTTAAAGACAGAGAAATATGTGTGGTTACATGTTCATGTATTCCTCCTCCAAAGCCCAACTCCAATGCGTCTTTGTAGTCTGAAGGTGACCTTATACTGTCAAAGGCTGGGACAGGCATTAATGAGTACAGTTTGGGTACAGAGATTCAATCACGTCTGAATCCAGCCAACTGTTTCATCATCTAGCCCACACCACTCCATGTTAGCCAGACAGATAGCCTGGATTTGACTTTGTCAAATGATTTTCTGAAACCAAGCTAAACACTATCTATAGCATTCCCTGCTTTGCACCTGTCAAAAAAAGGAAATGAGATTTGTCTGATTAAGCTGTTCTTTTTTTTAATTTATGTATTTATTTACTTATTTTTAGTTTTCAACATTCACTTCCGATTTTGAGTTCTAAATTTTCCCCCCCCTCCTTCTTCTTCCCCCTCCCCAAGAGGGCATGCAATATGATATAGGCAATACATATACATTCATATTAAACATATTTTTGCATTAGTCATATTGTAAAGAAGAATTAGAACCAATGAGAAAAGCCCTGAGAAAGAAGAAACAAAAAGAGAGAGAAAAGAGAGAGAGAGAGCAAAGAGTATGCTTTGATCTGCATTCAGACTACATAGTTCTTTCTCTGGATGTATTCAGCATTTTCCATCATGAGTGTTTTGGAGTTGTCTTAGATCCTCGCATTGCTGGGAAGAGCTATGTTTATCAAAGTTGGTTGTAGCACAGTGTTGCTGTTGCTGTATACAATGTTATCCTGGTTCTTCTCACTTCATTTAGTATCAGTTCATGTAAGTCTTCCCAGGTTTTTTCTTAAGTCCATCAATTCATCGTTAACAAAAGTATCCCATTACATTCATATACCACAAGTTGTTTAGCCATTCCCCAATTAATGGGCATCCCCTCAATTTCAGCACCTGTTCTTAATGAACCTATGGTATCCTTTTCTAGATGTTTACTATTCAACTCTTTGATAATCATCTAGAAATTTTGGCAAGAATCATGTTAAGATCACTGACCTATAGCTTCAAATTCCATTCTCTTCAGTTGAAAATTGGGAAATTTGCCCTTCTCTGCTCTTATGATGTCTTCTTTCCTGTTCCCTATAGCCTTTCAAAGATTTTTGGCAATGACTTGGCAATTTCGTCTGTCAGTTGGCCTTTTCGGTATCTAGGAATATCACTCATATGGTTCAAGTTCACCTGGGTCAGGTGACTTGAACTCTCCTAAGGCAACTAGCTGCTTTCTTCTTATCTTCTTACATATCTTGGCTATGTCAACTTAACCACCTTTGTTCAATCCTTTATACAGTTCAATGATCATTATCTTTACCAGAGAAAAAAGAAATAAAATAAGAATTTATTAATGCTGTATCTTGTCCCATCTACCATCAAAACAGTCCCTTCCATTGATCCCTTCTTGACCAGTATAGTTTAATTTTTTTCTTTGTTTTCCTCTCTAACCTCAGCTGACTTTGAGCTTTAGCTTTTCTGACCTTTTTTTTTAGTTTAGAAGGAAATTTATTAGACCCTCTGGTAGAGAAGGAAAGGCAAAAGTAAGTTTCCTCCTCAGTCTCTGTGAGGTATATATTATAGGCTTCAGAGAAGAAATGGAAATTTATAAAACTGTGCTCTTTGAGCACAGCTGAATTGCAGTAGCACAAAGGAAACATGAGATGGACAAATCTAGCGACATTTCCATCCCAAATATTCAAATGGACTATTTGTGTCCAACTTGTGGTAGATCCTTCTGAGCTTGTATTGGACTGATCAGCCACAGGCAAATGCATCACATCTACGGTGACCCCAACATTGTGATGACAGTAGTCCTATAAGAGTAGGAAGGAAGAACAATGACCAGTAGACAAATACCACTAAGTAATTAAGCTATTTTGTAAAAAGAGTAGTTTTTAGGCAAAGTTCATTGAGATATATCTCAGTAAGCAGAATCATCCAAATTAAAGTTGGTTGAGATGTAAAAATAAACACTCAAATTTGAGGAACTCAAAACACAAGCTTTGGGTGGACCTAAGAGCTAAGTGGGGTACAAGTATGTATTACCATTCAGCTTCCCTGGGAACCACTCCAAGGTCAGTCAATTTCTACCCATATCATGCTAGATTCAAATAATATTAATAAATAAGGTTGTCCTACAAAAGGTTGTCCTAATAAAATATTGTCCTACAATACCCATTTGGACTTAAAGTTCAACATTCTCAGAAGCAGAAATCATAATTACAGAAATAGAAAGCTAGATTTGTGGCTACAAGGGAAGTTCATTAAAAAAAACTTACTGAATAGTATTTTCCTCACTACCTATCTCTCATTTAGAGCTTGATAGAATTTCTTTTAAGGAGTTAAGCAGAGGAGACAAACCTTATTAAACAGACTATAGGTAAACTAAGTCAGGTTACAGATTAAACCACATTTAGAGGGTTCACAATGTATTGACATTAAAGTCCTACATAAGTCCAAGCTATTATTACCTTGAGGAGGAGAAAGAGGAGTTTGGGGAACCAACTTGTTAACAATAGCTATAGTAGTGATGAGGGATGTCTATGGCATTTTCTGCCCCAAAGAATCCTCTTCATTGAAAGTTTTCAAGCAAAGGTTAGATAGCCATTTGTCAAGTACGTTGTAGAAATGATTCTCATTCAGAACCACTCACTGGCTAGGCTAGATGACAGTTCAGTTCCCTATCATCCCTGCATTCATCTAGACTTCCCTAAAGGTCAATATTACTGGTGCTAGGTGGGTCCTGTTGTCCTGACCACTCAGGATGGACTTAGCCAGTCTCAGTTGGGCTCTACCTCAGTTCCAGTCCAGAGCAAATTACTAGCTTCCTGATGCCATACAATACAGTTGCACCCTGACTTGCTCCACTTCTCTAGGGATCACCTAATCATAATCTTTGAGAGTTTCAAGGGATCTTAAAGTCCATCTCACTCTACAAATGAGGAATCTGAAGTTCATGGAGGGGGAGGGATTTGCCCACAGTAATCAAAGTAGAGGAGTCAAGACAAGAATCCTATTCTTCTGTCTCTAAATCCAGGCTCTTTCTTCTATTTCTTAGAGGCTCCAGACTGGTGACAACTCAAGGAAAGGTGGCTAGAATGGTGAAGGGCTTTGAGATTATACAATATAAAGATGAACTGAAGGAATTAGGATGTTAAACCTAGGGAGGAAAATATTTCAGAAGAGGGGCAGCATAATTGCCCTCCTCAAGGATTTGAATAACTAATGATATGGGAAAGTATTAGACTTACTCTGTTTAGCCCCAGAGGGCAGAGCTAGAAACCATGAAAAGTTGTAGGAATTCAGGTTTTGGCTCAACTTAAGGAAAGATTCCTGACAATTAGAGCTATACATAAGTGAAATGGACTTCTTTGGCAGACACGCAGCTCCCCCTCACAAGAGATCTTCAAAAGAAGCTAAATAACAATTTGTTGGGGTAGAGGAGGCAGTGAAGGGGGGTGTTACTGAAGGCATTCTTAGTCAGCCACATATTTGTACTGGGTGGTTTCTGAGATCCCTTCCAACTCTGAGATGCTCTGATTCTATGAATGGTAACGCCACACTTAGAAATTCTGAAAGTGGAGGGAGAAACAAACTTAAAAGAAAATATAATAAACTTGATTTTGAACATGTTGAGTTTGAGGTAGTGATAGGACAAAGAGACATAAATGTTCACAAAGCACTTGTAGCTGTAGAGCTAGACAGAGCTCATAAAAGAAGTTAAGATTGAAAATTCAAATGTGGAAATCATTTACATATAGGTAGTAGGCGATTTTAAAATTGAGATAATGGATAAGAAGCTAACTTCACTTCTCCGTGTTCCATGTTGCTTCTTGCAAAAGGCTCACCACAGTCCCAAATTAGACTTCCTCTCCTACCTACAATCTTTGCCTACCATTGTTAATTATGTTGGGCCAACAAGAATACATTATCCCAGGTCTTCTGGACTCGTGAAGGAAATAGCTCTGTATCCAGTATCTCATGGATTTACAAAGATATGGAGCTGAGGAGAGGACATAGAAAGCAGCATTCAACATGGACACATCCAAACAGGTAAGGGTTCCCAGCAGTACTATTGCACAAAGTCAAGGTCTCAAGGTCTGAGGCAGCACCCTAGAAGCAGGCAAAGTGTGCCAGGATCATGAAGTTATGTAGCACACTCTATTTATGAGAATAACAGTTCTTCAGGGCAGAGAGAGAAAGCAGAGAAAATTCTATCGCCACTCCAAAAGTTTAAAACTATGAGGAGGTCGTTTATATCAGACGTTATTTTGCTGACTCTCTTGGTAGCATTCCTCCTTATTCTGGACAGATGTCTCTTGATTGAAAACTTTGTTTTGGACCCTAGTTTCCTAATTCATTCTCATCCTCTTCAATTTGGCTATCCAGGGAAGAAGCTGGTGTCTGACCTGGCCTGACTTTTAGTTTACCCTTACTTGGATGCTGACTTGTTTTTTGTCTTTCTCCAGGAGAGAAAATATTTCTCTCAACCTACCTCCACTGTAGGAGATTCAGCATATACAAAACAGAGAGAGAGAGAGACAGAGAGACAGAGACAGAGACAGAGAGACAGAGACAGAGAGAGACAGAGAGAGACAGAGAGAGAGAGAGAGACAGAGACAGAGACAGAGACACAGAGAGAGAGAGACAGAGAGAAAGAGACAGAGAGACAGACAGACAGAGAGAGAGGGGAGAGAGAGAGAGAGAGAGAGAGAGAGAGAGAGAGAGAGAGAGAGAGAGAGAGAGAGAGAGAACAGAAGCCAAATATGGAGCCAGGAAATGTATGCTAAACTTCCTTAGCTTATAAATAGTTACTATGTGATAATGAGCAAGTAGTTTAATCCTGGGTCCTTAGTTTCCACCTGTGTAATATTGGAGTGATATTTTCACTGCCTATCTTATAGAATTGTTATGAGAAAAGTGTTTCACAAACCTTAAGGTACTACATAAATGTGAGTTGTTAATAACAAAGTAAATTTATTTGAAGGAAGGAAGAAAGAAAAAAAGGAAGGAAAGAAGGAGGGAAGGGAGGGAGGGAAGAATTTAATATACCTAAGTATCCAGATCATCTCTGTTTTTTTCTCTGAGTCATTTTGAGAGCAAGAGAAGAAGAAAAAGGAGGAGGAGAGAAAGGAAGGAAGGAAGGAAGGAAGGAAGGAAGGAAGGAAGGAAGGAAGGAAGGAAGGAAGGAAGGAAAGAGGGAGGGAGGAGAGGACGAAAAAAGGAAGGGAGAGAGGAAAGGAAGAAAGGTGGAGGAGAAGAAAAGGAGAATGGAGGGAGGGAGGAAAAGAGGAAGGAAAGAAGAGGGGGAAGGAAGAAGGGAGGAGAAAATAATTTATACAGTGCCAGTACTATGCTAAGTGTTTGGGATACAAAAATAGCAAGGAAGATAGTTCCAGCCTTCAAGGAACTTACACTTAAATAAGAAAAGAAAGCACATAAAGAGGAGGTAGAAGCGAAAAGGAAAGAGAAGAGTGAGCATAGCAGCATGACTTGGGAATGGCTAGGAAGTACATAATGGGTCCAGAAACAGGCTGCATAAGGAGAAGACTTAGCAAACAGACCTTAAAGTCTGGTAGTCTGAGATTTTAGTTCTGATTGAAGGAAAAAGCCAAAGTGCAGGCAGTAGAGATTAGCGAGAGCTGAGAAGTGCGTGCTTAGATAGCATAAAATTGTGTTTCCACTCCGAATTTGAACTTGGGCTATTTATAGATTTTCAGCTATGAAGCCTGACATGTAGCATGATAGATTGGAATGAGTACTGAACTCAGATACAGTAGAGATCTGCTTTTGAATACTAGCTCTGACGTGTGTTAATTGTATGATCTTGGAAAATTAGCTTCTTGGAGTTTTCATTTCTTCATCTACAAAATGGTAGGATTTTGCTTCTATCCATTTTATTCAATTGTTGTAAAGGAAAAAGATTTGTATAAACCTTTAAGAGTAATAGAAATGTAAGTTATTTATATAAAAATACTAGTAATTTTCTTAAATCTAAAAAATTGGATCACTTACAGAGCAATTTAAAGAGTTGGTAATCACGTTTATACTTGCTAGGAAGTAATACCTTGGTTTCACAACTTGGGAGCACTAGAATTGTTGATGTTAATTACTCTTTATGTTTCCAAGGGCCTGCTGGATCCCAGTGACTCCCATTTTTTCCACCAACAAACCCCAAAACTTGGCTCCCTGGCACCAACTACTAGGGTTGCCAGCTGGCTGGTATTTGACTGACCTGGCCAATATTTTATCGTGAAGGAGCACAGGAGTCCTCTTACTAATATGTCATGTTAAGGCCAATTGTAGTTTCTTTTTGGTTTTGACTCTGGTAACTCTACCCCCTACTGGTTTCCTTCTTTCTCCACCTCTCTCTCCTCTTGGCCTGGGTTATTTACCACCCAGCCTTGCATGAAAGAAAGGACAAAACTTTTCCCTTCTCTGCTAATGTACTCCCCTAAAACAATTCACCATCCTTTTTTTTTTTTAGAATCAGAAATTAATGGAAAAAATGATTTGAGGAGTTCAAATCCACAAAAAGAAGAATTTTATCCTCATGTACAAACACTGAAAAGTTAGCCTTAATCCTTCTTGTTCCCATTCCTTTGTGATAAATCCTCTTCCAGATTTTGTTTCCAGATGCAAGTGCACTGAATTTGGAGTCACAGGTCTTAGGTTCTAATCCCAGTTTTACTACCTGTATAATTTTAGGCAAGTCACTCTCTGCTTCAATTTTCTTATCTGTAAAATGAGAGAGATGTGCTAATCGGTCACTAAAGGGCCTTTCTTTTTCTATAAATTAATTTATTTATTTTTAGTTTTCAACATTCACTTCCATAAATTTTAAATTTTCTCTATCTCCCTTCTCTCCCCATTCCTCAAGACAGCTTAATTGGATATAGGCTCTACATATATATTCTTATTAAACACATTTTCACATTAGTCATATTGTACAGAAGAATTAGAACAAATGGGAGGAACCATGAGAAAGAAAAGACAAAAAAGGAGCAAATAGTGGGCATCAATCTGCATTCAGACTCCATATTTCTTTCTCTGGATGTGGAGGGCATTTCCTTTCATGAGTCTTTTGGAGTTGTCTTAGATCCTTGCATTGCTGAGAAGAGCCAAGTTTATCAGTCAGTCATCACCCAATGTGGCTGTTATTGTGTGCAATGTCCTTATGATTCTACTCATTTCACTCAGCATCAGTTCATATAAATTAAATGATCTTTCTAACTATAAATCTATGATTTACTAATCTTATAATCCAATTCTGCTCAATGTTTATACTTTAGATTTATCATGCATTGTTCCCCCTCATCTACTGTCCTTTCCTGTCAAATTGTTCTGCTTTCTGGTCCTCATACAAAATAGTCTATCTCTTATCTCCATGCCGTTGCACAAACTGGCCACCACTTGCCATCTCGTAGAATCCCTAGCTTCTAAAGCCACCTCCAACAGGAAGCCTTTCCTAATCCCCATCACACTCTAGTAAGTACTTCCCACCATTAAATTGCCTTCTGTTTAATTTGGGTTGTTATGTATTTTCTTAAAGTTATACTTGTTTCCTCCAATAGGATGGAATCTCCTGGAGAATAAGAAATGTTTCTTTTGTTTGTCTCTGGATCTGCATGGGCCAAAGGACAAGCCCAGCACAAAGGAGGTGCTTTAGAAAACGCTTGTTGATTGAATGAATATCTCTGTTTCTCTTTCCAGAGTGAAGTAGACTTCCCTTCGTTCTCCGAGCCTCACCTTCAAGCAACCAGCAAACTGAGTTAATGTAGTACATATCGAGTGAAGGGTGTAGTTAGTATCTTGTCATACCCTCAGAGTTCATTTGCATATCACTTTCAAATTGTCTGTTCCATGTTAATATTTCCTTGAATCATAACTGAAGGTCATCTTGAACCTCTTGACACACAGAGCTTTTCTCTTTCATTTTAAAAAAAGAAATGTTTTCACATCCTACTTATGGTATTTTGTCTTTAACACTTTGATGTCACTTTCAATGGATTGTAGGTTTATGGAACATCACTTTATAATATAAAACAATGTTGGTAGTGGCATATCACAAATAATTTATGCCTTTTGACCCAGCATTCATTCATTATTATGTATTTTAATGTGTTCACATAGGAACTGAATGCTTTTCAAAATTTTTCTTTCATTATGGGATGAATCTCTTTCCATAGCAGGAACTATAGGTCAGTGGGAACCATAATGGCCTGACTTCAAAGAGACTGTGATCAGCCAATCAAAAGATAAGAAAATAGGTTTTTTAAGTTTTTATTGTTTTATCCCACCCTCTCCTGTAACAGCCAAAAGCTTGTCTCCAAAACCAACACAATACCACCCCCTTCACCAGTTATAATTCAGCATCATACCCAACGTCTCCCTGTACAAGCTGCACTGATGTGCATCACTTAGGATAATTACAATCTAAACTCTACCTAAATCATCTAGTGAAAATACCCACATGGAGTCAGAAGACCTAGGTACAAATCTGGCCTCAGATACTGTTATGAAACTTAAAGATCTTACCCACCCATTAATAGGCCTCATGTGGAGCCCATTAAGGGAAGCTTAATTAGGGGAGACCTGATTTGTAGGAAGGCCCATACCTTTTGTTAATTTCTAATGAGGCACTGGGTCACCAGAGTCATGACCTCTGGCTCTGAAAAGTCTATATATATTCTGAGCTGAGGTTTTGCTTTGGGGGCTTACTCTTTGGAAGAAGATTCATGTGCTAGATGAGACTCTGGGTAGCCATTAAGGAGCCCCACATCCCCACCCCAGCACTGAAAACTCAGACATTGGTGCTTCTCTCTCTGGTAACTATGTATGTATGTAATGGTTACACAGCTGGATCTGTCTATTGATCTGGGATGTACTGCTCATGGTCAGACAATTATAAGCCCTGTCTGTTGGTCTTTATTTCTCTGTTTGTATTTTCCTTGTTGGTATATGTGATTAAAGAAGATTGTTGACCCCTCAAAAGTTGCTTTCCTTTTAGAAAAACAGATCTAAAAACCTGTGCTAGCAGGCCATCCTGATGTGTCAGGGTGCTTGCTGCTACAGATACTTAGTAGCTATGTAACCTTGCACAAGTCACTTAATTCTATTTGCCTCAGTTTCCTCATCTATACAATGAATTGGAGAAGAAAATGGCAAATCACTCCAGTATCTTTGCCAAGAAAACCCCAAATGGAGAGTCATGGAGAGTTGGATATGACCAAAATGACTGAGTAACAGCAAACTCTATCTAAGCACCAGTAACTATGTGAGCAAAATTCCCTGCCCCTCCTTGCATTGTCCTCACACTTGGTTCTCTAGGTTATCCTGCGTTTGACAGCTGTCAAAGGCACCACCTCATCTTGCAGGCTGTACTCTTCAGGATGGTGCCATTGAGTAATATTCTACACACATGTGGAATTTAATTTTTAGACTGAAAGATTGAGTGGGATGTATTATAGATCTCATTACGTTATCTTTCCCCAAAAACCCTATTTTGTGTCAAGGATTCCACTCAACTGAACCTCTTTTTCAAAGTGACCAGTGATCTCTCATTTGCCAAATTAAGTCATTCAGTCACTCAGTAAGCATTTATTATCACCTTCTATGTTCCAGGCACTAAATTTCGTGGCCTTTTCTAAATTCTCATCCTTCTTGACTTCTCTGCAGCATTTGACACTGTTGATCACTACCTTTTCCTCTGGGATACCTTCTCCACTCTAAGTTACCAAAAGCCACATTAATATACCACCTATAGAATCTCATATCTGCACACCTGAAAAACCCTGGAAACAGAATTTTTTAACCTATTGAAAAAATCTTCCAAACACAGAGTTTTCATGGGTTTTGAATCCATTTGTAAAAATATAAAAATGCAACACCTTCAAATTAGTTTGAAAAAACAACAAAAATCCTTTGCATAATAGGGGAATGGTATTGAAAAATTAGTACCATGATATTTCATAAGCACAGTCAGTGATGCACTTAATTCTTCCATCAGTATGTCTGTATCTTTGTAAGGTGACTACGTCAGCTAAGACAGTCATTAAAATTGAGTATATAAATGAGCTTAGAACCAGATGTCCACATCACTTTATTACAAAGTGTTAAACTAAAATTTTTAAAAATAGTAAAGGAAACAGTTAAAGCACCTTGCCCAGAGTCACATAGCTAATAAGTGTCTGAGCCTGGATTTGAACTGAGGTCCTTCTAACTCCAAGGCCACTGCTCTTTCCACTAGGCCACCTAGATGCCCCTTACAAACCTTAAGTTATTATATAAATGCTAGCCATTAGTCTTACTATTACTACTACTATTATTACAAAGTGACTTCATCTTTACATTCTTGTTACAATTTCCAACCTTTTCTATTCTTTTGATCTTCTCATACTCTGAAGTCATTTTTGTAAAAATAAAGGTCACTATATTATTGATCTGCACTAGCTGCATTTACCGTTTCTTAGTAAAAGGAAGCTATTTCCAGGTCATTAAAATAGGCATTATTTTTGGCTCACAAAGCATATTCGTGAAGCAACTTTCACCTTTTATTAAAAATCTACCAGTTATAATTTTCTACCAGTTAGCTGCTCCTTCCAGCAGCAAATTATTTTGATGACTCAGGTAATGCCCCATTCCAACATTATACAAGCTAACATTTTGACAATTCAATATCTAACTCTAGCAATAATAATTTATTATTATTTAATTTTAATATACTTATCTTGTTTTGGTTACAAAATATTTTATCACAGACTATTTCATTTGATCCCCTGTCAGGTAGGGAGTGCATCCTCATCTCCATTTCCAAATGAGGAAACTAAGTCTCAGAAAGGTCAAGTGATTTGCTCAAGGCTACATAGATAGGAAATGAATGAGCTAGGATTCATGCCTGGGTCTTCTAGCATGTGGATTGGAGTATTGATTGGTAGACATTAGATCTTCTAGACAAAATGTTCCATCAAAATAATTATTCTCCTATGCAGAATGGAAGTATATTGTAAAGAGTGATAAAAACCCAAGAGACTTGGGTTCTAGTGACTACTATGAAGCAATCATATTAAGAAAATCAATTCTTCTCTAAGGTCATTGATCTAGCAACAGAAGGACACTGAGAAGCCATCTAGTCCAATCCCTTATTTTCCATGTGAGAAAACTGATTTTTCAGGGACACCGAGTGACTTGATCAAAGTTACACAAGTAGAAAGAAGTAGTGTATGAACCCAGGTCCTTTGACTCCAGCATAGAGGTTCTTCCCATTCTACTATGCTGGCTCAGAATTCCATTTCCTCATTAGAAAATGAAGTTATTGGACTGAAAGAAGACTGGGATCCCTTCTAGCTCCATGATCAATGAGTGAGTGTTTAATATCCCTTTCCTTCTTCATGCTTTCCCCTTTCTTGCCTCTGGCAGTCATCGAGGTCTCCTTATCACCTGTAATACCCCCTCTAGTTCCCAGTTGAACAAAAGAATTTTAGGGCAAAATGCCAAGTGCAGTTTTGAAACACTTGAATCATGTAAAAATAGCATTAGTGTCTCAGAAGAGGCTGTGCCTAGGTTAAATAAACTAGCAGAACTCTGAACTCTCTTACCCTTGAGATGTTCAAGTAACAAAAATGTGTGTCATGATAACGTCCACACTGAGCATGGACGTTAACTAGCATTTGCCTAATTTCATGCTTCAATTCTTCCTTTAATGGAAATAGGAATGTTTTGATATTGGTTTTCAGGCATGTGATACTACGATTTCGTGTGGGAGTTTTTGTTCATTTGTTGGAATAAAGAGAGGAAAAAATTATTCCTTGGGATTAAATGCTTTCTGCTGGAAGAGATTTTTTTTTCTTATTCAAATCATTTAGTGGTTTATGGGCTTTAAGGGCAATAAAAAAAAGTACACCTGCATTTTTGTGAGGGTAAGAACCTAAGTGGAATTGAATGAAGTCCTTACAGGCCAAACAGAAAGCACATACAACCCCTTTGTGCCATGGGACCTGCATTCTCCAATTAAACCACTGAGGCTGTGTCTATGTGATGCCAGAACATTCTGATGAAATGTAAAAAATTCAATCAGTCACCTCATACTTTGTCCACATTATTCCAAACATCTGAATATTTGTAAACATCCAGATAATTAACTGGATTTTTTTACTTTTGATCCAGATGTTTTGGCATTTCATAGAGCCAAAATGTAGATACTTTTAAATATATCTATGCATACATATATCTATATATATAAAATCACCCTTAGACATGTTTTGAGTCTCTCTTGAAAACATCCTATTCTTTAAACATTAAAACAAGAATTATGAAATTCAGTGCTTTATGATTTACTGAGAAGAAATATGTACACAGATAAATATAAAATATATACAAAGTAAATTCATAATACTTGGGGAGATGCACCCATAACTGAGGGATCGGGAAAGGTCTTTAAGGATGGCATGGCAATTGGTGTAAACATTGAATGGAACTAGTTCACTCAAGAGACAGAGGTGAAAAAGGAGAATGTTCCAAACATAGGTGACAGTTTGGGCAAAAGAATGGAGATGGGAAAAAGAATTTCATGTGAGGAGAATAGCAAAGAAGTTAAAATGTGGTGTGAGGAGGGGAGAGTAATCCTAGATGTCTGAAAAGATGGATCAGAGAAAAATCATGAATAATTCTTGATGTCAAACAGAGGAGTACGGTTTGCTTTGTTCTACTTTTTATTTATCCCAGAGGCAACTGGAAATTATTAAAAACCTTCTTAAGCAGTGGAAAGACATGTTCAGACTTGGTACTTCAGGAGTTCAAGAGCCATGTGTAGGATGAAGAAGAAAGGAGAGAAAGTGGAGTGAGAGAGACCTGGTAGAAGTTTTCTGTAGTACTCCAGGCAAAGGGTCAGAAATACAGGGGTGGTGGCTCTATAAGTGGAGAAAGACTGGAATTAATATATTATTTTGTGACAATAAAATGAACTGATTAGATATGAAGATGGTAAGAGAACTGAGTTGTGAATGACTCCAAGATTGTGACTCCTGGATGACTGGAAAGATGGTGGTGTCCTAGATAGGAATAGGTATATTAGGAAGAGGGAGGGATCATTTTGGGGTAGGAGGGAGATAATTATTTCCATCTGAGTTTGAGATGCCTCTGGAAATATAAAGCTAACCCCTCCATCCTTTTCAATATCCTCAACTCTCCCCTCTCTCACAACTCTCCTCTTTTATCTTTGATTTTTCTTTGTTTCTTTGTTCTGGGCTTCTATCTTCAAATATACTTAGGGGTCTCTATTTTTAAGAAGCCTCCAAGTGACCTGCTGCTACTCCTGGCTCACCTTACATCTTTCTTCTCTCAAATATGTGATAATCTTCAGCAATTCATTCTTTTTCTTAAACTCTCACAACCTGACTTCTGCTTCTCTATCACCATCACTCTACTGAAACTGTCCGCTCAAAAGGTCCTAATTAACTCTTTTGAAATCCAATGATTTTTTTATTGGCTATTAATGACTTCAGCTGTTGCTCAGTATCTGAGACTGTTGATGATGACCATCTTCTTGAAACTCACACCTTTTTCTTCTTTGCTTATATTTTCTTAATTCCCCTTCTACATCCTTAAGTAAATTATTACCCTTTTCACATCTCTTTTGCTAATAATTATTATGATAATAATGATAATAATAGCCAAGATTTTTATAGTGCTTACTATGTGTCAGGCGCTGTGCCAAATACTATATGATTGTTATCTCATTAGATCCTCACACCCAGGAGGTAGGTGCTATTATCATCTGCATTTTATAGATGAGGGAACTGAGGTAATCAAAGCTAAATGAATTATCCAAGGTTGAACAGTTAGTAATTGAACTCAGATCTTCCTGACTCCAAATCTAGTGATCTATTATATTTCTATCATATTTCACATCTCATATTTCTTCTCTGCTTCTATATATTCCCTACTCCCTTCTGTTTACATCTACTTAATTATTAATAATAATCTAATCCATTCCCTTAAAATCTCTTGAGAGATAACTGTGAAGTCTGCATCTCAACCACTGATCTGTGTTCCATCCATTTTCAACCATATAGCCACCTCAAACTCAACATAGCATAAACTGAATTTACCAAACTGGCTTCTCTTACCAAACAACCCCCAACACAAATTTAATAACCAAATTTAAGGGAAGCCATGCAGTCCTTCTACAACTGGAAAGCATTGACACCAGTGACCAGATCAAAAAGACAAAAATATTTAATGTATACTATTAACCTTAATGCATTATGCATTTCATTGTGGCACATTTTACATCTTTGGAAATACTGTTTCCACCATCTTCCAACTGCTTCTGATGCTGATCCACCTAAGTTGAAAGGTTGCTTATGTTCTGATCCAAGTTGCCCATATCATGCCCTGTGGTCTTAACTAGACTAATATTTTGAGGTTTTAAACCAATTTAGTCTCCATTGTAAATGTTTCTGAAGTGTTATCCATGGGTATGTTGCATGGGCTGTATTATAAGTAATATTATACAATAATAATCTGAGAAAAGCAGTGTACTTCACAGGTAATATCTCTTCTGCATCAAAATAAAAAATGGAAGAGTTTTGTGATTAATCATGTGTCAGGAGCGGAGGTCCTAAAGCCATAAAGAAGAGCTTTAAATTAGGAAAAAGAATTAGGAGGCCTAGAGGAAGTGGAGATAATATAAAATCTGTCTGAATGGTTGCCTTGATCCTTTAAGATTCCTAAAGAACTCATCACATGCTATATCCCCAAGTGAAGAATATGTTAGGGTAGAAATTGGCACGCTTTCTAGAATAATTAACAATTATATCCCAGTACCATGAACAATGAAGTAAGGACTGAAACAATTCAAATATGTAATAGCTTTTTTTTAATCCAGGAGTACCTAAGGTCTTTCCAGATAATCTGGTGGTAATCTCAGTCATGTATGGAAAAAGAAACACTGAGGTATTGATAGCTCAAGAGAGTTGCCTGTGGTCACACAGTAACAGTGTCCTGTAGCTATTGAAAAAAATCAAACACAGCATGTAATTGTGGTCATTCTCTAAACATTTTTTTCAACTGCCAAGTATCCAAAAATTTGCCCAAACTCTACTTTTGGAAAAGGGGCAGGGATGGAGGGGAGAGAAATCAAGATATTCATAAAAATCTAAAAATGTTCTTTGTAAAAATCAGATCACAGCATATTTTTGTTTGTATTCCTTCCAGTTGAAATATCATAATTATTGCTTTGATTGCTACATCTCTTTAAATCAGTGAGCTGAATGAATTGTTTGACATCATTGCTGTATTTAAATTATTTTGGTAGCTAATGATTCCCTAGCTCCGATACCAACACTGCTATAATAAAGAAAGGAATTTAGGAAGGCATCTGGCATCATCAAAAATCTTACTGGGATGAATTGTCACAATTACACGGATACTAAGCCCTTGGTGTAGTGAATATATAGGTGTCATTTAGATGCCCCAGTGTCTAAATAAAAATCTTTATTTCAGCAATTCTTAAGGAAAACAAAGACACCAATGCCCCTGAGAGCCACAAGGCAAAGCTTCCAATCCATTCGTCACAGAGCAGAAGCAAGATATTTGTCCACATTATGAGTATAGATTGTATTACTTATCTAAAGTTGCTCTGAAATGACCCACCAAGGAAAGCACAGTGTGCTTTCCATGTCCTGTCACTCACTTAGAAACTACTCCTTCAATTCCCTCAGAAACTTGCCAGTTGATAAAAATTGTAAGGAAAGCAACCCTAGAGCCAAAAGTGGGTCTTGAACCTAATTTTAAAACATAAAAAAGAATTACAGCACGGACTAAGCCTGAACCTCTAGTGTTGGATTTCCAAATCCCACTGTTGGTAGTTGAACACAGAAGCAGTGGTGGCAGCCATATGGCATGGACCAGCCACACTTGTCCAAGAAAGAAAGTTATTAAATCCCCTGCACTTGGCTAAGGGATACAATAATTATTTTTAAATGGAAAAAAGCCACAGATTTCCTTTCCTTCCTTCCATGGACCTACTCTTTTCCCAAACTACATATTTTCAACTTCATCACACATCAGAATGTCAGGTCAAACTCCTATCCTAAGCATATTAAAATTCTTTCCTACTCCCAAAATTTATGGTACAAGTGAGAGGCATAGTTTGGTAACAGGAATTAATTTTTAATTGACTTGCAATTTTCTTATCAGTGGTTTTTCTCTGTAGTTCTAAACAACTTGAAAGAGTAACCTTATATTGGTAATTATTTTCTTCAAAAAGACTGGGTAATCATGTTTTTGTAGCCAGTATTTCTATATGTATTTCAATGTTTCTCACAAACATGTTCAACATAGCTCTCCACAGAATTCCTCCTGAGTATTTCTATACATTAGCTGTCTGAGATGGTTACCTCTGTCATACTTGAGGCCTTTAAACAAAGGCTACATGAGCACTCATTGTACAAGTGCATGTACATATACACGTACATATGTAGTATGTGTGTATATACATGTATACACACTAATACATACCATGTATCTATATTGTATATACATGTATATGCACTGTTACATGCCATGTGTGTATGTATGTATACACATGTGTGCACACTGATACATACTATTGTATTGTGTGTGTGTATATACATACATATGCACTAATGCATGTCATACATATGTGAGTGTGTGTATGTGCATATACACACTAATACATACCATGTGTATGTATTGTGTATGTGTATGCACACATATACATTATGCATACCATGTATATATATGTATATGTGTATATACATGTATATGCAATGATACATACTATGTGTGTAGGTATGTGTATATACATGTATACACACTAATACATACCATATATATAGTTATATGTATGGATGCATGTATATACATTCATATGCACTGATGCATGCCATGTATATGTATGTATATACACTAAAGCATGCTATGTGTGTTATCTATATGTGTGTATATATACACTGTATATAGATACTGATGCACACCATCTTATGTGTATATATACATGTATACACTCTAATACATACCATGTATATGCATCTATTTGTGTGCATGTATACACATGTACATACACTGATACATAACATATGTATGTGTGTATATGTGTGTATGTATCATACCATACATCATAACTATTAACCACATTTTTGGTGCCATCTGTTTCTAACTTTATCTAGATGCAGAATTCTTTATAATCTGGGTAAACTTTAATTTCACCAAATTTACTTTCCTCTTTTCTCCCAGAGCAAAGGAGAACAACCCTATAGTGCACATATAACCAAATACTTAAAGATGACATGTCTGTACATACACCTGCTTCTTGCTCCTTTGTTACTTATAGAGACAGACACATACATACATACAATCATACATGCATGTGTGTGTGTGTGTACACAGACACACACAGACACATTTACACCTGAGGGGATCTTTTAGGTATAAAATAATGCTGATGGTCTCTGAGATCCCTTCCAATTCTGAGACCCTTTTATATCTATAAGTAACAAGGAAACAAGAAACAACGACTTAATAGAGAGATAGTTGGCCTCAGAGTTGTAAAGTTCAAATCCGACCATTGCCATGAAGTGGCTGTGTGACTCTCGACAGATCATGTAACTTCTCAGGATCTCCAAGCTACTATCCTAGATTAGAATCTGCAGTGAGGGGTGGGGAGGGGATACTCATCTGCACTGGTAGAGAATGAACTCCCCATATCAATGAAATCTTGTGTCCAGTCAACACAACAAACAAGTCATTATTCAATGACAAATAGAATTGAATCAGAATAATAGAATCCAAGATTTGCAAGAGACCTCAAGAGCCTTCTACCCCAACCCACACACAAAAAACCCATTATCACATGTCAGATGATTGATTATCCAGTCTGTGCTTAAAGATATCCAGTAAGGGGAAACCTGCTACCACCTGAGCTATTACATTTCATTTTGTATTAGCTCTAACATTCAGGCTGCTATCAAGCCAAAATCTACCTTTCTACAAAATAAACCTGTTTTGGGTCAAAAAGAACAAATCAAATTGTTCTCTTCTAGGAGAGTTTCAAATACTTGAAGGCAACTCATATGTCCCCTGTAAATCTTTTCTTTTTTAGATTAAGCATCCCTACTCCTTCAATTTTACCATGACAAACCTAAAGTTGTTCTCATCATTCCAGTCATCATTCTTGGCATACCCTACAATGTCTATCCTAAAATATAACACATGTGGAAATGTTGTTGCTGCGGTTTAGTCATTTTCAGTCATGTATGACTCTTCACGACCCCATTTGGGTGTCATCTTTTAGTAAAGGCACTGGAGTGATTTGCCATTTCTTTTTCCAGCCCATTTTACAGATGAGGGAACTGAGGTAAATAGGGTTGCATGACTTACCTAGGGTCACACAACTAGTGAGTGTCTAAGGCCAGATTTGAACTCAAGTCTTCTTAACTCGGGGTCCGCTATACCACCGAGCTGCCCCATAACACCCAGAAGTGAGCAAAATATTCTTTATGTGGTTTGACAAAGGCAATGTTCTCTTTTTTGAACATATGTCTCTCTTAATTTAGCCTAAAATACGTTAACACTTGAGAGCCACCTTGACATACTGATGGCATATACTGATCTTGCACACCACTAAATTCACCTAATCATTGTATAAACTATCTTTTAGCAAAACTTTCCTCATTATCTGCTTTTGAAGTTATCGTGGTTGTTGTTTTTAACATCTATTTGCATCCTTGATCTAGAGTACAGTGGGTTAGCTATCCTTAATTTTATGTCATGCAAAAATTTGATAAAAGCATACCAAGTGCATTCATTAGGCAGCTAGGTGGGGCAGCAGATATAGTGCTGATGCTGAGCCTGGGGACAGAAAGACTCATCTTCCTGAACTAGTTGTACTAGTTGTAGGACCGTGCACAAGTCATTTAACACTGAGTACCTTAGTTTCCTCATCTGTAAAACGAGCCATAGAAGAAAATGGCAAATCACTCCAGTATCTTTGCCAAGAAAAAACCAAGAGTTCATGAAGAGTTGAAGACAACTGAAAACAAGCATTCATCTAAATCATTGATTAAAAGTGCTGAACAAAGTAAGACCAGAGACAGATCCCCAGAACACTGATATATAATCTTCCTTGAAGTTTCCATTAATCTACTTTAATAATTCTTTAGGTCCAGTAATTCAATTATTTTTAAATCTATCTAACTTGAACTACAAGCTAAGTTAAAGCTCTTCTCCTAGTCCATAAGGATATCATTTAAGTCTTTGTCAAATAGTTTGCTCATATTGAAGATGCAATATGTCTGTAGCTTTCTCTTCATCCGTCAGCCTTATGATACTTGAAAAAGGAAATGTGTAGTCATAAATGAGTTAGTGTTCTGAATGAATTCTATTGACTCTAAGTGAATCAAAAGATCAATCAACAAATATTTATTAAATAACTACCATATGTCAGACACACACAGTGCACTGGGAATACAGAAATAAAAATGAAATAGTCCTTGACGTCAAAGCATATATATTATATTGGGGGACAAACATATATACATACATATATATACACAAATGTTACTAGATGGGTATGTTACACATATATTCATGCGTATACACATATGTGTATGGTGGATAGGTGTGATACACTCACATACATGTATACATAAATTCAAGGTAAGCTTTCTGAGAAAGGAAGTACTAACAATGGGGGAGGGAAGGACAGGGAGAATCAGAAAAGGCTTCATTTCAAAGGTGGCACTTGATCTGGATTTTGGTGGAAAGAAGGGACTGCAAGAGAGGTGATGAAACAGAACATTCCAGGCATGGGGATGGTCAATTCAAAGGAACATATCTATGTGGTGTATGGGGAACACCAAAGAGACAAGTTTGACTGAATCTTCAAGTGCATGAAGAGGAGGGAGGTAAATAAACCTAAAAAGGCAGATAGGAGCCAGGTTGTAAAAGGTTCTAAATGTCAAACAGAGGAGTTATATTTGATTCCAGAAGTAAGAGCAAGTCACTGGATTTTTTTGGGTAGAAGTGTGATATAGTCAAACCTATACTTTGAGTAAATCACTTTGGTAACTCTATGTAAGACAGTTTAAAAAGAAATCTATCTGAAGCAGTAAATATATTAGAATGTCCAGATGATAAGGATCTGAACTAGAGTTCTGGTTATATGAGAAGAGAAAAGAGGTAAAATGCAAGACATTTTGGCTAACATTCACCGACTCCCTTTCTAAGTACTCACAAACTATCTTTTCTTTATTATAAATTCCAATTTTCTGTTCAAAGAACCCAGTGCTTGGTATAGTACCTAGTACATAGTAGGCACTTAATAAATGCTTGTATATTTGTTGATCACTTCTCTTTTTTTAAAAAATCAGGCCAATATTTCCCCACGCAATTGCCAGCTTTGGTTCAGTGCTCACATTCTGGCTGTTTCAGAGAGAAATGAGTCTTCAGTCCCCAGAGATCTTCAGACAAAAGCTTGATGATTACTTGTTGGGGATGTTGTAGATGGAATTCATGATCTAGTAAAGGTTGGACCAGATGACTTCTGATGCCCCTTCTAATTCTATCTATGATTTTAGGATGGAAGAACAAACATGTTGAATGACTTAATGAGCTTCCTTAGTCAGTGGTCAAAATTTACTTACTTAGCCCAATCTTTTGCTTATTATCCCTGAATATTTCATTGTCTCTATACCTATGTAGTATAACCTGAACCCTAAGTGACAAGACAATTCAAAAATAGATAAGAAAAACCATGTATAACTGTTTACTAATGACAGTAAGTTAATTTCCCTTATATAATGAAACCTCATTATAACACCTATTGGAGAGCAGAATACTGTACACATTTTTTACTTAAAATCTTTTTTTAAAGGAATTTAGTTGTCAAAATGCCATAAGTATTCTTTCAAAATAAGTCTACATGCTGTACCCAAGGAATGAGTTATGATGAACTGCATAATCAAATTTCCTTGAAATCTGTTATTCAGTCATTTATAGTGACTTTTCTCAAGAAATAGAAGTGCCTATCTAGAAATCATGACCTTATATCTTTCATGTAGGGAATGTTATATCACCAAAAAAATCTATTTAAGTTTCACCCCTGGGAACATGATTACATTTATTTCCTGAGGATATGATAATTGGCACTAATATTTAGAAGATATTTTGAATAACAGAATACTTGAGGAATCATTTCCTTCTCCTGTCCTCTAATTCTTCCTCCCTTCCCCCCATATCCTCTAAACTCATCAAGGCAAACATTCATCTCTTGGTTATATCTTTTAGCCTTATAGCAAGCTAAGACTAGTGACTCAATTTTATATTCGCTTTAATATTTGCATATGTCTGACTCTACAGTGTGATTTGTTCAGCCACAAAATGTTTGACGTATCCTAATGCACACTTTTCAAAGCAGCTGCTGCCCCAATATTTTCACTTGGAGCATCAAGGTCATATGTAAACCATTCTGGAAAATAATGATCTCTAATGAGAAAGGTAGGAAATGGGTGACATTTATGAAGAGACTTATGGAAATCTCTTTAAAGCTTAAATCATTCTTCAAATTGTCCTCTGTAAGACAGCTGTAGCATTATACATGAGGTAGTTGTGTGGCTACATGTCTGAAAACTGCGGTCTCTGAAAAATTGAAAAATGAATTATCACACACAAGATAATGCAGTGATATGGGATGAAAAGGTTGAAATATTTAAAAAAATTAGAACCTCTGAAAAACTGGAATAAAACATGTCATCAATGAATGCATGATTTTAAAAGAAGATGAGCTTTTCCTATGGTAAGTGTAAGGACAGAACAATGGCCAGCCAACTGCTTCCTTAATATTCTCACTATGTCAAGAGAAAATGAGAAAGGCCCCCAACATGTTAAACGGATGCTATGGCAAACCTCTGAGAGGAGTCGGGTAAGGATTGTACAGAATGGGAAGGTTTGGATAGTGATCTGCATCATCAGAGGAACCCTCCATATTGATGAGAACACATATTTAAGCATTTTCATAGTGGAAAAAAAAATCTATTCAGTTTAGAATAAGGAGATCTGAGCACAGTCCAATCTCTATCATTTTGTTTTGTGAGCCAGCCTCTCTGATTATCAGTTTTCTCACCTGTAAAATAGGAATAATAATGTCCCTTTGCCTACCTCATAATCTTACGAGTTTCATCTAGAGTAATGTAAGTACTTTGTAACCATAAAAGAAAAATTTTGGACATAAGCTATCATTATTTTTATTTAAATTTGACTTTTTGTATAAAAATTGTTTTATAATTATGTTTGTATAGTTACTGGGTTTGTCTTGGCAGGTATACTCCCAGGTATTTTATATGGTCTACAGTTATTTTTTTTTTAATTTAGTATTTTTCCCAATTACAACTAAAGATAATTTTTAACATTCCTTTTTTTAATTTGATTTTCAAATTTTCTTCTTTCCTCTCCTACTCCCCCCCAAGACAATAAACAATTTGATATAGGTTATATATGTCCAATCATGTAAAACATATTTCTGTCTTAATCGTGTTGTGAAAGAAGAAACAGATCAAAAGAAAAAAATCACAAAAAAAATTAGGTACCATCATTACTATTAATCACATGCTAAGTTACTGTGTCTTCTTTTTCTGCCTTGATCCAGACCTCAAATTACTTGACAATCAGATTTAACTTTAATTTACTTAAATTGATTTTCCTCTTTTCCCCTGCAACAACATAGTACATATGTATGAATTTCTAGAACGCTCCACTGTGTTGATCATATTTTACCTTTCTGCCTTTTAAAAAGATCAAAACACTTCTGAAAGTGTTCATCTTTTGAACTAACCTGCATTCACCTCATTGCTTTAGGGTCAAGGGCAATGGCTCTGCATTGGTTCTCTGACGAAGATCTTAGGGCTGAAATCGGTTTCTTATTTGATCTGCCCTCTGTTTCATTGTATTCTGACCTGGCACAAGAATAAATGTAGTAATGTAATCCTATGGGTCTTTTCCATCTCTAATGACTGTGATCTAAAATTAGCCTTATTTTGGCCTTAAAGTCTCAAATGTTGGCTGTTTTTCCCCAGTCTGGCCCCTCTATGCTGAAGCTTGAACCAAAGTAAGGACTCCATAAGCCAAATTCTGAATTATGTACACCTCAGAACCAGCAGTCAGCTTCCATTTCTGTTTCCCACCCCCTACCCCCATCACACTTCCTCTTCATCTCTCAGATAAACATATTTGGACAACGATTGGATTTATTTCATAAATATGTATCCTGATTAACCCTTATAAAATGATCCAACCACAGGCCAACATGCCAGTGGCATTTCAGGATTGCAATGGAATTAGCTGATTAGCTGCATTTTTGTTCATATATGGTACATAACAGATGAACTGATTCCATGACTTGGCAAGAGAAAGGAATTTCCCCCTGGGTAATTGGACCACTTTGTCTTTTCCCTTATTCTTCAGATGAGTAGATAATTAGAGGTCATCAGCTATGGCCTAACTATTCCCTTCTTAATAATGCCCCTAAAATACACTTCCTAGTTTTGCTGTGAGGTGACACTATTGTTCAGAGTAGGAGAGTGACTCTTATTTACAACTAAAGAATTTTAGAGCTCTGAGGGTTGGGATCACTTAACGCAACTCTTTATTTTAAAGACAAGGCAATAGAGAAGACCCAGTGAGGTTAGAGGACTTGGTCATGAGGTAGCAGTATTAGGTGGTAGCAGAATAAAACAAAACAAAAAACCCAGCACCTAGATCTCATGACTCCAAAGGTAAGAACTGATCTTCCCACTTTTATCTACTCTCATGATGACATCCACCACTCCTGTAGGTTTTTTATCCCTTCACTTTTCTAAGCTATGTCTAATTTTTAAATTCACTTAAATTTAGAGAAGAAAGATTGAATTCATTCCTATTACAATCAGTTGCTCTAAATGAAGACTTTTCCTTTTCAGATTCAGCTTCTTACATGAAAAAAACAATTTGATACTATTTTTACCTTATTTGGTTTTTGTAGCAACATTCAGAGAAGTTGTCTTCTTCACTCCAAGATTTATCCCAATGAGTTTCTGCAAGCCACCTGTTTATTCTGACATTTTCACTTAATGTCCTTGATAGAAGCACAATTTGATTCCAAGTACTAATAACCTTCAGTCCTTCACCTACTTCAGTGATCTATTTCTAGTTTTATGGTTAATAAGAGCCAAAAGCAATTGGAATATTGAATTCACTTTTGCTGAATCCATAGTTTAATGTAAGTATCTGGACGCTCTAGAAATTATGGAAAGACCACCTCACTGTATTGGATTTTGACCAGAAAATATCAATAATTTCAAAAAGGATAGCCCCTTTCTTAACTTAGAGCATTAAGTCAAAGTTACACTGGGGGCAGAAGAGAGGAACTTTATAAAACAGATTCAAAGCATAGTGACACCAGCTATACAGAGTCTACTAACACCAAAGGGAATCTTGTCTTCAAGTACTTGAAAGGCTGCTGTGCCGAAGAAGGACTAGATTTGTTGACCCTGGGCCCAGAAGAAAGAACCAGGAATAGTGGGTGGAAACTGTAGAGAAGCATTGAAGGAAAGAAAATATGATGTGAAAAAAATCTTCCTAATAATTAGAACTATACCAAAACTGAATGTGCTCCTTCAGGAGGCAGTGGCAACCTTCAGGCGGTAGATTTTCACTGAAAGTCTTCAGAGGCTGAATGACTGAGGTTCTTGTTCATGTACAGTCTTGACTAATTGGCTTCTGAGGTCCTTTCCAGGACTGTGGTTCTGTGATTCTGTAACCAAAACAGTAATCCCTAGGATGGAAAAATAACATACTCCCCATGGAAGCTATCTTAGCTGATGAGAGTGAGATGCTAATATAAAGGATATGCACTTCCCGCGTGGGTTTTGTGTCCAGAAGTGTTAGTCTAAATGAGGCTCTGAGGGACGTATGAATAATCATCTCAGCAATCTCTTCCTGGAGGGGAGCAGATGAGGGCTATGAAGCTAGCCCATTATGCACTCCTCAAGGAAGAGATACCTGACTAGAATTATATCTGTCTGCCCACCTAAATATGGCTAATCTGGGGAAAGTTATTTTAGGTCCATATCACTCGATTAGCTACTCCCCCTCAAAAGGAAGGAATATCCAAAATTTTATCTAAACATTAACCCTTTTCCACTACGTGCTGGTTAAACAAAGACTATCACAAATATTTCACAATGAATAAACCCATTTATGGAAACTGATAGCAAACAGAAACCAGACAATATAGAGAGTGAGCTTTGCCACTGCAGTGAGATAGATCAATTGAAAGAGACAGAGACAGAGACAGAGACAGAGACAGAGAGAGACAGAGACAGAGAGACAGACAGAAAAAGAGAGAGAGAGAGAAACAGAGAAAGAGACAGAGTGAAACCTGACTCAGCCAGTGGGAAGTTCTGTCGAAGTCTCTAGTGTGTGGTAAGCTAAAAACACGGACAAGCTTGAGGTCCTGACTTCTTAATATGTTGACTTTTGGCCTAAAATATTTCTCTCCCTCCAGGGGCCTCTCCCTAATGAGATCCTGGAACCCTTTGAGCATACTCTCAAAACTGGAAACCAAAAGAGTAATTATCCTCTCTTTAGCTCCATAAACTTCACCCCCTACATGAGAATGGAGCATGCAATATTCTTTCCACCAATGAAGACAGTCTTATGAAAATGCCTCACATGAACGCCAAGTTGTCCTAGCAACTGAAATCAATGTATTACCTCATTTTGATCAAATAACTATTCCACAAGCACTTATTACATAATTACAATATGATGGCCACTGTGTTAGAGACTTTCAAAGATAAAAATGGAACAATCAAGCTTCCATAATATGTGCATATAGAAATATATACATAATATCAATAAATGTCAAATAAACATAACTTTTTTGAAGGAGAGTACCAACAATTAGGGGAATCTGAAAAGTGGTTAATTAATATGTTAAATACTCCCCCAGGGTCCTCACTTAGACATAGGGTCCTGCCAGGAAAGTTAGACATTTGTTGGTTTTTTAACTGAAAAAGGCTAAACAGATACCCTTTCAGTACATCCCTTTGAGTAGCAAAGTTAACCTCAGGGCAGTTTAATGAACTTTCATGCAACTTCCTGTCACTGTTTAATGAACTTTTGTTAAAATTCAGAAGTATGTTCATGCCAGATATCTGAATGCATCATACCAACTACTTCATTTCTAGCAAGGATCCTCCCTGGTCCATTCCTCTCTTGAGATACTTTGTTATCTGAATAACTAGGCATTTCCTGGTCTCTGGCTCATATTCCAGCACACATCAAAAGCAGTTTAGTGTTTCTGCCTTACAAACAGCAGAACCTCAAACCTTCCTGAGCAGCCAAAAAGTGTATCACAACAGACGATGAATAGGATTGCAACTTTTTTCCTTGTGCTTGTTATTTCTGTCCTGATCTTGCTGCCCTCAGAAATTCTGATGAATGTTTTTTTCTATCCTATTTACATAATAAAGCATAAAAGAAGAAGCCACTTTTATTCATTAATGGCTATAGGATGCTAGTAGTAGAATTTCCCCACCCCTTAGAACAGCACTTGGATCCTCCTACACCAGGTCATTTTAGCCCCTGAGTACTTCAGGACTGAAAAAGACAGAAAGTTTTCCTTCCAATCAGTATAGGTGGTCTACAATTTTCTTGGGAAACTTTGGATAGACCAAAGGAATTTCAGTAATCCATAAAAGACAATTTTATGGAGAACTCACATGGGGCAGATGATCACATGGTGGCTAGAAGAAGGGATACAAGGACACTTTTCAAGGTCTCTCTCAAGAACTCTGGATTTGATTGTGTGACATGGGAGACACTGGCACAGGACTGCTCAGCATGACTTGCCCACATCAGAAAAGCAGAAAAACTGCTTTTGATGTGTGCTGGAATATGAGCCAGAGACCAGGAAATGCCTAGTTATTCAGATAACAAAGTATCTCAAGAGAGGAATGGGCCAGGGAGGATCCTTGGTAGAAATGAAATAGTTGGTATGATGCATTCAGATATCTGGCATGAACATACTTCTGAATTTTAACAAAAGTTCATTAAACAGTGACAGGAAGTTGCATGAAAGTTCATTAAACTGCCCTGAGGTTAACTTTGCTACTCAAAGGGATGTACTGAAAGGATATCTGTTTAGCCTTTTTCAGTTAAAAAGCACAATTGAAACAACACAAAGGAAATGTAGGATGTGCAAATTTGGAGTAACCACCCCAAATGTTCACACGGACTATCTGTGCCCAATCTGTGGTAGAGCATTCCAAGCTCATATTGGTCTGATCAGCTACAGTCGTACACATTGAAACTTCACTTTATCATGGTGATGTCATTTGGGTCCTCTTTAAGAATGAAGGACAACAACCAACCAATCAACCTTCCTTTGGGTGGCTGATTGGAATTCACCAGTTAAATGAGCCTCCTATAATTCTGATTTTTTTCCTTGCCTTTCTCCAAATTTGGATGGTACCAGACCTGTAATCTTCTAATTTATCTCCACAGTTAATAGGTAGAAGAAAGATTATACATGTATTGTTTTGTTCAATCATTTCAGTTGTGTCTGACTCTGATTTCATTTGGGTTTTGTTGTTTTGGGGTTTTTTTTGCGAAGATATTGGAGTGGTTTGCCATTTACTTCTTCAGCTCATTTTACAGATGAGGAAACTGAGAAAAATAGAATTAAGTGACCTGCCTGGGGTCATACAGCTAGTAAGTATCTGAGGCTGGATTTGAACTCAGGAAGATGAGTCTTCCTGATTCTGGGCCAGGCCCTCTATCCACTATTCCACTTAGACGCCCCTATTACATGTATATATGTGTGTGTGTGTGTGTGTGTGTGTGTGTGTGTCTGTGTCTGTGTCTGTGTCTGTGTGTGTCTGTGTGTATGTCTGTGTGTGTGTGTCTGCGTGTGTATGTATATGTATATATATGTATATGTATATGTATGCATATGTATATGTATATATGTGTATATATGTATCTAATTGTTTCCCTTAAAATACATTTACCATCCCTCCAATAAAATGAAAAATCAATAGTTTTGAACTAACAATAGTCTGTTATGCAAAACTGAATTAAACACAAGGCTAAGTTAAACCTCATATGTCCAGTATGCATCACTTTGCTATCTCAGTAAATTCAGATTTACTACTGATTCAAGCTTGTCCAGGGATGACAGAAATTGGTGGTCAAGGACACAGGAGACATTGTGTAACAAGGTCAAGAGCAGAGGTGAATGCGTATGTTAACTTTTTAACAAAGGCACTCTTCCTTGCTTCTCACCTGATTTAGCCTCAAAATCCAAACATCCAACGAAGCAGTAAATATTTGCTTTTTAACAAGATAGCTGCTCCCAATTGTTTGCTCCTATGTATATCACAAAACCACAAAATTTAAAAGTGGAAAGATACTTCAGCAGCCACTTAGGCCAAATAATACTAGAGAAGAATCATACTTACATACAACAAAGACAGAAGCAAAGGTCTAAAGCATAACAGAGCTGTCAAGGCAGGAGCATGCTTGGTGGTAGCAAAAAACTAAAACATCTGGAAGAGACATTACAGAAGAAATTAATCAAAAAGAAGTGAGTACTCACTGATTTGAAAAGTGATTGATGTAGCTATAGTATATGAAAATCATAGAATATCACTATTCTGTGAGAAAGTATAGACCTGAGGAATTCAGAGAAATCTGGAAATGTTTGTACAAACTGATGAGGAAAATAAAAGTCAAGAGAACAGTAGACCCAGTGACTATAAATGGAAATAATATCACCAAAAAGAAGGTGGAAAATTGAATATTGAAAAGATCATGCGTCAGAAATGATGACAAAACAGACCCTCTAATCCCTCTTACCAAGGAAGCTGAGGCTTGGAGAATGCCTTGAACGCCTGACCTTCAGAGTTCTGAGCTGCTGTGAGATAAGCCAATTGGGAGACCCTGAACTTCCAGTCTAGGTGAAATAAGGGAGATCTAGTCTCCATCTCACCACCAAAAAAAAAAGCATGAAGGCCCTGCCGAAGAAATAATAAAATAAAATCTCTTCCTCATAACAAAGAGGTGAGAGACTGCAAAGATAGATATTGTATATAAGACAAAGTTTCTGTTCTTGATATTTTTGTTTAATAGTTTTTCTCCTTCATAAAGGAGAGTTTAGACTGGGGACTGGGTGGAAATGGACTGATGTGATGGCAAAAGCTGTCACTAAACAGCTTTTATTAATATAAAATACTAGTCAATTCAATAAGCAATTATTCAAACGGCAGCTGTTCAGTCTATAGATTTGTAGGATCATAAAGTTGGAGGTATTATGTACCTTAAAGCTCAAGGCCCAACATTCTTGTCTTCAGATAATGAAACTGACATCCAGAGAGGTCAAGGGATTCGTCCAAGATCAGAACAGGTAATAAGATTTGAACCTGTCAAGATGCTATCATCTTTGGTTTCTATGCATGGAGATAAGTGGATGTCCTGTTCAGGATGACCCCATTCAAGTCTGGGTTGGACTAGTTGGGTTCAAGAATACTACTAACAGGATTGTACGATTAGTCTGAGAGGAAAGAACGTAGAGATCAATCTTAAGAGGGTTAACCAACCAGTATCTAAGTTTAGGTATATTTGTGTTTTGCAATAAGCACAAAAAAAAAAAAAAAAGGTAAATGGTCCAAGAACTGATATTGGGGGAGGGAGGGAGAAGTAGGAAGGGAATTTTGATTTAGCTGATATTAAATCAGTCATGCACATTAAATAAAATAACATGGATCTACTAGCCCAAGACCGGAAAGAAATTAGAATGAGCCTATGAAAATTTTGTTGTAGCTGTAAGGGTATGTTCTACGACCCCTACCACAACTAATGTAATTGTAGAAGGCTTAGGGTTTTTTATTGAATCAATCAAAAGTATAAACTGGGCACAAACAAATCCTAGATACCTTTATTCAGTCAATCAATTAGGTATGAACACATGCTTAATCAATATAGGAGGAATAAAGTACTTCAATACTTTAATAATTGTATGAAATCAAATGATCTCACTTAGGAAATATACTGGAGTTTATTCAAAAAAAAAAAATTAGACCAACCTCCAGGTTTAGATGTAGTACAATAAGCCAGTTTGGAATCAAATATTCCAGCAGGAACATTCCAGAAATATTCCAGATTGAGGGAATTACCCTGGAGTGGAAGTGGGTGAGAATTAATTCTCTCCCTCCCCCAACATGCACCACAGAACAATCTTATAAACTTTAAAGATCAGAAGATTTCACATTCAGTTTCCCTGAGTAGCGTTGGACTCTGTAAGATAAACTAGATGCACTGAGGAAAAATAACTCTAAGCTTTATGAGGATGCCAACCCTCAGAGCCCAGCACAAAGTTATCCTTAAGAAAAACTTCATAGGAACTCCATAGAGAGAGAAAATAACTTCCAGTAATTAACATGAGTTTATTCAACTTTTTGTCCCTTTATGCTCTCTAAGCTTAAATTCACTTTTGTTATAGACTAATTTGGGGAAAGTATGTCCAAGATATTGGGAGAGATTGTTTTTGTGCCAGCTGTCCCTGCTATATATGCTCAGTAAATAACCCCTTTTCTAAGAGCTAATTAAGTCTAACTGATAATCAATGGAAAGAATACCACATGAAGGCTCATGAGCAGCTATATCAGAAGCCTTCTGACTCCTCTAGGTAAAATTCCCAAAAGGAGAAGTGGTCATGCCACCCTCTGGGGACCCAGCCTGTCAGTGCTAGTGGGAGTCAGGAAGTGACCCCAAGAGGGGCACTACCTAAGAAAGAATTTTAAGAAAATGAACAATTCAACTACCGTATATTACCTAACTTAGGAAATGTATTGGAGTTTATTCAAAAATAATCAGACCAACTTTTAGGCCTACATATAGTACAATAAGCTAGGGTTGAATCAAATATTCCAGTATGAACATTCCAGAAACGTTGCGGATTGAGGGAATTACCCTGGAGGGGTGGGAATTAATTCTCTCCCTCCCCCAATATCAATACTACCATTAAATGTCACACTACCATATCAGCTATGGAATAGGCTGATGCTGCCAAAATAAAGGCTACTTCTAGCATCTATTAGGGTTACCTATGCACCTGTCAAAACCAAAAATTGAAACCACATCACTCCTTTCTTATGTCAAAAAAGATTTTGATTTTTAAGAAAGTTTGAAGGAGAAATGGTAGTCATTCCCTTATGTTATTAGATACATAGAAATACCTCATTCAAAGAAGCATACAATCGCCATCTCTGAGGAGCTGCTGAGCTCGAGCAGGTGGACACATTGCAGCCTTGCCAAAGGCAGAAAGGAGGCTGAGGGGAGTGCGATGATGCAGATTGGACTCAATGGCCTCTTGGGATCTCTTCCAACTTTCTAATTCTATCATTCCTAAGAACCCAAGATTCAGTCACCAAATCTTGCTTATTTTTTGGTCTATATCAGTGGATTTTGAATCAAGGGGAAAATATGCTAAAGAAAGAAAAAAGAAAATCTGGCTTGTCTTTAAATAGAATTTTGCCAAAATATCTCAGTTCTCCAGAATATCCTGGCATCCCAGCATCACACTTCTCAAAGTTGCTATTCTTTGGCTAATAAGAGAAAAATCTACTTGATGACTAAATAAAAAGGGGAAAATGAGCATTATATCATGATTCCACAAATATCATTTACTTGTTCACTACAACAACCCTTTGAGGTTTGGAAGATTTGGAAGAATCTGGATTCTAATCCCAATTCTACCTATGTGACCTTGGGTAAATTATTGAAGCTCCATTTCCTCATCTGCAAAATGAAGGGTTTGGCTTAGATGACTTTTAATATCTCTTCCTGTTCCAAATCTATAATCTTACTTTATAGGTAAGGAAACTGAAACACAGAAGGGTATAAGTGACATGCCCATGGTCATGTGTCATCAGTGAGATTAGAATTCAGTTCTCTCCTGATTGCAGAGCCAATATACTTTTCCCCATACAAGCTTGACTATTCAAGCAGAAATCTCTCTATAAAACCACAAACATTAGCATATGCACACTTAAGAGGAATCATTCAGTCAGTGTGAACACACACTGAGCACTGTCAAATGATGGCTTGCTTTCTTTTCAAACTGTAAATTATTACGTAAGTGTCAGAATTGGCTTTTTTTTCATCTTTAAGGTTGGCCTAATTTGGATACTGACAAACATATCTGAAACTTAGTGCTGACCCCAAGCACCTTGAGGATAGGGATTATGCCTTATCTGAACTACGATTTCCTCTGCCCCTCAAATCTCTAGCATACTGATCCCCACGCTATAGGGACTTCATCAATCCTTATTAAACAGCATTTGAAATTTTCATTTCATTTTAAATTCACTATATTTCTTCTTTTATTTTTAAACTTTCTGATACAAACTCATTGTGTCAAATGTGTTCCATTTCACTCATTCTTTCTTTTTGGATATCTTTTTTGTCCCATTAGGGAGAACTGGAAATCATACAGATATTTAATTGAAATTGATGTGATCTAAATTCAGGTCTGAAATCATTTAGTTGTATAATCATCTTCTAATTATTCTGTTTAATGCCTGCCCTGTTAACTGACCACAGTTGTTTCTCTTGGCTCACTAATTATTACTTCTGGACTTAAAATCTTTTAGAATTCAGAGAGAGTTTAAGCACCCCTGCTTTCATTAATCAATTGTTCATTGACTTTCAAGGAAATCTATGGTAAATGTGTGTAGCACAGGTCCAGGATTACGATGGCACCAATTCTTTTTCTCAGCCTTTGACCTGAAGAGTTTATTTGATTTTTGAAACAGAAATGTAAGGTCATTGTATAAATTGTTCTCCTGGTTCTGTTCAATTCAATCTAAATCCATTCATACAAGTCTTCCCATGTTTCTCTGAAACCATCCCCTTCATCATTTCTTACAGAAAAATAATATTCCGTCACATTTATATATCATAACTTGTTCATCCATAAACCAATTTATGGGTACTCCCTCACTCATCTCCTCAAAATAAACTATAAATGTTTTCATACATGCTTAGAATTGTTTTGCTTAAGACTAATCTCTGCTCTAATTTTTCCTCACTCTAAATCACCCTCCCTGGGGGAGGGCAGGAGCCAAGCTAGTGGAGTAATAGCACAGATTTGCTAACACTCTCCCCACAAACACAGTCAAATACCTGAAAAAATGACTCTAAACAAATTCTGGAGCTGCAGAACCCACAGAAGCAAATCTCAAGACAAAGACAGCCTGGAAGGTCGCAGGAAAGTATCTATCATGAGGGGGGAGGAGCCAAGATGGCAGAGTAGAAAGACACACATATGCTAGCTCCAAACCCACAGCCGATAAAATTCCTGTAAAGAAGAACTCCCAACAAATTCTGGAGCAGAGGAAGCCACAGAACAACTGAGTGGAGGAGATTTCTGTTCCAGAGAGACCTGAAAAACAGACCCGAAAGGTCCCCCATGCACCAGACCCAGAGCAGAGCCCAGCCCTGCCTTGGCTACATGTCACCGAGAGGAGAAGATCTGAGCAGGCTTCAGGGACAGAATCTCCAGCAGCCACGCAGGTTCCTCCACCCACAGGCCACAAAGGTCAGTGAGAGGGTCTTTTTGGCTCACCGAGGGGAGCAGTGTGTCTCCATAGCTCAGGCCCTCTCGGGAGGCAGCAATGGACAGGGGCTCCCAAAGCAGACAGGAGCCCAGATCCATTGTAGAAGGTCTCTGCATAAACCCCCTGAGGGAACTGAGCCCTGAGTGGCAGCCCTGCCCCCACCCAAGCAGTTGAACTTAATCTCATACTGAATAGCAGCCCCGCCCCTGCCAAAAGCCTTGAGGCTGGGAAGCAGCACTTGAATCTCAGACCCCAAGCACTGGCTGGGTGGATCTGGAGGCAAGGTGGGTGTGGAAAGAAAACTCAGAAGTCAAGTCACTGCCTGGGAAAATGTCCAGAAAAGGGAAAAAAAATAAGACCATACAAGGTTACTTTCTTGGTGAACAGATATCTCCACCCATCCTTTCAGATGAGGAAGAACAAGGCTTACTATGAGGGAAAGACACAGAAGTCAAGGCCTCTGTATCCCAAACATCCAGAATAAGTATTCCATGGGCTCAGGCCATGGAAGAGCTCAAAAACGATTTTGAAAATCAAGCTAGAGAGGTGGAGGAAAAACTGGGAAGAGAAATGAGAGAGATGAAAGAAAAGCATGAAAAGCAGGTCCACACCTTGCTATAGGAGACCCAAAAAAATGATGAAGAAAATAACATGTTGAAAAATAGGACAACTCAATTGGCAAAAGAGGGTCAAAAAGCCAATGAGGAGAAGAACGCCTTAAAAAGCAGAATTAGCCAAATGGAAAAGGAGGTTCAAAAGCTCACTGAAGAAAACAGTCCTTTCAAAATTAGAATGGAACAGATGGAGGCTAATGACTTTATGAGAAACCAAGAAATCACAAAACAAAACCAAAAGAATGAAAAAATGGAAGAGAATGTGAAATATCTCATTGGAAAAACAACTGACCTGGAAAATAGATCCAGGAGAGACAATTTTAAAATTATGGGACCACCTGAAAGCCATGATCAAAAGAAGAGCCTAGACATCATCTTTCATGAAATTATCAAGGAAAACTGCCCTGAGATTCTAGAACCAGAGGGAAAAATAAATATTGAAAGAATCCACCGATCACCATCTGAAAGAGACGCAAAAAGAGAAACTCCTAGGAACATTGTGGCCAAATTCCAGAGTTCCCAGGTCAAGGAGAAAATATTGCAAGCAGCTAGAAAGAAACAATTCAAGTATTGTGGAAATACAATCAGGATAACACAAGATCTAGCAGTTTCTACATTAAGGGATCAAAGGGCATGGAATAAGATATTCCAGAAGTCAAAGGAACTAGGACTAAAATCAAGAATCACCTACCCAGCAAAACTGAGTATAATACTTCAGGGGAAAAAATGGTCTTTCAATGAAATTGAGGACTTTCAAGCATTCTTGATGAAAAGACCAGAGCTGAAAAGAAAATTTGACCTTCAAACACAAGAATGAAGAGAAGCGTGAAAGGGTAAACAGCAAAGAGAAGTCATAAGGGACTTACTAAAGTTGAACTGTTTACATTCCTACATGGAAAGACAATATTTGTAACTCTTGAAACTTTTCAGTATCTGGGTAGTTGGTTGGATTACACACACACACACACACACACACACACACACACACACATACATACATACATACATACATACATGCATACACAGAGACAAAGAGCACAGAGTGAATTGAATAGGATGGGATCATATCTTAAAAAAATGAAATTAAGCAGTGAGAGAGAAATATATTGGAAGGAGAAAGGGAGAAATGGAATGGGGCAAATTATCTCTCATAAACGAGGCAGGCAAAAGACTTTTTAGTGGAGGGAAAAAGAGGGGAGGTGAGAGAAAAACATGAAGTTTACTCTCATCATATTCCACTAAAGGAAGGAATAAAATGCACACTCATTTTGTTATGAAAACCTATCTTACAATACAGGAAAGTGGGGGTGAAGGGGATAAGCAGGGTGGGGGGAATGATGGAAGGGAGGGCAATGGGAGGAGGGAGCAATTTGAAGTCAACCCTCTTGGGGAGGGACAGGATCAAAAGAGAGAATAGCAGCAATGGGGGGCAGGATAGGATGGAGGGAAATATAGTTAGTCTTACATAACATGACTATTATGGAAGTCATTTGCAAAACTACACAGATATGGCCTATTGCTTGCTTCCCCAAAGGGAATGGGTGGGGGGGGAGGGATGAAGAGAAGTTGGATCTCAAAGGCTTAGGAGCAAATGTCGAGTACTATTCTTGCTATTAGGAAATAAGAAATACAGGTAATGGGGTAGAGAAAGTTATCTGGTCCTACAGGACAAAAGAGAAGATAGGGACAAGGGAAGGGAGGGCAGATTGGTGATAGGAGCAATTAGAATGCTCGGTGTTTTGGGGTGGGGGGAGGGGACAAGTGGGGAGAAAATTTGGAACCCAAAATTTTGTGAAAATGAATGTTAAAAGTTAAACAAATTTTTTTTAAAAGTATCTATCATGCCATGCTGGGAGCAGAACATAGTCTTTTGTGGGCCACACAGGCACAAGCAGGACCTTAACAGGCTTGGAGCTGGGGGAATGAATCTTGGGCACCTGTGGTGGTTTCCAGACTTCACAACCCCAAAACACTGAGGATAAATTAGAAGGTCAGTGGAAAAAACAGTGGTACCTTTGTGAGAGAGTAGAGTGCTTGGGCTCCAGGCCTAGAGGGGCTAAAGGAGTAGAAGAACCCACAGAAGCCACAGCAGTGGCAGTAGCAGCAGGGACAGAGGCAGCACAGCAGCAGATGCTGTTTGTGGAGCTCTAGGTCCAAAGATTGTGGGGGGAAGCAAGCAGCTGACAGTACACTCCTCACCGCCACTAGAAACAGAGAACTACCTTGACAAAGAGCTCAAAAGTTAAGTAAATGGATGGGGAAATGAGCAAACACCAGAAAAAGAATCAAATTATAGAATCTTCCTTTGGTAACAAGGAAGACCAAAGCATGTTAACAGAAGACAGCAAAGTCAAAGCTCCTACATCCAAAGCCTCCAAGAAAAATATTAATTGAGCTCAGGCCATAGAACAGGTCAGAAAGGATTTTGAAAATGAAGTAAGAGAAGGAGAGCAAAAATTGGGAAGAGAAATGAGTGTGATGCAAGAAAATCATGGAAAATCAGTCAACTACTTGCTAAAGGAGACCCAAAAAGTGCTGAAGAAATAATACTTTAAAAAACAGTTTAACCCAAATGGCAAGGGAGATCCAAAAAGCCAACAAGGAGAAAAAGGTCCTAAAAAGAAGAATTGACCAGATGGAAAAGGAGGTCCAAAAGCTCATTGAAGAAAATAATTCTTTAAAGATTAGAATGGAGTAAATGGAAGCTTTATGAAAAATCAAGAAATTATAAAACATAGCCAAAGGAATGAAACAATAGCAGCCAATGTGAAATATCTCACTGGAAAAACAAATGACCTGGAAAATAGATCCAAGAGAGACAATTTAAAAATTATTGGAAGACCTGAAAGTCATGATCAAAAAAGAGCCTAGACATCATCTTTCAAGAAATTATCAAGGAAAACTGACCTGATATTCTAGAACCCGAGGGTAAAATAGATATTGAAAGAATCCACTGACTGCCTCCTGAAAGAGATCCCAAAAGTAAAACTCCTAGAAATATTGCAGCCAAATTCCAGAGCTCCCAGGTCAAGGAGAAAATATTGCAAGCAGTCAGAAAGAAACAATTCGAGTATTGTGGAAATATAATCAGGATAACACAAGATCTAACAGCTTCTCAGCTTCTACACTAAGTGATCACAGGGTTTAGAATATGATATTCCAGAGGTCAAAGGAACTAGGATTAAAACCAAGAATCACCTACCCAGCAAAACTGAGTATAATGCCTCAGGGGGAAAAAATGTTCATTCAGTGAAATAGAAGACTTTCAAACATTCTTGATGAAAAGACCAGAGTTGAATAGAAAATGTGACTTTCAAACCCAAGAATCCAGAGAAGCATGAAAAGATAAACAGGAAAGAGAAATCATAAGGGACTTAATAAAGTTGAACTATTTTCATTCCCACGTGGAAAGATCCTATTTGTAACTGTTGAAACTTTTCTCAGTATTAGGGGAGTTGGGGGGATTATGTACATATAAACAGAGGGCACAGGGCGAGTTGAATAGATAGGGATGATATCTAAAAAAATAAAATTAGGGGGTGAGAGCAATATATTGGGAGGAGAAAGGAAAAAATAGAATGGGGCAAATTATCTCACATAAGAGGCAAGAAAAAGCTCTTTCATGGGGAGGAATGGGGGAAGTAAGAGGGAAAAAGTGAACCTTACTCTCATCATATTTGGCTTAAAGAAGGAAACATGCACACTCAACTTGGTACAAAAATCTCTTACACTACAGGAAAGTAGGGTGGAGGGGATAAGTGGGGAGATGATAGAAGGGAGGGCAAATGAGAAGAGAGAGTAATTAGAAGTAAACACTTTTGAGGAGGGATTGTTTCCCTTCTCAGTGGGGATGGGTGAGGAAGGAGGAAGGGAGAGTAGTTGAAACTCAAAGTTTTAAAAACGAATGTTAAAAATTGTTTTTACATGTACCTGGGAAATAAGATATATAAGCAATGGGGTAAGAAATCTATCTTGCCCTATAAGAAAATAGAGGGGATGGGGATAAGAGAAAAGAGGCATATGGTAGAAGACAGGGCAGATTGGGGGAAGGGGTAATCAGAATGCATGTTGTCTTGGGGTGGAAGGAGGGGAAAGATGAGAAGAAAATTTGGAACTCAAAATCTTATTGAAATGTCTGTTGAAAACTAAAAATAAAGAAATTAAATAAATTAATAAATTCCCCTCCCTCCTTTACCTTTTTCTTTCCTGTTTCCCTGTTGAGTGAAATTTATTTCTATGCCTAACCGTGTATGTGTATTCTTCCTTCTTTTGACAAGTTCAGACAAGAGGGAAGTTCAAGTATTTGCCATTTCCCCCAACCCTCTCCTCATTTTCTATGTAGTTATTGACTTGCATACCCTGATTATGAAATAATTTTCCCTAAATTTCCTTTTCCTTCCCCAACCCTATTGTATTCCTCTTTCTCTTTCTTTTTATTTGTCTCTTAAGATCATCAAGCTATAATAGAGCCATTCCTAGGCCTCATCTAATTAGACTTCCTCTTTAACCCTTGATAATAATAGGGTTCAGAAGAGACACAAGTATCATCTCTCGTATTTGAATATAAGTAGTATACCTTTGTTTATCATTGTTCATTAATGTTTACCTTTTTATGTTTCTTTTTACTCCTGTGTTTGAACTAAAAGATTTCTATGCAACTCTGGTCTTTTCATTAGGAATGTTTGAAAGTCTTCTATTTCATTAAAGATCCATTTTTTTTCCTTATAGCGTTATGCATACTTAGTTTTGCTGGGCTTATTCTTGGCTTTAAACCTATATCCTTTGCCTTCCAGGATTTTGTATCCCAAACTTTACACTCTTTTATAGTGCTGGTTGCTAAATAAAGTGTGATCCTGACTATGGGTCCTCAGTGCTTGAATTCTTTCTTTCTAGGTACTTGCAGTTTTTTTTTTTATTAAAAACTGGATTATAGATATGATTCTTGGAGTTTTCATTTAGGGATTTCTTTCAGGAAATGAATGATGGATTTTTTCTGTTTCCATTTTTCTTCTTGGTTTTAAGATATTTAGGGGAAGAGTTTTCTTTTAAGGTCCTTTTTTTGGTCATGTCATTCATGTGATTCTTAATTTACTAATACTACTTTGCATTTATTAATACTGCTCATTTCAGGGAAGGGAGAACACAACTTGCATATTTTAATCATGAGTAAATATTGCTAAAATTTATTATAAAAGTTTTGTTCCTATCTATAGTTTGAAATGTATACAATACTTGACAGTCTATCTACCAAGACACATTTGGAACCTATATGAATGCAACTATAAAATACTTTTCAGACATTTGGGGCTAAATTAATGAAGAAATATTAATTGTCCATAGACAAGTGAAGCAAATATCATAAAAATGACAGTAGCATAAAAAAGAATTTTACTTATTCGGTTCTATATTAATCATACTTTCAAAGGATCAATTTCTAGATCTAGAAAAAAATTTTAAAAATCATCTGGAAAAAATAAAAGATTAAGAATTTGAAGAGAAATAATTTTTAAAAGTAGCTATAAATGGGTAGGCCTAACAATACCAGATATTAAACTATACCACAAAGCAGTAATTGTTGAAACAATTTCATACATAAAATAGGTTGATCACTGGAAAAGATTAGGTACACAAAGTACAAAATAATAGTGAGTGTTTGAATGAACCCAAATAAACTCAGCTACTGAGGAAAAGACTCACTATTTGCCAAAATTTTTCAGGAAAACTGCAAATCAGTCTACCAGAAATTAAGTACAGTATGAGTAACAAAACAATTGGTACATGATAAGAAGGATATAAAAATTTATTCATAAATGTGATATCATAAATTAGAAGAATGAGGAAGAAATCACCTTTCAGCTATGTAGACAGAAGAGTTCATGACCAAAAAAGAGCTAGACAGGGTAATAAAATGCAATATGGACTATTTTGATTGTGTAAAATTTTAAAGTTGTTGCACAAGCAAAACCAATGCCATTAAAATTCAAAAGGAAGCAGGTAACAAAGAAAAAGCAGCAAGCTTTCTGGAATAGATCTCATATCCAAAATATGTAAGGAAATGATTCAAATTTAGGAAGACAGTGGTTATTTCCTAATACATAAGTGATAAAAGGATATGAGAGACAGTTTTCAAAAGAAGAAATCTAGGCAATCTACAAACAGTTTTGAATGCTCCAAATTATTACTAATTTGAGAAATTCAAATTAATCAACTCAGAGATTCTACTTCATACAATCAGACTGGCAAAGATGACAAAAAAGGAAAATGATAATTGTTGAAACATCTGCAGGGGAATAAGTATACTAACAACCATTAGCAGAGCTGCCAAATGGTTCAGTCATTCTAGAAAATAATTTGGAATTATGCCCTAAAAATAACTACTCTGCATATTCTTTGACCCAGCTATGCCATTACTATATGACAAAGACGTCAAAGAAAGAGGTAAAGAACCCATATGTACAAAAATATTTTCTCAGCCCTTTTTTGTAGTATAAAAGAACTAAAAACTATGGCAGTTTGATCTGTTGGGGGATAGACAAACAAATTATGCTATATAACTGTAATTGAATCTTATTTTATCATAAGAAATTATTAAATGGACAATTTTAGAAAACCTAGGAATATTTGTATGAAATGATGCAGAATGTAGCAAGAACCAGGAAAATAATTTTTATTCATATATTATACATTATATATAATATTGTATATACATATATACAATATAATATTTATATAATACTATGAAGACAAACAAATTCAAAATACTTGAGAACTCTGATCAATGCAGTGAGTAAGCAAGATTGCAGAGGAATAAAGATAAAGCATTCTATTCACATCTTGACAGAGAGGTGATAGATTCAAGATGCAGAGTAAGACAAATATTTTTAAATCACAGCTATTGTGGAAATTTGTTTTACTTGATTATTCATATTTGTTATAAGGGCTTAGTTTTTCTTTTTTTTAGTGAGGAGAAGAACAGATGGCAAATGGGCAGCAAATATTTCTATTGTCTTTGGCTTCTTAAATAATTTGGGGAGGAAAATAAATAAGTATAGGTCTAAATCTCACTATACAAATTTATATCATTTTATGTAATAATTGTAGCCCTTAAGTTTTTTAACTTAACTTTTATAAATCAACTTATAACTATAATTTAACTTTTATAAATTGAATCATTTTACATTATTTTTCCCAATAGAGGGGTGAGATAGAAGGCAAAGAGGGATATGGAAAGAATAGCAGAAACAAAAAAGAAAAGAAGGCAATTAGAGCATCTTTTTCTAAATGCAGAGATAAGAGTAGAAGGAAGGTCAGAAAGAAAATCAGAGTAACAGGAGAGTTTTAAAAGCTACAGGTAATTTTATTATATACTTTAAAAGAAAAGTAAGTTGTACATAATAGAAAGAAACAGTATATAATACTCTTTTTCTGTTTATTATGTACATGCAAATACCCATTTGATCTTATATTTACATTCAGAATAAGAAAATTTTTAACTGAAAATTAAAAGAATCCATGATCATTTTTAAAGTAAATAATTAATCCCTACTTAACTTTTCAGTAAAATCAGACTTTCATTGTGCTTTAAAAAGCATACTTCTATCTTATAATCAAATATGAAATATATTTTCAGAAATGCTGAGTATGGCATCCATTTGTAAGTTCATGTGACCAGATTGAAACTGACTGAGACCTAGTCCAGACTGTAGTTATGAAATGGAGAAGAGCAGTCATGAGAAATATTAAAAGATTATGAGTGGAGATATGCGAAACAAGATGGAAAGAGGAAAATGAAGAAGAGAAAAAATAAGAAAGAAGGAGGAGGAAGAGGAGAAGAAGGAAGAGGAGGAGCAGGAGGAGGGGAGAAGAAGGAGGAGGAGAAGAGTCAGAACCAAAAATAGGTATAGAACAGTTATACCTGAATCTACAGGACAAGAAAGCAAGAAGTACAAGCATTAGAAATATTAAGGTAAAAGAGCTCAATGTGAGAGGTAGAAAGAAAGAGAAGAGCCAACGGTAACTTTGTGGTTATATGATTGTGAAACCAGAGGGATGATGAGGTAAACTGAGAAATATGCAAGGGAATATCAAACTTGCTTAAAGGAGAAAGCAAAGGGAAAACAACATTAGAATCACATAAAGTCATAAACTTCACAGGAAAATGAGTGTGGAAGGGGAAGATCCTATAGTATAGTACCATGGGTGTTAAACGGGGTAGACTAACCTGCACCTTCAGGAGAGTGATGTCTCCCTACTGTAAATTCTCATTGAACTTTCTTCCTACCCTACTTAAGTTTGCATCATATTCAATCTGGTTTATAATAGTATATATACTGCTACATAAAATTTGCATAGTATTTTAAGGTTTGCAAAAAAATTACAAACATTATCAATTCAATTATATAATAGGGCTCTGGTGCATACACAGAATGCCTTGGAGAACACTTCTTGTGGAAACATGTTTCCTACAGAGTCTGTAACTGACTTCTGGTCTGCTAACCGTATGCTTAAGAAGAGCCTTTTCCCACTAGCTGCTTAACTAGACCTGGGAACATGTTCAAAAGGCATGAGTTAGTGTGGAACTATGTTCTCCAGGTCAGTACTTTCAGCTGCTCTGTTCGTGGTTTGATTCCTTCATTCACAGCGCCTAAGGAGAGACAACGGGGTAAGGTCAGAGGTGTTTGGACAATCCTTGATCCTTGACCTCTGCATTTGTTCTTTCCCATTCTAGGTGAAGGGAGTGGAGTCACCAATCTTGTGAGTTTCAAAAGGTCAGGAAGCCACCTTAGCATCATAGCATTCCAGAGTCCAGATTATTATCCAGTAGAACCTAGAGGACCAGAGTGTCCTTTGGGAGTAACCTTTGGGATCAGTCCAGCTGTAGCTGAGATAAAGTTTTGTTGGACAGCCATGCTACTTCTGAACATGAACTTGGTGGGACAAATGTTATGTAAGAACTGAACTCAAAGTGTGTCCTAGAGACATTAAGGGGAAATTTTCTACTACTTACTCTTGATGTTGCTTTGAAGTAAATACTCCTTTGTAAGAGCTATTTAATGTTGGGTCGTTAAATGGACCTTGAATCCAGTGAATATAACACATCTGGTAGGGGCTCAAGCTGATTGTAGTACAGAAGAGACCCACTAACCAGGGGTTTTGAACCTGCTGCCTTGAGGTCATATATTTTAGGTCCTTAGGTGAGGCCTTTTGACTGAGTCCAAGTTTTACAGAACAAATCCTTTTATTAAGGAGATTTGTTCTGTGATATTTGGATTCAGTCAAAGGACAGTACTTGAGGACCTAGAATGTCACATGTGGCCTTCAGGCCACAGGTTTCCACCCATGTGTCCTCAGGGTAGCCTAGAATACTGAGTGGCAGATGTAGCTGACTTGGCTCTGGGAGAGACAGAGCAAACTCACTATACAATTCAACAGACATTAACTAGACACCTTCTCCATGAAGGTACTATGCTACAACAGAGGAAGCAAAGATAAAAAAGAAAGAGTCCCTGCTCTCAAGGAGTTTACATTCTATTGGAGTAGAGGGTAAGGAATAGAACACAAGTATACAAGTAAGTAAATGCAAAGTAAATTCAAGAGGGGGACAGTGTGAATAACTGGGGACAGGGTGGAAATGAAACGGTGGAAATAAAAGGTGTGGAAAAGAAAATGTGGGAAAGGGTATCACAAAGCAATCCTGAAAAAGTAGCTGAAACGCATATTAAAAAAATATTTATCCAGTTACTGGGAGGTAGGGAAATTGAGTAAGAACTTAGAATTTTTAAATGATATTGATAGACCCTCTTAAGAGGCTAAATATTATAGACTAATGAGCAATAAGGGAATCACGAATAAATTAAACTCTGTGCATTTGGGCAGTAGAATGGTAGAATTAGTGTAGGTTTCCTGTTTTTTCAATGTCATTCTAATTTGAATCTGCAAAATGATTTTTTTAAGCTTGGAAGCCCACAAATTGAAAATGAGATGAGTTAGAACTTCAAAGAAACCAGAAGTAGATTGAGTAGCATCAGACCTTAAACTGCATTGTAAGGTAAGAGTATTATTGAAGTATAAAATGGATAGCTCTGATTACTTCAAATTAACATTTTCTTGTATAAATAAAATCTATGCAACCAAGAATAGGAGACATGCAGAAAATTGGGAGAAAACTTTCACAGACAATGTCTCAAAGAGGATGTGATTAGGTTGGAATATTTGCTGTGGGATAGGAAATGATGTGCTGGTTAATTTAGAAAAACATAGAAAGGATTGAACTTAAGAAGGAAGATGCTATCCACCTATAGAGAAACACATGACAAGTGGAAATAAGCATAGTACTGTACTGTATGTGTGTGTGTGTGTGTGTGTGTGTAAGAGTGTATATGTGTATTTTTGTGTATGTTTATAGATATCTACGTATAGGTACATATGTCTGTACTTACTTGTAGCCTTCTTTGGGGTGGGGCAGGGGGAAGGAGAAGGAAAAATAAAATAAAAAGTACTTCGTAAAGAACAAAAGAAAAGCAACAAGGAAGCAAAGAAAAACTATGCTTTCTTGAAATGGAAATTTATTGTTTTATATTGAATCCTCTCAGGTTCTGTGGCGCACATGGCAATTTTTTTCTTTTCTCATTTTTGTATTTAAGTTTAAAATTTTTAAATGGCTAATAAAAAAGACAATTAGGTGGGTTTGTTGAGAAATAACAATAGCAAAAAAAAGAATTTAAATTCCAGACTGAGATGTTTGAATTTTATCCTAAATAACAATAACCAGGGAAGATTTTTTTAATAGGAGAATGACATAGTTAGAGCCAATGATAAATTGGCAGCTGTGGGGATGATTAAACTGGAAAGGAAAATAGGAGATGCAAGAAGACAGATGAAGATAATTAGGCTCAGAGATTAATTTGTCCCTGACTGTAAATTACGAGCAGGGATGGGATTTGAATTTCTGTCTTCTTAACTTGGAGTCCAACACCGTATCTATCACAAGATATTACTCTTTGCTTAAACCAGAGTTTTCCAAATTGTGGAGTATGTCTTGCTCCCTTGCTGAGGGGTGAGGGTGGGGGACATGCTCTAAGAGGGCCACAAAGCAATGAATAAATTGTTTTGATATTTTAATAATAACAGACTAATAGAGATAATAACTCTGACAGTGAATGAAGCATACTGCTTTTTTAATGGTATGCACAAGCCTGAATCGACATGTTTAGAATCTTCACGCCGGCAGATTCTCTCCCTGTCGCTATCAATCAGCAGACCCTCCTGACACAGATGCGTTCTGTTGTTGCACTGGTTGCTGCCTTTGAATGGGAAGCATGCAACCTGAAGTTCTGTCCATGGAAGTTAAAATTACTGTAATCTCTGTGATATTTCTCAGCATCATCGATATTAGTAAATTTCATATAATAAGCTGAAACTTTTAAAAATGAAAACAACTTAAGAAAAGCTGTATATAATTATTTTAAATTTAACAATTAAATTTACATTTGTCTTGCATTTTTCTGAAGTGAAATATCACTTTGTGCTAGATAAATACCTGATTTGAGAAAACAAACTAATGCAGTTTAAACTAGTGTAAAGCAAAGAGAATAGAAATGGTTTAAATAATAAAAATATAGAAAAATGAGATGAAAAGCCTGAATTCAAAAACTGCAGTCAACTAAACATTATTGAGATTAACAAGCTGAGAAACTGATGGAAAGGAAAGGATTTTGTGTGCAATTTTAATGAATGCTTTAGCTCCAGGTAGCATGAAATCATACCAACTGAAATATCATGAAAGTGTGCTGGCAAAATACGTTGGGAAGATGAAGTAATTTTCCAAAGAATATATACACTAAATAAGCAAAATAAACTTTTTCAAAAAAAATCTTCTAATGTCAAAAGGATTGTTTCATAGTATAATGTTGCTTAGAGAACTGCTAAATGTGAAATTTGTATTCAGTAGGAGAAATGTTGCTGATAAGACTTGATATGGTCAAAAATGATACTTAGTGAGTCCTTTCTATTTTGCATTGCAAGGAGGTGAAGCAATAGATGTAGTTAAAGATATGTTTTTGAAACTGATATTAGGGAAGATTAATACCTTTTTTAATGTAATACTTTGTTTTTCCCGATTACATATAAAAACAATTTTAATAGGTTTTTTTTCAAATTTTGAGTTCCAAATTTTCTCCCTCACTCTTTACTCTCCCTCTCACTGAGAAGGCAAATAATTTTATATAAGTTGTACATGTGTAGTCATGCAAAACACACACATTGTGAAAGAGAACACAGACCAAAAAAAATTAAGAAAAATAAAGAAAAAGTATGCTTCGATCTGCATTCTGTTTTTTCTGCCAGTTCTTTCTCTGGAGATTGACATCATTTTTCATCATAAGTCCTTCAGAATTGTCTTGGGTCATTGCATTGCAGAGAATAGCTAAGTTATTCACAGTAGATTATCATATAATATTTTTGTTACTATACACAATGTTTCCCTGGTTCCACTCATTTCACTTTGCATCAGTTCATGATCTTTCCAAACTTTTCTGGGAGCATTCTGCTCCTTATTTCTTACATCACAATAGTATTCCATCACAATCTTATACAACTTGTTCAGCTATTCCCCAAGTGATGGACACTCCCTTGATGTTCAATTCTTTGTCACCACTAAAAGAGCTGCTATAAATATTTTTGTACATATAGGATCTTTTCTTTTTTGTTTTTTATCTCTTTGGGATACAGATCTGAGGTGATTAAAAAGTGACTGCATATTTCAGAGGAAAAGACAGAAGAGACTCAAAATCCCCAAAGGGGGAAAATAATCAGGCAGAAAGGGGTCAAAAATGTCAGATGCTAAGAGAGATCAAGAAGAATGGGCACTGAGAAAAGGTCACCAGATTTGACAGTTAAGAGATCTTTGTTAACTTCAGCAACAAGACTTCAAGTTGATAAGGATAGAATTTCAGGGGATTTAGAAGTCAGTTTGAGGAAAAATAGCTTTGGTTTAAAAAAGTTAACATGCCTTTCTTTTAATAGTATATTGAAACAAATGTTTGAATCTGAAAATGTTTTTATATTTTTGGCTAAAAATGAATAGTTTTTTGTTTTATCAAGGATTATAGATTTTACTGCATTTATAATGTCTGTATAAAATAGAGTTTTCTTCTGCAGTTTTAATGAAAACAAAATATTGATCCTAACTAGTAGTTGAAAAAGAATGAAAAGTAGAACGATTATCAATACGATAACATTTTGAAAAATGTGATAAACATATATATGATATGTAAATGTGAAATACACTGAAAAATGAGCCCACCCATCACATTAATAATAATATTATCATGGAATGATTTGGGTGGGGTTTTTTGGATCAGATATGTTATTTCATCTGTGTAGGGAACTCTAGTGAGGAAATCCCTATATACATATATACTTACATATAGACACACAATATGTATGTGTGAATGTATGTATATATACACATATAAAACAAACATGAATACTACGGACGATTTTGTCAATAAATATTTGTGTATCCACTATCTATTTATGACCCTGAATAATTTCTTCTGTAATCTGCATTTTCAAGGAAGTGTGCAGGCCAGCCATTCTTCCCTCACTTTTCTCCCAACTCTTCTCTGGACTTAGTCACCATGGCCCCCCATTCAGGTAACTTCTCCACCCTTCCTACTCCCTCCATTCCTGCTCTTCACCTCCTTTTTATGTATAGTCCTACTTTACTAGAATGTAAGCTCCTTGAGGGTAGGTTTTATTTTCTTTTTTGCTTGATGTGTATTACCAGTGCTTAGTGGTACAATACATAGCATATAGAAAACAATTAATATATGCTTATTGACTTGTTTAATATATCTGCTACTATAAAATTATAAAAAGTATTAATTGCAAGGGAAAAATAGAAGCCAAGAAAAGTAATTTGTATAAATTGTTTTATAAAAGTGTAGGGATACAATATTTTTTGCTGTTAAAAGGGAGAAAACTGCATCAAGTCTGGAAACTCTTTCAGGATAGGAAACATGACTTATTTACCTTTGTATCTCCCCCAGAACCAAGCCTGATACATGGTAGGTTTCTTAAGAAATTTAATTGAAAAACAAAGTGAATAAATACAAAGGGTACCAGAAAGCCCCACAGCCCTCCATCAAAATTATGACCATTACTGCAGACCATCACCCAGAAATTCCTGCTTTGGGTTAGTAATTACTGGCCAGGAGAGGTAAGTCTCAGAAACACCTTACAATTTATCAGATTACTTTGTGCCACATCTAAATCAGTTTGGAAGAACATGAGTGCCCTGCCCACCTAAAGGAGAAATGTGAGGGTCAAGAAGAGACTGTACTGAAAAGGATTGTTTTAAAGGAACCTTTTCTCAGTCTCTCTAAATTCTGATGCCTCACCTCTCTTGAATATTTCCTATTTATCTTGTATGTAGCTTGTTTGTACATAGCTGGTTGCACATTGTTTTCCTCAGTACATTGTGAATTCCTTGAGGGCAAGAACTGTCTTTTGCCTTCCTTTGTTTTCCCAGCACTTAGCACAGGACCTGGCACATAGTGGGCACTTAATAAATGCTTGCTTGGTTGGTTGATTGTTGCCCTTTGTTCTCAAAGAGGACCAATATGAGTTTCAGTGTGTCTGACTGTGGCTGATCAGACCAATATGAGCTCAGAATGCTCTACTGTAGGTCAGGCACAAATAGACCATGGGAACATTTGGGATGGATACTCTAAATCTGTGCATCCTACATTGCCTTTGAGCTGTCTCAATTCTGCTTTGCTCATGTAACACCACACCTTCTCTGATGAGGGCACACCACGGTGAGCAGTCCTGTGCCAGTGTCTCCCATGTCACACAACCAATTCCAAAGTTCTTAAGCAAGACCTTGAGAGTGTCCTTGTATCACTTCTTCTGAACACCATGTAAATGCTTGCCTTGTGTGAGTTCTCCATAAAACAGAAAAAAAAAAACATCAGTGCAGCCCCTGAATAAATGCTTATTGATTGACTAAGGGAATTATTCCTAAAAAATAGAAAGATCACCAAAGATGAGATTTATCTGCTTCACAATTTTACCTGAGACCTACTTGGAGTCAAGGACCTGGGATCAAACCCTAACTTTGCCACTTGCTACCTGTGGGATCTCACAAAGCTTACTAAACCACTCTGAGTTTCAGGTTCCTTATCTACAAAGTAAAAGGACTGGATTACATGACGTCTAAGGTCCCTTCCAGATCTAAATCTCTTCTATATATGAAAATATGAAGATGCATATGAGTAGTAACTGAATGGTTAGTTGTAACATTTTTTAAAATAGCTTATGAGTTGCTGAAAATTTTAGTATGCTACTGATTTTCTTAAAGAGCTATTTACAAGCTTACTCTAATTAATATACAAACTTGGAAGTTGTTCCATTCTGTGCTAGCAACCAACTGTTTAAATGAGAAACATTGAGATGAAAACATTTCGAAGATAATGCCAATGTTGTTTCATTTAATGAGTCCCCATTTCATCAATCTCTCCAAATTACTTCAGTTCAACAGCACATGGCAGTAAAATTTCAAATTGTTCTTTTCTCTTTGTCTTTTCATTTTATGTTCCAAGAGTTCAGAGGTTAGGACCAAAGAGTGAAGCCAAAACTACACAAGCAAATTGACAAGCGGTAAATCCATATGTTCTTCATCATTGGTTGAGACTTCAATGGTGCACCCTAATCATCCAAGCCTCAACCTCCCCAAGCCCATCAAACTATAATATTAAGTGTCCATAAAACTGTCACTTGAGTCAATGCTTAAATAAACAGATGGTGAAGAAACAAAGTCTTTTTGTACCCACAAGAAGGACATTTCAAATCTGTTAGCTCACTGCTTCAAACACACTGCACCCTGAGTTCAAATCCTAGATCTTTCAGAAAACAACAAATTGTTTGATCTCAACACAGATCATTAGAGCTAGGGGATTCCTTCAACATGATGTAGTCTCCCTACCACTTGTGGCAAATGAGAAGATGGAGGCCCTGAGTTAAATAAGTGCCCCTCATATAGGAAAATAGAATGGAAGTGTTTGGCTCTCAGTCCAGTGATCTTTCTACCATACTAAAATAACTTAAATTTGTACCATGGTTGTTATTCAGGTGTTTTTCAGGCATGTCTGATTCTTCATGACCCCATTTGGCGTTTTCTTGGCAAAGATACTAGAGAAGTGTCTGCCGTTTTCTTCTCCAGCTCATTTCACAGATGAGTAAATTAAGGCAAATGGTTTAAGTGACTTGACTAGGGTCGCACAGCTAATAAATGTCTTAGGCCATATTTCAATTGAAAAAATGAGTCTCCCTGACTTCAAGCTGCCTGACTCTATCCATTTCACCAGTTAGTGGTTATTTATTTGTATAGAACTTTACAAGTAACATTTTTTATACTAAGTCATACAGCAAATATATGGTAAGGATTGTATTTCCATTTTTTTAATTAAAAAAAACTGGTCTTCACAAAGTTTTCATTGGGGGTAACTAAGTGATGCAGTGGACAGAGTACTGGTCCTGGAGTCAGGAGAACCTAAGTTTAAATCCATCCTCAGATACTCGTGTGGCCCTCTAAGTCCTCAAGTGCAGCCCTTTGATTGAATCTGAATTCATTCAGGCCACACTTGAGGACCTAAAGGGCCACATGTGGCCTCAAGGCCTCAGGTTCCTCACCCCTGGGCTAGACCAAAAGAATAATCATTGAGAGTTTGACTTCATCTTGGAAGCAAGTCTGCAGTTAAGTACTGTAGAAGATGCCAACTGACCTTGACCTTAACACTTTTATCAGTGGCTTAGATAAAAACACAGATGTGCTTATAAAATCTTCAGATGAAATTCAACACAGTTTCTTATTGTATTTCTTACCATATTCCTCCCGACCCAGCTCATCCTTTCCTCTAACTTCTTAATTTCTGTTGATAGCATCATGATCCTTTCAGTCATCCAACGTTACAACTTTGGATCAGTATTAAAGATTTTGTCTCCTCCATCTCACATATCTAATATGTCTCCAAAAGGTTTTTGCCTGAAAAAAAAAAGATCAGCTGAAGACTGGAGGTGAGGTACAGACTGGACTACAAGACAAGTCTGAGTGACAACAGTGTGTCATGGCAGCCAAGAAAGCTAATAAGGCTTTAGGCTAAATTACAAAAGGGAAAAGGCCCAAAAATTAAGAGATCTCAGTCTGGTCATATTCCGCCCTTGTCAGACCACATCTGAAAGAATCATGTGCAAGTCTTTGTTCACCCTTTTAGCAAGAATATTGAGAAGCTCCAAAGTATACAGCACAGGGCAACCAGGATGACAAAGACCAACAACTTCATGACATATGAGGACAAGTTAAAGGGACTGAACATGTTTAACCTGGAGAAGGGAAGACTTACAGGGAAACATGATCTCTGTCTTCAAGTATTTGAAAGTTTGTCATCTGGAAAAGGTATTGAACTTACTTTGGAAAAGCTGAAGAATCAATGCATGAAAGTGACAGAGACAAATTGCAGTTTGATATCATTAAAAACATCCTATTGAATCTATTCAAAAGTAAAATAGTCTTCCTGAATGTGGAGTGGGTTTCCCCCTACTTGAGAGTTTGATGGAGGGGATGACAATTGAATGTATTTCTCCCTATCTTGCCCAAGTTGGAAGTGGAGTAGTTTCTTGTGGCCTCAATCCTAAAATTGATCAGCATAAAAACTTTAACCTGGTCCATTTTTCTGACCCAAGCCAGATTTCCCTTTCCATAGTCATTCCAGAGGCTCAACGTGTAATAGCCTTCTGTAGCTCTGTACTTCCCAATCAATTCCCCAGTCTCAGCCTCACCCAGCGGTAGGTATTCCAGGCCTGGGCCACTATGTACAGTTGCACTTAAGGTTTTTTAATCAAAGGTTAGATGACAACTTGTCAGTAATGCTATTGCTAGCTGTACCTGTAGCTTTTCAGCTAGGGGTTTGAGTAGCTGCCTACAGAGATTCTGCGATTCTGATCATAGAATTGCTAAGTAAGATCATGTGAGACTGATCCCCTCATTTTATAGCAGAAGAAACTAAGACCCAGAAAAGTTAAAAAAAACTTGCCCAAAATCACCTAGACAAATAATAGGCTGGGATTCAAACCGGTCTTCTGACTCCAAATCCATCACTAAATCAATTTAATTCAGCAAATATTCAGGACCTACTGAGTGGCATAGGGAAAATTTAGCATTTGAATAATACACCAAAGTGCTTCCCATTTTTATATAGTAAATGTGGTGGGACTGAATGTAGATAACAAAAATAAGAATCTTTTTAGCCACCTGCCTGAATATTCATAAATAATACGCCATATGAAGTCATAATAATGAACAAGATTCTTCAAACCATATCACTTTGATTAGCATCCCCCAGCTGCATATGGCAATTCCCTTACATTCAAGCAAATATAACCAACAATTATGCAGTGCCTACTACTTGTAAGACACTGTAGGAAGCTTTGAAAACATAGCCCCTGCCCTCATAAAATTTACAAGCTAGTAAAAAATACATAAGCAAAGAGTTATAATATAAAATAAAACATGATAAATGTGATTATTGTGATAAATGTTTGATAAAGTTGCAAAAAAATAAATAAGATTTACAGAAGGAAGAAGATTTGTTCCAAAAAAAAAAAAAGAGGGATCAGGGTACCTTGAGACCCTTCTCGCATGTTATCAGACCAATCTAAAGATCATCAGATCATTGCCATTTTTAAAAGAAATGTAAGTTTTTCTAAGTTTCTGGGGTTTCCATTATTGATTATAATTACAAAGTATTACATGGTGACTTCAAAGCATGTCAGTATTACTTTCATAGCTAGGAAATATTAGTGATTTCAAAAGTTTTTTTGAAGATGTATTTTTAAGATGTAAAGATTAGGTTGATTTTAAGATGTAATTTCCTAATGAAGGCTCTCATTTTCATAATACCTTAAGCCTCACAAAGAACATTCCATATGTAACAAATGTTGCATATGTGACTAGCCCTGGGGTCTGGGAAACCCTCTCCCACTAAGGGACCCAAGCACTGAGTTCATATGGACTGGGCTTCTGAGAGATCATGGCCCCAAAGAAAGAAGTCGGGCTCTTCTTGCACTCTTTTGCTTGCCACTTTTCTATCCCAAAGGAGGATTCTGGGAACAAAACAATATCTCCAGCAACTTATGTTATATTGACTTGTAACCCTGATGAAGTCACATCCAGTCATTGGCACTAGCAAGGATTGGCCAGAGGTTGGGTCTAGTTGGAAAGGTTGAAGGGTGATAGGCTCAAGGAGAAAGAAACAGTGGCCAGAAAGGTCTGGAATTTTTCTTCTATAGAGGGCATGAAGATAGCATCCAATTCAGTTCAAACATTTATTAAATGCCTACTGTGTGCAACCTAGTGTACAATCTAGTCCTTGCTTTTATGTAGTCTCTAGTCTAATGGATAGAAAAAGACAAACACAAAAATGATTACTTTACTTGCTCTTTTCTGAACTTGATATCTCAGCTCTCACCTCTAATGCACTCCATCTTCACCTCATTTGCTTTTCTCATTTATAAAGGGAGGTGATTGGACCTAATGATCTCTAAATTTCCTTCTGGCTCTAAAAATTATGATTCCCTATGATTCTAACACTTTATGTAGTTTGAAGTGACAAAGCAAACAGTTCAAACCATTGGGGTTTTACAATGTATGTTTATAATCTTAGGATATCATCAGCAACATGAATGCTACTCAATTCCAGAGAAAAACTTTCCTCTGCAATCTCAGATAGCACTTTATTTTTCCTTCTTGAATTCACTTACTCTGGGGTGTTATGGGGCAGGTGACGGATGCCTGGAGAGACATGAGCTTCAATCTTGCCTCTGTTGTGTTGTGGTTTAGGTGCGCTGGGACCCTGAAATAGTGACACGTAGGTCCTACCTCAAATGAATTCAACCCAAGCCTTCTTTCAGGCAAAGACAAGCTTTATTAGAACACTGGTCAGTGTAGACATGACTCTATATTGGCCAGACTAAATATGAACCATTTGTTAGACTCTTAAAGAATCTGTGCACCTTAATGGAGTCAAGATAGATCTTATATACAGAAGTCTATGGGAACAGGGAAGGGATCCAGATGGAATTAAGGGAGTTGTGGTCTAGGGTGGGGCCAGGTGAAGACAATGAAAGGGCAGTTAATTAACTGGGAAAGGTCTGTTGCACCAGGCAAACACCATGGACCTGGGCCACATGGGAAAGTCCAGGAGCTTCTCCTTTTTAGGGTGCAGATCCCAAAGACATAGTCTTTTCCTTTTAGGGGTTCAGATCCCATCCCCATCAGTGTAACTATCGACAAGTCACTTCACCTCTCAAAGCATTAGTTTCCTCATCTACAAAATGGGAATAATACTTGCACTATCTATCTTAATGAATGATCTTTGGGAGGCAATGTGGTACAATGGAAAGAGCCCCAGTCTAAGGAGAAAGGACCAGAGTTCAAATCCTACTTATAATGTTTACTACCTATGAAAACACAGATAAGTCACAACCTTGCTGGGTTCCAGTTTTCTCTGAGTTCCCTCCTAGACTCTAGGTCTATGACCCACTTAACAGAATGAAGATCATTTAGTTGCTCTGTGCCTCAATTTCCCTATCTATAAATGGCAGAAAATAATAATAGTACCGACTACACAGGTTTGCTGTGGTAATCAAATGAGGAAATGCATGTAAATGTTACATAAATGTCAGGTATTATCATTCAATTCCTATCAACAGTTATTTAGTGAGTATGTAAGACATTGTGCTAGGTGATGAGGATACAAAAATTAAAAACAGCCTATGTGAAAACTAACATTCTACTTCAGTGAAACAACTTTTACATAGGTTAAGTAAATACAATATTTTTGAGAGTCAGAGCACTAACTTCGGGTCTTGGAAATTATTTGCTTTATGAAGCAACACCTGAGTGGAGGCTTGATGGAAGTCAAAGATTCAAAAAGGCAGTGAGAGGTGAGAATGGAATGTGTTAGAAGCAGGAGCGGAAACTTCAAGTGCAGAAAAGAACAAGTAAGGTTATCATTTATTGTATTTATCTTTTTCTATCCATAAGGCCATAGACTATATGAAAACAAGGACTAGGTTCAGCATACAGTATGGATTAAATAAATATTTGAACTGAATTGCATGCTATCTCCATGCCCTCTGTAGAAAGATAATTGTAGAAGTCAACCACGGCTCCTCTCCCCTTGAATCTATTACCCTTTAACTTTCCCATCTTCTAGTCAACTATTGCTAGGACATCAAAAGCAAAATAGTCACTCTCTCTCTCTCTCTCTCTCTCTCTCTCTCTCTCTCTCTCTCTCTCTCTCTCTCTCTCTCTCTCTAACAATCATCTGAGTTTATCCTATACTACTGATATTTGGAGTATTAGCTATCTCTGAAAGGTGACCAGAAAGAAATTTGACTGGCCTCTCACTTTTATGCAATATTAGGAGTCCTGAAATCCATTGTACCTACCATTGATTGAGTTTGTATTCTCAGCTGTTAAATAGGTCAGATGAGGAGAACATATTTGTGAAGTGGTATCCAGCCTGGTTTTCATCAACAGCTTCAAATAATTTCCCTCTGAAATCAACACAATAAGATGTATTTTTTATAAGGAATACTTCCAAATGTTTGTCCTCTTCTTGTCATCCTAGGATGTTTTGGACACATTAATATTTGTGTGTTAATTTCAGGCAGCAGCTGGAGCCATTTTCTTCTATAGGTAGAAAGAGCATGGATTCCTTTTGAGCACAACACTCATTTGCTGGTTTCTAAAGATTACAACAAACATTTACCTTGATGCCTAACAAACCAAATAAACAGGCAGAACCATGCACTAGAAGGTTTATGATTTTTATTGGAAGGAAAAGTTTTGCATTCAAAATTTTACTGAAATTGTCCTTTCAAGACCTAATTGAAGTGACAGTTCAATCCAATATTTACATACATATGAAGACTCTCAGTCTTTGATTTGGAGATAATTGACTTTGTTGTATTTTCCTAGGGACATAAAGTCCTACAGACATGCCTGATGTAACTAACTTTTATTGCTATTATGATTTAAAATTCATCTGTTTTAAGAGTTTTTACAACACAAATGATTTGTTTTCTGATTTGGCTTCATTATCTCAATCAGATGGAGCAAGAGGTGTGATACAATTCAATCCTTTTTATTATTATTGAGATCAGAATGTAGATAACATTGAAAACTATGACACTATAAACATTTACTCTTGTGTTTTTCTTTTTTCTTTTTTTGTTTACTGTGCTTCATACTTAATTTTTTAATTAAGTTTATTTATTTTCGGTTTTCAACATTCACTTCCACAAAATTTTGAATTTCAAATTTTCTCTCTATCTCTCCTCTCCCCCAACCCCTCTCTTATTCCCTTGTATTTTCCTGTAGGGCAAAATAAATTTCTATACCCCATTGCCTATATATATATATATATATATATATATATATATATATATATATATATATATATATATATATATATATATATATATATATATATATATTTTATTTCCCAGTTGCATATAAAAACAATTTTAGCATTCATTTTTAAAGCTTTCTCCTCATTGGCTTTTTGAACCTCTTTTGCCAATTGAGTTAGCCTATTTTTAAAGGTGTCATTTTTCTTCAGCATTTTTTTGAGTCTCCTTCAGCAAGGTATGGACCCGCTTTTCATGATTTTCTTGTATCTCTCTCATTTGTCTCCCCAATTTTTCCTCCACCTCTCTTACTTGATTTTCAAAATCCTTTTTGAGCTCTTCCATGGCCTGAGATCATTGAATATTTATTTTGGATGTATGAGATACAGAAGCCTTGACTTTTATGTCTTTCTCTGATGGTAAGCATTGTTCTTCCTCATCCAAAAGGATGGAAGAAGATATCTGTTCACCAAGAAAGTAACCTTCTATGGTCTTATTTTTTTTCCCTTTTTTGGGCATTTTCCCAACCAGTTACTTGACTTTTGGGTCCTTTTTCAAGAGTAGGGTATACTCTGGGAATCTGTAAGATCTCAATTCCTCCAAGGTGGCACAATCAAGAGCATACACTGGTCTGGGAGTAGAAAGAGATTTTCGTACCCAGAATCTTAGCAGTTTCCTCTCCACAGCCACCTTGCCTCCAGTTCTGCCAAGCCAGCACTGGGAGCTGAGATTCAGATAAACTGCATGGGCAGGGTCGCCATTCAGTGTAAGATAAAGATCAGCTGCCACAGGACCTCTACACAGGGCTGAGGTAAGAAGTCAGCTACTCAATGCCTTCAGGGGTTTTATGATCCAACAATGGATGTGAGCTGCTGTAGGGGCTGCTGTGGGAACTGCTGCCGCCTGCCCAATGTGGCCTCTGCGGCCACTGCCTGAGGCCAGAGTTATGGGAAGGCCCTTCTCCCTTCCTGGTAGATGAAAAAACCCTGTCACTGACCTTTGGCACCTGTGGGTTGAGGGATCTGCGAACCGCTGCTACTGCAACTGGGGATTTGCTGCTACTGCAACTGGAGATTCTGCCCCTGAGGTGTCCTGCTCCCACAGCCCCGATGCACCATGAGGCCAAGGCTGGGCTGGGCTCCATTCTGTGTCTGGTGCAAGAGACGTTTCCTGTGGGCCTTTCAGGTTACCCTGGGCTGGAAATCTCCTCCACTCTGTTGTTCTTTGATTCTGCTACTCCAGAATTTGCTGAGAGTCCCTCTCTACAGGTATTTTATGGGCTGTGTGGGGAGAGCCCGCATATGTGTGTCTTTCTACTCCGCCATCTTGGCTCCATTTTTAATGCTTTGAGTTCCACATTCTCTCCCTTTCTACTTCTCTACACCCCCCATTGAGAATGCAAGCAATTCAATATAGGCTATACATGTGTAGTCATGCAAAACACTTTCATAACAGTCATATTGTAAAAGACTAACTATATTTCCCTCTATCCTATCCCACCCTCCATTTTTTTGTATTCTCTTCTTTGACTTGTCTCTCCACAAAAGTGTTTGCTTCTGATTACCTCTTCCACCAATCTGCCATCCCTTTGATTATCCCCGCTCTCTTATCCCCTTCCCCCTGCTTTCCTATAGGGTAACATAGACTTCCATACCCAACTGAGTCTGTGTTATTCCTTCCTGAAGCCAAATCTGATGAAAGTAAGGCTCATTTATTCCCTCTCACCTTCTCCCTCCATTGTAATAGTTCTTTCTTGTGTTTTTATGTAACAATTTAAGCTTGATTATAGAAGTATTTATTAAGTATTATTTATTAAGTATTTACTGGGTACCAAACACTGTGTTGCCAGGCCTAGAGGCCTGAGGGCTACCCGAGTCTTACCTTACCTCTATCGCAGGTCTTCGGTTGGCCAAACCGGATAAACGTATGAGAGAAGAGACTTTCCGGAGTCGAACAAGGGTTAAGCTTTTATTCAGGGTCCTGGTTACAAGTGCAGGGGGAATTCTTCCTTAGGAGGGAGAGAGAAAATCTCCCAAGGAGGCAAACATCTTACAGTAAGAGATTGGAAGTAGAAGTGTAAGTGGGGAGAGAGGGGGAGGGGAGAGCGGAGAGAGGAAAAGGGAGGAGAGGCCTTCTGTCTGTCAGGGCCCCTCCGCGCTAAGAGCGCTTTCAGGCTTTCCTGATCCCAATTAAGCTCTCCGGCCACGTAGTTTGCATCTGAATACCGTGCCTGTTAGATAACAATAGGTGTGCCCAGACCCGGGACAGTCTCACAATAGGTATGCTCAGACCTGGGCCAATCTCGAGGGCGGGGAAGCTCTCTCCCATCACGTTTCTCACGGGAAGAGGCGGAAATGCACGAGATAGCTCGGTCCACCTCAATTCCCAGCTGTTTCCTGGGGGGCCTCATGAGAACTCTAAGATTTAGAAGTTCCCACCTTTACCCGTCCGAGACTGTCCACATGGAACTGAGCTTACACCCCCAACGCTGTGTTAAGCACTGGGGATATAAATGCAAAAGTGAGTCACTATCTTCCTTCAAATAATGTACATTGTAATGGGCAAACATCATATGTAGGGAAGTTGTAGCCAGATAGATGTGTTTGGGTTTGCAAAGTTAAAAGGAAGATGACTGGAACTTCAGGTGTAATTGATTTACATGTTCTTTCCAGTAAAAACGGGAGTATTTGTTTTATTATAATTCCAGAGTTTAAAATTAGATTAGATTCTCCCATCCCTGAATACAGGTAATATAATGCCATCTTTTTTTTTAATTAGGTTTCCCTGTCTTACCAATACTTGGTCCATTGTGTCCAATCTCATAGCTGATCATCATGAAAGTTTTGACTTCCATCATTTTTAGCCTGGAATTGGAAAGCTACCAGTGCAAATCACACTTAAACAATTTACTTCTTGAGGGAGGAGCCAAGATGGCGGAGTAGAAAGACACACATATGCTAGCTCCAAACCCACAGCCCATAAAATTCTTGTAAAGAAGAACTCCCAACAAATTCTGGAGCAGCAGAAGCCACAGAATAACTGAGTGGAGGAGATTTCTGTTCCAGAGAGACCTGAAAAACTGACCCGAAAGATCTGTCGTGCACTGGACCCGGAGCAGAGCCCAGGCCTGCCTTGGCCACACAGCACCGAGAGGAGCAGATCCCAGCAGGCTTCAGGGACAGAATCTCCAGCAGCTGCACAGGTCCCTCCACCCACAGTCCCCAAAGGTCAGTGAGAGGGTCTTTTTGGCTCACCAGGGGAGTGGGGTGTCTCCGTAACTCAGGCCCCCTTGGGAGGCAGCAGTGGAGGTGGCAACAGACAGGGGCTCCCAAAGCAGGCAGGACCCCAGATCCATTGTTGAAGGTCTCTGCATAAACCCCCTACGGGAACTGAGCCCCATGAGGCGTCCCTGCCCCTACCTGAGCACTTAAACTTAATCTCACACTGAATAGCAGCCCTGCCCCTGCCAAAAACCCTGAGGCTGAGGAGCAGCATTTGAATCTCAGACCCAAAGCACTAGCTGGGAGGATCTGGAGGCAAGGTGGGTGGGGAGAGAAAACTCAGAAGTCAAGTCACTGGCTGGGAAAATGCCCAGAAAAGGGAAAAAAAATAAGACCATACAAGGTTACTTTCTTGGTGAACAGATATCTCCTCCTATCCCTTTGGATGAGGAAAAACAATGCTTACCATCAGGGAAAGACACAGAAATCAAGGCTTCTGTATCCCAAACATCCAAAATAAATATTCAATGGGCTCAGATCATGGAAGAGCTCAAAAAGGATTTTGAAAATCAAGTTAGAGAGGTGGAGGAAAAACTGGGAAGAGAAATGAGAGAGATGAAAGAAAAGCATGAAAAGCAGGTCAACACCTTGCTAAAGGAGACCCAAAAAAATGCTGAAGAAAATAACACCCTGAAAAATAGGACAACTCAATTGGCAAAAGAGGGTCAAAAAGCCAATGAGGAGAAGAATGCCTTAAAAAGCAGAATTAGCCAAATGGAAAAGGAGGTTCAAAAGCTCACTGAAGAAAACAGTTCTTTCAAAATTAGAATGGAACAGATGGAGGCTAATGACTTTATGAGAAACCAAGAAATCACAAAACAAAACCAAAAGAATGAAAAAATGGAAGAGAATGTGAAATATCTCATTGGAAAAACAACTGACCTGGAAAATAGATCCAGGAGAGACAATTTTAAAATTATGGGACTACCTGAAAGCCATGATCAAAAGAAGAGCCTAGACATCATCTTTCATGAAATTATCAAGGAAAACTGTCCTGAGATTCTAGAACCAGAGGGCAAAATAAGTATTCAAGGAATGCACTGATCACCACCTGAAAGAGATCCAAAAAGAGAAACTCCTAGGAACATTGTGGCCAAAATCTCCCTGGCCAAGGAGAAAATATTGCAAGCAGCTAGAAAGAAACAATTCAAGTACTGTGGAAATATAATCAGGATAACACAAGATCTAGCAGCTTCTACATTAAGGGATCAAAGGGCATGAAATATGATATTCCAGAAGTCAAAGGAACTAGGACTAAAACCAAGAATCACCTACCCAGCAAAACTGAATACAATACTTCAGGTGGAAAAATGGTCTTTCAATGAAATCGAGGCCTTTCAAGCATTCTTGATGAAAAGACCAGAGCTGAAAAGAAAATTTGACTTTCAAACACAAGAATGAAGAGAAGCATGAAAAGGTAAACAGCAAAGAAAAGTCATAAGGGACTTTACTAGAGTTGAACTGTTTACATTCCTACATGGAAAGACAATATTTGTAACAATTTACTTCTTCACTGGTATGAACAGCTCTCAGTGAGAAGTTTGGAGCAGAAGCCAACATATTACCTGTCTTTATTTCTACTATTTAGTGAATATATTGGTTAAGTTTTTCAATGGTGTCCTGTATTAGTCAGTCAGCCAGTCAATGAGCATTTATTAAGTGCCAACTATGTGCCAGGCACTGTGCCAAACACTGGGGATACAAAAAGAGACAAAATACCTTCCCTTCCTTAAAGAAACTCATAATCTAATAGGGGAGAGAAAAACCAAAGAAATTATATTTAATACTAATAATATGAAACTCAAAAACATTCCCTTGTCCTCCTGATCAGTCTTATATTATAGGGACCAATTATTCCTACTGTCAGTTTACCTCTCGCCTTGCCCCACAATGATCTGAGAAGAGGAAAAGGGGGATGAAACCAAAGATCCTCTGAGGGTGCTGGCAGAGATCTTAAATTTGAAGTTACTGTCCAGGCTAGTTTAGATAGGGTAGAAATATACAAAGCCCTAGAGTTTTGATTTCTGATGTGCTACAAGCGAAGAGTGTGTAACAGAGCGCAGAAAGACAGTGACCAGAAAAGTAGGCATGAGCTAGAAAGCAAATTAGGCTCAAACCATGAGTCTTATAGAAGTTTGTAAACAATGGGGCAGGCATGAGATGCAAGGGGCACACCGGAAATAAAGTGCAATGTCAAGCTAGAGTTCAAATAATTAAGGACTTGTGGTCCTTAAACAAAAATTCCATTCACAATTTGTCACACTTTATACAATGAATGTGCTTGTGATGCTAAACCAATCTTTATTAATCCAAATGAGCTTTAGCTATGGATAACTCCCAATAACTGCTGGCATTTTCTACATGGAAAATGGCCTAAACCATTGTAGACCTTGTTTTCCAAAGCTATGGGTTTTCGTTTCCTAAAAAAGTAAAATTTGTCCCAGAGTATTCATCCATGTGTGAGCCATACATCATCAGCATAAAAAATAGAAACAAAAAAGTTCTCCATGAAATCTTAAAACAGAAATGGAAAATAATCACTCCAAGGATATATGATTTGCAACATGGGAAATTTCTAAGAGTCCATTGTTTTAATTTAAATGGAACAAGGATAATGATGACAACAGTAATAATAGTGTATAGAGCTACAAAGCTCTATCAATATGTGATTAAGTCATTAAGTACCAAAACAAAGCAATCTTCAAAAGTTTGGTATTTTAGTAAACACCCAGACATACACACAAAATCAAGTTTATATCTAACCCAATTGAATATCACAATTTAGTTTCATCTTTATTAGAATTTTGATTCATATCAGACTCAGGGTTAGCTGTCCTGATGAACCTTGATATTAAATGGGTCCTGATTCCTTGACTTTGATGTAACCCAACAATCCTTTTTACCAGTGTATCAGCCTGGTAGAGTGGAAAGAGCACTAGATCGGAAGATAAAGAACCTAGAATCAAACCAGACATTTGCCATTCACTATATATGTGATCTCAAGAAAGTCATTTGGTCTCTCTGTGGCTCAATTCTTTCATCTGTAAGTTGAGAGAAGGGAAAGGAGGAGAAGGAAAAAGAAGGAGTCAGAAGGAGAGAGAAGGAATTAGGATCAACCTCCCCAAAGCATACTAAGAAGGGATAGAGAAGGGATAAAACCAGAAAGGTTACCAGGAAACCTCAGGCAAAAGAGGGGTGATCACATTGGTCATGGTAGGAAGAAGGGGTCCATAATAGTTGAGTAGCATTCACAGGTCATTGCTTCAGACCATTTCTTTCAGTTCTGGGATCCTGGAAACCATGGGATTAGGAGAGAAGAAATATTTTATTGGGTGAGTTCTAAGACCTATCTTAAGTTCTAAGACCTATCTTCCCTCCCCTGAAGGGAAGGAAAAACCAATCAGCTAACAATTAGGAAGTTTCTAGACTGAAAAGCACCTAGATATAGAAGATCCAGACATCAGGAGATTACAGAAAAGGAACAGGAAAAGAGTAAAAGGTCATCAGTTCAAAGAGGAGACATTAGGGAACAGAAAATCTGTTGGACAAAGTCCAGGCCAGAAAAAAAATACAGAGGTTTTTGAGACTACAACAACATGCTACCTTTATTGCTGTACCCACTATGATCAAATGCAAATACAATTTTTTAAAAAATCAGTGTCACATGCAGATTATTATGATAGGATTTGATCTGTATGTTTGCCAAGGTCAACATGTAGCTAGCTAAGTCAATTACCCTAAGAGTTTCTTTTTTTCTGAAATAAGCATTATCTTGGCCCAGGATGAAGGATATATTAAAACTCACAGTAGTGTGAGTCAACCAAGGGCATTTTCAGAGAAAGTCACGTAGGAACAAAAGTAGAAAGCAGCAAAATTGTTTTCTGGGAAGAAGGGAGATTTATTTATTGTTGAAATAAGCTTTATCACATGTAAATCTAAGAGTGATTAATGCAGCAGTAAGTTTCAAGAGTTTTAGAGATCAAGACCAGGCATGTTAATCTACAGCAAAGGGCAGATCAAGGTAAAGAAGACAATAGGATTAGAAACTTAAGTCTTCAATGATACAACTAACTGTCTACCAGAGGAAGCCTCTTGGGAATTTTGGATGTAGTTGAAGGTGAATAAGAGTTCACAGCCTGAATTTTGCAATCCCGGAAGCCAAGTAGGAATTACTCGAAGGTAAAGCTGTATAGTATTTATCGGTATTCAAAACAGACCTCGTCACTACAAAGAACATGTTATCTTATATTGTACTGTAAAACTGAAAATTGAGAAGAAAGGGTGGAAGATGAATTCCTCAGGCCAAAAGATCACATTCTAGATTAGCAATTAAGAGATGGTTTAAGGGTAGACATAATGTGATTAGAGAGATCTTTTCTAAAGCTTTTGTATATTGAGGAAAGACATTCCTGTTTTGGTGTTTACTCTGGCATGTTGGATAATAAGAAGCTTATGTATTATCATTATGGCATTAAATTCCATTGATGGCTCCATACAAAAATGAGACAGGGCAATGAGGAAAATCGGAATATTCACTTAGCCAGCAGCACTTCAAAAGAAAATTATGTGAATGACATTTAAAATCATTATAGAGCATAAGAAAGAAGTAGAAAATTTCATTCACAAAAATCCCATTGTTACCACAAGCCTCTCCTTCCTTGACATTACTAAACTTCTGGGACCCTTGACTGTTCACTGGTCCACTTTCTCATTAAGGCTAGCAGGCCAAAAAGAGCCAGTTAGCCAAAGTGAGATGAATCAACAGGGCAATAAGGAGGGAAAAGGAAAGCAGGTGCCCTAGCAAACTCTTCCCCATATTTTTTGCAAGATAAAGTATCAAAAGAAAGGTGATGATAACATATACACAGTAGGAGGAACCTAACTTGGATCTCAGAACCAGGTAAGAGATTAAAGAAAGCTGAAGAGACAAAGAAGGGGAGAAGGATGTAATAAGAATTCTCATACTCTTGGCTAAAGAAAATTTAAAACTGTGTCACAAGTTCATGGTCCATTTATTTTGAAGTCCCTGCATAATACAGAGGAATTTTAAAACTATAACTTTCTTGCTGGCTACACTTTTGATTTATTTCGTTACAAATAAACAGACAGAGAACCCATTGTATTGCGCAGAATTTCCATTTTCTTGGGTGGGGACTTTTCAAAAATTCCTAGAATAGAAGGCAGCTGCAAGGAAGAAAAAAATCTCAAGGCATTGGGACCAGAACTGGCCAGGAAAACTACAAGCCAGGGGAGGGAATAAAGTTAGGGAAGAGAGAATGAGGAAGAAGGGGGATGGGAGTGACAGAGATTAGGCCAAAGATTGTAATAGGAAATTAGAGAGAAGGAGGGAAGAGGCAGTTGAGTGTCCAAGTGGATAGAGGGTTAGGCCTGGAAGCAGGAAGATCTGAGTTCAGATCTGGTCTCAGACATTAACTAGCTGAGTGAACCTGAGTTGGTAACAACCATCGTTTGTTTGTTTCCTCAACTGTTTCTCTTTTGGTCAGCAACTCTGAGGGTCTTTCCCTCCCAGTTTAATTTTTTTTCTTTTGCTTAAAGTGTCCCTTGACTTACTTCTTAACGAGACCTATTCACTGAATGGGCATTGCATCACTCAAAATGAGAAGACCTCAGTCTAAAAAGACCCATTGCTTCCTGGGTCATCTCCAGTCATCATGATTGATATCTGGCCACTGGACCCAGATGACTCCAGAGGAGAAAGGGAGGCTGATGACTTTACACAGCCCTCACTCACTCAAATAGAATTCAATTGCAAGTCATGTCATCATCTCCCTGACATCATGGTCCTCTTCAGCAACAAAGGACAAACCACAACCACATCCTGTTTCCTCATCTGTAAAATGGGAATAATAATAAGTCCTAGTTCCCAAGGTTGTTGTGAAGATAAAATGAAGTAATATTTGTAAAGTGATTCACATGCCTTAAAGTGTTATATAAATGTTGGCTAATATTATAAGGAAGAAAGTGAATCATAGAAATGGACAGGACAACATATACAAGGATAATAATAATAGAAAAGAAAATAATAAAAGGAAATTAAAATGAGTCATCATGATGAACAACTTCTCCCTCCAGAACCCCTATGGAACCACACCTCCTTCTTTCTAAAGAGATGGGGACTACAAGGTAGTGGAGGGGCATAGCAATCGATTCATAAACATTTAAGCATCCACTCTGTAACAGTCACTGAGCCAAGTGCTAGGAATACAGTAACACAAATGAAATAGTCCCTGTCCTGAAGAACCTAAGGTGTTTGTGGGAGAAACAACACGTACAGTTACAACAATATTTGATATATATATATATATATATATATATATATGTGTGTGTATGTATGTATGTATGTATGTACATATGTATGAATGCATAATGTACATTTCTCTATACTAAATACAATACAAAGTAACTTGATTGAGTGAAGGACTATCAGGGAATAGGAAAGTCTTCACAGAAGAGTGGGTTCTTGAGCTAAGTTTTGAAAAAAGTTAGAGATTCTAAGAGGCTAAAGTGAGGAGGGTATGTTTTCCAGGTTTGGATAGTAATAAGTGTGGGGAACAACAAATTGCCATTTTGACCAGTCCAAATTAGGCTGGAAGGAAGAATAAAAATGTGTGATAAACCTAGCCTGGAACCAAGTCATAAATTTTGAATGCCACACAGAGGTGTCTCTATTTGATTCCCTAGAAAAGTCACCGGCGTTCTTAGGGCAGGAAAGCAACATAGGCAGATCCGAGCTTTAAGCATTCTGGCCACTATTTGAGGGATGGATTAGGGTAGGAGAACAATAGGGAGGCTATTGCTTATTGGTTGTTTTGTGTAATTACTTTCCTTTGTAACAAGGATTATAAACAAGGATGTGTTTAACATTAGATTTATTAGTTCAATTGTATAGGGAATTCCAAGTGAGAACACTCTACCTTGCTCTTCAACTCATAGTCTTAGAAAAATACCTGGGGCAGTGAGAGATTGCAACTTTCCCAGGTCAAGATCACACAACCAGTATATGTCAAAGGTGAGACCAGAACTGAGGTTTTCTTTACTCTGAGGCTAGCTCTCTATTTACTATACCATGCTGTCTCTCATAAAGACAACCCATATTTTTAAAACACAAATGAGACAACTTTATTCTAGTCAATAACATGTAATAAGAAAACTTATACATGAGGTATAAAAGCATGTATAATGTCACAGGACTCTCATCAATACCCTCCCTGAATTAATACTTAACCAAAGGATTTTAATACACCTAGTATCCAGACACTCTTCATTTTTTTCTCTGAGTCATTTTGAGAGGGAGAGAAGAAGAAAAAGAAGGAGGAGCAAAGGAAAAAGGAAGGAAGGAAGGAAGGAAGGAAGATTAGAATGCTAAGATGCTGTAATTATCTTGGTCATAATAAAAACCAGGACCATTAAAATTCACCTACTTAATTGCCTGGCAATAAGCCAGTCTCTTCAAGCCAGGGAACCCATATATTCACCTCATAAAAAATGGAGTAATTCCACCTGATTGGCAGGCCTGATTATTGGGGTAGGTGGGCAGAGGTGGCAGTTGATCATTGTCAATATATGTTCATTTCCTTGGCTACATTTACCTGGTATTGCCAAATGAAATGTGAAGGGACATTTATTAACAAAACATTTGGTATTTTAAAGCATATTTTTCTATCTGGAATATGAGAACTCCATTACATGTGAGGGAAAAAAACTTCAGGAAAGGGCTCAAAGGTGTGGAACTTCTAATATTATATAAGAACAGCTCATAGAATAAAAGGGATACTATTTAATACTTATCACTCGTAAAGAAGCCCCATCAATCCTCCTTAGACCAAAATAAGAATATGATGAATTAGAATTAGAAGCAGAGGCAGAGTTTAGTGAAAACTAAGAATGGGACCAATGCCAAGAGCAGGAAAGAGGCTGGCAGTGCATCAAGAACCAAAGAGCAGAAAGTTTTGAGCCAGCTGTGAGCTGCCACACTGTCTTTATACAGAAGTGATCCTTCCCAGGAAATTGAACAAAGTGATCACTTAAGTCCCATCTCAGTGAAAGTCCTATCTATTACAGTGTACCTGCAGCATGGCACAGTGGGGAAAGGTGCTAGATTTGCAGAAGACCTGAGTTTAAATTTTGCCTCTGCAACTTCAAGTCACTTAACCCTTCATCATCCATAATGTGAGGCTGGATTAGATGACCTGTACAGTCCCCTCCTGGTCTAAATCTATGACACTATCATCTAAAACAATCCTTAGGAAACCGGAATTTCTTCCAAGCCCCTCTGTACCAAAGCCCAATTTGTTCGTGGATTGGTGGATTTGGTGAGATATCATTGTAGACATATAATTTGAAGTACCAGTCAATCAATAAGCATGTATTAAGCACTTAACTGTGTTCCAGGAACTGTGCTAAGCGTCAGGGATACAAATAATGGGGGGAGGAGGGGAAAGACTGTTCTTGCTGTCAAGGAGTTTGCATCTAAAAACGGAAGACAACACACAAAAAAACCTGAGAAGAGCGGGGGGGGGGGGGGGGGGGGGGGGAGGGCAGGAACAGCCTGAGGAGGTATGAAGGCTTGGTGGAAAAGTCAGAAGAGTCTCAAAGTAAGGCAGTCAGGTGAGGAATGAAATGTTCTAGATGTGTCTGTGTAGGAGACAGATTTTAAAAAACCTTAACAAAGCAAGCTATAAGATACGTTTATTTCTTAAAAGGGATAGCAAATCATGCTTACAGGTTTATTTCAGTAACCAAACCCCTGGATAGGACTTTGGTATGTTCTAAGGTAGATGTATATTCTGTGTGCATGTGGGTCTGGGTCTTGGTCTTGGTACATACAACCTAAAGATAATTGTTTGAGCTCCTTGAGATCATGAACTGTTTTTTGCTTTTTCTTTGTGCCCCCAGTGCTTAGCTCAATACCTGGTACGTAGGAAGTGCATAATAAATGGTTATTGTCTGACTCATTGATTTCAAAAGGCATTTTATTTTTTCTGGGCTTCATTTTCCTCATCTACAAAATAGAATTAAAATTAGATTAAATGATGTACATGGTCCATGTACTATCTTTAAGTCCTATAACCCAACATAACAGTATGTTATATAGAACCTTTTTGTTCAGTCATGTTTGACTCTTTGTGATCCCATTAGAGGTTTTCTTGCAAAGATAATGGAGTAGTTTGCCACTTCCTTCTCTAGCTCATTTTATAAATGAGAAAAGTAAGGCAAATAGCTAAGTGACTTACACAGAGTCACATAACTAGTAAGTATCTGAGGCCAAATTTGAATTTGGAATTTGAATTTGGAAAAATCCAAAAAATACTGGATTTGAACTCTTCCTGACTTGAGGCCTAGCATTCTATCCACTGTACCACCTGACTGCCCTAGGTAGAAATTAAGTTATTACAAAGTTGTATGTTGTAGAAGGGTGGGGAGAAGAATCACCTTGGGTACAACTTAGTTGTAGCCCCTGGATTGTTTTCTCATAACCTTAGAATTTGAAGTGACCATGGAGGTCAAATAATTCAACCCTTTTCCCACAGTATGAGATGATTTTTGTTATGTAATTGGTGTGTGCTGTAATGTTTATTGCTTTAGAAATGAACACACACACACACACACACACACACACACACACACACACCATCACATCTTTTCCCAAAATACAAAGGGCATTGATCTCTCTTCATGATGCCCTGAGAATAAAATAAGTTCTTCCTGGTTGGGTTGATGTGACTATTCCATTGATTTGGAAGTTGTTGATAAAGAAAAGAGCCATGCACAATAATTATTCAGCTAAATAGTATTTCAAAGGGATCAGAATTAAGCAGAAAGAAAGCACTATGGATTATGCTTAGAAACCATGCAATACTTTTGATGATTCCAAACTATATATTGTCAAAGAAGTCTTTCTCCTTTTCACCAACAATATCTGGTGATGTTATAGGGCTCCAAATCATGGTATACCATGATCACAGAAGAATCAAAAAAGGTTGGATAAAGGCATAGCTGGTGTGTTTTTCAAATTGGTAGATGGCACAAAGTGGGAGACCTAACTAACACAATGGGTAATGGTCAGGATTCAAAGCCTCTAATCGTGGACATTTTCTAATAAGATGAAATTTAATAGAAATAAATGTAAAATTATGTACTCGGATTCCAATAATGGTATTGATGATACATTTTTGCTTATTGTTAATGTGATTTTGCTTCTTAATAGGAAGATCTTTCCCATCCATTAATAGGCCCATGTGACCTGCTGAAGTCACATGGAAACCTGAGTCACATGAGTCTGTCACATGGAACAGGAAGAGGAAGAGCTAGAGCAGAGCTGAGAGGAAGTTAGAGAGCAATCAGAGCTGGGAAAGGCAGCTGGCTAGCGTTAGGGGAGAGAGTTGTTTGTGATTTTGCTTAGAGGAGACTGTTTGTGAGAAGGTCTGATAATGTGTATAGACTTCTTGGTCACCATGATGGATTTCTTTGTTACTATGATGAATTTGGCTTTTGGTGTTTGAATAAATGTTTTGGTTCTGTCTTCCATGTGGAGACTCTGTTGTGTTTCATGATTCAGAATTGTGCTGGTGTATTCATGGCCACCATAGGCGCTGTGAATATCATGCTGGGTCTAAAATAACCTACTTTACAACTACATAAGAGAAGAGTTATGCCAATAAAGGAATTCACCCCAAAAAGTTCTAGGAAGTTTGATTGGCTGCAGGTTATTAATTAGCAGTACAATTTGACCATCACAAATTCTGTTATCTTAGAGTGCATTAAAATGGGAATAAGGAGGTGATAGCCCTTCCATACTTTGCCCCAGTCAGATTATATCTGGACTATCTGTTACTGGACAGTATGTTTATTGTCAGAAGACCAGCCCAGCCAAGTTCAGAATATTCCATCACCAAGTGGGTCACAGGGTAATGATTATTTTTTTGGCAAAAACTCTCAAAGACTGCTTTGAGGTTCATAGAAGGGTTCTGATCCACATCAATGGAAGGAGCATAAAATCACAGATCCTTAAAGCATTAAAGAATAGATATATAAAACCTTATTAATGTTCTCTCTCAAGTAAGAGATCTGAGTTTTTCTTAGCTCTGCCACTAATGAGATAATAACCAATAATTATGACCAATCATCTGACCGTAGGGTCATCAATCTAGATCTGTTAAATCTGGCCTCAGACAGTTACTAGTTTTATGACCCTGGGCAAATCATTTAGCCCTATTTGCCTCAGTTTCCTCATTTTAAAATAAGGTGAAGAAGGAAATAGCAAACCACTCCAGCATTTTTGCCAACAAAAAGTTAGACATGACTGAAATGACTGAACAACAAATTTTTGCTGTCTAGGGACCAACCTAGCTAGTTTGGGAAAGGTTCATCGCCAACTGGCTACAGGGTAATGAATTTTTTGTCCACAGGAACCTTCAAAGAATATTTACTCAGCCCTGAGGGGTCCTGATCCGTAGTGTACTATGTTAGCTATTTCAATTTTTCTTGGAGAAAGCACCCTTAGTGATAAAAGTCATAGAAAAATCATGGATCCTTAAAGTATAGATTTATAAAACTCTATTAAGATTGGGTTTGTTTTTTATTAAAGTTCCCTAAATTTATAACCACATTTTATGTCTGCTTTGGAGCATCTTTCTTTCATTTCTTTTCATTCTTGCTTACTACATCTCCCTAATTAGGTTGTAAACTCTCTGAGAGTACGGAACAACCAAGACATACAATTTACTTTGTACTGTCACTTAACACCTAGTAGTCTACTCTTCGCCCACAGGGAGCAATTAGCATATGTGATTCGCCAAGTACAATTAGCAATAGTGACCTAGAGATCACATTGATAATGAAAATTGGAAAATTGTGTGATCTAACCTCACAAGCATCATTTGGTATCCCTGGAAACTTACCCCATGTTTAGTGAAATCAAACCACAGATACTTGCCCTGTGAAAATAGCAAGTTGCCTTGACCACAACAGTTGCCATAACAGTTGCCTATCTTACAGCCAAACTGACTAAAGGCAGAGCCAGCTGCTCACTTTAATGGAGTGGCAGGGAGCTAAGAAAGGACATCATTTCCCCTGGAGAAATTACAACATTAATGGAGACTTTAACCCTGTGACCTCTCATGAGTTGTGAGTCCTCAGTGCCATCCCCCACCCCCAAGGCCAGGGCTAGATTTTGCAGCTGGCTTTAAGTGAATTTGTTCAATGTGATTACCGTCACTTTCACCTCCTTGTCCTCCTGCAGGAGTTTTAGGACGGAAAGGTCATTGCTTCTTTCTTCAAACATCAAGAGCATGGAATGCTTGACACCCATAGTGACCATCAAGAAACCTCAGCTCTAGTCACAAGTGTTTGCATGGGAGTTAAAATAGAGGACTCCAATTGTTCCTTCTTTAAAAGCCTACTTAATTTCACTGTTTGTCTAAGGGAAAATGACATAAGGTAAACAGTTTTAGGAAAATGAACATTAGGAATAGGAGAACGTTTTTATCGAATAGACTTCTGACTAACCCAAGAGTTTAAATCAAGTGAGACATGACTTGACCTGAAAGCTGAAAGGTCTTCATTCAAGCCAAGGTTTGTAGCTGCTGCCATGATCTTGCCTTGCAAGAAGGATAAATCATAACTTAGTCACTGTGTCTCAGTTCCCAGAAACATTAGCCATCTGAATAACTTCTTTAAATAGAAGGGAATTCATATCCAAAATATATGCTCCATGTCTTTAAGAAAATACAGCTGCTTTGATTATCCAAATGCATTCGTAACGGACAAGTGAAAATGAGGGTCTAGGAAGGAAAACATCAATTCTGTACAGGTGAGACACAAACTGTCTCATCTGGGGAAGGTAAGAGGTTAGCAGCCAAATGCCTTGCTGTGATAGTTATGGATGTGTATTGTTATAAAGGTAGCAGGCAATCTGGAACCCAGGAGAGGAGAGGAACCCAGCAGCCCAAACAAAGGAAATAGTTAAGAATAGATACCAAGAAAGGACCTGAGTTAGAAGGAACAGCCAAAATGTGGACAGGACAATATGAAAGAACCATGATGAAAGAAGCAGTCTGAAACAACAGAAATCAGTCAATCATACATGAAGCCTGAATGGTCAAAAGGAAAAAGATGAGTTGCTGGGCAACCAACAGCCTCTGCTCCAATTCTTGTGTTAGAGAGTTTCGGCGTGCTAGCCTTGCCCTTATTTCAAAAGAAATATATGAGAAGGATTCAGGCACTGAATAAACCTAGCCAGTCATGACAAAGGTCACTGTTTTCCATTCCATCCGCCACCAGCCCTTCCCAACACCAGGGTGCTTAGATGCGTCACTTACCAACTTCCAGGATTATCATTAACTTCAGGACTAATCTGTACCTTTTTTTAAACAAATACCATTGCTTTATGTCCAGGGTTTTTTTTCCTTTTTGGCTCTATCCATTACACAGAATTACAGAAATTGAGAGCTTTAAGAGATTTTAACAGCCATCTTACCCAACCTATATGATTTATGTGTGTATGCATATGTATGTATATATATGTGTGTACATATATATGTATACATGTGTGCACATGTATAGATATAGCGATAGATAGATAGATAGATAAACATGAGATGTGCAAATTCACATGGGCTATTTTGCCTGACCTGTGATAGAACATTCCAAGCTCATATTGGTCTGATCAGTCACAGCCGGACACAATGAAACTCAGCTTTGACATAGTGATGTCATTTTGGTCATCTTCAGGAATGAAGGACAACAATCAAATGCTAATGTTTCCCCATTGTGACATGTCATGAAGAAAGAAGAAGAGCAGTGAAGAGAGTCCCTGACTCCCTGGAGTCAGAAGGACCTGAGTTCTAATCCAGCCTCAGACACTTGATGCTTACTAACTGTGTGACCTTGGGCAAATCACTTAACTTCAATTGCCTTGCCTTCCTCACTCCAAAGGAAAAAAAAAGAAGAGCAAGGGGGAAAAGACATCAGAGACTGTGAGAACTCAGGGCTGAGAGAGCTAAGGCAAGAGCTGGACACAGAGCCAGGGCCAAGCAGCACCTTGTATTTAGCAGGTGTTTAATACATTACAATTGAATTACAATAGTAGGAGCTAAGCATGTGAAGAGGCTGGACATATGGGCTGTGCAGAAGCCTAGGATTAAAGGCAAGCATAGTACCCAATATCTAGGTAAGATAGATGGAGAGCATCGTAAATAGAACTCCAAACTTGGAGTCAGGAAGCCCTAGATTCATCCACACACTTACTACATTTTTTGTCTTGGGCATGTCACTTTACTTTACTGTGCCTATATATACCAGTAATTTCAGGAGGGAGAGTGCAAATAACTGAAGATTTCAGGGAAGGTTTTCTATAGGAGATGACATCTGAGCTGTGGGGGGCTGGGGGGATGGGGGGCTGTTTTGTTTTGTTTTAATGAAGCCAGGGATTCTGTCTATCAGCTAAATGGGAGAGAGTACTTGAGCAAAAACCCAGAGGAAAACATCTCCTGTGTTTTCTGCTGAGGCAGGAGGCAATCTCAGAGCATGGCCAGCCCCAGGGCCTGCAAGTGGGAGCAAGGATGGAATGTCAGGAATATGGGAAGTAGATATTCCTGGCTGGAATAGGAAATGTGGGGGCAGACCCTGACACACTGTAAAATACCGCCACCTTGCCTGGGACAACAGCATTCTGGTTGTCTTAAGGCCAAACGTACAGCCAGAGTGTGTTTTAACAAGTGAAGCATTTCTCCCTAAGAGATAGGTGTCCAATTTCTCTCATGCTAACTCTCTGGCCAAGGTGGCCCTCATTTAATCTAGTGGCCTTTGGTAAAGAAAGAGATTTCACATTCTTTGTGGTGGTGCCTGCATGTCTCTGAACTTGTTATGTTGCCCTCCTACCCTGAGAGGCAAGAAGATCAAAACTTACAGACCTCTTGTACTGATAGAAGAGAAAGGGCTGTTGAAAGGAATAGAACCCTGTTGGTCCTCCAAACCTTCAGTCTTTGAAGTGGGACAGGAAGGGATGGGACACAGTGAGAACCATAAGTTTTGGTTTGTTGTTTGTTTTTTTTTAAAAAGGCTTGGGGAGGACAAACAGACAGGCAGAGCATAGGGTAAATCATTCAAGCAGGTATTTATTAAGGATCTACTGAGATAATTGGCAGTGTACTCCAATCCAGTATCACTGAACTTTGCTTTGCTTTGAAACACACATATATGTGTGTATGTGTGCGTGTGTACATGTGTATACATATATACACAGATAGATAGAAGATACATGCATACATACATACATACTTCGTTTCCTATTTTATATGTGACTATCCATATAGTGATAAGGAATTCTGCTGACCCTACAAGTGTATCCAGTTGTCAATCTGAGGCAAGAGATAAATGATTTTCCTCTACCCAAGAAGGTTCAGAGAGAAGCTAGTGGCAGACTTTGATCTGGGCACTCAACAAAAGCAAAAGCCAAGTCATGAATAAATAATAATAATAATAATATAATAAGATCTAGCATTTATATAGCTCCTACTATATGCCAAGCCCTATGTCAAACATGTTACTAATATTATCTTACTCATTCTAAACAACCCTGGGAAGTAGATATGATTATTGTCCCTATTTTGTAGTTAAGGAAAATGAGACAGAGGTTGAATGACTTAGCCACAGTCACACAACTCACAAGTATTTAATGTGGGATTTGCACTCATGTCTTCCTGACTCCAGTTCTAGTTCTTTATCTATCATGTAACTTTGCTATAAACAGCCATGCCTAGAAACCGTGGACTAGATGCAGACTCCCAGCTGCAACCTTCATTAGGATCCTTTACCATCAGCCTTTCCTATCTTTCCAATCTTTTCATACTTTAATTCCCTCCAAGCATTCTATGGTCCAGCCTTGAACACATATGTCATTTCCTGGATCATTTGCTTTGCACTGGCTGTCCACAAAGCCTACAAAACCCTTCCTCCTCAGTTCTACCTCTCGACATTCCTGGTGTCTTTCTTTATTCCCCCCAATAACTCAATTTTATTTTCATTTCTGAATTCTCTATAGTAACAGTAATACTGTAAAGATAATTAACTTTGAAAGACTTAGTAACCTTGGCTTTTTTCAAAAGCCAGTTTAAATTTCACCTTTGGCAAGATACCTCTTTGGTCCCTTCCCCACTTCTCGGCCACATTAGTCTTCCCTTCTCTGATTGCCTTCCTTCTCCTTTATGTGTATCTTGTACGCACACATTTGTTCATATAGTTTCTCCAGCATTAATATGTAAACCCCTTGATGGCAGAGATTATGTTGGTGCTTTTGCCTCTATTTTTAACCAGTGCTTAGCATGATGCTTGGCACATAGTGAATGCTTAATAAAAGATTGTTGATTAGATGATCAACCTTACAAGAAGGGACTGTGAGTAAATTAGGCATTGATAACCATAGAGGACTATGAGAAAATGTCTTGGAGACTTTATTTCCTATGAGCAGAACAAAGCAGAACAAAGCAGAACATTTGCTGTAATCAATTATGCATGGATACTTTACCTTTCTCAGATCATTTTAAAATAGAACCTGACTTGGCTACTGAAGCTGACTTTGCCAATATTGTATGCTCTCATCAATTTCCTCATGTTATACCCCCAACTCCCATATAAATTTATACTACTTTCATTTCATTTTTCCTTGTTCTCAAAAGATTATAAATCTTTTTTAATACTCAACATAGATCAACAGTTTGGCCATGGATCCCTGTTACTTTGTTATGGTCTGTCTCTTCCTCTTTTCAAGAAATAAAAATGTCTTGATTAGGCAGACAACATAATTCTCTGTTTTAATGTGTTCCTGGTGGGGAGCTGAAGATCTGTTCAATGCTATGCTACTGCTTTCTCTCACTCTGTACTTTTCCTTCATTTTAAGACGTCCTTTTGAAACAGAGGCATAAGCTGAAGGATTTTCCATTTGTGGCTCTCAGCCTAAGGGCCATAACCCTTCATTAAGTGCATCTTGTTAAAGAAATAAGCCCTCCATAACCTCCAACAGATCCAGTACCAGCTCCATATATTGCACCAAAGTACTGTGTAGCTATGTCAGCCCCTATTAGCCTTTTTTAGGGTAGGACTTTGTGTTGATAATGCATTTTTGATTATTATTAATATAATTTTGCTTCTTAATGGGAAGTTCTTTCCCATCCATTAATAGACCCATGTGACCTGTTTAAATCACCTGGATTTGGGATCACAAAGTATAATGCCTCTGTTTCCATGAAACAAGACCATTTAGATCCTAAGACCAAGGATCCTGGAAGGGTGGAGGGTAATGGCAAGCAAAGTAGGATCTTTTGCTGTTTTTGTTTTAGTATAACCAAGCACCTCTGATTGAATCTTGCCTTTGATTGAATTAATCAAGAGTCTTTGACTAGAACCAGTCTATGTATTGTATTGTTAATTATTTTAATGTGATTAAAGAAAGTCTTCCTCACCCATTAATCTCACCCCTTAATAGACCTGCCCATTAAGGGGAGTTTGACTGGGTGAAATTTGTAGGGAAGCCCACACCTTTTCTTAATTTTCACTGGTCACTGGTTCTCAAGGGTCATGATGCCCCCTGGCTCTGAAAAATGTATAAGTACTCTGAGGTGAGGTTTTACTTTGGGGCTTAGTTTTTGGAAGAAAGTTTGTGTGCCAGATGAGACTCTGGGAAGCTGCTAAGCAGCCCCTAGCTTTGAAAACCTAGATGTTGGTGCTTCTCTCTCTGGAAGCTATATATGTATGGTCAGACAGTTATCTGTCTGTTGATCTGCGATGTATGTGTTGATTATGTCAGGCAGTTGGAAGCACTGTCTATTGATCTGTATTCCTCTGTATTTTCTCAGAACTTCAGGGTACTGACTTTTTCCCCTGAACGAAGTGAATGATAGACATGTGCTTGATTAAAGTGATTGTTGACCCCCTCAAGAGTTGTTTTCATTTTAGAAAAGCAAATCATAGAACCTGTACAGCAAGCCCTCTTGTGTATATTGGGGTGCTTGCTTTTACAAACTTACAGCTGCAAGGGTCTGCTGATTATCCCATCCAAGCCCCTCAGGAAACTGAAGCTCAGAAAAGTAAGTGACTTGCCCAAAGTCAACCAGGCAATAAAGAGTAGAGACCCTGGTCATCTAACACCAAATCTAGGGATCTTTTCACTCCGACATTAATGCCTCCAGGTACAAAACTGTCTAGCTCCAATATTAAACCACGGGAAGTCAATGATATTTATTAAGCATGTATGCTGCACCAGACATGGTGCTAAGCTCCGAGAATATAAAGGTCAGAAAAAAAGACAGTTCCTTCTCTCAGTAAGCTTACATTCTAATGGGGGAAAAGAACATATAATAGCAAACTGAGAAAGAAAAAAAGGAACAAAGTGGAGACAAGGTACCCTTACAGGTGCATGGTTAAGAAAGAGCAGAGTCCAGAGAAGAATGAAGAAGTTTAAGTCAGTGGTGTCCAATTTATTCAATCTCTTGACATCATTCAAGCTCCCCAACCATCCCAATTTGATAGTGAAATGAATAGGAAGTCATACACAGAGAAGGCCTCTCTACTTCTTTCACAAACCAATCTGCCCTTAATACCAGGTTACCTTGAATGTCTAAGTTTATTCGGAGAGGCACAATAGGAATCACTATTTAGTATTCCTTTTACATCAGCTTGCCTTGAGGATAAAGCTGGATATATTCATCTATGCTCCGTTTGTTGATTATTTGGCATTCTCTAAATCTTCTCTCTTATAGTACCTAGGGACACCCTCAAATTTGCACATTGGGTGCTTCAGACAAATGCTACTGCAGGTTGAATGTACTCTCTATAGCCTGAATTTGTAAAGCCTCCCCAAGGGTGTTTCCCTCCCTAGTCAGATAGAAAATACATTTAGTTTAGCAAAAACATTTATTAAAATTGCATAATGATATCACAGGACTTTAAATGCCAGAGTTTACATTTGAGGTCATAGGGAGTCACTTTGAATTCATTGAGTAGGAAAACGATGAGGTATGATTGGCCCAGAAAGTCTCCTACTACAAAGAACTGAGCCATTGGTTGAGGTAGGACAAGTCAATCACATTATCTCAAATCCAAGAAACTAAGGAGTTAATATATTCTCTGACTCTGAGCACAAGGATATTTTGGTTAAATCATATAATGATCCTGCCAGAATCTCTGCCCCAGTGACCCCATTACTTTCTAATCTAGGACTACTAGATCCTATGGTGACTATATTTTCTAATCCAAAAATTAGGACTCATTCATGGTCTGACAAAATATATTCTTTTGCCAAGTTTCATAAAAAAATACCTTTTCTTTTCTTTTTCCCACAGATTTCATGTGGTCACCATACTTAACTCCAACCTGAAGAATCAGCCCCACCCCAGAAGTTAAAAACAACTGTCTTTTGGCAGGGGTATATAAAGATCCATAGGACAACAGCTCATTCATTTGCACCCTGGAGACACTTAATTGCTGATTTCTACTGTTCTCTTGTGACCAAACTCTTGTCTTGAGTCCCTGTACCAGTAACTTACTGTCCCTTGCCTGGTCTGCACCTCAGGTTGCATAACTGGCACCCTAGTTTATTCCAGAACCAATCTGTCTGATAGGTTTTTCTGTTTTCTACCTGTCTGGACTTTTGCTTATGGCCTCCTTTTTTGGATTTCTGCTAGTCACTCACAGGGTACTTGTGTGTATGTCTGAGGTCTCAGTCTTATTAATTTTTGAACTGACTTATCTCATCACTAACTGAGCCCTAGTTATGAAAAATACTGATTTTTTTATCTTCCTGACAGATTTGACATGATATGTCTATATTATATCTGACTATCAGAAAAAAAGATTCTCCTGTGTAGACAGTTTCAGGTTCTTTTAGTTCATCCAATTCCTCGGCAAAGCATCTTTGCTAGAGATGAGGGTCCATCTAAGTCATGATAATTTCAATCAGCATCAACAGTAGTCATTGAATTATCTTGTCCCTATCAGAAGAGAAGGGTTCCCAATTCTGTGTGCTTATGTGCACGCACACACACACACACACACACACACACACACATCACTAGTTAATTTATAAATCACTCATTCAGGTTCTGTAACCTATTTTACATAGTTTAGGCAATTGAAGTAATTTGTCTATAAGTCTGGAGAGAGATCAGGGGCTGGACTCTAGCTATGAGAATTATCTGTATAAATGTGTTAGATGAAACTATGAGAATGGATGAGACCATCAATTGAGTAGGTGTTGAGAGAAAAGATACAAGGCCCAGAACAGTCTTAGGCATTATGTGGGAGGGGGAGAAAAAGGAGCCAATGAAGGAAAGAGATAGAATAGTTTGGAGGAGAATCAGATTTTATATTTATTCCTATTAAATTTTTGTGAGTAGTATCACAGTATAACAGATAGCAAGCCAATCTCTTGGGCAGGAAAACCTAGGTTTAAGTGTCACCTCTGACACAGGCTGGCTTTATAACTCTGGGCAAGGTCCTAAAAATCTCAGGGTTCTGGACAACTCTAAGGCCATTAATTTGCAAGAAAGCTGCCAAACTGAATTAGAATGAAAGTTTTTGTACTGGAGCGGACCTTAGAAGATGTCAAGCCCAAACTTTTCCTGTCATAATTGAGAAAACAAGCCAAGAGAGGTTAGGTTACTTGCCCAGAGTCACACTGCTAGTGTTTGAAGAAGGATTAGAACTCAGGTCTTCATGACTTTAAGTCTAGCACTTTATCAACTTCACCACCTAACTGCCTACTTATCCAGGAGTCTCCTACACCAATGAAGAATATATGTGGCTTGAAAGAAGAGAGGAATTCTATAAGGCAGACATGAGGAGAGAATACTTTCTAGAAATGGGGAATTGAGGTGATGGTGGCCATTACAGAAATTAATACAGCGAAAATCAAGAATGTGGTATATGTGTGGAACAGAGAGAAAATCAGGTTGACCTAGAACATGGGAGAGGGAGTAATGTCCAATAAGACTCAAAAGATAGATTGGGATCAAGTTGTGTAAGGTTTTTAAAAGCTAAAAACATTGTATTTTATCCTAAAGATAATAGGGAGCCACTGGAGCTTATTGAGAAGGGAAATCACAGGGTCAGATACGAGATTTTTAAAAATCACTTTGGTAGTAGAGTGTGAGATGGACTAGACGGCAGGAAACCTAAGACAGGAAGTCAGCTAGAGGAATTAGGTTGTTTTAGTAATCAAGGGAACACTTATTGAGAACATTAAGTCATCCGACAGACCAGAAACGTTCACTAAAATCTAGGTCAATTGTATTTTATGTCCTTCTCCATAACTACTTCTACAGCAATCCTGTTCAAAAAGAAGACAAGGTCAATCCAACTTGATGTGTTCTTCACAAAGCCACGGGGCACCATCCTTAGTACCACTCCCTGGTTCACTAATCAGTCCATTCAGAATATATTGTCATTTTTTTCCAGGACTCAGCATCATTACCAATAGTTTCCAGACTAATGTTTCCCTTTTTTGAAAATGAGGACATTGTGCTTCTCCAGTTGTGCAGCATTGTTTCCATTCTCTGCAGTCTTTCAGAGAGCATTGACAGGGAAGCAGTCATTCTATCCAGCCATTATTTCACTGCACGGAGATTTACCTCATCTGGGTCTGCTGCCTTGAATTCATCACAGGCAGCTAATGCTCTCTTATCTTCCTACTCATCTTGCATCTCATCTCCCTATTATTCATTTTGGTTCTGCTTTTTTCCCAGTCCAAACAAAGATCATCCTCCTTGGCTAAGAAAAGAATGGGAGCAAACCAAGGTTGAACAGCTCTGTCTTCTGTCTACCACTGGTTATCATCATCTCAACTTTTGTTCAGTGGTATTATTTCATCTTTGAATCTACTCTTTTACCCAACTTAATTTAAAATTTAAAACACATACACACACACATACACACACACATACACACACATAAATACACATACACATATACACACATACACACATACATATACACATGCACACATATACATACACACACATACATGCACACACACACACACTGCTGGCTTGTCCTCACCCAACACAGCTCATTCGGAGCTTCAGCACTCTTGATGTCACTATTAAATAATTATTATATTTCATTCTCTATTTGTCTGGCCTTACTTCTCTCTTCTGTTAAAGTTGTTTTTATTGTTCAGTCATTTCATCCTTGTCCTTCTGACCTGTGTCAATGGTACTACTAGTCACCCACACCCATAATCTTGGAATTATTTTTTACTCCTCTCTACCCTTTGCTAAACACCTCCAAATTAATTATTTACTGAATCTTGTTAAGGATGCCAAAGCAATATTCCAATAATTTCCTGAAAGCATTCTTTGCCTCCATCCTCTCATTTATTCAATATAGGCTACATACCAATGTTAAATGAATCTTTCTAACTTGCATATCTGATCAATACACTACTACTCCAAATGATTCCCCTTTGCCTGCCAAAGCTTAGGATCTAAGGCTTTCCACAATCTGACACCAACTTACTTTACCAACCTTATCTTATACTACATCCCCTCACGTGTTCTGTGTTCCAGCCAAACTGAACTATTTAACAACCCCTGAACACTGTTTTTCCACTTAGAAGTCTTTGCTTATTCCACTCTCTTCACTTATAATGACCTCCTTATGCCTCATCTCCACAAATTGAAAATCCTACATACCCTCGAAGGCCCCAGTCAAATTTCATGTGCTTTATAGAGTTTTCCTGTAACCCTAATTGGAAATGATCTCTCTTGTACGCTCCTTAAATGAAAAGATTGTCTCATTTATCTTCACATTCCCCTCAGGACCTAACCTGGTACATTGCATAAAGAAGGTAAAATGTTCACTGAAAGAAAAAACAGAATTCATAAGAAGCTGGATTATAACAGTTTATCTACTGTGTAAATATGGACAAACTATGGGAAGGTAGAAGGCATATTATATTCCCTCCTCATTTAATGCTAAAATATCCATTATAATTATGGAATTCTTTATCAAATGTCTCCACATTTTACCTAGTGAAAGAAATTCTTTAAACTTTTGAACTGTCGGTTTGCAAAACTGAAGAAAAAAAATGGCTATGATTTCCTTTTAAAAAAGAAGTAAAGAGTGCTATTCATTTGAGGCAGAATCTAAATTTGGGGCCAGATTTTCTTTGAATCAAAGGGAATTATATTAATACCAATCCTGTTAGGACTTCATGTCTGTTTATAGGGACCACTCCAAAGTGAAGTCTCAATTGCAGCAAATAAACAGTGTTGTAAAGTCACTGTTTATATGTCACTAGTCAATTAGTATTCATTAAACGGTAAGTGGCCTTCCAACATTTTAATCTGAGGAGCAGTTACTCAAAATTGAACAGTTATGTTGCTGAAATGGCATATAACATCCTTACTTGTCTTGCCTTTGAATGAATAGTCTTAAAGCTGATTCGATAATTACACTTATTAAATCAGGGCATAAACTGAAGAAACTTTGGATGCTTTTTCAGATAATCCTTCCCAAGGGAGAAGTATGGGTAGATAGTTTTGTTTATACTTCATATTCCTAACATTAAAATGTTTTAAAAAGTCTATGGTAGCTACTGACATTAATTGATTCCAACACATTTTTGGCTGCTTGGAAAATGTCCCATGTGGAAACTTTTACAGCTCTGTATGTCTTGTCAAATTTGACTGTACAGTTCAGGGCCAGAACACAAGTGTTCTCAGATCCCAGAAGTTCCCCATTATGTTTTCAGTGTCATATGAACAACTAGCCTCTCAGCTGATATACTAAAATTCTACTTCCATTGGGCCTACTCTGTTCTAAAGATGCTCAAAGTAAGGATTTGTGTAAGTTTTATCATAGATTACTAAAGTCAGAAGGGAACTTAAGTACCAATTCTAATCCTCTCATTTTACAGGTGAGGAAACTGACACGCCATGTTTAGGTAATTTGTCAGGGTCACAGCTCATTCTGAGGTGGAATTTAAGCCCACATCCTCCCAACTCCAAATGCAGGTCTATTCACTATGCCATATATGTTGCTATTCAGATGTTTCAGTTGTATCTGACTCTTCATGACCGCATTTGGAGTTTTCTTGGCAAGGATACTGGAGTGGCTTGCCATTTCTTTCTCTAGCTCATTTTAGAGGAACTGAGGCAGAGTTAAGTGAATTGCCTAGGTTTCATGCAGCTAATAAGCATCTGAGACCAAATTTGAAGTCAGGAAGATGAGTCTTCCTGAGTCCATTCTTGGTACTCTATCCACTGAGCCACCTAGCTGCCCCCAAATTCTGTATTGCTTCAACCCTAATGTTTTACTATCACAATAGCAAAGCCAAAAACCACTTGAATATGCCATGAGGACTGTAAATGATTAAGTCCTAAAAAACATAAGTGGAAGTTAATCCATCAAAATACTATGTATTCAAGGATAGTGCCTGTGTCTGATTAGGGAGATAGTATTCAAACTCCACAATGTCATCCTCTGTTTAAATAACTAGATATGAAGTAAGGGATTACTCTGTGAAGGAAAGCAAGAGGGAGAGGGGAGAATGTAAGCTCTTTGAGATAGGAATTGTTTCATTTTTGTCTTTGCATCATTGCTGTATAATACATAGTAAGAGCTTAATCAGTGTTGTTGAATGATGGACGAATAAAGAGGGCTCTCTGTTACAATGAAAGCCTTCAGTCTTAAAATTAATCATTCCCATGATGTCTTTCTCTTTGAAGTGTTCTACTGGATAACAGAGAAACAAGAATAAGTGAGTAATATGTAAATAAGTAAAATGATGGATCTTCCATCAAGACAGTCTTATTATATATTTTTTACTATGTTTTGTTTTTTCAGAGGTTCCAACAAGTATAAGTAAGTTGAACGTGTTGATTGGGGACTTCTCAAATTGAACTAATCCATCACCCTTACACAGGTAAGAAATAAATGAGGAAAATGTGGTATCACATAGAGGTCAACAGAGAAGTGTCAAAACAAAACAAAGAAAAAATGCAATCAGAAATACCTTATACTCTAGAGAATTTAAGAAGACTAGACCAAGGTAAGAAAACCATATTTCATGACAAGAGATCTTTGGTGACTTTCAAGAAAAAAATTGCAGTAGCAGAGTAGAGTAGAAGAGGTTAAAATATCAGAGTTAAAAATGAAAATGAATGAGTAGTGGCTGTGGCATTTGCCTTTCTTTGTATCCCCAGCTTTCACCATAGTGCCTGCTGCATATTGGGGCCTTTATAGATGTTTATTGTCTTGATTTGATCATTTCAAGTGATAGCTGCCTCAAACCTTTATCACCAGACCAGGCTTCTACCATGTGGCCCATGAGTTCAAACCTAGATTGTTTGTAAAGTCTCTTGGGTCTATTCTTATTGTTTTTAGATGAAAGACTACTGGAGACATCTGCAATCATGTTCAGCTTCAAAAGCTTAAGATAGTAAACAGTAGACGTTTGTGATCTGGAGTCCATTTAGTGAAGAGTAGGAGACTGAGCACAGGTAAGGCATCAGCTTAGATCCTAAAGAGTGATCCTCTTGACCTAGACCAGTATTAACAAGAATACAGGCTCATGCATCCATTATGCCATATTTGTAAGTGAAAATGGTAGGAGAAATGCTTGAAATGTGAGCCCATTATTCCAAAGACTCTGGTGACAAATGGGAAAGTGCAATCCTCTCCTCCCAATCCCATTCCTCATCTGGGTAGTGGGGGAAAGAATGCTTTGTAATTGTTGCTTCTGCTAGATATTTCTAGGAAATTTGCCTTCATAAAAGTCATTCATCCCCCTTCAAAAAAAAAAAAAAAGACTAGTATAGTGAGTGGGAAAAATGAGTGTGAAAGCAATGAGTGTGAACTACTCTCTTGAAAAGATTAGGGGTTAAAAAAGAGAGAACTAGGACAATGTAAAGGGGAACAGAGTTGAGAGAAAATGTGAATTTGTTGTGATTCTAAAATTAGATATATATAAATTATATATATATACATATCAGAAATATATATATGTATATGAGAGAGAGAGGCATTGAAAAGATCAAAAGAGATTGAAAAAGATCTGCAAAAGACAGAACTGTTGATAAAGCAATGTCATGAGAAAAAGGTAAAGGATGGGATAAAAGCACAGGCAAAGTGGTCAGCCTTGGAAATGAGAAGGAATGACAAGGTACAGGCCCTGTGTAATGTTAATTATGTTAATAAGAATTAAAGATCTTCCCTACCCATTAATGGGCCTGCCCATTGAGGGAAGCTTGATTAGGGGAGATTTGTTTTGTAGAAAGGCCCACTCCTTGGTTAATTTCTAATGAAGCATCGATTCTCAAGGGTCATAATGCCCTCCGTCTCTGAAAAGTGTATGTATGCTCTGAGGTGAGGTTTTGTTTAGGGGCTTACTCACTGAAGTGTTTGTTTGGCCAGATGAGATTTGGGTCACCACTAAGGAGGTCCCTGGTTTTGAAAAACAGATGTTGGTGATTCTCTCTGTGGTAACTATGTATGTATGTATGGTCAGACAGTTGAATCTGTCTGTTGATCTGTGATATATGTATTGCTTATGGTCAGACAGTTGGAAGCCCTGTCTATTGGTCTTTATTTCTCTGTTTGTATTTTCTCTGAGGTTCGGGGTGCTGACTTTTTCTCCTGAACTAAGTGAATAATATATGTGCATGAGTAAAGTGATTGATGACCCCTCACAAGTTGCTTTCCTTTTAGAAAAGCAGATCCAAGTACCTGTACAGCAGGCCCTCCTGTGTATGCCAAGGTTATACCCTGGAAAGGCCCCCTCTCCCTAAACTCTCCTTGAAATTTCCAACATGTCAAGTCTCTGGTATTCTCCTGAAGCATCTATGCATTCTAGTAATCCTCTCAACTGGCTTTTCATTGAGGCCTATGCCCAATCTCCCAATTCTTCATTACCTCCAGATTGCCCCAGCTACTTCCCACCCTTGATCCTATCTAGACCTCATTCTCTTTTTGTCACATGGTCCAGGTCCCTGGCATTTCAGGCCCTTCTGTGTTACCTCCCAGTCACCCCAGACTACATGGCCACTCTTAGATCCTTCCCACAATCTTTCTGTACATAAGATCCATCTTGCCTCCATTAAGGCACTCAGATTCCTTAAGAGCCTAGCCAATGCTTAGATTCCTTAAGAGTCTGACCAATATTGTAGACTTTTAGAATCACATCCATCCTCTATCAGTGTTTTAGGAAACCTTGTCTTTGGCTGAAGGAAGGCTTGAATCATTCAGGCAGGACCTGCTTGTCACTACTTTGGGTCCTAGCACCCCTAACCCTCAACAGGAACACTATTTTTCTCTGAGATTAGATAGCTAGATAGATAGACAAACAGAGCATGTACCAATAACTTACTGTTTGCCAGGCACTGTGGTGAGAATTGGGGACAAACACAAGCAAGAGAGTTCCTACCCTCAAGGAGCTTATATTCTAATTGAGCAAGACAACACATAGTGAGAGGAGCTAGAAAAGCGGAAGAGGGAAAAGGTGGGAAGGAGAGGGTATGTTTGCCTAGAAGTTTGTTGTGGAAATGACCAGGAAGTGGTATAGAGGCTTGGTTCCAGTCAAAATAAAGAGAAATTCCACCTTTAAGTGCCTGATGTCCCAGGATAAAGTACAAGGCGGAGCTAATGGGTGATCAATTTTGAAATGGAAAGAATCAAAGTTGGTGGTATTTGCCCTGAATGACCACCATCTTCTCAGTAAAATAGGATTGGTCATCTTCTAAGAGTAACGTGAGTGAAGGTAGAGTTGAGGGCTAAGCCTAATTCCAAGTGTGAAAAATATTTAGAATAGCAGTTAAATGAAATTTGATAGAATAGATGAAACATGAATAAAAACATTTCCAAGTAGCAGTGAGATCCCTAAGTAAAGGTAAAAGAGCTAGAATTTATAGTGGACTCAGTCATAGTTTTGTGAAAGACAGTTTAGTACAGAGAATAATAGAGCACTGGATTGGAGTCAAGAAGACCTGTGTTCCGATGCTACCTCACATACTTAACTAGCTATATGACTATAGATAAGTCCCTTAACCTTTCTGGTTATCTGTAAAATGAAGTTGGACTCAAGGTCTCTGAGGTCCCTCTAGCTATAAATCTATTATCCTTCTTTACCTCAGCTCCTGACACCTAATAGATCGTTAATAAATACTTGTTGACCTTAATTGAATTGGGCAGTAGCAACAATGATGCAAAGAGCATAATAGAGAGAGGTTTAGCATCAGAGTATAATATAATATAATAATAATTATGTAATGTAAAGTAACATAACACAATGCAACATAACATAACACAGTATAATATGATATAATGTGGTCTTCTCAAGAGAAGAAATTGTTCACCATGAAATAGCCTGTAACCTTAAATAGAATTTACAAATCTTCTGGGGAGTCATAAAGTAGCTCATCAGATGTAAGGGGATTTGACTAATCATATGAGTGGTCATACTTTTATTTTGTTCTGATCTTCCCATAGTAGTCAACAGTGAACCTTGAAGAACGTAAAGGATCTTCATTTGTTGAATTGAATGGAAGTAAATTCACTCTGCTATCTCACAGAAAACACTTGGTGATCTTCTGAATTATTTTGTCTTTATATCCCCTAATAATAAATATTCTGTTGTTCACCTCTTCTAGGTTACTAGGTGGTACAATGGGCAGAGTGCCAGACATGGAGTCAAGAAGACTTGAATTTAAATTCAGCCTCAGGCACTTAATAGCTGTGAGAGCCTGGATAAGTCACTTAACTGCCGTTCACCTCAGTTACCTCATCTGTAGAATTGGAAAAATAATAGCACCTGCCTCCTAGGTTATCGGGAGGATAAAATATGATGCTATTTGTAAAACACTTTGTAAACCTTAAAGCAATATCTAAATGCTATAATTTTCCTATTGCTATATTATTGCTAATAATGCTATTATATATATATATACATATATATATATATATACACATATATATGGGTTACAACAATGACCCATATAATATATGGGTCATTGTGTAATCCATATTCAGGAAAAGATCAAAAGAGCAGAGCATTACGAAACTTTTAGGCCTTCTAACCCTTTTAGCCCTTCTAACCCCACATACCACCTCAACCACACTGTAGACTTGGCATAATTCTTCTAGTGAGTCTAAACAAGAACCAGCTACATGGAGTTTCATGTTCAAACAACCTTTGGACAACCAACTCCCTGCCTCTCTATACTATCAAGTGTTCTCTAAAAAGCTACTGTGGCAAACACTGTGGAGACGGTGCAACTTGAGAAATCTTCACATGCCTTGCCCAAACACTGCTGACCATAATACTTTTACTGGAACTTCTTTCAGTGAGACATAGTGACTACGCTTCATCAGCAAAAGCTAAAATGTAAGCACGTAAAACATAAATGTTTGGCAGACTTGTTTAGAGAGGAAAATTCCACTATCTGAACTTATTTGAAATTTTAGCCCTCTCCTATGTAACAGGACAGAACAAGATGCGTAGTCACCCAAATAAAGCAAGTAAACATGCTGCACTTTAGCAAGATGGATAAAGGAAATTGAAATTCACAAACCGCTTGTTATCCCCTGCTTTTATGCTTCTTCTTTCTCTTGATATTTTGTTTGGGGAAATTAATAAATTGTACAATATACTACCACTAAAACCAGAGTTTAGAGGATCCAGCACCAACAAACTGTAAACAATTACATTTTTAGCATCTGCACATAGTTTCAAAAATCTAATGTGATAAAAAACTTAATTCTCCTTTTACTTCAACCTGTATAATGTGGATTGTTCTTAACTCTAACTCTTAAATTCTTCAAACATTACAGATATTTCATAATTACTATTTATGCTTTAATTATACTTACATATACACAATATAATTATATGTACTCATATTTACTATGTAAGTATACTTACAGAGGCATTTTTCTCATTTTCAATTTTTTTCCTATTGAGTAGACAAAATATTCTGGAAAAAAGTCTCCTTTGAGGTTTAAATTTTCATACTTAGTTCTAGTGTAAAGAAAAATTGACAGAAGGATTATTATAGCAAACCTGTTCAAACATGAACAAGATGTATATAGAATGTTTTAAAGATCAATTATAAAACTTGATGGACATATATAAAATAATCAATGCTGATGGAGTTGGTTGTTGTCCTTTGTTCTCAGAAGAGGATCAAAATGATGTCACCATGATAAAATCAAGTTTCAATGTGTCTAACTCTGGCTGATCAGACCAATACAAGCTCGGAATTCTCTACCACAGATTGGACACAGAGAGTCCATGTGAACATTTGGGATGGATACTCCAAATTTGCACATCCTATGTCCATTTGTGCTGTTTCAATTCTGTTTTGCTCATAGGGCACAGCACCCTTTCTGATGTGGGCATGCCACACCTATGCCAGTGTCTCCCGTGTCTCACAATCAAATCCAAAGTTCTTGAGAGAGACCTTGAGAGTGTCCTGTATCATTTCTTCTGAGCACCATGTGATCACCTGCCCTGTAAGAGTTCTCCATAAAATAGTCTTTTGGGCAAGCATACATTTTGCATTCGAACAATGTGGCCAGCCCACAGGAATTGCACTCCCTGAAGCATAGTTTGAGTGCTTGGCAATTTAGTTCGAGTACGGATGTCAGTGTCTGGTACCTTATCCTGCCAGGTGATCTTCAGAATATTCCTAAGACAGTTCAAATGGAAGCAATTCAGTTTCCTGGCATGCCACTGGTAAACTGTTTCACAGACATACAAAAATGAGGTCAGCACAACGGCTCTGTAGACCTTCAGTTTGGTAGTCAGTCTAATACCTCTTCTCTCTCAAACTTTTCTTCAGAGCTCCCCAAACACTGAGCTAGCTCTCACAATGCATGCATCAACCTCATTGTCAATGTGTACATCCCTGAAAAGTACACTGCCAAAGTAAGTGAACTTATTCACAGCATTCAAAACTTCTCCATTTGGTATAACTGATGTGTCCATGTATAGATGGTGTGGTGGTGGCTGATAGAGCACCTTTGTTTTCTTGGTGCTAGTTATTAGGCCAAAATTAGCACAGGCAGCAGACAATTGATCCATACTTTCTTGAATCTCAGCTTCAGAGGCTGTATTTAGTGGTCACTGTGGATGCTACAGCTTCTTGAAGTCACGGGTAAGAATTGGGTGGAATGGGCGGACACCAAAGGTGGAAAGCAGTCCTGAAAAGGGCTCAGCAGCCGTCACATCAAAGGCACTGGTCCTCCCTGAATACATACGCCACACCCCACTGACCAGGTAGAGACTCTAGAAAACCCCTTCAGTTCTCCTAGAATCTTCCCATTCACCTCAGGAGAATACAAACATTCCATTCAACTAGCCTTTTGTTGTCTGCCCCTGACCCCCATCCTAGACTTCCCACCCTTGATCCTATCCACACCTAATTCTCCTTTTTTTTTTTATTTATTTATTTATTTATTTATTTATTTATTTTTTATTATTATTAAATTTATTTATTTAACTTTTAACATTCATTTTCACAAAATTTTGGGTTACAAATTTTCTCCCCTTTTATCCCCTCCCCCCCCAAACACCAAGCATTCTAATTGCCCCTGTGACCAATCTACTCTCTCTTCTATCATCCCTTTCTGCCCTTGTCTCCATCTTCTCTTTTGTCCTGTAGGGCCAGATAGCTTTCTATACCCCTTTACCTGTATTTCTTATTTCCTAGTGGTAAGAACATTACAGTTGATCCTAACACTTTGAGTTGCAACTTCTTTACCTCCCTCCCTCTCCACCCCTTCCCTTTGGAAGGCATGCAATTTAATATAGGCCAGATCTGTGTAGTTTTGCAAATGACTTCCATAATAGTTGTGTTGTATAGGACTAACTATATTTCCCTCCATCCTATCCTGTCCCCCATTACTTCTATTCTCTTTTGATCCTATCCCTCCCCATGAGTGTCGACCTCGAATTGCACTCTCCTCCTCATGCCCTCCCTTCTATCATCCCCCCCACCCTGCTTGTCCCCTTATCCCCCACTTTCCTGTATTGTGAGATAGGTTTTCCTACCAAAATGAGTGTGCACTTTATTCTTTTCTTTAGTGGAATGTGATGAGAGTAGACTTCATGTTTTTCTCTCACCTCCCCTCTTTATCCCTCCACTAATGAGTCTTTTGATTGCCTCTTTTATGAGAGATAACCTGCCCCATTCAATTTCTCCCTTTCTCCTCCCAATATATTTCTCTCTCACTGCTTGATTTCATCTTGTTTTAAAGATATGATCCCATCCTATTCAATTCACTCTGTGCACTCTGTCTCTATGTATGTGAGCGTGTGTGCATGTGTAATCCCACCCAGTACCCAGATACTGAAATGTTTCAAGAGTTACAAATATTGTCTTTCCATGTAGGAATGTAAACAGTTCAGCTTTAGTAAGTCCCTTATGACTTCACTTTGCTGTTCACCTTTTCATGGTTCTCTTCATTCTTGTGTTTGAAAGTCAAATTTTCTTTTCAGCTCTGGTCTTTTCATCAAGAATACTTGAAAATCCTCTATTTCATTGAAAGACCATTTTTTCCCCTGAAGTATTATAGTCAGTTTTGCTGGGTAGGTGATTCTTGGTTTTAGTCCTAGTTCCTTTGACTTCTGGAATATACTGTTCCATGCCCTTCGATCCCTTAATGTAGAGGCTGCTAGATCTTGTGTTATCCTGATTGTATTTCCACAATACTTGAATTGTTTCTTTCTAGCTGCCTGCAGTATTTTCTCCTTGACCTGGGAACTCTGGAATTTGGCCACAATGTTCCTAGGAGTTTCTCTTTTTGGATCTCTTTCAGGCGGTGTTCTGTGGATTCCTTGAATATTTATTTTGCCCTCTGGTTCTAGAATCTCAGGGCAGTTTTCCTTGATAATTTCATGAAAGATGATGTCTAGGCTCTTCTTTTGATCATGGCTTTCAGGTAGTCCCATAATTTTTAAATTGTCTCTCCTGGATCTATTTTCCAGGTCTGTTGTTTTTCCAATGAGATATTTCACATTATCTTCCATTTTTCCATTCTTCTCTCTTTGTTCTGTGATTTCTTGGTTTTGCATAAAGTCATTAGCCTCCATCTGTGCCATTCTAATTTTGAAAGAACTATTTTCTTCAGTGAGCTTTTGAATCTCCTTTTCCATTTGGCTAATTCTGCTTTTGAAAGCATTCTTCTCCTCATTGGCTTTTTGAACCTCTTTTGCCAATTGAGTTAGGCTAGTTTTCAAGGTGTTAATTTCTTCAACATTTTTTTGGGTCTCCCTTAGCAGGGAGCTGATCTGCTGTTCATGCTTTGACTTCATGTCTCTCATTTCTCTTCCCAGCTTTTCCTCCACCTCTCTAACTTGATTTTCAAAATTCTTTTTGAGCTCTTCCATGGCCTGAGCCCATTGGGTGGGCTGGGACACAGAAGCCTTGATTTCTGTGTCTTTGCCTGATGGTAAGCATTGTTCTTCCTCATCAGAAAGGAAGGGAGGAAATGCCTGTTCGCCAAGAAAGTAACCTTCTATAGTCTTATTTCTTTTCCCTTTTCTGGGCATTTTCCCAGCCAGTGACTTGACCTCTGAATATTTTCCTCACACCCACCTCACCTCCTGATCCTCCCAGCCAGTGTTTGTGGTCTGAGATTCAAATGCTGCTTCCAGCCTCAGGGCTTTTGGCGGGGGCAGGGCTGCTATTCAGTATGAGATTATGATCTGGTGCTGAGATCGGGGCAGGGCCACCTCTCAGGCTCAGTTCCCTCAGGGGGTTTATGCACAGACCTTCCGCAATGGATTCAGGCTCCTGCCCGCTTGGGGAGCCCCTGTCTGCAGCCACCTCTCAGCTTCTACCTCCCGGGGGGGGGGGCTGTATTATGGGGGCACCCCACTCCCCTCTCGACCCGCCAAAGAGACTCTCTCACCCACCCCTGTCACCTGTGGGTGGAGGGACCCGCGTGGCCGCTGGAGATCCTGTCTGTGAAGCCTGCTCGGATCTTTTCCTCTCGGTGCCGCGGCCGCGGCAGGGCTGCACTCAGCTCCCAGTCCCGGCGCCCAGTCCGCAGCGCGAAGGACCCCCCGCGAGAGGTTTGCAGGTCTCTCTGGAACAGAAATCTCCCTCGCTCCAATGTTCCATGGCCTCTGGGTGCAGAATTCGCCGTGAGTTACTTCCCTGTAGCCATTCTATGGGTTGTGGGTTCAGAGCTATGTGTATGTGCGTCTTTCTACTCCGCCATCTTGGCTCCACCCCCACCTAATTCTCCTTTGATCATGTGGTCCAGGTTGCTGATATTCTTGGCCCTTCTCTATTACCTCATGGTCCCCTTAGTATATTGGCCATTCCCATCAAGATTCTCCCTAGATCCCTCCTCCAAACCTAGATCCCTTCCACAGTGTTTTTGTATATAAGATCCATCTTGTTTCCATGAAACTGCTCAGACTCAATCTGGTCCTATACAAGCTTCCACAAATACTCAGAATCCTTCAGAGTCTGGCCAATATGGCAAATTTTAAATAAACTTTGTTTTCTTTGACTGAAAGAAAGCTTAGGTCAAATTCATTAGGGCAGGACCCACGTGTTGCTATTTTGAGGTCCCAGCACTCCTAACCCTCAACAGCACTATATAGTCAAGGGAAGACAACAAAAGAAGAAAATAGGGTTTTTATTTTATTTTTGTGAATTAATTTTACAATAAATTGTTGCCAACGATCATTCATAAAAAAAATTCCTACAATATTTTCTCTGACTTTTAGAAGTTCTTATTTCAGTCTGGATCTGTAATTTCATTATTATAGGGAAATCTCAGTGAAGGAACTCCTCCTAACAATAAAAGTGAGCACCTACTTTGCAACTCCTAGTCTTAGAGACTTTTGGAAAAAAGTTCTTTAAAAAAAAATAGAAGAAATTGAAAGTGTAAACCTATAAAGCTGGAGGCACCAAATTTCAATTAATTCAAACACCAAAGCAGAGTAATGCAAATGGCAATGCTTTTTTCCTCTACAATATGCCAAAAGGCCTAACAATTACTTCTCTGCACCCCATTCCTGCCATAGAGTCTAAAACATTGTCTGTCTCCACTGGGTGCTGAAGCAAGGCTCTTGCTGACCAGATAATAGGATCATAGATTCAGAGCTCTTCTAGCCCCTCTTACAGACTATGCCTAACATTAGTCTTTAAACGTCAGAAAATGCAACTAGAATTTCAGTATTATCGAAGACATGTTCTATTATTCTATTATCTACCAACAAACCCTTCTGAGTTTGGATTCTCCCCTTTCTCTAGGTACAAACAAGCCCACAGCCATTAGTAACTGTATTTGTCTATTAACAGAAGAGGGTACATAATAGGATCATAGATTTAGCATATAAAGGGCCCATTGAGTCAAAACCCTTTATTTTGCATATAAGAGATTGATGCCCAAGAAATGGGCCTGCCCATGGTCACACAAGCAGTAACGCATCAGTGGCAAGATTTTAATCAGGTCATGAGATTTCAGAACCAGCCAGCCTCCTTTCCACTCTATTAGACCTTCATTTTATCCAGCCTCAGATACTTACTAGGTGGGTGGGCATGGGAAAGTCACCTAACCTCTCAGAGTTTCAGATTCTTCATCCGTAAAGAGGATAATATCTTCACTGCCTGCCTCAGAGCATCCTCGTGAGGTAAACCTTAATATATTCTGCAATTGTTTTTACTGTCATTATCAATATAAATAAATTTCCAGCATAAGGAAACCCCTCAAGGAAAATATCTCAGCAATGGTTTTCTGCCAGCAGAGATTAAGCTTTGGCACACTCCATAGGATTTTCTTTGAGTTTGCACACTTAAGTCAGAAGTGTGCAACCATGGACTCAGAACTCTGGTGTAATTGTCCTATACCCATGCATAGAGGGATAGCAATTTTTCCCTCACTCTAACCCAAAGGAAATTGAGTTTACATCACAGAAAACTCTACCCAAAGTGGGAAAAAAAGAATATATGTGGACTCACCTGATAGACAATCAGTATTCCCTTTGGTCCATGTTTCATTGACAGCAGCATGATGCAACAGTTGAACATTCTGGGGTGGTGCTCTGCTCTCTACCTAGAATTGGCTGCATGCCCTTGAGACCATAATTTCAATTTTCCCAGCAACTGGTACATGCATATTGGATTCTCTCATAACAGGATACAGAACATGTAGGAGGAAATTAAGCCACTTTTTAGAGTATTTAACAAGCTGAACTCCTTTCTAGAATATCTTGGAAACTATAAAGGATAGTATAGCAGAAAAAATTCTAGACTTGGAATTTTGAGTCATACCTCTAACTGCCATTTAACCTCCTCAGGAGTCAATTTTTCTTGTCTGTAAAAACAAAATAATAATACTTTTGGCTACCTTCTGTCTGTTGAGCAGCTCCTCACCCTCTTCTGAACTTACTTCCCTAACTTGCACTGGCAACTTGTCTCTCAAGAGCAGTAGCTGCTACTATGTTCAGAATTTAGGGGTAATTATATGGGTAGCTAACCTCTAACACTAATCTATAAGTCCCCACCAGTGTGCTTCCCCATAAAAATAAATTGGTAGATAAGTCTTTAACAAAGGTATTTACTCAGATAGCATAACAAGAATATTTACAAAGTATTCCTCCAAAAAACCAAGAATGTTCTCCTAGAAATACACACAGAATTGGGGAGGCAGGGCAGGGATCATAGCAACAAATTTAAAATAACATGATGGTGGAGTTCGTGTCTAGGGAATGCATCTGGCAGTAAATTCCCAACACTAGAATGGTGTAGCATCAGTGTCCTTTTTCTGGGGGAGTCCTTGCAAGATTCACTGTAGGGTATGCCACCAGTGATGGGGTCTGGTGGTTAAGCCAGTGCTTAGTTAGTTTATCTTCTTGAAGGATACAGCATCTCAGCCAGGCTTTCTCCTACTAAGGTGTGAAATCTTGGCTATTTGTCAGCTACTGGTCTAGGTCAAGCAAGTTAATTGCTTGCTGCTGGGGTAGACTAGGCAGGTTGCTTGGTCACTGAACTGCTGCTTTCAGACTGTGCTGTTCTCAGAGAGCAGTATTTTTACTGAATGAGTCAGCCCACTGATCACCTGGACTCACTCTTCAACGTACAACAAGGGTCCAGTCTGCCTGCATGATGAGATTGATCTCATTAATGAAATCACATATCCAAAGTACAAAGTAGGAATTATTCATTATTATACACAGAATGTTTTCATCTCAGTTTCCATGAGAGATCATGCTTTTACAAAGGATTATGAGAATTATGACCTCTTGTGACAAAAAGGGGATAGAAATGTTATTTACCTTCTAAACTGCCACACACAAGAACATACAGTAAAATAGTCTATTACATCCAAATTCAAGACAACAAACACTTAATAAGTACTTAAATGAGTAAGAAGTAGTAGAACCATGTAAAAGTGAATAGAGTGGTGAACTTGAAATTGGGCCCGAAGGGTACTTGCTAGTTTCATAACCCTGAGTAAGCTACCTAGCATTTATTTTTTAAGTTGTGGAAAAAGTTGCCAAACAAGGAGTAACACTGATGAAATAATACTATGAGTAAGGCACTGGAGTAAATGTTAAATTTGAAAAGATGAAAAACATGGTTTCTGCCTTTGGGGAGGTTATGATAGGGAAGGAAGGTTATAATTTGTGCAGAAATAAAATTACATGATGCAAACTAGTTAGGAATAAAGATAAAAGAAAAATCTAGTCTAAGAAGTATAAAGAAACTGTTCTTTTTCAGCTGGGAGTATCAGAGAAGAGGTGGCAATGATTTCTGTTGAAATAAAGTGAATTCTGTCTAAGCTATTGTAGTGACCTCTACAGTAAGAACATATGAACATGTGATGTGATTATTGACAATCTCCTGGGGAAGACCCGGAGGACCACAGTGGTCTGCCTTCCCTCTGTGCTCCAGGAGGTATTCGTGTAAAGCTTCAAAGAGAGCTGAGTTAATGGTCATTTAAAACCCTACAATTTTAGTTTTCCTTGCTTTGGTAAAAAAAAAAATGGCAAAGGAAAAGGATACAGAATGATGAAAATATTCACAAATTTCCTGCTCTTATTATTAGTGCATCATCTGTGGTTGAAACATTTTCTCCATGTGTGTCTTTCAAAAGCTATACAGAGTAATCTAAAGCTTAAAAACAGTCATAAGTACATATTAAATCTGAATAAATAACATCTATTCATATATTGTTAGATACTTTGCCCAATCAGTCTGATAGGTTTAAGATTATAGGACAATTATCTTAAAATTTGGAGTTCCATAACCAGTTTTTGTTTTTTGAACAGCTCAGTGTTTTTATCCAACTACAATGGATTTTGCCATTCATCTAGATCAACAACAGACACTTGGATAGTCAAAGTCAATGGAAAATTTGTTAATTTCTGCCCATTTGTTTACTATTGGAGAGACCTAAAATAGTTATTACCTTCTTTCTATGTAATTTACCACTGTTTTGTTGAGGATCCTTAGAATATGCAGATGATATCAATTTCTTGGGTCAATTTCAACATCCTGAAATTCCCGGAAGAATCACATACCCTTCTATTGTCCTATCTCATCTCAATCTCCTCCAGCAAACATCACAAAAAAAAAGGAAAAAAAAAAAGGTGTGGATATCCTCCCTGTTGTCAATTGCTGGAAAATTATCTTAATGCTTTTTGTTATTTGGAAGCATTCCAAAAATAGATGTGGACATTGAATTAAATCTTCTAAGATATGGTCATTGATTTAACAGAGAGAAAAAGAGAAAAAATATACAGCCTAAAGGAAGACAATTTTAGGAAAGTTTTTATGTTATGATATTGTTTTTACTTTTTTCTCATTCTTTTCCTGAATTAGGTCATAGGATATTATGATTCCAAGACACTGTCCCACACATTCAAGTTTTTCCTTACCAGTGTGGAATGGCTCTTAATATCTGGATTAGGTAAAAAAATTACACACAGATGCACACATACACATGCAAAAATCAAGGTTGCATGGATAGGCTTAACTTCATCACACATTTTAAGTGATAAAAATGCAGCTAGCCATCTTCACATACCAAAGTATTTCATGTGCTTCATCAACAAAAAAAAGAATATTTTCCCCTGATTTCCTTTGCAAACCTCTGAAATTTTAACTCCACATACATAATAAAAGATATCACCCTTCTTGCCAAAACCAACTCCTATTTCATTTCCATTGATCCTATGTCCTCCATTCTGATCCAAAAGATTGTTTCCACTATCATCCCTTCTTTTTCTAAGCCTTAAACTCTCCCTTCTACTGGATCCTTCCCTGCAGTTTACAAACACATCCAAGTCTACCCATCTATAAAAGCCTTTGCTAGTATCTACCATCCCACGAGTTATCATCCTATATTTCCCTTCTCTTCTCAACCAGATTCCTTGAAAAAGTCTTCTATATTTGTTTTCTTTGTTTCCTTAGCTCTCAATCTCTTACACACCCTCTACAATCTGGTTTAAACAGAATTTTCCAATTACCAATGATTTCATTACTACCAAATCTGATGACCTTCCTTTAATCCTCATCCTCCTTGACTTGTCTGCATTATCTGACATTGTTAATCACTTTCTCTTCCTGGACAATGTTTTTTTTCTTTAATAATTAACATTTCTATAGAGTCTTCAAGTTCACAAAGTATTTACATGTTCAAAGGAAGGGAATAAGCATTTGTTAAAAGCATACTCTGTACCAGGAACTGTGCTAAGTGCTTTACAAATATTATCTCATGTGACCTTCTCCACAATGTTGTGAAATAGGTACTATTATCTACATTTTACATTTGAGGAAACTGATGCTCAGAGTGATTAAGTTATTTACCCAGGGTCACATAGCTATTAAGTGTGTGAGGCAGGATTCAAATTCAGGTCTTTCTGACTCCAGGTCCAGTACCCCATCTATCGCACCACCTTGCTGTCTCATTTCTCAGTTTTCTTGAAATTACTCTCTTTAAATTCTCTTCCTACCTCTGTGAATGCTTCTTCTCAGTCTACTTTGCTGGATCGTCATGTCTATCAAACCCTTTAACTGTGAGTGTGCCTCAAGGTTCTGTGAAGGATCCCTGCCTATGGGTTTATATACATACTCTCCACCTTAGTTACCTCATTAATTCATATGGATTTCATTATCCTCCCTATGTTCATGATTCCCAGATCTAGATATCCATCCCTAGGTTTTATCCAAACCTCCAGTTAGACATTACCAACTACCTGCTGGATATTTAGAGTCAAAAGTCCAAGATACCTCAAATTAAACTTAATTTAAACTGGCTTTATCTTTCCCCAAAAACTCAGCCCTATTCTGAACTTGCCTATTTCTGTCAAAACTACGAAGAAACTCCCACCATCCTTCCAGTTACCCAAGTCTGCAGTTTTAGTATCAGGATCATTCTTCTTCATACTCATTTATCCCATAAGTCATAAAATCCCAACATTTCTAACCACTCTATCCTTTCATCCATCCCCTTCTCTTCAGTCAGCGCTACAATTCAGACACTCTTATTTGATCTCTATCCCTCACCTACACATCTTTTATAGAGCTGCCAAAAGAATGTGCCTAAATTTTATTATTCTAGGTTCAAATATAAACTCCTATAGTTGGCATTTAAAGTTCTTCACAATCTGACCTCAACCTACCTTTTCAACCTTTATTAATCTGCTCCATACATCCAGTCAATCTGGAATTCTTGCTGTTCTTTATCCAAGGCACTACATATCCCACCTCTGTATTTGTACTCGCTACTCCCCCTTGCCTAGAATTCACCCCCTCCTCATCACTCTCTCAAAATGCCTAGTTATCTCCAAAGTTCCACTCAAGCACTCTCCTCTACATGAGGCCTTTCTTGATCACCCCTGTCCAATTGTTAGTGCAATCCCACCATGTATACCCATGGGTGTTAGACTGTAAGTTCTAGAAGGCAAGAACTTGCTTTTTACTTTTGTTTCCCAATTACCTAGCACAGTATCTAGCATGTAATAAAAACTTAATAAATACTTGTTGATTAATTAATGGATTGATTGATTTAGAATCTGATTTCATTCTCTCATCTTCGCTCATCTAGTAAATATGTTCCTTGAGTTCAAGGACAGTCTATTTTGAGTTTAGAATTGAATTAATCCTTGTATTTCTATCAGCAGTAGTGGGAACACTTGGAGTCAGGAATACCTACAATCACATATTACCTCTGATATATCCAAGCTATGTCACCAGGACACCCTCTCAAGTATATGTTAAAGTCATGTCTGACTCATCATGACCCAATTTTGGGGTTTTCTTGGCATTTACTTTTTGCTGTTTCAATTTTGCTTTGCTCATAGAGCACAGCACCCTTTTTAATGTGGGCATGCCATGCTGAGTGGTCCTGTGCCAGTGTCTCCCATGTCACACAATCAAATCCAAAGTTTTTGAGAGAGACCTTGACAGTATTCTTGTATTGCTTCTTCTGACCACCATGTGATGGCCTGCCCCATATGAGGTCTCCACAAAATAGTCTTTTTGTCAAGTGTATGTTTTACAGTCGAACAATGTGGCCAGCTCACCAGAGTTGCCCTCTCTGAAACATAGTTTGAATACTTGGCAGTTCAGCTCAAGCAAAGACTTCAGTGTCTGGTACCTTACCCTGCCAGGTGATCCTAAGAATATTCCTAAGACAGTTCAAATGGAAGTGATTCAGTTTCCTGGCATGACACTGGTGGACTGTCCATGTTTCACAGGCAGTATATATGTGTGTGTGTGTGTGTGTGTGTGTGTGTGTGTGTGTATATATGTATATATACACACACACACATATATACACACACACATATATATATACACACACATATATACACACACACATATATATACACACACATATACACATAAAAGTGCATATATGTGCATATGCATGTTAACATGCATGTATATATACATTTATATACATGTGTACACACATACATATTGTGTACACTTATGGTGTTGTTGGCCAGTCATTTCAGTTGCGTCCAACTCTCTGTGACTCCATTTGGGGTTTTCTTGACAGATTGGAGTGGTTTGCCATTTCCTTTTCTAGCTCATTTTACAGATGACGAACTGAAGCAAACAGGGTTAAGTGGCTTGCCTAGGGTCACACAGCTAGTAAGTACCTAAGTTTGGATTTGAACTCAAGGAGATGAGTGTTTCTCACTCCAGGTCCAGTGCTCTATACACTGTGCCATATAGCTGCCCATGTGTACATATGTACATATATACATGTGTATATGTATGCTGTGTATGCAGTGGGGGTCTAGTACATGCATAGAGTGCCTCCGATGATATCTCCCCATTTAGAGATGGTAGGTAGTTTTCCTTTCTCCTTCTGGGAGAGTAAGGATAATGTTCAGTGAAGATACTTCAGAGGGACCAGAATATGCACAGATGTACAAGAACTTATCTGAATCAGCTAACCCTGTGGTGGAGGTTCTTTCATTGACTGCTGAGTCATTCAAAAAAGGACTATTAGCTTCAGCCAGAATCTTTGTCTCAGGACCCACAGGAGGTTGGTGACTGACTAATAGAGTAGAGCCTGTACTTGTGACTTCAAAATGTGCAGACATCCTGTATTACTAGAGTTCAAGTTTATAGCCAGTGCATTAATGCACTAAGAAGCAAGGAATGACCCTGGGAGTAACCTTCAAAAAGCCATCTCTGCAGAAGAACTCATCTGGAAGCAATGCTGCTTTCGGATATGAATTTGTTGGGACCAAATGCCAATAGGAACCAAGCTAAATTATTAACTTAATTCTCTTCACTCCATCCCCAAAAATTGAAGTAATAAGGTAGAAATTATACCCCCAAAATGTGAGGGAAAATATTTGTTGTTTAGGGAGTTTGGTGGGGTGGGGACTTAGCTATATCTTTGAAGTAAATATCCCTTTCTAAAAGCTGCACAGTGTTAAGTAGTTAAATGGAAATGAGCTGCTAGTTACAAACTCCCTAAAATGGGAGGATATAGCTACAGGAGTGGACAGTCAAGCCAATGAGGATAGAGTAAAAGAATGCTTTCTTCTCAGGGAACCATAAGGAGTTATGTAGCTTGCCAGACTCTGGGAGAGAAGACCAGAGCATACATGTTATGTATGATAGTTAAAGCACAAATTGCAACTGCTCAAAAGGTCAAAATTGATCTATTAATACTCAGATGTATCTATAATCTCATCTATTTAGAGACGGCCTCCAACAACATAAATTGTGACATCAATGCCTACTCATCCTGGGTAACTTTTTTCAAGCCTACACACACACACACACACACACACACACACACACACACACACACACACACACACACAAGTTCACCACAAGGAACTCAACCAATGTGCCAATAACCTTCCTTGATCTCTCCTGACTTCTGAAGCTACCTGTGGAACATTTTGGGCAGTCCATCTGTTGTGCCCCATACTATATTTCCTCTTGACACATTTCCCTTATGATATCAATTATCTAGTTTTTTGAAGTTTCTTGTTCGTATATATTATAGACTGCTCATAACTGCCATATAACCCCTTCATTTCTAATAGTGTGATACTCACCAATTCTTAAGTTCTTTTAATTATAACCTTATATTAACATCATTATAACATTGTTATTAAAAAGCTAAGCCTTTGATTCTAAGAGGAGTATAGCATCTTAAAGGAATTTTACAATTTCCTAAAGGCAATCTCACCTACCCTTTTCTTCTCATTTAATTCAATTGTGAATTAAAGTTAATACTAATGTTAACTACATGTATTGGCTATTGCCCATGTATTTTAGAACTCTTTGGCTACATCCTCAGCTAGTTAATAGTAATTTTAAATATCTGACTATGGTTGACATTCAAATAATGTTCAAAATATATCTATTATTGCCCTTATTTTTGTTAGCTTGTTGTTTTGTTTATTTCATGGAATGGTTGAACATAAGTGTACTTATATACATTTATATATTTACATATGTATGCATAACATTTAGTAATACCAAACACCAATAGATCTGTGATATTAATGTAAGTATTCTCTCCATTAATCTGGAGTATAAACCAACCACAGCATCTTACCCTGTATGATTCCTATCTATATTTTCCTATAGATCCTTTACAAGGGAATCATCTAATATGTAGGAAGCTTTCCTCTAAATTTTTTTACATGTTTGGGGTATTAATGTTTTGCTAATTATCCATCCTCACTCTTGTTACATTACTGGCACACAATATTTGATTAAAAAACAATCACAAAATTCTTTAGCCCTTACACCAGAAGTGTACTAGCAAAACTCACCAGTAAGGCCAGAACAGTAAAACCTCTTTGGAAAATATTTGATAAAATAAATAAAAACATGATACAACATAGATAATGTTCATTTGAAGTTTTCTATGTCAATACATTACTGTTTCTATTTGAGTTTGATTCTACTGCCTTACACCACTTCTTAGGTATAGGTGATAATTATAAATATGCTATAGGGAGACCACAACTTGTTATTCTTGGTTTTTGTTCATCCTTCATTCTCAAAGAGGAACAATGACATCAGAAGGATGATGTCTTAACTTGCAAGTGAATTGGATTTAAGTGAGGTAGAGCTGTGTAAGGTCATCAACCTTACCCTTTCCTCCAGAGTCATCAGGATCCAATGGCAAGGCATAAGTCAAGATGACTGGCAATGGCTCAGAATGCAGTGGGAGACCTTGGCCTTTTTAAGCTAAGGTCTTTCCCAGGAGCAAGGCCACTATGTATCTTTCCATTGCCTTTTGTTCATCCACAGCTTTTTTGTTGTTTTCTACAGAGATTGTGGTAGTGTTGATCCAAGATTCCATCCCACAAAGCATCACCAAGAGTAAAAATGGGGTTGGGGGGAATGTGATTAACAAACATTTTGGAATCACTGAAATCCATTAAAAATTTTCTAACTGTAACCCAGTCTATTTAAACCCATACTCAGCTCTTTGTCCTTCTATAGTACCAATCCCAAACAAACATATTGATATACTAACTGAACAGATTGTCCTTCCAAATATACCTTATAGTCAAGATAATAGGTACATTTCATCCATTGAGGTTTTCCTGTATAGATAGTTAGTCGGATCTCTCTTCAGGAATCATGGCCCTGGAATGTTCTAGGATTTGATATAACTAGAACAATATAAGGATCTGTGTATTTCTACAAGATTTGAAATGAAAATGCAAAATGCTGCATGGTCTTTATTCAGTCTATTGGAAGACTCAGGCACAAATAAGTAAACTTGTTGCAATAGTACCTAAACATAATATTTAATCTGAGACAGATTACCTCTCTGTCCACTGTTGCTTGTCTATTTATAAATTTGTATTGAATTTTTGTAGTGAAATCTGAAACCAAGTGAAACCTTCCTGATGTGGAGTTTATTTCTAGGGGGTTGGGGTTGTGCTGCAAACTCCAAGCCCATGTGTGGTTCACAGAAAATGTTGGTAAAGCTTAGTCAACTTTTGGAAAACCTGGATTGAATTTCAAACAATTAGAGACACAAGAATGAATGTGTTTTATTTACTCTAGACCAAATTCTGTGGTTTTGAGTTTTGACTTGAACAATTGAGATTTAATTTCCATTTGCCTGGGAAAAAACATGACTTCCTGGTGAAAAGAAAAGCCTGAAGGAAACAACTTCCACTTTGGAAAAATATAAAAATTGTCCTGTGTTGTGGGTTCTGGATCCAAAACAGAGATACTAGAAGTGAGACTTAAAGAAATTTAAAGAAAATATATAATACAATATTTTACCATTAGTTGATGTTGTTCCCATTAATGAACATTCTTAGAAGACAAAGGCTGTGTCTATATACGCACAATCTGATTTGAAAAAAGGGAAATTGATTTAATTCAGTCAAACAATTGGCTATTTTGAAATCAACTCACTGAATTCAATTAAACAAACTTATTTTGAAAGCGATCCATTAGTAACCAACTGTTTGACTGAATTCAATGGGTATTTTTCAAAATAACTAGTTTCTGTGAGATGGGGGATAAGCAACATTATGATTTTCATTTCAGAGAGTTGAAAAGGGAAACTTAATGCTATGTTGTCAAATTTATTCATGCTATAAAGGCCAGCTTTCCAGTTTTGTAACCTAAGAGGGACGATTCAGACACCAAAGCCAACGAAGAAGTTGGCTAACCAATTAGAGTTAAATAAATCTAATTCAGTTAATGTTTATAGAATGTCTATTTGTACAAGAAATTCCACCAAGCGCTGTAGGATGGACAAAGATAAGGGATATTCTCTCTATCAGGAGAAACAACACAGAAGCAAAAATGACTTCTAGCTGGGGAAAACAGTAAAGAATATACAAGAGATGATACTTGAGAATCAGCAGGAATTAATCAGCAGAATGTAACCTATTGGAGATTAGAGATTTCAGGTTCCATTTTTAAATCTTCGTATCTGTAGCACTGAATGCAGTGCCTTATGTAAATTAAATGCTTAATAAGTATTAAGTTAAATTCATATGAAGATAAACAGGGAAAGAATGCCAAAATTTAGAAAATGGAAGAATATAGAGAAGACAAGTCACTTGATGACTGGTAGAAAACTAGGAAAACACAATGAAATGAAAAACAAGAGGACCGTTTGAAAAGGGAAGAAACAACTTCAGTAAAGGTGCTGAAATAGGAAAGTGCTTAGCATATTCAGGAAATTGGGAGTAGGCCAGTTATCTGGGGATCTACAGAATGTATAAGGAAATTGTTAAATATTGGGCTAAAAAGGGAGATTGAGGGACAAACAATGGAGGCTTTGGACACCATGCTACATAACTTGGTCTCTACTTTTCAGACAACAAGGACATATCAAAGTTTTTTTTTCCATTTAAATTTAATCATATTAACTTAAAGACTATTCTGTTACAGTATAGGATGAATTTGAGGGGGGAGATACTAGAGAAAGGAAGAAAAATTAGGAAACTGTTAGAGGAGTAGAGCAAGAGGTAATAACAGAACTCTGCAATTGACAGCAGGGATAAAAAAGGAGAAATATGAAAGATCTTAGCCAATTAGTTTTAATAAAACTGAGAGAATCATTAAATATGTGGGGGAAGGTTGAAAAATAGAGTAGAAGTGAATGCCAAGACTTTAAGCATGATTACTGACTAATAAGCTAATGATATAAATAATTAAAAGAAAAGATTCAGGAAAAAGAGTTCATTTGGGGAATCATATAAATTCAATTTGGGGTTTGTTAAATGAGGCAACAGTGGAACATCCAGATAACTATGTCCAAGTGGAAGTCTATTAGATACAATAATTAGGGGACAATCTTTTTTAAAGTTGCTTCATTTTAGTAGTGGATCCAAAACCAGATTCAAAGATGAAAGAGTCAGAGAAGATAATTATAAAACAAAGTCCAATAACTAGAAAAAAAATAGGTCAAGGGCACAATTAGTCTCTATGTTTTTAACATAGAAATTCTCTGAGAGATGAATGAAGAAGAATCAAAATAGAAAATAGAAATTTTGAAGTAGAAAAGCCTTCAGAGAGGTGGCTTTGTTTATTTCAGTCAAGTAGGAAGTGAGATCATCTTTTGAAAGTGAGTATGGAAGGAAAGTAGGTGAAAGGCTTGAAAGTGGAAGAGGTTGGACCAGCTGCTATGTGAAATTCAATAAGATATCACTATCTATATATTTGGAAATTAAAATGTCAAAACAAAAGATATCAATAGAAATAAGATTGTGTTTAAAGTCAGAAATAGTCAGCATCTAGAAATGTATTTCTCTAGCAATGTTCAATAGCATGGGTGAGGTAAAGACCACAAATCCTGGGGTTACTCCAGACTAAGTATTGATAGGTATGCCCTATGGTTGAGAAGGACATAAAAGACTTGCTATGTAAGGCATCACTGAATTGCCTGAATGGACAGGTCCAGGATAGGTAGGAAGAGAAATGAAAGTAAGAGAGAACTAATAGACTGGGAAAAGAAGATGATTCCAAGAACTAGAGGTCATAATGAGGACAAAGATCAAGTTCAGTAGGAGTTTGAGGGTGTGGGAGTTGTGGAAGGATAGAAGGTTGTGGTCAGAGAGGTTAATTTTGTAGCTGGAGATCTTGGAGAAGGAATGGAACAGTTCCGAGTGAACTGACATTTTTATTTGTGGGCTCATGTTTTTCCTTTTGGAGTTGAGAAGGTTGTCATTGGAAGACTTCATGGAAGAAGTGAGTCTTCAGGAAGGATTTCTAAGAGGAGAGTAGCTGGTGGACTGGCAGACAAGAACAAAAGAAATTATTCCAATCACAAGGTATAATGTAGAAAATAGACAAAGAGAGATGTCACCAGAGGCAATAAATGAATTCAGATCTAGATCTGAGCAAGGTAAAGGGAGAAAACTATGACTAGGAGTAAATGAGATGATTTCCTTCATTGCTCACATAAGACTTTTGCTATAAAAACACATTTTAAAATTAAGGATGGAAATATTTGTAAAAACTCAAAAACAGCTTATTAAACCCAAGCCTTTTGAAATCAATGCTATTCAAAGTACAGCCAGATTCCTCTCTCCCAAGAGAGAAAATAAGATTACTAGAGATGAGTTTTGGACTAGCCTGAATTACAATTTGAGTGGGATGCACTTGGAAAGAGCCCAGGTCAACTTTCAAGCCAATGTAGTCTGTTTTTTCAATAAATCTGAACTGGGTTAAAGATTGAGATGAAAACCACAAGAAACCTGCAAACAGGTGAAATTCAGCAGTTGGTATTTATTGGAATTGATCTCCAGCATTTAGGCAAACCATATTCAGGAGATGCTTACTAAGGTGTTGCAATAGATGTGTTTGAAAAAGAGTTTGTAAACTCCCAGAGAAAGAAAATAACATGTAGTAGTGTTCAAATAAATTTGAAAACAATATTGTGAAGAAATTCAGGCTAATTTGGGTTTTATCAAAGTAATTGGCAAGTTCTTTTAACTTTCTGAAACTGAATTCACTTACAAGGAAATTGAAAGTGAGAGTGTTTTGAAAGTTTTGAGCCCACTAGGAATCCACCACTAGGGTGTAAATTCTAGTGCTAGTGCCACTTATAAAACCTATTCCCCTCTAAAATATGGAATCTCCACATCAGGGATTCTTGATCATTTTGTGTCATGGACCTCTTTGGCAGCCTGGTAAAAGCTTTTGGACACCTCAAAATGATGTTTTTAAGTGCATAAAATAAAATATATAGGATTATGAGGAGAAGGCAGGTATTAAAATCCTTTTAAAAAAACAATATCACAGATTTCAGGTTAAGATCCTCTGTCCATGATAGAGGGGAAAAACAGAAAATTAATAAACTACAATCAGACATCAAATATTTGTTGAAGATGGAAAAGAAGAAGGATACGTGATTCCATTCTCCTGATAAGTTAACACATTCACCATGCGTGTTTGGAAATATAAGAATTTTGGAGGAAGAAAATATTTGCTATTATTCCCCAGATGGCATTATATAACTCATTTTATTTGTTTTTAATCTTCATTTTTTTAACTTATTAGTACATGAACAGATGTCAAGAATCAAATTAGATGCCCATATATAAGCTGAGATTCAGATGTAAACACTAAAATAAAATGTAATGATCAATACATTTTACTATTAGGTTGAATTTATATTAGTTTTATCCATTCCCATAGGTCTCTTGAGAACTTGAGACCCAGAGCTCCCACAATAATTCAACATGTTAGTTGCTTAATAAATAATGAATACTTCTTTATTTCTTAAAAATTTGTCTAAAAAGAGCCATGACTCCATAGATCTCTTGCACATATTCACCAGAAGAATTAAATATATAGGAAACTAAGTGACCTCCAGAAAGAAAACACTCAATCAGTTTTGAAGGAAATTAGAAATTGCAAAGGATAAAAGTGAGAAGGGAGTACATTACAGGTATGAAGGGTATATGAGGCAACAAGAGAAGACCCAGTGCAAAGGTACAGAGACAGTGGATAAATGTCATGTCAAAGGAACAGCAAATAGGCCAGAATAGCTAAACTGTATAGTGTATGGAGAGAAACGATTGGATAAGTAGGAAGGGATTCACTTGTGAAGAACTTTAAATGCCAGAGGGATATATAGATATAGATAGATAGATAGATAGATAGATAGATAGATAGATAGATAGATAGATAGATAGATAGATAGATATAGATAGATAGATAGATAGATAGATAGATAGATAGATAGATAGATAGATAGATAGATAGATAGATAGATAGATAGATTTGATCTGAAAGACAATTGTGAGTTCCCGGAGTTTATTGAGTAAGAGAGTGACATAGCCAAACCTATACATCAGTCAGTGTGGAAGAGGAAGTAGAATGGGGAAATACATGAAGCAAAAAATTGAATAGAAAGCTATTTGTAACCATCTAGTCAAGGGGTGATAAGAACCTGAATTAGGATAGTGTCTATGCATGAGACATGTTGCAGATACTGATTTAATAATATTGATTAAGAGTTAGGTAACAGAAGGGATTGTGATGCCTTCGACCCCCATTTGGGGGAAGGGGAGTCTTCAGTGACTTGACCAAGGTCAAAGAGGCAGTAAATGTCAAAGGTGATACTTGAGCCAAAGTCCTTAGATGGGCCCCAGGGTCCTTTCCACTATACTACTGGTCATGAGATGTAGCAACAAAGAGATGATGAAGAAGTAGAGTAACATTCTAATATCTATATCTCACTAGGCATTTTTAAAACGATGCAAGAACCATCAGAAAATATTTTAATGAGATTATTAGTGATACAAAAATATTGGGAACTCAAGAAAATCTTATGTAATGGAACAGGTTATATGTAAACACACCATCCTTACCATATTTTCACAGGTATAGTCATCATCCAAAAATCTAAATCACAAAATCTGAGTCAGAAAGGATTTCAAAGGCCATTTAGTCATGGGGCAATAAAGAACATTGGGTTTAGAGTCAAGGAATCTAGCTTTTAACCTGGCCTCAGAACTCCCACACAATCCCCAATTACCTACCTTATCAATAATTTGCTGAATGAACACATTTAACACTTTCCCCATAATAATTCTGCACCTTTTATATCCTACTAACACACTACTAACTCCTATTTGCCCCAAAATAGCTACAAGTTATGTATGTATACCCATGTGTGAGGGGTGTTCAGAGAGGACCAGCACCTCTAGTATAAGGGTTGCAAGTCCTTTCCAAGGCTGCTCATCCAACTTTGCTATATACCTGTCACCCAACTCTCACCTGTGGCTCCAAGAAACTGTAGCATAAAAACAGGCCACACCCTGGTAAAACCATCTGAGCAGACATGTTAAATCAGGTTGTGGGTAAATGATAGGTCTCAGACCAATCTGTTTGAGTTATGGAAATATCTACTCCAGCCATGGAAAGATTTTCCTCAGCAAAATGGACAAATGCAAACAATTTGTTCCAATAACCATGAAGGCAGCTTAGAGCTTGGTCAGGTATCACATCAAAAGATCCTCCAGTGCATCCTGGGCCATCACCAGTCTTCTTGCCACTGGACTTTGATGATTTTGGAAGAGAGAATGAGGCTGACAATTATGTGCAACTCTATTTATGCACAAATCAAGACATCACCCTGTAATGTCATTGGTCCTTTTTGAAAACGAACAACAAATAGCAGTATTTTCAGTTGTTAAATTAGGGAATTGGACTCAAAGACCTATATTTTTCCTTCCATCTCTGATACTACGATATCATATGACTTTCTTCCAAAAAAAGGTGGGAGGTTTAGTTGCCTGACAACCAAGGCAATCTAAACACAGAATAGACCTGCATGGTGAGTGCATTGGAAAGCAGGGCAACAGGGAACCTCTGGTCTTATGAAGTTATCAGTGAAATGACTACATGTGGATAGGTCAGACACCATGAGACCACGATCCCTGTAGCAAGTACACCTTTAAGAAAAGGAAATTAATCTCTGAAGAAAATATCAGATAGGTCCAATAGACTTTTGCCAGTAAATAAAATCAAAGTTCCTGGACTATACTTTACTGACTCAACTCTTTTCCAGTATTTGAAAATCAGGGCACTTGTACTTTCTAGTTCTTTCAATATCTTTCCCATTCTGCACAATCTTCAAAACATTACTGAAAGTGGCTCAACAATCCCACCTGCCAGTTCTTTTAGTAACCTAGTGTGCTGAAATTGTATCTTGTTGAATTAAGAACTCCTGGGAGACAAGATGGTGAAATAAGCAGTAAATCACTGTATTTTCCCATATTCACCTCTGGAAAAACTATAAAATAGACCCCAAAACAAACCCTAGAACAGCAGATCCAGCAAAAAACATGGTAAAATAATCTTTGAGTCCAAAAATCTTGGAAGATCAGCCGAAAAGGTCTGTCTCACTCAAGTAAAAGGGGAGCTCAGTCCAGGACAGGAAGTGCCCCAGCAAGCCAGCAGGAAGCCCTACTTTAGCAAACCAGAGGTAAATACTGAGCCACAATGAGGTAGAGCCAGCAACCACCAACACCAGGACCACTCACTTACCTCAGCATAGCCAGGGGACCATGTGTACTCCAGCTCTAAGAATCACCATATGCTTCATAGTCCCTGACAAACAGGCAACCTCCAGTGGCCAGACTTCCACATGCTTCAGTACAGCCCCAGGCAAACAGGTAGAACACCTATCCTAGGGGTGCCTGAGGAAGCAGGTAGCCATCAGCAGCCAAACCACCACTATGTGCTTCAACATACCCTGACCCCAATCACAGAAACACCACACCAACCTCAGCACACCCCAAACACTAGCACTAGAACCCAGGCTCAGCATCAGGTAAACTATCAGACTCCCATGCCCTCTAACACCAATCACCTCCCACCACATCCCCTTAGTGCAGTGCAGTACCAGACAGAAGGGTCCCCCATAGGCCTATAATGCCAATATGATACCCACAGCAGCCACTATGAATATGTATGTGTATTCCCAGAGTAAATTCACAAAATATAAATAATTTTCTCCTTCAAAGATGAAAGGAAGATATTTATTCAGATACCAGAAAGCCAAATCCACTATAGTAACAAAGAAGTTTATACACTTCACCAGTCTAGGGAGCACTAACATCCACGAGTCTTCCCTCCATTAGGACTCCCCACAAACAAGCTCCCCTAGGCAAAATTCCTCCCTCTCTCACTCATGCAAGCTTCCCTGTCTAAGTTCTGCCTTGCTCTCTCCCAGCTCTGCCTCACTCTACAAGTTCTGCCTCACTCTTCCTGCTCCACCCATTTGTCAAGCTCTTCCTACCATGGACTCTGTGTGACTCAAGATGTGGGCTGGGCCAAAGCTCAAAACAGGTCACATGAGCCCATTAAGGGGGAGGGAAGATCTTCAAATTCCCTTAACATTATAAGACCTCAGAGTAACATCAGTGCAGCACCAGGTCAAAAGCCAGGGGCTGCAGGCTTCAGAGATCTACTATGGGAGCAGAGATGAAAAAGAAAAAAGTCAAAAAAAAAAAAGATGAGCTAAAAAAACAAAAAAAAATTCTGAGCATAGAAAATTACTATGGTGTCAGGGAAGCTCAAGTCACAAACTCAAAAGAGGACAAAAATGTCAGAACACCCATGGGAAAAACCCAAAGAAAAACAGGAAGTGGTCTCAAGCCCAAAAAGAACTCAGAAAGAACTGGAAAAGCTCAAAAAAGAGCTTAAAAATCATATGAGAGAGGTAGAAGAAAAATTAGGAAAAGAAATGAGAGTGATACAAGAGTCAACAGTATAGAAAAAGAAAACAACTGTTTAAAAAGTACAATTGGCAAAATAGAAAAGAAAGTACAAAAGTTAATGGAGGAAAATAACTTCTTGAAAGTTAAAATTGGGCAAGTGGAAGCTAATGACTCTATGAGACATCAAGAATCAATCAAACAAATTCAAAAGAATGAAAACATAGAAAAAAATGTGAAAAATACCTCATGGGAAAAACAAGTGACCACAAAATTAGCCCCAGGAGAGAGACTATCAGAATCACTGGGCCACCTGAAAGTCATAGTCAAAAGGAGGACCTAAACAGCATCTTTCAGAAAATTATGAAGGAAAATTGCCCCAATATCCTGGAACCAAATGGCAAAATAGGCATTGAAAGAATCCAAGGATCACCTCAAGAAAGAGATCTCAAAATAAAAATTCCAAGGAACATTATAGTCAAATTTCAGAACTATCAGGTCAAGGAAAAATACTGCAAGTGGCCAGAAAGAAACAATTCAAATATCAGGGAGGCACAATCAGGATTACACAGGACTTAGCAGCTACAACATTAAAAGATCAGAGGGCATGGAACATGATATTCCAGAAGGCAACAAACAAAAATCATTTACATAAAGGGGGGAAAATGGTCATTCAATGAAATAGAAAGATTTCAAACTTTCTTAAGGAGACCAGAATTAAATCAAAAATTTTATCTCCAATATCAAGATCCAAGAGAAGCATAAAAAGGAAAAAAGGGAAAAGAAAACATAAGGGATTCAGTGAAGCTAAACTGTTAATATTCCTACATGGGAAGATGATACTAGTAATTCTTGAAAATTGTATCTCTAATAGTACAGCTAGAAGGAATATACATAGGCAGAGGACACAGGTAAAAGATGAATTTGAGGGAAATTACATAAAAATAATAAAGGGATGAGAAAGAGGAGTACACTGAGTACAGAAGGAAGGGAGAGGTAGAATGGGGTAAATTATTTCACATGAAAAGGAACGAAAGACCTATTACCATGGAGGGGAAGATGGGAGAGTGGGTGATAGGCATTGTCAAGTCTTGCTCTCATCGGTATTGGCCCAAAGAGGGACTAATATGTACAATCAGATGAATATAGAAATTTGTCTTACCTGACAAGGAAGTAGGAGGCAAGGAGACTTACAGGAAAATGAGTAGTAGGAAGAAGAAGGGGAGGACTGACAAAAGGGAGGGCAGACTGGGGAAAGTGGTAGGCAGAAGCAAAGCACAGATGAGGAAGGAAAGGGTGAAAGGAGAGAGAGAATAAGCAGAAGGATAAATAGGATGAAGAGAAATACACAGTTAGTAATCACAACTGTAAATGTAAATGGGATGAACTCTCCCATAAAACAGAAGATAGCAGAATGGATCAAAAACCAGAATATTATAATATGTTGTTTACAAGAAACATTCTTAAAGCAGAGAGACACAAACAGAGTCAAGGTAAGGGGCTGAAGGAGAATCTATTTTGCTTCAGTTGAAATTTTTCAAAAAACAGGGGTAACAATCCTGATCTCAGACAAAGTGAAAGCAAAAATAGACCTAATTAAAAGAGATAAGGAGGGAAATTATATCTTGCTAAAAGGCTTCATAGGCAATAAAGCAATATCAACAATAAATACATGTGCATGAAATGGTATAGCATCTAAATTCCTAAAGAAGTTAAGTGAGATACAGGCATCATGAAATGTAAATAGACAATTTTGACTGCATTAAAATAAAAAACTTTTATGCAAACAAAGTAACCAAGATTAGAAGGAAAGCAAAAAGCTGGCAAACAATCTTTACAAGGGTCTCTCATTAAGATCTCATTTCTCAAATACATAAGGAATTCATTCAGATTTATAAGAATACAAGCCATTGGGGGACAGAGCCAAGATGGTGGAACAACAGCATGCATTTTCTAGAGTGCTGCCCCAAGCCCAGCCAAAAACCTGTAAAAAATGGCTCTAAACAAATTCTGGAGCTGCAGAACCCATAGAATGATGGAGTGAAGCAAATCTCCAGCCCAAGACAGCCTGGAAGGTCGCTGGTAAGTGTCTATCATGTCACACAGGGGACAGGGTGCAGTCCAGCATGGGCCACATCAGCAGAGACAGGACCCGAGCAGGCTTTGAGGAGACTGAATCTCTCACACTTGTGGCAGTTTCCAGACATCAGGACCCCAAAACACCAAGGACAAATTGGAAAGTCAGTGTAAAAAGCATGTGGGACCAGTGTGAGAGAGTGGAGTTGTCCAGCCCCAGTCCCAGGGCAGCAGAGGGGGAAGGGAGTGGAGGAACTCACAGCAGCCACAGCAGCAGCAGGGGCAGAGACAGCAATTATTTCTGGAGCTGTATGCCTACAGATTGTGGGGGAATCAAGTGGCTGACAGTACATCCTCCCAACCCCACTGGAAGCAGAGATCTACCTTGACAAAGAGATCAAAAGTCAAGTGAATGACTGCAGAAATGAGCAAAAACTGAAAAAAGAATCTGATTATAGAATCTTACTTTGATGACAAGGAAGACTAAAACATGCAAACAGAAGACAACAAAGTCAAGACTCCTCAATCTAAATCCTCCAAGAAAAATATGAATTGGTCTCAGGGCATGAAAGAGCTCAAAAAGGATTTTGAAAATCAAGGAAGAGAAGTAGAGCAAAAATTGGGAAGAGAAATGACAATGATACAAGAAAATTATGAAAAATGAGTCAACTGCTTGCTAAAGGAGACCCCAAAAAATACTGAAGAAAATATAACTGTAAAAAATAGACTAACCTAAATGACAAAAGAGATCCAAAAAGCCAATAAGGAGAAGAATGCCCTAAAAAGCAGAATGGGGGGGGGGTGGAGCCAAGATGCCAGAGTAGAAAGACACACATACACTAGCTCCGAACCCACAGCCCATAGAATATCTGTAAAAATGAACTCCCGGCAAATTCTGGAGCAGCAGAGGCCACAGAACGGTGGAGCAGAGGAGATTTCTGTTCCAGAGAGCCTGAAAACTTCTCACAAAAGGTCCGTCACGCTGCAGACGCTGAGCTGAGCCCAGCCTTGCCTCGGCTGCGCGGCACCGAGAGGAGCGGATCCGAGCAGGCTTCAGGGACGGAATCTCCAGCGGCCACGAGGGTCCCTGCACCCACAGGTGATGGGGGTTGGTGAGAGGGTCTCTTTGGCGGGTCGAGAGGGGAGTGGGGTGCCCCCATAACTTAGGCCCCCTTGGGAGGTAGCAGAGGAGGTGGGAGCAGACCAGGGCTCCCCAAGCAGGCAGGAGCCTGGATCCATTGTTGAAGGTCTCTGCATAAACCCCCTGAGGGAACTGAGCCTGTGAGGTGGCCCTGCCCCCACCTGAGCAGCTGAACTTGATCTCACACTGAATAGCAGCCCAGCCCCCACCGAAAGCCATGAGGCTGGGAAGCAGCATTTGAATCTCAGACCCCAAGCGCTGGCTGGGAGGATCTGGAGACCAAGTGGGTGTGAAGTGAATATTCAGAAGTCAAGTCACTGGTGGGGAAAATGCCCAGAAAAGGGAAAAGAAATAAGACTATAGAAGGTTACTTTCTTGGTGAACAGGTATTTTTTCCCTTCCTTTCTGATGAGGAAGAACAATGCTCACCATCAGGGAAAGACACAGAAGTCAAGGCTTCTGTATCCCAGCCCACTCAATGGGCTCAGGCCATGGAAGAGCTCAAAAAGGATTTTGAAAATCAAGTTAGAGAAGTGGAGGAAAAGCTGGGAAGAGAAATGAGAGACATGCAGGTAAAGCATGAACAGCAGGTCAGCACCCTGCTAAAGGAGACCCAAAAAAATGCTGAAGAAAATAACACCTTGAAAAATAGGCTAACTCAATTGGCAAAAGAGGTTCAAAAAGCCAATGAGGAGAAGAATGCTTTCAAAAGCAGAACTAGCCAAATGGAAAAGGAGGTTCAAAAGCTCACTGAAGAAAATAGTTCTTTCAAAATTAGAATGGAACAGATGGAGGCTAATGACTTTATGAATTATATATAAATTATCTCTCATAAAAGAGGCAAGCAAAAGACTTATTAGTGGAGGGATAAAGAGGGGAGGTGAGAGAAAAACATGAAATTTACTCTCATCACATTCTACTAAAGGAAGGAATAAAATACACACTCATTTTGGTATGAAAACCTATCTTACAATACAGGAAAGTGGGGGATAAGGGGATAAACAGGGTGGGGGGGATGATGGAAGGGAGGGCATTGGGAGGATGGAGCAATTTGAGATCAACACTCATGGGGAGGGACAGGATCAAAAGAGAGAATAGAAGTAATGGGGGACAAGATAGGATGGAGGGAAATACAGTTAGCCTTATATAACACGACTATTATGGAAGTCATTTGCAAAATTACACAGATTTGGCCTATATTGAATTGCTTGCCTTCCAAAGGGAAGGGGTGGGGAGGGAGGGAGATAAAGAAGTTGGAACTCAAAGTTTTAGGAACAACTGTCGAGCACTGTTCTTGCCACTAGGAAATAAGAAATACAGGTAAAGGGGTATAGAAAACTATCTGGCCCTACAGGACAAAAGAGAAGATGGAGACAAGGGCAGAGAGGGATGATAGAAGAGAGAGCAGATTGCTAATCGGGGCAATTAGAATGTTCAGTGTTATGGGGTGGGAAGAAGGGACAAAAAGGGAGAAAATTTGGAACCCAAAATTTTGTTAAAATGAATGTTAAAAGTTAAATAAATAAATAAAAGGGAAAAAAAGAAATATGAAAATTAAAAAAAAAAGCAGAATTGGCCAGATGGAAAAGGAGATTCAAAAGCTCACTGAAGAGAATAATTCCTTAAAGATTAGAATGGAAGAGATAGAAGTTAATGACTTTATGAAAAATCAAGAAATTATAAAACAAAACCAAAGGAATGAAAATATGGCAGACAATGTGAAATATCTCATTGGAAAAACAACTGACATGGAAAATAGATCCAGGAGAGACAATTTTAAAATTATGGGACTACCTGAAAGCCATTATCAAAAAATGAGCCTAGACATCATCTTTCAAGAAATTATTAAGGAAAACTGTCCTGATATTCTGGAACCAGAGGGTGAAATAAAATATTGAAAGAATCCAACAATCACCTCTTGAAAGAGATCCAAAAGGAAAACTCCTAGGAATATTGTAATAAAATTTCAGAGCTCTCAGGTTAAGGAGAAAATATTACAAGCAGTCAGAAAGGAACAATTTGAGTATTATGGAAATATAATCACAATAACACAAGATCTAGCAGCTTCTACATTAAGGGATCAAAGGACTTGTAATATGATATTTCAGAAGTCAAAGGAGCTAGGATTAAAACCAAGAATCACCTACCCAGCAAAACTGAGCATAATATTTCAGGGGGGAAAATGGTCATTCAATGAAATAGAGGACTTTCAAGCATTTTTGATGAAAAGACCAGAGCTGAAAATAAAATTTGACTTTCAAACACACAAATCAAGAGAAGCATGGAAAGGTAAACAGGAAAGAGCAATCATATAGGACTTACTAAAGTTGAACTGTTTACATTGAAAGATAATATTTGTAACTCTTGAGACTTTTCTCAGTATTTGGGTAGTTGGAGGTATTATATACATATAGACAGAGGGCACAGAGGGAGTTGAATAGGAAGGGATGATATCTAAAAAAATAAAATAAAGAGGTAAGAGAGGAATATAATGGGAGGAGAAAGAGAAAAATAGAATAGGGCAAATTATCTCTTACATAAAGAGGCAAGAAAAAACTTTTTCAAAGGAAGAGAAGACAGGAGAGGTGAGAGGGAAAAAGTAAAGCTTACTCTCATCACATTTGGCTTAAGGAGGGAATAACATGCATACTCAATTTGCTATGAAATGCTATCTTACACTACAGGAAAGTAGGGAGAAGGGGATAAGTAGAGGGTGGGGGATGGTAGAAGAGAAGATAAATGGGAGAAGGGGGTAATTAGAAGTTAAAACTTTTGAAGAGGGATAGGGTCCAAAGAGGGAATAGAATAAATAGGGGCAGGATAGAATGGAGGGAAACTATAAGAGAAGGGAGGGATGTGATAGAAGGGAGGGCAGATTGGGGAAAGGGGTAATCAGAATGTATGCTGTCTTGGGGTGGGCAGAGGGGAGAGGTAGGGAGAAAATTTGGAATTCAAAATCTTGTGGAAATGAAAGTTGAAAACTTAAAATAAATGCATAAATTAGAATTAAAAAAAAAAGAACACAAGCCATTTCCCATCTGATAAATGGTCAAAGAATATGAACAGACAGTTTTCAGATGAAGAAATCAAAGACGTCTATGGGCTTATGAAAAAGTGTTCTAAATTTCTTTTGATTAGAAGAATGCAAATTAAAACAACTCTGAGGTAGCACCTCACACCTATCAAATTGACTAATATGACAAAAAATAAAAATGATAAATTCTGGAGAAGATGTGGGAAAATTGAGATACTAATGCACCGTAGGTGGCTGATCCAACTATTCTGGTGAGCAATTTGAAACTATTCCCAAAAGTCTATAAATTGTGCATATGCTTTATCACTACTAGGCCTGTAGCCCAAAAAGATCATTAAAAAATGAAAAGGATCTACATGGGCAAAAATATTGACAGCAGCTTTTTTTGTGGTGGCAAAATATTGGAAACTGAGGAATTGTCCATCAATTGGGGAATGGTTAAACAAGCTGTGGTATATGAATGTAATGGAATACTATTTTGTAACAAGAAATGATAAACAGATTTCAGAAATACCTAGAAAGACTTGTATGAACTGATGCAAAGTGATATGAACAGAACAAGGAAAACATTGTACACAGTATCAGCAACATTGTGTGATGACCAGCTATGAATGACTCATCTCTTCTCAGCAACACAGTGATCAAAAACAGTTACAAAGGACACACAAAGGAAAATGCTATCCACATCCAGATTAAAAAGTGATGGACTCTGAACGTAGATTGAAGCATTTTTTTCCGCACTTACTTTGTTCTTTTTCATGGGTTTTTTTTTCTTTTTGATCTGTTTCTTCTTTCATAACTGTGATTAATACAGAAATATGTTTTACATGATAGCATATGGATAACCTATATCAAATTACCTACCATTTTCAGAAGAAGGGAGGGAAGGAGGGGAAAAAATTTGAAACTCGAAATCTTGTAAAATTGAATGCTGAAAATGGTCTTGACTTGTAATTGGGAAAAAATAGAAAACTATTTTTTAAAAGAAATTCTGTCTTGTTTTTATCCTCCTGATCACCTCAACCAGTTAGTATGGAAAGCACATATATAAGTAGCCAGTATCAGGTAACTTCTTTTCAGGATTGCCGCCTCAGGAGGCAGTGATTCAGTTGCAGAAGCGTCACCTAAGTCCCCAAAGTGAGCAATACTGCCCCCTAGGGGATACTGGAACAATGTGAGGGTTGGTAGTCACCTCAGGTGCAACTGGGGAGTGTTGAATAAAAATAAAGGGGCAGTGGAAGTGTAAGAAAAGAAGAGAACATTTTGAAAAATTGTTTATGCATATTTCATCTGTTGTATAACAGTTAAAGCTGTTTCCAAATAAACACACAAAATGCAACTTCTAACCAATTAGTGGTCAAGTCCACTGACAGACCTTAAGAAGCAAGTGTTGGCTGGTGAGGGTGTTGCACAATGTTGGAAAGTCCAGCAGGAATATGCGCATGTAATAACTTGTTTGCTATACAATACTATATGGTTACATGACACAACAGTGCATCATCAAAATTTCAACACAGGAAAAAACACAAATTTACAATAAAATATTAAATTTAAGATGCATCCTTTTCAAACACATGTTTTATATTTTTAAATGAAGCAAATTTAAAAAAAAAAATTAAAGAATTAAAGAAAATAGATTCCCAGGGAGGTGCTGAGGAATTTTTTTTTTAAGGTGGTGGTCAACCAATTAAGTTTGGGAAACTCTGGTCTGGAGCATCTGAGCTCCTAAAGTAACTCACTGGGTAGAAAATAAGATGCAAGCCTAAGGCTTACATATGTCTTCCAGAGTACATCCTGGAATACCTTTCTAGGTATTTCTGAAATATACCCAGAACCCTCTTTCAGACTTATAGTAGGTCACTGGATTCAGATGGCCCTGGAGGAGAAGTGAGGCTGGTAACCTGCACAGCCCTCCCTCGCTCAAAATAAAGTCAAGTGCAAGTCATGTCATTATTTCGCTGATGGCATGGTCTTCTTCAGCAATGAAGGAGGTACACACACAATATGCAGTATAGTGTCCTGAGCCAAACTCTTTCCCATGATTCATGATGATAGTAGATAAATCATAGATAAAGCAATCTGGTCTGAGAGCCTTTAAAGATTTTCTGTAACAATAGGGTTTTTTGTTTAGAATTTCATTAAAGCCAATATGTACTCATGGGGCAGCTAGATGGTATAGTGGGTAGAGCACCTGGAGTCAGTCAGTCCTGGAGTCAAGAAGACTCCTCTTCCTGAGTTTGCATCCTGCCTAAGACACTTACTAGCTGTGTGACACTAGGCAAGTCACATAACCCTCTTTACCTCAGTTCCTTAGCTATAAAATGAGCTGGAGAAGGAAATGGCAAATCACTCCAATATCTGCACCAAGAAAAGCCCAAATGAGGTAATGAAGAGTTAGACACTACCGAAGTGACGCAACAACATCGATTCCTATTTCCTCTGTTAGTATGCCCTGACTAATGCTAGAACTGATCACACATTAATTTTTTCTTCTAAAGTTTCAGTTTCTATGAAGTTAGCTAATATGGCATTAACCAAGCAGGGACACTGTTGAATCATCTCTTTTCCAATGAAGTGGCATCTTTCAGGAAATTCCAGGGACAGGTTCCAGAAATGTTCTCTGACAAGGCAGGATATCTGTCATAGTCCAAACCACCATCTTTCAAGATTGCCACTGCAATCAGTCACAGCTGCAGCAGCAAAAGCAGCAGCCATAGCAACAGGGAACGAAGGCCAAGGCAGGACCTTGCAGTCCAAGATTATAATTTTATAAAGATATGCATTCTTTTTCATTGTTTCCTATATCGTTCCTCTATATTCCTATAGGCTTCCTCTCTAAGGTTACCTTTCATTTATTCTTTTTTTTGGTAGAATTATCATTTTTATATTGCCTTTGCCCACCCATAAACAATTAATATTTCTTCAATTACTTTCATCTGAATTTATTGGTACAAATGGTGTTTCATAATTATGTTACTATATTTCCTGGGCTTGGTTTGACAGGTATACTATCAGATATTTTACATGGTCTATGGTTATTTTAAATGAAATATCTCTTACTATCTCTTCTTACTGGGATTTGTTGGTGATATATAGTAAATGCTGATGATTTATATGGGTTTATTTTATGATCTACTACTTTGCTATAATTATTAATTGTTTCAACTATCTTTTTTGTCAAACCTCTAAGATTTTCCAAGCATGTCATCATATTGCCCGCAAAAAAAATCATTTTATTACCTCAATGTCCATTCTGATTCCTTCAATTTCTTTTTCTTCTCTTATTGCTAATGCTAGCTTTTCTAGTACAATGTTGAATAACATTGATGATAATGGGCAGCCTTCTTTCCACTCCTGATCTTATCAGGAAGGCTTCTAGCTTATACCCATTACTTGCTAATGGTTTTAGATAGATGTTTCTTATCATGTTAAGGAAAAATATATTTATTCTTTAACTACTTATATCTATTTATATACTTGTAGGCTCCACTCAGGCACCAGACTTAAACCCTTGTAATTCGTGACTTTGATAGGCATTGAATGAATGAATGAACATATACATATATATGTATATATATGTATGTTACTTCATACACATATATATGTGTGTATATATATACATATATGTATGTTAATCATTTCCTATATAGGAGACTATTCTAACCTCTAGAGATACATATACAAAAGTGAGCTTCCATATCCTGAACTGTAGAACTCTGTATAAAATATAAGCCTATGAATTCAGCATTAAAATGTCAAGATGTATAATATAGAATGACAGCTAAAAGTATTAATGATTCACAATAACTCTGAGAACAAAATTATAATAAAGGAAAGTTGAGCTGACATAAATAAGCATTTTTAAATGAATGATCACTGGAAATACGCTATATGTCACTTGAGATGTATTATGATGAATTAACTAAGGCAAGCTTTGGAAAACAGAATTATAACTCTAGTGAATAGCTCAAGTGTTTAAATCAAATGAAACCAACATAAAGTCCACCAAAGGTGCATCACTCAACAAGAAAGAAAATGGCTTTCCAAATTCAATACATAATTGCCATACTGATAATTTTTTTAAAAAAATAGAAATTACATCTAATTTACCTTAACTATTTATGATCACAAACATTTAGATCTCATCTGGAATATTATCGTTTCATTCTAGGGGACATCAACTTGAAGATGCTTAAAGAAAAATTATCCTCATGTTATATTTGTGAGCAATTTCAAATGCCTTGTGTGATTAAGAAACTAACAAAAAGTGAAGTAATCTGAAGTCTTTCTGTGCTGTCTTTATCCCACAGAATAAAAATGTCTTACATGGCTTTGGAAAGAATGCAGCAACTTTTTCTACCTGGTACTAGCTTCAGATTCAGGGGACCCAAGCTCAAATCCTAACTCCAATACTTAGGCAAGTCATTTAACCAATGAGTCAGAAAACAACTAGATGCTGCCAATAACTTCTGATTCATCTTTCCCAATTCCCCGCTCTCCTTTACCAATTCTCCCATTGCCTGTCTCATCCAGTTGGGCTGCTTCTCTTGCTGTCTCAATCCATCTAACCTGGATCATGTTTGGTTTCCATGCCTGTCTGTTCCTATGGATTTGGCATTTCTGGAAACCTCATTCCCATTCTCAATAAAGCAGAATACTATCCTCCTAGTACTTCTGTCCCTCTCACCCCACACAAGAGTTACTTTACCCCTTAGTCTCAGCTACTCATCTCTGGCTACATAGTGGAGAAGGCTTTGGCACTATTAAGACCCCTCTAAAGTATTTGTTTCGGCTGTGTATAGAGGAGTGTTACAGAAGAAAACTCTGTTAGTGATTGCATGTCAGTATATAAAGGTTGTAACAAAAAATATAAAGATAAAAGAACAGAATCAAAGTTGTATCTTTTGATTTAACTTTATGAAAAGGGTTTTAAGGTAAAGTGTCAAGTCAGATTGCATACTTTCGTGAAACTGAGACAGTTTTGGCATCAGATATGAAGACTGGTTTTCTCTGCACCTCAGGTCCTGACCGCTCCTTTGCCTACACTCTGTAATCTAGTATCTTTCCATCTGTTAGCCCTGGATCAAACTGAGGTCAGGGCTTAACTCTTGTACAAACAATATGCTTTTCTGAACCTGAGCACTACCCACCTTCTACAGCAACCTTTGGCTGCTAAGTCTCTTTTCTCCTCCCCTCTCTTCATTTTCGGTCAATTACCAACAAAGGCTTGCTTTCTCATTCTTTAGAAGATCCTCTGAGTATGAATTTTCCTCAGTAAATGTGAGGGACCTCTGTCCCTGATTTAATACAGGAAATTTAGAAATGTATGTAAGTGTTGTAGCAAATACAAAAGATCAGGCAACTCTGGTGCCCATAAAAAGGAAAGCATATTTAGAGTCAAATCATACTGCATAGACAAAAACCAATTTATCAAGATATGGCTGTGCCAAAATCAGCATAGGGTATTCCATGGAGAGTTGTACATTATTATTTCATTCTTAATTAAGTAGAAGGGGAAAAGAAATGATCAAAAACATAGGGGGAAAGAAGACTTGAAATACCTTGAAATCTACCATTTACCCAGAGATAAAAGTATGTAAATTACTTTTTAAAAAATGAGCTGATATAGGAAGCTACTTTTTAATTTGGGGGGAAAGAACAGTATCATTAATTAAGGTCCTTTGCTGTGGGCTCCCTCTTCTCACCTCCTCCTGATGTCACAACCCTGTGATCTCAAATCCTTTATTCTAGTCTCTGATGAGGGGATAGCCCTTCACCTCACCAAGAAACACCACTCTACACATACCCTTCATCCCATTTCTTCCCATTTTTTGTATCAGATCACCCATGCTGTTCTCTCTCTCTCTCTCTCTCTCTCTCTCTCTCTCTCTCTCTCTCTCTCTCTCTCTCTCTCCCTTTTCTCTCTCCCCTCTTTCTGTCTCTCTCACCTTCTCAATCTTGCCTCCTTCTTCCTCTCTCCCTCTCACATTTTCAATCCCTCCCCCATCTACTTGCTCTTTCTCTACTTCCTACCTACATACCCAAGTATCCACCATCCTTAAAAAATTTTCACTAGATCATATTCCCATGGGCTTACATTCCACATTTTCTCTCCCTTCTCTCCCAAACCCCTTAATAAAGTTATTGGTATTTTTATTTGGGACAGCTAGGTGACATGGTGGATAGAGTGCTGTGCCTGAAGTCAAGAAGACTCATCTTCCTGAATTCAAATCTCACCTCAGATACTTACTAGTTGTGTGACCCTGGGCAAGTCACTTAGCCCTATTTGCCTCTATAAAATAAGCTCAAGAAGGAAATGATAGACTATTCCAGTATCATTGCCAAGAAAACTCCAAAATGGAATCATGAATAGTCAGACATGACTAAAAAGACTAAACAACAAAAACAAATTTCTACTTTGTCAGCTATCATTCTCTTTATGATCTGGCATCTAACCTCATTACTCCACTAAGCCTCATCTTTCTTGGTCCCCCTCCTCTTTTTCTCTATGCTCTCTCCCTTCAGTTACATCTCTTTACAAATGATTCCCAGAGAGAGAGAGAGAGAAAGAGAGAGAGATGTGTATATGTATGTAATGTACATACACACACACATCTCCATCTGTAGTCCCTTTCCTGACCTCCAGACCCACATCATCGCTACTTATTGGACATTTCAAAATGGATGCCTCATGAGCATCTCAGATTTAACATATCCCAAACAGATATCTCTCATATACATCCTCTTTACTCACATAACTACCACCCTAGTTAAGGGCCTCTTCACTTCTCACCTGGGCTTTTATGATAGTCTCTTATTTGGATTCCCTGCCTTGTTTCTCCACACTCTAATCCATCCACCATTGAGTTACCAAAGTGACTTTTACAAAGCACAGATCTAACCCTGTCACCTCTTCCTCAACTCAACATAACTCCAGTAGCTCCCTATTGCCTCTAGGAGAAAATTCAAACTTCTTTGTTTGGCATTCATGCTACCTCTTGAGAATCATTAAATATTACTCCTCTCCACAAACTCTGCAGTCCAGTCAAAATAACTTACTTGTGGTCCCTCGCACATGATATCCCATCTCCCTCCTTTGAACTGACTGCTCCCACGTCTGGAATACTTTCCCTCCTCATCTCTACTCTTCAAGAGTCCTTTGCTTCCTCCAAGTCTCAAGTTTCACTTCCTAAGAGAGATGGTCTCCTCAGTCCCTAGCTCGTTCTTTCCAAAAGTTATCTCATGCTTACTTTGTGTCATTTATATAATATATGTGCATGCTTCCCCTGGCTTATATGCATATAAGCTCCTTGAGGGCAAGATTATTTTGTTTTTTTCTTTATATCCCATAGACTTTATACAGTGCCTTGTATGTAATAGGTGCTTAATAAAATGGTTATTGATTAATTACTTGACATTAATTTAAATATTTGAACATTAATAGCCTAGAATTCATACTTATCCTGAAATCATATTAATTTTATTGTCATTTTACTTTATATTTAAAAATATATATACCTCACAACTCAAAATCTGGAATATCAGTCCCATTCTCAGCACAATACCCTTCACTCAGAAACTTAACAAATGTCCTAATTGAATCAAACGTTTAATTGCTTTTTTCCTCTATTTCAACATGCCTTAATCTACAACAAATCAATGTGTGACGGGACAAGTTAGAGTCGATCCCTGTCCATCGCAGGACGCCACACTGAGAGCCTGCCCAAATAACCTGGGGGCTTGTCAGTGGGGGTAGAACTAGATGGATTCAGGAGGAAGGGTCTTGTCTTTGTTGGCAACGTGGCAGTTCTTTGTCCAGTTCTGGATGTCCAGTGGAGAAGACACCCATATAAGGAATAGTGTTAGGTGATAGGTTCAACGTATAGGCTTAGGAATGTTCACGTAATTAAGACTATATATGCATATGAGCTAGCTGGAATAAACGGAGTTCTCACCACCTTGTCTCCCGCCTCATTTCATTACTCACTAGATCAAGGCCTCTTGCTGGACAAAAGCCTTGGGTCAGGGTTTAGGGATTCCCGTAATGGTCTAGGGGACCCCAACATCAATGAATATACCTTTTAGGGAGGTATTATGATGTAATTTAAAAAGAATGAAATTAGGGACAGTAAACCTAAAGATCTGGCTTTATTACTTATTAACTGTGGTGACTTTGGATAAGTCATTTCTGTCTCAGCTTCCTCCCTGTTAAATGGGGATAAGAATACTTATACTACTACCTTGTAGAGTTTTTATAATTATCAAAAGAAAGGAAGCATCTCAATTACTTGCTATCAGCATATTATTAATAATAATAATACCATTTATATAATACTTTCAGATTTACAAAAGACTTAAACAAATATTGTCTCATTTTATCCTCACAACAACCCTGGGAGGAAGGTGATATTATTGGCCCACTTTCCAGATAAGGAAATCGAAGCAGTCAGAGGTTAAGTGCCTTTATTGAGAGTCACACAGCTAACACGTGTCTGAGACCAAATTTGAACTCAGCTTTTCCTGACTCCAAGTCCAGCACTCTATTCACTGTGCCACCTAGGTTCTAACCATAAAGCATTCTATATGAGTCTGAAAAACAATCTACTCCAATGATTTTTGCTTTAAAGTCCACGTTTATTGGCCAGTTACACTTAAAGGAGTTACATTGAGAATATTACCTTGCATCTCTACTTCTGTTTGTAGATGTGTGCGGTTTGTGTTCATTCAAAGTGATAACAGAAATAAGAGTGGCTGAGGACCATATCTAATCCATAAGTTATTGTCAGTACCCAGAATCACCAAAATTTGCACAAGAACTTCAGAAAACAGAACCAAAACATGTAAGAAACTGAGATTATAGAGAAGAGATGTCAGCAACCAACTTGAGATGAAGTTCCTTCTTGGTCCCTTCAATAATTTTCAACTTTTGAGCTTTCTAGGACTTTTTGAAATTGAAAACAAAAAACTGATGACTCATCAATGTGTATTGTTGACCAACTAAGCCAGGATCAGAATGATGAATGTAAAGAAAGTAAAGAAAGTGTCTGGTAACCAAGGGCATTTGAGTAACAGTTTGTATAGGTGGCTGGTATTTGGGTACTACAGATGTGCAGTACAACTTTGGGCTTTCCAGTGTGGAAGTGCCTTTCTATACTATAAGAAATGAATAGCACTTGTGGTCATCTAGTTGACTGATCTCATGGAAATGTCCTCCAGATTAGCACTAGGGAAACCAGTGCTTAACTTTTGTCTGTCCCGAACTGTATCAGTTGAGCAGTGCTAGATGAAGAGCGACATCTTGTGGCTATTTTAATCGGTCAACAAGTTACTTTACAACTAAAGTGACATCCCAGATAGGGATCCATGGCATCATCTTGGCACATGAAGGACTGAAAGTTTTTCCTAAATCTTTATTGGTCTTGTCTTTGCTGTATTAATAATAAAATCTGGAAGACTAGCCTGCACCAAACTACTGCTCCTTGTCCTAGCCAAGGAATTCGTTTCAATGAAAGTTTCCTCCTGACTTTTATGAAAATTCAGTTGTGTTTTGCCATTTTGAAGTCCCCACTTTTAACATGACAGTGATCTGAACAGCCAAGAAATACCGTAAACAATTTGCTAATGCCTGCAATGATGATTACATTATAAATACATGCAGTGAGATTTTCCAGAGGCAAATCAATGCAGATACACCACAGTATAATACATTCCAATACAAAGCACAAACATAATCAAAGCTGCCAGCACATTAATATTGCTGGATTAAGTTTACTCTGGAGACATTATTTAGCTTTTGTAAATGGAGCGCATCCCGTTCATCCAGATCTCCCCAACTGTTGGATCATGCCTTGGAATTACAGAAATGTGTTGTTGTTGGTTTTTTTACCATTGACAACAAGTTATTGTTTTCTAGGTATGACTGTTTCCTATTAATGAAAAGGAAGAGAGAGGAATGAGTATATTCTTTGGCCATTTCTCCAAGGCCAGCCTGAGGCTGACATGGGGCAAGTTTTTCACAGAAACTTCCATAAAGTTCCAATAAGTTCCATAAAGATTAGCTAGTCTCATCTCTTCTTTTTAAAGATAACTGGGGCTCAGAGAGGTTAAAAATGTCAAAGCAAAGGCAAAAACTCAAATCTTCTAAGTCTAGTCCCAAAATTCATTCTATTACACCAAATTGTCCCTTTCTGAATACTGAAGCTCACTTCAGTTCAGATTTCTTGTATTTATTCATGGTATCTAACACAAGAAAAACCAAGAAATTTCCCTAAGCCTCTCTTAGGTTCAAGTTTGGAAAGTAAGACTGCTTTGCTTCATCACTAATGGCAATACAACCCTTAAACCGGCATGATCCACTGTTTTTCTAGGCAAGAAGAATATACTCTGATAATCTTTGCCAAATTTCCAACTGGAAAAGCAATTGACATTATTAAAGATTCAAATGTATCTTTTAAAAAACTAACCAGATTTTAATGCAATACCATAGAGGTAAATTCCAGACTTTTCTCCAAACCCCTACCTTCAGAAATACTTCCACCCTTATCACAAGCCCAAGAGCTCCAGTGAGAAATCTCAGTAACTGTTTTATTTAGCAAGGGGACAAGCAATGGCTCTGGTGGACTAATATCAGAATAAACTGCTTGTCCCAACATTCTACGTGGTGGCATTTGTATCTTTTTCTCCTCTTTCCCTCTTATTTCTTCCTCTTTTTTTCCCCTCTTGTCCTGTTTCTGCCTTAGGCCTACCAGTGACACAAAAGGGTACAAGTGAGTATTCATTAGCATCCCTCCAAACTAAGGAAATGGATGCCTACTGGCCTAGAATACTGGAGTGAATTTCTAGCTTGTATGGATAATGTCCACTGATGTCATGTGATATTGCAAGGACCAATGAGATCAGGTTCAGCACTTTGAGATGCTCAGATAAAGGAATGCATGCAAGCACAGGTTACTGCAACTGGCTGCTTACAATAATAAATGCCATAAATAATTCAGCAACACATCTTTTTATTTGTGCAGCAAGGGAGAATCACTGTCTTGAAACAATAGTTTAGCTGTATAAGATATCTTTTATATAAATTCACCTTGCCCATTTTTTTTAAAGATGGATTAATTCAAACAAGTACTCAAAATTTACCAAAGCACAGACACACATAAAAAAAAATTCCTGTAGCTTGCCCTCAACTTATGAGCTAGCCAGACAACAAAGGAAATTAAATCAGCACACTTTCCTGCTCACTTGGGATAATTCTTTACCAGCCCTAGGAGAGTGGCAAGTGTCAATTGGAAAGGCTGCATCAGTTGCCATAGCCAACGTAGCACAAGCCTAGAAATAATTTTGTCTTGCTCTCAGTGCTAAAAACACATTGCCAAATCTCTTTCTGAAAAGCACAAAAGCAAAATATCCCATTCCTGCAAGCAGACCAACCACAAAGGTGGTGCCAAGAACTTTTGGGGCCCTTTTCTTGGCCACCCGGAACGCTGTTGGCAGCACTGCCGAGATTAATATATTGTTGACATGTCCTAAAACCTTGTTAAATGTTTTTCTCTTCAAGACACGCTCGTAATAGGTTTCCAAGTTTGGTCGTTTTCCGTTTCCCCAGTTTCTCCTTGCAAACCCCAGGAACTTCAGTCGATGCAATGTGACAGCAAGCGATACGTCTGCCAATGTGAAAGATTCACCACAGAGCCAAGGCTGGCAGCCCTCCTCTAATCAGAGAAAAAGACATGGAGAATTAGGTGCAAACACTATACAGGAAGAACCCAGAGGAGATTTGCTGCCTGACTGCGTTATCCCCTCGTCTTTAAGAGTGACCACAAAGCTATCCGCATTTAAAAGTGCTATCTTACTCCTAATGAAACAGGCATGGCCAAGTTATTTGATGCTTAAAAAAAATAAAGCAAAAACTAATTTATTCTAAATTAAAGGGATTTTTGTACAACAGCTGCTAGCTGCCCGGATCTCTGGATGAAAGCTGAAGCCCCCTGATACTTAAAATCTGACGGTTCATAAGGGACCCCAAGTGGTTTAGGGCCCCCAAGAAGCAGTGTGATCCCCAGACACTCCCTACTCATTCTAGTAAACAACAGGTGTGCTTGAGGTTAACAAGATCAGGTTCAGCCTTCAGCTAGTCAATGACATTGTTACTGATTTTCTTTTCAAAGCAGGGACACTCTGTTACCTAGTGCAAGTTTGAAAGGACAGAACTCTCATTTAGAGACCCCCAGCATGCTGCAAAGATGGGACTAACATATATGAACACATGGGAACTGTTTTATTCATAAAGCTCAGCCCACACATGTTCACAACTAACCCAAAATTTAGATTTTTCTATATTATGCAACTGATAGGCGACTCAAGATGTGGAGACTAGATCAACTTCAGCAGCAGGAAGATCTAGACCCAAGTATTGCCTCTGACACACAGTAACTTTGTGACTATGGATCAGGCTCTAGTCAACTCTTAAGACAGGGATCTACACACTAGGTCCTGAGGGTCAAATCTGGCTCACTCCCTGTTTTTGTACAGCCTAAACTAAGAAGTGGGTTTTACTTTTACATTTATCAATGCAATAAAACTTTATTTTAAAATGTAAAAAACATTCTTAGCTTGCCACCCATACAAAAAACAGGCTGAGTGTACTACTCTAAGACTGAAAATACAGAATAGTTGCTGATATGCATTGAGACAAGAGATTTTCACACTGGGAGTCCCCCACATTTATGAAATCACAGATCCAGACACCTTCCTTTGTCCCCAAAAAAGATACACATGCTTGCTGATTCATATGATTTTCTCACCTGTGCTTCTTAGGGCAGAAGCCATGCCTAGACAGGCAAAATGAAAAACAACCTTTAGGCAAAGGCCCAGATTAATCCCCAGGAATGAAAGAAAACATTGCTACTAATTTGAAAGGGAACCATGAAATCTGAATGCTATTGATTGCCTTCTCTTTCACTAGAAAAAACTGGTCCATTCTCTCAAATACCACCTGAGTGACCAGTAAGCAGCTGATCTGACTGATCTCGTTTGAGTTACCGAGGTCATAATTAAAATACGAACAGAAAACATGGGGAAAATGTTTGAAATGAAATCTTTCAAGGTGAGCATGATAGCACTGGCAGGAAGGGACAGGAGAGACATATAAATCAGCACTTACCTGGGGTTTCTTCATTTCTCCTTTGCAATTCAGTTTCAACTTGATCCAGAACCTTCTCAAGCTCATCAAGTATTTTCTTCAAATATTTTACATTGTCATGATCCAGTAGTTTTGACTAAGCAAAAAAGAAAAAACATTGAACATGTTCAGTTTCTGTGAGAGATACAGTGCAAAGTCCACATCTTATGAATTTTATTGAATTATGAATTATGAATCTGCACATTACTCTAAAAGGCAGCAAGAGGAAATAGACTATTTCAGGGGAAAACACTATTAAGAGAAAACTTTATATTAGAAAAGGTCCTCATAAGTAATTTCCTTTTCTCAGGAGCAGTTCCAAGCAGGGGCAAATGACTACAGAAAGGAAAGGATGGAGACGAGCCAATAGACAAAGGCATCAGAATGACCATTATATCCAATCTAAAGGACAGTCTACATAGGGATAAAAACCACTTTAGGCCTAGATATATATTCAGGGAGAGTGTACCAGTAATTATGGTTCACTGATTTAATTTAGCAACCATTTATTGAATGCTTAGTATTTATAAAGTATTGTACTAGGTACTGTGGGGATACAAAAATGAAAAATGACAGTTCTTATAATTTAATAGAGGAAAAACAACATGGACACAAAATTAGGATACTATAAAATAGAAAATGATGAAAGCAAAGAAGAATTTTTCCCCAAAAAATACTCAGTATGTATGCATATATAGATATAGAGAGAGAGATACAGAGAGAGAAATATATAGATATGTAAGACAGATCATTTCCACCTGGTTAAAAAAAAGTAGTGATTCTTTTTTTGGGAGGGGGGAGTGTTAGGAAAACTAGGGGCCACAGTTTGGCATAGGACTTAGGTTAAGATAAAAGACTATTATGATGGTGATGAAAATGTTTTCCCAATAAAGTGGAATTGAAAAGGAGAAAGGAAAACAAAGAGAGAAGATAAGACAATGTAAAAAAGATCAGGAGAAGTTGATGATCAATCCATCTGATGAGATCTAGGGGTTGACCTTTGTTGGGCTGGAGTATTTTGTGCAGAGTTGGAAATGCACACTTGGCTTTTTGTTGAGGGAGAGCACCTTGTTGGGAGGACACAGTGAATTATTCTGGTTCCCAATGACTGTGCCTCCTGATGATTAGCAACAGACTGGGGCCAGGGAAGAGGGGATGAAAGACTCCTCTTGGAAGACTCCCAAGGAAGGTAAGGAAGAAAGGAGAGAAAGACAAAGGGAAGGGAAGAGGAATTGAAGAAAGAAAGAAGAAAGTGTACGTTAGCACCATGCAACACTAAACGACAGCTGGGAATAACCCTGGGTGACTCACTTTAAGACGCTTCTGCTTTGCTATGTATGCATCCTGAAGGTCTGGATTTTCTTGAGCAAGTTTCTTCAGTTCAGACTCAGTATTCCCTATTTGGCCTGATGTTGGGAGCATTTTCCAAAAACAAAACAAAAACAAAGCTTTTTCTCAGAACACAACATGACACAGCATGGTGTATCTATAAAGGTTTCAATCAGATAAAAGTAAATTTGTTCAATCCAGTAAAACTGATAGTCTGCTTTTGAATCAGTTTCCCATAAAGTGTTTTACAAATATAATCATTCAGAAATAAGAAAGGTATAAAAAAGAGTAGAAAAGGGGTTTTTTTAAGCCCTTAGACTACCTCAGACTCTACTAACAGTGGATAAGAGGAAGTCTTCAGACAACTGGATCAGCAATATTTCACGTTCTCCCTAGGTTCTCTATCCAGGGAGCTATTCCACCCTTAGATACAAATTCTTTCCTGACTTCACACCCCAGTGAGAAGCAGGAAAATAAAGAACTCTGAAGATTACTGTAAAAAATATTAGAATATACCTACTCCTGGGCTTAAGACATAAAATCAGTATTTAAGAGCAGCGATAAAGTAATTCTAGAAATTATCATCATAACTGCATGTCCACAAATATGCAAGGCAAATAATATTAAGGTTCTGAAAACACATAGATTTAATTAGGAAGGAACAGGCAGAAAGGGGTGTAGTGGATAATATCATTATAGTGAATGATGTCAAGGAAATAATCTACCAGCACTCTGCCAATTGCATGGCCAAGGCTTATGGAAGACAACACCATAGACTTTAAATTTTGTCTGGACATGAATAATCTCTCAGGAGGGATAGAGACTTAGTCTGTCATTCCATTGGTATAGAGAATGCCTAGGTGAGGAAATTCCCTCTACCAATGCAGTTTTATAATCTTAGAGAGTTGCCTGGGGGAACTCAGAGATTAAATAACTTCCCAGGATCTCACCGTACTATGTATCAGAGGCAGTATCTGAACCCAGGTCTGTCTGGCTTTAAAGTCACCCCGCTGGTCCCCATTGTTTCTTAAAGCATGAGCAAAATTTTTTATAATCTTATGCCCAAGTAAAGAAACATCTCTTTATAATCTTAAAGATACTGAATCAAAGGATGAGATGAAGCTGCAAATGAGGGGAAGTACTGCATAGGGAAAACTAGAGCAAGAAGTTAGGAAGATTAATAAATCTAAAGAACATTCATGAAATTAATAGACATATTCAAAGGAGAATCACTGAGGCTTGACATTCTCCTCCAGAGTGTTTGGGGGGGGGGGGGAATATCAATAAATAAATTATCAAAAAATACATAGGCAAATAAAAATAGCTTTTCATTTTCCTATCTAGAAGCAGCATGGTTTCCATTAATTTCTTTAGGTTAGTATTACCTAGTATAAACATAGTCCTTTGTTGTAAAGTCAAGCTCTATTGAATATAACAGAATAAGTCAGATATTCATTCCTTATAGATCATTACACTTGAGATCATGAAGAGGTTGTAAAATGTACCTGAAATTCCATAGCTAGACAGTGGAACAAGAACCCATCACATTACTTGTCCAATCCCTTTTCCACTCCATCAATGTACCTTACCACAAAGGACTCCTTTTTGTGATGTAAGTAGCTTTGACCTCCAAAATAAAAGTGGGGAATTGGGCTAATTAAAAAAACAATTATTTACTTAATATAAGGCACAGATTGAACTTGAAGCATCTCTTTTCTATGACAAACTTGGGGTTATATGTGAAACAAATTGAAAAGCCCTACCCATTATCATATAGAAATCAGACAAGTGAGTTATAAAAGAAATGTGAGACAAATCCCAAGGTTCCAACTCTTTACATACTGCGAATCCTTGTAGTTGCATAAGCAGGGATCATAGAATCCACTGTCAGTTCTGGGTGTAAGATACAGCCATGTGTATAGGCATCCATAGGCAAGGAGTCAAGGAGTTCTCTGTAGTGCTGAACTCGTGGGTAATACATGCTTTCTTTTTCAGGTATTAACCTGGGTGTCTTTTCTAAAATATTCATGCATAAAAAAAAACAATAAAATTAGGCAGCATGACAAAATAGAAACACATTATGATAAAAATTATCAGTACCACTTTAGTAGAATTGAGATGATAATAAGTATGTTTTAGGAAGTAAGGACTATAATTGTAAATCATGGGTTCTTAACTAGGCAATTAAAAATATGAAGGTGCATTATATACAAGGGCACTGATATGAACACAGTGATGAACACAGATGAGAGGACCACCAATAGAGGGAGGTTTTCTTCAAAATTTTTTCATGTAAATTCATTATGCATGAGGTTAAACCTACAAGGAACAAGAAGGTTCTTGCTCCACAGAAGTTGCTACTTGTAACCGTTCTTTCCCAGGAACTGTCCAAAATTTCAAATATGAGAATTGGATTCATCATATATTCTTTATCTGTGGAGTGCCCCCTTCAAATCTGACCCTCCGCCACTCTGCTACTCTTTATAATGGATATTTGACTAAAGGTAGCAACAGGTACTAAAAAGATGTCAACCAGATGCAAAAGGGAATCTCATTCAGGGTCCATTTCAGAGAGGTATACCAGGATAAGTAATGACAGTAACAGGCTGGAAGGGTCTGATCTCTGTCAACAATCAGTCAAACAGGACTGAGAAAATTACCTATTGTGGAAGCTTCCATATAATCCTAAATCTACCCAGCTCCAAAGTCTATTGTCCATGTGATAAGTCACAATCCAGAATTCCTTGAGGGTTCTCTTAAAGAACATCTGAACTGGATATGTGAGTTTAAGTCAATTGTGCTCCTTTGCCCCCTTGCAAGGGCATAGCCACAGGAAAGCAAATTCAGACAATGCATGTCATAGAACTAGGATGTTAAAGCAGCTTCTGTACTCTCTAGGGGCTTCCAGAGTTTTGGAAGTTTGTGAGCTAATGACTGCTAGGGAGATTTTCATTGTTTTATGCATTATGTGCTAGCTATTTATTTGATTATTTATTTATTGATTGATTGATTGATTGGATTATTTGAGTCTATATTGAGTAGAATTCACCGTATGCATTATCCAAGCATGTTTGTCAATTTCTATGGAGAGCCAACCCCATTATGCCAAAACCACGTGACTAGAACTCTTTGAAGTATATTATGTTCAAGAAGGAGCTATGGTTTCCTAATAGATGGGGTTTCAAGAACTAATTTCTGATTGGGTAAATCTAAAAATCCACACATTCTTTGACAGTAAATTGGTACTGCCCCATAGAGAGAGGCAAAGAGAGAGGAGAAAAGATAGCTAACTTTCTGAGAAACATGAAGAATATTCCTACTTTGTGGAGCCCGATAGTCAAAGTCAGAGGAAGTATCACACTCCGCACAACCCCGAACTTCAAAACATAATAGGATCAATGACTGGTTGTCATTGTTTACATGGCAGCTAGTTAAGGTTTATATTTTTCTCAACTAGACATTCATCATTCATTCATTAAACTTTAGTGTTTGAGACATTAGGCATTATTGAAGTTTGCTCTTCATTTTACAGATAAAGAAATGGAACCTCAAAATGGTCAAAGGATTCTCCCAGGTGGCATAGCTAGTTAGTAGCAGAGACAGGACCTGAAATTTCTAAGCGAGTACTCTTTCAAACACACATCATGCCTCTCATGAGATGTTTTTTAAAGGGCACAAGTTCCAGAGACCATCCAAGGAGAGGGAAATAGAAATCATGTGACTTCATAATTAAAAACGAGTCCCTACAGGATTCACAAAAGAGTAGAGAATAAGTAAAGCACTGGATCTCCTTAGCCAACTCCATAGTCATTCCTGTTTCAACTGATCCTTTATTACTTTAATGAATGACAAAGTTCTTTACTCCTCTCCAGGCTGCAGTTCTGATAGTACAGGCTTTCTCTACCATGCCCTTACCAGGGTGCTTCTCCCCTTTACAATTTCCTTTCATGTTTTGTCTTCCCCGATTACAATGTAAGTTCCCTGAGGACAGGGACTATTACTCTTTCTGCCCAAAGTGGGCAGCTAGGTGTCACAGTGGATAGAGTGCCAGACGTGGTCATCAGGAAGACTCCTCTTCTTGAGTTCAAATCCAATCTCAGATACTTATTAGCGATGTGACCCTAGGCGAGTTATTTAACCCTGTCTGCCTCAATTTCTCATCTGTAAAATGAGCTGGAGAAGGAAATGGCAAACTACTCCAGTATCTTTGCCAGGAAAACCTCAAATGGGGTCATGAAAAATTGGGCATGACCAAAAAAGTGATTAAACAAGAACAAATAATATTCCCAAAGCTAAGTACAGTGCCAAGCATTTTATAAATGCCCAATAAATGCTTGTTGTTTGTTGATTTGATGACTCCTTTATAACTAATGTCAATTACATACAAAACTTCAAAAATATGTATTAAGTACTTACAATATATTATTCATTTAGTTGAGATTTTGAAAGCCTCACACTGGTTCAGAAAATGTTGAAAATCCAGTATCAGACAATCTCCACTGAGCAACAAGGCAAAGTCCCATGCCAGGTCAATAAACAAAATTTCCAGGGGGCAATAGGCTGTTTTTCTTCCTTTCTCCTCCTACATCTACAAAAATGCACACTCCTACACAAAATGCTAGAAAAATACTTAACTCCCCCCTCCAATCCAAAACTGGCTGCCAGCATAATTTTACCAAGGAGGAAACTTCCAATGCACAACACTCTCCAACAAGCCTTGATACAAGAGGCAGTAAAACACATTTCTTCATTTTTTTATGTTACCCTATAAGCACTCAACCTCCAGGTGACTCATCTGCAAAACTTTATGGCCATATTTCAATACTCAGCCTTCAAACTTTCTACAAACGAACCAGCACTTTCAACATCCCTGACTACTTATTCAGGATAAAAGTTTCTTCTGGCTTCAATGATAAAAAATGGCACAAAGTAAAAAAATCTCTGCTTGATTTTTCTCCCTGCCTCTAATTTCTTTCCATTCCAATACATCCAAATACATCCACCACACAGCTTCCAAAGTACATAAAGTACAGATCTAATCACATCATTTCCCCCACTCCTCAATAAACTCAAGTGGCTCCCTACTACCTCTGGTATTAAATTTGAACTATTCTGTTGGCACTTACAACTCTTCAAAACCAAGTATTTTCCCACCTTCATAACTTTTTACACATGAACTCTGCTATCCAGTCATACTGGCCTACGTGCCTCAGGCTCACACGTAAAGCTCTACATTCCATCTCTGTGCCTTTGCACTGACTATCCCCATGCCAAGTGTGCTTTCCCTCAGCTCCTTCTCTTAGAATCTCTGGTTTTTGTCAAAACTCAGTTGAAATACCACCTTTGCAGGAGACCTTTGCTGATTCCCACTCCCTCCTCAAATACCAACTAAAACAAACCATCCCATTTTTGTTAGGAAACTTTTCATAACAAATCTAAATTAATCTCTTTACAGCTTCTCCCCATTGTACCTAATCCTACTCTCTGGAGCTAGAAAAAACAAATATTTTTTTCCTATCCACATTATGGTCTTTCAAATTTTATTAAATTTCATCTTAAATTAAGCCCCAAAATTCTAGTCTGTAAAGAATCTTGACACTGTCATTCTTTGAGTTAGATAACCCTCCTGACTTTTGATTTGTTAAGGATTATATTTATATCATTATCCAATCAATGACAAAAATTAGAAGGGAGTTGGAAGAGAGAGAGAGAGAGAGAGAGAGAGAGAGAGAGAGAGAGAGAGAGAGAGAGAGAGAGAGAGAGAAAATTTTAAGCACAGATCACTGGGTCAAACCACTGGAGTCTTCCTTCCTGAATGACATCAAACTTTGATTACTCTTAGTATCGACACTCATCCGATTCCAAATACATTTAATTGTGTTGTAGTCCAAACTGCATTTCTTCATCTTTACCACAAGAATACCCTGAGAGATTTTACCAAATACTTTGCCAAAATCTAAGTAAATTATATCTACAGTAAATACTCTTAATCTGGTATGAATTTTTCATGCTGCATCTATGTGATCATTGCCTCCTTTTCTAGATATTCATTACTGATACTCTTTAACATTATAGTCTAGAATTTTGCTTGGAACTAAGGTCGAATTCACTGACCTATAGTTTTAAATACCATCCTCTGCTTTTTTTCTCCAAAAAAACTCAGGACAAAGACTTAGTTTTTTAGCATTGTGAAACTTTTTTTTCTCTCTTTTATATTCTGTTAAAAGAGCTGCCTCACCAAACAGAAAAGATGGGGACCGAAATACTCAGAAATGAAAATAATGTAAAATTATATATTGGTTTTTAAAAATTAAGAAACTCTAGAAATTTGCCTCTTTCTGATATTGGGAGACTTCTCCCATTTTCCACAATCTTTCAGAGACCAGTGACAATAGATCAGCAATCAAATCTGCCAGTTCTTTCAGAACCCAAGGACATAGGTCATCTGAATAAAGTAACTTGAATTCATCAAGGGAAATTATTTGTTCTAATGCTATCTCCTTTTTTTATCTTGGGCATTAATTTCCAACTAGTCATTTTTGTTCTGCTTGTCATCCAAAGACCACTTTTCTTGGCATAGAAAATAGAAGCAAATAGCTCTGCCTTCTCTAGATCATCAGTTTCCATTGTGATACATACCTTGAACAGCAATCCTACCTTTCCTTTGATCCTCTCTTGACCAATAAAGTTAATGTTAGCAAATGGAGGCACCTTCCAACCCATATGGACCCTCCAAACAAACTTTCCCAGGATCAAGTCACCCTATGTGTCTATATCCAATCAAAATCAGAGTTTACAAATGTCCACCAGTGATTTACATTTATAAATAAGAGGACACAATTGGATCAAATCATAGTCACTCAATAAGCATTACCAAACACAGTGTTAATCATAGACATTTAATGAAACAAGATGATAAGAAAAACAGAAATAAATCTTTCTCTATCCATTAATCTGAGTCATATTCTTCCACAACTAAAAAATTAATTGAAATAATCATTTTAGCAAGATAGCAAGACATAAAGTTAAGCCACATAAATCATCAGCATTCATATATGTCACAAACAAAACTCTGCAAGAAAGATAATTTTTAAAAACCCACTTAAAATAACTCTAGACAGTATAAAACCTTGAGTATATCTGCCAAAATAAACCCAGGAACTATATAAACAAACTTATTTTTAAAAAATTTACACAATAAAATCAGATTTAAAATAATTGGAGAAAGATTAATTGTTCATAGATAAGCAAGGCCAATATAATAAAAACAACAATTTTACCCCAACTATATATTCAGTGCCATCACAATTAAATTACCAAAAAAAAAATTTTACTGAATTAGAAAAAATGATAACAAAATTCATTTGGAAAAACAAAAAGTCAAAAATATCAAAGGAAATGATAAACGATGTAAAAGGTTTAGCAGTACCAGATCTTAAACTATAAGGCAGTAATTACCAAAACTATCTGGTACAAGAAATAGAAAGGTAGATCAATGGAATAGACATGCAATTTATAGCAGCATAAACATAATATTCTTATATTTGACAAGTATAAAGACAAGATTTTGGTAAAAAAAAAAAAAAAGAATTGTTGGGAAAACTGGAAAGCAGTGTGGCAGAAAGTGGGTATGGACCAATATCTTATACCATTTACCAAGATAATGACAAAATGGATATATGACCTAGATATAAAGAGAGATTTTACCAGAAAATTTGAAGACTATGGAACATATTACTTGTCAGACTTATGGATGAACAATTTATTGTTAAACAAGAGATAGAGAACAGTTAGGTATAAAATGGATAATTTCTATTATATCAAATTTAAAAGGGTTTTTACAAATAAAACAAATGTAACCAAGATCAAAAAGAAAGCAGAAACTTTATTTGACAGTTTTTCAGATAAAAGTCTCATATCTAAAATATATAAAGAATTTTGTCAAATCTATAAGAGTACAAGTCATTGTCCAATTGATAAATGGTGAAAGGATCTGAACAGGCAGTTCTCCAATGAAGAAATCAAAACAATTTATAGTCATGAGAAATGCTCAAAATCATTATTGATTACAAAAATGCAAATTAAAACAACCTTGAGATATCATATTATACCTATTACATTGGTTAAAATGATAGAAGGGAAAAGTGACAAATGCTGGAGGAGATGTGAAAAAAATTGGGACACTAATTCATTGTTGTGAATTGTGAACTGATCCAACCATTTTGGAGAGCAATTTGGAAAAAAAGTTGATATATTGTAACAAAAAAAAAAAAAAGTTCTAAAAAGCAGCTTTTTGTGGTGGCAAAGAACTAGAAATTGCATGAATGTCCATCAATTGGAAAATGGTTGAACAAGTTGTAATACATGATTCTGATGAAATATTATTGTGCTATAAGAAACTATGAAATCAATGATCTTAGAAAAAAAACATGGGAAAACTTGCACAAAATAATGAAGAGTGAAATGAGAAGAATCACATGAATATTATGTACAGTAAGAGAAATATTGTTTTAAGAATGACTTTAAATGAATAAGTTGTTTTGACTATTATAAATACTCAAATTAACTATAAAGGACATGTGAAGAAAGACACTATCTGCATCCAGAGAAAGAACTGATAAATAGAAGTATGTAGAGAATAATTTTACATATATATATCTTTGTGTCTAATGGTAGCCACTCTGGCAGGAAGGGGAGGAGAAATTTACATGATAATCTTGTTGTATATTTGAAAGGAATAGCAAGGTGTGCATAGTAGATTTGCAGTTCCATGTGTAGTCATATGCTTTGTACTATGTTGTGGAAATGTTTGTTTTATTCCATAAATTAAAAATAAAATTTAATAATAATTCAAAATATAGAGGTATTTAGATACAGCATTTCAGGATTGCATAGTCCTAACATCTACCAAACTATATAAAAAAGAATCCTGAGGGCAGAGCCAAGATGGCAGAGTAGAAAGATAGACTTGCTCTAGCTCTACCCACATAGCCCATAAAATACTGTAAAAAATGACTCTAAACAAGTTCTAGAGCAGCAGAAGTCACAAAATGACAGAGTGAAAGAGATTTCCAGCCCAAGGCAGCATGGAATTCTGATAGAAAAGATCTATTGCACTGGACTCACACAGCCCAGCCTTGGCCACGCAGTGCAGCACAGACAAGATTGAAGCAGGCTTCAGGGCATGGAATCACAGGTAGCATTTGTGGTTCCCAGATTTCTCAACCCACAAATGCCAAAGACAGCTTCAAAGGTCAGTGAGAAAGCTATTTCACCAGGGTGAGGGGGAGTGCCATCTGACCCCGGAGCCAGGGCAGCAACAGTCACTACAGCAGCAGCATCCACTTTTGGAGCCCTCAGCCTAAAGACCCTAGGGGAATCAAGCCACTGATCTGGATCTCAGTCTTGAGTGGTGGTCCTGGGGTAAAGAGGAGTACTGGCATGGTGGAGCTGCTGGAGGCTCTGGAAAGGCAACCCTACTCACAAATCCTGGGAAGAAAGAAGTACTTGTGGTTGCTCATAGACCAGAGCACAGGACAGGAGAGGAGGAAACTCTCCTCCCTTGATTGTGCCACTTTAGAGGAATTGAGAACTTACAGGTCCCTAGAGTATACCCACAACATGACAAAGGACTCAATAGTCAAGTAACTGACTGGGAAAATGCCCAAAAAGGGGAAAAAAATAAGACTATAGAAGGTTACTTTCTTGGTGAACAGGCATTTTCTTTCATCCTTTCAGATGAGGAAAAACAAAGCATACCATCAGAGGAAGACATAAAAGTCAAGGTTTCTACATCCAAAACCTCAAAGAAAAATATGTAATGGTTTCAGGCCATGAAAGAGCTCAAAAAAGATTTTGAAAATCAAGTAAAAAAGGTGGAGGAAAAATTAGGAAGAGAAATGAGAGCAACGCAAGAAAATCATGAAAAGTGAGTTAACAACTTGCTAAAGGAGACCCAAAAAAATGCTAAAGAAAATAACACCTTTAAAAATAAACTAACTCATATGGCAAAAGAGGTCCAAAAAGACAATAAGGGGAAGAATGCCCTAAAAAGCAGAATTGGCCAGATGGAAAAGGAGACCCAAAAGCTCACTGAAGAAAATAATTCCTTAAAGATTAGAATGGAGCAGATGGATGCTAGTGACTTTATGAGAAACCAAGTAATTATATAATAGAAGACAATGTGAAATATTTCAATGGAAAAACAACTGACATGGAAAATAGATCCTAAACAAGAAAGAGGTTAAGGAGGTAAATAAAACTCTGGATAAGGTAGATATGATAGATCTTTGGAGAAAATTAAATGGGAATAGAAAGGAATATACTTTTTTCTCAGCAGTACATGGAACATTTACAAAAATTGACCATGTACTAGGACATAAAAATCTCACAATCCAGTGCAGAAAGGTAGAGATAATCAATGCATCCTTTTCAGATCATAATGCATTAAAAATTACATGTAATAAAAGGCCATGGAAAGAGAAACCAAAAATCAATTGGAAACTAAATAATCTAATTCTAAAGAAGGGTTGGGTTAAAGAAGAAATCATAGAAACAATCAACAATTTCATTCGAGAGAATGACAATAGTGAGACAACATACCAAAACTTATGGGATACTGCAAAAGCAGTTATTAGGGGAAGTTTTATATCTCTGAATGCTTACATAAATAAAATAGAGAAAGAGGAGATCAATGACTTAGGCTTGCAGTTGAAAAAGCTAGAAAAAGAACAAATTGAAAATCCCCAAGTAAATACCAAATTAGAAATACTGAAAACCAAAGGAGAGATTAATAAAATTGAAATTAAGAAAACTATTGAATTAATAAATAAAACCAATAGTTGGTTTTATGAAAAAACTAATAAAATTGATAAACCTTTGGTCAATCTGATTAAAAAAAGAAAGAAGAAAACCAAATTACTAATATTAAAAATGAAAGGGGTGAACTCACCTCCAATGAGGAGGAAATTAAAACAATAATTAGAAACTACTTTGCCCAACTTTATGCCCACAAATTCGATAATCTAAACGAGATGGATGAATATTTTAAAAAATACAAATTGCCCAGATTAACAGAAGAGGAAGTTGAATACTTAAACAACCCCATCTCAGAAAAAGAAATTGAACAAGCCATCAATGAACTCCCTAGGGAAAAATCTCCAGGGCCAGATGGATTCACAAGTGAATTCTATCAAACATTTAAAGAACAGTTAATTCCAATACTACATACACTATTCTTGAAAATTGGGGAAGAAGGAGTCCTCCCAAATTCTTTCTATGATACAAATATGGTTTTGATACCCAAACCAGGAAGAGACAAAACAGAGAAAGAAAATTATAGACCAATTTCCCTAATGAATATAGATGCAAAAATTTTAAATAAGATTCTAGCAAAACGAATACAGCATCTTATCACGAGATTAATACATTATGATCAGGTAGGATTCATACCAGGACTACAGGGCTGGTTCAATATTAGGAAAACTATTAGCATTATCGATCACATCAACAACAAAGCTAACAAAAACCACATGATTATCTCAATAGATGCAGAAAAAGCTTTTGACAAAATACAACATCCATTCCTACTAAAAACATTGGAGAATGTAGGAATAAAGGGAACTTTCCATAAAATAATAAGCAGTATCTATCTAAAACCTTCAGCAAGCATTATATGCAATGGGGATAAGCTAGATGCATTCCCAATAAGATCAGGGGTGAAACAAGGTTGTCCATTATCACCACTATTATTTAATATGGTACTAGAAATGTTAGCTGTAGCAATTAGACAAGATAAAGATATCCAAGGAATTAAAATAGCCAAAGAAGAAACTAAGTTATCACTCTTTGCAGATGATATGATGATTTACCTAGAGAATCCCAGAGATTCAAGTAAAAAATTACTAGAATTAATAAACAACTTTGGCAAAGTTGCAGGGTACAAAATAAACCCACACAAATCTTCTGCATTCTTATATATTAGCAACAAAGTCCAACAGCAAGAGATAGAAAGAGAAATCCCATTTAAAGTTAGGGTAGACAGTATAAAATACTTAGGAGTCTACCTGCCAAAACAAACCCAGGGACTATATGAACACAATTACAAGACACTTTTTGCACAAATAAAGTCAGATTTAAGTAAGTGGAAAAACATTAGTTGCTCATGGGTAGGCCGTGCTAATATAATAAAAATGACAATTCTACCCAAATTAATATACTTATTTAGTGCCATACCAATTAAACTATCAGACAATTACTTTCTAGAGCTGGATAAAATAATATCAAAATTCATTTGGAAAAACAAAAGGTCCAGAATATCAAAGGGACTAATGAAAAGAAATGCTTGGGAAGGTGGCCTAGCACTACCAGACCTCAAACTGTACTATAAAGCAGCAATTATCAAAACCACTTGGTATTGGCTAAGAAACAGAGAGGTAGACAAGTGGAATAGACTTGGCACTCAAGATGCAGTAGGCAAGGAATATAGCAACCTTCTGTTTGATAAACCCAAGGACCCCAGCTTCTGGGATAAGAACTCATTGTTTGACAAAAATTGCTGGGAAAACTGGATAACAGTGTGGCGGAAATTAGGCATAGACCCATACCTGACACCGTACACAAGAATAAAGTCCAAATGGGTACATGGTTTAGGTATAAAGATTGATACCATGAATAAACTGGAGAAGCAAGGAATAGTGTATTTATCAGATCTATGGAGAAGGGAAGAATTCTTTACTAAAGGAGAGATAGAATGCATTATGAAATGCAAAATGGATAACTTTGATTACATTAAACTGAGAAGTTTTTGCACAACCAAACCCAATGCAACCAAAATCCAGAGGGATGTAGTAAATTGGGAAAGAATTTTTACAGCTAAGCTCGGGGATAAAGGCCTCATTTCTAGAATTTATAGAGAACTGATCCAAATGTATAATCATACAAGTCATTCCCCAATTGATAAATGGTCAAAGGATATGAACAGGCAATTTTCAGAGGAAGAAATTAAAGATATCTATAATCATGTGAAAAAATGCTCTAAATCACTATTGGTTAGAGAGATGCAAATCAAAACAACTCTGAGGTACCACATCACACCTATAAGATTGGCAAACATGACAGAACAAGAAAATGATAAATGCTGGAGAGGATGTGGGAAAGTTGGAACACTAATTCATTGTTGGTGGAGCTGCGAGCGCATCCAACCATTCTGGAGAGCAATTTGGAACTATGCCCAAAGGGCTACAAAAATGTGCATACCCTTTGACCCAGCAATATCACTACTAGGACTATATCCCCAAGAGATCATAAAAATGGGAAAGGGTCCCACATGTACAAAAATATTTATAGCAGCACTCTATGTAGTTGCCAAAAACTGGAAGTCAAGGGGATGTCCATCAATTGGGGAATGGCTGAATAAATTATGGTATATGAATGTAATGGAGTACTATTGTGCCATAAGAAATGATGAACAAGAAGACTTCAGAGAGGCCTGGAAGGACTTATATGACCTGATGCTGAGTGAAAGGAGCAGAACCAGGAGAACTTTATGCACAGCAACAACCACAGCGTGTGAGAGTTTTTTCTGGTAGACTTAGATTTTTGTAATAACACAAGAACTTCTTACCAAAAAAAAAAAAAAAATCCCAATGGAGGATCTCAAGGCAAAATGCCTGCCACACTCAGAGAGAGAAATATGGAAGTCATTCACATATTGTAGCAGATCATGTTCGTGTATGTGTATGTGTTTGTGTATCATGTTCTGATTTGTTATACGATTTCTTTCATTTATCTTAGTCTGACTACATAGCATGACTATAGTGAAAATATACTCAATAGGAAAGTATATGTAGAATCTATACAGAATTGTATGCAGTCGTGGGGAGGGAGGGGGGTAGTGGGGAGTAGGTGGGGAGGGATAAAATCGCAATTGTATGGCAGTGATTATTAAACATTACAAAAAAAAAAAAAGAAAATAGATCCAGGAGAGACAATTTTAAAATTATGGGACTACCTGAAAGCTGTGATCATAAAAAGAGCCTAGACATCACCTTTCATGAAATTATCAAGGAAAACTGCCCTGATGTTCTGGAACCAAGGGTAAAATAGCTATTGAAAGAATCCACTGATCACCTCCTAAAAGAGATCCAGAAAGGGAAACTCCTAAGAATATTGTAGCCAAATTCCAGAGTTCCCAATTCAAGGAGAAAATATTGCAAGCAGACAGAAAGAAACAATTTGAGTATTGTGGAAACACAATCAGGATAACACAAGATCTAGCAGCTTCTACATCACATTAAGGGATTGAAGGGCTTGGAATATGGTATTCCAGAAGTCAAAGGAGCTAGGATTAAAACCAAGAATCATCTACCCAGAAAAACTGAGTATAATACTTCAGGGGGGAAAATGGTCATTCAATGAAATAGAGAACTTTCAAGCATTCTTGATGAAAAGACCAGAGCTGAATAGAAAATTTGACTTTCAAACACAAGAATCAAGAGAAGCATGAAAAAGTAAACAGGAAAGAAAAATCATAAGGGACTTACAAAAGTTGAACTGTTTACATGGAAAGATGACATTTGTAACTCTTGAGACTTTTCTCAGTATTTGGGAAGTTGGAGGGATTACATACATACACACAGAGGGCACAGGGGGAGTTGAATAGGAAAGAATATCTAAAAAATAAAATTAAGGAGTAAGAGAGGAAAATATTGGGAGGGGAATGGGAGAAATGGAATTGGGCAAATTATCTCACATAAAAGAGTCAAGAAAAAGCTTTTTCAATGAAGTGGAAAAGGGGGAAGGTGAGAGAAAAAAAAATAAAGCTTACTCTCATCACATTTGACTTAAGGAGAGAATACCATGCACACTCAATTTGGTATGAAAATCTATCTTACACTACAGGAAAGCAGGGGAGAAGCAGATAAATTGGATGTGTGGGGGGGATGATAGAAGGGAGGGCAGATTGGGGGAAAGGATAATCAGAATGTATGGTGTGTTGGGGTGGGGGGAGGGGAGAAATGAGGAGAAAATTTGGAACTCAAAATCTTGTGGAAATGAACATTGAATATTAAAAATAAATAAATAAATTTTTAAAATAAAAAAAAAGAATCCTTAGAAATTTTTCTCCCATAAGAATAGCTTGTTAATTCTCAGAGCTTTGACTTGAATAGGAGGTAGGTGCAAGTTCCTCCTCAGAAAGTAATGCCTTGAACCATAAGTCAAGCTCTTTGAAACACAAAGTTAGAAGAGTTCTAACAAATTAGTGTCTTTGGGCTTAAATTTATTCTTTGAACTCATTTCATGTTTAGCAAGGGCAGAGTCTCTATCAAAAGTTTCATTGATTTAGGTTTACAAATTCCTTGTGGTTCTCTATTTAGTTTCCAATTACTAAATTTCATCTAGTCAACATCAATGTAGAAACTTCCCACAAACTGCTGAGGAATTTGAGTTTTTTAGGGGAAAGGAAAAGGGGTTTTTCAACCACAGGATTCTTCTAGTCTTCTGTGCAAATTAACGGGGGAGTATGGAGGAAGGCATACAAAGAAAGCTAAGTCCAAGAAGCAAGTAATTGTCTTTCTTCTAACTAGCCCAGCAACTACATTTAATACGTATATGTGTCTAGCCTTATCATTTCCAGGTTTTGAGTCCCATACACTCACTATTCTTTTTTTAAAAAAGTTTTATTGATGTATTTTGCTTTTATATCACCATAGTTTCTCCCAGTATTCCTCCTCATCCCATCTCAGACAATCATTGCATATAGCAAATAGTATTATTTTTCATGGACAAAAAAGATCATGCTATTAAAAAAGTTATGCCTCTCTCTGCTATGGGTAGGAGATGTATTCTTAACCAAGCAAGCGATAAGGGCAATTACAAAAGATAAAGTAGACAACTATAATTATATGAAATTTAATGATTTCGCATAGGCAAAATTTATGTATGTCAAATAAGAAAAGAAGCTATCAATTGAGGGACAATTATATGAAATTTATCTGACAAGAGCTTGGTATTCAGGATATATAAAAAATTAACAAAAAAATTGTATATGTATATACATATATAAATGTATGTCTGTTTCTCAATAGATAGATGGTCAGTGGGTATGAGCAAATAATTCTGGAAAGAAGACTTGCAAAGTATTAGTGAAATTATGAAAGAGTGATCTAAATTACTAATAAGAAGAGAAATGTACATAATAACAATTCTAAGTTTTCCCCTCATACCCTACACATTGGCAATGACAAAAAATGGTAATAGTCAATGTTGAAGGAGTTGTGGAATGATAGGCACACAAGTATGTTGTTGTTGATGCTAAAAATCAGTACAAACATTTTGGAAAGCAATTTGAAATTATGCAAATAAAGTGACTAAAATGACAATACTCTTCAACTCAGAGATTCTTTTATGAGACTTATACCACAGCAAGGCCATTGACAAGAAGAAAGTTCCCCTGTACACCAAAAATATTTATAGCAGCACTTTTTGGGTTGGCAAAGAATTGGAAAAAGAGTTGGAGAATGGCTAAACAAACTGTAATACACAAATGTAATAGAATGATACTGTGTTGTAAGAAATGGTGAATATGATGAATACAGAGAAGTATGGAAGGGTCTATTTGAAATAATACAGACTGAAGTAAGCAGAACCAAGAAAACAATATATACAGTGTCTTCAACCCTGTAAATACAAAAAGCAACTAATAAAGAAATAAAATAAAATTCAATGTTGCAAAATTATAAAGAACAAACATGCCTCAAAGGAACAGATATGAAAAGACACTACCACCTCTTACTCCTTTGATGAGGGGAAGGCCCATGTGTGCTGTACATTGTGCAAAATTTCAGATTTTTTTATGCATTCTTCAGTTATCTTCCTCTTCTTTTTTACCTTTGAAAAATAATATTATTTGCTATATGTAATGGCTCTCTGAGATTGGAAGAAGCTATGGTGATATAAAAATAAAATACATCCATCTAGATCTAAAATGTATTGTGGGATATGGCATAAGAAAGTGTGTGTCTAAGCCTAATTTCTTCCAGACAGCTTTTCAGTTTTCCCAGCAGTTTTTTTAAATCAAATTGAGAGGTAATTTATTTTTTTGACTTAATCAAATATTGAGCTACTGAGTTCCATTGTTTTCTGATTCTCTCTGTTGCAATGATTTATCACTCTATTTTTTTTTTTTTTACCAATATCCGATGGTATGAGTGACTGCTGCCGATCTGGACCATAGCTCTTTCCATTATTTTTCTTGATATTCTAAATCTTTTCTTACTGCAAATTAATTTTGCTACTTAATCAAGTTCTATAAAGTAACTTTGATAATTTGATTAATATATCCATAAAAGTGTAAGTTAATTTTATAGCATTGTCAGACTTTTGCTTTTATTACATTGGCAGGGCTGAACCCATGAACACTAAATATTTAAGTTGTCCTTTATTTTTTAAGGAGCACTTTGTAAATGAATTTACATGTCTTTCATGTGTCTGGTGGAATGATCCCCAAATACTTTACGCACTTGGTATTTATTTGGAATGAGATTGCTCCTTCTATGGTTGCCTCTTGGACTTCATTACTATATAGAAATTATAATATATATTATAAATATATAGAAATGCTGCTTCTTTCTACAAAAAAAGGCTTGTAACTTTGCTGAAGCTATTGTCTCAGTATCTTTGCTGATTTCCAAGATTTTTCCAAGTAAAAAATTTACATCTCAAATAATAATAGATTTATCTCTTTACCTAAGTTATTCCTTAAGTTTCTTTCTCTTGTCTAATTTCTCTTGATAGCATTTCTAAAGTTATACAGAGTGACAGTGGGTAAAGTAAGCATTCTTGCTTTACTCTTGTATTTATTTGGAGAAATGCCAGTATATAGGCTTACTTTTGATTTTTGATAGACACTTTTATGACATCCAAAAGGTCCATCTGTGCCTGGACTTTGTAGGGTTTTTAGCATAAATATTGCGCTGTGTCAAAGATTTTCCTTGAAATTTTTGAAACAATCAGGTGAGTTTGGATGTTTTTGCTATTAATATGATCAATTATGTTGACTGTTCTCCTAATATTAAATTTCTTGCTTCCTGCTTATAAATTCAATTTGGTCATGATGATGACTTGGATGAATGACTGAAATTCATAAAGAAAAAATTAAATAGACTAAAGGAAGACATTGATAATAATACAAAAATGGCCTGAGATTTCAATGACTTTCTCTTAGTTTCAAATAAGTAGAGATGAAGGTACAAAGATAAACAAAAGAAAGAATATAGCACTGAACAAATTGTGGGAGAGACTCAAGCCAAAAGACTGATGTCTTCTAAGGGGGATTGCTAAAGAATGTATGAATGTAGCAGAATCACAAAGAATTTTTACCAAAAAAAGGTCCATGTATTAGGGTGCAGAGAAATTGCCAACAAATATAAGTGCATAAGTTTAATATTGATATTGGTTTGCTGTTCAGGGTTCCTTTCAGCAGATTCCTTGATATGTATTGAATGTTTATATTTGCCTTGTCTGATACTATAATTTCAATTCCTGCTTTTTTTTTAATTCAGTTGATGCATAGTAATTTCTGGTCCCTCATTTTCATCCTGTTTATGTTTTTGTTATATGCGTTCCACATAAGCAACAGATCATGGGGTTTTTGCTTTCTTATCTAATCTGTCATTCTTTTTTACATTTTATTGTATTGTTTAATCTATGCACATTTATGAGAATCAGGTTTATGTTTTCCTCCATTTGTCTCTATTTTTTTCTCAAAATTAGAATTTTTTCTCTTCTGTAAATACAGTCCTATGTTTCTTCATTTATTTTAGTTTAATTTATCCTAAAGTTAATCTTACACCCACTGACTCATTTCCCTTCACCCTGCCTCCCTTTTGTTTATTGCCCTTCTCCCTAGTTTTGAAGTTTTGCTTATTAGTTCCTTTCCTGTTTTTATCTGGCCATTTATTTAATTCTTCCTCTCTTTTATTCTCTCTCTTAAATAGTAAATAGTCAAGTCAAATTTCCCCTACTTTCTTCCTCTTCAACTTGTTCAGTTCATTAGAGGTTTTTATTTCATTTTCTGTGCCTTTTTCTAAAAAGGGTTTTCTCCTTATTCTCTTCTTTATTTTCTCTTTTTCTGTTTCTACTATTTTTCTTTGATCCATGTCTCAGATACTTGTTAAGGCTTTCTTTAGTATCAACAATTCTCATGGAATTAAAACTTCTAAGATATCTATTTGGAGTTCCTTCTTCTAAGCAGTTTCTAAGATATTGTCTTATAGATCTTTCCCTTGGCCCTCTTTTTTTCTTTTAAATCTCATTCTTATAAATAATAATTCTTGCAAGTGACAAGTGTCCCCAAGTGTTCCTGATTATGCTCTTCATAACTGACCTTTGCCGCCCTGTCACTCCTCCAGTGTTAGTTGCCCCCAGGAGCTCTGAGGCAAGATGAGTAGTCTAAGATTATACCTCTTGTAAAGTCCTGACCTTCCTTTATGGAATATCTCTCTTGTCCCATGTTTCTTTTCCTTCCTTCTTTCTTAATAGTTTCATTTTTATTTCATTGTCATTCTTGGTTGCTATATTCTTTAACTTTCTTATATTTCTGGTGTCTGAGATGTTTCAGAAGCAAATAATTTCTTCAGGCTTGGCTTTCTTTATAAGAATATTTTGAATTCTTTTATACTGAATATCCATCTTTTTTCATTAATGGTTAGACTCAGTTTTACAGGGCAGGTCACCTTAGGTTGCATCTCCAGTTCCTTTGCTCTTCAAAGCATATTCCATTTTCTTCCCAAAGTTTTGAGTTGGGAGGGGGGGGTTAGGGTAGGTAGTGCAGAACAGTTGTGTTATTTGAATTTCCTTTATGTTTAAAGATCTCTCTCCTGGTAACTTGCATAATTTATTATTTATCAACAGAATTGTCAAATTTAACTACTATTTGTTTTGAAGTTTGTAACTTAGGGTATTTTTCTGGAGGTGATCTGTGGTTTCTTCGGATTAACACTTTATTTTCCGTGTTCATAAGTCAAGGCATTTTTTGCATCATTTTTTGCATTGTGGCAGTCAGGTTTTTTGACTTGCTATTCTTTTCAGGATGTTATAATCCTTAAGTTATCTCTATGCATCTTATTTTTGAGATCAACATATTTTTTTGTAGGGAGAGCTCACTTTATTTTAATATAATTGTTTCTGTACTCTCAGTTATTCTCTCATTTGTTTCTTTGGTGAGATTTGCCATCATGGATTCAAGTTTTTCTATTCTGTCAATTATTTCAGCTAGGCAGGACATAAATCCTACATTCACAATTCTTATTTCTCTGTTAAACCATTCAAGAGCAACTTGCTGTGGTTCCATGTTCTCTTCAGAATAATAAGGGTCCTCTGCCTCATCAGGTATTGATTCATTTTCCTTTGTCTTACAATATTTTTTTGTAATTGATGTCTGAATTCTTTTCTCTGATCTAGAGACCAGTTTCCAATTTTTTTAGTAATATCTTCTCTGCTGATTTATCTGCTTGTGTTCAAAGTCTTTAATCAAGTATTCTTCTTCAAATTCCTCCTGAGATCATTGATGGTTTCAGTCTTTTTTCTTTATTTTATCCTACTGCTCTCTTTCTGACTCCTTCCTCTTTGATGGCAATTTCTGTAGGAGGTTAGATCTTAAAACTGTGTCACTCTCCTCCCATGCAGGAGAATTTATAGTTCACCAGCCCAGATCTCTGCCCCACGTGACTTCTGGGGAGACAGAACTATTCCCAGATAGATGTTGTGTTCTTTCCCTACCAGTGGAGCCCCCACCAACACACACACACACACACACACACACACATGCATACATGCACACACGCACACATACACATTCTGCCCCAGTACTCTCTGTTCCATAGTTCTCTGTCCAAGTTTTTTTATTGCATAGAGCACTACTGTTCCTTGCTACCATCATGTACCTCCCTCCTATTGCAACCTGAGCAAATTTCTACTATTTGTATTTCTGTGGCACTTGAGAGAATATCCAGGAGGAAATATAGAATTTAAGTTCAGTTGCAAGCATGACTCCTGCTGCTGGGAGTTTGGTAGGCTCTTCACAAGAATCAGAAGTCACCAAACACTATTCTTAAAGGACTATGCCATGCTTTGACATTCATCCTTCATATCATTGTTCCCATATTCTGTATGTTTCTCTTTTTTTCTACAGTGGTTGGTAATTGTTCTGTGCACTCATATCAGTCTCATTAGACAATGAACTTTGATTTTTTCTTCTTGGCACCCTCAGGATTTCATTCTTGAGATTTTCTGATTTATCCTGGACAAACTTCCCCTGTACAATTTTAGTACGTGATATCCTATCTGCCATTTCTCTGAATTCTTTGACATCTCCTTTAGTAAAACCAAAGCATCAGGTTAGTTATATTCACTATTTTCCTGTCCTAGATTTCAAATTCAAAATTGAATTTGTCACTTCTCCCAAAGATTCCCAAAATTTTCACATAACCAACTAATATTCTCTATAGAAGGAAACACAAAATAATTTTTTTCTTATTTAACTGTGTCCCCTCCCTATTTGACAGATGAAATTACCATTAAGGCAAATTAAGCTTTCATTAGCTACTCTGCCTTTCGAAGGAAGATAACTCTAGACTTTAGTGAAATAATTGAAGTGTATCATTCTTACTGTCTCATGCTTCTGAATCAGATTGGTCAACTGTTTTACGAACTCTGCATACAGTTCCAATTTTTGTACATGTGCTCTGCAACATAATGCCATTATAAAATTGCTTCTATCTCTGTTTCCATTGATTTCCACCCAAATGCTCTCTACTACACTTCCTGGCTCTGGTTTCCTTAATTTCCTCATATAAGTGTCTCTTCTTAGTATGTTGCCATATAGTGCTACTCCAGTCAAGCCGCTTTTTACCTATCCTGTTTCATTTGAATAAGGTATTTGCTTTCAGAACCATATTCCATTTCTAGGTCTCATTTGACCACATCAAAGTGATATAAATGAGCTCAAATTTGCCTCTTCAAATTAGGATATAGAGTTCAATCTGCTTGTTACACATACTTTGTGATTTGTATATAGATATCTGAGACCATATTTCAGTTGTGTGTTTTTCTAAATTATTGGCTCCTTCCTTGTATTTTATCTCTCATAGACTTCTGGATGTCTCTGTTTTACTGTTATTTCTGTGCTGTAGCTCTTCTCTCTGGAATTAGGCTTGGTGGAGGGATATAGCTTTCTCTTCCCCCTCTTTCTTTTCAGTTTAAAACTCTTTTGATTAGGTTTTCAAGACTCAAGGCAAATATTTTCTTGTTAGTGCTTATCAGATCCACTTCAACCCTGGTCAGGAACCTGTCATTCTTATATGTAATCCATGATTCAGAACTATAAATCCTATTCTCAGACCTCTTCTTAAATAGGTATTTACTTTCCAAATATACCTTTCTCCTTCAAATCCCTTGCCTTCAGCAATAAAAACATCAGGCCTTTAGTTTCTTGTCCAATATTTCAAACTATTTCTAGGTAATTTTGATAAATGAGCGATGATTTCAAAATTAGTCTAGATGCCTTTTTCCAGTATCAGTGCACCCATATGAATCTCCCAAAGTGAAAAGTAATCACAGTGAAAGAAACAAAGTAAATAATGGTTACAAAGACTGAGCTTCATAGGAATGACCCTTGGACATTAAAGAACTAGAGGTATAAAGCAAAACCCTATTATCATAATAATTAGGATATCAGGGAAGGAATAAATTAAAGAACTCAAGTACAAGAAACCAATTATTAGAAGTAAAGTATAAGGTCAGAATAGAATCTTTCGTATACAAAGCTGATGATGTTTAGCCAATAAGCTGCTCACATGGAGTTCCTTATATGCCTCCCATGCAGAGTTGGTCCCAGAATCTGGGGTGAAACTCAACCTACAGGTGGAAGGTATTTGGTTCCAGTTTCAAAATTTAAAGGGATAAAGATGCAAGGATTGAAGCAAACCATTGTAACATCTTTATTCAGAGTTCTGAAGATTGCCACCATCTATAACATTACTGTAAACTCAGAAATAAATGAGAACTCTGAAGAAACTAACTCTGAACAAAATAACTATCACAAGATAGTTATCCACAGACTTGACCAGCAGCAGCTAGGCAGTGCAACAGAAAGAGTGCTGGAACTGAATTTGAACTCATCCTCAGATACTTACGAGTTGTTGGACCTTGGGCAAATCTCAGTTTTCTCATTTACTAAATGAAGATAATAATAGCTTCTACCTCACAGAATTGTTATGAGGATCAAATGAGATAATATGTGTAAGGTGTTTAGCACAATGACTGCCACATAATAGGTATCATATAAATGATAACTAGTATTACTATTATTATTAGACAATGGGCAAAATAAGGCAGCCATTGGAATAATATGCTGAAAACTGGAAGTGACACAATAATAGAAGCTAGAAAGTATGAAAAGAAGATAGGAAATTTCTATTATATAAATCAAAAGCCCTACACACATCATTGTTACACATACTTCTGTGTCCAAGCAAAAAATTTAATCCCTATTTCAAGTGACCTTTCAAGTACTCTGAAACCATCATATCTCAGTTCAGTCGTCTCTTCCCCAAGCTAAATATCACCAACTCATTCAACCATTCCTCACATGGCATTAATTGAAGGCTCTTCCCTATCCATATTGCCTTCCACTGTGCACTCTACTTTATCAGTATTCTCACTAAAATATAGTAGGAATACAATGCTTGAATTGTAGCCTGATTTTGCCACTATACAATGGAACTACACTGCCCAACACTGGATTTATTTTCTTGGCTTCTAAATCACTCTATTGAATCATGAAGTTTGTGGTCCACTAAAATCCTTAGATTTTCTTAAACACAAATTGCTATCTAGCCATACATTGCCTATCTTATACATTTGAAGTTTAATTGTTTAAAAATCCACATGAACAACTTTACTTTTTCCCTATTAAATTTCATCTATTTAGATCCAATTCAATATCCTAGCCTGTTAAAATATTTTTGGAGTATCACTCTACCAAACAAAACATTAGCTATATCTTCTGGTTCCATATCATCTGAAATTGTGATAAGCATATACTATACCTTCATTCATATACCTTGATAAGAAATATGGAACAATCCACAATCAAAACATATGCCTGGGGCACTTTAATAGAGATCTAATTTATATTGTCCCACTAATGACTACTCTTTGGATCCATTTTTCAGTAAGTTCTGAACCTACATAACTATCTTTTGTCTAGCTAACATTTTCCTTAGGAAATTCAAATTGCTCACTATGATTAGTCTTATCCAGCAACAAGCACCTTAGAGGTAAAAACATTTAGTGGGATTTTTCCCAATCAAAGAAAAATTAAGAAATTCTCTTCAAATTATATTATACCAGTAAGAAGACTAGAATCCACTTTTAGACTTGATCCCCAGGTTTTATATTTATAATGAATGACTGATAAACTAAAGTACAGTAAGTATTCACCACTGTTCTGGTTGGACCTGACTCAAGCTAGTCTTCTGGCAGTTCAAATTTAGTATTGGAACAAAATAAGATATTTGAAAACCATTCAACAGTTAACAAAAGGCTATTTACTTAACCATGACAGACTAAGGAAGGCATCAAGGACATCTCTGGTTACTTAATTAAAAGAAGCTCTCTTGTCTGGGCAGATCATAGTTTTCAACCATCCAATCATCAGAAAACTACCTGAGTTCCTCGTAGCTGCCTTGTACTCAGGTGACACAGAAATTTTTTCAACATTCTGAGGTTTTAGTACTTTAATTCAATCAAGTCTCAAGGATGGTTTTGATACCTTACAAGGAAAAATTCTTTTGCTTTGTGCCATGGGGTGGGTTAGGATATTGTTCCTACCATTACCACATTCCCTCTTTTAGGTCATACGGGAAAAGGTGGATTTTAAAAGTAGCTTTCCATTAAAACAATGGGAAATAGAGTTCTCTGAAAGTATTGAGACACCTACAGAAAAGGTAGGATGTGGGCCCATTTCTTATCCACCTCTCTGACTTTAAACACATTCCATTCCCATAAAGGTATCTAGTTTCTGAGCACTTCAGATGTTTACCTGATCTAATAATTAAAATTTTCTATTTCATTTTGTCAATTTCATATCACTTTCCTGGCTTCTTTCTGACTACAGTGGCATTTATCCCCATTTGGTGGACACTGAAGAACCATGTGAGAAGTTTGGGAAACAAAATTAGAAAATTGCAAAAGATAGCAAAACATGGTTACAATCAATGTTGAAGGTGCCATGCTAAGAAATGTACACTGGTATGCTGTGAATAGAGCTGTAACTTGATTCAACCAATCTGGGAAGCAATTTGGAATTATGTTTTTAAAAAGTCACTAAGACACTCATACCCTTTGACCTTCAAACCCTGTTGTTAGACATGTACCAAAGGTCTCATATACACCAAGAGTCATAAAGTGCAAAAAAACCTAAAAACAATTGAGAAATGACTAAACAAATTGTACTTATATGTAATAGAACATTACAGCACCATAAGAATTGGCAAATGAATGAAGAATTCAGAGAAGCAGAAGAGGATATATGAACTGATGCATAATGAAATAAACTGATCTAGGGAAAATATATATATATGATTATGTAAAAGGACAGAAAGGACAAAATGAAAGTGAATGCTACATAATTACATTGACCAAGCTTGGGCCCAGAAAAGAGTTGAGAAAATTCATCTCTCTCCCTTCATTAAAAAAGTGGGAGGACTATATTGGTATAGAATGTACCATTAGACACAATGTGTTGTTCAGCTTTGCTGAATTGTTTTTTCCTCTTTCTTATTAATCTTTATTACAAAGAATAGATTTCTGGGGAAGAGAAGGAAGGTATATATTTGGAAATAAATGAGACATAGAAATAAAGTCATCAATAAAAATGAGATAATAAATTATAAATGAGGAATATTTTAAAGAAAAAAGAGAGGTAGTCTTGAAGCCCTCTACCCAATTTTCTTACAAAACTGTGAGAACAGTACATGATTATGTCTGTCCCTTCAAAGCATTCTTTTCTTAATTTCAGAAAAAAATGGCTTTCTGTTGTCTTCTGAAATAAAAAAGGGATAAAACCTATGCTTTCCAGAACAAGCAATGTCCCCAGACTTAAAAGCTGAATATACCTTTTTCACAGTACCTTAAAATTTGGTTTCCTCCTCTAGTCTTTCCTGCCTCCTGACATACTTTCTTGAGACACATTGGCTAGGAAAATAATCATCACTTCACTGGAAATGAAGAGCCTGATTTTTTCTTTGCTTATATAATATTTAGAAGTAAAAACATGAGTTTTATTTCAATTACTGTATTATCTTAGCAAGCAGAGTAAATTAAGCTACTTTTATTCCCAAGAATTTATATAATTTGAAGGCTTTGTCAAAATGGATTTAAATGGAAAGACATTAAATGAAAAGTACCTGGCATATCACATAATTAATAATTGTTTGTTGAATCAAAGGCTTTAAGGCTTTAATTTACATGGATAAAACAAAATAGAGCTATATTGGTTGAAATAAAGTTTATAGTATTTGTTACTGAATCTATTGGTGTATACTTATGGAAATGGAAAATATGGCATTTCTACTAAAGTCAAAACTAAAGAAATCACAAATAGCCTTAACATTACCATCCACGAAAGTCTGTTCAAGATAATCAATGATCTGAGTTGCCTCACAAAGAATGTTTTCCCCGTGGATGAGGACAGGCACTTCTCCAGAAGAGTTCAAACGCATAAACCATGGTTCGTTGTGTTCACTCAGGGGCAGACTTACATCGTGTTCCTCACACTTCAGTTTCTTTTCAGCAATTACTAAGCGCACCTGGAAGAGTTCACAATGGTTACAAAAGTATGTTTATTCTAGACTAAATTACTTTTTTTCATTCTACTAAGTATCTTCTGAATCCCTTGGTGGGTCACGTTCTTTTAACTGCTACCTATATATATCCAAGGACTATGGGAAAATACTGACAAAAGTCTACATTTCTTGTTTTTATAGCCTACTGAGGTTGGTTTTCACAGTATTTGTCTTTTTATTCTAAAGTTCTATTTTATACATAATTCAATTTAACAAACTTTTATGAAGCACCTTCGATATGCAAAGCAATAAGCTAGGCTCTTAGAATCAAAAACAAAAGTGGAAACCAGTCGCTGTCCACAAGGACCACATGCAACCTAACCCTATCACAAACCCTGTCTGATTCCATTTGGACAAGTCTAAGACACTACCAAGAACCTGAAACAAAGGTAAATAATGCTGTATGGGGGGAAGGAGTAGGAGGAGAAGAAGCAGAGTGGAAGGAGATGGCATTTAGAAGTTGGTGTGCAAGATTATAATTAATTTAATTGAGAAGTGAAGTGCCTTCTTTGAGACCCTTTTCTCCCAACTCTCCACCTTATAGTTGCTATTCCTACAAGAAGGCTAGGCTTTCAAGGCCTACAAATCTGCGCTGCCTTTGTCGCATTCTGGTTATGACTAAATAGAGCACATCCACTTCATTCCTTGGGTTGATTTTTCTTCGCTCCTCTCCATGGGACCAATAAAAGCCCAAGCTGGAGTGTCAGAGACGGGTGGTGGCCGCCTCTTCCAGCCTAGTTGGAAGAGCATAAATGAACGACCCAAGGGAGCTGTCCCGGTGCTGAAACCCAATACTCGGTGCCGCGGCCTCCCCGAACGTTTACCTTTTGAGAACTAAAGGAATGAGTCCAGTGGTAGAGAACAAGCTTAACTTCTGAGTCGGATTCCCCTTTAGTCGGCAGCACATCCCCTGTTTGCTCATCTTTCTTCAGAGCCATTTCTGAGTGTGTTTATCTCTCCTCTTCCACCCACACTGCTCCGCGCTATGTCCTTTTTTTTATTGATTCCTCTCAGAGAAGAAAAAACTGAGTTCTTGCTTTCGAAAAGGCTACTGGGAACTGTAGTTTTTTCCTGGGAATATGCAAAGGCTACCTGTTTCCGTAAACCTGGAGAAGTAGGATACTACCTAGGTAGCTTAGGAGATGACAATTCTGCTACCAAATAGTATATTGAGTTTAGTGGAATCTGTAGTTTTTTTAATGTGAATGTAGGCATGGAGATCAAAAGACAGAACACGAATTGCAAATTTTTCCATCAGTCCAGAAAATTCTGCTCAGGCAAAAGTTTTCCTCCTGGCTTGGGGCTTCTGCTAATTGGCCAGATTCGATTCAGTGGCAAAGCAACTTGATGAAAGGAAGTGGAAGGCTGAAGTGTTATCTTGGGACACTAAGAAGCTGTAGCATTCTTTTACATGTGGAAAATCTATTTTTAAACCAAAAGTATATGTCATTTACATGTGAAGCTGTTTTTACTACATGTCATTCATTATCATACAATGGTTACTGTCACTGTCGTTGGAGCAGTGGTAAAGTGCCATTTTGCCCAAAATACTGTCTTGTTGTCTTAGGTTTGTTTTTTGTTTAATTTAGGGTTTTTTATTTTGTTTTGCAACTGTTGTTTCATCGTTTTCACAAACATCTTTCTGATTATTTTTCTTCTAGTCTTTAAAAATGAACATAATATTGAAGGAATGTTTTATAGTATTGGTATTTTACTTAAGGGAAATACAGATACTATCTGGTCTCTGATTTATCTATACCAACTCATAATCTGTTAATTATATAGCCAAAAATCAAATTGACTTTATTTACAAATGTAATATGTCTAGTTCACCTGACCTTCCTTTCTCCATCCATGATATGACCACTACTAGTCACAGATATAGATACCTCCATTGTAATAAATTGCTGCCAAATTTGCATTTCTGCTTTCTAAATATTTCCTTATCTTTTTTTAGAATTTTCACCAATATGTTGCCTTAAATTTTAGGGTTATCATAGTTTTCTTATCAAATGAAAGGCATAAGAGGCAGCATGGCCTTGGCCTTGGCATTGAAAATGAGTCAGCTTTAAGGTTAGGAAAATATGATTTAAAATTCTGCTTCTGAAACTTATTGTGACTCTGGGGAAGTCATTTATTAAACTCTCAGTGCCTCCCAAGTAACTCTCTAAAACTACAAGTTGCCCAGCACATGTCCTTTTGTGTTATACTGGGAGTTTCCTCATTGGAAATTCCCTGCACCAGCATTTGTATAGCACTTTAAGGTGCTTTGAAAAGCACCCCACAAATATTATTTCATTTGATTCTCACAACAACCTGTGAGGTAGATGATACTATCTCCATTTTATAGATAAGGAAACTGAGGTTCAGAGTCACAAGTCAATAAGTGATAAAGGCAAAACTTGAACTCAGATCTTCCTGCCTCCAAGTTCAACATTGGCCACTGTGCCATCTTAGCTGTAAAATAACAAATCTAATTCAAAAGAAAAACTAGTAGGTGTGGAGCCAAGATGGTGGAGTAACAGCACAGACTTTCTAGAACACTCTTGCCAAATCCAGTCAAATACCTGTAAAAAAAAATGGCTCTAAAAATATTCTGGAACTGCAGAACCCACAGAATGATGGAGTAAAGCAAATATCCAGCCCAAGACAGCCTGGAAGGTCTCCAGGAAGTGTCTTTTGTGCCACCTTGGGAGCAGAGCATAGTCCAATGTGGGCTGCAAGTGCACAGAAGGGACATGAGCAGGCCTTGGGGGGACTGAATCTCTCCCACCTGTGACCTGTGGTGGTTTCCAGACTTTATGATTCCAAAACACTGAGGATAAATTGGAAGGTCAGTGGAAAAAGACTGTGGAACCAGTGCAGGAGAATGGAGTGGTCCATCCCCAGCCCCAGGGCGGTAGAGAGAGGAGGGTGTGGAGGAACCTACAGCAGACAAAGCAGCATCAGGGGCAGCTGCAGTCAGTGTTTCTGGAGCTCTAGGCCCACAGATTGTGGGGGATCAAGTGGTTGACAGTACATCCCCCACCCTCACTGGAAGCAGAGATCTACCTTGACAAAGTATTCAAAAGTCAACTAAATGGCTGGGGAAATGAGCAGAATCTGAAAAAAGAATCAGTCTATGGAATTTTACTTTGGTGACAAGGAAGACCAAAACATGCAAACAGAAGACAACAAAGTCAAAGTTCCTCCATCCAAAGCCTCCAAGAAAAATATGAATTGGTCTCAGGCCATGGAAGAACTCAAGCGGATTTTAAAAATCAAGTAAGAGAAGTAGAGCAAAAATTGGGAAGAGAAATGAGAGTGATGCAAGAAAATCATGAAAAATGAGTCAACTGCTTGCTGAAAGAGACCCAAAATATGCTGAAGAAAATAACACTTTAAAAAATAGACTAACCAAAATGGTAAAAGAGATCCAAAAAGCCAGTAAGAACAAGAGTGCCCTAAAAAGCAGAACTGGTTAGATGGAAAAGGGGATTCAAAAGCTCACTGAAGAAAATAATTTCTTAAAGATTAGGATGGAGCAGATGGAAGCTAATCACTTTATGAAAAATCAAGAAATTAAAAAACAAACAAAGAAATAAAAAGATAGCAGACAATGTAATATATCTCAATGGAAGAACAACTGACCTGAAAAATAGATCCAGGAGAGACAATTTAAAAATTATGGGACTACCTGAAAGACATAATCAAAAAAAAAGCCTGGACATCAGCTTTCAAGAAATTATCAAGGAAACCTGTCCTGACATTCTAGAACCAGAGGGTAAAATAAATACTGAAAGAATCCACCAATTGAAAGAGATCCCAAAAGGAAAACTTCCAGGAATATTGTAGCCAAATTCCAGAGCTCTCAGGTCAAGGAGAAAATATTACAAGTAGACAGAAAGAAACAATTTGAGAATTGTGGAAATGCAATCAGGATAACACAAGATCTAGCAGCATCTACATTAAGGGATTGAAGGGCTTGGAATATGACATTCCAGAAGTCAAAGGAACTGGAATTAAAACAAAGAATCACATTCCCAGCAAAACTGAGTATAATACTTCAGGGGAAAAAATTTCCATTTGATGAAATAGAGGACTTTCAAGCATTCTTGATGAAAAGACCAGAACCGAATGGAAAACTTGACTTTCAAACATTAGAATCAAGAGAAGCATGAAAAGGTAAACAGGAAAGAGAAATCAAAAGGGACTTACTAAATTTGAACTATCTACATTCCTACATGAAAAGATAATATTTTTAACTCTTGAGACTTTTCTCAGTATTTGGGTAGTTGGAGGGATTATAAACATATAAACAGAGGGCATAGGAGGAGTTGAATAGAAAGGGATGATATCTAAAAAGATTAAATTAAAGGGTGAGAGAGGAATATGTTGGGAAGAGAAAGGGAGAAATGGAATGGGGCAACTTATCTCTCATAAAAGAGGCAAGAAAAAGCTTTTTCAATGGAGGGGAAAAGGAGGGAGGTGAGAGAGAAAAAGTGAAGCTTACTCTCATTATATTTGGCTTAAGGAGGGAATACCATGCACACTTAATTTGGTATGAGAATCTATCTTCTTATACTACAGGGAAGTAGGGGAGAAGGGGATAAATGGGGTGGGGGGATGATAGAAGGGAGGGCAAATGGGAGGAGGGGATAATTAGAAGTAATCATTTTTGGAGAGGGAAAAGTCAAAAGACAGGATAGAATAAATGGGGGGTTAGGATAAGATAGAGGGAAATATAGTTAGTCTTTCACAACTTGACTTTTATGGAAGTCTTTTGCATAACTACACATGTATAACCTATATTGATTTGCTTGCCTTTTCATTGGAGATTGGTGGGAAGGAAGGGAGGAAGGGAGAGAAGTTGGAACTCAAAGTTTTAAAAATGCATGTTAAAAAATTGTTTTTGCATGCAACTGGGAAATAAGAAATACAGGTAATGGGATATAGAAATCTATCTTGCCCTACAAGAAAACAGAGGAGATGGAGATAAGGGAAGGGAGGGGTGTGATAGAAGGGAGGGCAGTTTGGGGTAAGGAGTGATCAGAATACACAGTGTCTTGGGGTGAGGGGAGAGGAGAGGTGAGGAGAAAATTTGGGACTCAAAATCTTGTGGAAATGAATGCTGAAACTAAAAATAAATAAACTTTTAAAAAAAAGAAAAACTAGTTTTTTGCATGTTTTCTAACAGTTTCATCCCATTTCATTTGCTATTAGAAATTTCTTTTATCTTACCATCAGTTTATATTTTAGAATTGTTTAATAGTTCATTCATTCATTCATTCACTGAATATCTATTGAATAACACAGGGGACATAAGTTTGGGCATCTTTTATGAGGTCACTTCTATCTCTAAAATTTTGGGAATATATTAAATCAGCTCTAGCAAGATAGCATTTAATTAATTCACACTAAGATTGCTATGCTATCTATCCTCTCTTTGGAGCAAGTTGGAGTGGAGAAAATCCTCAGGGAGGAAAAAAAGGCTGTAAACTAGGGAAATGGGCAAGAGAAGGGGCTCAGAAATAAAATTTCCTACTACACAAATGTGCTTATAGTAACCCTGGGTGTAATCAGTCTCCTGATAGGAATAAAAATACAGTCACCAGAGTACAAAATTTTAAAATTCTTAAGACACACTGAGAATGACCATAGAAATTAGAGCTAGAGGGGAACTTAGAGATCTCTTAGTCCAACACCTTCATTTTACAGATGAAGAAGATGAGAGACTAAGAGGTAAAGTGCCTCACCCAAGTAACAAAGCCAAGATTGAAATAGAGGTGTTCTGACTCAAAACTCAGTGCTCTTTCCACTGTATTATAGTAGATGAAGGTAAATTACACTATCTCAAACACAAGAGAATTAAAAATCCCTATAAACAAGTTTTTGTTTTACTCTTCATTTTTCTAAAATAGCTAGTTTAATACATTTCATTTTTCCATACAATCACCTTCTTAATCTTGTATTGTGTATTCCAGCAGTGTCAAACTCAAATAGAAATAGATCCCTATGGGTCACATATTAATATATAAAACCACAAACTAACATCATAAATTAACGTATTTTATTTATTTTGTTAAATATTTCCCTAATTAAAGTTCATTCTGGTTTGGTTCCCCACACTGGAATTTTGCAGTTCACTTGCCACCTTCAGCCTATGGGTTTGACACTTTTGGTACAGACACAACCTCACCAAGATCCAGAAAGGTTCTTATCTTTCCTGCAAAACTAAGTCTTGGACTGGAATTTGATACCTGGCATGTGAACTTAAAAAGAAGACAGAAAATTCATGAACTATAAGAATTTGTTTATAAAAGATATCTCCAGATGGGTATGATTTCTCCCTTCTCGGAACCGTCACAATATTTTGTTCAGAAGTATTTTATTACACCAATTAAATTAAATCTTATACATAACTATTTGTCATTTGCTTATCTTATATCCATGTACCCTTTTAAATTGTAAATCTAATATTGGCAACCACCCCAATATCTTTGCCAAGGAAACCTCAAATGTGGTCACGAAGAATCAGACACAACTGAACCAATTCAACAAGAACAAGAAGTAATTTTAATAGGAGCCATCTTACTCATCCACCCGTTGTAATTAGCACAGTGAATTAAATAAAAGATCATTGATGAACTGAATTGACTAGATTATTAATAAAGTTAGGAATGTTTTTTGCACACACTTATGTGTACATATATGTGCATATGTATGTATATATGCGTGTGCATGTGCATGTGTGTGTGTGTGTGTGTGTGTGAAACAACTGAGGAGACAACTATCACTCACTTTCTTCCACAGAAGTCCCTTTGGTATGCCTGCCAGAAACAGACTACTGAACTGACAGGACAATTAGTTCAAGCCAACATAAAAATCCTTATGTTCTTATATAATTAAAAAACAGATACCATAATTTATGTGCCATGATACACAGGCATTTTTCTAAAGAGAATCAGAACTGAAAATTATCTCTAAAAATTGTTCCATTGTTTGCAGAGGTGGATAATGTACTTTTGTAAATAACCACAAGAGGTCCCTATTTTCCTAAAAATAAAGCAAAGCTGTTTGAAATCAGTGTAGAAAATAAATGTTGATCTTTAAGTTATCAATTTAAACAACCTCATAGTTGGAGACAATGATAACAATTCCTATCATAACTAATTTGACGATTTTAAGCAATTAGAAATAAAGATACTGCTAGAGATCCTATGAGATACTGCTTTTCTTTTAGAAGGGGGACCATTAGTTTAGCAAGCCTGTGACAGGACAAGCCTCATCATACACTGTCCCTCCTCTTTCAAGATAAAGCATCTGATTTATGAGTAGAAAACTTATTTTGAGCCATTTTTATTAGTGGTATATTTTCAATTATCTATTTTGCTCCAATCCCAATGTGACCAACACTTAGATAATACTTTAGAGAGACAATATAACATGGCACAGTGGAAAAAGAGCCAGCCTCAAAGTCAGGAGAAATCAGTCAATTGTTAAACATCTATTAAGTGCCTACTATGTGGCAAGCACCAAGCTAAGAACTGAGGATGCAAAGAAAGGTAAAAGACATTCCCTGCTCTCAAGGAACTCACAAGGTAAAAGTAACTATGTTGATCTTGATTTGAGTTCTCCCTCTGACATGGTGAAAATGTAACCCCAAGTAGGTCCTTTGACTTCTTAGCTGTCTAGGCAACTCTCTAAGATCACAAACTGCAGATAAAGTGTCAACCTGTCTTGGTAGAGGAGGTTTCCTAAAACAATCAAATCACAACTCCTGTCTGTATTCTCATCCCTGTCATTCAATCCTCCCAACAACCACATGAGCTATGTAGTAAGGATAAGATGTAAGGATATAAAACCTCAGTTCCCTCATTCGTACATAAACCTGGTTTATCAGGGAAGTCCCTGATCAATTGCGTGAATTTCTGGACCAGTCTGATAAGATTACAAGGCAGAGACTTTAGAACAAAGGCTGGCTCCAAGGTCTATGAGTTTTATCAACTTATTGAAAGGAAGCACAGAATTCTGAGCTTTATGAGTCTGCAACCAAGAAAATTGACAACTGAGAATCAAAGAGAATGAACTCATATAGGAAGAGCTGCCTTTTCCTCCAGCCCCTACAAGGGTTGTAAAAAGGTTTAATCTTTCTCTTCTATGCCATGGGCATAGGGGTGTGCAGTGGATAAATGTTTGGATCTTGCCAAGTCTGTTTTTGCTGTGACGATCAGATGGTACAGATTGAAAACAAATTGAAAGAATTCATGTAGCAGTCTTGCACTATGGTTTTACCTTCCAGGGGCATGAAATAGGTTATTTGTGGGCTTTGTTTTCATATTTTTAAGGATTCCTATGAGTGCTTTACAGCTCACATATTTTCTGTGATGGGAGAACTCAAAGCTATTCAATACCCAATATCCATATTGTGTATCTAGTGTCTATGTCTTAGTACATATTTGAGGAAACTTAGGCACAAACCATATCTAATCTTTACTTGGCAGATTTCTCCTATAGTAAAACTCCATGGTAGACAAAAACCCCTTCCTCTTTGATCAGACCTCCAGAAACAAACCAAGTCCATATGAGCACAGAGACTCTTGGGGGACATTGAGGCATGTGGTTTCTGTAAAATAAATATTAAAATATTTATAACACCTACTTCACAGGGTTGTTGAGAAGATAAGATGAGATAACTATGTAAAGTGCTCAGAAAATGTTAAAAGTAGTATGTAATTATCATTTAATATGATGACAATGGTGGTGGTGATGGCAAATTTGCCCATAAGCACAAAGAGTTCAATAAACCTAGACTAACATACAATTATAATAAAAAAGAGTCATATTCATTATTAGGAAATAGAATTATAAGATTGAAGCCATGGATAAATCTATTTGTAGCTTAAACAATTTGAAATAGTTATTTCAACTCAAGAAAGTTTCATGGAGGAAATGATGAAATAAAGTGGAGGATATCTTCCATTGTCTAAATCAAGGGAAAATGACAACTAGTATAGCAGTTTTTTGGTCATGCCTCCTGAAGGTGTCACCAAGCAAGTAGGAAGTTAGAGATGAAAGCTTCCACACTTGGACAGAAATTCACAGACTTATTAGTCCTTTATCCTCTATCAACAGGTTTGCACTGACCTTGAGGTTAAGGGAAGGGCTCATTTTGACTTACAAGCTCACTCCTCCCACATTTAGACTTAGAGAAAGAAGAAGAAATGAAGTCTTGGAAGCCAAAAAAGTTGTTGCCCCACAGGAAGTGAAGGCAGGCACTCCAGAGCCAAGAAGTTGTGGATGAATTTCTTTGGATAAATGAGTCAGCAGTAGTGGCTGAGCAGCTAACTGGCTGAGCTAAGCAATGTGGCCGGCGTCTGCCCTAACATTCCTTGTGCATGATTCAGCTGCACCATCTTGGCTCTGGAGCTCTTGCTCTTGCGTCCAGTCCTCATGGCAACAGCCCCCTCCACAAATTCAGTCTCTCTGGCTCCTGAGGCTTCTTCTCTTTTTCTTCTCACAAATCCAAGTGTGAGAGGGATGAATGTATGAGTCAAAGTGCCTTTATCAGCCCCGAGGTCAGGGAAAGCTCCCTGGTGGGGGCAAGAAGGAGGACAAGGAAGAGGATACTGGAAAATTTCTGCCTAAATCATCAATCATACATCTCTAGCATTTTAATCTTCTTAATGATGACTGCATAACAAGGATGTAACCCAATCTATTGACTATCTATTCTACATTTATGTCACCAGCACATTTTATAAGCAAGTCATCTATGCTTTTATCCAACTCACTGAAACATCCTAATCATTGCAAGATCAAGAAGAAATCCCTGTAGCCCTCCAAAATCACTGATGGCTGCTTTTTGGCACTTGGATATTCAACCAGTTTTGAATTCATTTGAGTTATCATCTAGGGCATGTTTCACCTGCTTGTCCTCAAGAATACCAGATGAAACTGTCAAAATTCTTGCTTTAAAATCTGCTCTCCAAAAATCTGTTAAACAATAAATCAACAAGAATTTATTAAATATGTGCCAGGTACTGTGCTCTTAATGCTGAATAAATAAGCAAAATAGCAAGAGTCCCTGTCCTCAAGGACTTTATACTTGAACAGGGGGTATAACAAACATATACAGGGGTGTACAAAATATAAAACAAGCAGATATAAGGAAAGAAAACATTAGTGACTGGGGGAACTAGAAAAAGTCACAGAGAGAAGGTTGTGCTTGTATCTTGAACAAATCTAGGAATTCTAAGAAGCAAAGATGAGGAGGAAGAACATTCCAAACAAGAGGAATAGCCAGCACAAAGAAAAATGTACAGGAGATGGAGTGTTTGTGTGGAGAATAAAAAGACTCTCAAGTGGTACTATCATAGAGTTCAGGGAAGGACATAATATGTAATAAGGTGGAAAACATTTTGAAGAGCTTCAAATGTAAATTGGAAGCATTTCTATTTGATCCTAAAGGTACAAAGGAGCACAGGAGCTTATGAAAGAGACTAGAAGTGGGCGCAATGAGAGCAGTGGCATGGTCATACCGGAACTTTGAGAAAATCACTTGGATAGTTCTGTGGTATATGAATGGGGGGGCGGGGGCAAAGATTTATTCAAGGATATTGATGATGAGGATGTTACAATATTCTTACTGGTTGGACATATACCTAGAAGGGAGCATATGCAAAAGATTTTATAGAGGTAAAAATGATTTTTAATTGGCAATTAATTAGCTATGTGAGGTGAGAATAAGGAATCAAAAAGAACACAGATTTTGAACTTAGACAACTGAGAAGATGGTGGCATCCTCAAGAAAAAAGGGGAAGTTCAGAATAGGAGTGGAATTTTAGGGGTAGATAATGAGTTTTATTTTGGTGCCCTATGAATAACCAATCTGAAATGTCAAAAAGAGTATAGAGAAAAAAGGAAAGGGAAATAAACATTTATTAAGTACCCACTACATGGCAAGTACTGTACTTCACTAACATTATCTCAATGGATCCTCACAGCAACTCTGTGAGACTGATGCTATTACTATTCACATTTTACACTGAGGAAACTGAGGCAAACAGAGGTTAAGTGACTTGTCCAAAACCACAGAGCTAATGTATGAGACTGAATCTGAATCCAGGTCTTCCCCATGTATTATTCCACTGCACCACCTCTAGGAAAAAAAAAAAGGAGGATCAAGATAGATCCTTGGGATACATGTACTGTTCATGGACATGACAGAGATGGTGATCTTAAAAAGAATAATCATGTGTCACATGCTCTGGGTGACCTTTCACATAAGTCAGGGCTCCAGATCATAGCTATTCTAACTCTTCTAAGGGTCCATGGAATCTCTGAGGGATTGTAGTGTCATGTCAAGCATTTATTAAGCACTTACTGTGTACCAAACGCTGTGCTAAGCAAAGGGTGAGTCTTTCTGATACTGTAGCTCAAGAGCCCACAGTAGTATGCTTCCTCCCATGACTATCAATTGATATCAGTCAATGATTATTGAATTAGCTTTTACAAAGGCATACCTGTTTAGGTAATATGGTAAGAATTATACCAATCTGAATGGATTGACTGTGTAACAACACTCCAGGTAGTTCATTGGTTTCAAAGATACCTAAATTGAGCCAAGATTGTTTGCACTTAGTATAAACCCTATGTTTGAATGATTGATTCAGTGGAAATGTGCAGGCTTTGTTCCCACTTACGAAGTAGTTGGTACATGAGTTGGACTTAGAAGAAGGATTTCAACAAGCAGCTAGGTGAATGTAGTATAATCCAGACTTCAAGGAAAGTCTACATGAATTCACAGTGGCGATAGGAGGCAGAAGATCAGAGAAAACCCAGCAGCCAAATTTTAATAGGACATAGAGATAGCAGAGAGTAGAATATAGTAAGTCTGGAAAGACAGATTCGAACCATATTTCAGAGACTATGTATTTGTATAACACCTGCTGCATGTCAGGCATTGTGCTAAGAAGCACTTTTTTATATCAATATTATCTCATCTATTCCTCACAACAACCCCATAAGGTAGGTGCTATTATTATCACCATTTTAAAGTTGAGGAGATTGAGGCAAACTGAGGTTAAGTGACTTGAACCAGGTCTCACAGCTAGTAAGTACCTGAAGCTAGATTTGAACTGATCATCTTGATTCCAGGCACAGAGTTCTATCCACTGTGCCACTAGCTGCCTTTAAAGGGTTTCCAGAACAAAAAAATGTTGAGAACAATTGCTCTGATACAAACCAGTTATATGACTTTGGACAAGTCACTTAAGCTGTCTCTCTGTGTTCCCAGGCAATCAGAGTTATAGATTTCTTTGGGATCTGCACTGTTGTAAGAAATTTCTATAGTGGAAATTACTTACACCAATTAAAAGCATGGATCTCAAATCTGCCTCTCCCCACCGAAAGAAATTATAGGTCGATTATATTTTGGGGGCGGAGCCAAGATGGCGGAGTAGAAAGACGCACATACACATAGCTCCGAACCCACAACCCATAGAACGGCTACAGGGGAGTAACTCACGGCGAATTCTGCACCCAGAGGCCACGGAACATTGGAGCGAGGGAGATTTCTGTTCCGGAGGGACCTGCAAACCTCTCACGGGGGGGTCCTTCGCGCTGTGGACTGGGCACCGGGACTGGGAGCTGAGTGCAGCCCTGCCTCGGCCGCGGCACCGAGAGGAAAAGATCTGAGCGGGCTTCAGGGACGGGATCTCCAGTGGCCACGCAGGTCGCTCCACCCACAGAGGGACCTGCAAACCTCTCACAAAAGGTCCGTCACGCTGAGACGCAGAGCCCAGCCCAGACCTGCTGCGGCCACGGCACCAAGAGAAACAGATCCGAGCAGGCTTCAGGGACAGGATCTCCAGCGGCCACACAAGTCCCTCTACCCACAGGTGATGGGGGTCAGTGAGAGAGTCTCTTTGGCGGGTGGAGAGGGGAGTGGGGTGCCCCCATGATTCGGACCCCACCCCACCCCGGGAGGTAGAAGCTGAGAGGCAGCTGCAGACCAGGGCTCCCCAAGTGGGCGGGAGCCTGGATCCATTGTGGAAGGTCTGTGTATAAACCCCCTGAGGGAACTGAGCCTGAGAGGTGGCCCTGCCCTGACCTGACCACCTGAACATAATCTTATACTGAATAGCAGCCCTGCCCCCGCCAAAAGCCCTAAGACTGGAAGCAGCATTTGAATCTCAGTCCCCAAACGCTGGCTGGGAGGATCAGGAGGCAAGGTGGGTGTGAGGAGATTATTCAGAGGTCAAGTCACTGGCTGGGAAAATGCCCAGAAAAGGGAAAAGAAATAAGACTATTGAAGGCTACTTTCTTGGAGAACAGGCATTTCCTCCCTTCCTTTCTGATGAGGAAGAACAATGCTTACCATCAGCCAAAGACACAGAAATCAAGGCTTCTGTGTCCCAGCCCACCCAATGGGCTCAGGCCATGGAAGAGCTCAAAAAGAATTTTGAAAATCAAGTTAGAGAGGTGGAGGAAAAACTGGGAAGAGAAATGAGAGAGATGAAAGAAAAGCATGAAAAGCAGATCAGCTCCCTGCTAAAGGAGACCCAAAAAAATGTTGAAGAAATTAACACCTTGAAAACTAGCCTAACTCAATTGGCAAAAGAGGCTCAAAAAGCCAATGAGGAGAAGAATGCTTTCAAAAGCAGAATTAGCCAAATGGAAAAGGAGATTCAAAAGCTCACTGAAGAAAATAGTTCTTTCAAAACTAGAATGGCACAGATGGAGGCTAAGGACTTTGTGAGAAAGCATGATATCACAATACAAAACCAAAAGAATGGAAAAATGGAAGATAATGTGAAATATCTCATTGGAAAAACAACTGACCTGGAAAATAGATTCAGGAGAGACAATGTAAAAATTTTGGGACTACCTGAAAGCCATGATCAAAAGAAAAGCCTAGACATCATCTTTCATGAAATTATCAAGGAAAACTGCCCTGAGATTCTAGAACCAGAGGGCAAAATAAATATTCAAGGAATCCACAGAACACTGCCTGAAAGTGATCCAAAAAGAGACACTCCTAGGAACATTGTGGCCAAATTCCAGAGTTCCCAGGTCAAGGAGAAAATACTGCAAGCAGCTAGAAAGAAACAATTCAAGTATTGTGGAAATACAATCAGGATAACACAAGATCTAGCAGCCTCTACATTAAGGGATCGAAGGGCATGGAATAGGATATTCCAGAAATCAAAGGAACTAGGACTAAAACCAAGAATCACCTACCCAGCAAAACTGAGTATAATACTTCAGGGGAAAAAATGGTCTTTCAATGAAATAGAGGATTCTCAAACATTCTTGATGAAAAGACCAGAGCTGAAAAGAAAATTTGACTTTCAAACACAAGAATGAAGAGAACCATGAAAAGGGGAACAGCAAAGAGAAGTCATAAGGGACTTACTAAAGTTGAACTGTTTACATTCCTACATGGAAAGACAATATTTGTAACTCTTGAAACACTTCAGTATCTGGGTACTGGGTGGGATTACACACACACACATGCACACACGCACACATGCACACACGCACACATACATAGAGACAAAGTGCACAGAGTGAATTGAAGAGGATGGGATCATATCTTAAAAAAAAAATGAAATCAAGCAGTGAGAGAGAAATATATTGGGAGGAGAAAGGGAGAAATTGAATGGGGCAAATTATCTCTCATAAAAGAGGCAAGCAAAAGACTCATTAGTGGAGGGATAAAGAGGGGAGGTGAGAGAAAAACATGAAGTCTACTCTCATCACATTCCACTAAAGGAAAGAATAAAATGCACACTCATTTTGGTAGGAAAACCTATCTCACAATACAGGAAAGTGGGAAACAAGGGGACAAGCAGGGTGGGGGGGATGATAGAAGGGAGGGCATGGGGAGGAGAGTGCAATTTGAGGTCGACACTCATGGGGAGGGATAGGATGAAAAGAGAATAGAAGTAATGGGGGACAGGATAGGATGGAGGGAAATATAGTTAGTCCTATACAACACAACTATTATGTAAGTCATTTGCAAAACTACACAGATTTGGCCTATATTAAATTGAATGCCTTCCAAAGGGAAGGGGTGGAGAGGGAGGGAGGTAAAGAAGTTGCAACTCAAAGTGTTAGGATCAACTGTAATGTTCTTACCACTAGGAAATAAGAAATACAGGTAAAGGGGTATAGAAAGCTATCTGGCCCTACAGGACAAAAGAGAAGACGGAGACAAGGGCAGAGAGGGATGATAGAAGAGAGAGTAGATTGGTCACAGGGGCAATTAGAATGCTTGGTGTTTGGGGGGGGAGGGGATAAAAGGGGAGAAAATTTGTAACCCAAAATTTTGTGAAAATGAATGTTAAAAGTTAAATAAATAAATTTAATTATTAAAAAAAAAAAAGAAATTATAGGTCGTGAAAATTTTTTGAATCAGGGAATTAATCTTATTTATGCTTTAGGAAAATTATTGGTAGTTATGTAAAGGATGTTTTGGAGAAGGGAGAGACTGGAAATAGGAAGACAAGTTAGAGGATGATAACAAAAATCATCACAAATGGAGATGAAATAAGCGTAGGTGTGAGTAGAGAGGAGAAGCATATGGGAGCATTATTGCCAAGGTAAAATAAATAGCCTTAGCCAAAGATAGGATTGGGGGGAGAGGGCTCTAGAAAAAGGGGGATAAGAAAGTGTAATAAAAGGTGACTCCCAAGGTTTTGAGCCTGGATTAATAGGAGTACAGTGCATCAATAGGAAAGTTGAGAAGTTTTTTAGGAAGATGATGAGTTCAATTTTACATAGGTGGAGTTTGGGGTGGGTGCCAATGAGATATCCAGATGGAAATATCCAGCAAGAATTTGGAAATTTCTGACTAGAACTTGGGGGAGTGATAGAGATTTAAGAATTATCTTTGTAGAGATTTTAATTGAAGCCTTGGACATAGGGAGAAGAGGGCCAAGGACAGAATCTCAGAGGGCAGTCACATTTGGTAAACTGAGGGAGGAGAATGAACAAGCTAACAAGGAATAGTCAGAGAGAATGGAAGAAAAACAGGTTCAATCAATGCCCCTGAAGCCAGCAAAGGAGAGTACATCCGAAAAGAAAGTAAGGGAAAGTTATTGAGCAGTGTCAGATCCTACAGAAAAGGTCAAAGAATATGAGGCCTGAAAAAATTGAAGAGAATGTAATGAAGAGGAAATTATTTGGTGACCTCACAGAAAGCAAATTCAGTAAATCTGTCACTTCAGGAACCAGATTGCAGGAGACTGAAGAAAGAATAAAGCAGAATGAGGACATAAAACTATGACTGGGAAGATTATATCTCCCCACCTCCCACCCAAGCCCTGAAATACCTCTTAATTCAGTTTGCTGGTGGAACGATTCTTAGAATCGTACACCCTGGGCCTTCTAGAGCCCACTGCTGTCTGGGGACAAGGCAGCTTGAGTTGCCAGTGACTCAGGATCCCAGCAGGTGGGAGAGGAGGAGGAGGAGGAGGTAGTGGTGCCAGCTGGTGCTAAAAACCAGAGTCAGTACTCACATACCACACAATCAGTGCAGACTCTAACTGGCTTCAAAGCAGTAGCACCGTCCTCCCTCCTTCCAGGCCCAGGCTCACACACCCTGAGGCTACGCAGGCTATATAGGGCTATATATACCCCCTTTTTTATTGGTTTCTCCTTTTCCTTTCCAAGGCTGCCCTTCTTCATGTTAATCAGATTTCACTTTCAGAAAAACAATGACTGTTGCTCAAAGATGTTTCCCCTTTTCCTCAGTGTTTTATTACAAAGCAGGGCTCTCCACTTAGTAGCTACCCAGCTAATGGACATATATTAATTCACACTAACCTATAAAGATAAACAGTATTCTATTCTTCCTAGTCAAAACATTTGCATTTCAACCAGGGCTTTCAGAAAACAATCACTTACCCAGCAGAGTAACAAAAATGGTTGGAAGTTCAGAAAGGCTAAAGATGGTATTTTAACATAGGTTTCTGAACCTAAAGACTCCTATCTTATGCCTCATGAGTACACTCAACCTATGTATAATGCCAGCACCAGAAGTGCTAGGTTCAAATATTACCTCTGTGAACTTAGTAAGGTCATTTAATCTCTTTGAGTTTCCGTGTCATCTACAAAACAACGGATTTGTAAAGAGGTCAATGCCAAAAGATGGGATAGATAAATAAATAGACTGATATAGAAATACCCAAATATTTTGATATCAGTTTTTGTTGTTGCAAAGAACTGGAAACAAAGTAGGTGTTAATCAGTTAGGGAATGAATGAACAAAATATGGCATAAGAATATAATGGAATATTATTATACCTTAAGAAATGGATTAATAAAGAAGCATTTATTAAATCCTATGTCCTAGGCACTGTGCTGAGCACTGGATATACAACACATATGAGTTTGGAACTATGTGGGAAGTATCATGGTGGCCTGGTTCCAGGAAAGATAATATGAAAGCTCACCCATCAATGCCCAGGACCCTAAAGAATAGGGGTTCCGCACAGTAAAGTGAGGAGAATCAGGATAACAATTTATAGAAGGATGACAATAATGTAAGAGGAAACAATTCTGAAAGACTTAAGACCTATAATCCATGCAATACCCAAAGAAGATATTGGGAGACTGATGATGAAGCAAGTTTGCCATCTCTTGGGAGAGAAGTAAAGCCCTAGAGATGCAGGAATGAGACATTCTTTTTCAGTCACAGCCTTTGTCTAGATTATTTTGCTTATATGTTCTAAGGGAGGATTTCTATATTGGGTGAAGGTAATGCTCAAGAGAAGAAGAAGAAGAAGAAGAAGAAGAAGAAGAAGAAGAAGAAGAAGAAGAAGAAGAAGAAGAAGAAGAAGAAGAAGAAGAAGAAGAAGAAGAAGAAGGAGGAGGAGGAGGAGGAGGAGGAGGAGGAGGAGGAGGAGGGGGAGGAGGAGGAGGAGGAGGAAGAGGAGGAGGAGGAGGAGGAGGAGGAGGAGGAGGAGGAGGACAAGGAAACATCAATGAAACATTTAAAAATATACAGAAAAGAGGAGAAGCAAGTTCAAAAGGTTACAAACAAGCAGGATAGTTTTATTATCATGCCATATTTACTATACACTTTTTAAAAATTGTAAGAGAAGTTCACAATTTAATTGTCTTTTTCTATTCTTTGTTCATGTATGACTATGTATACGTTCATAATAAAAAAGAAACTTTTCTTTAAAACAAAGAAGTCAGACTAAAGCACCCCTAGAGTACTTTTGAGCTCCAAATCTCTGATCCTATGAAAATAGGTTTGCTATGGGTAGAGAAAGTTTCCCCAAATCAAGGAAATCACAAATTATTAATTTTGTTGTTAGTCATTTTTCAGTCATGTCCTATGCTTCATGACCACATTTGGGGTTTTCTTGGTAAAGATGCTGGAGTGGTTTACTATTTCCTTCTCCAATTTATTTCACAGATGAGGAAACTGAGGCAAACAGTGTTAAGTGACTTGCCCAAAGTCACACAGCTAGTAAGTGTTGGAAGCCAGATTTGACCTCATGAAGATAAGTCTTCCTGACACCAGGTCCAGCACTATATGCTATGCCACCTAGCTGCCCAAAAGATCATCCCTATATGCATAATAAAAACACTTCATAAGGATTTTAAACACATAAATTAGTACTTTCAATACCTCACCTATTTCTTGATTTTGTGATATACCTGTTTTAAAAGAAATACTTAAAGATATTGATGTCATTCAAATAGCATGTAGGATATTGAGATAAGAAAAGTTAAGGACAAAAAGTGAACTACTTTTCTAAAGACCGTAAAGACATCTGAAAGAAATAATGAATGTAATAACTAATATAATCCATTGATGTTTCACTCCAACCATAAAGAGTGCTTTTCAAAGATGCATTTGACAACTGTTGTCCACCCCCTCTTTCTTGATTTTCTCTCTCGTTATTTGGCTGCAGTGATACTGCTTGATTCTCTTCCTGCTTCACTGAAGCCTCCTTCTCAGTTATCTTTCCTATTCATTTTTCTCCGGTGTATGTCATAAACATGGTCATCCTCCAATTCTGTGTCCTCAGTCCATTCTCCCCACATTTACTGCCTCCCTTGTTGTTCAAGTCTATACATACAAACCAGATTACTTCTCTGAACTCCAATTCCACATTTCTGACTATTTATTTGACATCTCTATCTTGAGGTTTCATGGACACTTCAAACTCAATATGTCCAAAATTGAACCTATCTTTAGCCTAAATTTTTTTTCATCCCTTGAACTTCTCTATTTATGCTGATGATGTCACAATCTTGCCAGTTATCTAGGTTCAAAACCTCAGAGACATTTTGACTCTACCCACTCCCAATATCCAATCAATTCTTACTGATTCTCCCTTGGCAATATCTCTCACAGCTTCTCCCTCCTTTTTATTCTTATTACTAGCCCTGATCACCTACTGACTAGATAATTTAATGACATTGTAACTGGTTCTTTCTGCCTTCAATTTCACTCATTGAGAAATCATCCCTTATATAACTGCCAAAATAATCTTCCTCATCTATAGGTCTCTATGTGCTATTCTTCCGCTCAAAAATTTTATTACTCATTTTATATGTACTGGGAACGCAACAAGAAGATTCATAGTAAAAGTATATGAGTATTTCTTAAAGGTATTAAGTCAAGCCCTCCTCTTCCAACTGTACAGGCCAGAAGAGGACCCAAGGGCAAATACACTCAAGAATGAAGGAAATAAAGGAAATGCGCATTTATTAAGTGTTTGCTATGTGCTCAGCACTTTGCTAAAAGCAAAAAGAAAGACAATCTCTGCCCTCAGAGAATCTACATTCTGATTGTGGAAGACAGTACACAAAAGACAGCTAGCTGAAACAGGGGAGGGGTGGCAGGGATCTTTGGTACCTGGCATTTTTTTAATTAGCTAATATTTTATTTTTTCCCAAATTACATATGAAAAAAAATTTTAACATTCGTTTTTCAAAATTCTGAGTTCCAAATTCTCTTCCTCTCTTCCTCTCCTCCCCCATCACTAAGAAGGCAAGCAATTGGATGTGGGTTATATGTGTATGGTCATGCAAAAACCAGCATGATTTTGAAGTACAGAAACCATGAACAAGGCCAGAAGGGAAATGAAGGTCTACCTGGTCCCCTCCACAAAACAGAGATCCCAGGAGAAACATTGCAATTAAAAGAAAAGGGGGTTGACTTCATTGTGGGATTTGCCAGAGAAGGACATATGAATGAGTCCAGGACAAGGAAGTCTCAGTGCTGAGGAAAGCTGCAGGATGAATTAGTATTAGAGCCATGGTCTTGGAGTCTGGAAGCCAGAAACAGAAGGAGACCTATGAGAGCGATCACCCAGAGGACGAAGGTTTTCAGGTGGAAAAACTGCACTATAGATGAAAATGGATCTTCCAGATAGAGTGGCTCTGAGGAGTTCAGAGTTGACAGCAGCAAAACCAACAGTTATCAATCCAGAGCCTAAGATTTCCAGAGCAAAACCAGAAGTTGCAGGATTTACAATGACCTGCTTGTGCTGAATTAAATCCCCCCAAGAGTGATGGGACATGATGAAAAACAATAACTAAGGAAGATAGCTACAGTAGTGAGACTGAGCAGGGAAGCAAACCGCTCCCTGAAAGAAATCAGCAAGCAATGAGACAAAGTCATCCTTCTCTCAATGTTTCTTATGACTACATTGACACAGAAGCAACTTCACTTCTTGATCTGGTGAAGGCTGTTACTGAACTCTTGAGGGTGAAGTAGAGAAATTGAGTTCAACAGATGGCCAGCTATAACTAGTGTTTTGCTAAAGAGATTTAGACATGATTCCCTTTTTTTGCTCTTTTACATTCCATTAATAAATCTGGTCTATGGTTCTTGTTTTAGAAGCTTGATGCTTGAAGGAAATGAGGACCACAAAAAAATATGAGCCAGATTCTGATGTTCCTAGGAGATTTCTGAGTGGGGGTAATGAGCCATAGAGATTATTACTAAAAAGAAGCCCCCAATATTAAAACCAGCTTATCCATCAGAGAAAAAGGGTCATTGCATTCATTAAAATTTAGGTTGCATGTTTTTACATACAAACTCCATATCTTGACATTTAATACCTTCCACAGTCTGTCTCCAATCTACCTTTCTGTACCAATTTCATTTAATAAATCTCCAAAAAATCTATATTCCAACCAAACTGGGTAACAAAATTCTTCCTCATCTTTTTCCCTCTTCCTCCACCTCCATGCATTCCTTGTAAGCTACCCCTATATCTACTGGAATTTTTTTCTTCTATCAAGACCAAGATTAGGTGCCAATTTTGCCATGAAGCCATCTCAAGCCACGTTGCCATCTAAGTCGTCATCACTGTCCTGTTACTTCTCATCAGTTTCAGCATCCTCCAGACTCAACTTCCAGAATCTGTGCCTTCATTCTTTGCAGAGGTTAAGCCATTTGTTCAGCTTTAAAATTCACTCCCTGAGGCTGAACCATCTTATCTGGTAATTAAATGAGTAAAATATACCTAGCCTCTTATCTCTAGTTGGCCACAGACCATAAGACCATGTTTCACATCCTATCCAACCATCTACACAGACCATTTTTCCCACTTTCTCTGCCCACATGGTATATCACCCTATCTCACTCCCACTTTCCCCTTCTTGCTTTGGGCACCAAAATAAAATCAAATTGTACTTTAGAAATGTTCCTGTGACTCTCCAAACTAAAGCTTTCTTTCCTAGGCACTACTTCCCTTTATGTGTTGTTTCTCCCTGTTAGGATTAGAATGTCAGAAAGGATTGTTTTCCTTTTTATATTTGTATCCCTAGTGCTTAGCACAGTACCTGACTTTAATAAGTGAATCTTCATTTATTTATTCTCTGGTATCCTCAAATTAAAAATAATCTCTTCCTCCTGATTATAATAGACTTTGTCTAAATCCCGCCTTTGTTCTTATCATATTCTATGAAGAATGCCCTCTATTAGATCAACTTGAGAAAATGGATGATGCTACTTTTCCTATTGTATCCGCCACTTCTCACAACATGAGGACTGCTGTTCAGTCATTTTTTCAGTCATGTCAGGCTCTTGGCAAAGATTCTGGAGTGGTTTGTCATTTCCTTCTCCAGTTCATTTTACAGAGGAAGAAACTGAGGCAAACAGGGTTAAGTAACTTGCCCAAGGTCACACAGCTAGCAAGTGTCTGAGGCCAGATTTGAACTCAGGAAAATGAATCTTCCTGACGTCAGGACCAGCCTATCCACTCTATCATCCTTTTGACTGAGTCCAACTGCTACAGAACAAATCCTTTTATTAAGGGCATTTGTTCTGTGAAGTTTGGATTCAATCAAAGGAACACAATTGAGGACCTGGAGGGCCACATGTGGCCTTGAGGCCACAGGCTCCCCATCCCTGTGCTAGGAGTAAAAATACAAGCAGAAAGAATAGTCCTTAAGAATTTACATTCTAGTGGAAGAAGACAATACATAAAATGAAGATGAAACACGTGGGAGGAAATGTCGATACCCATGATGGGGCATGGTTGAGGAAAAAGACCAGAGAGTGAGTAACGACACCGGAAGAGGAATGAAGCATTTTTCTTAAAGTGGAGTTTCTAGGAATAACTGACCAATCAGAAGAAGGAACCACAGGTGTGGAGGGAGAAGGTCCCAGAGGCAGGTAATTGAAGTATTCAGTAATTTTGTTTTCTATAATTAAGTCCATATTTACTAATTTTTAAATATGTTGCCATGGATTGAAAGGGCTTTAGAAACACTATGTAATATGTCTTTTCACTTTTTTTTGTTGGGGGGTGGGGAATTCCAGATTTCACCAGAACACTTCTTATACCAAAGCAGATTACAAACTAGTCTGTAACATATAGAGAGTCTTAGAGAGTCAACAGGCACTAAGAGGTGAAGTGACTTCTCAATGGTCATGAAGCCACTATGTGTCAGATACAAGAGGTGAACCCAACTCTTCCTTTCTCCAAGACCATCAATGTGTAACTTACAATTTTGTTATAGCCATTCTCTCAGGGGAAGATTATTTAGTTAGGAGTTCAAGACAGCTGGTTTTATTACGCTTTGGAAATCTTCTGAGTTTTAAGATTGAGAATTTTATCCATCTTTGTCATTTAGATTAGAACATATTTTACATTACAATGGTGTTTCCTTTTCAGATTCCCTTGTCCTTGTGATCAGATTATTGATTCTCTGAGTAATGAATATGGAAGTGAATTTGCATTTGTATCCTCTGTTGCCCACTTGAGGAAAAATGCAGAACTCAACAGCATGAAATTTAAGGAAAGAAAATGTTAACGTCACAAGTACAGCTCTAAAAAGGAATTTGGTTTGTGAATGTATAAATAGGACAAGATAAGGTTCTGGGCAACAGCAGCAGCAGATACTGGGCACTGATTCACTGTCTATGTTCCCTTGGCACTGACTTTGAAACACTGATGTGACTTTTTCTTAACCACCCAACGTCACTGAGGAGGCATAGGGAACAAACAGCAGAGTTAGTGGCATGAAAAGATATTTTCTTTATCATGTTGTTCTTAATACGATTCTAAAGAAGAAAAACATAGGAATGACAATGGAACAAATGGCTGGATTTTTTTATTCAGGAAGACAAAAATGTAAGAAGACATCAGCTTTATTTTTTAATAGACATCATCTGGAAGCAGACTTGGGACCCACGGAGAGGATGAATTTGAATTTAAATCCTGTGCATGTAACTGATACAAATGAAAGCATGAAGTTGACTCTGTGCCCTGTTAAAGATTGCATGGGAGAAACGAGTGACGTGGGTGATGGTATGTCTGAAATAACAAACTCCCTTCCAGAGCAACTCTTTGAGTGGCATCAAGACTAGGCAAGAGAAGCGAGGAAACCACAGAGTGAATGAGCTCAATTCAGCTCAGCAAGACAGGATACAAACTTAGAGAAGTGAGGAAGAGCTTTAAAAAAAAGAAAGAAGAAATAGGATGGAGTTTATGGCACATGAGGACTCTAGGGATCTTTGACATAATGATAAAATTTATTATGAACTGATTGAGAGAGGGAGGAGCTCACGCTGGCTTCTATGAGACTTAGAGAAATCACCTACCAATATTGGTATATAGGATGTCTAGAATTTTTACTGAAAACAGTCAGGTAGCATTACGAGGGGTTCACAAAGAGCTACATGACACTCTGAAGAAAGCAGATGATTCAGTTCCTGCCATCAAGGAACTAACTATCTGTCGAACAGAGGAATGGACACAAGGCACAGAAAGAGATTTATAGATTATATAAGCATAGCAACTGAACAGACATGTAAGCATACGTGCTAAGAATTTGGAACAATGAGAAAAGAGTGAAGGAAGAAGCATGGTAAGACTTATTGGAATGACCAGTTCCAGGTGAATTTAGTCTGATAAAATGAAATATTTCTTGAAGTGGTTTGAGGGTAGGGAGAAATAAGTTCTTTCCTTCAAGAGCTCCCTGAGTAAAATGTGCTGATTCAGCAGAATGAAGTGGCTGAAATCTGATGGGACCTCTTTAAATAACCAGAGATGAAGAGAGCCCTCTTTTGCACTTTTATCATTACGCATGTGCCTTGATGACTTTGTCAGCTGCAGATAAGAGAGTTCCCAAGCAGACGTGCTGGGAAGTTCTCGGCTCAGCTCTCAGGAGCCCTGAGCCAGCTGTCTTAGAAGTTGATTTAGAACCTGGTCCCCTGCTACCATAAGTGCGCAGAGGACCCTCTGGTCCTATGATTGTGTGTCTTCCTCCCATATGCTTTATGTCAAAGCAATATGTTTTGGAATCAAGTCTCTCCAAAACACAGAAACATTTGTCCAGTTTTCCTCCAAGTCCCCAGGCACCTGGTAGCCAATGGGACTGTTAGGTTCTGTGAATGTGATCTGTGTCTGTCATCCGTGTCTCAGCAGAGAAGAAACATGACCATATTTACTGCTGTTGCTATTCTGGGGTCCATGTGACGTTCTTCTCCCCTTGTGGCAGAGCACTGCCTGTTCATCTTTCACCACTTGCTCCAAGGATAAACTCAGTTAAACAAATATCAGGAGGAAATAACATAAGGAATACTGAGAAACTTTCAAGTATATTCCGCTGTGTGCCCTTAAACCATTAAAATCTGATAGATCTGTATTTCATGTATGTGAACTCAGCAATGAAATGGAAGCACAGACTACCACAGTTGTTATCCTGGTGAAGAAAGAAAAAAGGAATATGAATCTACAGAAACAACAAATTGCATAGTCTCCAATTCAGTGTTAGGCATGTCCAAAGGATATTAGAATGATTTTTTTTAGCTTGTTCACTGCTGTCTATGTTGAGCTATCAATTCCTGACCTAGAAGTTGTAGAGGGACAACCATGATAGGCAAAAGAAACTACCTTGTGCCAATACTGTTGCACATGAAAGAACGCAATGAAGTTTCTTGTGTTAGCAAAAAATGGAGATAAAATAAATGCTCATCAATTGGGAAACTGCTAAATCAATTATGGTACATAGATTTGATAGACTATTACTGTACCATAAGCAATGATAAATATGTGAAGAATTCAGAGAAGCATGGGAAGACTTGAATGAACTGATACTGAATGAAGTAAGCAGTTAGGAAAAAATCCATCCTCTACACAGCCATCAAAGTGCTTTTCCTAAAGCATAGGTCATGGTATCTTCCTTCTCAATAAACTGCAGTGGCTCTCTATTACAGGATGAAATATAAAGTCCTTTGGCATTTAAAATTGTTCACAACCTGGCTTCTTCCTACCTTTTCAGTCTTCTAAGACTTTAGTTCCCTCCCTACATTCTAAAATCCAACTATGCTTACCTGCTCACTTTTCCCCACACAAAATATTTCATCCCTATCTCCATGACTTTCCACTAGTTCTTCCCCGCTTCTAGAATGCTTTCCTGCCTTACCCCAGGCTCTTAGAACCCCTCAGTTGTTTCAAAATTCAGTTCAAAGGCCACCATATTCAACATAGTATGATCATCCTAGGTGATAGAACCTTTCATCTAGTCTGAATGTGTCTTAAATATGTAGCCCCTAAAAACTCTGAGGATCCTTATTCCAACTTCTATTCTCACAGATGATTTGGGTCTCCAAGTAAGGATACATCTCCCCATCAGAATTCTGTGAGTGCCCCAGAGGGGCTGGAATCATCTTTCTCTAAAGCTAACAGCTCAGGCTCTTATTCTGATGTATCCTTCACAATATCAATCTCCAAAAATTAGTTCCAGTAACATTTAACCAATCAACACCAATTAGCTTTTACAAAGAGCTATTTCTTGAGAAGCTAGATCAAGAACAGAAGTATAAATATTCCTTTTCAAACACTTAGAGGCACGGTTGCTTCACTATCATTCTCATCCCTAGGGTAATGGACTCAAATTTAAAAGTTTCTACACTGCATTTACCCCTCACAAGGTTCACTTTGGGATAGCAGTTGCTCCCTCTTGACTGCCTTCAATCTACTTCTATGTTGAATCAAAGAGGTCACACTTTTGGGTCACTCCTCACTGGACCTGGCTGTCCACAAAATCTGGCAGGACTCCATCTCCTGGATATTTGCCAGCTCATTCTCCCAATTTTTTAAAGTTTACAAGGTCATAGACTGATCCAAAACTCCTTCACCTCAGAACATGAAAGATGCAGCACCAAGAGGAAAAGAGTAGAAGCGTGCATTCATTAGCATAAGTGGGCCCAAGTGAAAAGAGTTTCCAATTCTTTGCCACCACAAAAAGAGCTGTTATGAATATTTTTGTATACGTGGGTCCTTTCCCCTTTTTTATGATCTCTTTGGGACACAGACCTAGTAGTGATATTGCTGGATCAAAGGGTATGCATAGTTTTATAGCCCTTTGGATATAGTTCCAAGTTGAAGAGCAAGGACAGTCTTTTTCCTTACTTTTTATCCTCAGTGCTGGGCTTAGTACCTGGTACATAGTAAGAACTTAATAAATAAGCATTTGTTGATTAATTGGTTGACTTGACAGACTAAATAAAAAAATAATGAATTGAAAGATATGTAATTATAGTGACCAAGCTTGGCTCTGGAGAAGAGATGAGGAAATGCACCTCCCTCCCTTCTTTGTAGATGTGGGGTACTATGGCTGTGGAAAATTGCATAAACTATCAGACTTTCTTGATGTGTCTTGCTTAAGTATTTTTTTCTTTCTTTTTTATTCTTTTTCTGCAAAGGATGGCTTGATAGGAGAGGGAGAAAGGATAGAATTGGAAATCAAGTTGACCTAAAAGCAAATTATATTCTAAAATTTATTTTAAAGAATCCAATGCTGCTGTTGACTGCTTGGAAGTAATAGCCACAAATGTAGCAACATGCAGCAATCAGATCTAGATCATCAACATGCAGCAATCAATTCATGTCCATTTTAAGCAGATATTATCTCTTGCCCTTGAGAATGAGAGGAATCTCACAAACAGAAAGGATATTTACAAATTTATCTTCAGATACCAACAAATGTTATCTTCAGCCTTGAAGGCCTTACATCAAAACTGAGATATACAAATTAACACAAAAAAGTCTTAACGTAGCTTCACATAGTGGATAAAATTTGGAGTCAGGAAGACTTGGATTTAAATATACTCTCTAATACCTGGGCAGCTAGGTGGTGCAGAGGGATAGAGCACCAGTGCAGGAGTCAGGAGGATCCGAGTTCAAATTTCACCTCAGACACTTGACAGTCACTAGCTCTGTGACCTTGGGTAAGTCACTTAACCCCAATTGCCTCATCCTGGGTCATCTCCATGTCTGAGCATTCAATATCTGGTCACTGGATTCAGATGACTCTGGAGGAGAAGTGAGGCTGGTGACCTGCACAGCCCTCCCTCACTCAAAACAAAGTCAAGTGCAAGTCATGTCATCATTTCTCTGATGGCATGGTCTTCTTTGGAAATGAAGGATGAACACACACTCTCTAATACCTACTAGCTATTTGGCTGTGTTCAAATAACTTAACCTCTCTGAACTTCTGTTTACTTATCCCTAAAATGTGGATAAAGTAAAAAATGTTTCCCAGATTTTATAAGTACTATACAAACGTCATTTTTTTCTTTAACTATGTAAGATTATAAGAGAGTCACCTGTCCATTTACAAATAATAATGAAGAGAATCTTGGGTTCCCCTCTGATTATTGGAAAACCCTCTATTCATGGATTTACAATGCAATCATACATACTCACTTTTTACATGCTTAGCTTCAACCATACTCTCAGTGCCGTAGTACTCCCCCCAAACCTGGTTCAGCCCAAGAGTTCCTCCACTCTTGGACCTCAGCTCCAGGGTCTTCTTCACGTTGGCAATGTCTCTACCTCTACAATCTCTTTCTCTGGTTGGTAAATTTAATCAGAAGCTCCATTTCAGGAAGCCCCACACCAGCTAGTTGCATTTTCTGAGTTGTTGTCCTGCATTAGAATATAAGCTCTTTGAGGGCAAGGGCTATCTTTTTTTTCACTTGTATTTGTGTTCCCAGTGCTTGGCACATAAAAAACACTTAAAGCCTTTTTCTCTCTCTACCTATAGTCTACAATACACAGTTAGGAGATGGTAGAAAGGAGTCTGAGTTAGTTCCTGTTCAGAGAACAATTCACTTCTTGAGGATTATTCACATAATAGGTTAGTTGAGCACTTTCAGAATCCAGCCTAGTTGCCACAATGCCCATATGCTTCAAGGCTGTGGGGAATTTTACCCAAGGGATCGTTGTTACAGTTCCAAACCATCTGGAAACTTCAGCAGCTAGGGAGCTGAGGTTCCTTGCTAAGTGGGTGGTAGAGGAACAGTAGAAAGTTTCCCAGACCATCCTCCCTCCAGCTGTTCAGTATAGCTGGATAAAAGATGCTAACTATAACCATCATTCCCAGAACATTACAGGCGACAGTTCCCATAGTGGGATGCCAACAGCAACTTTAAAGGCACTAAATATGAGGATTTAGAAAATCTCATTAATTCACGCTCCAGTGTAGTTCAAGGTAATTTTTAACGCATGAATTTAGTTCCCGCCTCATGAAATACTACCATTTTTATAAACGTATCGAATGCCTGTCATTTATTTCTTTCATTGCCAGTTTCAATTGATATACTACTTCTAGAAAGGATACGTACTGGCAATAAACAATTAAACTTAGAAACAAAACAAAATTAAAAATGAGATAGGAATGGAGAAATACTGCTAGCCACTCAGGACTTCTTAAAAGATATCAGGCTTGGGATATTATGGAATTAAAATTTTAAAATCATTACCATAATATTTACATGTGTATAATGCATTTCTGTCTTGAAAGAGCCTTGGAAAATTCACAAAGGGCAAGGCTAAGTGTGGTATGATATATTAATCAGTACAACCAGGCAACTTAGAATTCATTTCATCAACTTAGAGAATCTAAGGCAGTCTGTCTGAGCATTCTCTAAAGGAGTCCCCTGGAGGGACTTGATTTTGGGAATGGAGCTAAGTCAGCCTAGGAACACGTAAAGAAATGGGGTTATGACTGTCTCTATATAGCAACGCCAAAAAATTCAATCCATCTCACTCCCCAGAAGCTTTCTTCACAGTACATGCTGGTAAGTTTGTTATTTTTACCATGTTTTACTTTGGTCAGAGATTTTACTCCTATCCAATTCTGCACACACTTACATTTATTTTTTCAAATTAGCGTATGTGTGCATGCACGTGTGTACATATATGTATATGTATGTATATATACATATGCATGTGTGTTTATATATACATACACATATATTATATATATATTATATATATATATATTCTCTCTCTCCTACATCTTCCCACACTGGGAAGAAGAAAAAGAAAAACAGACCTCAACTGATACACGTATTCAAGCAAAACAGTTTCCACATTGGTCAGGCCCCAAAATGTATGTCTCATCTTTGTATCTGGAGTCTCTCACCTTTCTGTCAGGAGGTGGGTGGTATGTATCATAATAAACACAGTCTACAGCTTACTCCATTAACACATGAATTGAAAATGATTCCAAAATTATCTATATTCTTTTTCTATATTAATTTTATTTATTTTCAGTGTTCTACAATCACTACCATATAACTTAGATTTTTTTTCCCTCCCTCCCCTCCACCTTCCCCTTCCCTCCCCAAGACAGCATACAATTTTATATAGGTTATACACATACATTTCTATTAAATACATTTTCACCACAGTCATGCTGTATAGAAGAATTAAAAAGAATGGGATAAATCATATAACAAACCAAAATGTAATACAAAAGAAAATGATCTGCTACCTTCTGCCATTGAATTCCATAGTTCTTTCTCTGGATGTGGAAGGCATTTTGCCTTAAAAGACCATTGGGAATTTTTTTAAGTCCTTGCATTGCAATGAAGTTCCAAGTCTACCAGAAAAAACTTCCGCACATTGTGGTCGTTGCTGTGCACGAAGTTCTCCTGGTTCTGCTCCTTTCACTCAGCATCAGATCATATAAATCTTTCCAGGTCTCTCTGAAATCTTCCTGTTCATCATTCCTTTTAGAGCAATAGTATTCCATTACATTCATATACCATAATTTATTCAGCCATTCCCCAGTTGATGAGCATCCCCGTGATTTCCAGTTCTTGGCCACCACAAAGAGTGCTGCTATAAATATTTTTGTACATGTGGGACCCTTTCCCATTTTTATGATCTCTTGGGGATACAGTCATAGAAGCAATATTGCTGGGTCAAAGGGTATGCATATTTTTGTAGCCCTTTGGGCATAGTTCCAAATTGCTCTCCAGAATGGTTGGATCAGCTCATAGCTCTACCAACAATGAATTAGTATTCCAATGCTCCCACATCCTCTCCAACATTTATCATCTTCCTGTTCTGTCATGTTAGCCAATCTGATAGGTGTAATGTGGTAGCTCAGAGTAGTTTTGATTTGCATCTCTCTAATCAATAGTGATTTAGAGCATTTTTTCATATGACTATAGATATCATCTTTAATTTCTTTCTCTGAAAATTGCCTGTTCACATCCTTTGACCATTTACCAATTGTGGAATGACTTGTGCAAAATTATCTCTATTCTTAAGGCAAACTTTGTTTTTGGTTTGAATGACTGGAGTTCTTGATAGTCCCAAATTCAGCAGACAATAGCTGAACTTACTTCAATTAGACTATAGACATCTTACCATGCTAAAGTTAGGCCCCAATTAGTACAAAAAACATGAATTCTATGAAATGTCACATGCATTCTAAATTGAACTATTTGAAATTATAGTTATGTAAAATATGGTCGTGGGTATCAGCAAAATGGCAATTTGCAATATAATTTTTAGTAATGTAACCACTTTGAGAGATTCATTATTCATACTAACAGGAATCCAGAAGACAATATATGAAGAGAGGAAATATGACATAGTGGATAGAGTCCTGAGGACATCAAGAAGACCTGGGTTTAAATCCTGTTTCAAATACTTGCCAGTTATGCAACTCCAGCTAATTCGCTTAATCTCTTTAGGTTTATTTCTTCATCTGAAAATGGGATTCATAATAGCACCCAGCTCGCAGAGTTGCTTTGAGGATCAATTTTTTCAAATCTTAAATTGTGATATAAATACGAGTTTTTGTTATCATTGTGCAGAAGTAAGTCAATTTATAAATTGGCAGTTTTTTCTTGTTTCTACAATGGGTGTGACATATCTATATATGTCTTTCTATATCTGTATGTTTATATCTCTATCTAGACTCAGGAAGTTAGGAAATTAAAAGGATGTGACTACAAGGAAGACAAGTGAGATGGAGGAGGTGATGGGAAAAATGCAAAGTAACAGAATCTTGAAGGTGGGGAGTCTTGATGTGGAAAGCATTGAGAATCCTAAAGATGCCGAATGGAATTTTTAGTATTGTGGAAATGGACAAAGATCACACAAGATAAGAAGATATGGAAAGGTTGCAAACTGCCCCACTGCAAGGAATACCAGATATATGAGCTCACAGATCCACTTATTAATAAATAGATCCTGCTGCAATGGGAGTGATGTAGAATAGACTGTAATACCTAGGAATAAAGTTCATTTTAGATGGTGTTGTGGGATGTATATTTAGATGTTGTTGCTAATTTCAACATAACTTACCTTTCATCAAATATAGATGTTTGAGAGACACAATTCTCTTTATACCTTTGAAGCTGTATAAGCCAACTATTCCAATATAGTCTACGTTGGAGGGAAGCAAAATATTCAAGAAATCAAATCAACAAGCATTTATTAAGCACTTACTATATGCTAGACAGTGAATAAGCACTGAAAATATAAATTCAAACAAAAAAAAAGTTCCTGCACTTAAGAAACTTACATTACATGTGGGGATGGGAAGAATGGGAATGGTAGAGAAAGAAGTTCAGAGAGTAATAAAAACAGAGGCTCCGGAAAGACCTAAATAACTAAGATGAATTTAAACACATTGTTTCAAATGCTATGCATTAGAAACATGAACAAAAATTCTGAGAACGTCAATATTGCAGAAATTATATAATGCATATATCTATGAAAGATGTCCATTTTTCTCAGCTACATTATCCCTACAAAAAATTTACCTACTCTTAGCTATCATTCAGCTATTACTCAATTCCTTTCTTATTCTTCCTGAGTATCTTTCAGAAAATGACATTTTCCTCCCAAAATTTCACCTCGTTATCAGTACATGATCTCATTAATTTTTCTGATTTTCAGTAAGATCTCAACATTTATGTTCTATAATCTTTTTTGGTCTACTCACCATCCCCAATTTCTGCTATTTCAATTGTTCTACTCCCTTTTAACTTTCTCTTTCAGGATATAACACTGTGATTTTAAATGTAACATGAGAGAAAACTAGCTCATTATATTACCTCCTCAAATTTCAGTGACCCCTTTTTTAGCATCTCTATTACTGTCTTCTTTTTTTAAACTCACATTCACATAATGTGTGTCTTTATTTTTTCTTCCACTCTACAGGGTCCTCCTTAGTTCAAGATAAATTTTCCTCTACAAAATCTACAATAATGTGTCCTTCCCTTTGTCCTGTCAGTTAAAGTTTTTGTTTAAGGCTAATGATTCCTAACCCTAGCTTCTCAATAGCCCAAAGCAGCTAAATATTTGAAAATGGGTCAGGAAATACTCTAAGTTTTTAAAAGTAGGTAAGCCATAAGTGTCAAGAACCCACCTCTGCTGGGGGCTGACATTGTGTGGCTCAAAGTGAGACAGAATAGAAATCTCTAGCCTCTTCTTTTCCAGTCCCCCTTCTCCAAGGGAAACATTTCTGCCATTAGAGGAAGCAGGATGTTGCAGCCAGACGCTTGACCCTTTCTCCACCAAATGCCACTTCCACAATGAATATACATAGTGAATAGTAAAGAAAATCCATTTATCCAATTCAATAACAAAGTAGGAATCAGAGAGGATATGTGATGTATGATATATGATATCTTCCTATGGCCAGGAAGATGTAAAAACCAGACTAGAGAGTGAAGTAACTTTCTCACTGGGTGGAAGATAACTCAGCTCAAACAAGGGAGAGAGTTCTGGATCTCACCCAAGGGATAAATGTTCAAAGTCTCTACTGTAACTGGCTAGTAACAGGGACATGATGGAATCTGCTGGCTCCTTTCATGTCAACTTCTCCATCTTTTCTTTCAGCAACCTGAAATGGAGTTGGCCTCAGTCATCTTCCAGAACAACCCAAAATGACTTGAAGTTTAAAGAGTCCCTAAGAACTAAAGAAAAGCTGAAATTCTTCAGCTCTCACAAACTGTCCCGTCCCTCACTTAGGGCAGGGCATTCATCTTCACCAATGAGGAGAGAGTCTCATTCCAATGGGCTTTCACACAGGTGTTACACTACTCCCCGGACCAAAACTCTTCATAGTCCCTTGCAGAGATCAGGTGGGACAAGTCCAAAACTTGTTAGTACATAGCATAAACACAAATATCAGCACTTTAAAAAAATAAAAATGATTTTCCTGGCATCTAAGGCAACCAACTTTCAGTACCATGGAAAACGAGAAAGAGTCAATATACATTAACAACATATGCAGTAGATACGACACTATACAAAGTATCACCTGAAGGGATACTGTAGTGACAACATGCCTAACTACATATAGGACACATGCATAATTCCATTCATCCATAATACTCAGAAATCAACCAAAAGTAATAAGTAAGGCTCACAAACAAACAAAGCTAGCTATAACAATTGTACTATCAATAGGCTAATATATGAAATTCAACTTAACTATAAGCTGTAGTATATACACAAAATAAACACGTAAACACTACTATAGAATGAACAAATAAATAAAAAAGCCAACTCAAATTACAGTAATTCAGGTGGATAGTAGTACGTATATGTATGGCACTTTTCACAGAGGAAATTTCCAGCATTGTCGCCTAGGGGACATGTATATATATACTTGGATTTACCCATATCGTTATAACTTAGCCTAGTGACTGATCTAATAGGCCTAGTTTTCCTGACACTGACCCATCTCTCTCTTCCAACATCATTTGGTACGGGCTAACCATCAGAATTATTATGAGCTTATGTGTCTTTCCCTGGGCTGCCAATTATTCCAAGTTGACTATCAGTATTTTTTTTGAGTTCTACAGGTTGAACCTGCACCCTATGCAGCAGTTTTGGGGAGGAAAGGAGTTGCCTGTGAGTTCACCTCTCCTGCCCTGTAATAATACACAATTTTCTACACTAGATAACATCATCTTCGGTGCCTGTCAGAAAGTTGTTGACAGTCTCTTTTCCTAGGCTTTTCTCAGGTGCGTGTTCATTAGTTCTCTCCACTTGCTCATGTGAAAATCCAGCTAACTCTCCTATGGGCTACAGGTGGTTGCAATGAATAGTCCAGACAGGGCCCCTTCTATTCTCTGGGGCTATTTGGTAAACAGGCAACTTGCCAAGTCTCTCAATTACCTTGTATGGGTAAGCTTTCCAATAGCCAGCTAACATACAAGTCCCTGAATAGTTGAAAGCAGTCTTTTCTTTGTTCTCCTCAGACATGGGAATCTGGCAGTATTCACAATGCAACTCCAAGATTGAAAACCACTGGATACCAGAAGACAATCCAGGGCATCTTGCACCTGTGGTACAGTGCATTGGTCCACTTTAATCCTTTTGTTCAAAGTTCAGTAATCAATACAAATGCATACATGTCCATTTTTCGTGGTACCATTAATATAGGTGATGCACAGAGATTACTGGATTCTGGATGCCATTAACCAACATTTCTTTGAGATGATTTCTGAGATTTCCCACCATAGGTAGAGGAATCTTCCTAGATTTTTATCTGAATCATTGGGAATCAGTAAACTTGATTCTATGGATTGCACTCTGAGCACATCTCCCACTCTCACTCATGCAATGAGAAAATATATGTCCTTTTGTTCAGTTTGTCTTAACCTGCTCTTCCATTCTTGTGGCACTGTGGAGTCCCCAGAGTCAAACATCTCAGAATCTAGCCCAGATAGTGAATAGATGGGGCTATAGTGGTGTTCAAGGGAACCTCTTACCTCTATCCTCTTAGAAGCATCTGCATAACCTTCATGGACAGTCAAAGTAGTTGAGTCCCAGCTTTTCACCTGCAATATCCTGCAAGAATTCTGAAAAGACTAGAATTAGTTCCAAGAAGTGCTGACACTCCAATGAATACTGGAGGGTCTTAGAAAAACCTCAGATAATTCCTTGGAAAATTTCAAGCTCACCTGAGTGTGTCCCAGTTCCGGATAGTCTTTAACTATCTTCAAACTAACTTCAAACTACTTCAGACTTCAAACTTTTAACTAACTTCAAACTACCAAGTCCAATTGTTGCCATAAACTTTGTATTACAAAATATCTCAGAGTTATTTTAATTTGCATTTCTCTAATGAGTAATGATTTAGAGCATTTTTTCATGTGACTATTGATGATTTGGATTTCTTCTTCTGAAAACTGCCTGTTCATATCCTTTAACCATTTATCAGCTGGGGAATGGCTTGTTTCTCTAAGTCTGGCTCAGTTCCCTACATATTTGAGGAATATGTAGGACTTAAAAGAAGCCTTTATCAAAGAAACTTTGTGTAAGAAAATTTCCCGTTTCCTGTTTTCCTTCTAATTGTGAAAAAACTTTTTAATTTCATGTAATTAAAATGATCCAATTTACTTCCTCTAATCCTCTTTTTCTCTCATTTGGTCATAAACTCTTCCCTTATCCATAGATCTGACAGGCATATTTTTCCATGCTCTCCTAATTTACCTATGATATCACCTTTTACATCTAAATCATTTATCTCTTTTGACCTTATCTTGGTTTACAGTGTGAGATGTTGGTCTATGTTTAGTTTCTGCCATACTGCTTTTCAGTTTACCCAGCAGTTTTTGTCAAATGGTAAGTTCTCACCCCAAAAGCTTGCATCTTTGGTTTTAATACCAGACTACTATGGTCATTGACTACTGTATATTGTATACCTAATGTATTCAACTGATCCACCATTCTATTTCTTAGCCAGTAGCAGATTGTTTTGATGATTATTGCTTTGTAATATAGCTTGATATCTGGAAATACTAGGCCACTTTTTTTCATTGATTCCCTTAATATTCTTGACCTTTTGTTCTAATTTTGTTACTATCTTATCTAGATCTATAAAATAATTTCTTGGTAGTTTGGTATGACACTGAATAAGTAAATTAACTTAAGTAGAATTGTCATTTTTATTATATCAGCTCAGCCTACCCATGAGCAATTAATATTTCTCCAATTGTTTAGATCTTTCGTTATCAATGTTTTATAATTGTGTTCACTTAATCCCTGTGTTTCTCTTGGCAGATAGACTCACAAGTATTTTATATTGTCTAGCTATTTTAAATTGAATTTCTCTTTCTATCTCTTCTTGTGGGACTTTAATGCTAATATACAGAAAAGCTGATGATTTATGTGGGTTTATTTTATATCTTGTAACTTTGCTGAAGTTCATAATTATTTCAACTAGTCTTTTAGTTGCTTCCCTACGATTCTCTAAGTATACCATCACATTGTCTATAAAGAGTGATAGTTTTGGTTCCTCATTGTCTATTCTAATTCCTTCAATTTGTATGGTCTTACTGCTATAGCTAGCATTTCTAATAAAATATTAAATAATACTGGTGATAATGGGCATCTTTGTTTCACTCCAGGTTTTATGGGGAAGGTCTATAAGAAATTGATGATGGCCTCCATGGGCCTCAGTTTCCTTGTTTGTAAAATGAAGTGGTTGAGATCCTCTCCCAAGAGATCTTTAAGCAGAGGCTAGATGATCACTTGCTGTGTAGGGATGCCCTTTGTGAGAAGATTGGACAAGATATTCTCTGAAAAGCCTTTCAGCTCTCAAATTCTGTGGTTCTATGAGATTATATAATCTCTGAGGTTCTTCCAGCTGTAAATCTCTAATTCTATGAACTTGCCCATCCTTGTTTCCAATAATACAGTGCCTTCCTATTGTCAAGGCTAAGCCCTGCATTTATATATTAAATCCAATTCTTTTTTCTACTAGGAATATGCTCCATGTATCATTCCCCTCTTACTTTCTTACCTTGAACCAATCTCTCCCCACTATTGTCTTTCTGCCAGTTTAAAAATACATTTCCTATATTAAAATCAAACAAAAAGAAAAAAATCTTCCCTTGATCCCACTACTCTTTTAAGCTATCTCACTCCACTCTTACCTCCACCACTAAAAATCTAGAAAAAGTAGTATATACTTGCAAATTCTACTACATCATCAATACCTACTAACTCCTCAATTCTTTATACTCTAACCTGTATCCCCAATACGCTTATGAAACTGACTTCTCCATGATCAGTGTTGGTTTGTCACCAAATCCAATGGCTATTCTTTGTCCTTATTCTTAAATGTTGGACAATGTTGATATAATAACAATAGTAAGTATTTTTATGGCACTTTATTACACAAATGCTCTCTTAACTTATCCTTACAACAACCCTGGGAGACAGGTGATATTATTATCCCCATTTGGAGACAAGGAAACCAGAAGGTTAAGTGACTTGCCCAGGGACAAACAGGTAGTAAGTATCTGAGGGTGATTTTGAACTCAGGTCTTCTTGGCTCTAAGACCAGTGCTCTATCTACTCTATAACCTGTTTTCCTGTGCACTCTTTACATTCTTTTCTCTCTTAGCTTCCATGGCACTGCTCTGTCCTGGTTCTCTTTCTGTTTGCCTGAACACATTATATTGGCTTTCTTCAATGATAACTTTTCCTCCTTCCATCTCCAAACTGTAGGTGTTTCACAGAACTATTTTTCACCCTTTTTTTTCTCCATGTTCTCTATCTTGGTGATATTGTTTATCTTCATGACTTCATCAATACGGTATGGAAGGGGAAAAAAACATTGAATTTGGAGTCGGAGGACGGGGGTTCGAATTTCAAATCTCTTTTTTCTATTGGTGTGATCTTGGGTAAATAATTTAGCCTATGGATCTCTCTCCTCATCTATAAAGTAAAGGGGTTAACTCAGTATATAAGATCTCTTCTACCTCTAAAGCCTATGAAGCCTTCTCTTAGTGCCTTCTTTCTAGGACTATCCCCAATTTGTCCTGCATATGACTTATTTATATATGGCTATTTGTATGTTGCCTCTTCCATTAGACTCTTTGAAAGTAGGGAATGGTTTTTTGCCATTCTTTGTATCCCCAGCACTAAGCACAGTACCTAGCTCATAAAAGCCACTCACTAAATGCTTGTTGACTGACTGATTCTTTAGCATCTATGCAGATGTCACCTAAATATTTCCAGCCTCAGTCTCCTGAGTTTCATTACATTTGCAAATATGTGATGGATCTCTCCACTTAAATATCCAAGTGACACTACAAATCAAACATGTCCAAAACCAAACTCATCATCTTTCCACAAAATAAATTTCTCTTCTAAATTTCCCTTTTTCCATTGACAGCAACAAAATGTTCCCAATCATCTAAGCTCAGAAATCTTAGTCCATTTTCGATCTTACTGTCATTTACCTCCAACATTCAATCAGTAGATAGTCCTTTGCATTCTGATTTGGACATATATCTTACACATTTCCTCTCCTTTCCACTCACATTAAAAACTTTCCCTCACTCACCTTAGCCCAATGAAGTCTATGCCTTCATTATCTAGCCTAGACTATTGTAACAGCCTCCCAACTCTTCTTTTTGATTCCAGTCTCTCCCTTCTCTAATCAATTCTTTACAACCGTTAAGTAATTTGCCTGTTATGGATATCTACTCTATCATTCTATAACTCAAAAAACCTTCAGGAGCTAGTGGAGATTAGCTACAAAATAAAATATATATTCCTAATTCTAACTTTTCAGGACTCTCTCAATCTGGTCCAACCTACCTCTCCATCCTTATTTCATTCTATTTCCACTTTTACACATGTTCTATTAAAGTCAAAATGGACTGGTAGGTGTGCCCAATCTCCTGCACTTTCCCAAATTCATTCATTCACACAGGCCATCTTTATTCTTCTTAAGTTGTTCACATTTTTTGTGTTAAGGAATCCTTTAGCAATCAGGTGAAACAAATGGACCTGTTATTAGAATAATGCTTCTAAATATATAATATAAATTACATAGTAATACAGAGGAAATCAATTACATTGAAATGTAACTTTATAAAAAAAAATTTTTAAGTTCATGGACCACAGATTAAGAAACCAAAGCATAAAGAAATCACTCAGCTGTCCTCACACAGGCCAGAGTACTACATCATTTCCTATTCTGAACCCAGAAATTATAGTTTGTGACATGGGTTCATCTCAGGGAAACTTGACCTCTAAATAGGGGAATTAAGATGCTCTCTGTCCAGGTTGTTGTTGTTGTGTTTGTCCTTCATTTTCAAAGAAGACCATGCCATCAGAGAAATGATGACATGATTTGCACTTGACTTTGTTTTGAGTGAGGGAAGACTGTGCAAGGTCACCAACCTCACTTTCTTCTCCTGAGCCATCTGGGTCAGTGGCCTGATATTCATCAGGATGACTGGAGAGGGCCCAGGATGCAGTGTGAGATCCTATCCCTTTCAGCCTAAGGCCTTATAGCATTCTCACTTTGAGTGAGATACACCCATTCAATGAATAGGCTTCTTTAAGTAGTTGCTCAAGGGATGGCCCCTTTAATAAAAAAAAAAAATCAAACTGGGAGGAGCTGGAAAAGGAAGGGGAGGAGAGCTGCTACTCACAGGCTGTTTGTCCTTTTTAAAAAAAATGTTGACAAGTAAATTTCTGTATAATTAATGTTCCTTGTAATACTGTGTATTTTACTTACTCTAGATCAAGGCTCATAAAGCTTTTATAAGCAATTTGCAAAAAACAAACAAAAAAAAATGTTGGGGGTGTAAGCTCAGTTTCATGTGGACAGTCTCGGACAGGTAAAAGTGAGGACTTCTAAAGCTCAGAGTTCTCACAAGATCCCCCCGGGAACAGCTGCAGATTGAAGCGTGAAACACAGGCTATCTCGTGCATTTCCACCTCTTCTCAGTGGGAAACTTGCTGGGGAGAGCATCTCACCCTTGAGATTGGTCCATGGTCTGAGCACACCTGTTGTTAATTAGCTAGGGGCTGAGAGCACGCATGGTATTCATGTGCAAACTATGCGGTGGGAGAGCTGAAGTAGGGACAAGAAAGCCTGAAGGTCTTCTTCTGGATGCGGGGTCCCCTTTGGGGGTCCCTCCCCGCTCTTCTTGCTGCAGGGCCCTTAGAGGGAAGAGGGTCCCTCCCCTCTGCCACTCCCATCCTCTTGCTGTATGATCCTTGCCCCTTGGGAGGAGGAGGATTCCTCTCTCCTGAGGAAGAATTCACCCTGCATATGGATATGTAACTAAGACCCTGAATAAAGCCTAACCCTTGTTTGACTCTGGAAAGTCTCTTCTCTCAACACGTTTATCCGGCTGATCACCGAAGACCTGCAAGAGGTAAGAAGGCTCGGGTAGCTCATTGGCCTCTAGGCCAAACAAAAAAAACCCTTACTTTACTCTTAACAAGTTTACATGGTGCAGTTAATGCCATAAGAAAATCCTTTTTAAGGAAAATGCTTTCTTTGGAAATAGCTGGAGTGACCCTAGGGTGTATGAGAGGAAGAGACTAGAACTAAGCAAAGAGAAATCTGAAACTCCATGATATGGGTATACTGTCCTAGGTTAGACCAGAATTAGAAAGTTTCTAGGGTAATCAAAAAGGTAAGAGACTCAGAAGATGGGCTGGTACTCAGCTGAGTGGAGTCAGACTGAAGATAGCATTGGTTCTTGTCCTTCATTCTCAAAGAGAACCAAAATGAGATCACTATGTTACAGTCAAGGTACAGTGTGTTCAGCTGTGACTGATCAGATCGATAAGAACTTGAAAGGCTCTGTCACAAATAGATATGGACATTTGGAGTAGAAATGTCTCTAATCTGCACATCTCACATTTCTTTTGAGCTATTGTAATTCTCCTTAATTCATAGAGCACAGCACTTTCTTTGATGCAGGCACACCATGCTGGATGGTCCTTTACCAACGTCTCCCATCCCTCACAATTGACTCCAATGTTCTTCAGAGAGACCTTGAGAGTGTTTTGCAGCCAGAGCTATTGAGGATAGAAGGACAAAGTGAAGTAGCTGAGGTAATCAAAACATGTGAAAAGAGAGAAGGCCAAGGGCTGGATAAAGGCTGAGTGAAATAGAACTAAGCTGGATGAGAGTTGTGGGTGAGGAAGGTCAAGTTAACATCTTCACTTTACAGCTGAGGAAAAAGAGAGGGAAGGTGAACTGTTCAAAACTAGACAGGTGATAAATAGTCAGGATTGAAACACAGGTCCTCTTTTAATGTTATCATTGACTCCAATTATTAAAACCCACCTTTTATCATACGTGTAATGTTCCTCCATCACTGTCTCCATCACTATTCAGAAAAGCAGTGGCTTTAGGCTAGGAGTGTGAAACAGGAAATGACAGGAGGCAGGAGCAGAGAAGGATTATGGCACCCAAGGTTTGAAAAAGAAAGAGAAGAATGGCAAATTGCCTTATAGACAACATCTTGCCAAGACTGTTTATTGGGTTCAACTACAAGTAATGAGTCAGTTATGGCCAGAGGCAATAGAAGATCCCTACAGGGGATATGTCAGGATCCAAGACCACTCCCTTTCTTTTTATTCCTCTCTTGTTACCATTAGAAGACACCCTGTTTTCCAGAACTAAGACCCAACAAGCAAGCTGTGCCCTGAGCTTGGCATAACAATAATCCTTTGCACTCACCCTCTGGATGAACAATGCTGCAACTATGTCACATGATCTCTTAGCTTGGGCAAGCACCAACAGGCCCAGACATGAAGCCCGGTTATGAATGGACTTTTTGTCACTAGACAACCTTGCTTCCTTGCTGCTGTCATGCCTAATTATTGTTGCTACACTACACTGTTTGATTCTTTATCTAACCACAAATATGTAAAATCAAGGTGTAGCCCCACTGCCTCAGGTCTCCTACTAAAGAAGGTCTTGACATATGTGTCTAATTTCTCTACCCCAACAAAATAAAGAAAGCTTTTTGCCTTTAGCCTGTGTGAGCCCTTTGGTAGTTTTGAAGTTAACAGTAGTTGCAAAACTTTTGTGAATTTTTGGTCACTTGTTACCAGAGCTGACAGAAAGGACAGCTAAGACTGGAGAGAACACTAGCCCTTATGTGCTCCTATTCACTGGATTCTGAGTACACCCATCCTCATTCCCTTGCTGTGAATCCCAGGTTCAGAGTTAGTGGGCAACATTCAAAAACTAGCTCTAATAGGTGTATGAGTCAAGTTCAAGTGGGCAATCCATTCCTCATTCACTAAGGTGCAGCAATGATGAACTAAATGGTGCATTTCCTAGAACTCCTGGGTTGAAACAGCTTTCTGAGGGAACTTTTGAGATTTAGGATAGCTGATCATACTGAAAGCTTATTAATATTCTATTGTTTTTATTTTGCATTGCAGACAAGTTATCATGTGCTATTTATCTTCTTATCACTTCCATGCTGGATAAAAACAAATGTATGAAGTATCCAACCATGTTTGTTTGATTTTATGAAGAAATGACCCCATTAAGCCAAGGTCACACATCCACATATCCCTTTGCAATGACTTGCTGCTACCCCAGAGAGGGAGACAGGAGAGGCAAGAGACAGGTTGCTAACTCTGAGAGCCATACAGAGCACAATACTAACTCAGCACTTCTTCCCTAAAGTACATTATAGACAACCAGAATGGGCATGGGACACCTCAGGACCCCTATGCTTTATGCTGAACAGGATTGGGTGAGTGGTTATCGTTGCTACCTGGTAGTTAAATATAAAAAAATTTTAAGGTAATAGAGTTATTTTAAAACTCAACTGAAGGCCTTGCTCTCCTCTCCTTCCTTCAGTTTTTAGCTCAATTAAAAGCCATTGTAGCTCAAAGAGAATCCCTTCCAGAGGCCCACAGAGTATTAGTTCCCTCTCACCCTGTTCAAGAAATAGGCAATTAAGTACACTAACTCTAAAAAAGAAAACAAAACAAACATTTTATCATTTGCTCTGAAGAGATTTTGACAAAGGAAGTGAATGCCTCAATAGCATTGAAAATAATGTGATAAAAACCATCTGCTCAGAGCAGAAACAGCAGGGGGAAAATAAGCAATATTTAAAACATAATCATGCTTTGCTTGTGCTTCCAGGGTTGTATCTCTCTACCAGTCATCTCATCCCCTTCCTGGTCCAGGCTGATTGCCTTCTGAGGAGGAGGATGGGATTCCCCCTAGGACTGGAAGCAAAGCCTTTGTTCTAAAAAATCTCCCCCTCCATAAATACACTTCAGCACAGACCTTCCTCAGGTTGACCTAGTCATCACTAGGGTGGCAGAAATGCACTCCACTTGGGCTCTGTCAATTCTTAATTTATAATGATTTTGTTTCCTTTCCTTCTATTTCATTCTTACTGGCATCACCCTACTCTGCATGACCCTATGCTTGTTTTACTGCAACGGCCCCCATTCTACCCAACAGCAAATAAATTGGGCATGTACACAGCTGATAGAACAATTTCCCTAAAACACTGTTTTTGGCAGGTAATCCCCTCCCTTCTTAAAAACCTTCAATGGCTTCTCATTGCCTAAAGGATAAAGTACAAATTCCCTAACTCACCATGATCTAGTCCCTATTTACCTCTTCATCTTTATCTCCCATTACTCCACTACTTGAGTCCTAGGTCCTAGCCAAACCCACCTACTCATTTTTCTCTTGTAGAAGTGTGAATTCCTGCCTCTCTCAGCTGTTCATAGGATCATAGATGTAGAACTTAAAGGGACCTTAGAAGCCATCTAGTCTAACCCTCTAATTTTACAGATAGGGAAATTAAAATCAAAGAGACTGAATGACTTTACACAGACAAGTTAGGTGGCACAGTGGATAGAGGGCTAGACCTAGAGTCAGGAAGACCCATCCTACTGAGTTTAAATCTGGCCTCAGAAACTTACTAGCTATGTGACCCTGGACAGATCATTTAACTGTCTCAGTTTCATTCATCTGTGAAATGTGATGGAGAAGGAAATGACAAATCCCTCCATTATCTTTGCCAAGAAAACCCCAAATGGATCACAAAGAATTGGACAAGACTGAAAAAACAACTGAACAATATACCAGCAATAATAATAAGTGGTAGAGCCAGTGGGAATTGGGCAATGAAATATTAGTCCATTTTGACCATAATTTGGTGTTCCCTCTATCTGAAAAGCCAAGAATTGGGCAATGTAATTCTGGTTGCCATGTCTGAAAAGCCTTTCTCTCAAGACCTAACTCCGTTTTTTTCTGTAACCAATGCTGAAGTTTAATCTGTATAAATTAAAGAGGGATCATTTCCAAAGTGTCTATCTTTATCCCCCACATAATAATAAAAAAATTTATTTTTTCCAATGACATGTAAAGATAGTTTTCAACATTCATTTTTATAAGATTTTGAGTTCCAGATTTTTCTCCCTCCCTCCCCTCTCTCTCCTCCCAAGTCAGAAAGCAAACTGATATAGGTTGTGCATGTACAATCACTTCAAAAATGTTTTCACATTAATCATGTTGTGAAAAAGAATCAGAACTAAAGGGAAAAACCACGAGAAAGAAAAAACAAACAACAACAAAAAAAAGTAAAATAGTATGCCTCGATCCGACTTCTCCAGACTTCTTTCTCTGGATGTGGACAGCATTTTCCATTATGAGTCTCTTAGAACTGTCTTGAATCATTGTATTGCTGAGAAGAGGCAAATCTCTCATACTTAATCATTGCACAATGTTTCTGTTACTGTGTACAATGTTCTCTTGGTTCTGCTCATTTCACTCAATGTCAGTTTTAAATCATTCCAAGCTTTTCTGAAATTTGCCTGCTCATTTCAGTATTCCATTACATTGATATACCACAACTTATTTAGCCATTCTCCAATTGATGGGCACCCCCTCATTTTCCAATTCTTTACCACCACAAAAAGAGTTGCTATAACTATTTTTGTACATGTAGGCCCTTTTCCTTTTTTTATATAATCTTTTTGGGATACAGACCTAGTAGTGGTATTGCTGAATCAGTTTGGTTGCTTTGGGTCATAGTTCTAAGTTACTCTCCAGAACAGTTGGATCAGCTTAATTTCTTTTTTGTTTATTTTGTGGTTAGATTTATCTAATTCAGAGAAGGGGAGGTTGAGGTCCCATTAGTATAGTTTTACTGTCCATTTCTTCTTATGACACACTTAACTTCACCTCTAAGAATCTGGATGCTATGTAGTTTCCTTCTTTATTCCTTTTATCAGATCTATTTTTGCTTTTGTTTCATCTGAGATCAGGATTGCTACCCCTGCTTTTGTTTTTTTACTTCAGCTGAAGCATAATATATTCTGCTCCAGCCTTTTACCTTCACTCTGTGTGTATCTCTCTACTTCAGATGTGTTTCTTGTAAGCAACATATTGTAGGATTCTGCTTTCCAATCCATTCTGTTATTCACTTCCATTTTATGGGAAGGTTCATTCTATTCACATGGAATTATGTTTATGTATTATGTATAGTTATGATTACTATGAATTTCCTTCCATCCTATTTTCCCCCTCTTTATACTTTTTTTTCTCCTTTCACCCTGTCCCTCCTCACGAGTGTCTTGCTTCTGACTATCACCTCCCTCAATCTGCCCTCCCTTATATCAGCCACCCTCCTTTTTCATTCTCCTTTCATCTTCTACTTCTGCCCTCCCTTCTATCAGCACCTCCCTTTCCCTCTTTTCTTTCCCCTTTTCCCTCCTACTTCCCTATAGGGTAGGATAAATTTCTACACCCAACTGAGTGTGTATATTATTCCCTCTATGAGCTACATCAGATGAAAGTAATGTAAGTAATGAAGTAATGTTCCTTCAATCTCTTCTTTCCCTCTACTGTAATAGGTCTTTTGTGCCTCTTCGTGTGATATAATTTACCCAGTTCTGCCTCTCCCTTTCTTCTTCTCCCAGTACAATCCCTTTTTTTAAATTCTTTATTTTTTTTATATCATCACATCAAAGTCAACTTATACCCACACCCTCTGTCTGTGTGTACTCTTTTTAACTATGCCCTAAAAGAGATACAGTTCTCAAAGGGCTACAAGTATCATTGTCCTATCTAGGGATGTAAACAGTTTGACTTTATTGAATAACATGTTTTATCTTTCCTGTTTACTTTTTTATGTTTCTCTTGAGTCTTATATTTGAAGATCAAATTTTCTGTTTATTTCTGGTCTTTTCATCAGGAAAGTTTGAAAGTCCCATATTTCATTGAATGTCCATCTTTTTCCCCTGAAAGATTATGCTCAATTTTGCTGGGTAGTTGATTCTTGACTGTAATATAAGCTCCTTTGCCTTCTGGAATATCATATTCCAAGCCCTCTGACTGTTTAATGTAGAAGCTGCTAAGTACTGTGTAATCCTGACTGTGGCTCCTTAATATTTGAATTTTTTCTTTCTGGCTGCTTACAGTATTTTCTCCTTGACCTGATAATTCTTAAAATTGGTTACAATATTCTTTGGAGTTTTCATTTTAGAATCTCTTTCAGGAGGTGATTGGTGGATTCTTTCAATTACTATTTTACCCTCTGATTCTAGGATATCTGGGCAGTTTTCCTGGATAATTTCTTTAAAGATGCTGTCTAGGCTCTTTTCTTATTATGGTTTTCAGGTAGTCCAATAATTCTTAAACTATTTCTGCTGGATCTATTTTCTAGGTCAGTTGTTTTGCAAATGAGTTATTTTACATTTTCTGCTATTTTTTCATTCTTTTGATTTTGTTTGACTGATTCTTGATGTCTCGTAGAGTCATTAGCTTCCACTTGCCCAAATTTTACTTCTTTAAGGAGTGGTTTTCTTCAGTGAATTTTTTTTTCCATTTGGCCAATTGTATTTTTTAATGAATTGTTTTCTTCAGTCAATTTTTGTCCTTCCTTTTCCAAGTTATTGTCTCTCTCTTACATAACTCTCATTTCTTTTCCCTATTTTTCTTCTACCTCTCTTATTTGCTTTTTAAAATCCTTTTTGTGCTCTTCCAAGAAGACTTTTTGGGCATGAGAACAATTCATATCCCTCTTTGAGGCTTCACCTGTAAGCATTTTGATATTGTTGTCCTCTTCTAAGTTTGTGCTTTGTTCTTTCCTGTTTCCATAGTAGCTTTCTATGTTCTGGGCTCTTTTCTGTTGTTTGCTCATTTTTAGCCTATTTTGGGACTGTTAAAGTTGAGCTCTGCTCCTGGAGTATAGGAGGCACTGTCCCAAGCTTCTTGTGCTGGGGACCAGGGGCCTGGTTCCTGGCTTTCTGAACTGGGACCTTAGGTGCTGGTGGCTTGCCTAGTGAACTGGGGTGTCCCCAACTCATCACACCTGTTTCGCCAGGGGTTCCAGGGCTGGCAATTTGCCTTCTGTTCTGGATCTGGAGGTCCCACAGCTGCCTTGCTGTGCCACTGGCCTGCTGAATCAGGACCATGGGGTCTTGGTTGCTAATCTTTCCTATGGCTAAGAACGTCCCACTGGCTTGCCCAGATACAAGCTATGCTAGGCTGCACTCACCTTTTGCCCAAGTGAGACAGACCTTTCCTGAAGTCCTTCTAAGTTATCCTAAGCTGGAAAATTGTTTCAGTACATCTTTTTGTAGGTTTTGTTGCTCCAGAATCCATTTAGAAGCTTAATTTAATAATTGTTTCCAAGGGAAACTGGGGAGAATGCAGGCAACTTCCCAGCTTTTCTCCACCATCTTGGCTCCACCCTCCAAGATCTATCTCTTCTATGAAGTATTTCCTGAACACCTCCCACCACAGGATCCCACCTTTCTCTGAACTCTGTAATGGTCATTAGCTGTATCATTAATTTGACATTTATCATATTCTATCTTGTACTCTTAGTTATCTTATAGGATTACAGATCTAGACCTGGAAAGGACTTCAAAAGTCATCTAATCCAACTTTTATTTTGCAGATAAGGACACTGAGATCTAGGGAAGATATGTGACTGTAATGCTATTGAGAGTTAAAGATCTTTACTACCCATTAATAGGCCTGCCTTTTAAAGGAAACTTGATTGGGGGTTGTTGGGGGTTTTTTTGTTATTGGAAAGCCCATACATTTTATTAATTTCTAATGAGGCACTGGTTCTCAAGAGTTATGATGCCCTCTGGCTCTGAAAAGTGTATACATACTTTGAGGTGAGGTTTTGTTTTGGAGTTTAATTTTTAGAAGAAGGTTTGTGTGCCAGATGAGACTCTGGGAAGCCACTAAAAAGTCCCCCGGCTTTGAAAACCCAGATGCTGGTACCTTTCTCTCTGGTAACTATGTATGTATGGTCAGACAGTTGAATCTGTCTGTTGATCTGTGATGTATGTATTGCTTACAGTCAGACAGTTGGAACCCCTGTCTGTTGATTTTTATTTCTCTGTATTTTCTCTGAAGTCCAGGATGCTGACTTTTTCCCCTGAACTAAGTGAATGATATATGTGCTTGATTAAAGTAGATTGTTGACCCCTCAAAAGTTACTTTCCTTTTAGAAAAGCAGATCTAAGAACCTGTACAGCAGGCACTCTTGTATATGTCAGGGTCCTTACTGTTACAATGACTTAGCCAAGATCTCTCAGGTAATGTCATGAGAGTTGGGACTTCAATACAAGTCCCATTACTCTAGAGCTAACGGTCTTTCCACTCTACCACACTACTACCTTTATATTTTGACCTTCCAACTAGAATATAGGTCTGTAAGAGAAGGGACTATATCTTATAACAATCAACAAGTATTTCTCAAGTGTCTACTATAAGCTAGACAATTAGAGATATAAAAGAGGCAGCTGGTGGATCCAGTGGATACAGCACTGGGCCTGGAGTCAGTCAGACCTGAGTTCAAATCCAGCCTCAGACTAGCTGTATGACCTGGGCAAGTCACTTAACCTCTATTTGCCTCAATCCACTGGAGAATAAAATGGCAAGCTACTCCAGTATCTTTGTCAAAAAATCCCATGGAGAGTGTTGGCATATGTTCCACAGGGTCATGAAGAGTTGGATATGACTAAACAAATAACATGTACACGTATAAGTACATACAGAGACAAGATAACTTGAATAGGAAGGCACCAGCAGCTGAGGGAACCAGGAAATAAGAGCTAAAGCACTTGAGCTTAGTCTTAGGAAGGTAGGGACTCCAAGAGGTAGAAGTAAGGAGGGAGAGCATTCCAGGTTGGGGGGAGCAGCCATTGTAAAATCACAGAGATGGAGATAGAGTGTTATTTGTATATTTCTTTGTATTTGAATACTGAATTCAATTATTGCATTCAAGTGTTTGAAGAATGTCATGCAGAAGATTAGATTTGTTTTGTTAATGAGGACAAGCACAAGGGGTAAAAGTTTCAGATGGAGATTTGGCTTCCATATTAAGGAAAATAACTTTCTAACAGCTAGTACTATGCAAAAGTGGAATAGGCTGCTTTTAAAAGTACTAGGATTGCCCTCACTGAAGATGTTAAATGGAATTCTGGGGATGATAGAGTGGTGGTTCTTTTTAAGGTTTGGATTGAACTAGATGGTCTCTGAGATCCCTTCCAGTTATAAGATTCTGTGATTCTGTATTCCAGGGTGAATCACAATAACTTGGAAATAGCATGCAGTAAATATTTGTTAGTCAATTGTGAACAGTGTTTATGGTATCCCTTGTCTCTGAGTTTTCAGAAAAGCCTACACCTATCCACTTTTGTTTTCCTCCAGCTTTCTCCCTAACTCTTCATAACATTCAATTTGTCAGTCATTCCTCCTACCCCACTCATTTCCAGTACTATTCTGAAAAGTGTTTATATTGCCCTATAAACGTGAATACACTTGGTCTACCGGGAGCTTTTCCCATAAGAGTAAGGACAAGAAAACATGCAGTATAATAAAAGGGAAACCCAAATTTACACAGCTGGTGTTTTTGTCTGAATTGTTTCTAAATGAGACTGTTAGTCCCTAGGGTAGGATCACTTAATAATTATATATGATACACCAAGCACACAAGACAATGCTAGCATATAGCTAATTTTTTAAATGTAAAATTAAAGACCAAATCTGTGCTCTATCACAATTTTCTATATTTAAAGACTATTACACTCTTCCCTTCAAAAGCTGTGATCTCATAAAATATAGGATTTTGAACAGCTGTTCTAGTTTTGCAATGTGACACTTCTTAAGCTCAAACTATGAGTTACAAATAATTCACCAAAATCTACTCATAAAAGATATGCTCTCTGTTGTCTTATATTTTGCAGTTGATTAAAACTAAACTTGGTTGTACTTATACAAAGCAAAATAATAAAAATGGAAAGTCTTAAAACAGCCCCAATTATATTTCCTTCATGTGCAAAGACTGGTAACCACTCTTGAAAAACAATCCCATTTCCATTTTAAAGTGATATTTAAACTTCACCACCCTGAATCATAGGATTTTAAATCCTTTGTGGGTTTAAAAGCATGTTTTTCATAGCCAACATTATTTTTTTTCCTTGATTCAAACTGGATTTACTTTTATTCACACAAGAGAAGAGAAACAGCTTTATCACAACAATTATTTCCCTCTTGAGTAAAAATTGTTGCCATCTCTCTCCATACCTCATTTGAAACTAGCCTTAGTAGTCAGTTTTTCACTCAATTGCTGTGATCAAAAATAATTTATCACCTAGTGGTCCATCTTCCAGGGGGAACTTTATATAGTGATACTAGTAATTATCTCATTCTAATGCCTAAATGAAATGAAAATTTTTTATAACATTTCAAGAAGAAAGATTTAAAAAAATTAAAGGTTAGCACACACCCACTCAATCATGGCCCAATAGGCAGTAAATATTAAAATACTACCCTATTTACTAGAATAGAGATTTCTTTGCAGCAGCTATTACAAGATCAAAATTAAGAAGAAATGAAAACAATGATTACCCCTTGTGCTTTCCACTCTGCTGTTTTCACTAGTGAAAGCAACACCTCTTCTTACTAATCTCACATTTAAGGTAAAATCAACTATTATATAGGGAACCAGTGAGAATACTAACTCTGACTCTGAATTTGCAACAGTGTTTCCACTGCTTCACAGTTGCCATATTGCCAGCTTCACAGTCTTTCTCTTGTTTTTTTTTTTTGTCTTCTCCCTCTTCATTCATTCAAAAAATATTCATTAAACAGTTACTTAGACACAATAGAAGATACAAAGAAAAAGATACAGTTCCAGTTTACATGAAGCTTAATAGTCTAATAGACTTAATAGTCTAATAAAGGAAACCGTGTAATCTGTAACCTAGGTTCTGAGCACCAATCCACTCACTATAGAGATTTTTGGCTCACAAGAAAGAGGTACCTACAATCCTAGGAACTTGACTGCATAGGATCCACTTATCTTCCTTTTCAACTTGTTGTCCCAATTAATCCAGATTAATCCAGAAAAGGCTCCAGAATTTAAAAAACAGAAAACAAAAACCACACACTTTAAGTATAGCCTGTGTCTAGTGTTTCCCAAAGGTGGATGACAGGGTCTCCAGAACCCACACTGGCATTCAATGTTCAATACAGTCTTTAGGTATACATCTTTTATTTCACTCTAGTGCTCACAGCAACTTTAAGGAAATACATAAACATGAAACAATCAAATGGTCTCTCATTTTCCCCCACCCATTTATTCAGACCCAAAGGGAACTGAATTTGGGGTGGCACATTAGCCCTCTGTCCTTCTGCTAAGTTCCTCTTGTGTACTTATAGTCTCCCTAAGACTCAGCACCTTCCTTTGGAGTTTCTTAAAAAGTAAATATGCTTTAGAAATTACAGAATAAGCAAACCTTTTCTCATCAGACCTGTGCTGTCTATTTCACGTACTGGCTTCGCTCTCCAAATAGACTGTTATGTAAGAACCATATGGACCATCCTTTTCTTTCTCTGAGTAGTATATTTTGCTAGGAAATTGCTCTCTAAAAGGCCCACTTCTTGAACTTGGAGTTATCCTCAAGTAATTCCCAAGGCTCCCCAGTTATGTTCAACTCTTCATGATCCCATTTGGGGTTTTCTTGGCAAAGACACTGGAGTGGTTTGCCATTTTCTTCTCTAGCTCATTTTATAGATGAGAAAACTGAGTCAAAAAGGGTTAAGTAATTTGCCCAGGATCACTCAAGTAAATGTCTGAGGCCAGATTTGAACTCACAAAGATGAGTCACAGTACCTAGTTAATTCAAAATCCACTCCTCCCCTTCCTCCTACACACACACACACACACACACACACACACACACACACACACACACACACACACACACACTCTCAGAGGAGTTTGGGATTCATTTGGGAATGTCCTTAAACTCCCTTCTCAGACTGTGTGTGTGAGCACGTCTCCCATAGCTATGGACTGTTACTATGTCACCATTATTGCTTCCCTTGGGGGAAGGAAAAGGGAAAGAAAAATTCCCTCCCCTTTTTGCATTCTAGAAAAAGGTGTAAGAAAAAGAATGAGGAGTTAGTCACTCAATAGACCTCTAGAGAGTGGGAACACTGATTTTATAAGTCAATAGCAAGGAGGACTGATCCTATCAGCTAATCATTAGGAATAGCCAATGTCCAGTCATGTGCCTCCAAACCATAGTTCATGCCTTGTAATCTCATAATCTACATAAAGTCACAAAATTAGATACAATTGTCAAAGAAGAGACTACAGGAGAGTGGGAAAGGAATGTACAAAAGTAAAAATTCCTAAAAACTGAAAAGTACAAAATCCTAAGTAATATAAATCTAAGGAAGTAGGAAGAGGAGTCAGTGAAGAAAAAAGAGAATTGACAGTTAGGGAGATAAGGGGAGAATCAGTTGAGTTCAGTGTCACAGCAAAGGAGGAGGAATATTTTTAAAAAGGAAGATGTAATCAACAGATCCAATTGTAGCTAAGAGGTTAAAATCGTTTAAGGACTCAGAAAATATCATTACATTTAAAAATTACATCATTCATTGACCTTTGAGAGAATTGTTTAAGTGGAATAGTATGGCACCTAGATGACCAAGATAAAACAGTGCTGGCATTAGAATCCAGAAGACCTGGGTTTGAATTCTGCCTTAATCATTTACTAACTTCTCAACTAGTTTCTTAGCTTCTTTCCCCTCATTTTCCTCACCTCTAAAATAAAGGAGTTGATGGTCTCTAACCTTAACTACCTCTATAATCTTACGTATAGAGACATATTAAGGGATTTAAGTAGTATATAGGTGTTAAAGAAAAGGAAGCAATACGGACTTTTCTTCCAACAGACTTGGTATTTAAAAAAAAAAGTTCAAGGCAAATAGAATGAAGTCGAGTGACAAAAGAATTAAGGGAAGTTTCTAATTTAACTATTACTATCATCATGAGAATCCTATCTACAGAAACTGAAGTCCCCAAGTACAGTTACTACAAAGTGGCTGGAAAAAATGATGTAAGTCCTGAAGGGATCAAGAAATAACAATAGCATATATTTTTATAGCATCTGAAGGTTCTCAAAGTACCTTGTTTACAACCCCAAGAGTTGGGTATTGCAAGTACTATTATTTCCATTTTACTGATGAAAAACTGAGGCGCTCAGCATGGCGTGCCCATATCAGAAAGGGTGCTGTGCTCTTTGATCAAAGCAGAATTGAGACAGCAGAAAGTAAAGGCAGAAAGCACAAATTTGGGATATCCACCCCAAATATTCACACAGACTATCTGTGCCCAACCTGTGGGAGAGCATTCCGAGCTCATATTGGTCTGATTAGCCATAGTTGGACACACTGATATTTCACTGTATCATGGTGAAGTCATTTTGGTCCCCTTCCAAGATGAAGGACAATAACCAATCTGTTGCTTACTACCTTTGTAACCTTGTCACTTAGTGTCTCTGGACCTCAGTTTCCCCTTCTGTGAAATTGAATAACAAATAGACTAGATTATCTCGAAAGACCCTTACAATTGTAAATCTTGAGATCCTGATTTGTCCAATCCACTTTATAAAACTAACTAGGACAGAGTTGGGATTTAAACCCAAGTCCTTTGAACTCCAACTTTAAATAAGAAAGCATTGTTAACAGATGGTGGAATAGCAATTAGAAGAAGGAACAGCTTTGGAAAAAAGACTTTGGAAGGAAACTATTTCTCTAGAGAAAAACCAATTAAGGAAAGGAGTAAAAGGCACATGGTCACATTAAAGAAGATGCTGTAGGAAAACTTGTTAGCAATTTAGCAAGTTTTCCAAAAATTCAGTAGTAAGTACTCCAGAGGAGTAGAGAGGGAGAGAGAGCCTGGGGATAACTTTGAGTTGGATAGGAATACGAGGATGGGAAGGGTGGAAATTTCAGATGAAGGAGGTGAAAGAGAGCAGATGGGAGTGTGGTGGGGGTAGAATTGCTAGATAAATTGAACCAATATGATTATATTGAAAGAGTTTGCAGAACGACCTCCCAAAATTCTTAATGAATTTGTATCTGCAACCCACTTTCCAAAGTCCATTGGTATGAGACTTTCTCCTTGATGGTGATGATCAATGCCCTAATTCTTGTTACAAGTCGGGTAAAATTGTAGAGAAATGAGAGAACTCCAGTCAATCTCTTTCATCTCTTCAGTTTTCTTCAAGCTTTCTTCAAGTTGCTGCATCTCTTTAGACTTAGGTGCTTTAGGCTTCCAGCATCAAGAGAAAATACGGACAAAGCCAATCCCAATTCAGGATGCTGAAGGAAAAGACTCTTGGAAGAAAACAGGAGAGGAGCTGGTAGTTTCCATGATGTCGCTATCCCCAACTTGCTACACTAGACTTCGAGAAACTTCCCTTTAAATGGGATCTAGGGTTCTCTGTCTCTCTCTCTCTGTGTGTCTTTCTCTAAGTGAGTGTGAGTGTGTGTGAGTGTGTGTGTGTGTGTGTGTGTGTGTGTGTGTTTTAAGCTGAGTTTACCTTGCTCCCAATGGGAGAATTCTTTTACTCATCTTGTATATATTCTGAGATGTATACTTTCTCTAATTTCTGTTTTGCTATTGAATTGGAAAAGGATTTTTGATAATTGCTATGTATGTTCATTATGAAACTGGTATTAGAAGAAAAGAGGTCATCTCAGGTATAGAGCTAACAGTGACTAGAAATTATCTTGACCCTGAAAATTATGTGCCCCATACTAATGATATGAAGGGGAGCAGATAGATATGATCCTAGTCCAGTGCTCTTTCTCTTTGAGGAGAGCAAAGCAATAGCCTCCAGCCCTAACTTCCTGCTTCCCTTCCTGGAAAGAATTAAATTCTCCCTTGGAAAATGGGGAGGCGGGGAGGGGGAGGGGGAGGGAGAGAGGGAGAGAGGGAGAGAGAGAGAGAGAGAGAGAGAGAGAGAGAGAGAGAGAGAGAGAGAGAGAGAGAGAGAGAGAGAGAGAGAGAGGCTACAGGTATTTATTCTGCCTCTCTTTGAGCTACACAATGACATATTACATACTGAGGACAGCCTTTGTATAGTTTCAGCTAATATGGGCTCCTGCAAATTTTCCTCTCCATTAGTTGAACTGGATCTGATGAGAAGAGTCACAATTGGGGGGGGGGGAGTAGGGGAGGGGAGGGTCAGAGACAGGGAAGAGAAAATAGGATGTTGGAATAGATGAGTTGAGTAATAACTCAGCAACTTGCCTTCTCAAGAACCTGGCTAGGTGTGATAAGAGCAGCAGCTTCTTGAATGGGACAAGCTGACAGGGTAGAATAAAAGGATACCTTAATAAGAAATCTACAAATGTTTTCTGAATGAAAGTATGAGCCCTCGGCACTGAAAGTAGCTAATACATAGAAAGAGTCATTTTCATCACTGAAGCAATCAACTATGATAGCTAAACGTAAAAGGAAACAATGAGTGACTACTGTTGGGATATAGTTATTCTGGCAAATTAAGACTTTTTCCAATCCAACAAACAAACCACAGAGCACTGTAATGGTAGTAGCAGAAATTAGATTTTTTTTTTATTTCATAAAGAGTAGGTATTCAATAAATACTTGTTGATTGCCTTCCTATCAATATTATTATCAGGATAAAGCAGGTACTCACAATGACTAGAAGTCATTAGAGTAATTCAAAATCTCTCAAATTCTCTACTTCCTCACCAAATTTTTTATCTGTGCTAAATAACATGTAATGTAATAAAATATAATTCTGTTAGCTGACAGCAACCTGCTCTCTGGTTTATATCATATCATTGCTGATTTTCAAAATGTAATTAAGATTAGTTTAAAAATAAACATGGCAAAATAATTTTTAAATGGAAATTTGAGGAAAGGATATATTTGGAAAGAGATGTGATATAAAACAAACAAACAAAAAAAACCAAGAAAACATGATCATTTTAGAAAACAACTAGATTGAAACTACACAGATCAGGTCCAAATACAGTCAAAGAGATAGCAGAACAAAAGAAGAAAAAAAATTTAACTGAAGTATTCTTTAATATGTTAGTTCTGTAAATGGAAATAAATGCTTTGCTATCATTTTTTTAAAAGTATATTGCTAACTCCTGTATTGCAAATAAATATTAAGCTATGAATAGCAGAACAGTTCTAAGACTAATGAGGACCAAAAAATATTAAAGGGGACAAGAACTGCCCTATTTAGGGAGGAAGCCAGTTTCAAAAGAAGAGGGAAAAGTTGGCTTCTGCATTCTCCTTGCTGTACTGCTTCTCAGATCAAACAGAACACCAAAATAGACAGGAATGTCTCTGATCTAGATCTGGTTTCTAGTCCATCCCACACCAATAGAAATGGAATTATGGCTTCATTTCAAATTATTAAGCTCTGTTTTCTCCAGGCCTAAATCAATCTCTAGTTCTATTCCGGATGCTTAGTAGGGATGCATTAACTGATTTAGTCAACAGAAATACCATTAATACTACCAAAATCAGTGAATCCACAGTTGTTTTTTAACCCTTGTAGGTTGTGTTCTGATGAAAGTTACAAAGTCTCTTTGGTTTTTTGTTTCTTTGCATTTTAAGATTTTCTTTCAGTATTTCAGCAAATCAAACAGAAATAGCCAGCTAGTTGAGCTGAAGTTTACCAGGCCAATTTCCAGTTCCTTTTCTGGTAGGTTTAGTCTACTTCTTCCCTGCTGCCTTCGCTGACACCTGCCCTTATATTTTTATCTGATTATCAAATGTCTGGTGAGGGAACACTTGGCAGCATTAATGTTCATCCAGTCATCCAAAGGCCACAGAGCTGAAGGAATAACATGAATACTCTGTAATGCAGTGTCCTTGAAAGTCTGCCTCCTTAAGCCCAACGTGACACATCACCCTCTTCCTATGCACTTTTCTTGCATAACTCAGAGATTCATATCAGATATTCTAGTGCTTATTGCTACATCTAGAGAATTAGGATTCTGCTCGTCTTTGGCAGTAAGGACCAGGATAACATCTTTTTGCACCTGATATCCTACTAATAGTACAGATTAACTGTTTACAGACCTTCAAAGTAATAGTAGATTTTTTGCTCTACATTGCATCATTCATTCAGCAAATATTTATCAAGCACCTACCAAGGGTAAAGTTAACAAATAAATATAATAGAAATATAAGTCTATATGAGAGGTACAATAAATAGATCATCCCTTTTATCATGGGAGGATTGGAAATAGGAAAGTGTCATGGAAGAGGAGGAATTTGAACTGTACCTTGAAGGATGGGTAGAATTTCAACTTGAAATGGGATATTGATTAAAGGGGGCATTGCAGACTTAGAAAATCACATAAGCAAGTTTTTCCTTACATCAAGCCTAAAACTACCTCTCTGAAACTCCAAATATTGTTCCTAGTTGGGCACAATCGAGCCAATCAAAATAAATCCTCAAGGTTTAATATCAACACATAATTGGAGGCAACTACCCTGCCATCACTTTACCATTTTGGATGCCCTTCCAGCTAATCAATGTCCTTTCTAAAATGTAGGGCCCAGAACTGAATACAATACTCTAAATATAATCAGACCAGGGCAGAATACAGCACAATTATCAGTAACATAGTCCTAGAAACCATGCTTTTCTTAATGCAACTTAGACTGAATTGCCATTCTGGGTCATTTGTCCATCAAAACCCATGATGTTTTTTAGATGAGTTCCTGTCTAAATAGAACTTCACCTTTAATATCAAAGCAATTCCAAAATGATTTTTTTCATTGGGTAGGAATTTGTATTTATTTCCATTAAACTTCATCTTACCATATTTGGCCCAACATTCTAGCCTGTTGAGATCCTTTTGGATTCAATATATGCCTTATTTTGAATCAATGATGAAAATATTAACAATAGGGTCAAACACAACTCTCTGGTATACTCCAGTAGAAAACTTCTAAGTTGATATGGAACCATTAATGACTTTTTGAATTCTGAATTCAATTAACTGTACAATGTGCTAACGCAAATTTGTCCTTCTTGTCCACAAAACTAACATGAGTGACTTTGTCAAATGCTCTGCTTAAATCTAGGATAAATGTAAAGATATATGTATACATATCTTTATATATATGCATACATATGATGATGGATAAAATTTTTATATTTATAAACATGTATGTGTTTATATGTATATACATACACATGTATAATTTCTCTCTCCCATCAGTCTAGAAACTGTATTTTAATAGTACTTGAACATTCAAATAGATCTGTGATCACATCAATTTGGAAGTTTAATTTGGCTATGTACATCATAACTCTCCATGCCTGCCATCAGCCAACATTTATTAAGTGCCTATGTGCCAGGTACTGTGTTAAACTCTAGAGATACAAAGAAAGGCCCATAGTTCCTACTTTCAAGGAGATCATAGTTTAAAGGAAGAGACAATCTGAAAAAAGATATAGACAAACAAACTATTATCAGGATAAATTGGAGATTGTAGTTCGGACATGAAGAAAGCCAGGAAAGTTAGAAGGCAGATGTGTAGCTCTAGACATGAGGGATAGCCAGTTAAAATGACAGGATTCTGGCAAAGGAGTGTCTTGTGCTAGGAACAACAAACAAGCCAGTGTTACTGGACTGCAGGGCAGGGAAGGAAGCAAAGTGTAAGAAGACTGGAAAGGGAGGATTTTCAGTGCTTGAGTGAAAGAATATTTTATATTTGATCCTACAGGTAATAAGAATAAACCTCTGGGGTTTATTGAATGGGAGTGGAGAGGGGCCACTGTCAGATCTATAGGAAGATTAGTTTGATAGCTTACAAATTAGAGTAGAGAAAGACTTGAGGCACAGAGACCAACCAGCAGGCTACTACAATAGTCCAGATATGAGGGGATAAGTGTTTGTATTAGAGTGTTGCAGTTATCAGAGCAGAGAAGGGCTCAGAGGTATATGAACAGGAATGTGCTGGTAAATGTTTAACAGCCCTCCAGGGGAAAAAAAATATTCAGGATACAGTTTTAATTTCTTCTGAATTATTAATATTTTTCCATCACTTTCTTAAGTCTAGGCAATCAACAAAACCTTAATTTAAATCAATCAAACCCTAATTTAAAGCATTTGCAGGTTTCCAAGAAGTAAATTCTGACACTGAAAATGTATTATAATCAGCTGTCTTGAGTCTGTATGACAACTATTACAAAGGCAGAAATAATAAGATTTAACAATGGAGGATATAAGAGATGGGTAGAGAAAGTAAAGAGCTGAATTAGATGATATCTTGGTTACTAGTCAGAGTACCTGGGAGAGAAACAGTACCCTTGATAATAACAGGAAACTTGGGAAGGAGAGAGGGCTTAGGGGGAAAGATAATTAATTCAGATTTGGATATATTGAGCTAAAGTTTTCTGAGGGGCATCCATTTTGGTATCATCCATCTATTAGGTAGCTAGAGATGTGAAGTTAAAGCTGGATAAGTACATCTGAGAATCACCAACACAGAGATTATAATTGAATCCACAGAAACTGTTAGGAACACCAAGTGAAATACAATGTCGGGGGTGGGGGGGGGGGTAGGTCCCAGGATAGCCTTGGGGAACACTCATATTTAGCATATGTGACCTATACAAAGATCTAAGAAATCTAAGATCTAAGACCTATACAAAGATCTAAGATCTGAGTAGTGTTCCCAAAACCTAGAGAGAAGAAAGTATCAAGGAAAACAGAGTGATTGACATCTGTCAAAGGCTGCAGAGAGATCAAGAAAGATGAAAGTTGAAGAAAGGCCACTAGATTGGGCAATTTAGCGATCACTGGTAACTTTTGGAGAGCTGATTTGATGGAATGATGAGGTCAGAAGCCAGGCTGTAGAGGGTGAGGAGGAGAGTGAAAAGAATATTAGTGGAGGCAGTAGTGTAGATAACTGTCACTCCATTCTCCATCTTCAGCTCAGCTTGATTTCTAGTCCATATAACAAGATCCTCCTTCCATGATAAGCTCATCACTTCTAATCTCATTCATGCTGCTAACTCAACCCTGGATACTCAGATACTTCCTCAGCCTCCTCTCCCTTTGACTTGAAGGGTGGAAGGTAGAAAACTTAACTCCTCCCAAAGTTTTCCTTTATAGGGGGCAGAAATTGGATTTTCAGCCCACTCCATTAACTATAACTCTGTTTGGCTTCAACTCCTGCTTGGGTAATCTCTGAACCTGCTCCCCTTTCCAAACTTCCGTTTGTGTGTTGTTTTTCCCCATTAGATTGTAAGTTTGCTGGAGGCAGATATTGTCTTTACTTTTTTTTCTTATTTATATCTTAGTATAGTACCTGACACATAGTAGGCACTTAATAATGTTTGTGGAATTATTGGAGGAGTTTAGCAACAAAAAAGGGGAGAAATTGGATGATAGCTAATGAAGATGGATGGATAAAATGAGGGATTTTGTTGTTTTAATTTTTTAGGTTAGGGAAGACATGGGCATGCTTGTAAGCTGTAGGGAAGCTGTAGAAGTAGACTGTAGAAGAAGTAGACTGGGAGAAATTAATAATAAGTGAGAGAGGAAGGATGACGGAAAAGGAAATCTACTTTAAAAAAAAGATTAGATGGAATGGGATCACTTGTGCATGAAGAGGGGATAGCCCTGAAAAGGAGACAAGTAACCTCTTCATGTAAGAAAAAAGAAAAGGAGATAGTTACAGAAGGCATCTGGGTGAACAAAGATGAGGAGGAGGGGGAAAGAGGGAAATTTCTGAACTGCCTCAATTTTTTTCAGTGAAATATGAATGGGTGGGAGGATAGCTGTGGGAGATTTGAAGAGGAATGAAAAGATTTGGAAATGTCACTATGGCAAATGAGATAGTGAGGTAATTTTTGTTGTTCAGTCACGTCTGATTCTTTGTGACCCCATTTGGAGTTTTCTCGGCAAATATACTAGAGCGATTTGCCATTTCCTTCTCCAGCTCATTTTACAGATAAGGAAACTGAGATAAACAGGGTCAAGTGACTTTCCCACGGTCACACAGCTAGTAAGTAACTGAGGCTGGATTTGAACTTATTCCTCTTGAGGGCTGGCACTCTTTCCACTGCACCACCTACCTGCCTGAGTTGAGGTGATTATGGAAGTGTTAAGGAACTGCCTTGCCACGGTGAGAGCCCAATTAAGGTTATGTTACTTAAATTTGTTGTAGGCCCAGTTATCATGGTTTCATCATTTTCTCCATGATCATTCATTAACACATGAAGAAAAGCTAAGATAGTAGATTGCAGGAATACAAAGATAAGACTTGGTAGACCAAACAAGACCTTTGATAGGATAAAGAGGAAAGGGACTAGAGAGGAGAGAAGAAAAAAATGTAGAGATGAATTCTTTCACTAAGAGGTCAAGATGCAGAAGTAAAGAAAGTATAACTAGTTATAGGAGTAACAGATGGGAAAAGAACTAAGGGATCAAGTGATTGAAGGGCCCCGTGAGGATGAAGAACAGGGTTTGGAGTTGCAAGGCAAAAAAAAAAGAAAAAAGAAGAAATGGCAATAGACCATGATCAGAGAAAAGTATGCATCAATATGAAAAGGGTGTATTTGTGGATGATGCCAAGAGATTTGTATGCTGCTGAAGTGTGGTAGAGAAATAAGTTATGTGAAATGAGTAAGTGGAAGAACTGGGCAACTAAGGTATCTGAGAATTAATATGTCTGTTGAAGTCCCCTGGTATGAAAGCGATTGGAAAGGGGTGAAAGACTATTAGCTAGGCACTGAACTCATTAAGGAAAGAAGGGAAAGGAAATAATCCTAGAGGTCAGCAGAAAAACAACTATGGGAATTTTGATTGGGTAGTAGATATGGATGCAATGAATCAAAGGAGAGGTTGTGCTGCTGGTACAGGGACAGCCTAGAAGTGGCAATGGAGAGCTGCAAGGAGTATCCAACTGTCTCACCTCAGCTAGTGAGTACATGTAATGGTAATGGGGTTTGAGTGAAAGTGTATTCAGTAGGGAAGGTATGACCAGGAAGCAGCCAGGTTTCAGTAAGAGGCAGAAAAATAGGAATGGCAAAGAAAAAGATTTAAGATGAAAGTAGGTTTGTTGCTTATTGAAAAGTTATTTCAGAGAAAACAGTGGAAAAGATGGGTGGTATTTGAGTGAAACTTGGGAGATGGAGGTGCTGTGTTGAGGAGAATAAGGAAACAGCCAGTGAGGAGTTCTGAATCACTAGAATGGGGAGAATAAAACTTAGTGGGAGTTTGCTAGTCATAGGGGAATTAGTTCAGATGGGTAAGCAACATCCCTAGGGTGTCTGGCCAGAGAGTGGAGTCTCTCAAGGCCTTGGGCAGCTCAGATAAGGGGACTGGGGGGAGTGGGGAGGAGCTGAAGAAATGACATGCCCCTTCTTCCTTCAAAAACAGGTGACCACATAGATCAAGTGTAGCCTTTCTATCCTATCCTACTCATCCTTGTGCTCCCACAAGTTTGTCACAGGGAATCCACTCAGTGTGCTGGAGATTTTCCTTTCTTTCTCCTAACATTTTGAGGATACCAGTGAAGCTGTCTGGTTCTCTGTCCATTGTCATTCTTGCTATGGGAACAACCTACCTTCTCATATCTCTACCTATCATCTTTGATGATATCTTTTATTCCTGTGCTTATTGAATGTTCCTCTTTGGTTACATGTTGTGCACTGTTCATATCTACCATGTGTGTCTCTCCATCATGTTCAAAGTAATAACTTACTTTTATTTCTTTGCAGGCAGTTGTAATCCATATCTCATTGCAATATAACAACAATGGTAGGATATATAGATTAAAAAGTTGGATTTTTGTTTTCATAGGAAGCTTGAGATGCATAATGGAACTTCACAATTTCTCAAAGGCAACATATCCAACTCTCCTCATGCTGTTCAACTCTGAACCCATCTCATTGTTCTTCTGTAATATATGTCTTGCATTCTTGAAGTTCAATTTCTATAGGGATTTCCTTCAAACATATGTAGAAATTTGGGCAATAGATATTCTTCATGTACTTAGTCTTTTTTTGGGTTAATGCTCTTTTCCAGAAGACTCTGAAATGTTCTTTGGCTTGATGCAGTCATTACAATATCATCCTCAAATAAAGGCATCTGGTAGGCCTTATTATCCCCAAGGAGTTCTTCTTTATCCTAGTAGTTTCTTTAACCTGTCAAAAATGGAAATGAGGTTTAGACTTGAAATTTAGTCCAAGATGACCTGTTATTGATAAGGCAGGTTGATTATTTGTAATAAACTTTTCAAACCAGTGCTACGTTAGTTAGCCAGCTACTATTAGAAAGTAAACATGATTTTCACCATTTTAGAAACAGGGAAATAAAGGTTTAAAGTATTTAAGTGACTTGTACAAAGCCAATTTAATAAAGCAATAGGCTGCTTGTAAATAGAACCCAAATACTATAGCCAAGTTGTGAAAATTACAGTTCTTCTTTATTAAGTCAACATCAGTGTTTTCTTCCACTTTGGAAGCTTCTACTTTCTTTCTCCAACCATAAACCCATGCAGAAAAGTAACATATAAAAAAAATGCTAGAATTATGTAACATATAGAATTTAGTTATTTGATTCTGGCAGTTCTTTTGGTATTTACATTTCAAGCTTAAAAAAAGTTTGTAAGGTGGTACACAGTTTAACAGATGTTAACAGCCTTTGAAAAGTAATAAAAAGTCTACAATCATGAAAAGTACTGTTATAACTATTACCAATAAAATTCATTCCATGGAATTTTTTTGCATTCCTTTTTTGTCTAATGTACCAATAAATACGTTCAGCCATACATACTGTGAAATAGGTAAGTATAAAGGATAGAGCTAGGAGCAACGTGTGAGTTGCAGTCAGATTAATGTAAAAACTTTCTAATAGCTAATCTGGATGGACGTCCTCAAGTTGATAAAGTAGAAGGGAACTGACTCTGGAGTCTAAACCTGTAGGTCCAAATATTCCATCTCTGATGCTTATTGCCTTTGTGATATTGGATAAGTTATCTGATTTTCCTGAGCTTCTCTTTCCTCATCTCAGTCTCTATTGACATTTACTAACATTTATTAAGTGCTTATGTACCAGGCACATAGGGCAGCTAGGTGGTGCCTAAATCAAATCGAGCCTAGAAGTGAGTCTCTGGGCAAGTCACTTTACCATTTTTGCCTCAGTTTCCTCACCTCTAAAATGAGCTGGAGAAGGAAATGACAAACCACTCCAGTATCTGTACCAAGAAAAACAAAAAATAGGGTCATGAAGAGTTGGACACAACTAAAATATGCCAGGTACTGTATTTGTGACAAGCACTGGGGATACAATTAAGAAAAAGATAGTTCTTATCCTCAAGGAGATTACATTCTGGTGGGGAAGACCACACACGAAGGGAAGCTAAAATAGGGAGGGTGTGAAGAAAGGTAATGGGGGTGGGGGTGATAATGGAGAACTCCAAAGAAGTCCAAAAGTATACAGAGATGAGTGGGAGTTGAAAAAAATGGCTCCTCAAGGAGGGGCTTTGGAATTCATGGCTCTACCCTCCAATCACAGGGGAAGGAGCAACTGATGAAATGTAAGTATCAAGGCTGATTAAATCTTTCAGGAGATGAGATTTTCCCAATGATGAGGCTCCTGGGGACATAATAGGGAATAGTAAAGAAGTTCAATGAAAGTGAAGGGGAATTAAGAAGCCCCTTGATGAGGGTGCTATGTACACCTATATAAGAGATATCCAGAACTGAAAGACTGAATAACAAAACAGTCCAAAAGAGGGAAGAATCTGGGTGGATAATGGACTACTGATATGAGAGGTCTCCTTAAAAGGAGAATTTATAGTTCATGGCTCCACCTTTCAGTCAGAGGGACAAAGGGTACTAATGAGGTGTGATCACTAAGGCTAATTAGACCATCTAAAAATTGAGGGGTCCCTGAGATCTTTCAGCTCTAGATTTATGATTTTCTAAGATCCTAAGAGTTATCAAGTTTCTCTACTTGGTATAGATGGCTGTACAGCCCCAGGTGGAAGGTGGGGATGAGAGGAGGAAGAGTTAGTTCTAAAGAAGATTTCAGTCAAGAGTTTGATTTGATGACCTCCGAAATCCTAGCATAGTTGTATGTTACTATCCTAGTGGCAATAATGTACGCCAGACTGGGGGCAAGTAATCTATCATTTCACTTTTTAATCTTTCCTTGGTTGCCTGTTTTTTTAGTTATGTCCGACTCTTCGTGACCCCATTCAGAGTTTTCTTGGCAAAGATCCTGAGGTGGTTTGCCATTTTCATCTCCAGTTCATTTTACAGATGAGAAAATAGAAGCAAACAGAGTCAATCATGTCTGAGGCCGGGTTTGAACTCAGCAAAGCGAGTCTTCAAAATGCCCGAGCAGCCACTCTAACCATTCCGCCATCTAGCTGTCCTGGTTACCTGGTTACACTTCCTAAATATTTGCTGAACGAACAAAATAATGAATTTATTGCCGTATATGCAACTAATGGCAAACTAAAACCAGTGCAGCCATCAAGGAGCTCGAACACCAAAACGACGGAACTAAAGGCTTACACAACAGAGTTTTCATTCACAGACCACTGCCTAACACAGCACCCTTCACACAGTAGGCATTTTGGTCCACTTCAAAGACGAAGGACGACAACCCACCAGCCAACCTAGAGAAAACCAGTGCACCCAGGAGCTTCCTCCACCTCCCGCCCCGACACAGAGACACACGTGCACACCTACAAGCACAAACACCGATGCTCACTCGTGACTACACTAGACACACTCTCGTTCCCACTGGGGCTACAGAAGAGGTGAGCCGCAAACGCTAGCAGCAAGAACCAGTCCGACCACTCCAGCCGGGGAGGCGAGAGCCACGGGAGGGGCCGGGGTGGAAAGAAGCAGCGGACCGAGGGGTGGGGGCGCAGAAGGGCCTGGCCTGGGAAACTCGGGGAGGGGACGAGGGCGGCGCCCGGGCTCACGTGGGCGGAGAGCAGCTGAAGGTCCGTGCTCGAGGCTTGGCTGTCCTCTCGGGCTGAGTGCTGGCGGCTTGGGAGGAGGAGGAGGAGGAAGAAAAGGAGGTGGCGGTGGCGGAGACGGTGGCGGTGGCTACGCCCGCGGTGCCGGAGGCAGCAGGACGCGGTGGCGGCGGGGACCGGAGGGAAGAGCAGGGAGGACGGGGGCAGCGTCGGACTGGGGACTGAAGAGGCGCGAGCTGCCCGGGGCGCTGTCGTCGGCTCGCCCTCCCTCCCGCGCCCGCTCGCCCGGCCCCGCGTACACCCTGCGGCTCCCCGTGCCCCCGGTGTCCGTGCCCCAGCGCGGAGCGCGCCCGGGCAGCCCCCTGAATGACGGGCGGAAGATTCGACTTCGACGATGGCGGCACCTACTGCGGCGGCTGGGAGGAGGGCAAGGCGCACGGGCACGGAATCTGCACGGGGCCCAAGGGGCAGGGCGAGTACTCGGGCTCCTGGTCGCACGGCTTCGAGGTGGTAGGTGGCTACACCTGGCCCAGCGGCAACACGTACCAGGGCTACTGGGCACAGGGCAAGCGCCACGGGCTGGGCGTGGAGACGAAGGGCAAATGGATGTACCGGGGGGAGTGGTCGCACGGCTTCAAGGGGCGCTATGGGGTCCGGCAGAGCCTTTGCACCCCCGCCCGCTACGAGGGCACTTGGAGTAACGGGCTGCAGGACGGGTACGGCGTGGAGACCTATGGCGACGGAGGTGAGTTGCGCGCGGGGAAGCGCGAACTGTGTACGTCTGTCTGTGTCCGTATGGACGTGTGTGTCCCCAAAAGGTGCTATCGTGTAAGCCCCACTGGCACTTCCCTTCCTCGTCTCGGCGCCAACTAAGGCGGCTGGAAGTGGGGAGGGCTCGGCGCGCGCGCACAGGCACACACACACACACACACACACACACACACGCACACGCACACGCGCGCACACACGGCCACACACACACGTCAGGAAAGCTGCCCCAAAACACCTGGAGCTCCTCATTCAACAATCCCCTGCCACCCCCACCTCGTCCTGCCAGAAAAAGGGAGGAAAAAGTTGCTTTTGTTTGGGCTGGTGCACTTGGGGTCATGGTCTGCCCTTCCCTTGGTCCGGGAGGAGGTGGCGCGTCCACTCCTTGGAGTTACGTGGCTTGAATGTACCTGACATAACGTCAGGTCCTCGCTGCCAAGGGGAAGGCGGGAGAGCCAGCCTCCACCCCCGCTCAGCTCTGGCCCCGGAGAGCTGATATGGAAGGGGACTGTCACTTGAGATTGTCACATTACGTTCCCGATCTGTCCCAAGCACTCCTCCTGGAGAGAGATTGAGCGCACTTGAAAACCCCGAGGCTTGGCGGCTCGTAGGCCCAGTGTATTGCTGTGGAGACCTGTAGTCTTCCCCAGACTGGTCAGGCTTCACACGGTATTTTACTTCCAACCCTGGTTAATTCTTCGAAGTGGAAAACAGATTCCAGTAATGGGGTAAGGGAGTCTCGGATAATTATGCCTCATTAGAATACATTGTGCCTTATTGTAGGCAGCAAAGAGGAGAAATGAACCCCAGCACAGTTTAGTAGAGGGAGAGAGGGGTCCCAGATATCACTTAAACTTAATTCTCAAAATAGTCTCTTAAACTAGCATAATTTATTGCTGGGCTGGAGCTCCAAGCAGGAATTACTTCGTTATTTAAAAAAAAAAGGAAAAAGTCTTTGTCAACAAATGAAAAAAATAGAATTTCAGAAGTAGAAAAATTGAATATCCCTGTCCCTAGCCCAGTGTTACATTGTCATGACTTAGAATTCAGATTACTCATTCACAATGCCAGCAGTGAAATCCCTAATATTTTTTCTGATTGTTGGAAGCTAAACACCATAGAAGGCAATGAACAAACTTACCGTAACTATGTCAACGTGCATATAAACAACCTTGGCAAAGCTGTTAATAAGGCAAATTATTCCTTTATTTGTCATTCGAGTTATGAAAATTTTTAATCATTAAGGTACAAGTCAATTGGTCTGTATTAGAAAGTTTAGCTAAAGATGTCTCCCATATACTTTAACAAAATAATATGGTCTGAATAATAATATAAATTGCTAGTTTCAAATAATTATTGTTTTGAGGCCAAGACAGATCTAAGAATTTATTCTCAGACTTAAGAGCTCTTAAGAGCTGACAGATACTTCAATGAATGCAACTCAAACCCACTGCAGTATCATGTATTGTTGCCTATATGAAACCTTATCCACTTGCCACTTGTCTTACTTTAGAGAACGTCTATAGTGTTTAAACTAGAAGTTCAATTTTTTTGCATGTTCCATATATAAAATGCCCAACCTTTACATTTTAGGTTATAGTGATTATTTAGGGCTTTTCAGTTATTTCAGTGCACTAGGGGGATGGGTAAGAGAAAGATGTGTGGAAGAAGGGTGCAGTGGTTCTTATAAATGGCATTATCAGTTGGTAGGCATATAAGTGGTGCAACAGAGAGAACACGGGGTCTAGTCAGGATGACCGGAGTTCAAAATCAGCCGCAGACACTTTCTAAGCTGTGTGATCCTGGGCAAGTCACCTAAATTCTGTTTGCTTCAGTTTTCTCATCTGTAAAATGGGCATAATAGTAGCACCTACCTGCTAGGGTTGTTGTAAGGATCAAATGAGATTATAATTGTAAAGTGCTTAGGGTGGCTATAGAAAGCGCTGTATAAATATTAGCTATTATTATTAGTTGCCTTTATTAGAGGCTTAAGGTCAGATTGCAAGCTCCGATGTTCAAATATCAATTAAGTCATTACCAGTTAGTTTTCTATTCAGAGCTCTTGGAATAGAATGTGAAATTTATTTGCTAAATGTAATGGGTAATTTCATTACTCCAACATTCTCATGTATTGTTAAAATTTGCTGCGAGTTATTTCTTGTATTTTTTTGTAATAATTGAAATTCTAGGAGGCAGTGCAAAAGTTTGGTAATCTGAGGGAGGAAGAGGAGAAAGTATGTAGTGCCCATAGCTTTATTCATGGTATAAACTCTTGATGAATTTATGCTGATACTAAGGTGCGTTACGTAATTCATGTCTCATTTTCTAGTAAGCACAGTACAAATAATAAAGGAAAATTTTAATATACATAATATTGAAGCCCAAGTAGATATCCATTGTAGCTTTTTATTAAATATCTCCCATTGTACATTGGGACTGTCTTGTTTTAATGTTAATTTTGGAATTGTTTTATTGAGATGCCCCAATATTTTGAAACTTCACCATAGTGAAAAGACATTTGAGAAAGAGACGGAGAGAGACAGACACGGACAGAGAGACAGACAAGCAGAGAGAAACAGAAACAGAGGCAGAGAGAAATGAGAACAGATAGATGATCTATCAGCAACACCATGCTTGCCACAGCCACTGTTGCTGTGTACAAATGCTGCTGGTAGATCTGAATGAAAGAGTATTGACGTACTTTTTGTAAAGGTACTCTCAAGATACAAGATATTATCCACCCTGAAAATATTTTTCAAAGCTTTTCAGATCCTTTGAAATACGTGTGATTTATAAACAGAATCAGACGGTAGATCTATATTTGCTTTCTTTTGTCTTTGCACATACTTCCATCTGTGCCTTTAGCCATGTAAGCACTCAATGCATTCCATTAAGTTCTGTGGTTATTTTCATTTTTTTTTTAAAAAGCAAGGTACAACATCTTCATCCTACAAATTAAGAAACTGAAAATCAGAGAGGTTAGGTGATTTGTTTATGGTTATACAGGTAGTAACTTGCAGAACCTAGATTTAAAGGAAGGTCTTTGATTCCAAATTCAGGGCTCTTTCCACTATACTTTGCTATATATTATAATAGTTCCATAAGAAGAATTATCTCATGACTTTTCTTAAAAACCAGCAACACAGTTGAATGCTGTTGAGGCTACAACATTTTATCTGAATAGGAAATGTTCTCTAAGAACTCCACATGATGATTAAAAATAGGATAAAACTTCACTAATCAATTACTTAATTTTAAAGCACCTCTTTTTCTTAGATGTCTTCTTACTGATTTTGACCTATCAGGGTTCATAGATTAAGAGCTGAAAGGGAACTCCTAGGATGTCTAATGTAGTCCATCCCCCGTTGTTTTATATATGAGGAAAGTGACTTGCCCAAAGTCCCATGGGTAGTCAGATCAGAGGTGGGACATGAACCCTTGTCCACTGACTCCAGAGCCAGTGCTCCTTCCGCTGTACAACTGCCCAATTGCCTAATGCTTTTTGTGCACATTTTATTATTTTTTCATTGGGTTTCTACCCATCATAAGACATTACTCTTAAGAAAAACTTGGAAGGAGCTATTTCTACTAATTTGTAGCATACATGTAACAGAGAAGGGTTAGAATCTTACTGTGATTGCAGGTTGCTTTGAGCCAAATGCTTGCCATAATCAAGTGAACACAGTTTGGAATGCTTTAAACTAGAAAATAGGGTTTAGTGAAAGAGCTGAACTAACAGTATTGTACATAATTTGTTGTATCATTATTTTTTCTGAACATGTTTCTACACTTGTAAAATTGTTTCTAAAGCAGTAAGAGAGAAGCCTTTTCTTTTTCCTAGTTTCATTTATCATGTCTTTTCTAAAGGTGAAATGTATCACAAAGTATCACTAAACAAATTTTTAAAAATCAGCTCTATGCATCAGCTTTTCTATGTTCCATATACATAACTATATAGGATGTGAAGTGTGCTAGTAGAGTTACCTAGTAGTTCTATACAACGTAAGTCTTGTAATTACTATTGTTGCCTCAAGGCATTTCCAGGTTTAAGTTGTCTCTTTTTTCTTGAAGTATGCCCAGGTTATTTAACAATTTCTTGATGAGGTAAATTATTCCAATTTAGTCAAATAACAAACCATATATGTTGTAGTTTTGGCCTTGAATTTAAAAACACTAAAATAAAGTCTTTTGAATATTTGTTTTAAAAATTCATCCTTTACATCTATCAGCATTTTGGGAATTATTCTAGGAAAAATTAACTTTGCTTTTCTTAATGTTTTAAGTTAGAATAGGAAAGACATTTCAAATGCATCTTATGCAAGAACCACAATCTATGCCATATTTTTAAAATATTTTTAATCACTACCTCAGGTTTTATCATTATCCTAAATGTCTTAGACTGTATACAAAAGCAAAAAAAAAGGAGTTAAAATTTCTACACAATTTTGCCCCTCATTCTAAGAACACTCTCGCATGCAGTAAGTGGTTTCTAAATTACTATGTCCAGTAATAAAAACTCATAATACAAATGCTCACCTCAGGCCATCATTTTCATAGTGTTATTATGTATATGTGACACAAATTCATATATGACAGATGAGAAATTCAGTCATTAAAGTGGACAGCCTGTGTGGCATCTTGGAATTATAGAGGCTAACTATCAAAAATGGTGAAAGAATAAATGTTTTTTACATTTAGGATTTTTAGGATTTTTAAGAATGAGGATTTCTAATGTTATGGTTATAAAGCTAAAGAAAGGTAGCCTTTCTTTATATAAGACTACAAACATAATATATTTATGAGCTATGATGAGTAATATGGTTGGAATTATCTTTTTAAAAATAGCTAAAATATTCCTTAATTTTTGTTTGGGAGAGTGGATGGGTGAGGCCCTAGAATTTAAGAGATAGTGTATTCCATGTATAGACTCTCTCTGTCCTATTTAAAAGAGTTGGCTTTGATTTCATCACCCTAGGAAAAAAAAAGATTCTGATCAACACACAAAGATAATAGAGTAATTGCCCTGGTTTTTACATTCTCATGGGTATCTGTTTCCTTCTAAGAACCAAAAAATATATGTCACAATTAGGTTATAATTTTGATCTCCATTATTGATTTTCATAAATAGAAGACCTTGGTTATGAATTACAACATAGAATTTAAAGTGTTTCAGGTAACAGCTCAATATTGGAAACAGACATCAAAAAGTGCTTTAGAATTGCTAAAGCCAATTTGATGCATCCCTATACTTGGTGAAAATTTTTTTTTTGCTTCACTTTAAACAGATTGGTTCACTGTTTTATGTTATCTAAGTTGTTGGAAGTATGGACATGTATGATTTTCTTTTATCTTAAATCAAGTGAAAAAGTAGAAATGACCACTTTCAGTGACTAAATATTGAATTGAAAATACATATCATGAATTGAGCCTTTTATAGGGAATTAAGGTCAATTGTATTTTGAATAATCTATTTTCTGTTCGTCTACAGAGGAAATTTATTTAGAAGATTGCAAACTATAAGACAAGATAGTACATATTTATTCAGTAACTGTAGGTAATATGACTCCCAACAAAGAATTTGGGGAATTTTGTGTTATGTTAAAAAGAAGTGATCCCTATCTTCAAGATGGGGAGATAAGATGAAAGGAATGTTAGGTGAAAATTAATTAGCATGTGCATGAGTACATCTAAATCTGTATCTAAATATACACGTATGTATGAATGGATGTTATTTAGATAATTTGAGAATGCCTCACAAACAGATGGAATTGGAATAGCTATTAGAAGGATGGTAGGACATATGATTCTGCAATGGGTTATTAAATAGATTTGTACCAGTATTATGAGGAAAAAGAAAGAAGAAAAAACTTAGGCACAGGAAGAAAACATGTTTGGAAGACAGTAACATTCTGGAGATGAGAACTAGGAAGGGAGATAATTTAATAATTGGTTCTGACTAGATTTGAATGAGGGAAAAATTTATTTAATTGTTGCTAATGACAAAAAAAAAAGCTATAAGAGGTTTGCAGCAGATTAGTGAATAATGTCATCTGGGTTCTGACTAGAAAGATGCAAAAATGAAACTGTTCTTGCTTATGGGGGAGGGAAACATGTAGCAATATAACTAAATGCAAACAGGGAATAGGTAGAAGGCCTCTCTGGCTGGAATGTAAACTGTGAAAGGAAGTGATGTGCAATACATCTGGAAAGGTAGACTAGACCTAGATTTCAAAGGACTTTAAATGCCAAACAGAAGAATTTGTTTACTCCTAGAGATAATAGGGAACCACTCTAGTTTAGTTAGCAGAGTAATATGGTCATATCTGTGCTTTAGGAATATCAGTCACTTTGGACTGAAGAGATACTAGAGGGAGGGAGATCAATTAGAAAGGTATTGTAGTAGTCCAGGTGAATTCTAGGAGCCAAAATGAGGATAAAGGTATTATATGGATGGAAAGATGTGTTAGACCGGAACAAGTGCATAAGAAAATAATATAATTTAGTAAATGTTTGAATGAGAGGAGAAAAGTGATATCAAAGCTAGGTGAAGAGGACAGTCTGTTCACTTGAGACGATTATGTTAGTAACTTTCACATGGGGAGACTCTATAGATAGTAAAGGGTGCGGTTAGGGTGGGAGGTATATTTCTGGGAGTTGCTATGTGCTGGTGTATTTGAAGCCATGGGAGTGAACAGATGAAATATCTGAAAGAAGGAAAAGTTTAAGAAGCCTAGTGTTGAATTTTGAGTAAGACAGACTAGAGGAAAGAGTCAGCAAAGGAAACCCCAAATACTAGAATCAAGATGAAATCTAGAAGAATCATATTTGAGAAACTCAAACCAAAGAGTTTGTTAAGGAGAAGGTGAATTTTTTTTATAATTTAAGCTAGGCTAAATCTCACACTGGAACAAAATAATCCCACAATTCCCCAGATAGATTTTGCATAAATATTGTAGCAAAAATGAAAGGAAGCCCTTATTTAAGATCAGTAACACAATGAATATAAAGTTTCACCTTTAACTCATTCCCCTCCCTGCAAAACAAACAAAAAAACCTTAGTTTTGTTGTTGTTTAGTCTTGTCCAGCTCTTTGTGACCCTTTTTGGGGTTTTCTTGGCAAAGAGACTGGAGTGCTTTACCATTTTACCAATGAGGAAGCTGAGACAAACAGGGTTAAGTGACTTGCCCAGGGTCACACAGCTAGTAAGTGTCTGAGGCTAGATTTGAATTCAGAAATATGAGGCTGGACCCTGCCCTCCACCCAGGGCACTGCCTAACTGCCTGAAAAGCATAGTAGCTAGTAGGAAATCCTAATCCATGTTTAATCTTAATAAAAGGATTGCTTTCTAATTGAATTATTAACACAAAACAGTTCACAGACAGTATACATTTCTTATCTTCTCATTCTTCCTGCTTCTCTAGAGGGAGTTTGGTCTCCCAAACTTAAAGCTTTTTATCATTTGAAAGCAGTTTTTGCTCTCTAGTAGATGATTTCCCTATTTTAAGACATCTAAGGCAGCCATCAGTGTAGAGATCTTCTAGTATGGAAACTCCATCCACCACATCTGTAATTTACAGAATTAAAGGTTTGTCTGGGGTAATGAGAGATTAGGGGATTTGCCAGAAGTCACACAGATGGTATTTATTAGAGGGGAAATTTGATATTAAATCTTCCTGACTACTAGACCAACTTTGGGCCCGCTGTTCTGTGGTCCGTTGTTCTGTGCCATCTCTCATGTTTAAAGTTATATATGAAAAGGCAATTACTAGGTTTTTGAAAATAAGACAAAAGTTAAAGCACTAAAACTGACATTTTAAATTACATTTACAAAGTAGGCCAGAAAGTAGAATAGGTGTTACAATTTAACATTAAATTTTTTAAAAATCTCTAGGCCTGATTATACCCATTGACTCTTTTCTCCCACGTGTGTTACAAATTTATATTATTGTCTCTTTTTACTGCTAAATCTAGCAAAATTAATTGTGGTCATAGATAATTTATTTTCATTTCCTTTTTCCAGACTAAACTCATTCTGTGCTTTATTTACCTTGGTCTTTCAAAGGTACTTATCAGGGACAATGGACTGGAGGGATGCGACATGGATATGGTGTGCGCCAGAGTGTACCCTATGGCATGGCTACTGTGATCCGCTCACCCCTTCGAACATCTCTGGCTTCTCTACGCAGTGAGCAGAGCAATGGCAGTGTACTCCATGACATTACCTCTGATAGCCCAGCTGGAACGAGAGGTGGGTTTGTCTTGAATTTCCATACTGATGCTGAATTAATGACTAGTAAGAAAAAAGGAGGCTTATTTAGAAGAGGATCCCTCCTTGGTAGTATGAAACTTAGAAAATCTGAATCCAAGTCATCAATCTCAAGTAAGCGTAGCTCTGTCCGCAGTGATGCAGCTATGAGCAGAATTAGCTCCAGTGATGCCAACTCAACAATTAGTTTTGGAGATGGTGATTGTGATTATTACCCAATGGAAGATCACGTTGATGCTACAACAACAGAAGCTTATATGGGAGAATGGAAAAATGACAAACGAAATGGTTTTGGCATTAGTGAGCGCTCAAATGGGATGAAGTATGAAGGAGAATGGCTCAATAACAAGAGGCATGGATATGGATGTACAGTGTTCCCTGATGGCTCAAAAGAAGAGGGAAAATATAAAAATAATGTTCTGGTCCGTGGAATAAGGAAGCAGCTTATACCAATAAGAAACACAAAAACTAGGGAGAAGGTGGACCGAGCCATAGAGGGTGCACAAAGGGCAGCTGCTATGGCAAGAACTAAAGTGGAAATAGCAACGTCAAGGTATGTAATAGCAAAATAAGTATTTCACCAGGTTATATAAGCAATTAGAATATGCTAATGATGTGATTCTGCTAGGGACATCTTTTAAAAGTTTCTAGAAATACTAAGTACAGGTGAAACAGAAAAATAAATATTCTCAAGTAATGGGAAGATTATGTCCTTACAGTTTTAGAAAATCTGGTTTCTGTTGCCAAAAAGATATATGTTATAAAAATTCTCTTATTTTAAATTGCCAGATTACCAATTAATGTTGTAATAAAATTTAATCAGGTTCCACTTTTATGTTCAGCCACCAAAAAGTTAACTGTCGGTGCTTTTAGGAACACTGCCAAACACAGAACATTTGAAATACTACAATAGGGGGCAAGTATTCTATGTTCCAGGAAGACAATATTGATCTATTGAGAAAGGTATCAAATACAAACATCCATTTTCATTTTTCTGCCTTGAACAAAGAAGAGCTCTGTAAAATTACTCATGTAGAGTATTCGTGTAACCCTAGTGAAGAGGCAGAATGCCTTCTCTTTCATTTACAGAGAAGAAAATGGTTGATGATATTGAGTTTGGAGAACAGAAGATGGAAGTCCAGGTTGGCTGGCAACAGTCTTCACAGTGAAATGAAAGGCTAAATCATGTGCTATAAGCATTAAGAGTAGAGTTGGAGAAAAATGAAAAGATTTAGGACATTGGCTGTGGAAAATTAGAGATGGCATTTGGTGAGGGTAAAAGATTGTTGTTGAGTACCAGCAAAGGTTCATCTGAAGCTTTGTGCCATGAATATATAGCACATGGCATCAGCTGCATTTAATGATTTTCTCTCTTTCTGTGATATTCTAAAGCCCCAAGAAGGAAAAGAAAAATATGACAGAAGGGATGAGGATCTGAAGGTCAGAACTGTAAGACAGAGAGGCAGGGAATTCTAGGGTAATAGAATTAAAGTGGAAGATCACTGGGGCACAAGGGAATAGAGGGATAAATGAAGTATAAGGAAGATGGAATGGGAAAATAAGGATGAGCCAAGGAAAAAAGATGGATACATGTAGTGTTAAATAAATTTAGTGTAAGAAAAAAATGAGAGGTAAAAGAATAGAAGGTTGTGGTGAGAATAAAGAATTTCTGAGCTGTGGATCTTAGAGGTTTTGCTGTTCTGGGAACTGATAAGGTCTAAGGTGTCACTATGCCTTTCTATGACTGAAGTGTGTATAGAAATCATTAGCACTGGGGAATTTTATGTTCAAATTGTAAAGGGGTTGTTAAGATGGAATATTTAAATCCCCACAAGACACAGAAAAAGATGGAGTGGAGAGAGACTGAATCTGGCACTGATGTGAAATGGGGGCAGATATTTCTCTCATAGAATTGTTGAGTCACTGGAGAGAATGCATTTAAAATACTTTAAAAATGTTAATGTATATAAATTTTATTATTGTCAATAACAGCATGGACCTCAAAAGAGAAAAGAGGTTATTGAGAATTTGTAGTAGAGGAATGGTCTTGAAATAACAACGGGGAGCCAAAAGGTAAGGCTGTCCTTTTTCAGATACTTCTAGTTTGGGGAAGTTGAAGAAATAGTTGGAAAGAATATAATAGTTTAGGAGATATGCAGGTTATATTCAAAAGGAGGAAGTTCAAAAGAATGCGTCAGGGTGAAATATTGGACACTTGAGATCTGAAGAGACCTCTGACACTTACTAGATAGACTGCATATGAGTGCATAAGAATGTCCTCTGTAAGAGCTTAATTTAAAAGGGTTGATAAGAGAATGAACAAATCTAGAGAGTATTTGGAAAATTCTTTTTCCCAGTGTAATTATCGTAAGTTTACATTTTCTTATCCCAAGTCAGAGTAAAGTGGGACTGGTCAGGGTTTCTTAGTGTTTAGCTCTTGGCAGCAGGAGGAAATGAAATATTTTAGGGCAACAGTCATAGTCCTCAGTGGAGGTGAGCTTGTTCCATATTCCCTGTATCTCAAGGTCATTTCTTCAGAGTTTCTCAAATTCCTCATCTCTTTATTTTTATCTTTCCTTGCCATTTAATTTTCCTGCAATCATAAGGTTTTATGTTGGTTTCATAGGTCAAATTTCACTTCCTTAATTCACCCATGGGTGCTTCTAGTTTTACTACATCATGTTGCTTTTAGTAATGATTAGCAATTACCAACAACATTAATCTTTTGATTTTGTTAACACTGCACCTCTTTTTAAACCTAATATCTTGTTTTACTTTTAATTTCACACCTGGAAATTTTTCAGCTGATTCTTACCTCATGGACCTAGTGATATATTAGAAGCAGCAAGTGTTGGGCATATGGAAAAGATGTATGTGATAGGAATTTAACCAAAAGATTTTTATATCCTTATCCTATTTACTTTCTTTAAAAGATTAGCTTAAATTTGGGGAAATTAACTTGAATGAGGAAAATAAGTCAGAAAATAGCAAAAGCTTGTGTCAGATTAGACCTGTAATCCACGGTATTTAGATACTTATTTGAAATTACAGCCTGGGCTCTTGGCAGCATTGACTTTAGTGATGCTCTTTTTGAAGTTATGGGCACAGAACTCTGTTTTGTATTGTTTGAGGATCTTTGGTGTACCTCTCAAAAAAGAAAACTCAGAATGTTCTTACCAAATGAATTTTTTTATGATAATAGAAAAATGTGGTTTCATACATTTTCCATCGTATGATTAAGCTAAGTATATAATTGATCCGAGGGGAAAGGAAAGAGTCAATAAAAATGTATTTCCTCTGGTGTTCACACACTCAGTCCACACTTTATGCTCACCTGTGGTGCCAGGCAAGGCAAAAGTGTCAAACCCACAAAACTCCCTGGGGCTGCCTGAACTAGATTAAAATATAATTGGGAAATATTTGAGAAAATCAATAAAAATCCAATGCAGCATAGATAATGTTCATTTGTAGTATTCTAAAGGGCCACTCAGGACACAGGAATCCATTTCTATTTCTTTGATATTGCTTGTGTAAGACCTTATACTTTTATCAATTAACACACATTTTAAACATTAAATTTGGACATTTAAAAGCTATCCTGTTATACTTGACTCATATTCTTCATTTCCTTTTTCTCCCATATTCTTTGCCTTTATTGTATATATTACAGATGTGAAGGAATGGTATTGTTTTTATTACCTGTTATGATTTCAGTTCAATTTCTCTGTGCAGTGTCCCAGCCTTTATATTTCTGTATAGGCTTTCTTAATTTTGTATATTTTGTATGGCTTTCTTAATTTAAAAAATAAAGAGAGATAGAAAGGGTGGAAAATGTCTTGCTAGAGTTTCTGAAAATATTGCTTGGGGGAAAAGATACTATGTACATTGTTGTCATTATGCATTATTATAACATTTTGTTGAGTCAAAATTTCCAGTTAATTCTTCCCCTGTTCATCTAATGGCTATTAGTTTGAATCTTGTTCTTGAAGGTACAGAAAAATTAAGCACTTCGGATGACATGGTTAGAAACCAGACTCTCTGGCCACTTTCCTGCTGATTAAACCACTAGGTCATTCTCTCAGTAAGAGAGAGGGAAATCAATTAGCAGCTATTGATTAATTTATATTTCGCAGTTCATCCAGTGGTTGTATCTAAAAATATTTTAGCTTTAACCTCCCCCACACTCCAAGGATTTTATAGTTCATAAACTCAGAGAAGAGCCTCTTCATTACTTCCTTTCATATTTTGCCTTAGAGTCAAGTTGACTTTTGAGGAGAAATTGCTCTTCTGAATTATAAGTCAATGATGTTTATCTGAAAGATGTACATAAGAGTGACTTACTACATCAGGAGGATAGTCTGAGAATGTAAGCCATCTACACTATAAGCAACTTGTGGATTCTGAAGTAGAGAATCAACATGGAAAGCTAATCTATCTCTGTGCTGTACACAAAGAGAGTTTTCCTCTGAGGATTTTTGAAAACATGCTTCCTGATCCATGAAAGGAAGTTACTTAGCTTAGAGGTATCTAGGTGGCTGGAGCACCAGGCTTGCAATCAGGAAGTTCAAATGCTGCCTCAAATACATACTAGTAGTCTGACATACCAGTTGGTCACTTAACTTCTGTCTGCTTCAGTTTCCTCAACTGTAAAATGCAGATCATAATAATTACCTATTCAACAGGGTTGTTGAGAGGATCAAAAGAATATATTTGTAAAAGTGCCTAGCACAGCGCCTACACATAGTAGATGTTCAACAAATACTTGTTCCCTTCCTTTATTCCCTTCCCACTTAACGTTTGTTAATTAGCATTAATTGCTAACTAATAAGTAAAAACTATTTGCAAGTAAAACCACAAAAGAGTCAGGTAGTTAGCTGTCCCATGTAGCTTTTCCCTGTTTGGTGGGTCTCTTTTATTTATCCAAAAGGTAACATTTATATTAATAAGACCCCAACGCAATAACTTGTTTCTCCCATGGTATTTTGTTTTGTGTCTTTGGAGTTACTATCAGCCCTGGTTGAAAAAGGATGAATTTTGAGATGGTCACAATCTCAATTAGAAGGGATTTCAGAAGTCATATAATACAAGAGGGAGAAGAAATATCCTTGGACTATGTAAAAAATATTTAATTTAATTCTCTTGATTCCTACACCCTGTTAATAAATTAGAGAGAAAATCAGGAGCTCATTTGTTTCCATGAAGTATTGTTGTTAGGTATATTATCACTATGCTACTGCCTTCTAACGTGCCAAATTTATTAACTGAGATGCCTTAGGAAATAATTTGATTGATGGCTAATGTGGACTGGAAGCAAAGATAATCATAGAATCTTAGAGCTACAAGGAACCTAGTTCAACCCCATCATTTTCATGATACTATTCTTACCTATTTTTACTCCTATCTGTTCAATTTCTCTGTCATCTCTATTGGACTAAGGTCCACGACATGCTCACTAACCAAATGTGTCCCACTAAGCTCTAGGGAAAGCATTGGAGCCAGGAATACCTGGATTCAAGTCTCCCATCTGACACACAACAACTGTGTGACCCTGCCAAGTCAACTAACTTCTCATTGCCTCCAAGCAAGTCTTAGAAGTAAGCTGGAGAATAGGTATCGATCTGCATTGGCAGAGTGTTGCCTACTTAACTGGTACTGATAAAATTACGGTCCAATTAAAAAAAAGAACAAGGGGAAATTAATGAAATAATAGTAGTACAATCTGAGCTTTACATGTTCTGAATATTGGGTGAAAAAATCCATACAAGGTAGAAACAGAGGGTTATATAATAAAAGGACTTAGGGAGAGGGATAATCATCAAGTAACTGAAGAACTCCTTGATTTTGGCTGCAGTGTCTTGGTTGTTCTAGAGAAACTAATGTTGAAAAATAAGCACAAGGCATAAGTAAAAGGCATTTTCCAGTTAAAGAGAGAGGAATGTCATGTTTTTCTAGCTGTATACTTGTTATTTAAAGGGGAGAAAAGAGGAATAATTATATCCAATGTGTCTTACTTGGACTTCTGTACATTGATTAAAATATGACTTTCATTTCTTCCTATGCTATGTAGTACTTTCATTGCAATAATGGGCCAGTTGGCCACAGGAGGCCAAGCATCCTATGGAATGGAATGTAGAGTAGTGGCTGGTAGAGGGCCTGGTTTCTGACTCTGATTCTGTCACTATGTCATTGGAAATTGTTAATTTTTGTGTGTGTATGTCTCCAGGAATACAAGTAAAACTAGTAACCATTAGAAAGGCATGAAGAGAATTAACTAAGAACTCTTGACTATAAAATGCTATTATAATCTATAATGGCAACAATGTACAAAGAGATTTCTTTCTATTCCAATATCAGGAAACCCTAGTTGGACCTCTTTTTCCTGCCTCTTCAAATTAAAAAAATCCTTAATAAACTAAAACAACAGAAATCTAAAAATGAAGACACTGTATAGAAAAACTTAGTGAAACCATAATAGTCTATGTTTAAAAAAAACCTGAAGTAGACAATAAGTTAAAGAATCTCGGAAGAGAATTGAAGAAAACAAGTCAAATATAAAAAGAGAGAAGGCTACTGAAATGTTGTAATATTGTATAAGTACAGCTTAGAAGTTGCTAATAAAAGCATTTGGATTTCTACATTTAGTTCTACATAATTAAAGCAAAGTAGAAAGCTATAGCATTAATCAATGTATTCAAAAGAGTCTAAATAGCCAATCCATTCAGAATTTCTTTCCCAACTGAGCAACCCTGCCTGTCTAAATAGTGCTGCTTTTTTTTCCATTGCGTCTTAACAGATGTAGCCTAAACATGTTGAATAATGTACATGTAAGCATTAAAATCTGTTAATAGTTATAGCTGGACTGGTTCTTTCGGTGGCTGTTAAAATTAACCTATCTATGACAGCGATGGAGGGATTGATGTTATGTGCCATCAGCTCTATTTAGAAAAATAACAAAAGAGTTCCTATTGCCACCACCACCACCCTCCATTCATGTTGTACTTGGCAACAACGTCTGAAGAGCAGACAAGGAATGGAAGAGGGTCAGGATAAAATGAATTGCCTTTTGGTCATAGTGGCTTGTCCTGTGGCTAAACTTTTTAAAATTGCCAATCTATTTAGATTTCCTTGGAATTAATCACATAAATTAAAACTTAACCATTGTAGACTAAAGTATAAATAGTGCAATGTATTTTTTTTTGGAAGATTTTTAAAATTCTTCTAAAAGAAATTTCACAACTCTTCACAACTAAAAATAACTTTCCAATTAATTTAAATACATAGATTATGGCCAACAGGAAATTACAATTAAAATCAATTAAAAGCTCTTTCTTTGACTAGAGATGTTGTGCTTTCTCTAGGTTTAATTTGGTGGTGGGTGCTTCTAATTTGTGTTGTATCAGACATGTTGACCACTATTTAAAGACTGATTTCCTTGTTTGTAATAATTTATTTTGCCATGAAATCTGGTATTCATGAATAGAAAAGATGGAAATGAATATTAAAGGTACAATTTTCCTTAATTAAGTCAACCTTGTTAGCATTGGTTATTATAATGACAACACATCTAAGGAAGCAGTAGCTCAAGATTTAGGCACCAACTTAAGAAACCAAGCTTTCCTTAATAACTATACAATCCTTACATGTTACAATTTACATGAGTAACTCTTTTATATATTTGTAAATTAAAGGAATCAAATGTTTTTCCTTTAATTACTTATTCAAGCTGTGATGACTTTAGTTCAGTTTTTTACCTCTGAATATCATTTTAATATTAAAGAATAGTCTGGAGAAAAATATGCCAACCTAGACCTTATACAAAAGATCATATCATATGATCTTAAAGAACTCTAACAGGAACATGATGAACATTTTTTTATCTTTTTGAAAGGCTATTTTGTGTTATAACTCCTTCATTTAAAAAAAATAATCCATGCTGATAATTATAATTTGACATGTGGAGGCAATTTGGAAAGGTAAATAGAAATCCCTGGCAAGATTAATATGCTAAATTTATTTTTTTCATTTATTATTCATCATTCAGGCTTTCTAACATTCAAAGCCCTTACTGAGTCAGCATACATTATAGATCCAAAGTGAACTTGCTACTACCATGAGGTACGAGACCTAGTCTTGCCAAGTTATTTTTTCTTTGTGAACATTGTTTTTATTGATATATTTTCTTCTTATAACATCTTCATTTCTAAATATATCCCTCCCCTCTTCCCTACCCAAAAAATTAGTAGAGGGAAGAGACAGCTAAACTAAACTAAGGAATACATCATTTGTGTCAGTGTCTGTAATATTACACATTCCACATGGTTTCTCACTTCTGCCAATAAGGGAGGGAGGCATTCTTGACTCGTCTCCAGGGATTTTGTTCAGTCGTTTTTCAGAATCAGTTATGTCTCATTCTTCATGACTCCATTTGGAGTTTTCTTGACAAAGATACTCGAATGGCTTGCCATTTCCTTCTCCAGCTCATTTTAGAGATGAGAAAATTAAGGCTAACAGGGTTAAGTGACTTGGCCAGGATTACACAGCCAATAAGTGTCTGAAGCCATATTTGAACTTGGGAAGATGAGTCTTCCCAATTCCAAGTCCAGCGTGCCATTTACCTGCCCCTACCAGGGTTAAGCTTGGTTATTTTGACTACACAGTTCAGTTTTGTTTTGTTGTTCTTTCCATTTGAAGTGTTTAGTAATTATGCATATATTTTCTGCTGAATTTTTCATATTCATAATTTCTTGTAGTATGATAATATCACATGACATTCATGGACCACAAAATGTTTAGCCAGTTTGCAGTCAATGGACATCAGTGTTGTTTTCTATTCTTGGGTAGCACAAAAAGTATTGCAATGAATATCTTTGTGTTTATGGTATCTTTCTGTCTTTGACTTCAGGATATATGTCTGTCATAATCTCTGGGTCAAGGGAATGAATATTCTGGTCACTATTTTTGTAACATAATTCTAAATTGCTTTCTAGAATGGTTGGGTTAATTCACAGCTCCAACAATGTAGATTTCATATGCCTGTCTCCCTGCAGTTCTTCCAACATTCACCACTTCTGTTTTTGTCATCTTTGCTAATTTGTTGTGTGAAGTGAAATTTTAGAATTTTAATTTGTATTTCTTTTATTATTCGTGATTTAGAGCTATCTTTCGTAATGTTATTAATGGTTTCTTGCCAGATTATTTTCCTGGAGCAGTATTTTAAAACACATTAATAACTATTATATATTGGACTTGTACTATTTCATTTCCCACCACAACCAGAGAAGGAATAAGAATAGTTTGAGCAAACTACCAGTGATTATATCAGAGGATAGAGATGACCCTATTACCAGAGGTGGTATTCAAGACAGTGCCAGTGATAGCCCTTGAGACTAATAAGACAGGTGAAAACTCAGGTAAGGGAGAGTTAAGAAAACTGAATTTGTTGTTCCTTTCTTAAGTCTGGAATTCCTGGAGACGCTTGAGGTCATAGTGGGTTTTATACATGGGCGTGTGTTTTAAATGCATTCTATTGATGACAGTTGAGTTGGTGTTTAGTGGAGTGTAAAAAGATATGTGCAATTCTAGTACTCCTTTCATGAGCATATGCAAAGATTATTCTTTAAAGTTACTGTTAGATGACAGTTACTCTGAAAAGACCTGAGGCTTTAGTGGACTGTCATAAGCCCAATATGAGGTAACAATGTGAATATGGTAGTCCAAAAAGATAATGTGATTGTAAGGTATGTTAAGAGAAGCTTACTGTCTGAGATTAGAGGATGGTTAGTCTAGCTGAATTCTTGCTCTGGTCAGACCATATTTGAAGTATTGTGTTTATTTCTGGTGCCACATTTTGGGAAGGATATTGAACCCCAGGCATGATGGAGCATGCGTATAATCCCTGCTGAGGAAGTCAAGGCTGGTGAATTGCTTCAGCCCAGGAGTTTTGAGCTGCAGTAGAGCTAAAGCCAATCACATGTTTGCACTAAGTCTGACTTCAATACAGGAAACCAGCCCTCAGAAGTTGGAGTGGGGGGAACCACTGAGTTGCCTGGGGAGGGATGTACTCGTCAAGGTAATTAACTGAGCTTGTCAGAATCTTTGCTCTGACCAGCAATAGGATTGTGGCTACTCTACATCCAGCCTGAACAAGATAGCCAAATCCAGTTCAAAAGAACCAGTTTGGAGGACTAGGGGTGAGGGGTGGGGAGGTTGGAGAGAAAGATATTGATGAGGTAGAGAACGTTCAAAAGTGAGTGAGTAGACAAGTTAAGGATTTCAAGTCATGTCATAAGAGAACTGCTTGAAAAACTGAGGATATTTAGCCTAAAAAAAAGACTCAAGGAGAATATGATAGTTGTTTTCTGGAAGAGGTCCCAGGGAGCAGAACTAGTAGTAATAAATGAGGCAAAAGTTATAGAAATACTTCATTACAATTAGAGTTATATAGAAATGGAAAGTTCTGCTTCAAGATGTAGTAGGCTCTCCCACCCTGAAAGTCTGCAAGCAACGGTAAGGTGGTATGTTGTTTGCACCATCTTTGCCATCTCTGTGATCTTTTCCTTCATCCTTCAGGATTCAAGTATAGAAGAAAAAATCAAGAAATTAGGATTAATAGGAGATAAAAAGAGAAGAGAATGAAGAATGAAAGGAATTGGAAAACAGAATGAGAGATGATTTAAGAAGAGGCAGTTAAGTCTCACTGACAGGGCCAAAGAACAATCTGTGGTTATGAATATATCTCAAGTATGTAGGATTTTAGCCCTACCCCATTCCACCATCAAATCTACGTGAAGTCATTTCTCAATATAAACAGTAAATCCCCAATAATATTTTTTAGACACAGGAAAAGAAAATGAGGAGGGGAAGAAAAACTAGACAGGAGACATTATATATTAAGTATTATTAATTTGGGCCTTTAAAAGCAAACCATGAGTAGATAAACAGCTTTGAGCCCGTGGTGTAATGACAAGATATTGTATTAACCACAGTAGACATTGTGTTAGAGATTGGTATAGCAACTTTTGTATGTACTATAAGCTTTGCATATTAATACAGTATCATTGAACTTAATTCTCCACTCGTCACCAAAGGCTGGCCATTTCCCAAGAAAAGTAGAAAAAAACTACTCTAGATCCTCCCAAGTACCTCTTGTAGTTGAAATGGACTATGGAACTTTAGAAGAAATTCATTTTTCTATCTGTGTAGTTATGCTTTCTCCCGTATAAAAGGCTTCATTCGTGACCATTTCCCCTTTAAGGGAATAATTCTTCTATATAATGCTGTGATCTAACAATTTGTATATAATTATGTGGTTTAGGAGCACAGGGCAGAGGATGATACTATTATCCCAACCCTCATCCTTTCAAGTGTAAATTTACTAAAGTCTGTTTTCCAAGTCAGGTTGATAAACATGCAAAAACCATTATATTACCTACTTTAATTTTATATATGTATATGGATGTGTGTGTGTGTGTGTGTGTGTATCAGCATCAGCATCATCTTCTGTTGCCATGTATCACAAACCTGCAATGAATACTTTCCTATCAGAATTTATTGACAATCATACAACTTCCAACTTATTCACAAATGTAGGCATGAAAGTGGCCATTTGTCCCAGTAATTAGAAGGGAGGAAGACTAGTGTATTCTGACAATACAAAGGCAATCTTGGATTAGAGTACTTCAGAGGATTCTGCAGCTATCCACATGTTTAGAACATTTAAAAATATATTTATCTTAAATTATCCAGCCACAAACTTTCTTTTCATTTAAACAGCGAATGTATCTGTACTCAGAAAGCAAGGAACAAAACGCCCTGCACAATGTAAAGACTGCAGTCAGTCTTGAACTTAGGAGTACTGTTTTAGAAACACTGGAGGAAAGGGCCTGATCGTAAAACTGTGACACACTGGAACGATTCAGCCATAGAGACGCAAGCATTGTTACAATGCTTCCTTCAGCAAAACGTATCTCATTGTGTCTAAAGGTATGAATTATAGCGCGTATTTCATTTTGTTTTACTGTAATTTACATTTATTTCAATTGACAAATAATTTTCTTTTCCTTTCACCTACCACCTCTCCCCCATTAAAAAAGAAAAAAATAAAACTCATAATATATGCATAGTCAAACAAAACAAATACCTGTATTAGGCATGTAAAAAAAAATCTAAATCTGTACTTCAGGTCCATTATCTGTTGGTTACAAGGTATATAACATGTTTCATGAGTCCTCTGGAATTGTGGTTGTTAAGTGTTCATCAAAAATATTAAATCATAAACAATATTTCAAGTATATATAAGTATATATATAAGTAAATATATAGTGAAATTTTTTCATATAGCCTTTTTTTTTTTTTTTACTATATTTGTAATGTAAAAAAATCTGCATGTGGTATTGTTTGTGTGATGAGACTAATACTTAATCAAAATGCTTAGTGCCATCCATTTAAAATTCAGCTGTGGCCTATAGTAGCTGTGGTTCCCTGTGAGTGGGAGAATTTAATGTGCATATTCACAGAGCTTGTACTCTCTCCTCAACAGAGCAGCTGCGGGTCAGCCAGACTATGCTGAATTATGTGCTCTGCACACAACTTTCCATTATGGATTAAGCTGACTCTACCAATCTCACTTTACTCAAGACACCAAACTGGACACTTGCAAGACTAGTGCCTTGCAAATCTTTGAGATGCTTTTCTTATTATAGATGAAATATGAACATTGTGTTTAGGAATAGGATCCAACAAATGCCAAAGGTATTTATGTAAGTTGTTCAGCTTTAGTACAAAGACTTCCTAAGTATGAAAGCAAACCAGATTTTTTAGTCATTTTGTTCCTAGGTCTCAGTTGTCGCGATGTTTTATATATGTTAAATTCACAATAAGTATTTAATTCAGGTTTTAGTTGTGAAAGAATAAAAAGTGCTAGAAAGGGCACACAATTAATACTGAAACTAATTTCCCTTATCTTTTCTGTGTGTATAATAAAAGTAAACTAATTTAACCAATTACATTTTATAATTTAGTCCCTTTTATGACAATTCAGACTATTCTAGAGACAAGTAAATATTTACCTTTTATAATATTGTATTTAATAGTTTAAATGGGAAAGTTTTCCTTATTAAAATACATTTTTTTCAAAATTTGCTAGCAATTTGTGTGTGCTGGACTTCAATCTGATTTTGTTTTCTTAGTTAACTGTTTGTTTATTCTTCTACATTAGTGGTTGGCCAGTTTTCTCAAGTGGCATGCCAGGTCTTAATTTAATCACTTCTCTCTGTCTGTTTGGAGGGATTGGTGCAGCAAGTGTTTGGGGAGCCTGAACTTGTTGGCAGAGGCACTATTAGTCAGTCAACAAGCATTTATTAAGCATTTACTATGCATTAGGCACTGTGAATTCAAAGAGAGGCGAAGAGAATTCAAAGAAAGGCAAAAATTGTGCCTACTTTTAAGAAGGATGCATTTTGATGGGGAGACACATAAAGTAACTAAGTTACAAGTAAGATTACCTAGAGCTAGAAAATAATCTGAGAGGGGAAGGCATTAGCAGTTGGGGTGGTGGATGACTTCTTTCAGAAAGTGGGGCTTGAGCTCAGTCTTGAAGGAAGCCAGAGAAATTAAGAGGTAGGGGTGAGGGAGAAAAGCATTCCAGGCATGGGGAACAATCAGTGCGAAGACGTAGAAATGGGGAATGGAATGACATATTTGAATAATTTCAAGTAGGTGGCCCTGTGACTAGAATGCTGGGTCTGAAGTCAGGGAACTTTTCTCCCTAAGTTCAAATCTGGCCTCCGATACTTACTAGTTTTGTGACCCTGGGCAAATCATTTTACCCGGTTTGCCACATATGTCCTCATCTGTAAAATGAGCTGGAGAAGAAAATGGCAAACCACACCAGTATCTTTGCCAAGAAAACCTGAAGTAGGGTCATGAAGACTCAGAAATGACTGAAAATAACTGAATGACAACCATTAATTGGATTACAGATTGTATGAAGGGAAGTAAAATCTAAGAAAATTGGAAAAGTAGGAAGAGGTCAGGTTTTGAAGTGGAGGATGGTTGGAGTCAGAAGAAACATGTGGAAGAGAAACCAACTAGAAGGTTTGTGCAGAGTAATAGCTATGTGAGTAGGAAATAGACAACAGGTTTAAGAGATTTGGTGAAGATAGAAAGGATAAGATTTAGAAATGGATTGTGTGTGTGGGATGAGAATAAGGAAGATGACACCAAACCTGTGACCTTGTGTGACTAGGAGAATGGTGGTGCTCTTGGCAGTAGTAAGAGAAAAGTTCAGAATAAGGGAGGACTTGTGGGAAAAGATAAAATTCTGTTTTGGACATGTTTTGTTTGAGACAATAATAAGAGGTAGCATCTCTATCACTACATATCTATGTTATCACTTAAGTATCTATAATTTTTGCAAAGTGTTTTGCATATATTATCTATCTCATTTAATCACCACAATAATCTTGTAAGGGAGATATTGTCATCCCCATTTTGCAACATGAGGAAGCAGAGACTGAAAGAAGTTGGATACTTATAAGTAAGTATGTGAAGCAGGATTTGAACTTGGCTCTTCTCATCTCCAAATCCATCACTTTATCCACTATTCCATCTAATTGTCAAAGGGATATCCAGTTCCTGATGTCCTAAAGGCAGTTTTTGATGTAGGACTGGAGATCAGTAGAATTATTAAGGTTTGATACATTGATCTAGGAATCATCTGCATAAAGATGATAATTGAACCTATGGAAACTCATCAAATGAGATAGCATAGAAGGAAAAAAAGAGAAAAAGACTCAGGATAGAGTCTTGAGCGACACTAATGGTTAGTGGGTGGGATATGATTAAAGATTTAGCAAAAAACTAAAAGGTCAGAAAGAGAAGAGGAAGATCAATAGTGAGCAGCGTCACTTAATATATAGAGGAAAAATACTTCAGAAAAGACCACCAATTCAGGAGACTTAATATAAGAATAGAAGATGAGACTCACTCAGCTTTACCATGTACATGGCCAGCAGAAATGTACAATTTAGAGATGAGAGATTGTTTAATCCAACCAATGAGTCATTTCTTTTCATTCCAAATTCACCTCTTTCCACTATATCTGAGGTTCTTAACCTTTTTGTGTGTCTTGGATCTCTTTTGTAGTCTGGTGAAGTAAAATGCCCCTTCTCATAAAAATGTTTTAAAATACATAGGACCACAATGAAAACCAATTATGTTGAAATATAGCTATCAAAATATTTTTTAAAAAACAAATTCATGGACCCCATGTCAAGAACTCCTGCACTATATTATATAACCTCTTAGCCTTGCGATTCTAGAGGTTATATATCTTTTGTCAGCTTTAACCTTTGTTATCGGTTACTTTTGGCAAGGAAGGTATGTGACATAAGAGGAAGAAGATAGCTAAAGGAAAAATGTCTACTACTACTGCTCCTCCCTACTCCTGTTCCCTAAATGTGAAGGAAGCAGGTGATTCAGAAAGATTAAGTGCTCATCAGTGAAGCCTGGGTGCACAGAGGATAAACAATTCCAAAGGGATCTAGTTATCACTATATTTTCCAGGTCCAATTTCCAGTTCACTTTTATAACCTACAGAGAAATGAAACTGATGAAATTTCCCTCAAAATCTTTACCTTTTCAGAATTCATAGAGACAGAGCTGACTTCATGTGGTTCTGTTCCATTTGGAAGAAGCCGCAGAGAGTAACATAAACTCAAACAAGAGATAGGATTCTGATTATCCTTGAATAATAAGGTCAGCCTAACTTATCATACCTGATATGACAGACGTGCCTTTTTCTGCTGCCTTTAATCTCTACCCCAAAGCCACAATGGAGACAGACCAGCATTTCCTTGGTACTCCATTATAAACTTTCCATGTTCACTGTTCTGTGATGTCTAGAAGTAGGGCACATCCACCCCTACTTTTATTCAGCATTGTTTATCCTTGTTCTCAACAGGGATGCTAGAAAAGGAAGTAGGAAGAAACTAAAGACTTTGCCTTTACAAATTCACCTACAGAGGCCCCTTGACTTGTACATAGCTTTCCATAAATCTGGCTGCACAACTACTAAAAATCATCTTGATTGAGTGATGACATAGGTGCCATGGTTTTCCAATTAATCAAGAATTTTTTAAGGGCCTATTGTGTGGTAGGCACTGAGGATACAATGACATAAATAAAACAGTTCCTGCTCTCAAAGAATCTTACATTTATTGGGGAAGACATACAGAATCTGACTTCTAGCTGAGATAATTATGGAAAAGGTGGAATGTGCACGGGACCATGAATCACAGAGCATCAGTAGAGACCCCAAAAGTCATCTAGTCCAACCCATTCCTAAAGGATAACCCCTTCTTTAACATACATAATAGCTTTAGTTTGAAGACCTCTTAAAAGGAAGATTTCACCACTTCTAGAGCAAGCCCATTCATTTTTTAATAGCTCTAATTGTGAGGAAGTTTTTCCCTACAGCAAGCTCAAATCTGCCTCTTTATAAATTCCATATGTTGTACCAAATTCTATCCCCTAAGCCAAAAAGAACAAGTCTAATCAATATCCCCTCCACATGGCACTCTCATGAGCTAATACACAAATTAAACTTTTTTTAAAAAACCCTCAAAATTCTCAGTATGTATCGATGGATTGTTCTATAAATTTTTTGTAGGCTATTTGAAAACTTTTTGAAGGTTTTGGACTAATCACTGATTAGCGGACATAGCTGTCACTCCCAGTCTTCCATTCAGCACATAATTTCTGTTTTGGAGAGGTTTGAGAGATCATGGGGATCATAGAAAATGCTTAGTCCTCTGTCTTGTTGCTCACATGACTCAGAAGTTCCAGGTTAATTCTCAGTTCCTTCAGTTGACCCACATGTGGCATGATCTGAACTCCTTTCATTGTCCTGGTAATATTTTCTAGCTTATCAATGTCATACCTTAATATGCCTAAAACTGAACAGAGTATTCCCTATGCATTCTAGCAGAGTTAGCAAGATGATTATCTATCCTTCCCCCTCCCACTCTAATCCTAGATATGTTTCATTTCATGTAACCTAACGTTACATTTATAAGCCTGTGTGTGCATGCATACATGCCATATCCATCTGTGAACTCCTATTGAATTTAGTTTATTAAACCCTCATTGTTTTTCATATGAACTTCTGTCTAACCATGTCTCTGCAATTTTATGAAGTTGATTTTTTGAAGATGTTACAATTATTTGTTTAGTTTTATTAGACTGTGCCTAGTACTTAAGTCTTTTGAGATCTTATAGTATCCTTTTACAGTCAGTCTGTAAGTAAAATATTCCCTCCTGGACCTCTGTCATCTGAAAATTCTATAGGCATCCTTTATGCAAAATCACAGAATTTTATAACTGAAAAAAAAAACCTCAGCCTTCTAATCTGTCCCATACTTAAGAGGAATGCCCCCTTTAACATTTCTGTCAGTTGATCACTCAGCCTCTGATTAAAGACCTCCAATGAGAAGTAAACCACAAACTTCAGAACCAGCCTGTTGCACTTTTGGATAAGTCTACTTGTTGGGAAGTTTTCCATGCCACTATATCCATCCAGTACTCCTGGTTCTACTTTCTGAGGCTAAACACAAGAAGTCCAATCCTTCTTTCACGTCAGTCCTTCAAATATTGAAAGGCTGAAATCGCATTCTGCCCTCCCCATTAATTTCTGCTCTTTGGGTCTGCACATTCAGGTAATACTTACTTCACCTAACTTCTCTATTGTCTAACCCTCTTTCCTCCATTTTGCCCAAGAGAATATCATGTCAGACTGTCAAACACTGTCAAAAATCTAGGTAAGTTATAACTGTGGCAATAACTCTGTTACTTCAATTTCCTCATCTCTACATAGGAATTTAATTAGATTACTCAATCTAGACAAGAAGCATTTGTTATGTATTTTCTATTTTGAAGGACAGGGCTCCCTTCTAGCTCTTACTTTTCTACAGATCTTTCAGATTAACTTCTGTATTAGAATGACTTGGGCTGCTATTTAAGTTAAGTTAAAACCTACTCCATGTCACTTTCATCATAATGTTTTCTTTGCTCTCCTACCTGACCATGATCTCACCCTTTCTCAGATCAGATCTCTTGCAATACTGGATTTATTTGTGTACTGAAAGCAGGCACCATTTCATATTCATCTTTATACTCCTTAAAACTAAGCACAGCTCATCATTACAAAGTACATCCGTAATAAATGCTCACTTAATTGAATTGTAGGAGTTTTATTGATTTTTCTCTTCAGCTTTCAAACAGAGGATTATATATCATTTATGTTAGAATTGTTCATAACTTCAGTGGGAAAAAATTTAGGAAAATGCATTGAGATATGCCAAACAATACTTTTGTATGTGTCTGAGCCAGTGAGAAAGTAGCATAAAATGCAGTGTTGAGGAAATTTATTTCATTTTTATGTTCATCAAACAAGGATCTCATTGCTTTATGTTTTAATTCTTGACTAAAATTACTGAAAAACATGTGATACCTTTCACTTTGATTACCTTCTCATACCACATGGCAGAAAATTTGGCTTGTTCTTTTATCTGTTCACTTTTTAAATGTCACCTATATAGTAAGACCTTTACTTTAAAAAATGAATATAATTTAATTCTTTTTATCTTATGTCTTTGTCTTAGCTTTTATGTTCGTCTTTTTTAGATAGACATTGGCAGAACAGTTTTTATTCCATTTTAAAGGCCCAAGTAAAATTGGATATTTTTTGTAGTGTTAAAGTGAAGATTAGTCCAAAGTCTTCCATAAGTTTTCAAATAACTCACCAAGAATTATGAAACAATTCACTTATACAAATTTAGAATTTTGAGAATTTAAAAAAATATGGGATCTGTGTATTAGTAATAAGAACTATCACATATTACCAGCAGTGTGAGTGTACTTGGTTTTATAGCCATCAAAGCTGCCACCGGTTTCTTCAAAATCTCTAAGATTTTCATCAGCGAATAAGATCTAGGGCAACTAAGAAGCTTAGAAATCATCTGGTACAACATCTTCACTTCATAGATTTTTTAGGGGGAGACCTGAAATAAACCAGTCATCAAGCATTTATTAAACACTTACTATGCCTAGGCACTGTGCTTATTCTTAGGCTTACAAAGACAAAAGTGAACCAGTCACTGCTATAGATTACTTTTAAGACCCTCACATAACAGACACAAGGTCATCTTGGCTGGGAAGGCAGCGGCAGCTGGAGGGACCAGCAAGAAGCTTCATGCAGAAAGTAGCACTTGAGCTGAGTCTTAAAGGAAGCTAGGGGTGCCAAGAGGCAGAAGTGAGAACAGACAGTCTATACAAAGACATAGAGATAAGGCAGATCATTGTGAAGAACAACAGAGTCGATATGGCTCTAATATAGAGTAATATAAAAAGAAGACTGGAAAGGTAGAGAAGGGGGCAGGCTGTAAAGACCTTGAAATGCAAAACAGAAGAGTTCTTCTGACTACTAATCTAATGTTTTTTCCACTAAGCCAAGTGTAAGCTAATGTGTAAACGGTGATTAAATAAAATTATAATGTGTTAATGTGAACACTTCCTGCATTGTATCATGTGGGTCATATATGTTTAGAGCATTTACATTAGCTTACTCCCTCTCCAAAGGCAAGATGGGGCAGTTTTTAGTAGTACTATTTAATAATGATAGCTCAGGTTTATATAACTCTTAAAGTAGGCAAAATGCTTTACATAAATAATTTCATTTGAACTATACAGTGGTTTTGTGAGTTCAGAACTATTATTGTATACTTCACAATTCCAATGTCATAATGTTGTGAGAATATAAAAAAGAAAAAATGTTAATGTCTCTTTATGAAAAGTAGTTTTATGTGCACATTCCCCTCACCCCATCTTTGACTGCTTTTATGCCCTCATTCTTAGAAAATCATTGCCAGTGTTTCTTCAAGGAAGTATTCTATTAGAAAATGCAGTAAAATGTCACTGAGGCAATAAGAATAATTAAAAGGAAACATCTTCCCTCTTATCTGTTGCTTTTATTGTGAGTCATTTCCATTGCGTCCAACTCTTCGTGACCCCATTTGGGATTTTCTTGGCAAAGTGGAGTGGTTTGCCATTTTCTCCTCCAGCTCATTTTATAGTTGAGTAAATGGAGACAAAAAGAGTTACTTTACTTGCCCAGGATCACACAGGTAGTAAATGTCTGAGGGTAGATTTGAACTCAGATCCCCCTGTGTCCACTGCCAGTGTTCTATACACTGCATCATCTACCTGCCTGCTCCTCCCACCTAGAAGCTTGCAAGCTAGTTCAAAAGAAAGTTTGCTAACTGCATAAGGCAGGCTGTGATTAAATGCCAGAATGAATGGCACAGAGAGAGTAAGGGCTACATGAGTTAAGAAGTTCCAAGAAACTACATGGACATTATCCTGGTTAAACTTCATTGGGTGGGGATCCTGCTGCCTTGAGGCCACATGTGGTCTTCTAGGTCCTCAAGGGCAGCCCTTTGACTGAATCCAAACTTCACAGAACAACTCCCCTTAATAAAAGGATTTGTTCAGTAAAACTTGGACTCAGTCAGAAGGCCACAGCCAAGGACCTAGAAGGCCATATGTGGCTTAAGGTCACAGGTTTCCCACCCCTGGTTAGTTCATGATACTTTATGAGCTTAATAGAATAAAAATAGATTTAAAGATACCTATAATTCACAGTTCTCATCCATCCCTAGCATTCTTCTCCCCCAAATGGCCAGATCTGAGAATTTGCTGTAATTGAAATGAGAAATGTTCTCATTTTAAATTTAAAAGTATGTTTACCAACCTTCTGCTTTTTTAATGGAGAGGAGAGGGAAATATTTGAGGTTTTTATGTTTCCTTTCAATAACTTTTCAGAATTGATGATAACTGGCATTTATAGAGCTTTAAGGTTTACCAGGTGCTATATGTATATTATTTCTTTTAATCCCCAGTTGTGTTTTACTTCCTGGGTTTTGTTAAGCCTCTGCTAATTTGTATAAATCTGTCTAAACTAAAGTCTTTCTATTCACATTGTTTATTTAGTATCCTGTGTGCAAAATGCTTGAGTAGTCTTGAAAGTAAAAAAAGTAAAAGTAAAAGAAACAGTTATTAACAGGAAAAAAATGTGTTTGTATGTGTGTGTACGTGCACACACAAGATTTGTTTTCAGTTTAATATTATCTCTTTTACTATCATCGTGTTTACTGTTACTCTTGTAAACTAATAGAAACTGCAGAACACTTTTTAAAAGAATGTACTTTTCCTCTTCCTTCCCCCAGAAAGGACAACATAATTTGTGAAAAGAAATGGTGGCGTGCCATACCAATTAAACTACCAGACAATTATTTTCTAGAGCTGGATAAAATAATATCAAAATTCATTTGGAAAAACAAAAGGTCCAGAGTATCAAAGGGACTAATGAAAAGAAATGCTTGGGAAGGTGGCCTAGCGCTACCAGACCTCAAACTGTACTATAAAGCAGCAATTATCAAAACCACTTGGTATTGGCTAAGAAACAGAGAGGTAGACAAGTGGAATAGACTTGGCACTCAAGATGCAGTAGGCAAGGAATATAGCAACCTTCTGTTTGATAAACCCAAGGACCCCAGCTTCTGGGATAAGAACTCATTGTTTGACAAAAATTGCTGGGAAAACTGGATAACAGTGTGGCGGAAATTAGGCATAGACCCATACCTGACACCGTACACAAGAATAAAGTCCAAATGGGTACATGATTTAGGTATAAAGATTGATACCATGAATAAACTGGAGAAGCAAGGAATAGTGTATTTATCAGATCTATGGAGAAGGGAAGAATTCTTTACTAAAGGAGAGATAGAAAGCATTATGAAATGCAAAATGGATAACTTTGATTACATTAAACTGAGAAGTTTTTGCACAACCAAACCCAATGCAACCAAAATCCAGAGGGATGTAGTAAATTGGGAAAGAATTTTTACAGCTAAGCTCGGGGATAAAGGCCTCATTTCTAGAATATATAGAGAACTGACTCATATGTATAATCATACAAGTCATTCCCCAGTTGATAAATGGTCAAAGGATATGAACAGGCAATTTTCAGAGGAAGAAATTAAAGATATCTATAATCATATGAAAAAATGCTCTAAATCACTATTGGTTAGAGAGATGCAAATCAAAACAACTCTGAGGTACCACATCCCACCTATAAGATTGGCAAACATGACAGAACAAGAAAATGATAAATGTTGGAGAGGATGTGGGAGAGTTGGAACACTAATTCATTGTTGGTGGAGCTGCGAGCCCATCCAACCATTCTGGAGAGCAATTTGGAACTATGCCCAAAGGGCTACAAAAATGTGCATACCCTTTGACCCAGCAATATCGCTACTAGGACTATATCCCCAAGAGTTCATAAAAATGGGAAAGGGTCCCACATGTACAAAAATATTTATAGCAGCACTCTATGTAGTTGCCAAAAACTGGAAGTCAAGGGGATGTCCATCAATTGGGGAATGGCTGAATAAATTATGGTATATGAATGTAATGGAGTACTATTGTGCCATAAGAAATGATGAACAAGAAGACTTCAGAGAGGCCTGGAAGGACTTATATGACCTGATGCTGAGTGAAAGGAGCAGAACCAGGAGAACTTTGCGCACAGCAACGACCACAGTGTGTGAGAGGTTTTTCTGGTAGACTTGGAATTTTGTAATAACGCAAAAACTTCTTATAAAAAAAAAAAAATCCCAAAGGTGGTTCTCAAGGCAAAATGCCTTCCACACTCAGAGAAAGAAATATGGAAGTCATTCACAAAATGTAGCAGATCATGTTTGTGTATGTGTATGTGTTTGTGTATCATGTTTTGATTTGTTATATGATTTCTTTCATTTATTTTAGTCTGACTACATAGCATGACTATAGTGAAAATACACTCAATAGGAAAGTATATGTAGAACCTATACAGAATTGTATGCAGTCGTGGGGAGGGAGGGGGGTAGTGGGGGGTAGGTGTGGGGGGGATAAAATCTCAATTGTATGGCAATGATTGTTAAACATTAAAAAATAATAATAAAAAAAAAAGAAAGAAAGAAAAATTCTACTACCCTAAAAAACAAAGAAAAAAAAAAGAAATGGTGGCTCTGCTTGGGTCAGTGTTTTGTGTTGGGCTGAAAGGAAATGATATTCATTCATATTGTACAGATGGAAGACTTAGGCACTAAGGATAATTACAGGAGCTGGACAGTTCCTGTCAGTTTTAGATAACATGACTTAGTTGTTGAATCACCAGAACTCAAAATTGTAAAATCTAAACCAACCTGTAGTTAAACAGGCAACTCCTTTGACTAGTATCTACTTCAAAAAATGTCACCGATAGCCATATTCAAATGAATGTACAAAAATTAATTCTAAAAACAGATTAACATGACTTTTGAATTATGTCATTCAAGATTATCCATACTTTCCTTTAAAATGTTTAGACAACAGTTATGTTTTGTTTTACTCTAGTATATATAGAGCAAGAGCTACTTCAGAGAAAGAGTTAGATCTGAAAGGAATGATACAAAATTATAATCCTTCCAATGGTGGGTTCAAATACAGCCTCTTAATACCTAGGTGACCATTAACCTAGTGACTTGACTTCTTTGGGCCTCTCCTCATGTCTAATATCCCTTCAAGCTCAAAATCCATGATCTTATTAAAGGGAATAATTTTGAGTTCTGAGAAACTGAGTTAATATGATAAAAAATTTGAGGTCAGTCTTTTTTTTTTTTTTAACATGGTAGTTTGTGTTAATGGAAAGCACTGGGTTTGGAAATCAGGGGAGATCTGAGTCTGAATTCAACCTCTTACCTTTGTTAGTTGTTCAGCCATGCATAAGTCACTCTCTGATCCTCAGTTTCCTCATCTGTAAAATGGGGATAATACAATCTATAGTACTAAGCCCAGAAAGTTAGTGGGTCAAAGGAGAGAAAGAAAAGTGCTACAAAAATGTTAGTTAAAATCAATAGAGTACAGTGGAGAAAGAGTAATGTGCAATCTGAAAAGTTGATGAGGAGACTACCTAACTTATCAGAGTGTTAAATTATAAGTCTTGCCTTGTGGACATGTAAAGCCAAAAAAGAAGAGGAAGAAGGAAAAGGTAGTGATCAATTGGGGGAGGGAGAAAGGATTTGTGGAATGATAATTTTAGGGTTCTAAGTCTAGCAGACTTAAGATCACAAGATTTGAGGGATATGATGATAACTATCTTGAATATGTCAGTTTTGGATAGCTGGGCATCCAAGCTGAAATTTTCAGAACCAAGAAGGATATTGCTAAAAAATTAAATTTGTTCAGGTGGTAATTAAAGAAAGGCATTTACACATCTGTGTGTCCAAGAGGAATGAAAAAGGATAAGCTTCAGATTATTTTTTGCAGAAATTTTCACTTTCCCTTCTCTTCCTCCCCAATAATTAATGATGGACAAAGTGAGGGCAGAGGGTGCGAGAGAAGAAAAGAGGAAAGTATGATCAGAGGTGTGAAGAGAACAAGGGAAAATGTTCCACCATCCTGAAATCAAAGTTAGAAAGATATTAAGAGGATCAAGAAGTAAAAATGATGAAAAACAGAAGGATGAAAAGATCATTTGATGAAATTGACTACCAATTATGTGAATTGTTAGTTCAGGAAAAAAACGTCACAGTTAAGATTTTAAAAATTATAAATACCTGGAAAATGCCCTGGTTTTCCTTAGAGGATATTAAAAGAATATAATATGTAAATTGTATGAAAAAACATTTATCAAGCATTTACTATGTACCATTTGAAGACAGTATGCTGGCCTCTAAGATAGAAAACCTTGCTTGCAGATCAAACTGAGAGTTCATATAACTTTCTAGTAGCAAAGTTTAAGTAAGCCACTTGAAAATTCTGAACTGCAATTTTTTCTTCAAAAAAGTGAATGTGGTATCCAAAATGGAGAGGAATGGATGTGTAAGACATTGGCACAGTATCTTGTTCCTCAAAGGAAAAAGAATACCAAAAGAAATGGAGGATCCAGACAAAGTGATTTATTGTGCTTGCTATGTTCAGTACTTTCTACAATCTTCCTTTCTACACTCTGTTCTGACACTTTTCAGGTTAATTCAGTCCTTTGAAATAACCTTCTCATGATTCCCTCTTACTCCAAGAGTAAGTATATGAACTGATAAAACTGTATGACCACAGACAAGCCTCTGGTTGCATGTCAGAAACAATTGAGTTTCCTTGATTTTCAGGGTCTCCAGCATCTGAGAATAAAGAATCATCCTTGAAAATCTCCTTTTCCTGATAGTGAACAAACTTAATTCTGACAGTACATTGAAGGAAGTGTCATGCTGGACAGGCCAAGTTTTTTGTTGGAAAAATATTATATATACACCTGTATCTTCTTGTGTTTATTGTTTTTAAAATTAAAATATTTCACTTGATGCTAAATCAAATGTAATGAAAAACACAGGAACATTTTCTTCAAAAACTTTTTTTATTCTGGCAGCACTATAAAATCTTGTAGCTTTCATTAATCATTCTTTGCAATTATGTATGTCCACATATGTATTTGGTATAAATACATAAGTAAAACTTCCAAACATTTCAAAATTATATGAAAATTCCTTTTTTTCTTTTTGAAGAAAGCTGGAATTTTGGTTTAAATGAAATTGACAGTGTTTATTTTTCATTACCCTGTGTAGAGATTTAAAGCTTGTTAACTTGTATTGTATAATTTGTTTTGCTCACAGGGCTAACAGGTCTGTTACATTTCAGAGTTGGAGGCCCAAATGAAAGCAAACAAAAATTTGAAGAGAACATTTTTTTTCAGATTTTTCTATTTTGCTTTTTGCCTCCTTCCCCTGGCCTTTGCTGTTCTAGGTTTAACTAGTTTTTGCCTTCTGCATACCAAGGTCCACAAATTGATTTTTAAAATTACTGTACCTGTCAACTATGTAAAGATTGAGATTGGCTGAAAGCACAAATTAAAAACTGGAATGCAGAAGACCAACACTTAGGAAGAAAATGCTCACTTGTGAGCAACAAACAGGTGGGTTTTTTTTTCTACTCCTTGTCATATTTAGCCAGTGGTAAGCACAGAGTAAGTGTTCAGTAAATATTTCTTATTTAGATAAAGTTCTGTCTTTTTTACTGATACAGAAAAATGTAGTGCAAAAAAAATTTAGTACAACTGTATAAAATAAAATTTCTATATGTCTAGTGTAACACATTGAAAATCTGCTCATATATTAAAACCTAATAGTAAGGAAACAAGCATTTATTAAACATCTACTTTGGAAACAGTATTGGATTTGGAATCAGAAGGTCAGAGTTTTAATTCTGTCTTGGTCATTGACTTCCTGGGTGATCTTGAGCAGTTCATTTCTCTGAATCTCATGTAGTGTTCATACTACTCCTTGTCTGATGGATGAAGTTCAGAAAGGTGAAGTCACAAAGAGAGTAAGTCTGCCCACTACCTTGAGAGGTACCATGGCATCCATTTATATGACCACCACCCCATATCAAACCTTCATTGCCTCTCACCTGAACTGTTGCACTAATACACTACCTCCTATCCCAAGTCTAATTCCAACGTGGCCAAAGTGATATTTGTAAAGTACAGGTCTCACCATGCTTAACAAACACCATTGGCTCCTCTATTAACTCCAGGATCAAATGAAACATCTCCATTTGACCATTAAAACCTTCACATCCTAGCTCCAACCTACCTTTCTAACTTTTAGTCCCCTTCACACTGACCTTATTCCAGCTGTTTTATCTTAGGTCTACCTTCTTGCTGTTCCTCACACACAACACTTCATCTCCTTCCTAGGTCCTTTGCACAGTTTGTCCCCCAAGTGTATCCTCTCCTCCCCTCTGCCTCTTAGAATTCCTGGCTTCCTTCAAGGTTCAGCCTATGTAAGGCTTTTGCTGATCCCTATAGCTACTAGTAACACCCTCTTCAAGAATGCCTTTTATTTTGTATATATCCCTTCTGATAGAATAAGTTTTTTAAAGGTATGGACTGTTGAATTTTCATCTTTCTATCCCTGGAACCTTGCACAGTGTGTAGAATGTATTACAAGCTTTATAAATTCTTGGTAACTGATATTACATATCTTTCAGCCATTTAAGGATTTCTAATGTTATATGGCATTAATATGGTCAGTAACATTCCATCAAGGAATCCATCCTAATTCAAAAATTCTGAGTCCATGAAGTACCTGTAGCAATTAATTATTTCTTGAGTCTTGAGATAGCTAGAAATACCAATCCATGCTTCAAGTAGGATAGGATACAGGATTTCAGATAAGTACATATGAAAAAACTAAATTTATGGTGGATAAATGAGCACTTCTGCCTATAGTTCCCCAAAATTTTTCCAGTACTCTAGTAAACTGTGGATATAGACAAAGACAACTAAATTAGGGGGAGTTTTCTGGTCAGATTTTTATAACTCATGTTATCTTCCTTTAGGTGGTGAGAATAACTTGATATATATGGTCTGCTGTGGAAGTTTAAATAGCTTTATGCTTAAACATCTGTTTCTTTATCACAGTCCTCAAATTGATGAATAGAACCTGATTACACTTCCCTTTTCAGCACTTTTCCACTTCATTTTGCTTCTCAGGCTTGCTATGCCTCATTTTGCCTCAGTTAACCTGTTCTGATGAGCTAGTTCACTTAAAATAGTGGAGAAAAAAATAAATAGAAAGGTAGGAAATTTCTTGTTCCGCTGTTTTTTTCTATTACAATGTTATGCAAACCAAAATGAGTGTAAAAACTGAGAGGTTTCTTGATTACTCAGAAGTATTTGTGTATCTTTTTTCTACTTTTTTCTCCCAAAATTCATTTAGGGAAGTAACTAAAACCAAATTCCTCATTATACTCTCATGAAAAAGAACAAATTAGCAAATAACAATTAAAAGCCAAAAAGACATAATCCATTGAGTATGGGACATGGATGTAGGCTCACACAGCTTCCTGGACTTCCTTAATCTGTCTTTTAAGACTTCTTTCATTTCTCCTTGTATGGTGGCAACAGGATCATTATTTTGTTGGCCCAGAATACAGAAAGCAATTTTTTCAGAGTATATCAACTACTGGTATAATAGAGAGATGTTTGAAAACCAGCATAATAATAGAAAGAATAAACTCATTCCCTTCAAAAGTTTTTGTTGTAATCTGTACTTGAATTTTCATTTTAGTGAAAAATGTAATTAATAGAAACAAAAAAACTTTGTGGTATAGTGAAAAAAGGCCAGGATTTTAGTAGTCCCCACTGGTTCTAGAATCAGTTCAAAGTCCACTTCCAAAACATACTCCCTGTGTGATCTTAGGCAAGTCACCCCCCTAGGCCTCATTTTCCTCATCTGTAAAATGAGGATACTGCTCTAGGTGGCCTCTGATTTTTTTTACAACCTTCCTGCTCTAAAACAGTGTTTCTGCTTACCAGCCATGCAGCCTTGAGCAAGTTCCTAAACTCTGTGCTTTGAATTCCTGATTTGAAAAGTGAGGTTATCTGACTTGCCTAATTCACAGAATTGTTGTGAAAATCGAATGATGCTTATGGAAAGGGCTTTTAAATGTCATACGAGAGCATAATGTTGTTTTATTACTAAATATGTTAGAAGACTAGAACTTTTGGCTAATCAGATGTGCTCTCTCTTCCCTGAAAAGAACCATATTATATGGAACAGTTGTGGTGTGTGTGTGTGTGTGTGTGTGTGTGTGTGTGTGTGTGTGTGTGTGTGTGTGTGTGTGTGTGTGTGTATGCCTTACACTGTGGCAGACTCACTAACTTGTGAAGAACCTTTAAAGCCAATTTGATTTTCTTTCTTTAAAGAACCAAATACCTGTATTAACGGAATTATCGCTGTGCTTCCACAAAGACAAACATTTCCCTCATGATTTAATATTGCTTAAATATATGTATAGTAAGATTTTATTAAAAGACTTATATTGGTTGCATTTTTTACTTTTCAACCAGCTATTCATCTATCCGTCTATTGCCAAATTGATCAAATTATAAAATCTTCTACTAGCAGTATTTTTATGAAATATTCTGAAAGATTATGAAGTATTGTTAGGATACACATGCTCCCTTCCCTGATAAAATGTAGTTGCCTTCAAAGCAGGAACTTTTTTTTGTATTTGTGTCCCAGTGCCTAGCACAGTGGCAAACAGTTGCTGCTTAATAAATGTTGATTGATTGATGGCCAATGCTGTTCTTCCTACTAGATACATTAGCATGGATATGCATCACAAGCTTCAATAACTCCATCTTGAGCTCTAGTTCAGCAACTTTCAAACCTAGGATTTTCAACAAAAGGAAGTTTCTTATTGAGTAGAGGAGAAAGTAACAAAGAGGGAAAAGAACCAGATGATGAAAGAAAAAAACCTACTCAGGGATGGAGAACCTATGGTCTCAAGGCCACATGTGGCCCTTTAGGTCCTTAAGTGCAGCCCTTTAACTGAATCCAAAGTCACCGAACAAGTCCCTTTAATAAAAGAATTTTGTTCTTAAAACTTGTAAAACTTGGGTGTGGCCAAAAGGCCACATGTAACCTCAAGGCCACAGGTCCCCACCCTGGTAGATTTGAATCAGGAAAAAGTTGTGTTGAGGAAAATGTGATTGAGTTGGTGATACTTTTCCCAACGTTCACTTCCTTATAGCCTTTTTTCTAGTTCAGTCCTTATCTCTGGCTATCCTCTACCTCCCTTGTTCTTTACTTCCCTTCCCATGCTCCTTTAGCTACATGAGTTGATTATTATAAAAATAACTAACATTTGCAAAATTCTTTTCATACATTAACTCATTTGACCCTCATCACACTGTGAAGGAGGTGCTATTATTACTCCCATTTTACAGATGAGAAAAACTAAGGTAGAGGTTAAGTGACTTGTCCAAAGTCACACAACTAGTAAATGTATGATGCAGAATTTGAACTCAAATTTTCCTGACTCCAGGCCCCAAGCTTTATCAATTGTATGAGCTAGCTAACTCATTGTAAACTAGGTCACTAGTTTAATTTCTACGTGTAAAGAAAAACTTGCTTTGAATACTGAATAAGAAATTCCACAACTAGTAGAATTTTGCTCTTGTGGAGAAAATATCTCCTTTTTATAAAATCCTTCAATTTTGATTGAATAAACCATATATTCTCCAGCGTGTTTAGTATATTACTGAGTTTACCTTTGGAAAAGAATCAGTCATCCAGTTTTTTTTAAGCAAAGTTGGTAAACTAAAGTCAGAAAGTAGAATAGTCCAATGAGATATCCAAATATGTGATTCAATTTTTTTTAAGGATCTTTGATTTTGTCCGTGTTGGGACAAAATGTAGACTGTTTAGTATGTGTGTGTAACTTAGATAGGCTGGTCCATGACCCATAGACACACAGGTAGTTAAAGTCCTTCCAGCCTCTTAGGATCTGACAAAGGGTGAAACTTTAATGGGAAGAAGTACCTACCTAAGGGCTTGGGAACAGGACTATGAGGAAAAGGGCTGATTTATAACTGGAATTTCCTAAGGCTTCATGTTCTTGTTTTTACCAAATTAATTTAAAGGAAAAAATTATAAATCATTTCCAAATAATTTGTAATTCAATATCTACAGTGAAAGAAATGAGTAAAAATCTGTAGCTTTCAGGAAGAACTGAAATATCTAAATCTCTATTTTTTGTAAATAAGTACTGATTTGCATCTCATTGGGGTTATAGTCAGTGAAGAATATGAGAACACTTTGAGGAACTTTAAAAGAATTTAAAATTAAGAATTCAAAGGTACAGCTAGTGTATTCTCTTGAATGTTGCAAATCCTGTTTTATTATGCACATATAACTTCATCCTTGAAAATAGCCACTCAACCAGAGTCAAGAAGCAATTTGTTCTAGAGAAGTAGAAAATGATGCCAGTTTGTATGCCTTTTACTACATGGTGTACCCTCCTTAAGAAAGAACAAGTTATGTTTGTGAGGGTTTTGTTTTTTTTTTTTAATTATGGCTGACTGTAAATTGTGTGTAGTTTTTTTCTTTCTGTGGCTAAAGATTATTCTCAGGAAGCTACCCAGAAACTACTAATTATTTCCTTTACCTCTGTCCTACCTTAATTTAGGAAGTTTTAAGATGAATGCAATGTGCCCTAGGACAGTTTATCAGAAGAATCTAAAGTAAACTAGATGTGAAGGAAGTCTAGAATAAAGGTGAGATATTTGACCTGCAGAGGCTTGAAGAATAAATCCTAGACCCAGTGTGTTCATGCCTTGCATGTGTGAGACTCAAGAGACTGCATGTGAAATCTTAGGGTCCTCCGACAAAGCAATATGAATCTAAAGAAGCAGTAATGAAGTCACTGGTCAGATTCAATCTCATTAAATTTTCCCACATATTCGGAGCCCCCGTAGGTGGTATATGAAAAGTTGGGGTGGGAAAGGGTAGAGTATGAACAGAGACAATTCAGGGCCAAAGGCTTTAAGAGTGAATCCATTGCTAGCCTTCTTCTGGACATTCAATCTTCCCTTGGCACACTAAGACACTATACTCTCCTAATTCTTCTGAGAACCACTCTGTCACAATCTCCATCTTCCTTAATGACTTTTCTTTTTCCTGACTTCTTTGGGTTTATGTGTTTTGGGTTTGGGAGTTTGGTTTTTTTGCTGCCTTTTCCTTTCCTTCTCAATACTTCTGTGACTTCAACAATCACTTTTATGTAGATGACTCCCAAACTTGTATGTCTGACCCTGAGTTCTCTTATTACCTCGTTATACATTTTCATTCACATTTCATTTGTCTAAAGGATACCTCTACCTGGAATTCGTATAAACAGTACAAATTCAGTATGTTTAAGACCAAGCTTCCCTTTCTTGGAAGAATGTGTTCTTTCTTCCTTTGGCCATCAGTGTTTCTGTCACCATTCTATGATACCGTTATTCAGTTTCCAGCATTCGTCAGTTAGATGTTGTTTTTTCACTCTTCACTCAACTCTCATGTCCCATTAGTTTCCAAATTTTACCCATCAGTTCTAACTTTGTATCTTTGGATTTCCAAAGCCATCACACAAGGCAAGTTCAAGCCCTCATCACTGACTAATATTAAGTACTGTTAATATTAAAATTGTCTTTTCTTTTCTGCAACTGCTTTCTAATAGATATTCTTGCCTCTACTATATTCTCACATCCATTCTTCATGCTACTTAAATCTTATGCATAGATGGGGTCATATCATTCTTATGGAATATAATGATAGTACTTACCTTACAGAGTTGTTGGGAAGATTAAGTGAAACCATTTACCTATGGCACTTTGCAAATTTTAAGGCACTGGATAAATGCTAGCTATTGTTTATTATTTAGATTTCTCTTTAGTTAACATCCCAGTCCTTCCACTCTGCCTTTCTTGACTTGTTTTATGTTACCCACCCCCTCAGCATAGTCTGTTCCAACCAAATTGAATCAGAGCTTCTTATGCACAACTGATGCTCGCTCTCTTACTGCTGTTCCTTTTCTTATCCTGGTCTATCTGCCTAAGATGTCCTTCTCCCTTCACCACCCTATTCACCGTATATTGAAGTGCTATTAATCCCTTAAAGACCACATGAAATTCAGGTTCCTACATAAAGGTATTATGGCCTTTCCCCCCAGATCTGTTAGTACTTGATTTGCACTTACGTATTATTTTATATTACTGTTTTTGTGTAGAAATAACATATATGTATATAAAATCAGGGATGATGTTTATCCAGATTTTATTCTTCCATAGTGCCTAGCACAGTGACTTATGGTAGATGTTAAAATATTTGTTCAGTGGATGTGCAGAAAATGCTAAACTTAGTAGTCAGGTGACCTGGGTTCTAATGCTACAGGATAAATCATAGAATATCCTTGGGTCTCAGTTTCCCCATCTATAAAATAAAAAAAGTTAAACTGTATGATTAAGTTCTTTTCAGCTTTAAATTTTAATAATGCTGTGATTGTAATGCCCCTACATTCTTCCCCTAAAAGAAAGTTCATTTTCATCTGACATGTCTATGTAACAAATCAAAGGTTTTTTTATCCTGTCTTACCTAGATGATTTTCTGTTTTAGTAACTTTTTGTGACTTTTAAGCTAAAAAGCAGAAAATTGATCAAGTTGATACTGACAACCTATGTGATGATAATAATCCACAAATTTGCATTGATAAGCATCTATTCTGTATGTGAGAATTGTGCTAGAGTAGACACTGGCAAAGACTCCAGAGTATGATAGTCCGTTAGGAAGGTTATAGTCATAATAGAAACAAACGTGATATGCTCTAACTTGCATAAATAACTACAAGGCAATTGCTACCCTCTGTTTGTCCTCAATTTATCTTATGTTTACTTCTCTATGTATTCGTTGTATTTCTCCAGTGGATGATAAGGTTTTTGAGAGTAACATAGCTATTTCTTTTTTATCTTTATATTTCCAGCATCTAGTACAGTGCCTTCTATATAATAAGAGTTTAATAGGTGCTTCCTGTTGTCTATTTTCAGTGCTAGAATATATCCCCAAAGACTCATTTTCCTTCTGTACATAAAATGCACAGACTTTGCCCTTCTCACCAATGAGAATGAAAAAATAAGTCATTAATATTTAAAAATAAGACCTTTGCCCATAGAAATAGCTTTCATAATGCAGCATGAGGCTCATGCCATCCAGTCACCATTTATTATGCACCCTCAGTGCTCAGAGAACTATGAGGAGTTGCAAAGGAAGTAAAAGACCCTGTCCCAGCTCTCAGCCAGTTTCAAGTCAAATGGAGAAAATGGGACAAATACAAATGACTATATCAAAAACAGTAACAAATACAAAAATAAGTACATCCGTCTCCCGTTTTAAGTTCTAAAGTCCCTTCCAGAGCTAAATTTTTGTACAGTTACACTGTGTGCATCAGTTCTAAGGTGACATTAGGAGGTGGCTGGTGACCAGGATGAGGTTAGATAGAGAAGGGTTTAGAGAAGGTGAATTTTGTAACCAGTGTCTTGGAGAAGGAAGGACAAGATTATGGTACCAGGAGACATTTAAAACAAAAGGCAAAGAGGGAAGCACAGAGTTTATGCTGGTAGAAAAGCAGAAAATGTAAGTAAAAAAAATTCATAGATAAAGTATTCTCTAGTGATAGACCACAGCAATTCTTTTTAGCTCTCTGTAGTTATTACTTTGGAAGTAGGTATGAAATATTTTACAGATTGAAAACATCCTTTTTAAAAATTTATTTTAAAATAGATCAGACTGGTACCATATGCTCTATAAGTAGTACATTCTTTTTCAGATAAGATTAGCCCAAGAACTAGACATTGGGGGGGAACCAAAAAGAATCTGTGATTCACATATATATTCCTATATGTCATTATGATGGAGCTGAATTATGTTGCAAATTTCTGCAGAATTTTAGAGAATTTTAGTACAGTGTCTTAAATATATTAGATACTCAGTATATTTGTGTTTATTTTATTTTGACTTCACCTTAATACTTCTAATAGTCCCATCCATAAAAAGGTTGTGACTAACTCAGCACCTTTATGATAGAACAGAGTCTAGAATCCAGATTTCTATACTTTTAAACCAATCCTCTTTCATGTGATCATACTGTCTTTTGTTAGAAATCAATAGACATCCTCACTGGATTGGAATATTCAGAAATAATATAAGCCTATGGAAAATACTGAGAATAGCTGAATTAATAAACCACTAATCTAATAAATTCAAAGCAAGGTGGTGCATTGGAAAGGACACTGGATCTGAACCAGATGTCCTGGGTTCAAATCTCAGTTCTCCCTCTTACTATTTATGTGATCTTGGGAAAGCCATTTCATCTGAGTCCCAGTCTTATCTGTACAGTGAACTAAATGACCTGAGACCTCTTCTAGCTCTAAATATATAAACTATGAGCTTCTATTGTCAAAATAAAAAAAAAAGTTGCAGAAATGAGTTGACTATACTCTATTTTGTTCTTGTAAGTAACACTTTTGCTAAGTTACCATGCTTGGATTTTTTTTAAATATTGCTTCACAGAGAATTTGATAGTAAAAGCAATAAGACCAACTAAATGGACACAGATAAATTTTAATTTAATGTGTACGTGTACTACTGAGAAAAGGAGACAGGCTTAAGACAGCATATGCACATGTTACTGTGACTGGTGTTTCAGCAGAGGAGTCTGACTAAATAAGGCAACACACGAGTTGGCCTTATCAACATTTGACAGGAATATAGTCTAACAGCTGATACACAGAAGCCCATCTTTTCTGTATTATCATCAGCTTCTTCACAGATCAGTTTATCATTTCATATCTATCATTTATTTGAGCATTCTACATTTTTACTTTATCCATGTATCTCATTTATTTGTAAAATCCCAATTAAAATATAATGCTAGATTCAATGGGATGATATAAAAGGCTTATCTTACCACTTCTAAAGTAATATACATGTTTTTCAGAAGAAAGTTCGGCATTTATCCAATACCACTATCTCGTTCCTTTTTCCAATTCACCAATGACTCTGCCCCAGATTGAATGACCAAGGAAATGACTGCCAGAGACCCCTGGTTCAAAGTCCTGGCAATGAACAGATGGAGTTGCCCTGCAATGGTTCTCTCCTTCGGTTCTGTGTGCAGGCTGATGGGAGAAAAAGCTAAATTCAGAACTCATAGATTCACATGCCTAATCCTTTTTCCTGCCAGTTCCTTGTCCACTGTGTGCATGAACTGTTGATGTTCCATATGTATGAAAATCATTTCACTTTCTAGGAATATCAGTTTAAGCCTTTAATGAGAAAGGTGTTTAAAGGAAAGGAAATCCAAGAGTTTGACTCTCATAATGAATATAGTACAAAGTATCATTTTTGGTCAGATTAAAATTGACCTTTTTTTTAAAAAGAGAGACTTCCATTCTAAAGCTTAAAAAAAAAAACTTGGCAATTTCATCACCAGTTTACTACTCTAATACTTTCTTGTACTAGATCAGATCAGAGAATTAAAGTAAGATTTCAGAAAAAAAGAGTTTTCATCTGAACTTGAATTTGTTCACTTTAATCTTAAGGTTTTAAAATACTAAGATTCACTTAATTAAAAACCGGTGTTCTTGATAGATTTCTTAAAGTTTTAAATACCATTTGTATTATGTTTTCCTCAACACAGTTCAAGTCATTTATAAGTGTTTATAGTTTCCATCAAACAATTCCTATTCTCTTATCCTGTGGACTAATGGCATAGAAAAACAGGAGGAAATGAAATATAGCTGGTAAAAATTATCTTATCTTGCTAGAGAGACATTATTGGGCAAGCTCTCTAGTAACAAATAGTCGCTATGGCTGCAGTAAGTTTAATGTATCATTTTAAAATGAAATTCTCACTTCTCCCCTAATGATATGTCATGGCTTTGATACCACCACAATAGTGGGATCGAAATCTAAACCATTAAATCCTTGTGGAAGACCATAGCTCCTTTTTAACACTATCGATCCTGCAAGCATTTTAATGTTGTGCTATACGCATAGTACATGCTTGGGATAAAGTAGGAGACTGATAAGGGATTACTGTTAGTGTTCTTTTTTAATTCGCTTCCTAGAAAAAAGGAGGAGATGATAGTTTCAAAAACTGTATAATACTACTATAAGCAAAAAGGTAGCATAATAGGGTACTAGGCTTGTAGTCAGGGAGACCTGGGTCCAAACCCTATTTGTAATAAATACCATTTCTGTGTTTCTGGGCAAGTCACTTAACCTCTTCGTCTCAGTCAACTCCCTAGTACTAAGATGAATTATGTACCAAAGTAAGCTTCTCGTGAGCACGGGTTGCTTCATTCATGTTCCTAGTTAGTGTCTGATACAATACCTTCTACATAGTAGGAATTTATTATATGTTTGTCTAAGAGATCTGAAAATCACTAGTTGTGAGGTTGGTCAATCAGCACATTAGAGTTAAGGAGAGAATTTGAACATACCTTAAAATGCTCAGCTTACAGGGAGTTTGTTGTTGTTGTTTCATTTTTTGACTTGTCTGTGTATGTCTTTTGGTTTCATTTTTTCCCATGAACCAGGGACATAATGGTTCCAAGACACTAGTACTGGAAAAAGTTAAGAACTGTAGATTGACTATAAAAAGGCTGATAGAGGATAATAAAAGCAAAAAAGGTGTATGATGCAGGAAATATTAGGAGAGAGATAAAAAGAACATGATAGGATGATACAGAGGTGGAAGCAGCAGATTTTAAAATTGAAATTGGGACTATTAAAAATATCATGCTCTTACAGAACTGAAGAGTTGGAGGGAATTTAAAGGCCATCTTATCTAACACAGACATGCCCAAAGCACAACTCTTCACAACTCTTCCCTTCAGTGACAGAGACATCAAGAATTTGTTCATCCACTTCCTATTTAAAGACTTCCAGAGGCAGGGAGCGCTTTTTATCTAAGGCAGTTCTTTCCATTTTTGTACACTTCTAATTGTTAGGTAATGTTTCTTTTTGTTGAGTTGAAATCTGCTTCTTTGTAACTTGGCACATCTTTAGTCCAAGTTCTTCTCTGTGATTCTAAGGAAAACAAGTCTGTCTTCTGTGTTGCAGCCTTTCGGATATTTGAAGGCAGTGTTCCATCTCCCCTAAATCTTGTCCCCTGCAAGTGAAATATCTTCATTTCTTTCAACCTATCCTCATGTTACAGCTTCTAGTCTCTCTCACCATTTTAATTGTCTGAGTTCCAGCTTATCAATATCTCTTCTAAAATGTGACATAGAGACCTGAGCATAGAACTCCAGATGTAATCTGACTGATGCTAAATATAGCAGGAAATCTCAACTACCCTTTCTCTAGACCCTTCTTCTGGACTTCAGAACAGCTGTGCTTTCATCATTATAGGTCCTACCTACACTGCTGACGTGACAAACAACCCCTCCACATCTGGTTAGTGTGGATGGAACCAAAACATTTATTATCTGCTACCAACGCTTCTAAAAATAGTATAGTCCCATCAGACTAAGTCCAGAAAGTTACCCCCAGACACTTGCTTCCCTCCTTTGTACCCCTCCCTCTCTCTTCTCTTTCCCTTTTCTCCCTCTTCATCTCCCTCTCACACTCCCCTTCTCTCCTTTTCCTTTCCTCTCTTACATTTTCTGTTCTCTTTATCAATTTGACTTTCTCCTTATATTAAGAGAAGCCTTTCCTAAAGTATCTTCCTGATATTATCATTAAATCCCATTGGGTTGGTTGTCTTTAACCCTTGAGTACTAACTTTGTTTTTAACCCTTCCTGAATACTGAGGAGAAAACTGTTCTGGACCACAGGGTACAATTAGGGAGCATCTGCCTTGTGCAGACATATCTTTAAATGGATTGTTCACTTATAAATGCTCACTAGTTGGTTCTAATGGAGGGTAAAGTTTTCTGTAATAGATACAATGTTAAATATCGAGTACATTAAAACTTAAAAGTAGTCAGGTCCATAAACAAATGTGTAACTAAGAAGTCGTGGTGCTTTCGTCCCCTACCCACTTTACCCCCGTCACTATGTATTCAGCCACAGCCTCTCAGAGTCCCAAGCAAATCTCTGGTTATAGATGGCAGAATAAGGGCTGATCATTTTGCTAGGGAGAGGGACATCTCTATCCAGCTGAAATCTTCCCCTGAGAAAAATCATGCTTATGTCTTTGCCCTTCGTTTACTTATCTATAAAGATGGGGTAGTTCACCCAGTAGCTGAAAGCTCCCTGAACAAAGGCACTGCTACTTTTGTGCTTATATCCCCTGCATCTAGCACAGTTGTAGTAGGCATTCAATAAATGCCTATTGAATTACCTAGTTTGTAATCCTCGTAGCTCTTACTTTCATAAAATAATTTCTCTCAAGTGATGAGATTCATATGAGCCAGAGTTAAGCCTAAATAACAGATGTATATACACATTATACATAATATATTGTTTTCCTTACTCTTTATTTTTTAACCTCATAATGTAGATTTCCTCCATTGATCTGTTTTTGATGCTTTTTCTGGCTATGATTTTTTGCTCTTTTCTTTCACAATCACATTCATTTCTGCAGCTTCAGTTACCATCTTTGTACAGAGGAACTCCAAAGCTGTTATCCTTTTTGAACACCAGACCTGCATCTCCACCTGACTGTCCCTCTGAATTTCTTATATTCAGTGTTTATGTTATTCTATTCTGTAATTAATAAACATTCATGTTTCCAGGTTCTTGGCCCCACATCCAAAATAATGCCCTGTTAATATTGTGGTATATGTCAGTCTTTCTATCTTTGATCTCCTTAGGGTATATACCCAGTAGTGGGACCACTGCATTATGGACAGTTTCATGTTTAAAGTTTTAAGCTCTAAATTCTATCCCTTCCCTCCCCTGACCCCATCCCTGAGATGGTAAACAATATATAGGTTATACATGTGCAGTTATGTAAACATTTCCATTATTAGTCATTTTGTACAAAAAGACTTGAACAAAAGAAAAAATGAAAGTAAAAAAATAGCATGTTTCAGTCTATATTCAAACAATATCAGTTCTGGATCATTGTATTGCTGAGAACAGCTAAGTCATTCACGGTTCTTCATCAAACACTCCTGCTTTTACTGTGTACTGTGTACTGTGTGCTGGTTCTGTTCACTTCACTGCATCAGTTCATGGAAGTCCTGGTTTTTCTGAAATCATCCTGCCTGTCATTTCTTACAGCACAATAATATTCCATTACAATTATGTATCTATCACAGCTTGTTTAGTCATTGCCCAATTGATGGGCATCCCTTTGATTTTCAGTTCTTACCCAGCACAAAAAGAGCTGCTATAAATATTTTTATATAGGATCTTTTTCCCTTTTTTGGATGTCTTTGAGATGTACACCGAACAGTGGTATTTCTGGAATAAAGGGTGTGCACAGTTTTATAGCCCTTTGAGCATTGTTCCAAATTGTTCTCCAGAATGATTGGATCAGTTCTCAACTCCATCAAAAGTGCATTAATGTCTCAGTTTTCCCACATCCCCTGCAACATCCAACATTTTCCTTTTTTGTCATATTAGCCACTCTGATAAGTGTGAGGTGGTACCTCAGAGTTGTTTTAATTTGCATTTCTCTGAACAGTGATTTAGAGCATTTTTCCCATAACTATATAGATACCTTTGATTTCTTTGAAAACTGTCTATTCATATCCTTTGACCATGTATCAGTTGGGAAATGACTTATATTTTTACAGATTTGACACAGTTCTCTATATATTACAGAAATGAGACCTTCATCAGAGGTACTTGTTTCAAAATGTTTTCTACTTTCATTGTAATTTTGGTTGCATTGGTTTTGTATGTGTAAAACTTAAATTTTGCATCATCAAAATTATCTGTTTTACATTTTGTAATGCTCTCTATAGTTTTTTTGGTCCTCAATTCTTCCCTTATCCATAAATCTGATAGATAAACTATTCCATGCTCTTTCAATTTGCTTATGGTATCATGGGATGCCTCTCTTCTTGGAGTTCCTCCCACATTGACTCTATCTTTTGTTATCTTATTGGTGCTGTTACACTTTAAAAGGAAAATTGATTAACTGGTGCATGTGTAAGGGAGATTGACTAGGATGATGTAGGGTCAGAAGGTTGAAGGGGGTAGTGGTGTTTAGACTGGGTAAGAAAAGATTTAGAAGCACTTATTGTTATTGTCTTTAAATATTTTTTAAAACTATGATGTAGAAGAGGAAGAAGATTCATGCTTTGTAGCACTGGAAACTAGTTAACAAGAAGGCAGATTTCAATTTGTTAGAATATTCTTTGTATTAGAATGGCTTAGAAATAGAATAGGGTGTTTTATGAGGTAACAGATTCCCCATCACTGAAAGTATTCAAGAAGAGGCTGAATGGTCATCTCTCAGAGATATTGTAGAATGGATTCTGTATTGGTTGATTGAGCTAGGTGACCTCCAAAGTCCTATACAAAGGATAGGTTTATAAAAATATAGACCTAGAGCTGAAGGGAGCTTTAGAAGTCATCTAGTCTAGCTTCTTCCCTCTCATTTTAGAGAGGAGGAAACTGAAGCCTGGAGAGGTACAAATGGCTTTTATCAAAGCTTAAGCAGGTAAGTGAGATTTTTAACCCAGGTCCCTTGAACTCTAGTGTTCATTCATTCCACTACACATTGCTACCCTTTTCCCTAAGCTAAGTTCCTGCTTCTCTTTTGGCCAGCAAATCTCAGGGTCTTCCTCTCCCAATTTTATTTTATTTTTTTTTAACGAAAGGGGCCATCCCTTGACTCACTTCGTAAAGAGGTCTATTCGCTGAAAGGGTGTTGCCTCACTCAAAGTGAGAACTTGAAAAGACCTTAGCTTAAAAAGACCAGGGTCTCCCATTGCATCCTGGCCACTGGACCCAGATGGCTCCAGAGGAGAAAATGAGTCTGGTGCCCTCGCACAGCCCTCCCTCACTTAAATCTAATTCAATTGCAAGTCATGTCATCATCTCCCTGATGTCATGGTCCTCTTCAAGAATGAAGGACAAACCACAACCTGCTTTTACTACATCCAGATCTGCTTTCAATCTCCAGAATGACCAAGCCATCCCTGAAGTTACCACCCTTGACCTTTAAATATGCTAGTAACTTCATACTGCCTTGACCTTAAGTATATAGGGCAGTGGTAACCCCCTATGTTCACTGCTGTATTTTTTGTGAGTAAAAGTTCTCTGCTAAGCTTGTCACCATTGCTTCTTTGTTCCTGTAACTTGTGGTTCTGTCTGTGCCCTCCCTTTGCCCTACTGTATCTACCACACCCCAGTTTAGATTATTGCTTCTTAGAAAGTAAAGAAATACAGAAGAGAGCCTATTCAGATGTTATCTTCCTGGTCTATTTCTAAAGACTGCAGCTTTATGACTGAATTGCTTAATAGGTAAATAATAAAGGTGAAAGAATGGCATGCCCTTCCTTTTTGGAGTTAAATGTTAGATTGTTGCTATGGTGATATCTCCCTCTCATGAACTATAATCTGGTTTTCTCCACCAGTGAGTTGTATTACTCTAAGACAAACATGGTCCGAATCTTATTCATATTTGTTATTGCTTTGTAATACTTATAAACATTTTCATTTTAAGCCATCAGGTTTTTTATATGTAGTCTTTTAGAGCTTAATACAAGGGTGCTTAGAATAAATTTCTTAATACATTAGCATAAAAGACTACCTTTGTTACATTGAGCCTATCAAAGTGCTCATCTCTCTGATATCAAGAATTTAAAAGGAATCACTTTCTCTATTTCCCCTAACATGGACATTTTGCTAGTTTTTCATTTTCATTAAAAACTTAGCTAGGTGGCAGAAACCAAAATTTCCATATTGGGAGGTTAGCAATCCTTGATATGCATGCCAGCCTGTGGCACATGAAGCCATCCTGCTCCTTTCTGGCCAGCCAACCCAGAGCCTCATTTGGCTCCCTCCTGAGAGTCCCTTCCACTCTCCCCTTTTGGAGCCCCTCACTTTCTCTCCACTTTATTCCCTTGTCATGCCCTTGTTGCCACGTATTCACAAGTGGCAAAATGAAAGTCAGTCCCATTGCTTGCACTAATTCAGGAGTTCCCTAATCCCCACCCCCAACCCTATTTGAATATATTTAAAATAAAAAAATATTTAAAGACAACTCACAGTTGATAATTAAAAGAAAAATTCTCTTCTCAGCAACACATTGAAGCAGTACTTAGCAGGAAAATATACTATTTCGATGGGTTGTTGAAAACACAGTTTGGAAGCATTTTAATTATTTGGAGTTGAAAACATAGCTGGCTAGTGATCTGTAATATGTTAAAACCACAGAAGAAATATGGGCTAAAGATTAGTGTATTAGAAATACGAGACTTTCTCTGGATGTTAGTATGAACCCCTTTCAAGTCAATTAAGCCACATTTAATTCAGAAATGTCAAGATTTTTTAAAGGTGTTAACCATTCATAGCTAAATACACATGTATGTGGTTATATACACACACACACACACGTGTGTATATATAAAATAAAAAAATAGGATACTTTAAAATATGAATATGCTTGTTCACCTCAGTGTATTCCTATGTGGAATGTTTACTCATTGAATTTGATGATGTCCATATGCCCCATTTTTCTCACTCAGAGGTAGTTCAGATCGCAAACACTAATAGTATAAGGACTGTTTGTTTTACTCATTTGCACAGTAATGCTATTACACATGAGCCAAATCAATTTAACAAATATTTATCAAGCACTTCCTGAGTGGGACTTAAAATCATCTCACACAGAAGCACTCAAGTGATAGTTGCAGAAGAGGAATGCTACGTGACCAAAACATCCATATCCAGGAATTCAAATTGTCTTGCAATAATACCCCCCAATCCACACCCAATGCCAGTAAATTTGGGACTCTATTGGATCACTGTAGGTTCAGAACTAATGGGAAAACAGCTACAGGAAGTTGTGAGAGTATGAGGGAAAGGGACAGACAGTGAAAATGTTCCATTGGGACAGTGAATGTCTTATGCAAGAAACATCTGGAGAGACCAGACTATGAAGTACTTTAAATGCCCAGTAAGGCAGTGTGCATTTGGTCCTGGGAGGGAATAGGAAGCCACTGAAGCTTTTTTGAGGTAAGGCTGGGGAAACAAGGGAGGTGAGGTGGTTGATGTTGTCAGACTTATGTTTTAGAAAAATCATCTTCACTGAGGAGAAAGGAGAGACTTGAGGCAGGGAGACCAGTCAGAAGAATATTAGGGTCCTCTTTATGGATTATATGCCACTTCTAAGGCAGGAGGGGCTCCTCAGAGGTCCACACATAACCAGACAGAATTTGTTGAGATGTTATCATCTTCACAGATTGCATGGAAGCTTCAGTGGTATGTCAGGGCACAGCCTAGAGCTGTGACCTCAAGGCCACAGGTTCCCCACCCTTGGCCTAGAGAAAGGGTAGGATGCAACAGTAGCATGGCACTACCATTGGCTTTGCACTATTATTGTGGGTTGAATTCTGGAAGCAACACCACCATTCTTGACCCCTTAATTTAAGGAAAAGTCACAGATACCTAGGAAATATTAATTGAATTCTTTACTTCATCTGAGTCCAGCCAAGCTAAATAAATTCAAGAAGCAAAATCTGGCACAGCAGCAGTGAATTTGCCATTATATCTCAAATTTGAACACATCATAACATGAAATCAAATTAGAATTAGTATCTGAACAACACTAGTATAATTACTAATAAGAACAGATAATATCACCTGTAATCCAATCTAATCAGATTTGAAGGAGATACACATGCTTTTCTGTTTTACCAATTCTCTGTCAGGGGCTCTGTCTACTAAAAAAATTTTTCTTTACCTTGTGAAAGCAAGATTTTTCAAACATTTTAAAATAATCTCATTAGCTAAGGAGAAAAGTTGCAGTAGCTTGATAAATTTTCATGAGTCTATTCAATATAGCTTTTCCTTACTAATTCTGAAAATACAAACAATTGTATGTTATTTGGATACTCAGAGGTCAGGTCTGTGTAGCAAAATAAAAAAGAAGAGTGGATAATTTGGGTCACAAAAAAGCAAGAAGTTCCAGTTTTGTTTAATTCTAGCTGCCAAAGTCAGCCTCTCAAATGACTGAGCAACTATGTCCGTACTTTAATCTTCCCACAGGCAAAATGAGGAACCTAATGCCTGTCACCAACATCAACTGAGATAATTATCTATAAGGCAATTTGAGGTCTATATATAAAACTACTATTTGTTTTTAATGCACTTTGTTAAAATTCAAATTTTAGTGCATGTTCAATTTTCTTTATAATGTGTTAATATTTATAATTACTCTACTGTGAGAGTTAATGAAATCCCATCTGGAAATTAGTATTTTAACTTTTAATGATTCAGTTATATTGATGATTTAACCCACCTTCCTTCCCACCCTCCCTCTTTTCAGCCATATTGCTTCTCAGGCTAAGAACTTGGGTTTCTTATCAAACAGAAAAATACTACAAGTGTTAAAACCAAAAAGAAGAAAATTTTTTTAAACGAAAGTACAAAAATTCATGATGAATGTAGTCTTGAAGAAAGAAAATTATTACTGAAAACATCTGCTTCCAGTGTCTGAGATGGAGTTGGCTTTTATATTTTGGGGACATCTCATAAAGGAGCTGTTGGGTGTTATGAAAATTGAAGGACGTGAATTGTCCCATAAGAATTATTGAACTACAAGTCTAGAGCTCTACACATGTTCCTAGAACCTAGAGTTAGAAACCACAGGAGCCTTAGCGGTTTTCTTTTCCCATAGTTCATGGCTCTGATAGGCTCATATTGACAGAACACCCACAGGGGCAAGTTCTGCTTAGGCTCATGCCTGCCAGCTTACTACCACCAGAACAGTGGTAATCATTACATGATTCTAATGGGACAGAATTCATGAGAGTGATCCTACCTCTCCCATTTTAGCAGTAAAATATGTACAAGGAGGGGAAGGGCAGCAGGATCATTATGCCAGTAAATATGGTATAAATATACACAAAGCTTGTTCTTAGGCCAAAGTACAATTGGATTATGTAAAAAAGGTGCCACCTCCATTTGCCATGTTTCTCTTCACAGAGCAGTCCAGTTTAAATATAGCCTACTACCACAACTTGCCCAGAATAAAAATAGCCGAGAATGAAGTTACAACAAATGGCAGTGAGAGGGACTCGTTGCCAAAGGACAGCTAACAGATGGGAAAAGATAGCTTTGAGGTAGATGTTAAAGGCTGGGGGAAAAAATGATAGTAGGTAGGACATCCTGGGTTCTTGCCACATAGTAAAATTTGTAAGTCAACATAAAGTCCCAGACCACAAGAAAGAGTAAAGCAGAAGCATTAGTCGAGTTAATAGCCATACGTTGAATAAACTGTTTATTTTTTGAGTTAAATTCAAGAAACATTTATTCAGCACCTACTGTGTGCCAGGCACTGAGCTAGTTTCTAGGAATACAAAAGGAATAGAAAAGAAAAGCAGACCCAGTCTCCAAGGAGTTAATATTCTGTTGGGGGAGTTTAAAAAATATATACAAACAGTCGTGGAAATGCAAAACAGTTTGGCAAATGAGAGAAAACAAGAAAATTAGGAAAAGTTTCTTGTGGGAGGTGGTACCTGAGTTGAGCCACTAAGGAAGGAAAAGGGTGGAAGGGAGAGAGTGAATTTCAGATATGTGAATAGCCTGTGTGGAGGTACTGAGGCAAATTGGGTTGAAACAGATTCAAATGTTATCCTGACATCAAAAATCAAGAATATACATTTATTAGAGACTACTTTGTTGTATTGGAAAAAGCATTAATATCAATAACATATATTAATATATATATATATTAATAGGGACATAGGAGAGAAGCATAACAATCCATGGATTGGTAAAGTACTTCAGAATAATGTAGTTTACCATAAAGCTTTTTCAAAATGAGACTAGATTTTTGACAGATTTTCCCAAAGAAACTTTGAGACTTTGGCCTAGAATTCCTGTTAACCCATAGATTCCTGAAGGATTTTTTCACCAAGTTTTTTTTTTTTTAGGTTTTTTACAGGGATGAGGAACCTGAGGCCTCAAGGTCACATGTAGTCCTCTGGGTCCTCAAGTGCAGCTCCTTTGACACAGAATCTGTTGATTATTCTGTGAAGTTTGTATTCAGTCAAAGGGCCGCCCTTGAGGACTAGAGGGCCACATAGTGGCCTTAAGGGCTCAGGTTCCCCACCTCTGCTAGTATGTATCATCTTTACTAGGATCCAGCTTTATAAAAAAGGGATAAGAATTCAATCTCCAAGACTTCAGAAATCTAGAAGTGCTCATTTTCTTTCTTTGGGGGATGGGAAGTGTCCAAACCTGTAGTTTCACCTGTTCAGAGAATTCTTAATAAGGAAATCTCTTTTAATAGTGTAGATTGACAACTATTCTGCAACTTAAGGGTCTCAGAAAATTTCCTGGGACACAGAGAGGTTAAAACCTAGAGTAAGGAAGACCTGAGTCCAGATTTAGACACTTATTGGCTGAAAACAACCCCTAGTCAAGTCACTGAACCTGTCTGCCTCAGCTTTACCCTTAAAGTATAGCACCTACCTTGCACAGTTGTTGTGGCATTAGATGAGATAATATTTGTAAGATGCTTTACAAACTTTAAAGCTCTATATTTATTCATTTCCATAGTGTCTTGACTCTTCATGACCATAGCTGGGGTTTTCTTGGCAAAGATACTGGCGTGGTTTGCCATTTCCTTCTACAGCTCATTTTATAGATGAGCAAACTGAGGCAAACAGGGTGAAGTGATTTGCCCAGTCATACAACCAGTAAATGCTGAGCTCATATTTGAACTCAGGTTTTCCTGACTCTCAGCTGTCCCAGTGTAAATGCTAACTATTACTAAATGCTAGCTCTTCCAAGACTTGCAGGGGTCACACAGTGTGTGTCAGATTTGGGAAATAACAAATCCCAAATAGCAGTTGCAGTTTGTGAGCACATGAATCTTTATATAAAGTCTCACAAATATTCATCTGAAGACTAAAATCATAAGAATGAGTATTCAACAATCATTTTTGGAATGGCAAAAGGGATTTTATCACCTAGGCCCTAGGGTAATGTCTGTGGTAAAATGAAAGAGAAGACTCCAAAGCAAATTTCTCAATTGTCAGTCAGTCCTCATTCATGCTTTCAAAATGCCACGGGAAATGTACACTGCAGCCATAGACTTTGAAGTGTTAAATAGAAGGAGCTTTCTGTTCCCAGCGGTCTGCTGAAATGAAAGGAAAAAGACTGTCCACAAATTAAGCAGTAGCTTCGTTGGAAACCAGCTCATTAAACGATACTTAACCAAATGAACAATAATGAGAAATAACTATTTTGGTACTTCCACAGAAAAATTGTTTTTAACTTCAAGTTTACACACTTCACATTCAAATGCAACAGGCAGCTGTGCCATGAATCTTATAGTGATGATGGCAGATGGCTCCCACTATTGGCTAGGGCCATCTCATTTGACTTCATTTAGTGATACCATATTAATTAATTGTCTTACTGCATTTATTTCATTTGGGATTTCACTCTATGAGTTTCACTTTTGTTTGACCTTGATTTGAACTTTGTTTTTATTAGGGAAAATTTAATTTAAAAAGAAGTTTAAATATTAAGTAATTCTGGCCATCGTTTCCTCCTTTCCCTTGGAAAAATTCTACCATGAAAGGAGAGCTAATTATTATGAAAGGTAGTACTTATTCCACATATCCACAACTCAAAATATAACTATCATTTCTTTCAGCCTCACTCTCCAGAAAATCTTCGCAGGAATTTTTGTCAAATATTCTCATTTTTTGGAATCCTAGAATCCATCACCGATTTAGAGATGAAAGGGACCAACACTGTTTCAATAACCTCAGATGAGCCAACTCAGGCCTATGGAAGCCTTAACTTGCCCTGGGTCACTCAGCAGAGCCTGGATTTGAATTGTTTTATTGCCTCATGCCCCATCTCTCTTTTGGTTAGTACCCTAAAGTACAATCTACCATCTAGATCTTTTGACCAGTTCATTTACTGATGGAGAAAAAAATGTCTCTTTCATCTTTACCTTTTCCTTCTCTCTGCTTCCAGGTAGGCCCACTGTTAGTTCTTCAGTATTAACCAAGCCTAATTGACAGCCAGAGGGCCAATAAAAAACTAGACACCTTTATCTGTCTTTAGGAAGGCAACTTCCAACTACAGAATAATGGATTAATGTCCCTGCTTGGCCTCTCATCTAGGAGTGGATCCTACAGTTTGCATCTCTTTGTCATAATTTACCATATCAGTATATTCTCCCTTCCCCCTTTCCTCTAAAAAATGTGTGCCTCCACCTAATATCAAATACCTTTCAGTGCTTTTTTAACCCTTTCTTGACAGTGCCTCTGACTTTTGTGCTTTTCCTTTCTGATTCCAAGGTCACTATCCTCCTTGTAACCCTTTAACTTGCTGCTTAGATCCAGACAACTTTAACAGCTTCTTTTCTCCTTGCCTCCAGCAGCATGCATTGCCCATATGAATCTTGCTGAAACACCACTTTGATTCTTGCATATTGAATAAACAATTGAATCCCACTCCCCAAGCATAGGAATCTTCCGTGGTTCCCCCCTTACTTCTAGGATAAAATACATAATTTTCAGATGTTTATTCTGCCAGGCAAGAATTTTTTTTCTGCTACTGTTCTAGTCTAGTCTGAGAAAAACATAAAAGAGTGACTTCAGATTTACTTTTGTCCATTGCTGGCCATGGCAGTGGGCCAGGTGGAAATTTCAAGGGGAAAAAAACCCACCTTTCTATTTCATCATGAGAATTGGAAGAGGTGTGTGGCACAGGGAGGGAAAATGTGTGAGAGGGAAAATACATCGGTAAATAGTGGTATTTACTCTACAAATATAGCCATAGGTTGGTCTTAGAGAAAATCATCATAGATTAATATGTCAAAAAAAAAGGGCAAGTAAAATCTTCATCAATAACTCTTGTACAGAAGAATTCTTAATAATGAAATGAACAATTTTCTTAAAATTGAGGCAGAAATAGCATCAAGATAAAGTGGTCAGTCCTGGGTATTCTGATGTAATATTAACAGTTTAGATTTTTTCCCCCTAGACATGTTTTCCTGATGTAGCTAATACAGGAGAAGGGGGTAGACTCTAATTCAAGTCAGTAGGCAATCTGTTAAGATTTTGTTCTGTATAAGGCGTTGTGCTGAGGCTTGAAGAAACAAAGATGAAATAAGGAACAGTTTCTGCTCTGAAGGAACTTGCAATCTTGAGACAAATTTATAGTCTCATAGTACCAACTATTGCTCCTTTTTCCATTTCAGATTCTACAGTAGTACTTAGGTAATAATGCATGCTACCTCCAGATTACATGTACCCCCATATTAAAGGGACTCTGAATTTCAGCAAAAGAAGACTTTTCTCTAGTAGCTCCAGGAATAATAAATAATAGTAACAGCAACAATAGTGATGGCTAATTTTACATAGTGCTTAAGATTTGCGAAGCACTCTACTCATCCTAACAGCCACTCTATGAGAAACTGGAGCTGAGAAAAGTTAAATGAATTACTTAAGCTTGTATACCTTTTAACTATCTAAAGTGCGATAGAGCCCCCGTGTTTCTCACTTTTAAGTCCAGCAGTCTATGTAGTATGCATTTGTTGGTCAAGCTACTTGTTATCTCAGTAGCATTTGAATCCACCGTACCAGGTTAACCATGATAATTCTGAGACTGTGTCCGAAGGCCCATTCTCCTATTCCTGTGTGTTAAGCAAAAAGAGAGACAGCTAGAGATCCTACAATATGGCTCAATGAAGACCTGCATGTCTTTTACCCTGGAACCATCCTAATCAAGTTCACAGAAGTTTATCAGTAAATTGGCCACAGAGTGATGAATTCTTTGGTCAAGGAAGCTTGTGGAGATTGTCCTCTAAGAAGACAAAAAGGTTACAAAATTTATGATAGAGGAAGCACCTACATCAAAGAAACCATATTCTTTTCTTGAATTCATTCTTGAAATTCATATTCTTGAAGCACTGAATTATCTGTATAACAGAGAAGCCCCCATAGGTTGGATTTAGTGGGCAAGATGGGGAGGGGAAGAATTGAGGGAACCAGCATTTTTTCCACATCTATGATGTGCCAGGCACTATGCAAAGTGCTTTACAAATATCTCATTTGATCTTCACAAGTCTGTGAGGTAGGTATTATTAATTATCCCTGTTTTACTGTTAAAGAAACTGAGGCAGACAGAAGATTAAGTGATTTGCCCAAGGTCACACAGCTAATTAATGTCTGAATCTGGATTTTTATTCTTGCATGAAGAACCAGTTTAGGCAGTAATGAAAAGTATCAGTCAGACTGGTCATGGAAGGTTTTTGGGGATGTTTTATATTCATAGCTCTGCCTTGGCTGCCTTGATGTTGTTGGACAAGCTGCTACCACTTTGTGTCTTTGCCTCCACTTCTCCTGCCTCATTAGAAAATATTCTAAAACCTGGCAGAATCAAGATAAAGAATGTGGAGAATCTCAGAGGCGAAAAATAATTGAAAAATCTTCAGAGACAATTTTGTGAATTTAGAATACATGAAAAAACAATGATAATTTGATATTTGCAGTTAAAGTTCAGAGCCTCAAATCAATGGGAGTTCAAAACAACTTTAAAATGACCACTTTTTTCCAACTTGAGTAATAATAATCTTCTGTGACATTTCAAAGCTGCAATATGCATAAGCCAAAAATTAATGTAAAAATATGTGAGCAACAGAGGAATGAAAAATTGTAGAATTATAGAGCAGTCAGGAAAAAAAGCTCATGAAAAGAAAATGTGCATGAAGGTAGAGGATGCATGGGAAAATAATACTTTGAAACCAGAAAAAATGCCTTTGACATTAAAGAAAAAGAATTTTACTTAGTAGGAAGAACATGCCTATACCATAAAAGTAAGAGGATAATGATGAGTGAATTTTACAGCAGAATTGTTTTTAAAGTGTAAATAGTTAAGTAAGTAATAGTGTGAATGACCAGTGAATTTGGAATCAAAAGATTCATTCTGTGCCTTCTCTTTCCCACACTTCTTTTTGACATATATATGAATGCGCCTGAAGGGATATTGGAAGACATCTAATTCAATTCCTTCATTGTGTATGTGTCTGTGTTAAATAGAATGGTCCACAGCTTTTGCATCAAATCTAGCACGCCACACAATCACAGTGTTTGTTCAAATGGTGGCACCATGTCATAGCAAGCTCCTGAATCATCAGAGAAAGATCTACTTATATTGTGTGGAAGAGTATACTTAAAAATTTTAGAAAGATTTGAATTAGGATTTAAACAAAAAAAGCTCTTATGGCAAACTCAGTTAAGTAGGTTTCTATAACCAGATCAGCCAAATTATAACCTTCAGTGAGGGCCCTGGAGAGGGGGAAGGGAATAAGCATTTCTATGGTACCTCTTCTGTATCAGGCACTGTACTCTAAGAGCTTTACATATATTATACAGTAAAAACCCTGAAGTGATGCAAAAGATAACAAGGGAGTATTGAAATGCAAATGGTTGTTTGAAACCGCACTGAAGTATCTCTTAATTGAAGGGGTATATTAGATAAAAACAAGGGCACTTAACCTTGAGTGGGACAGTGTGAACAGTGAAGAAGAGTTACGGGCTTAAAGAAAAAGCACCGGTTCAGTTATAAACATTTACTACCTGAATCTTGTAGACAAGTCCCTAAATGAGGAAATGAACTCTGAGATCTCTTCTAGCTCTAAATCTATGAGACAATGGAACTACAGTGAATTTTATTAGAATTTATCTCTCATTAGATGCCACCTTACCTTCATTAAAATGTTTGCAAGAACATTTCTTATTCATTTACAAAACTTGAAATGCAAGACTATATACATTATGCACAGAAGCTGATGTCATCAGGCAATTTGCTATAGAATAAGAAGGCTCAGTGACTGGCTTTGTGAGCGAGCATTTCAGCCACAAAAATTTTTCTCACACCTAACATTTCAACAATTGAGAAAAAACATTAAGTATTTGAATTCTTAAATATAGAAACACTGGCTCCCTGTGATATGACCTTGCAGGCCTTCAGATATGTCTATTTGATTTGTCTTTGGTAAGTAGGACATTAAGAGGTTTTCCACTAGTAGTGATGGATTTTTATTGATCCATCCTATTTTTCTGTTGGCCCCAGTTGTTACCAATAGCAACATTTGCAAGTTGACTGATTATAATCCTGTCACATGATCATGGCTAGGAATAGAATAATGCTAATTCATTCATATCCAAGTTGAAAACTCACCTTAATTCACATGAATTACATATACCGTAAGGTTAACCAATCCAGGGGAAATCCAAACATTCTGGGCACCAGTCTACATTAGGATTTTAGAGTGAACTGTTCAGATCATAGTTTTCCTTGTCCAGAGCTGCCAAGGGTGTAGAAACTGAATTTCAGTAAGTGAGCTAAAAAGAGACGTGTTCTCTACTTAGATTATAAAGCCACATTTGAGGGCACATACTTTTGTGTATCCGTTTATATGCTTTCCCCATGTCCATGCAAATTTTAGCATGCTTGATCTGTTTTCCAGTCCCGGTTCTCTGCTTCATTGTGTTTACATTCTGTTGGCTCTAATAAGTAGATTGCTACAATTTACCATTAACTCTTTGCCTCTCAGTTTTGTAAGACATGCTCCCCAGAGCCAGAGATCCAGCCCGTAAGGTCTAAGCATCTGATCTCAGGATCATTAGAGTGCCTGTGTATTATTGACGTCTTTGTATATGAACATCTGGTCAAGCTGTCACTAGCAGTAGTCAGTGATACAAAAGCTGAGTCTTTTTCTCCTTCCTCCCCTGTTTAGCTGTAGAGGCAACAAAAAAAAACCCCACTGTAATGAAGTCCCTGGGAAAGGACATAAATATTGATGAGGAAGAAATCACTGTCTAGAGTGGGTAAAGGCATCAAAATGCAAAACCTGTTCTGGAAGGGGATAGCTTACATGCCCTCTCTGTGGGTAAGCCACCAAAAAGAAATTGGAAAGCACTGAAAAAGCAGTGTGAAGGGACACAGACAAGAATCTACACCTCAAGATAGGTTTGGCATAAATACTTAGAAATTCTCACATGAGATATGAAAACTATGGATAGATTCCTTCTGGGTTATAGGATCAGAGCATTTCTGAGTTAGAAGGGATTTCTTCTCATCCAACCCCTACCTAAACAGGAATTCCTATTCCATCATACTTTTCTCATTCTTACTCCTTGACCTATCTGTTTAGCTTCATGCTGTTTACTTCCCGGTGTCTCCTTGGTTTTCATGTCACTAATCTCTCCTAGTTCTCATTTGCTACCTGGGCAAATTTGTCCAAGTTACTTATATCCTCTGAACCTCAGTTTCCTTAGCCACAAAATCAGGAGATTGGACTAAATAATCTCTAAGGTCCCATCCACCTCAAAATCAATTATTCTTCTACCTGACTGGCCGTTTCTCATCAATTTCCTTTGATGGATTATCATCCCCTTTGTATGGGGGGACACCAGGGCTTTGGCTTGAGTCCTCTTCTCTTCTTTCACTAATACATTACTCTCATGGGGTCAGCTATCATCTGCATTCAGATGCCTCCCAGATCTATATACCTACCTGTCTCTAGTTTCCCTCCTGAACTTTGGTCAGGCATTGCCAGCTGGGATAGACATTTTGGACTTGGAAATTGGGCTTCTGCAACTGTATATCCTATAGGCATTTTAAAATCAACATGTTTAAAACAAAATTCACTTTCACACCTCTCCTCAAATCTTCCCATCTTCCCAACTTCTTTATTTCTTTTGAGGGCACCACTATTCTTCTACTCATTTAAATTTAATACCACAAAGTCTTCCTTCCTCTCCTTCCTCTCTCTTATCCATGTATTTACCAAGTCTTGTTCCTACCTCTACATCAGTGTAAAATTTTCTCAATTATCTCCCCTTGTTTATACTCAAGAAGCCCCCAACACAGTTAATACCTTCATCATCTTTCCCTTGGACTATGCAATAGTCTCCATCTCCACTCTCTCTAATCCATCCTCCATATAGTTGCCAGATTGATTTTCCTAAAGCACAAATTTGAGAATGTTGCTTCTCGGTTTAAGAAATCCCACTAGCTTCCTCCTGCTATCTCCCCAATTATATTGTGAACATGAAAGGTGGAATTGAGGTTTTTTGTTTAGTTTGGGGTTTTGTTGTGTTTCTTTTTATACCTAGAACTTAACACAGTGCCTGACACACACCTGTTGACTGACTCTAGGATAAAATACAAACTATACTGTTTGGCATTTAAAGCCATTCATAATTTTAAAACCCTTCAAAGGCTAGTCTGTCTTTCTTGACTGATTATACACAATTCCCTTTTTAAATACAAGCCCAAAAAAAGCTGACTTGCTGTTTTATCTCCATACCTTTTCCATAGGCTGTCTTTCAAGGTTGGAACACGCATCCTCCATACTTCCGCTTATAAAAGCTTCAGCTTGCTTCAAGGTTTAATTCAGTATCGCTTTCTACATCAGGCCTAGCCTAATGCCTTAAGCTGTTAGGAACCCTGCAGTGAGAAATTATTTTGCATTTGTTCTGTATTTATTTTCTCTGTATTGATCTGTATGTATATTGTTTCCCCCAAATAGAATGTAGGCACCTTGAGGCAAAAGCTGTTTCATTTTTTAATAAAAATTTTATCCCCAGTGCGTAGCACATTACTTGGCACATAGTACGTTTTTTAAAAATGATCTTTCAATGAATAATGAGTGGTCATCTAGCCTTTGCCTAATGACCTCTAGTAAGGAGTAACCCACTACCTTCCAAGGCAGCCTCTTCCATTTGGGTCAGATTCCATCTTCTCTTGCACAGATATGTTGACAGCAAAATAATCTTAAATTTTGACCATGAAAGGACTACAAAGCAGGCTCCACAATCTCTCTCTTTGCACGCTCCATTCTTATTTCACTTCCCTAACAGGACTAGAGAAGGAAATTGGGGAGAATGTAAGGATAGGCTCTGTGGGTGTTTGGTAGATGTTTCTTTTCATAGAATTATAAAGGATTTGTTTTTTCCCAACCGAGTGAGTTAATAAGATGGTACCTTTGCTGACTCCTGACTTTTGTGCCCTGCTTAGGACTGCACATGCAAGAGCTAAAGCGGATGCTGCTGACCAGGCTGCCCTGTCTGCCCGCCAAGAATGTGATATTGCAAGGGCTGTCGCAAGAGAGCTTTCACCAAATTTCTATCAACCAGGTAAAAGCCTTTGTTCTCCTTTCATGAAAGAAGTGTGGGAAACAGACATTGGCCTTTCAGTTTATTTGATTTCATTTTACTTTCCATAGAGAGTGTTCTTTGTTATACTAAATATTCCTGCCTTTTGTATCCCAGCAATAACACAAAACAAGTGAGAGAGAACAGGAACAGAACTGTCTGAGTATTGACTTTGGGGATTTGAGATTTCTTTCCCTTGTGGGTTTTTTTGTTTGTTTGTTTTTGTTTTTGCCTTGGCAACAAATAACCATTAAACTTTAGTACTAAGCAACTCAAACTGGGAAGGGACCAGAACCTAGAAGAAATTTGGATGATAATGCTCATAAATTTAGGTAAAAATTGAGAAGATGAGGATGTCCCTCATGTCATTATAAATGTCTATCAAAATATCAGAGAGTGATACTAATATTAATGGCAGCCACACCTATATAGTACTTTCAAGTTTGCAGAGTGCTTACAAATAGATATTTAATCTTCATAACAACTCTGCAAAATAGTTGCTATTATTATCTTTCTTGAGGAAACTAAGATAGTGAAAATAAATTACTAGCCCTCGGTCACACAGCTATTAAGTGTCTGAGGCCAGATCTTCCTAACTCCAAGTTCAACGCTCATCTCCATGAGTGCTCTAACTTTGTGGGAAAAGCCAGTAAAAATTTTCTACCTGATATATTTACTAATCTATTTGTAAGACCAAGCTACTTATCTGACTTTGTAGGAAAAGTATCATCGATTTATCTATAAACAGCGCTTCAAATGTCATAAAGCAGTAGATGAAAATTTGGAGCAGGATAAACAGCCTACTTCTTGATAAAGAACTTAAAATGGATCTTCATCTCTATAGCATCATTGTCTTTTCAGTTTTTTTCTCTATTGTATAACACAACCCCCCTCCAGCTCCCCCAGCTTTTCCCATCTGTTTACGTAAAGCTACTTTGTCCAGTGTCCTAAGCCTTCGGTAGGTGTGTTATGTGAGAGGCCAGACTCTCTCAACTGTTAACACTTAAAGGTGGTTCAGAGGAAACCTTTTGGACAATGATACTTGACTGGGATTTTCTGCATTGATAGGTCTGAGTTTTATGCATTTGAGTTAATTATTATTTATCTTCATTCTCTTCTGAAGGACTCAGTTCATTCTGTTATAACTTCAGTAAATGTTTGTGTTTGATGATCAGGATTAATTTTTTTTACTCTGAACTTAAATACCAATAAAATAACCTTCTACATACATAGTAGAAGCTAAAAAAATGAAGTACACGAAGCTCTTAAGTCTCATAAGTTGCTTTTATTTTTAAATATATAAGCACAACCTCTAGCTTTCAAAGCTATCCTGTTTATTTCTATTTCTTTTTTCCTTCGTTCTGTTTTTTTTTAATTTTTAAGATTCCTCAATTGCCGTTATTTTGTTTTGTCTCATCTCATATCCCTATGAAAGTATACATTTAGAACATATAAGACTTAACCATTGAGGCTGAAACAAGGAAGACAAACCATGGTGGAAATAATGAAAGGATCAAGCCTAAAAATGGGAGGGTTAGCTGTTACAAAGATTAAATAGATGTGAGATGAATACTCTGGGTGTTCTCTATTTGCCCAGAAATAAAATAGGAAATGAAGGACTGTGCTGGAGAAATCAGACTTTGCTGAGGGAAATAGTGGTTAGGGTGGGGACCACAGGGACTGGATAGGCTTAGAATACAATGACTTTTTTCTAGTGTTCAGAATACATTTCTTGATTCAACCAGTGATAAAGAGGTGTTGTTTTTCACCTGTATTCCTTGTTTTTCACTTCTTGTGGAAAATATAGATCAGTCTGCTTATGAAACCTAAAATTTCCATTTTTAATGTAGCCCCTCATAAGCTATTTCATACATTCAAAATAAATCAACCCATTAATTCTTCTATAGTACCAGAGTTCATCTGTCATACTACTTATCCTAACATACCAAGTGGAACCTGGGTCTTCTGAAGGAGTTTTTACTTTCCCCAGTGACTCTTCTATTCCTTCCTTCTTGGGTTGGCTCACTCAAGTAACTGTAGAGAATCTCTTCAACCATAAAACAACGTATTTTTATGAAACAGCACTTAGTTTGTGCCACATTTGAAAGGAAACAAACTCACTATTGTTGTCACTTGATGGTAATTTACCATTTCTGTTTTTACAATCTGTTGGTGCATGGTATCCCTATAGATTTCCACTAGGCACGACTGAGAAGTGAATGATATGTAGAGTCATCTCAGTTTCCTTCACTAGTCTTTTAAAGGGCCTTTATAGTGCAAAAAGTGTTTGGAAAAAAAATATTGTGGGAAAATGTAATTCCACCCTTTTCTTAGCTAAAACAGCCACATATAAGTAAACTGTCTTTTTTGTAATGAATACCTCACAGAAGCATGAAATGACAACAGGGCTGTTAAGAAAAGAGGCAAGGGTGGAGGCCACAATCCCATTTGACCCACAGCCAACACTTCTTTCAAACAACCATAGGGAAGGCTTTTTGTTTGCTGAGGTATTATTGATGTCCCTCAGGGAACAGCTCATACTTTCTACTCTTCATTTACAGGATGATCAAACAAGATAGGCATTTTCTAAAGGCACTTTGAATAGTTATTTCTAAGTTACCCTGCTAAGCTAATTTACATATTTAAGATGTAAAACTCTGTTGTTTCAAGTGAATATTATCTTTCATATAAAAGTTGTTAACCCTGGGCAGAGGAAAAGAGGGACTTCACTCATAGCTTATTTTATCTTTCACAGCTTTCAAAATTAAAATAAGTAAATTCTTTATACTATTTTCTTTCATATTCTTTTGTCTAGGCACATTAGCTTAATCTAGATACACAACAAGAGGATTGTATTTTGCTCTGGGAGAATAATTGTTGTATAATCACAAAGAACACCATAGAACACACCCAATCCTAGACCATTGCAATGTGTTGGTTATTTGTCACAGAGACTGCCTGCATTTATATGATATATTTTCAGTCAAGATGGCAATTTAAAGAGAATAACTGAATTTATTCTGTTTCAGGGAAAGCCAAGGAATGATATAGCCTGTGTGTTCATACACACACACACATACACATGCACACACAGCACTTTACTCATCTAGTACCCATACCATCAATCAGTTGACACACACTGGCAAATTTATCACAAGTTATGTCTGCTCACGAATTATATATTTTAACCTTAAGTCTAAAGCTGAAAATAACACAAAAAAGAATGCATGTCTCATCATTGAAAATTTTGAAGTTTATTGTACTCAGGACTCAAATACTCAAATGAACGTGTGATCTCAAGTGGATATCATCTCTTCAATGTGAGTGTTCCCTACATTGTGTACAAATCACAGCCCATCCATTTCTTCCCATCATGTCTACCCAATAATTTCACCACGTTGGGGGGAGTGGGGATCAATGTGCTGAGGGCCTTCCTCTCTACTCAGCAAACGCTTATTAAATACCTACTATGTGCCAGGCAAGAGTGATATAAAGGTAGGAATGATAGAATTTGTGTCTTCAAGAAGTTCATATTCTAATTGAAGATGCCAATGGAGTATGCATAGGTTGTCTGTCACTCACTCTCACCATGTGACCAGCCGTTCTTTTTCTGTCATACATTCTTTGGCAGTATCCTGGGTATATGTACATACTTATAATTGGGTTTTTATAAACTATAAATTGAGTCTGTTTTGTAGTCTTTCCACATCTTAAGGAACTTGAGGCATCTTATTGGTTAAAGTGTAGTACATTGTATGACATTTTAAAGAATAAAACTGAACAGAGATTATCTAGAGGGTATTAGAGATAAAATTATATTTTCAGGGACCTGAATTGGACTTCTTCTTATAACAGTCATATCGTGTACTTTGTTTAAAAGTTTTGTGGATGCTGAAGAAAAAGGGAAGCATCTTAGGTTACAGACTTACTTAAGTCCATAGATATAGAAACTAGTATCATTACAGATGAAAAAAATTCTTATAATTTTTCATCCCCATGCTACTAAATGTAGGAAACCTCAAGGGTCAATTGTCAGTAGAGTTGAGCAATGCATGACATGAGATCATAGACCTAAAGCAGGAAATGACCTCAGAGTCCATATTATCCAACCCCCTCATTTTATAGATGGCTCAGAAATGTTCAGTGACTTATCCAGTGTCCCAGTTAATAAAAGGGAGAGCTTAGGATTTGAACTTGAGTACTGTGATCCAAGTTCAGCCTTCTTTTCCCAAGGAAAATTATACCTTAAATGAAAGCATCAGGTGTTCTATTCTGTGTCAGAGGAGAAAAGGATAAATAAGTAATAAAAAGTGGAAGGAAGTCATGGAAGAGATTTAGCTGATTTTGGACTATAGAAGTAGATCAGAGGTTGAATTTGAAGAGAAATTTGGGAAATATTGAGGAAAATTTAAAGGAGAACAATCTCCAGTCCCAAATGCTGGTCCAAATTCTACTCCAACTTGAAAACAAACAGGAGGACAATAAAGGGGAATATAAGAGATTTAAGGAGAATAAAGGGAGGCTAGGGAGTAGAACCTACAAAGGAGTCAAGAAAGATAAGCAGAAAGTAGTTGGGAAGGTAAGGTAAGGAAGGAAAGACAAATAGAATGATGAGAGAGTATGGTAAATTGATAGTTGTTTGGTAGGTGGGAAAAATTGGTGAAAAAAATGAAATATTGGTGCAAGGCTATAAAAAAAATTGGAACTGTGGAGACAAAGGAATAATTTTTTAAAAAGAATAAAAATAACATTCATTGAAGAGGGTAGGGAAAATTGTGCAGTGACTGGCATCCACCATGCGATGCTTGTATTTCTGCCACAGCTGGGTTATCTATATAACTATTCCAAGTGTAGGCTGACCTGCCTCATGGAGGAGATGATTGCTGAGCCATTGTCAGTGATATTTAAAAGATTATGGAAAATGGAGGAGGTACCACAAAATCAGAGAAAGGCAAATATCCCTTTTTTTTTTTTAAAGGGAGCAGAGTCTACAAATTCTGAGCCCATAAGCTTGACTTGAGTTCTCAGGAAATGTCATAAAAGATCACTGAAGAGATAATTAGAGAAACTCTAGAAAGAGAACAAAGAGTACAAACTCCAGAAAGAGTACAAAGCCAGCATGACTTCGTCAAGAACAAGTCATGCTAAACCAACAGTGGAGAGGAATCCTGGCATACGGTTTATCTCTGAGACTGTATGATCCTGAGCAAGTCTCTGAACCTCTTTCTACCTCAGTTTCTTTAAGTGTAAAATGTAAGAATTAAATGATATACTATTTGTAGATTGTTTTGCAAGCTTTAATGTCCTACATAAATATTAGTTATTATTATCTAGGTTTTAGCAAAATGTTTGATGAAGTAACCTATGCTATTGTTCTGAAGAAGATATGGAGTAGATCATAAATAGAGTTAGAAAGATTCATAACTAGATGATGCTAGATTTTGACAAGCTAGGCTATTGGGCTGATTTAATAAGATTTAATTCGTTGGAAAAAGTCTTTTGGATATTGAAAAAAATGAACTTTCCAAGTGTAAGATGTGAGAAGCATGGTTCAGTAGCAGTTATTCTGGAAAAGATCTGAGGATTTTAATGGACTTACAAGCTCAATATGAGTGAGCAGTGTAATGTGACAGCCAGAAAACCTGCAGTTAGAGGGATATACCTTCCAGGAATATTGGGATGATGGTCCCACTATAACTCTGCCTTATTCTGGGCATTAGAGTTTATCCACTGATAAACTGGAAGGTATCTTGAAGGTAGCTATCAGAATGGTGAAAAACCATAAGTTTATGTCATAGGGATCATTTGAAGGAACTGGGAATGTTTATTCTGAAGAAGAGTCCCAGGGAGGTCATAGTAATTATCTTCAAGTATTTGAAGGGCCGCCATGTGGAGGAAAGTTGAGACTTGTTCTGTTGGGTCACAGAGGCCAGAATTGAGATCAGTAGATTGAAGTTGAAAGGGGTCTATTTAGGCTTGACAGCAGAAAAAAAAATTCCCTGACAGTTTCCCAAAAATGGAATAAGCTGCTTGAAGAGATTGCAGATTTTCCCCTCTTGGAGGTTTTCAAGCAGAGGCTGGTTGACTATTTCTTGGTGTGTTCTAGTGGTGTTCCTTTGGTGTATCTCTTGGACTGGATGGCTGCTAAGAATCCTTCCAAATTTCAGATAGCTGTTGTCAAGTATATCAAAAGCTGTCACATGGAAAAGGGATCACACTTGTTCTTCTGGAAGCATTGGAAGGAACTGGCAGATTTAGACTTGATGTTTTTTTAAAAATTCCTAATGATTCTAGATTAATAAAAGAGGAATGAGCTGCCCCCAAAAAGCAGTGAGTCCCCCCTCATTGGCAGTCTTCAAGCAGAAGGATGAAGTGTACCATCAAAGAAATTATTTTTCCAATGTAATGCAGTGAAAAGAGCACTAACTTTGAAATCAGAGGATCTGGGTTTAACTTCTGCCTCAGAGACTTGCTACCTGCATGACATTGCATGAGTCATTTCCCCTGTTCTGGCACTCAGTTTCCTCATCAGCAAAATGAGGGAACAGAGTATATGGCCTCTGAAGTTCCTTCCATGATCCTGTTATTCTAAACTTAATACCGGCCCTTATTTAGAGGAAGACCTTTATTTCTGAGAGATCCAGTTCACAGTCTTTGTTCTAGCCAAGAAAGCCTTTTTTTTTTTCCACTCCCCTTAACTCCCACCTCCACCCCATATAGTTGGTCCTTTTCAGCCTCTAAACCATTGCATGTCATTCCCCAACATCCCTTTTGGAGTGATGGCTGTCATCCCCTTCTGCCAAACATTTCTTGACTCTCCTTCCAAAACTCTCTAACTGTAAAATTTGTCCAGATTACTCCCATCTCCAGGCATGTCTATAGTATTTATCCTTTTTGACTTTTCATGAGTGAAACATCTGTAGAGTTTTTAAAGAAAAAAAAATTTTTTTAGAACTTGAATGTGGAAAAGTTCTAAAATCATAACCAGTCAAATCTATTACAATATTGGGAAAATGTCTTGGCCCATTATTACCATTTGCCAACAAAATAATTAGTTATTAAATGTTGAAAATATCACATGCCCTATCAGGTGTTTTGGTTCTCTTAGCATTTTGTAAAGCAGTATTATCTCATTGAGTATTTTTTGGTTTGGAGTTGTTGGATTGTTTTTTTCTTCATATTTTGTTGTAATCAGGGATTCTATTAAGTTGCTCTGTGAATTAAGAGAAATAACTTACAATGGAATATTTCTAAGCATAGTAGTTTATTTCTTTAGATTCTCATTTGTGTTCACCATATGACAAATGTGACAAAAAAGAGGCAGCTGTGGTATGATAAGTTGAAAACTGACCTTAAAGCCAGGAAATGCTATCTCTCAACCACCTCTGACATTCACTGTCTGGGTGGCTTTTTTTCAAGTTACTTAACATCATAGCACCTCAGGCAACTCTTAAGGTTATACAGCAAGTACCAATATTGGTGGATCTCACTGGAAATTGACTATATAAACAACACCACAAGTTTGTTTCAAAAAGTCATCAAAAAATAAACTGTCTATTGAATTACATTGTAAGGGAAATTGGGGGGTGGGAAAGGAGGAAGGGTGCCTATGTTAAAGTTTTACTATTAGTATTTATAGACATAGGAACACCACAAAAGTTCTACTCTGATTCTTCAGCTGGTATGCCAGCTTATATTTCCTACCACACTAAAAAGACTTCAAGTGTAAGACCTAGTGACTGACATACCAGTTACTGACATACTAGCTTTCCAAGGACCAGTCTAAGCACATCATTGGAGGCCCATTACCAGTAATGTTTAGCCATAACAAACCTCAGAGACTGTTTGGCTTAAAGAAGTTTAAGGGCTGTCATGTGAAGACTTGGTCTGTTTTCAAACTACCCACTGTGAGTGGGAATTGCAAAGAGGTAGATTTAGGATTAGTAAAAGACATGCAGACAAAGGCTAGATGTCCACTTAGCAAGTATGTCCATTTGTTCATGTTAGACTGGATCACTTCTACGGCCGCTTCTAACTTCTGAGATTCTGGATCTATGAAACCTCAAAGTGGTTGCCATCTACATCAATCTCCATCCTAACCATTGAGCCCTTCCCAGGGGAAGAGGGCTTCTACCACCTTCGTCTGCACCATAGAAAGTCCATCACTTGGCTCTCTGTCTTCTCCATACCCCAAACTAACTTGACTTCGTTTAATTTCACTTCTACTAATTCAGCAGTGAGCTTTTCAGTTATTGTTAGCAGTAGCTAGGGAACAGTTAAGGTTATGCTTTTACCCCCTGGTTGTCTTTCTTGGGTAATCCAGACGGCCAATCCTTCTGAGTTTTCAGGGGCTCCATATTTATTGCATACCTGGAATCTGTTCTATAAATTCCATAATTCCTGTGCCACCAAACAGTAGGGACCAATGTCAAGCCACCCAAGCTTGGAACAACCCAGCCTTCATCATTGCTATGTCTCCCCCTAGCAAGATAGGATCCCATTTTCAATCCCACCAGAGCTTTCATACCATACCAGAAGTCTTGAACTGGACACATACAGACCCCAAATACAAGTTCATGATCTGAAGAGACTGAATCATTGAGGCAAATAATTACCAAACCTTTTCACTAAAAATAAACTAACAAGAATATGCAAGTTCAGCTCTCCTGCTCCTTAGTTTAGATGCATCTAGGCCAATAGCAACAATAGCCTTTGAAGGAATAAAAAATTAGTCAAGTTAGATAAGCAAACCCTTCTTCTTAATACTAGTTTATATAAGATTCCTCCAAAAGCAGGTTTTAGCACATTTAGGCTACCTCAAGTTTTGGGGTATCTTTGATAAGGTACTTTCATTCACCAACTGTATATAGCCTTAGGGCCTAAGGTCTTGGCAACAGTAAAGATGTTAGTACGTATTTACAAGCATAATAAGTCAGAAGAGTTCCTTTGCTAGAGTTCTTTTCCATACTTAGCGCATATACAAATTTGTCCTATCATGCACCATTTCTTTTAGGACATCACAGTAGTCTCATAAGAAAATTTTTGCTCCTGCTATTACTTCCAGCTACTAATGTCTATACCACACCAGTAGGCCTTTGTTCTTTAAGGTCTTTTTGGCATTATGTATGCCTGGAACCGAGGTACTTTGGCTTGCTACTATGAAGAGCTTTTAGGAATTGTCATCCACCTTGCCCTTCAGACTAATAGGGTTGGCAGCTTTAACCAGCATATCAGTGTTGTTGGACCAGCTGTGTGCTCTTAAGTAAGATTTCTGACAAACCTGTATTGCCAGAAGATAACATTTTAGGTGTGACAAGTGGCATCCACCTAGGTCCTTCTTTAACTTGGAACATTGAGTAAAATCACCTCAGATTCAGACACTGCTACTGTCTTTCGAAAGGAAAGATGAGAATGATGACTGCCACCACTACCAGAATTTATTTCTTTCCATCTCTGAAAGGTTCTGAATAGTCTCTCCAATTGGCTTCTCTTTAATATCATTAACTCAGTACTTTCACCATCAAAAGGGTGCCATACATTGCTAAATAAGGAATGACTGATCTTTTAAAAGCAGAAGAAACAGAAGTTCCAAGAAAAAGACCAATACCTCTACCCTCTTTGTGTGTGTGTATATGTAAAGCATTTGATGACATCAGTAGTCCTTTAATAAAGTAGCTTTAAGTATGAATACCAATTAATCAGCCAGTCCACATTTGAAGGCTATTTCATGATTAAATGACCCATCAGATTAAAGTCATGGCACCACATTGTTGCCATTCTCTGTTAAAAGGGATTTTTTCAAGGTATGTCTTAAGTACTGTCTTATTCATCCTGTTTTATGCATGTGTTAATATTCAGCAGCAAACTTGAAAACCAATAGTAGAATACTCCTTAATTGCTTTGATTCCAGTTCAACAAGTTATAGAAATTTTGGAACAAAAAAGATTTAAGAATCATTGTTCATTGAAAATGAACATACAAGTTTTGCTTTTTATTCAGCCTTTGTCTAGGGACATGCAAATGTTTTGTCATGGACAAATGTTTTCGTTGTAGTACAGCAAATGAAATGAGAGTTGTCCTAACAGTTTAATTATATAGGGTTAATATAACAGCTTATAGACAGTCAGCCCAGTGACATAGATTTGTAATGAACTTGAAGAAGGTTCCTGTTTTTTCATCTTGAAACATTTCGACTTAAAACTGTCTCTTGTTTTTGTTATCACTTTTAGATCAGACATCAAAATGGTATTTTGGGAAGACGTTACTAGAGTATGGGACCATTTGCACCAGGCTTGCTGAAAGTTACTAAGTAGCAGCAAATTTATTACTTAGTTGTCAAGATATATGATGCTAGTTTTTTTTAAAAAATGATCTGAAACCAAAATATCTTTGCCAATATAGTTTCCATAATTCTGTTTTGTTGTTATACCTTGAAACTGATTTCACCAGTGGCAATCAAATAGTTCCCACATTTGATGAAAATCCATTTTAAAAGCAATTAATGTTGAAATGTTGTGATGGTCAAATACTGCTCTTATATTTCACTGAGAAATGAGGTCTCCTGAATGAGGACCTTTCCCACATAGTGAATTTAATGTTTAAGTGGGTATTTTGAGAAAGAGCATGAAATAGTTGACTAAGTCCTGGACTTGGAGTTGAGAAGACTTGGGCTAAAATAAAATTTGTTTTGATTATGAATGCACGTTTTACTGCCAAGTAAATATACCCACTGAATCAACTTTCCAACATTCTCCCTCTTTGCATACTCCTTGGTCACTGCTCAAAACTTTCACCACAAACATTATCATTCTGTCAAAAACCACACTCCATCATTCCCAAGTCTATCTCTGTCCATTCACTTGACCAAACACCAGCAACAAGGTAATTTCCTGGTGCTCTTAATAAGCCCTCAAGATTTCAGTTTCCTCCCTTGTCTTGAAACCTCTAAGGCATAGCTGAGTCTTTCTTCTCCCTTTGGCCTAGTTGTCCCCATCTTCTCACACATGCTGACAGAGGTTATCAAGTATGTGGAGCAGTTTTTTTCCATTTTTGTTTGTTTGTTTTTTGCTGTATTTTTCTAGTTGATGGGGTTTCCTGGATTCCTGATTGCATCTTCTCTCACTTTATGCAATCACTAGGTCAGTTTCTTAAGTATCTTCTACCAGTTTCTCATCTGCACTTCCCTTAAATAGCAAAGCTCATTATATCAAGAACCTTTACTTTTCTACAAAAGTCTTAGTCAATAAAAGTCTTAGACAGCCTAAGAGAGCCTTCATATGTCTCTTACCAAGTAAAGTGCATGGGCTTTGTAATAGGCTTTCCCTTCACTACTCAGAGGCTTCCTTTGATTTCCAGCTGGTTTTTTTTTCAGGATGATTCAGATGGTCAGAAATCTAGTTGCTAAATTTAATCATGTATGACGCTTTTATACTGGGGGGTGGGGTGGTGAGGGGTGATTTTAAAATGTTAAAGTCAGGTTTTATCTAATTCAACCTAGGACAAGCCAGGTTGTCTCAAGGCTTCCTTGTCCACATAGACATTGGCTACTTTTACATAGCAGTATCTTGTAAGCTAGACACTGCACAGTGTAAACTCTTCATAATGTATGTATTTGATGTTTAGTTTTCATCTTGTTCTTTACATATAGCCATGTAGATTAGTGTTATTTGTCCTAGATGATAAGCCCCTTGAGGACATAGAGCATGATTTGATTGTCTTCTTTATACATCATCTACATACCACTTCTAGCCCCATTGGGGTGGGGGTGTAAGAGGAAATAAATTTGCATCTACATAGATGAGTATGCAGTTCTTTTCCTCCATACTCCTCTATTCCATTCCTCATATTGTGTTTTGTTGAAATAACTATAACAGTTGACAGCTAGCTGGGCATCTGTATGACCTTGGGCAAGTCACCTCAGTTTCTTCATCTGCAGTATGAGGCTTAAACAAGATAATATATTTTAGAGCTCTTTGTAAACCTTCTGGTGGTATAGAAATTGAATGCAGGGACTTTTGTTTTTACAGTGGTCTACCCAATGCCTCACACTCTGCCTTCAACATCGTAACAGCTTAATAAGTGTGAAAAGAAAGGTGCTCATTAATTCAGTGGCCTCTCAATCCAGGATGATAGCATCCTTCTCTATAAAGAATAAGGAATAAGATTCATCCATGAATTAAGTTATTTATTAGAGGGCTATTTATGGAGGAATATTATTCTCTAAAATTCCTTATTAATGCAGTCTTCAACTCCTACCCATTGGAGAGCACGATCCCTATTAGTAGGTTAAATGTTTATTTGTTCTGTGCTTTGAATCTCTTCTATATGATGCAATCCTGTGGGAATAATTTAGAAATAGAAATGCTTGATGTCTTCTGTGATTTCTGCTGCCTTGTTACATTTCCATACTGATGTGCCCCCACTTTTGTCTCATGAATATTTATACTTATTCCTTGCTGAAAGATCTCAGACACAAATACCAGGGATTTTTTTTAACCATTTTAACTCATCAAGTTTTGACAATAATTCCAGTTCATAATACATTTTAAATGGTAAAATAAGTTCCTGGCATGTTGTGAAAATTGCTAAGCCATCTGGTCCTCAAATCAGAAGAACTGAGAGTGGGATAGCCTAGTGATGCTAACTCAATAAATCTAAGGAAAAAGTTCTTTCACAGGTTTTAAAGATATCTAATGACAGATTTAAAGATATCTAATCTCTGAGATAGAATATTATCCTATACTATATAGGGCCTACAGGAATTATATGGCTGTTTTGGGATTGTACATGTGCCCAGCTCCAGAGCCACATCCCTCTGAGCACCACTGGGATAGCATATGGCAAGCACATGATTCTGTGGAATGAAAAACAATCCCGATAAAGCCTCTGTGTGGAACCTTTAGTGAACATATTTGTAGGTGAGTGGTGCCAGTGGGCACATCACTAGAGGAGACAGAAGTAACTTATCAAGAAATTGGATGAAAACAGTCAACTTCCTGTACCTAGGAGAGGCAGTCATCACCTCTTGCCCAAATGTTTGACTACTCTTACTGGATTGACCAAAGGGAATGTACACATATGAGAAGGGAAGGTTCCTAGGAGAAAATTATGTACAGGTGAGTTGGGAGGATGTAAAACAATTATCATACTACTAAAGGTTTAGAGCTGGAAGGGACTTTAGAGGCCATTGAGTCTAGACCCCTCATTTTACAGATAAGGAAACTGAGACTAAGAGGTTAAATGACTTACCCAGCTAGTAAGTGCCTGAGACAGGATTGCGGTAGACACAGAGGGTCCATGAACATCACTTTGTTAAATTTTAGAGTAAAAAAGGTTATCTTACAGAAAATCACAAGGCCTGCACTGACCACTAGTATTTTCCTTTTGAAGTAATGTGGTGTAATGGAAAAAGTGGTAGACTGTAACTTTGTAACTATTAACAAGTCATTTAATATCTCAGAGCCCATGTCCCCATCTATACCTGTAGTACCTACTTAACAGGATTATTTTGAGGATCAAATGAAAGAATATATGTAAAGCACCTTGTAAATCTCAAACCACTGATTATATAAACCTCCATTCTTATTACTGAAGATTTCATATTTCAGGAGTGGGAAATCTGCAGACTCGTGGTCACATGCGGCCTCAACTTCACAGAACAAATCCTCTTAATAAAAGGATTTGTTCTATAAAACTTGGACTCAATCAAAAGGTTGCACCCAGGTTCCTAGAGGGTCCCATGTGGCCTCAAGATCTCAGGTTCCTCACCCCTGTTCTAGACCACAGGAATAATTCTCCACACTTTCATTGCCCATGTTCATCCCTTTGTTCAACCCATTTCTTAACTTGCCAATCTGAGACAGCCCCACAAAAGAGATATGATGCCAAATCACAACTGATGGGAACATGGTATGCCATAAGTAGTTTGTTATGGTGTTACCAACTTTCTAATTCAATTTACTGAGATTGTGAGTCCAAAAACAGTCTCTGTGTCTTAATACATGCATATTGTTTTTGTTGATTTGGTGAAGGGGAAATAAATATTGGCCTAGGACATCAGGTTAGGTAAAAGCTTTTCTGATAGTAAATATTGAAATGGGTCAATTAGAGAGATTTTAAGACTCTCCTGTCCAACTATCTCTAAAAACCATCTCTAATGTTTCTTTTCAGCCTTTTGATTCTCTGACATTATTATTTAAAATGACACAGTGAGTACTTTGCAAAGCCCCATGTTTAAATAAAAATTCTATACCTTATAAGGTTTAGATTGTGTCATGTAGATCAGAATTGGATAAATGAATTTGGTGTGTATCACAATTTAGTTACCAATGTCACTTTGGTGAATATGATGAGAGGTCATCTGAGTCTTCTCAAGCTTTTTATTTCTATATTAACCTTTGAATGCAGGACAAAGGGAGAAATATTAAGAAGGCATTCTAGATCTATTGTCATCAAGGTAAAGAACTTGAAATTGTGAGGATAGAAATTTCTTCCATCGATGTAAGTCTGCAATTTATGAGTAACTTAAAATCTTAGAAAGTTCCGTGCAGCACTAAGTGGTACCCAGACATCTAGTGGCAGAATGAATACAAAATTGGGCCTAGAGTCAGAAAGGCCAGAGTTCGAATCCAGTCCCACATTTATTAGCTGTGTGACCTGGGCAAGTCACTTAGCCACTTTTTGCCTCCATGTCCTTAACTATAAAACAGAAATAATATCACACAGAATCAAATGAGATAATATTTATAAAGCTCTTAGCACAGTGCCTGACACATAGTAGTTGCTTAATGATACTTCTTTCCTTCCTTCCACACAGATATAGATGGAGAACTCGAACTCAGGTCTTCCTAACTCCAAAACCAACCTTTTATCTACCTATACTAGGATACCAAATATATAGCCACCTTCAGATTAAAACATGTAGCTCGTCTAAATATATCTGTTTCACATCTAAAGGCAGAATAAGTGAATTTAATCTAGCAGAAACTGTCATCAGAATTAATAAGACATTATATCCTATTTTAGTCACATTTTTCCATTGTCATCTCTTGCAGGTCCTGATTATATAAAACACAGATTTCAGGAAGGCATAGAAACTAAAGAAAACCCAGAAGAAAAAGTCCCAGAAAAGCCACCTTCACCAAAGGAATCTCCTCATTTTTATCGGAAAGGCACCACTCCCCCCAGATCCCCTGAGCCAAGCCCAAAATCAAGCCACTCTCCTGAGCCTTCCTCCCCAGTGAAAAAGCAAAATCCCAGCTCAGGGGCAAGACTCAGTCAAGAAAACAAGAGTATAGCTGATGAGTATGTAATAGCAGTTGTCAACAAGCCCCTACTTTCAAAGGTACCCCCAAAAGAGGAGGTAACAGTATTGCCTCAGTCCAAGTACACTGGCCGCCACAATACCTCCTTCCACCCTGGCAACGGGGAGTTGCATTCGCAGTATCATGGCTATTATGTGAAACTGAGTGCACCGCAGCATCCACCAGAAGACAAGGAGGAAAATGAAGGGATGAGCCAGTCTTCTTTGGCACTGGTGTCCAAGCATCCACATCAGAAGTTAAGTCCCCCTAAATCCACGACAAAACTAGCTGCCAAAGAAAGCAAATCTGAGCCAAAAATGAAGAAGTCTGAACTTGCCACACCAAAGAATCCAGCAAACAATGATTCAAGTTCTTCTTTGGGAAAAGAAGATAATTCGGTAAGTTTTATAGGAAACTTCTCCCTCTTTCCTAGTACATACTCTTAGGGAATTTTCCTTTCTGCTAGCAATGTGGGATGATTATTAGCCAAGAGGTTATTGAATTACACAAGCCAAGATCTAAATGTCCACAGAATTGCTTCTAAAGTTTAGCATCTTACTTTAAAACCATGAATTTTTGACTCAGAAATCTTCTAATACCCATTTTCCAGTCAAGTTAAAATAATCCAGAAAACTAATGGTCACCTGCCCTTTTTTTATCCTTATTGTTTTTCAAAAATAGGAGCAACTTTTTAAGTGCTAGGAAGGAATTGCGGCTCTTGCTCCTGCCTGGTATTAATACCTGCTGTTTGCAAAACACCGTGATGGACTTAAAGGAGAAAAAGAGATGATACGGAAGCTGCTCTTCAGAGGCTTAATATCTAGTAGGGAGTAAAAGGCATGTGCACTAAAAACTCTGATACTAGACTTGTAAGTACAGAAGAGCAATATGCTTTGAGAAATTTGAGGAGGGAGAGATGACTTTCTTCTGGGTTTCCCAGGAAAAGCTTCAAGAAGAAAATGTTATCGAAGTTTGACCTTGAAAAAAAGGAGAACTTCAGACAGATAGATAGGGGGTTAGTAAGGAATTCATTCTAAAGGATAATGTGGAAAAAAAATGACTAAGGAGAAAGCAAGATAGGAGTAGTCCCTGAGCCTTGGCTGGTTTTCCTGGAAAGTACACAAAGAAAGTATTGAAAAGGCAGTTTGGAACTCCATGGTAGAGGGCTATACATTCTAGGATCAGTTTATACTTTATTCTCTAGGCAATGGGGAGCCACTGAAGGATTTTTAAAAAATTTGTTTCTTTTTATTTTTCAACTAGAGAACTGATATGATCAGTCGTGAGGAAGATTACAGAATGAGTAGTGTGAAGGCTAGTTTGGAGATCAGTTAGGAGATTGGTGCAGTGGAAAAGGGATGAAAGCCTGCCTGAACTGGGATCATTTCAGTGGTAGTGGGAAGTAAGAGAAGAGGTGATTGTGAGAGAGATGGGGGAGATAGAATCTTCAGAATCTGATAATTAATTGGACATGGAGACCAAAGGAGAGAAGGAAAAGTGAAAGATGACTCTAAGGTTACTAGGATGCATGACTGGGAGGTAATAGCAACAGAAATATAGAAGTTGGAAGAAGGACATGTTTGGGGGAGAAGATAATGTGTTCCATTTGGAGCATATTGAGTTTGCAGTGCCATCAGTTCATGCAGGCAGAAATACCCAGCAGGCAGTTGGAAAGATGGATATTGATTGGGGAAACTTAGCCAGTGAAGGTAGAGATTTAGGGGTCATGAGCATAAATGTGATTATGTTAACCTTTGGAAGTCAATGAAATCAACTAGGAAAAGAACAAGACCCATGACCAAAGCTCTTCCTCCTCCCACCTCCCCACCTCCATGTGGAAGAACAGTAGGAAGGGATATATGAGAATATTGTATCACAAAATCAATTAAGGGAACAAGTACCAAGAAGTAGGAGGATGATCAGTGATGTCAAATGCATTAGATCAGTCAAGCATAATGAGCACAGAAAGCCATAGATTTGGCATTAAAGAGGCCGTTGCTTTGAAGAGAGCACTGTCAGAAGAATGGCAAGGATAGAAGCCAGATTGTCAAGGTCTAGGTCAGTAACATGCTCCTAGACCTTCCTTTAGTACTAGAGCTAGTCTGTAGCCCTACACAAATAGACACACATAGGACCTCTTTAGTCCCCAGTTTCCTCATCTCTAAAATGAGAGTTGTTGTAGCCTATTGGCTAAAAGATTAGCTGTATAGTCAAGATCTAACATTAGCTGTGTGAGTACAAGCAATTCACTTCAGTGCCCCCAGACAAGTCTCTTGAGTCTCCAAGTTACAGGTGGGCTCCATCAGGGCTCCATCAACCTATCAAGAATTCTTCATGCCAATGGAATCACTGGTCCCAATCACCCACCCCTACTTCCCAAAAACAAAATATGAGGGGGTGGAGGGGTTGCTTCAATATTATGTGATTTTTAGAACCAGGCATTTAACTGAAGGCATTTTACGTGGCTAGTAGTATCCTGTATATAATGTTGCCTTCACATGTACTTCTTTGAATTTAATTTGATGAACAAAGCTTTGTAACCAGAACTCCTTTCCTCACTACCAGCTTCCTAAGTAGTGACTAAAAAATTCCAGCATTTTACAAAAGAAGTCCATGCAAGGAAAATGTTGTACTAGAATGTTCTTAGACAGCTAAGTTTTCTAGCGGATGATTTTGTTACCTATCATTTCTCTTTTATTTATTATCAGTGCTTCTAATTTAGTATTTGTCAACACAAGATCTGCTGTTATTCCCTATTATTATGTTGTTGGCAACTTCTAAATTCTCATCTACATGTAACGGATCCTCCTACATGGCTTGTGGAGATTGTCTCTTTACTGTATAGGGATATGTGGTACACAGTGACAACCAAGAAAGTGTGTTCCCAGACTCCATAGTACTTACAGACTTTGCAGCTGCAATTAATGGTTAATCGAAATCTGTCCAGCAATTGCAAAACAGCCCAAATGCTTGTGGGTGGAATAACTAGCTTAAGAAAAAGACTAACAATTTCAGAATGACATTTTTTTATTCAGATCTGAATAATTTTAACTGAGAAAAAGGACAGTCTGACTATGGCCTTGATATGATGATAAAATAGTTGAAGTTCATCAGCTGAAGTTAAATACATTTTTAAATTAACATATAATATTAATTATATAAATCAATAAAATATAATTTATATAATATATAAATATATTTAATTTACAATGTAAGTATTTTTAAATTAAATGTAAGTGTATATTTGGAGTCTATCCCCTTGAGTCTTCTTTTTTCTAAGAGTATGACAAACATTTATGACATTAGTTACCATTGTTATAAATCTAGATTGTTTTCTCTAGATAAGTGTTCTTAAATTACCAAAAATAAATTAACCAGATGAACTGTATCATCTCCAGAAATGTCATTCTGCAATAGAGTAAATGATTTGCTAAGACAGTGAATCTTTAATGAAGCATCAGTAGGATGGTATACATTGACAGTGAGTGTCATTGAATTTGTTAAACATGATTCACCTGCCATTTATTTTTCAGCATTTGTTATCCATATACAGGTTATTTTTCAAGGGCTCATGAGTAATAAATAATGTACACACAAAGAAAATTAGAACTAGTGTTGTCCAAGTACCTTTTCTTTATATATACATGGGTGAAAGTCATTCTTATTCTTTAGCTCTCTTAAAAGTAGTATTACACTGTAATTCAACTGTGTGGTTTAACAGAGAACCAGGATCAAAGAGTATTGGGTAGAGAGGACAGATTGCAACACAATAGTTGTCTTAAAATGGAACAGGTTACAAGGGTGGCACCCTTAAATGATGAGCTCCTTATCAATGGCCACAATCAAGTAGAAGTTAGATAAATATTTACTGAGAATATTATAGAGGGGATTTATAATGTCAAATAGGGGACTGGGATAAGTGATTGTAAATATGGGTTATGTATTTTAGTCAACATAATATAGTAGGTGGAGTACTAAGGCTTGGAGTCAGGAAGATAGGTTCAGATCTCATGAGCATTGACACTATGGTCAATTCCTTCCACCTCTTAAAGCCTCAGTTGATCTGTGAAATGTGCGTCATAGCTACAGTACTGATCTCACAGAGTTAGCGTATGGCTCAAATGGAAAATGATGTGTGTACAGCACATGGCACATAGTAGGTACATAATAAATGTTTATTTGCTGACAGTCTTTTGTAAACTTAAAAACCCTGTATAATGCTGATGAGTCAGGAAACAAAAGTTCTAATTCTTTCGTTACCATAATTTATTATGAGTTTAGAGTAAATTATATTCCTACTGTCCATAGTATCTTTTCTATAAAATGAATTTATTAATTGTAGAAGGTGGAGATACACCTATCTGAAATGAAGAAAGGGTCTAGTTGACTTCGAAAGATTATCCCTCAATATTATAACACCTTCCTTGCTCTGAATCATTACTCAGTGAGTAGATTTCAGGGTTGTGTTTTGGATTCCTGATGCCAAACCCTTAGGTACAGAATTCTCCTCACCATCAGACTCCCTGATTCCAATAGCGATTGACAATTATCCTTGATGAGAGGTATATTTTATCTATAAAGATTTTTTTGTAAGTGCTCTGTGTTGTCATCTTTGAAAATTAGAGCTGCTAGTCACATCCTCAGTAACTTTTTTTTTGCTCCTAAATAGTCATTCAATACCAGTATCCACTATTTGGTGTGTTTTAATACCAAAACCTACAGTCCCCCTAATAAACTGTGACAACAGTCAACCTGTCTCAGATTTTCTGCATCTGAGATATGAGAATTATCTAGCATATTTAGAGAAGACTTAGATAGCATAGCACAAAGCAGTACTTGCCATAAATTTGGGAAGGAAAAGCCATATGTAGCTTTGCTACAGTTCTCTCCAGAAAAAGATTTCAAATTCATAGCAAACAAGTTCAGTAATGTCTATCTTCCTTCAGACACTAGGAAAATGGATAGAATAAAAACCAAAACTTTTAAACCAGAAAGGTAGTGGTTTTAGCGGATCTACTGAAACTGCTACTCCAAGACGCAAGAAAGACGAAAGCAAATTAAAGTGGAACTTGACAGTAATGTTCAGTACTTGTGCTGGTTCTGCAGAACAATCCTAAGGAATGCCTTAGCTCTACAGTAACATTTGATCCATCTGGAAGGTGATCATAGGTCCTCTCTAAATATCCTAGACAATTCTCACATCTTAGACACAGAAAATCTGGGACACAGTCTGATTGTTAGCACAGTTTATTAGAGGGCATGAAGGTATTGGGGAAGGGGGAAGATGTTAGGGATTACCCATGAGAATTGCGCATTATATGAGTATGTGACTGTACATATGTAACCTTATTCCATAAGTGTGCATTTCCATTTGATACACAAATTAATGAGATTTTTCAAAATGATGACTTTGTTATGGGCCAGTAGAAACAGATTTAAGATACTGTCTCAGAGCCAGCTGAAACTTTTTCCAGTAGAGAATCCTAACCAATTATCTTTGAAAATTACTCATGATTTTTCCTGTTTTTTTCCAGTCATTACTGTGATCTTCCAGAACACTTTTGAGCATTACCTTGAATAGAATTCTTCCTCAGGTCATACATAGTTTCCTTTGAATTGAAGTAAGCCCTAAATAATCCCCAAATCAAATCAGGCTTGAACCTGGAATAATCTGTTAATAATTATTTTTAGAGAGAGGCTTCAGGTTTATTTCAGGTAATAAAGAGAACTGTTTTATACGTTTTGTTTTGGCTCAGAATAATTCCATTTTTACTCAAAGGATAACAGGCAGGCTCACTTAACTAACATTAGAATATCAAAGATGAATTTGGTTATATGTTTTCTCCAGATATATTTCTAATTATCTTTGATTCACTTTTCTTTATTTGTCACATCAGATTCAGAATTTCTTTCCAAAAGAAAATTCTTCCTAATTGTGTATAGGAGCAACAATACCGCTGAATAAAACTGTACTTCCTTAAAGTTAAAATTTAATTCCATGTTTTGACTGGCCCATATTTTGTTACATAAGATATTGTGTTGATTCTAATCAAGACTGAATCTTCATGCTGCTGCCCCTTCTTTCATTGCACCTGCCCTGATCACTCTTGAAAAGCAAAGACTGATTTTTCATTTTGCTATGTTAAGCTCCTACTGGGCACGACAGTCATATTTCTGGGACTTTGCCTTTCCCTGCACATAACATAGATATTTGAAGAATGAAAGGGTCACCCACTGGCACCTGTCTCTAAAACACTGTGGCCTCGAGCTAAAAGTGACAAAATAGCCTTTTTTTCTTCATGTTGCTGTTACTTAAGCTTAACAACATAACTTTACTGAGGCTTCTTTAAAAAGAGTTGTAGGGAATATTTCAAAAAGTAGCTTAACCAGTGGTATATTTCATAACTTAAGGAAAGATTTATAAGATAGTTTGCAGACTTGCTTACTAAATCTGGAAACCAGAACAGTGGGATGCCGCTACAGTGTGTCCCAAAAGTATTAATACCCAGCTTTTTTTTTCCTAGGACTTTAGGGTTTTATTAAGAGCCTATGTGTATTTTTTGTCATTGGAACTTAGGACAGCCCTGTGGAGCAGTGTCAAGATAAGTTTTACCGGTAGTAAAACTTAGTAAAGCATAGTCTCCCATTTTACAGATGGGAGAGACTGTGGCTCAGCAGTTAAGATCTGTCCAACATTACATCATCAGAATCCAGATCTCTTATATCTACTTTCCTTTGATCTCCCCCTATGAGGCCATGAGGCTTCACACTAGCTAGTGAGCATAATTTATACCTTACAGACTATACAAGTGAATACATTTTTTACAAATTCTTGGGTAATTCCACCAAGTTATTAAAAGAAAGGAGAAAGGACTTGGGATTTTAACATAGACATCATACAGCCAGTATGATATAGTGGGAAACATGCTGGAGAAGTTGGCTAAGGAGGGACCTGGCTTGAAATCCTACTTCTACCACTTAGCTAGGTATTTGATCTTAAGCATGTCATTTAAGCTCAGTGTCCTCATCTTATAGGGGTGGTGCCTACAGCTTCTCACAAGGTGTGATTGTGAAGAATCAAATGAAATGTTGTATGTGAAGTGCTTTACTAGCCTTAAAAGGCTACAGAAATGGTAGCTCTTCTTATATAGAGGACGCTTACCATCTAGCATGGTCCTTAGTGCCGCCATGGTGCATGGAATGTAGTATGTTTTGCCTACTGCTATTGGAATAGGCTGAGGTATGTATTTCACTTCAGGAGTAATGTATAAATTCCAGTGTCCTGAAAGGATTGAAATGCTTTGCAACAAAACATGATCATTGACAGACTGCTAATTGGAGTGAATTGAAGTACAGCATCTAATTAGTCTCCATAGTGAATGATGGCAAAGCCCAAACTAAGATCACCTGAAGATTTCATTTGTTCATTTATTAATAACATGGAACATATAATCAGCATTAATATGTCATGCCTCTTTTTGTACTAATGGGAAACCACCTTTGAAAGTCTATGTGAGAAGAGTTAATTAGTTATTATCAACACATCTTATTTTTCCCATGGTCCTAAAGAGACTACATTATGCAGAGAGAGTGTGATTTTAAAGAACTTGGCAGCATACTAAAATTGCTTTGTTGCAGTCTAATTTTATGTAAATTATGATCTCTCCCTACAGTATTATCATCTATAAGGATCTTTGTTATTGCTACTATATGCCAGCTCAGGGCTTGCCCCATTTCCATTTCTTCTCATTTTTACTAAGCCCATTTTTCTACCTTATAATTGTCTGTTCTCCTTAGCCTGAAAGAATTTCTCTTCATCAACACTTCCTTAGGGGGTGGGCACACCTTAGAAAAATTCTACTGATAAAATCTGTAATTTAGTTAGTGTTAATTTACATTCTATTCAAATACTGTCCTGCTATAACCAGTTTCTTCAGCTGTAAAAGAAGGAAGACAATTTCTACCCTGTTGTGAGGGTCAAATTGAGATAAAAGGGTATGAAATATCTTTGGAAAAAAGCATTAATAATTTGTATCAACTGATTAGAGAAGCATCATTGGCAGTACCAAGAGAATAATATACACAGTGATACCAACAGTGCAAGTGAAAAGGAAGTTGAAGTCTGAGAAATGGAAAAAACTGTAAAAATCCTGAAGATGAAGTCATGAAATCTACGTCCTCCGTCACAGTGCCCAAGTGGAGGGCTTCCAAAATGCCATACCTGTGGTCAGACAAGATTTCTGCGTCACGTGTTTTTGCTTAATTATTTCTCTTTATTCCAAAAAAGGGTTTACTTTAAGAAAGGGGTGGGAAATGACTGATGTGAAGCCATAAAACAAAATTTAAGTGTAAAGCTCCATATAAATACAAGGTATGATTAGTAACCATTTAATCTACAGGCATTTGTTAAGCACCTACTACAAACCAGGCACAACGCTAGACAATAGAAATAGAGATACAAAGAATGAATAATCCCTACTCACAAGGAGATTGCATTCTAATGAGTAAGCATTAGGTACATATATAAGCATATGAAGAATAATTACAAAATAGTTAAAAGACATTTGGGAGGGAAGGCAATAGCGGGAAGTGGGGTAGGAATCTGAAAATCGTGTGTGTGTGTGTGTGCATGTAAAGTATGATGTTTGAGCTGTGTCTTGGAGAAAGAGAAAAACAAAGGATAGTATTCTGTGTATGAAGAAGAGCCAATATAAGGAAACAGAGATGAAAAATGAAGCGTTATGTGAGAGGAACAAAGAAAAGGCGAGTTTGACTAGATTCCAGAGTAGAAGCAAGGTATTAATGTACAGAGGCTAGAAAGATAGGAACCAGGTTGAGAAGAGCATTAAAAGCCAAACAGAGGAGTCTGTATTTTATTCTAGAACCAATGGAAGCCACTGGGACTGACTGAGCTCCAAAGACTCAGTTAAGGAGAATTACTTTGGCTGCTGGGTGGAAAATGGATTGTAGTGAGAAGAGACTTGAGGTAGGGACATAATTAGGAAACTTGCAATTATGCAGGTGAAAAATGATGAGGTCTTGAATTAAGATGGTTGCATGAATAGAGAAAAGGGGTCATGTACAAGAGAAGTTGTGGTCCTAGAATAAGCAAGATTTGGCAATAATGACTGAATATGTGAGGAGATGTAGAGAACACAGCTGATGAGCCTGAGAGGCTATTAGAATGGTGATGCCAACTATAGAAATAGTGACATTTGGAAAAGGATTGGATGGGGTGGGGGCAGTTGCAGAATTGAGTTTCAGATTTCTTGTACTTCCAGTTTGAAATCTCGAATTGTCTGTTGATGATATGGAACTGGATCTCAAAAGAGAGAGTGGGACTGGATATTTAGATGTGAAAGTTGTCTGGATAGAGAAGATAATTGAACCCAGAGGAACTGATTAGATGACCAGAGAAGAGGCCCCAGGACAGTTTGAGGGAACACTCAGTATTAGAGGGTGTGATGTGAATAATGAGCCAGCAAAGGAAACTAAGAGGGAGTAGTCAGATAGGAGGAGAATCTAGAGAAAGTAGTGTCACAAGTACCTAGAGAGAAGGGAGTATCCAGGAGGACAGGATGGTCAAGATTGTCAAATGTAGCAGAAAGGTCAGTTAGGTTGAGGACTGAAAAAAGAACATGTGATCTGGAAATTAAGAAATCATTGGTAATTTAGAGAGAATAGTTTCGGTGGAGTGAGAGTGGTAATGAGATTGCAACGAGTTGAGGAAAAGGAAAGAAAATGAAAGCAACAAGCATAGATAGCTTTTTCTAGGAGTTCAGAGGAAGAGAGGCAAGATATTGAATGACAACTTGAGGGGAGTGGATCTGGAGTTTGGTTTGGTTTTTGTTTTTTTTTTTTTAAGGGAGGACTTGGGCATAATTGATGCTTAAAAGAGGATACAATCTGCTGGAGAAGTCAGGAGAGCATGAGATCAAAGATGTGTAGGGGTTTGCCTTGGCAAGGAGGAGAGCTATCTTATCAGAAACTCACATAAAGTGAGAAAGGAAGAGAAAAGAAAAGATGATTCAAGGGATTTTGAGGTATAGGTAGAGGTGTCAAACTCACAGCTATTTGCAGCCCAAACCAGATTAAAATGTAAAGAAGAAACGCTTAACAAAATAAATAAAAATACAATATAATATGACGTTGATTTGTTGTTTTCTAAGTCACTGTATAGTCTCCAAGGATCCATTTCCTATTTGAGTTTAACATCCTTGAACTGTTGAGAACTATAGAAGAGGGAGTGTATGCTGAATGGCCTCCATTTTCTCAATCAAGTAAGAGGTTAAACTCCTCAACTGAGGAAGTGGGAGAAAGGGGGCAGGAATGGAACACTTGAGGAAAGGAGAAGGTTTAGAATAGCTTCTGAAAGGAGTGAGATGGAATTAATTTGGGTGAAATTAATTTGTAGTATACCCAGTCAGCATGGTTCTATGAATTCCCCCAATTCTGTTCAGCACATGAGTTAGGTGAAAAGGAGGAGCATGGTGGGAATAATCTAAGGGTTGAGTTTATCACGAACAAGGGGGTAAGGGGTTCAGATAGATGGCAGTGTAAGAAATTGAATTGCTTGACTGTAGTGTGAAGATTGGGAAGTAAGAAAAGTAAAATCAGAGCAGAGATGGTAATGACCTGAGAAAGTACTGAAGAGTAGAAGGATTAACCTTCACAGTGAGCTCAAAGAAAAGGTTTGGGTGGGACAGATGCAGTGATAGGAAGTTATGGTCAAATAAAGGAATGTCAGAGTTTTTCATTACGGAAGTGGAACACTTGTGGGTAATGATAAATCCAGGATATGACTATCCCTGTGTATGGCTAAGGTGGAGTTGAGTGGGTTGTAGAGTTTGAAACTGAGGGATTAGAAAGTTAAGAAGTTTGAGGGAGCAACAACGTGGATATGAAGCCTTTAACATAAGGGTAGTTGTAGAAGAGAGGAAGACAGTGAACCAAGCAGTAATTTATTTAAGAAAGAAGAGGGAAATGACCTGAAGGCCAGTAAACAACATATAACATGATTTGAATAGGGTAGAAAAGTTTGATGCAAAGAAAAGCTTTGCTGTAAAGAAGAGATTGCTGAGGAATGGTGGGAGAGTCTAGAAATAACAGTGAGGAGCAAGGAGTATTCCAACCAGTCTTCCAAGACCAGTATGTGGGGAGAAACAGGAATGGGAGTGAAAGTATAGCCAGTACAAAAGATTGATTCCTAATTGGATCAGATCTGGTGAGGAGATTGATTATGTGAGACTTTTTATTAAATAGAACTTGTAATCAAATCAACAAGGCAGATAAGTGGCACAGTAATAGAATGCCAGGACCTGGAGTTAAGAAGACTCATCTTCAGGAGTTCAGTTATGGCCCCAGACACTTACTAGCTGTGTGACCCTGGAGAAGTCATTTAGCTCTGGTTGGCTCAGTTTGCTCATCTGTAAATTGAGCTGGAAAAAGAAAGGACAAACCACTCTAGTATCTTTGCCAAGAAAATCCCAAATAGAGTCATAAAGAGTCAGACAGGACTGAAAAAACAACAAAAATCAAATCAGCAAAGTAATTAGGGCAGGCCATGTAAATAGCCTTGTTAGATGAGAATAGACACTGGTAAGGGTCTCTGTTAAAAAGGGAACCTGCCTTAAAAAATCATCACTGAGCATGATGATATTGGGTTTTAGGGCATGTTTTGATTATGAATATAGGAAATGAAAATTTGCAGCTATAAAGTTAAGTAATTTAAATCTAATTTAAATTTGAGAGAAATTAATTTGTAGTGTACCCAGGGTGAGTAATTTAAATCTAATCCACTATTACAAAATTGTCAGGATATTTTTTAATTTAGTTTATTTTGTCACATTCTTAATTCTGAAATGTCTCCCTCCCTCCTCACTCCACACGAGAGAAGGCCACCATTTAACACAGATATATAAATATATGTAAAATGATACTATATGTACTTCTGTTTATCCATTCTTTCTCTGGAGGTAGATAACAGCTCCCTTCATAGGTCTCTTATTTGCGTCTTTTGTAGTTTTGGTGGAACTCAGAATAACTTAGTTGTTCACAATTATTCTTTGAACAATATTGCTGTTACTGTATACAGCGTTCTCTTAGTTTGGCTCATTTTGCTCTTCATTACTTAATACAATTCTTTTCATGTTTTTCTAAAATCAATTTGCTCATTATTTCTTACAGCATTATACTATTCCATCACAGTCGTGTGCCATAACTTTTTTAGCCATTCCCCAGTTGATGGACATCCCCTCAATTTCCAGTTTTTACCACCACAAAAAGAGCTGCTATAAATATTTAGAATACTTTGGGAAATAGATGTAATGGTGGTATTGCTGGGTCAAAAAGTATGCACAGTTTAATATCTCTTTGGGCATAATAATTGCTCTCCAAAATGGTTGGATCAGTTCATAGTTCCACCAACAATGTATTAATGTTCCAGTTTTTCCACATCCCCTCCAACATTTATCATTTTCCCCTTCTGTCATTTTAGGCAATCTGATAGGTGTAAGATGATATCTCAAAGTTGTTTTAATTTGCATTTCTCTAATCAGTAATGATTTAAATCATTTTTCATGACTGTAGCTTTGATCGCATCTTTGAAAAACTGTCTGTTCACATCCTTTGGCCACTTATCAATTGGAGAATGACTCATATTCTTATAATTTGGCAATGTATATTTGACAAATATATTTGATCAATATATATTTGAGATATGAGACCTTTATTTGAGAAACTTTCTATAAAAGATTTTTTCCCAAAATTTTCTGCTTTCCTTCTAATCTTGGCTACCTTAATTGCCCAAAAAAGCTTTTTAACTTAATGTAATCAAAATTATCCATTTTCTGTCTCACAGTGCTCTCTACTTCTTGCTTATTCATAAATTCTTCTCCTATCCATAAGTCTAATAGGTAACGTGTTCCATGTTGTTCTAGTTTTCTATCATGTATTTCTTAAGTATACCACCTGTCAAACTGGCCTGGGGAATATGGACTTGAGAAAATGTATGTAAAAAGTGCTATTTCCCAAATGTGTGTGTGTGTGTGTGTGTGTACATATGTATGTATATTTACTTTTAAAAGGGAGTGGTATGCAAAAAGGTAAACATAAAAAGGTAAGAGAAACAGAATTTCATTTTAGCTTTCTCTAAATTCTTGTTATAGGGCAGGGGTTCTTAATTTTTTGTGTGTCCTGGACCCCTTTAACAGACTGGCAAAGCTTGCGCACTCTCAGAATGTTTTTAAATGCATAAAATAATTCACGGGATTGTAATTAATTAGATTACAATTATTTCAATAACATTGAATTTCAAACATTCAGACATTCAGTAACATTATTTCAATAACACTGAAACAATTATACAAATATTTTCAAAGTAAATTTATGGACCTCATGTTACAAAACCCTTATGGTAGAAGGTTTTTATTTAACCTGACTACGTTCATGAGAAAGTAAATCTTCCTAAACTGAATTCCCAGTAGCTGAAATCCACAGGAATGCTGAATGCCATCCCATGTGATGCGTCTATCTTTACAATGACTGATACTCCAATGTTGGGAGCTACATACACAGAGTTGTGTTGTCACTTATAGAACAACCTCTAGCATTAGGATTGCTCAATTGAGTTATATCAATGTCACTTTTACCTTTTTTTTTTTTACAGCTTGGATGACTGGTTGTGTTTGAAGTTATAGAATTGAGTTCATTGGTAATTCACTTAATGCGTTAACTTCATCCTTGAGAGTTTTTTTACCCTGAAGAAGTAATATTTATTTTGTTTTGTTTTCAGGGTCCTAATTCAGTCATGATTGTCCTGGTCATGCTGCTGAATATTGGCTTAGCCATTCTTTTTGTTCACTTTCTAACTTGATTGGAATTAGGAAAGGTAAGACTAGTATCATTTTCATGTAAACTCACAAGACATAATAGTTTCAATTCCCTTAATTCAGATTTATAATCACAATTTTTTTGTTTTTGTTTTGTTTTTGTTTCCTTTTTTTTTTTTCCAATATTTCTGTAATGTCCTTTATTTTCATTTTGGCTATGCCTGAATGTGATTCAACGTAGTTACTTACTGATATCACTGTTTTGACCCTTCAGTGAAGTCATGACAACTAGTGGAATTAGCCCACAGTTCTCTGCAGTAGTGTCATCAGCCTTTTAAATGGCAACCCACCAGTCATGCTCAGACACAGGGAAGGAGGCTTGGAATTAGGATGGGATCGCAAGAGAGATATCTGAGACTTGGAAAATTCAGCCAGAGGACCTGTTCAGTTCCCTTGGGGATGGTTTGTGGCTTTGGGGTCCTCTGAAGGCTGAAGCAAGCAGCTATGTTGGAGAGCAAAACTTAATAATTTTTTTCTATTTAAAAAGCAAAAGCCAAACAAAACACCAAATCTGCTGCTGCAGCCCCCAACCGGTGAAGTGCATTGGCTACAGCAGAGTGTGACTAAACTGGAAATGTATGGAGCTGCACTTTTTGTTGATGGAAGCTAACAGCTGCCTTACTGTTTTACCATCTGACGTTTTTAGTAGGGAGCTGGGGAAAGGACTGCCAGAGGAATGCGGGCAGAGGATACTGTTGCTGTGGAAGTGACTCCAACGTTCACTCCTTTCTCATTAGAAGAAATAGTTAGCAGCATCACTCACCAGTCTTATGCCATTACCTGCTGCTTTTAACTTCTCCTGTGGTGTTCTGGGAGATTACGTTTTCTTTTGCTTGTGCATGACTGTTCATTTTGCTGTTGATTTACATTTGATGTATAGCCATGATAAGTAATGGTGTGAAGTCCTGGCTAGTGAAAATGTAATTGTTGCATCTTGAGGTAAATGCAAAACCCATCTAGTATCCACATGTATTTTCATAGGAAGGCAGAGCTCTTCATTTATTTTCCTAAACTGGTAAAACTCTGTTTCTCTTTCATGCTGATTGGGCAGAGTCTGGAGGCACTACGATGTCTTCCTGAGAAATCACTAGACTTGACTTGTTTGTGTCAGTACCACACTGAATTACTTATGGAACATGGAGGCTCTTTGGGGTGATATTCTTAAATGGGTAGCTAGACTACAACAGGATTCTGAGAAATAGAATCAAAGCTTTGCATGGTTTGGGGATTTGTTTTTTCTTTTTTTTTTCTATTGCCTTCATGTTAATAGCGATAAGTGTTCAAAAGATTCAGTTTCATCGCTGACGTACCCTATAAGTGAGTAATCTTGTTAGAGGCCAGTTCCAATGAAAATGAAGCTGAGATGCTAATAATAACTATTATTCGGTGGGGATAGACTTATTTTGTGTTGAATACATTCAGGTAGAGCATATAAATGCGTTTTTAAAATCACTGCTTATCAAATTTATGCCTTTCGTGTTTTTTTAAAGACCATATGTAATTTTGTTTCAAGTTTAAAAGCCTTAGAAACTTTCATTTGGGGTATTTGTTTTTTGTGATATTTATTATTAAATGAGCTGCATTTATTTTGTGATGTTAAACTGTAATTACTATATCCTTTACTATTAAAAAGCATGCATATTTACTTGCAGAAACTGTATGTAGGATGCTTGTCCTCAAAGTAAACATTTTTATTATTTAAAAAATAAATTGGAGGAAGGAAGAGACTTCCATCTCTTTATTTCAAATATTTCATCATCTGCAGTTTGGGAAACTTTTTGTAAACCTTTTCATTTTGTGCACGATATAACAAGAATTATTTCCAACTTGTATGCTGTCTTTTCAGGACAGCACTTACAGTAACATAGGTGAGGACTTAATGCTTTGTCTCCTGAGCCAGCTAACTGCAGGGTAGTAACCCAGTGGTGTTTTTTGCAGAAGTACAGTATGTTGAGAATCCTGTGTGTGACCAGTATGGAATCAAGAAGAAAGCAGAAAGAGAGCAAATGAAAATTGCAACCTGTGTATTTATTTTTTTAAAAAAATCATACTTTTACTTTGATATTTAGGAAGCAACATTTTTAAATTAAAAAATGTTTGTCTCTATATAAATCTTGGTACTAGAGGTCACTGCTCCTTCCTGTCCCACTCCATGTCTCCTTACTGGGAAAGCTGATTTTTTAACTGAAATATTTAATTCTTATTAAATGTTTATTTAAAGTACTTAATGCTTTGGAAATAATGAGTAACAGATAACTTCAGAAAATGTTTATAAAGTAAGCATGGTGGTTCCATTTATAAATATATGTATGATTTCTAAGCTTTTTTAAAAACCAAGCTCAAAACAGAAATTGTTGGTATTTTTCTAAAATGTGCACAAGCTGTATTTTACATGAAAGGCTATTTATAATGGGTTGTTATACTGTACACTACATTTTGGACAGCACATGAAGTCTGCCAATGTACTTAATATGTCACTTTGTTTATTTAAAGTTTCTTGCTGTGAAAGAACTCTTTACCTATGAGTTCCTTTATTTATAGTCCTTGACCCCAAAATGTATAATGTACAGTTTTCACAACTGTATTTGCTCTAATAAAAAAAGTTGGTTATTAATAAAGTTGCAGATGGGTTTCCTTTGTGTTTAAATTAGTTTTGTACGGTGCGTACTTTTTTGTTGTTGACATTGCCAATGGAAATTTAAAATGGATCAATCACATTATTTATTTCTTCATTTCTGCCACCTTCCCCCTTTAAAAAAAAAACAATCATTTTAAATGTTAAATATGAAATTTCATCTTACACTTTAAAAAATGGGATTACTGCTTTATCAAGGGAGTTTACTTTTACATTTAAAGAACTCTCCAAGTTAGTATAGACTTCTCTCCTACATAATAACCTTTCAGTTAATTAAAGTTGATTCAGCTATTTTGCTCCTTTTCTTAATGCCCAGAATAAATTAGTGTGTTACCATAGTCTCCTAGTGCCTAAGCTGATAAGTGGCAATTTAGACACCGTTGTAAGCCCAATTAACTCTCAGGTTACTGAAACTCCTTGAGTTTTAAGCTCCCTTTTGAGCCCAGAACGTTGCTGGGTTAAGATTAACCTGACATGTAAGCATACTAAGCAGCTAAAAGGTCCCTCTGGCACCAAATAGTTCCTCCATTTTCTTTTCCAAAGTAACTACCTACAATTTCCATATTAGCTACTTTTTTGGGTGAAAGGATTAAAGGTCTCTATTAAGGTGTTTCAGTCATTATCACAACTAAGTGAAGTAGCTGATCACCTTTAAGTACTTAGCAGGCTAATTTTTTTTTTAAAAGAAATGGTTTAACTTTTCATGGAAGGAGGTAAAGACCCATAGCATGTGGAAGGACAGACTGCTTATAAACATGATTACTGTTGTGGAGGAAGGGGCTTGAAGAAACTGAAGGCAACAAAGACCTGTGGAAGCCTGGGCCCAAAAGATAAGGAGAACAGCTTTTTGCCAGGTAGTAATTGGCCCCCACTGAGCCAGGTACCAGAATATATAAGTAGGCATGACTTTGGGGAATCTGGAAGATTCTTCAGACCCCATTTCTAGTAAATAATTTCCGATAGTGTGAAGCAAACTGAATAACTGACTTGCCAGTGGTCACACAGCTAGTTGTGTCCCAGCTAGGATTTGAATCTAGGAGGTAACTAGGTAGTGCCTTGGGTAGAGTGCTAGACGTAGAAGTAGGAATATCTGAGTTCAAATAATGACTCAGAACTTCCCAGTTCTGTGACTCTGAGCGAGTTGCCTCAAGAAACCTTGTCTATAAAAGAGGAGTAATAATAGTACTTACCTCCCAGGGTTGTATAAGGATCAAATGAAGTAGCATTTGTAAAGCATTTTGTAAAATTTAAAGCTAAATATGAGCTGTTGTTTTTATTATTACCTGACTTAAAGTCCAGTATTCTAACCATTGTGTCATGTTGAGTTAATTGAAGTACTCTTAATATATTCCTGGTGTACGCTTCCTTATCCTAAAAATCTACTCATTACCACTTCTGTTCCCATACCTCTCCTCCCATCCCATGAACACAGTGATAAAAAGTGTTTATCACTCTCTCCTTTTATCACAGCAAAGTAAGTCTCCAATTCGACATCTCCATCCTGACCTGATCCAGTAATATGATTGTGTGCAACTTTCAGCTAATATAATATGTGGAAAGCACTCTGAACTTGAAATGGAAAGGCCTGCTTTACAGTCCCAGTCTGTCAGTACTCCCTCCCCAACCTTTTAAATCATATTTCAATAATGTTGAATTGAATTAATAATCCATCCAAATGGTTGCATAAGAAGGAACACATGCAGGCGTTTCAACACAGTATTCCCCCCTCCCTTTTTTTTTTAATCTTATCATCCCTGTTCTATGCTAAAGAATGTGCTGGGTTGGGAGAGAGGAGGGAAGATCGAATAGGGAGAATGTGATATAAGGGAAACGAGTACCAATAAAAAATATTTTTAAGATCATTGTCAGCCCCCTCTATTGATCCAGGCCTTTCTCATGACTTATTAAATCATTTTGAAAGTTTCTTTATGTGCTATACATATATATATATATATATATATATATATATATATATATATATATACACATACACATATACACTATCTATAGTATGAACACACATTACAGTGTATTATAGTCTGCTCACAGAGAGAGAGAAAAAGAGTGTATGTATGAAATCAACTGTGCAAACTTGTGGTAAAGAGCATCTCTGCCAGGTAGCTGGTTCTCAGATGACAAGCACACAAGCTTTCCCAGAAGTGTAGAAACTGTCAGAACTGGCACTTGTAATTGATTGTACCTGTAATTTATTGTCTTCAAGAACCCAGAGACACTTCCATGTCATGATGAAGCCCTGGATTTCAGTAGAGCTTTAACACAAGGTAGTTTACAAAAAAAAAAAAAAAAACACAAAGAATTTTCAAAGTTCCTTAGAGCATATCAGAAGTTACATGTACTCACTGGTGCATCACTCATAATTGGTTCAGAAATATTCAGGAATCCATTCATTATATATACTAGGTATAAACATTAATGTCTGTTATCAAAATGCATGCTAGAAAGATACAATTAGGGAATATGAGAAATGAGTCTGACAAAGGTCTGCCACATTGTTTGTACCCTTAGCGACAAGAACTGGATTACCAATAAGTGCACAACCTAGAAAGATAAACACTAGTACAGAAAAATGTATTAATAGGCTTACTCAGCCATTGTGTTTAATCAGAGGGATTATGAAACATATAAATGACTCTGACTTTGGAGAAGTGAAAACATGTCTAATGAGAAAATGAAGGCACACCAGGGTAGCACAGTGTCCAAAGATGTTCCAAGAACCAAGGATAGAGTCTCACTAATGATGACTTGAAGGTCTGTGGTCGATGCAGGAATGACCAGAAATCAGGTTATTCCCTGAGGTGTGAAATCAGGTTATTCCCTGAGGTGTCATATGAACAGCTGAATGGTTCTTTACAAATTCTGCATCATCCTAACCTTGTGAGCTTTTTCTTAACAAGTAAGAGGTAAAAGAAGCTTTTTAAATTTAGCCACATACTTCGTTAGCTATTTCATGGGGTGTTTGGTTGTTGTAAAAATAATTCACATTTATATGTTGCTTTGAGGTTTACACAATATTTCCGTACATTGTTTTGCTTTATTCTCACAACCACCATATGAAGTAGGTGCTGTTATTATCCCTCTCTTACAGAGGAGGACACTGGGGGTGTCAAAAAGTTGGTAACTGTCTGAGGTGAGATTTGAGCCTAAGTCCAAGTTCCGTGTTTTATCTGTTGTGCCATGCTAGTTAAGGGAGAATGGGGAGCCATAGAATCCTAAAACACTCCTCTCCTCCCCTCCTCTTACCCTATAATAAACATGGAGATTCAGGTCACAGAAAACCTACATTTACTAAACCTTATTCCTTTTTCATCACTCTCCCCCCACCCCCACCAGAATATCTGATTTATCAAACAAGTAATCGGCAACAGAAGCAGTATTCTGTAATGGATGGCCTTGGAATCAGCAAGACCTAGAGTCTAGTCCCTCTGACACTGGCTGTGTGATCCCAAGCAATCGAACCTTTCAGTGCCTGGCCAACTGTCTATGCCTGGAAGTTGCAGAGCAGGTATCATCTAGCTGCATTGGTAGAGAGACCTTCCTCTTTCGTGAAGTTCTGCACCAATGAAATCACAGGTCTGGGGGGAAAAACCCAGCAAGAAAGCATCAAAACCATAACATGTACCCAGCATTAGAGATGGGACCATTGTGACTGCCTTGAATTAGGTAAGCTAAAAAATGAACGTTACCTCCCAGGTGTGGCTGAGACAGCCATGTGAAGGAAGACAATATGCTTTCTATGACGTTATTGGACCCTAATTTAATATAGCTTGTCTAACAGACCTTTCCTTTCAAGTCTGACCATATTCTTCTTTAAGTATGCACCCTTTAATAATCTTATTTTTATCGGGCTGTTCTCAGATTCCCACATTTGCAAGCCTACACAGAACTCCCTCTGTCCATCTGTGTAGGCTGCTAGTGTGTTCAATGTTCTGGTTAACAGATGAAAAACCATAAAAAATATGGAGGGATGTGTCAGTCTGCATGTATAGCTTTCATCCCATCCTTCCTAATTCCCTGTGAGACCAAGGACCAAAGGAAGCTTTGTTATCAGGAAAAGCTTAGTGATTGGCAGGAAATAAGGGGGCTTTTAGGAAAACATCCTGCTGTAGCTCCTAATTTGTGCCCTTAGCTATGGAACAGATGAAGGAAATCCACTCTCTGAGGAGGTTTTGGGTAAGCTCTGCATTTGACTTAGAAGTATAGATCACTAACATTTTTACATTAAAGGCATATATCCAAAATTAATGAAAAATGTTATTCAAAATTTCACTCCAAGTTGTCATCATTAGGCATCACTAGGACTAGGTTGCTCCCCATTTACCTTTTAAGAACTAAAGTATTAAGGTCCTCCCAAAATATGAACCCTACAGAGAAACTTCCAGGTTACAAGGAAGTGGTCAACATCAAATTGGACAAACGTTGGTCATCCTAAAGCACTCACATAATTACATGGGTCAACTGAGAAGGGGAAGGTCTGAGAATTACTAAGGGAGACAGCACCAAGATTTGGGGTGTTCTTTGATCTGGACTATGGCCTGCCTGCGAGCCCTGTTTTGTTCACTACTCAATACCCTTATTCAAATAGACCTCTCTACTTAGGAAGGCTCTTATTAGTTTTGCTTAGTTCTTAGGCATAACTCCACATACAAATTAAATTTTACCAAAAGCAATAAAACTACATTTCTTTAAAAGATATTCCATAACTGTCAATTCCCAAGCTGTCCTGCTGGTTATTCTGACAGTGTGACACTTCATTATCTATAGAGGCATTTTCCATTTATATCACAGAGGCTCCTTAGAAAAAAGGGACTTGAAAAGGTCGCTTGAAACTTTTTGACCTACAATTTTCTCATCTGTAAAAGGGAAAGTGCTTTACTTGATACCCTTTTTAAGGTTTTAAATTTATTTTTATTGCTATCTTTTGTTTTTATATCACCTTTATTTCCAGATATATCTCATCCTCCTCCCCTAACCAGAGAACCATCCCTTGTAATAAAGAATAACAAAAAGAAGAAACCAAAAACAGTTCAACAAAACTAACCAACATAGCAACTATTTGGCTCTCTATATTTAATGCTCCGCACCAGTCCTCCTACCACCAGCCCTTCAAAGAAGATAGAGAGCTGTATTTATTCATACTTTCTCTGGAGCCAAGCTTGATTATTATAACATTTCATTTTTTATGGGTTTTATTAGGGGGGGAGGGAGTTGTTAGTAATCTCTCTGCACCTTAGTTTCTTTATCTGAAAAAAATGGAATTAAAAATACCTGCAAGTACTTTGCTCACTGGGTGAAACTTCAGTGAGATAGTGTGTGAAGTGAGATATACATATATCCATATGTGTATATATGTGTGTATGTGTATATAAATATATAGGTGTGTGTGTGTGTGTGTATACACACATATATTATGTCAGCTGTTATAATTAGTGGGATGACAGGAGCGCAAAACAGGTGGGTGAAGATCAAGCCATTATCAATTCCTGTGAATGCTGAGCTTTCAGAGGGAACAGTTAGTCAAAAAACATTAAGTTCCTACTATGTATCAGGTACTATGCTAAGCTGCAGGGATACAAAAAGAGGCAAAACATAGTCCCTGCCCTCAAGGAGCTCACAATCTAAAGGAAGACAACAAGCAAACAAAATGTACAAATAAGCTATACACAGGATAAGGAGGAAAAAATCAACAGAGGGAAGGCACTAAAATTAAGAGGGTTTGGGAAAGACTTCTTATAGAATATGGAATTTTAGCTGAATGATAATGGTATTTGAAGAAACCACGGAAGTAGAGGAAACCAAGGGTCAGGAAGGGCTTCCTAAAAGGTTTTAAGGAAAATCCAGGGTAGCTTGCCAGATGGAGCCAGGTTGGGGGGATGGGGGGGTTAGAGGGCCAATTGCTCATCCTCTCCACATTCATCGCCCATTCCTCTTCCTTCTTTAGGGGGCACAGGATTTCTTTTGTGTTTCTTCTTGGTTTGTTTCCTGTACACTTGGAACAGGAACCCTTCAGTAGAACTCACAGACCAAGACTGAACTCCTGAAAACGTTTAATTTTAAATTCTGGAGAGAATGTAAGGGAAAAAGAAACAAGACAGAACCTCATCCAAGGCCATATCTTAGATTTGGGAACTTTTCTTTTTCTGCTCTAAAAGGGGACTTACTGGCACCCTAAAATTATTGTGGGTGCAGCTCCAGTATTCCACTGTTCCTGCCCCCAATTCTTGACTAGGTTGCAGGATTTTTTTCTCTTTTTCCCCTTGGCTTTACCCCAAAGATTGGAATTTTCTAAAAAAGGCATTAGTAATACATAAGTTGGAAAAGATTAAGGTATAAATGACACCTAGAGAGGAGTGAACTGTTGAGGTATAGAGCACACGAAGCTTAGCCCAAACTAGCCAAGTAACTCAGCAGAGAACAGAAAGCTAAATGTGGAGTCAGGAAGACCCGAGTTTGAATCCTGCCTCAGTCATTTATAGCTGTGTCACCCTGGGCAGGTCCCTTTATCTCTCTGTGCCTTATTTCTCATCTAGAAAAAGGGGGTTGGATTAGATGACCTCTAAGGTCCCTTGGAGCTGTAAATCTATTATCCCTGATCCATTGCCAGTCATCTCTGGAGGTGAGTGAGGCTGATGACTTTGTGCAGATCTGCCTTACTTAAGTCCAAATCACTTGCAAGTCAAGACAGCGGCCTTATATCATTGGTCTTCTTCAAGAACAAAGGACAGATAACAAAAAGCTATTATCCTATGACTAACAAGCCCATTCCCCTTTGCCAGTATCTGGCCCAGTTGCCACATGACCTCTCCATCTTGCCTTGTGAAAAACCCCAAATCCAAGAATTGCAATTGACCTTAGAGGCTGTAGAGTCCAATTCAATCCCTCACCAACTTACCTGACTTTTGACTACCCAGCATCTTCATGAAGAGTTTAAGTGAGAGAGAACTCACTACCTCCTGAGGTTGGAGAAAGGCAGCCCTTTCCAGCTTTGAATAGCTTTGTTGGTTGAGAAGTATTTCTTTCACATAGCCTCCTTAAATCTGCTCTCTGCAGCTTCTTCTCATTTCCCCTAATTCTGTCAAGACTCAAGCAGAACTAATGAGACCCTATATATACAACCTAAAGTATTTTATGAAGCCATCAGTATAAATAGAAAGAAAGGAGAAGGCAGACAAGTGCACAGTAGGCATTGGTAATCATCTTTCTGAATTCAAATCTGACCTCAGACACTTACTACCTATATGACACTGCACAAGTCACTTAACTCTGATTGCCTCTGTTTCCTCATCTGTCAAATGAGCTAGAGAAGGAAAGGATAAATCACTACAGTATCTTTGCCAAGAAAACCTCAAATGAGGTAACGAAGAGTTGGATTTGACTGAAAATCACCAAACAACAAATATACCATTTTATCCAGACAGTAGAAAAATTTGATTGAATTTGCTTAGAAACATTTTTGTGCCTACAAGCCCTAAACTGGGAGTTAGAAGGTCTAGGTTCTAGTCCCAATTAAGATAATTTATTATTAAATTATTTATTATTAAATTAGTCACTACCACAATTGGTTCATTTTAACACACTGCTTTACATATGAGTCTGTGTTTCTTCATTTGTAAAACAAATAGAAAAATACCCACATTTCTTGTTTCCCATGGATGTTGCCAGAATAGCAAGGGAAGGTAGAATGTTATCATGGAAATGACACTAGATCTGTAGTAAAAGGACCTGAGTTCAGATTCTACCTGAGGCTTCCAACCTGTGTGATTTTTGACAAAGCACTTAATCCCTCTAGGTCTCAGTTTCCTCATCTGTAAAATTGAGCTAGAGGGTCTCCAAGGTCCCTTCCAGCTCTAGAACACATCACCCCCTTCTTCTCCCTGAAGCTTCTAGACAACAAAACCACCAGGCCCTGCTTGTGCTTGCCAAAGTCTGCTCCCAGGACACAGCAGTTCTTGCCTCCAGTGATCTTCTGCTCATATCTGATGCAAGGTGGGCTTCCAGATATCTCTTAGAACAAAGAAATATAGCTGCCAGGCAGTTAAGGGTCATGAAGAATCTACAGAGCCAACCTTGACTCTTCATCTGCTTTTGTCATCAGACTTCACTGATACTCATTTCCCAATTGTTAGCATAAGCCTCACCCCCACTTCCTCCACCTCCACTCTCTTTTACTTTGCCCATTCTGGCAATACTGAATACCTGAATGTCAGAGGACTCAAATACCACCTGTTGGCTTCCTCATTTCCATTCTTAACCTTCCTCCAATGTCTTACTACAGATCAGGACAGCTAGGTGGTACAGTGGATAGAGCACCAGTGAAGGAGTCGGGAGGACCTGAGTTCAAATCTCACCTCAGACACTTGACACTCACTAGCTGTGTGACCTTGGGCAAGTCACTTAACCCCAATTGCCTCATCCTGGGTCATCTCCAGTGATCCTGATGAATATCTGGTCACTGGATTCAGATGGTTCTGGAGGAGAAGTGAGGCTGGTGACCTGCACAGACCTCCTTCACTCAAAACAAAGTCAAGTGCAAGTCATGTCATTATTTCTCTGATGGCATGGTCTTCTTTGGCAATGAAGGATGAACACACACACACTCCAGATCATTCCACCCCATTCCTTCCATGGTGCCCTTCAAGTTCTTTAATTAACAAACTTCTTTTCATATTATACCACTTCCTCTCTGATTTCTTCCATCTTCTATTACTCACTAAAACCAAGCCTTTCCACCTAACATTCCTTCCAGTAGTTTCTCTCATTTCCCTCCTATTCACTGGTCAGAATACTCCTTGCTTCCCATTGCCACTTCCACACTTTCCCTCTACTACTATCTGTTTTACTTCAGACAACTGCCTCCTCTATTCCACCCTCCCCTTAACACCTCCCTTTCTCTCATCCCCTTCCCTACCTACTTCCCTGTTGAGTAAGTATATACCCATCTGAGATAGAGACAGAAAGAGAGAGAGAGAGAGAAAGTGCACTCTTCCCGCTTTGAACCAACTGCAATGAGAGGTTCAAGTGTAACACATTACTCACACTTCATTTTCCCCTCCACTATAAAAGTTCTTCCTCTTTTATGTGAGATAATTTCCCCAATTCTTCATCTCCTTTCCCCTTTCTCTCATCTATCTCTCACCCCTTCTTTTTTTTTAGATCATCCCAACATAATTGACTCATACCAATACTTTCTACCTATGTAAACTCCTACTGCCCTAATAACAATAAAGTTCTTAGGAGTTGTATCTTCACATATGTGAATGTAAGCAGTATACAGTCCCTTGTGATTCCTCTTTCATGTTTAACTTTTTTATGCTTGAGTCTTGAATTTGAATGTCAAATTTCCTATTCAGCTGTAGTCTTTTCATCAAGAAGATTTGAAAGTCCTATATTTCACTAACTGCCCATTTTTTTCCCCCAAATTATGCTCAGTTTAACAGGTAGGTTATTCTTGGCTATAATCTTAGATATTCCAAGGCCTCTGCTCCTTAAACATGAAAGCTATTCAATCTTATGTGATTCTGTCTCCAGAGTATTTGAACGGTTTCTTTCTGGCTGCTTGCAATATTTTCTCCTTGACTTGAGAGCTCTGGAATTTGGCTAAACTCTTCCCCATAGTTTTCACTTTGGGATCTTTTCCAAGAGGAGATGAGTGGATTCTTTTCATTTCTATTTTACCCTCTGGATATAAGATATTGGGACAGTTTTTCTTTATAATGTCTTGAAATACTGTGTCTAGGTTCCTTCTTTGATCATGGCTTTCAAGTAGTCCAATAATTCTTAAATTATTTCACTTTGATCTATTTTCCAATTCAGTGGTTTTTCTGGTGAGATATTTCACATTTTCTTTTTTCATTCTTTTAAGTTTGTTTTATTGTTTTCTGCTGTCATATGGAATCATTAGTTTCAAATTGCCCAATTCTAATTTTTAAGAAATTATTTTATTTGGTGATCTTTTGTACCTCTTTTTTCATTTGGCCAATTCTGCTTTTGAAGGAGTTCCTTTCTTCAATGAATTTTTATGCCTCTTTTACTACAGAATAAATTCTTGGGGGGTTTTTAGGTGTTATTTTCTTTAGGTTTTTTATGTTCCTATCAAATTGTTAATTCTCTTTTCATAATTTTCCTTCATCACTCATTTCTTTTCCCAATTTTTCCCCCATTACCAATAGAAAGACAAAAATAAAACAATTCCTGCTCCCAAGGAACTTGCTTTCTACTGGGGATATACAACTAAATAGGAAGTAATTTGAGAAAGGAGAGAGCAATACAACAGGGGAGAGGGAATCAGGGAAGGCTTCATGGAAGAAGTAGCACTTGAACTGAGGCTTGAAGGAAGATAAGGAATTAATTCTGAGAGGTGGAGATGAGGAAGGAATACAACTCATTTGTGAAGGATGGCTGTGCAAATTTGTGGAAGCTGGAAATGGAATATTGAGTCTGGGAAATATGGAGAGTACACGAAGATGAGTTGTAAGATAGGACTCAAGAGTACAAGCTGTGTGTTCTGGGCAAATCACCTAACCCTGATTGCCTAAAAAGCAAAAAAAAGATAAGTCTCAAGTGGAAAGTTGGAAGCAAATTGTGGAGAACCAAGGAAGCTGTATGTTTTCTAAGAGGCAACAAGGGACACACTGAAAGTTTTTGAACAGGAGAGTGATACTGTCAGGACTGTACATAAAGAGCCATGGACCCATTGGAATCAAGAGACCTTGGTTTTTTTAAATCTAGCCTCTGCCTCTTCTTTGTTGAACAAGCATGGACAAGCCACATTATATATCTGAACCTAGAAGTTTCATCCTCTAGAAAATGGAGATAGCCAAACTAACATTACTTCACAGGATTACTCAAGGAACATGTTTTTTAAACTACAAAGCACTACAATAACATGAGCTGTTAGCCATGTTAACATATCAGCTGCATCATGATGTCATATTCAAAAAAATTTCCTAAAGACAATACCCAAGTCCACATCCTCTTCTATAAATCCTAAAATTCATATTTGCTCAGTACTAGAAATTGGCCTTTTACCAAGTGATCTAGTTTCAATGCTCTCCAAGTTGCATTATATATTTCTGCAAGATGTATATTCCTAACGCATAATGTTGCTCCTTGCTCACAAACTTCCAATAGCTTCCCATTGCCTCTGCCATCTGAGACAAGATCAAGGCCAGAGTACCTACCTTCCCATTCTACTCCCTCCATTGGCCCAACTGTCCTTTTCAGCCTATCTTACACTACTTCCTTTACATACCTTACACTCCAAACAAATTGTTCTACTAGTCACTGTTCAAGCATGTCCTTAAACACATTGATGCTTCCCTACTTCTACACCTATGTCAGTTTCTAGGCCTGAAGGGCTTTCATTTGACTGTTGAAATCCTATCTAATCTTCAAGGCTCAACTTAAATGATACTTCCACCATGAACCATTCCCAGAGTTTTCCATCCAAAAGAAATCTCTTAAGCCTTTGTGTTAGATCAAAGCTTTATCCAGACATATAAAGTGAGTTGGAGAATTGAGACAAGTATCTGGATCATTCAAGCCCCAAATTAGCACTTTCAAAGTATTTTCAGGCAAAGAGAATCAATACAGAAAAGCACTGGAGTGAAAGCTTTAATAAACAGTCCCGACCCTGATTCTGCTAATTAGTTGTGTGATCTTGAATAAGCCTTTTAATTCATCTGGGCCTCTGTTTCCCAATCTGTAAATGAGTGTGCAAAATATGAGATACTCTCTCATCCTGTGATTCTACTTAACCTTGACATTTCAATAGGTACAGGACATTCTGCATCAGAAATTACTGTCTGCAAACATTGGAAATGATGTTTATACTTCACTATAAAATAAAAGTATTTGATGACTCAGACAATAATTGCTCTCCTCATTTTAGTATCTTATGTACTCTTTTGGACTTCAAACCCATATTAAGAAAAAAATAGAAGGTTGCAAACAAACTAGTAAAGTCTAGAGACGTCTATATAGAGGAAAGAGTAGACAAGCACATAAATACATGCTGGACATTTGAAATGTATTTGTTGAATTCAGCAGTGGGTTCTGTCACTTACAAAGACAGAAACCATCTCATTCAGTGATAAGAACTGAGAGAAACCCAGAATTTATTTTCCAATCTAGTCCTAATTATCTGATTAATTCAAACTGACTATACCTCAGTTTCCTCATAAAGTGAAGCAAAACAACTGTCATCTCCTTGATATGGTGTTTATGAGGCATAATTTTAAAACCTTTATGAAATTTAAGTTTAATATTGTTCAATGATATGTTTATAGTAATAAAATGCACATAAATACATATATGTAATATTTGCATGTATACATATATAGGTATGTATATGCATATATATAGATGAGGCAACAAGTTATAGTGAAAAGAATCCTAGGCCTGAAATAAGCAGAAATCTAAGTTCAAAACCTGTCTCTTGTACTTTAAAGTCATGTGACCTTTGTCAAGTCATTCAACCTGTACAAGTATCAATTTTTACATCTATAAAAATATAAGTAATTACTACTATCACATTACTGAAAGTCATATGACCAACAGTGGGCCATATTTAGATTATGACTGGCATAATAAAAAGCATTAAATATCCCCTTCACTTGTAATAAAAAGTTATCTTTGTTGCTGCATTTAATGGTGAAATTAAGATAGGCTGAACTCTTGCCCAAATCTCTGAGGAAGTTTTATATTCAATAGTGCCATTGTTTTTTAAATGTACTGGGAATATTGGTACTTTCAGAATGAATACAAAGATAAAGTTAGTATCCACTGTCAGATCAGGTGTTGAAAATTTCTTAGATCCTTTACAAAATTTCATACAAATACAGAATTGTACCAATTTTTTGTATGTTTCAGAAACTTTTATCATACACTAGAATACGCTATTTTCAAGCCTGTCCTAAGCAAGAATCTCTATTCATGACATAAAGGTTAAATGGTATGGAAGTGTTGCCATCCAAATTAGACAATGATTATATACACATGCTACCTCTATTCCTGTTGGTCTAAAAAGATACAATTCAATTGTGTACCGGAGGTTGTTCTCATTCTTGAGCACCATTGTTCCATTGGTAGCTGTTCCATTCATCCATATTTGTTTATTGACATTCAGGTTTAGGATATGTTTTATATTCAACTAGTAAGCCTCCATTTACTCCAGGACCTCTATATATACTACAGCATATTTTTTCATGGATATATCATTGATGAATCCTTTATCTACCCCTTTCAAGAACATTTTGACATTTCCTGATCCAAAAATGTTCTTGGTAAAACACACAAATACAATCACTCTCAATGAATTGATACTCAATATTTTTTTGAGTCTGTAAGATTATTTGGGGAGGGGGATGCTAAAGACAGACCATTATAAACATTTAGGAGGCGTGAAACCCAAAATCCCAAAGGCTTAATTACTAAAACAAAAAACACAACTTTGGGATATTGCATATTTATTAGGTCTTGATTATTTAAAGATATTCTATATGTGCTATTGGTATCACGTTGATATTGGAGTTTTCCTTGGTGTTCCTCATCCTTCTTAGTCATGTGCCTTCTTCCCTTTCTGTATATAAGGAGCCCACTTTGGCCCTATACAATTGCCCTGTCATCAAAAAAAATGCCTACGCCTGCAACCCTCCATGACAAGAAAACTACAAAAACTAGTTCTCTCCAAGTTAATCAACTGCTAAATTTAATAGTTTCATCTCAGTTCTCTTTGCCTTGGATGCCTACGTAGCTATCAACATTGTGAACTACCAACGCCCTTTTCCTGAATATTCTCTCATCCCTTGGATTTCACTCACATTAATGTCTATTTATTTTCCTCCTATCTGATCCTGCCTTCTCATTTCCCTTTGCTGGGTAATCATCCATCCTCCACCAGCTGTGACTGTGTCCTAAGATTCTGCCCAGGGATCCCCACTTTTTCCTCTTTACACTACCTCCCTTACTGATCTCATCAATGATCATTTCTTACTAGATTCACACAAAACTATATGTCCGTGCTCATCTCTCCCTTAAGTCCCACTCCAGCAACACCATTTAGATGCCAGAGATCTCTACCTGGAAATCTTTTGGGCATTTCAAACTCAACTTTTCATACTGAAGCACATTGGCTTCCCTTCCATGAACTCCACTTTATCTAAGACTCACCTCTTCCAAACTTTATTTTTTGGAGGGTATCATCATCTTCACAATTACCTGCCCCAAAATCTTCCATGGCTCCCTATTTCCTCTAGGTTCTACCTATATGTAAGGTTCTTCTCCACTGTCAAATTCATAATCTCTGTCATCCTTGACTCATGCTCTCCATCACCTTTCCTATCTAATCACTTGTCTGGTCTAGTAGATAACACCTCCACATTATCTTTTACTTCTGTCCTCTTCTGTTCACTTGAATGTCCATGACCCTCAGTTCAGATCACGTATGTGCTTGACCATCAGCCCTCACCTTCACCCCAGAGGGAAAAAAATGTACACAGGACACATTTAGATTTAATCTGCATTATTAACACTCTAAGTCTTGATAATCAACAAAATAATAAACCAAGCCCTGATCTGTGCAGCTTATTGATTTCTGAGGTGTTAATGCACTGACATTTTACTAATTGGTTCTTATGAGGTAGTTAGAGCTGACTCCAGTATACCTCTGATTCAGTACCTCATGATCTCCTGTTTGGATTATTATACTAGGTCCCTAATTGGTGTCTCTTCTTCTAGCCTTTCTGCCTCTCCAATTTATACTCCACACAGCTGCTAAAATAATCTTCCTGCATCACTCCCCTGTTTAAAAGCCTTATGTTGGTCCCTGTTGCCTCCAGACTCCTCTGACATTTAAGACATCTGTATATGGTTCCAACCAGCTTTCCCAGCTTTATTTCACATTTCTTCCCTTCACACAGTCCATGGTCCATCCAAATTAGCCTGCTAGCTGTTCTTTGAACCCAACATGCCATCTCCTACCTTTATGCATTTACATGAATTTACATACATTTACATGAGCCACCCCACATACGTGGTAAGCACTCTTTCCTCACCCCAACCTCTCAAATCTTCCTCTTCATTCAAGGCTCAGTTCAAGCATCACATCTTCCCCAAAGTCTTCCATGGTCCTCTCAGTTATGTGCTCCCTCCCTTCTCAATTCACCCTGGACTATATTTATTTGTGCACAGATTGTATCCCTCCAATAGAACACCAGCTTATTGAGGACAGAGGCTCATTTTTCAACACTGTATTCCTGACATCAAGCCCAGTTTCTTGTCCATAGTAGATTCTTTTGTTCTGATCTCTACAGTCAAAATATCATCCTCTCTGGCAAAGGAAACAACCAAAATATGAATTAAGCAGCTCCACCTTCTCCCTTTTATTGGTCATCCCATCCTACTGAACAGAGGTCCCTTTTGTTCTTTCATCCTCTTCTCTTCCCCAATGCAGCTAAAAACCAAATAATTATTTTAAATAACATTTTGTTGTCCTTAACCTTCCCCCAATCACAGCTCAATCTGAGCTTTCACCCTTCTGACGTTATTCATAAAGTACAGTGCCACATATTTGTGGTTTATCCTGTGTTGTCTGTCCTTGCTTCCATCTTGTGTGCATGTTATTTGTAAATCTAAGTTGGCAGGTTCCCAATGCACCAACATCAGTCTTTTCAGACAACGTCCCCTTTTCCTTCTCATGAGAACTGTTTCTATTTTTTCTTCAGAATTTCATTCTTAGAGTTTCCCATTGCTAACTTCAGTGGTAGAATATTAGTCCCTGACATTCTATTTACCTGTTCGATAAAGATCTAGACTCTACCTACCTTTGTTTCTTCTATCTCTCTCAAATTCTAAGTTGGAACAGTCACTTCCTCAACAGGGTACCCAATACACAAAGAGACACTGAAGTTCCTACCATGCCCTGGTATTGCCATGAAAATCCCCAACACAGGTTTGTTTCTATTTAAGATAACGAAAGCCTTACCCCTATTTACATGTTTTTCATCACTGGAGTTAGGCATCCTTCCTCTAGAGGGGCAGCATGATGCAGAGAAAAAGAGTGCTGACTTTGGTGGCAAAGGACCTGGATTCAAATCTTACCCCTTCCACTTGCTATCTTTGTGACCTTGAGCAATGGAAGTATCCTAGTACAGTAGATAAGGGAACTAGCTTGGGAATCAAAGGATCTAAGTTCGAGATGTAGCTCTACCTCTTACTACCTGTATAAACCAGGGCAAATCACTTCACCTCTGTGGCCTCAGTTTCCTCATGTGTAAAATGAAGGATTTGGAATAGGTAACCTCTAAGGTGACTTCCAACTTTAAATCTATATTCCTATGACTAAGCTTCCTTCCAGATGACAACCTTTCAAATACTTGAAAACAGCTATAGTGTCTTTCTTTCTCAAGTCTTCTCAGCTAAACATTCCTACTTCCTTCAGTCAATCTTCACATGGCATGCTTTCATATTTGTCACCCTCTCAGCTCTAGATCCATGATTCTCTAAGAAAATACTCAGCATTTGCTTCAAGACTGCTGAGGAAACTTAACTGTTCAAAGCACACCAGGTGACTCTGTGTTTCTTAGAAGAAATCAATATACCTTTACCTTTAATGCCTTCCACCAGCCCTCCCAAGTCAGAGGATTTCGAGGACCTAGAGGATTTAGAATATACTTGCCATTAACACAATTATAAGATTATATGAGAAGCAACCTGATAGAATGGATAGAAGGAATGCCTTGGATTCATGAATACCTAGGTTTAGTTCTTGCCTCTTACAAAAATTTACAGTAGCAATAGCAGCCGCTTGAGCTCTCAGTACTGCAGGCAACCTTCTATGATTCTGAGGGGTAGATGAGTTACTAAGCAGTTTGGAAATTACAGTGGGATTTTCCCAGCCCTGATCCCAATAATCAAAACTCTTCCAAATAATTCCAAAACTATTTTGCTTTTGGAGCAATAATGAACAAAAATTGTATTTGCATCTTCCAATGATCCATCAGTTCTGTATAAACTTTCTCATGTGGTGGGGAGGAGGGGGGAAGGGGAGAGAGGGAAGAGAGAGACTTCAATTAAAGTCTTAATTGAAATGTATTAGGGAATTTGGAACAAGTTCTAAAGATTTCTTGCCCCACACTTCCTATCACCCTCCCCATCAATAGACAGATCTCCAAGTACTTATCTTGGTTAGAAAACATTTAAGAAGGCTACCTACTTTCTCTCCAGAGTTTCCCTGCTCTTTCAACTCTTCTAAATACAAGGGAAAACTCCCAGTGTACTAAAAGAGATCTTTTAGTACACTAAAAGAGATCTGAGCAGCTGAGTGTGTTCATCCTTTGTTGCCGAAGAAGACCATGCCATCAGAGAAATAATGACAAGACTTGCACTTGACTTTGTTTTGAGTGAGGGAGGGCTGTGCAGGTCACCAGCCTCACTTCTCCTCCAGAACCATCTGAATCCAGCGACCAGATATTCATCAGGATGACTGGAGATGATCCAGGATGAGGCAGTTGGGGTTAAGTGACTTGCCCAAGGCCACACAGCTAGTGAATGTCAAGTGTCTGAGGTGAGATTTGAACTCAGGTCCTCCTGACTCCTGCACTGGTGTTCTATCCACTGCACCACCTAGGGGCAGCTGAGTAGTGCAAATGTTAAAACAACTGCCCTGGAGTCAGGAGATCCTGTGCTGAAATCCAGCCTGAAGCATTTACTAGCTGTGAGACCCTGACCAAGTCACTTAACCCTGCTTGCCTCAATTTCCTCATCTGTAAAATAAACTGGAAAAGGAAATGGCAAACCACTCCAGTACTTCTACCAAGAAACTTCCAAATGGGGTCACAGAGAGTAGAACACAACTGAACTGACTCAACAACAACTACCCGTGTGTGACATTCTCTTTAACACCCACCTAATCCCCCATTTCAAATTCAGTTCAGCAAACACTGAGTAACTGCTATGTGGACGCCATCCTACTAAACACTGAAGAAAAGCAAAGTAAAAGCTAAACAATTCCTGATTTCAAGGAACTTACATTCTACTGGGAGATGAAACATGTACAAAAGTACAGGAAATAAATGCAAAATACCACAAAGTAATTTCAGGAGGGAGAGAGGACTGTAACTGGGGAGCTTCATGTAGGGGAATTTGTGCTTTGAAGGAAGTTAAGGGCACTCTGAGTTGGGAGTGAGAGAGAGGAGAATGTTCCATACATGAGGGACCACCAAAGTGAGTGATAGAGTGTTAAGGGTAGGGGACAACTAGGAGACTAATTTAATTAGAATGGTGAGAGCTTAAATGGAAGTGAAATGAAGTAAAATTAGAAAGATAGCTCGGGGTCAGATTGCAAGGGATTCCAAATGCCAGGCTAAGAACATTGCACTTTATCCTAAAGGCAAAAGAGAATCTTTGAATGCTTTTGAATAGACAAGTGTTCATCCCTGCAAAGATCAGAAGTCTGGGAATTAATAGGCTTTCCTATATATTTTTTAATAGCATTTTTAGGAATAGGAATATATTAGACATAGGAAAAAGACTGTCTTCTTGACCTGATCATCCACTAGCTTTCTATCTTGTAAACAAGTGATGGATAATAACTCACGTTTTCACAGTGCTTTAAGATTTACAAAGCTCTTTCCTCACAACGCTGTGTAATGTAAAAATGGGAACGCTGATGTCTCCAATGTTATAGATGAGGCAAATGATTACAAAGGAACTGGAAAGCAAAGCTATAATCTGAACTCAGGTTTCCAGGATGCCAGTATAACATTTTGTCCAGCATGTAGGATCACACCATTGAAAGTGAGGGTTCTTCCATCAATCACAGTCTCAAAATGGATCTTCCTCAAATTTCTCTGGATCTCCCTATATCTTCCATGGTATATATTATGAGAACAGTGCCAATGCAGTTTGGTGTAGTAAAAATAGCAAAGGCATCAGAAGTCCTAGATTTGATGCCAGCTTTGCCACTTAGTGACTTGAGTCTCAGCTTTCTCATCTGTAAAATAGGAATAAAAATATTTGCATTACCTACTTCACTCAGTTGATGTGAATTTCAAGCGAGGTGGTCTGGTGAGGACTACCAGGACTTGACATCTTCCCTACCATGATGCCTTCTAGACCCCCTGGGCACTATTATCTGACCTGCTGATACACCCTAGGGACCTCTAAGTCTTGTCATCCCCATGACACTGTGCCCTTGGCAACCTGCAACTGGCTTCTTTTGTGTGTGTTGTCTCATATAATTAGAGTGTGAGCTCCTTAAGGGTTCTTTTTTTATTCTATTTGTATCCCTATACTTGGCACATAGTAAACACTTAATAAATGCTTTTTCATTTATACATTCCCTCACTCTTTCCAGTAGGAGAACAAGGTTGAAGATGAGAGAAGCTACAATTTGGAGCCTTCCAAATCAGTTCTCCAATCTTATAGGTACCCCCCAGGGCCTTACAATCATAGTTTCTTACAATCATAAATCTGGAGCCTAGAGCTATTATTATCGATTACATGGGCCACAGAAATTCCAGACCCCTGGGACCTTTCTTCCATTTCCTTTGTCTCTAGGTGCATGTAACTGAGAAGTCTCTTGCACTCATCATCCCTCAAAACCCAAATCACCTGACAAATTGTTTTCCTGAAATTATTTGGTCTGTAGTTCTCTTTAAAACAAATTACTAAAATCCTCAGTCCATCCCTTATCATGACTGATAGTCCAAATGAATACTTTTTTGGGGACAGGTCAGGAATAGGAATTGACTTGAGGTGAGTCATAAAAACTTCTCCTAACACTTCTTACATTCCCATTCTCTGTGTTTATGGCCTACTTCAAGTCATTTCCTATTCCTAGATTTTTCCAAAGAACAGACATTGATGATTATCAGTAACAATAGCCTTAAAGAGGAAGGCTAAGGTTTTCAGAGGTTTGGGGGTTTTTTTTAGGGGAAAGTAAGTAGACAAAAGGAAACATGTCAATTGTCTACATTTCCTATTCTTACAAATAGCTTTTCCTCCTCCTGAGGCATCTGGGAGTCTGAACAAAGAAGCCCACTGGACACAGAATGCCTTTATATTCTCTCAAATCTGGGGGATAATCATTAGCCCCTTCATTTCAAGATGCAGCCTGGAGAGTTCTGAGTGAGCACAGCAGAAAAAGATCAAGAGATGCAAGGCCAAGTCCAACATGAGTCAGAAAAGCATCATCACTGCTGAAAACAAAAGATCAGATGTGTTACTGGGGAATTATTATCATTGGCATAATAAACATTGTAAAAGATTTACAAATTCGGGATGCAAAATCTTTACTGCTCCCTGTGGACCCTGACAACCCATCAATGGTTCTCGCTCCCAAGTACAGCCATAGCCCTGATTCACTGCCCTTACTTCTCCTTACCCCTAGTGTCTCCTGCTGCTTACACACTGCTCAGAGACAGAGGGGAACCTTCCTTATTAAAAGGGAGATTACTGGGTATCAGGGATTTTATGTACCTAATTGAGGCCTTTTTCTCAGATATTGCTAAAAGACTTAAAAGAACATCAAAAAAAGAACTTTGGGAGAAAAACTGCACAGTTATCTAAAGCATTTTGTGTCAGGTAAAAAATGCTTGCAGATTTCTCCATTGGCAGACACATTCAATAATGACTTTTATAATATCTAGCACTTTGAGCTTGCAAAGTGCATTCGTGAACATCATCTCTCATTTAATCTTTACAAGAACCCTAAAAGTCAAAGCCTTATTTGGTAGGGGTGATTCCCACCAGCAGATCACAACTAGTCTATAAACTTATTACAGTTTTAAAGAATTGAAATTCAGAGGTTAAGTGACTTGCTCCATGGTCACACAAATGATAGAGTCAGAAGTGTGATTTGACCTCAGGCTTCCTAACCCAAAATTCCCCTTTCTATTCACCGTAACATACTGCTTCTCATGGCAGGCAGAGCAGTGCAGTACAAGTATTATTATTCCCGTTTTATAGATAAGGAAACAATCTTAGAGATCGATTTGTCCAAGGCAATGAAATCATAATATCAAAAGGACTTTAGAGATGATCTAATCCAACTGACCTAGTAGGCTACACAACTACATGATAGCTTTTCCCCCATTCCTCATAATCCATTCTCAGAGTACTTTACAATAATTGTGACCAATCCCTATGGACCCCATGACATTGGTAAGGTAAAAATCACAAGATGTCACAATGAGGAAGGATATCAGAATCCCAGCCTTTACAGGAATCCCATCTAGAACAGCCACAAAACTGATCATCCAATATTTGCTTGAAGACCTGTAAGAAGTGAACACCCACTACCTCCCAGAGTACAACATTTTGCTTTTAGATAGCTGTAATTGTTAGAAAGTTTCTCTTTACGTTGAGCCTACATCTTCCTCTCTGCAACTTCCAGAGATCATTCCTAGTTCTGCTCTCTGGGACCAAGCCAAGTACCATTACAATGGGTAGAGCACTGGATTTAAACTCAGAGGTCCTGGGCTTGAGCCCCAGTTCTTCTACTAACTACCTGTATTACTTTGAGCAAATCACTTAACCTCTACGGGCCTCAGTTTCCTCATTTGTAACATGAGTGGGTTGGACTAGATGGCCTCCAAGATTTCTTCTGCCTCTATATCAACTTGTGATCCTAAATCTAATTACTCCCTCTTTCACACGGCAGTTCTTCAAATACTTGAAGGCATCTCTGAGGCCTCTGCCCCAAATCTTCTTTCTCTAGACTACACATTCCATCTCCTTCAACTAATCTTCATCCTCTTCTTAATGCTCTCTGGTTTATCCGATGTCCTTGTTAAGATGTGGTGCCCACATGGATGGAATGAAATATTTCAAATGAGGCATGTTCTTTCCAGAGAACAAGGAAACTATCACCTCCCTATTCCTAGGTATCATTAATCTCTTCATTGTTGCAACTCTCTGGGACCCTATTTGTGCTTTTCTTGGCAGAGATACTGGAGTGGTTTGCCATTTCCTTCTTCAGTTCATTTTACAGAAGAGGACACCAAGGCAAGCAGGCTTAAGTGACTTGCCCAGGGTCATGCAGCTAGTGAATGTCTGAGGCCAGATTTGAACTCAGATCTTCCTGACTCTAGGCCTGGCACTCTATCCCCTATCCTCTATCACAACTGAAGGAAATCTAAATTTCAATTAGAGATTAGTGAAAAGAAAGATGTAATTTTTTTCTATCCCAATTAATGTACCCTCTAAAATCTGTTCACAGACCACAAGGGTCTGCAGATCCCAATTTAAGAACCCCCTTATTGAGTTAGGTTGTGCACAACCATTTAGCCTTTTAAGTATTTTTTGGGGGGAGAGGATCTCAAATCTGCTGTCCAACATGTTAATTCCCTTCTACCTTTGTGTCAGTTGCATCTCTTCAGTACAACATCTATACTTTTATTCAGGTCATTGACAAAAATCCAAAAAGACCAGGGCTGGAATGCTCCGCTAGAAAACTTTCAAATACCATACCTAACTATTAATGACTACTCTTTGTGTCCAGTCATTTAATCAATTCCAAACCCATATAATTATGCTATCATCTAAAATGTATCCATCTCTATTTTTTTTTCATGAATAGCACAAAAGACTATCAAATGTCCAGCTAAAGGTACGTAACCTACTCTCTATACATTCCCCTGATCTATCATCCTACTAACTCTGCTCAAAGAAAAAGGATATAGTCTATCATGACTTACTTTGATGGAGTTCACGTTGATTCTTTCTTGTGGCTGCTCCCTTTTTTGAATTTTCACTAAATTTTGATAATGTGATCTACATTTTTTCCAGGAATCAGAATCATGCTCACTAGCCCATAGTCTATAGATTTGGCCTTCTTCCCTGTTGTGAAAATTAAGAGAGTTCCCAATCAATAAATGGTTAAGTGATATGAACAGGCAGTTTTTTGATGAAGAAATCAAAACTATATATAGTCATACTAAAAAGGCCCTAAATCTTTATTGATCAGAGAAATGCACATTAAAACAGTTTTGAAATATCATTTCCTAACTATCAGATTGACTAAGATGGTAGAAAGATGAAATGACAAATGGTAGGGGCATGTGAAAAAATTGGGACATTAACACACTACTGGTGGAACTGTGAACTGATCCCATCATTTCAGAAAACAATCTGGAATTATGCCCAAAGAGTTATAAAACTGTATACCCTTTGATTCAGCAATACCACTATTAGGTCTGTTTCTGAAGGTGATCAGGGAAAAAGCAAAAGAACCTATATGTTCTAAAATATTTGTGGAGGTAAAGAACTGGAAATTAAGGGGATGCCCATCAGTTGGGGAATGGCCAAACAAGTTATGGTATATGATGGTGACGGAACACTACTGTCCTATAAGAAATGAGGAGCAGACTGATTTTAGAAAAACATGGAAAGAATTGCATTAAATAATGAAAAGTGAAATGAGCAGAACCAAGGAAATGCTATACACAGTAACAGCAATATTCTTTTAGGAATTACTATGAATGACTAAGTTATTCTGAGTATTATAAATACTCAGATCAACTACAAAGGACCTATAAAGGAAGATGCTATTTACCTCCAGAGAAAGAACTGATATATAGAATAAATAGCATGAAATGGATATACATATACATATAGATATACATAGGTTTTACATGTACACATATGTGCATATATGTACTTATATATGCACATATATCTGTGTCAAATGGTGGCCTTCTCTAGTGTAGATAATGAGGGAAGGAGAGATATAGTTCAAAACTTTAAATGTAATAAAAATATTTTTTATTTAATTTTAAAAAAGAAAAATGGTTGGCAGAGCTTTTGCCCATTTCTAGTTCTGGGATACCTCTCCCATTCTCCATGAGCTTTCAACAATTGTGACAGTGGCTCAGTCACATTGACCAGATCATCCAGGGGTTTGGGTTATATTTCATCCATAGCTAGAGAAAAACTCCTCAAGGCCAACTAGCTGTTCTCTTCTGTCTCACTTCCTTACTTGGATTTAAGCTTCCCATGAGCTGCTTTTGTTATTTCTATTACCATCCCAAGATAATTCCCATCTGATCTTCACAATAACTCTCTGCAAGAGTCACTACAGATATTCTTATCCCCATTTTACAGCTGAGAAGACTGAGACTCCGAAAGGATACATGATTTCCATATGATCATATGACTAGTAAGCATCAGAGGCAGGATATGAGCCAGGTTTTACTGAACTACAAATCTTTCATTTCACCGGGATGCTCGAGTAAGCCTCCTAGAGAATATATAATTGTATACCTATTTGTGTCTAATGGTAACCATCTCTGGATCAGAGGTGGGGGAGTGGCGGGAAGGAAGAAAAAGAAGAAATTTAAATGATAACTTTATTTTATGTTTTAAATGCATAGCAAGTTGTACATAATAGATTTGCAGTTTCAAGTGCAAGCATCTCTTTTATTATGCTGTCACAGAAATACTTGTTCTATTCCATAAATTTTAAAAATAATAAAAATAATTTTTAAAAAAAAGGAATCAGTCAACAATGATACATTAATCTCTGGCTATGTACCAGACACTGTGATGGGTGCTGGGAATATAAATTCTAAATATGATAAAGTGAAACACTTTCTGTCCTCAAGGAGCTTACATTCTACAAAAGAAGGGAAATTTTAGATATCTTATTAACCATCTTCAAGGACGGAGTTATTCAAAATACTTCAGTCATTAACCAGCTCTTCTGTATTTCTTCTGACAGCATAATAATCTCAGAATCTTCTTCAAAGTTTTTTTTTTTCTAACACAGTAACATCCACATTTCTCTGACTGTACCACATGTAAGTATCTGAAATCTCAATATCTAGTTTAAAAAAAAAAAAGACAGAGGCAAGGGGAAGAAATGAGAAAAAAAGCAGCCAGATCAAATCCACATGGAAGAAGAGGATGTCTCATTCTATTGAACGTGGCCCAAAGATACAAAATCAAAGTTGAAAACATCTAGTAACAAGTGTTTGTGCTGTCCTGAGCTGACACGGACAGAAACCAAGACAGTCCAGACCCGACCATCCTAGAATCTGACATTACAGTGTGTGGTATCAATGTAAGGGACTCCAAAGCTATGCAGTGGCTTGTATGTTAACACCAGTTCTAAAATTTACTGGCAGCAGCATGAACATTGTAGCCCGGGGAGCTGTGTGCTTGCAGTTACATTGACCTAAGTGAGAATCCTTGATCCTGCATTTCTCAGAAGTTGGAGTAACCACGACATTCCTTAGGCATTCTCCTGTAGTAACAAGCCTCCAAAATCATCAGCTTCTGCCCCTACAAATAACTGGCAGCCAACAGAAAAAGATACCAGGATTATCGGCCAAACACATACAGTTCTTACAGTAGGGGAGAACAGAAGTCGTGACCTTTTCTCCCAAACTCCAGTAAATTAAGGAACACCCTTCTTCCCATCCAGTGGAGAAGATGAGGTTTGACATATAATATCCAGAAGACAGAGAGGCATTCATTTAAACAAACATACAGAGCAAATACACATACACAAAGGCTGGTCCCCCTCCATTCCCTAAGTTCTCTCCTGCAAAGCAAGGGGACGGCAGCATGCCACTATCCTTTCCCAAGTCATGCCAGCGACCAGTTGTTATGTCTAGGCACGGAAGAGGCATTTTCAATATTCCAAACATGCTTTCATCAGAAACTCTGTTGACGTGCTCTCTTGTGCCCCATAGGGACTGAGAGAGATTCCAAGATAAGAATGCCAAAGATATGGTCAAAAAGTTGGTACTGATAATACCAGACCCAAGAAAAGATATCATTTGCTGTGTCTAAGTGGTCCCATTTGGCAACCATCCATCTATTCATTTGTTTGTTTAAACAGATATTTATTGAGTACTTGCTATATGCAAGGTCCCTGAATTTGGAAGCAGAAAACCTGGATTTGAATCCTGACTGATAGCTCAGCTCTGAGCAGGTCATTTAGTCTCTGTAGTACTCAGTTTCCCTAATGAAAAAATTGTACTAAATGACTTATAAAGTCCCTTAGAGCTCTATAGCTATGGTTCTAATAATACCTGTGGTGTAGCTTTGGCAGTGGCAGGTATTTCTAAGACACCACAACTGTAGTGGAAATGTTCCCAGTTATAGCTTCCCCCATCTCCAGCCTTGTTTTCTTGCTGGGAATAGTAGGAAAAGGATGAAAACCACATCCTCCCCATTTTTGTTTTTCCTGATTCTACGCTACAGTATTGGGAATTAATCTATTGAGGTGACTTTTAAAACATATTCCCTGAAATCACTGAAAACCTGTGACAATAATAATTGCGTTCATACATAATTCTTAATTTTCCTCATTTTTTGATATCCCCCTTTGTTTTCACTTTACCTTCGCTCCAGAATATAAACTGTCCCAAAACTCTAAGTGCAGTTTTAAGCTTTAATAGTTTATCCCTCCCTTACCTAGTGAGCCATCCATTGTAACAAAAATAAAAATTAAAAAAGAAACACAAGGAAGGAAAAGCAGCTCAGTAAAACTAACCAGCCCATCAACTAACAACGTCATGCAACATGGTAAAGTTTATATAGAGCTTTCTTCACAATCACCCTTTGAGGTATGTAGTGGAGGAATTATAATCCTCATTTTATGGATTTGGAAACGGTGTCAGAGGTGAAACTCGAACCCTAGTATCCTGAACTGGAGTCCAGAGCTCTTTTCACTAACTATAGAAAGTTTTTATTGAGAGGAAGAGGAAGCAAACGGTATCCTGAGGGGGGAGGGAGTGGCTGGGGAAGAACAGTTCTTTGAGCAAGCAGAGGACCCTGGATTTGGAGGGAAGTGGGGAAAGAGGCCCCAAATAAAGGAAGAAGGCAGAAAGAGAGGTGGAAGGGCACCAAAGTCAAATTTTATTTAACATTTTGCCAGCTATCATTTAACTAGCAGAACATTCATTTCATTCTTTCTAATTACCATGACACCTGTTTCCTATGGTGGATAGACGATGGTAAAGCCCACCAATGCTAGAACATCTCTGAAAAGCTTTGAGTGGAATCAGCTGTGGGCTGCCATCACTTCATGCTTTAGGAATTAGGAAAGCAATCTAATTAAACTCATCAACACTAATTTCATTCACCAGACATTTACATTGAAGTAAGAGGCATTCTGACTGGGGTTCACCTGGCTTTCCATTAAAGCACATTCTCTCCTAATCCTTACTCCTGGAGATGAAAGAGTGCTGACACCAAGAAGGGCATGTGACTGGCCTAGAGCAGTTCCTGAGGCAATCAGATTGTAAATGTCCTGCGATGAAGAAGCAGGGGGACTTGATTTCTCCTGTTTAAGGATTCAGGGGTTTTGAGAAAGTCTTGAACAGCTTCCTGGTCTCCAGTCTATTCAATTTCCCTTCTCTGTTCCTCATATTTGACCCCAGAAATTCCTGGTTTGACTGAGTACATGCAATGCTATAGATGTATGTTAAGTGTGTTTCATTGTCTCTCATCTAGCATAATGAACATTTTGCTAAATACATATAAATTTGACTTTATTGTAAGCTGTAAGCTTATTTGATTACAACCCTAAACTTTGTTCTCTTGGGTTGAGCATTCATATGAAAGGTTACTCACTCATGACTTTAAAGAATATTTGAATGGCTAAAGAAATAAATCCAAGAGATGTCATCAGGCAGTAGAGGCTGACCCCAACTTACAAACTCAGCTTGGGTTCTGGTGCAGAATTCCATTTTTATAAATCACTTATTAAGAGCTTGGAGCATGCTGGGCCATAGGAACAATGCTATGTACTAAGTTCAAAGACCAGCACAAAGAAACAAACTGAAAAACCTAAGCACCATGGATAGGTTTTATTCCATGAGCATTTTGAAGGTTAGCGTAGATCTGGGTCATCATTCCTATCTAGTACTGAGTGTAAGGAGAGAATGGGATTGTCTCGTGATATTTATCAAGAATGGTGGTGGTGATAACGAGAGAGTATGATGTCATGGATAGAACATTGGATTTGTATAGTGATGGAAGCTTGATGAGGGAAGGAAAGGTCTAGAATAGTAGATTTGGGAAATTATATAAGGAAACAATGGAGCAGCTAAGTGGGACAGTGAATAGAGGGTAGGGCCTGGAGTCAGGAAGACTCATCTTCCTGAGTTCAAATCTGGCCTCGGATTCTAACTGTGTGACCCAGGGTAAGTCACTTAACCCTGTTTGACTCAGTTTCCTCATCTGTAAAATGAACTGGAGAAGGAAATTGCAAACCACCCCAGTATCTTTGCCAAGAAAACTCCAAATGAGGTCACAAGAACATCAGACATGACTGAAAAACAACAAAGAGAAGGTAAGTGGGTGCAGTAGAGAAAAATGCTGCTAGCCTTAGGGACAGGAAGAGCCAGTTCAAATCCTGCCTTAGATGCTTAGTAGTACTAAGTACTACTTCAGTAGGGGGAGAATTTGGAGGAAAATATGGGGAGGTTGGGAGAGGGAGGTGCCAGTGATTAAGGGATTAGGTGCTCCAGTGGTGTGGCATAAGGAATGAAAGCAGATATTGGACTTCTTAAGGGGCTGGAATGGAGGGGGCAATGTGAGATGGGGAGGAAGGAGGTAAGATGGTAGTGAGAGATTGTCAGGATGTGGTTTTCCCTTCACTTCTATATCACATCCCCACTCAGGGCTATTGACCTGGTAATTCTAGGGCTGATTAAGAAGCCAGGTCAAAAGTTAGATGGGACAATGGGAAAAATAACCGTGACCTGATGATTAGACAGCAGTCACAGAATGAATTTACCTTCCACCTACAATTCATTAATAACAACTGCCACTTATATACCGCTCAAAAGTTTGCAAAGCACTAATATAGTTTCTTCCTCATAACCTCATAAGGTAGGTGTCACAGGCATTACTGTTCTAATTTTTTTTTTAAACATTTTTTTTTCTTTTTTTTTTTTATTTAACTTTTAACATTTATTTTCACAAAGTTTTGGGTTACAAATTTTCTCCCCTTTTATCCCCTCCCCCCCCAAACCCAAGCATTCTAATTGTCCCTGTGACCAATCTGCTCTCTCTTCTATCCTCCCTCTCTGCCCTTGTCTCCATCTTCTCTTTCGTCCTGTAGGGCCAGATAGCTTCCTTTACCCCTTAACCTGTCTTTCTTATTTCCTAGTGGTAAGAACATTACAGTTGATCCTAACACTTTGAGTTCCAACTTCTTTAGCTCCCTCCCTCTCCACCCCTTCCCTTTGGAGGACAAGCAATTCAATATAGGCCAAATCTGTGTAGTTTTGCAAATGATTTCCATACTAGTTGTGTTGTATAGGACTAACTATATTTCCCTCCATCCTATCCTGTCCCCCATTACTTCTATTCTCTTATAATCCTTTCCCTCCCCATGAGTGTCAACCTCGGATTGCATTCTCCTCCCCATGCCCTCCCCTCTATCCTCCCCCCCACCCTGCTTGTGCCCTTGTCCCCCACTCTCCTGTATTGTGAGATAGGTTTTCCTATCAAAATGAGTGTGCATTTTGTTCTTTCCTTTAGTGGAATGTGATGAGAGTAGACCTCATGATTTTCTCTCACCTCCCCTCTTTATCCCTCCACTAATAAGTCTTTTGCTTGCCTCTTTTATGAGAGATAATTTGCCCCATTCAATTTCTCCCTTTCTCCTCCCAATATATTTCTCTCTCACTGCTTGATTTCATTTTTTTTTAAGATATGATCCCATATCTTAAAAAATCAATTCACTCTGTGCACTCTGTCTCTATGTATGTGTGCGTGTGTGCATGTGTGTGTGTGTACTCCCACCCAGTACCCAGATACTGAAATGTTTCAAGAGTTACAAATATTGTCTTTCCATGTAGGAATGTAAACAGTTCAACTTTAGTAAGTCCCTTATAACTTCTCCTTGCTGTTCACCTTTTCATGGTTCTCTTCATTCTTGTGTTTGAAAGTCAAATTTTCTTTTCAGCTCTGGTCTTTTCATCAAGAAAACCTGAAAATCCTCCATTTCATTGAAAGACCATTTTTTCCCCTGAAGTATTATACTCAGTTTTGCTGGGTAGGTGATTCTTGGTTTTAGTCCTAGTTCCTTTGACTTCTGAAATATCCTATTCCATGCCCTTCGATCCCTTAATGTAGAGGCTGCTAGATCTTGTGTTATCCTGATTGTATTTCCACAATACTTGAATTGTTTCTTTCTAGCTGCTTGCAATATTTTCTCTTTGACCTGGGAATTCTGGAATTTGGCCACAATGTTCCTAGGAGTTTCTCTTTTTGGATCTCTTTCATGTGGTGTTCTGTGGATTCCTTGAATATTTATTTTGCCCTCTGGTTCTAGAATCTCAGGGCAGTTTTCCTTGATAATTTCATGGAAGATGATGTCTAGGCTCTTCTTTTGATCATGGTTTTCAGGTAGTCCCAGAATTTTTACATTGTCTCTCCTGAATCTATTTTCCAGGTCAGTTGTTTTTCCAATAAGATATTTCACATTATCTTCCATTTTTCCAATCTTCTCTCTTTGTTCTGTGATATCTGTCTTTCTCATAAAGTCCTTAGCATCCATCTGTGCCATTCTAGTTTTGAAAGAACTATTTTCTTCAGTGAGCTTTTGAATCTCCTTTTCCATTTGGCTAATTCTGCTTTTGAAAGCATTCTTCTCCTCATTGGCTTTTTGAACCTCTTTTGCCAATTGAGTTAGGCTAGTTTTCAAGGTGTTAATTTCTTCAACATTTTTTTGGGTCTCCTTTAGCAGGGAGCTGATCTGCTTTTCATGCTTCTCTTTCATCCCTCTCATTTCTCTTCCCAGTTTTTCCTCCACCTCTCTAACTTGATTTTCAAAATTCTTTTTGAGCTCTTCCATGGCCTGAGCCCATTGGGTGGGCTGGGACACAGAAGCCTTGATTTCTGTGTCTTTGCCTGATGGTAAGCATTGTTCTTCCTCATCAGAAAGGAAGGGAGGAAATGTCTGATCTCCAAGAAAGTAGCCATCAATAGTTTTATTTCTTTTCCCTTTTCTGGGCATTCTCCCCAGCCAGTGACTTGACCTCTGAATATTCTCCTCACACCCACCTTGCCTCCTGGTCCTCCCAGCCAGCGTTTGGGGACTGGGATTCAAATGCTGCTTCCCGCCTTAGGGCTTTTGGCGGGGGCAGGGCTGCTATTCAGTGTGAGAATTAAGTTCAGATGGTCAGGTCGGGGCAGGGCTGCCTCTCAGGCTCAGTTCCCTGAGGGGGTTTATGTACAGACCTTCCTCAATGGATCCAAGCTCCCGCCCGCTTGGGGAGCCCCTGTCTGCAACCGCCTCTCAGCTTCTATCTCCCGGGGGGGGCCAGAGCCATGGGGGCACCCCACTCCCCTCTCGGCCCGCCAAAGAGACTCTCTCACCGACCCCCGTCACCTGTGGGTGGAGGGGCTTGTGCCGCAGCTGGAGATCCCGTCCCTGAAGCCTGCTCGGATCTGTACCTCTCGGAGCCAAGGCCGCTGCAGGTCTGGGCTGGGCTCTGCGTCTGCAGCTCAATGGACCTTTTGCGAGAGGTTTGCAGGTCCCTCTGTGGGTGGAGGGATCCGCATGGTCGCTGGAGATCACGTCCCTGAAGCCCACTCGGATCTTTTCCTCACGGTGTCACAGCCACTGCAGGGCTGCCCTCTGCTCCCAGTCCCGGCGCCCAGTCCGCAGCGCAAAGGACCCCCCGTGAGAGGTTTGCAGGTCTCTCCGGAACAGAAATCTCCCTTGCTCCAATATTCCGTGGCCTCTGGGTGCAGAATTCACCGTGAGTTGGTCCCCTCTAGCCGTTCTGTGGGTTGTGGGTTCGGAGCTATGTGTATGTGTGTCTTTCTACTCCGCCATCTTGGCTCCACCCCCTACTATTCTGATTTTAAAGACGAGGTTTTTAAGGATCTGACACGTGATCACAGCATTAGAGTCAATGTATAGCCAGAGGACCTTGAACTCAAGTCTTCCTGACTTCCAGGTCAAGCACACAGTGGCCTACCTCATCCTGCATCAGAGTGAGACTACAGGATGGCAGCTTGGGAAAAGAAAGAGCAGCAGAGGATTTTCCTTTCCCTCACTGAAAGCAAGCAGAACTGGGGAAGGCGGACAAGGTACTGAGAAACAGAGGAAAGTTTCCTAACAGAATGCATTATCCCTCCCTACTTTTCTTTCTTCCTGCTGCAGCTGTCCCCATTCAGGGCTCTGCTACCAACAGTCAAGAAGTGAAGTAAGGAGGAGTAGGGTCGATGAGAGAGACAGAGTGTTGCATTCTATGAGTGAAGGTGGTTAAGAAGTTGTGAAGGGAGATTGGAGAAAGGAAATTCCCAGTGACTGTGTGGACAAAATTCTTTCCCTAAGGCCCTGGCTGGAGTAACAATCAGGATGTAAGAAACATCCGTGAGATGAGATTTTTAAAGTCAGGGGCTGTATGTAAATGATTAAATGATGAATAAATTGTGTAGACAATAATATCTATAATAAGAGTCACAAAGAAGGGGGAGATTGGGTGGGTAGGGGTCATGAAAGAAGTGAGATTGGAGCTGGGTTTACGACCTTGAAGAGTGGGGAAATTTTTGATAGATAAGGGAGTGGATGCCTTCCAGGGACAGACATAAATAAAGGAATACACATGGCACGGTCAGACGTGGGTGACCAGCCTGGATGGATCTGTCGGGTAGTCCTGGAAGATAAGGTAGAAACAAAACAGTTTGAGTTCCAGTGTGAAAAGCTTTTCATACCAAGTTAAAAAGATTAGGCTTTGTCCCATGGGTAATGGAGCCCTTAGAAGGTTAACCCAGACCTGGGTCATCATTCCTATCTAGAATTAAATAGTAAGGAGAGAATGGGATTGTCTCACGATACCTGTCAAGAATTGGAGCGATGGTACAAAAAAGATATACGGTGGCAAAGTGCTGGTTCTGGAGTCAGGAAGACTGATGTTCCAATCATGCATAGACACTTATTAATTATAAAAGGGGGGGCAGCTGGGTGGTACAGTGGATAGTGGGCTGGGCCTGGAGTCAAGAAGACTTATCTGGGCAAGTCACAAATCTCTTTGCCTCAGTTCCTCATCTGGAAAATGACATGCCAAATGTCAAACCAGTACCTTTGCAAGAAAACCCCAAATGGGATTACAGAGAGTCGGACAGAATAGAAATAACCGGACAAGCACAAATAAAGAAGATGATTGATGGAATAAAGTATTGGGGGAAACAGGAGCTAATGAGATTCAAAGCATAGATGGAAGGACTGATTTAAAGAAATCTTTTCCTCTGAGACTGCAGGGAAGGCAAAGAGAATGGAAATGAGACTTTAGAGCATTCTTATCAGATGGCCTCAACTTTCTCATTCAAGTAGGAGGTTCTGTAATCTGTTGTAATTATGTGGGTGTGGGGGGGAAGCTTAATGAGGGAAGAAAAAGTTTGGCCTAGGCAATTTGGGAAATTATATAAAGGAGATAATAAAGGGCACCTGTGTGGTACAGTAGCTAAGTGGGCTGCTAGCCTTGGAGTCAGGAAGATGAGGTCAAATCCTGCCTTATGCACTTGCTGTTGTGCAACCCTGAGGAAATCACTTAACTTCTCCGATTCAGATTTCTCATCTATAAAATGCAAAGATCAGATATAATGGACTTTTTTGGCCTTTCTAACTCTAAATCTGTGGTCCCGTTAAATAGAAGGACAGTCAAGCAGCAGTGAAGGCCTGAGGTCACCATATACCAAAAAGTGAGGTAAATAGAAACATCTGTGCCATAATTCCCTCCAGTCACATTTCAGCAGCCCAGAATCAAGATGGGAGAAATCCCATGGTGCAAGTTACCTAGGGTGGATAGTTAGCAGGTCAAGAACAGCCAAAGGTACATAGGAGTGAGGTATTCTAGGTAGCGAATCCTTTCTGATCCTTGCCAAGAACTCTACCAGGGTTGTGAGACATGATTCATCTTTACAGAAACCATCTTGCCTCTCTCTGTCTGAGACTTCCTGCATTTTCTCTCTGTGAGGAGGCACAACAGGGATTATCAGAGGTTAGTGTGCAGTCATTTGATTTACACATACCACTTAATCATTATCAATTCTTCCAGCATAGCCCATATGATTCAAAATGGTTATTCTGAATAAATGCCCTGCATAAAATTATCAAGTGGGTGAAGTTTGTCTTCAGTGTTTCTAAGCTTTCCCTTCCACTCTTCCTCAGTTACCGTGGGCCTTCCAAATGCCCTCTGGATGCCCAGGGACTCCCCTTTAATTACTCACTTGGATCTGTCTTCCTCATGGAATTTCCACTGTTCTGAACTTCTGCCCACCCAGCTTTCCCCTGTGAAAGCTCCTATTCTTCAGGAATCCCTCTGGATTAGCTTTCCCTTGAAAGGACTTGATAAACTCCTTCACACTACAGTGTTCATAGCTGATAAAGCTAACGTATTGCTCTTCCTAAGGGGGTTTGAATTTTAACTGGAGAGGACAATATCTTAACAACAACAGCAAAAGATTAATAATGGAATGTCAGATATTTCAACCACCAACAAGTTAATGAGGAAGGTATTTTTAGTCAAGAAGCTCCCTTAAATCACTCCACAAAAATGGCAATCTACTTGTATCTCAGTGGATATGGAATAATGAATCACTAAATTCAAAGAGGACAAGCAAGTTGGACCTGTACACAGCCTTCACTGCCTCACCCTGGAGAGGTTCATTTCAATGCAGATTTTCCAGGTTTGATAGACTATTGTCTTTCTCTCCTAAAGAGCTTTCTGATATGTTCTCAATGAACCAAGTTACTTAAGAACTGCATATTATTTCCCCCTTACTTCACAGACGATATTTGCTTCAGCCTTCCCTAGGCATCAGGCCAGAACTTTCCTACAATAGTAGAGCTGGTTGCCTCTGTACTCCCCCAGCAATCACCAAGTGAGGGCAGAGCCTCACTTCCCTGTGGGTATGAAGCAGAGCAAGGGTGGAGCTCTACCTCATCCTTATCTCTATAAGAGTTTGACTGAGACCCTGAATCTGGGGCCATCTTAGACCATCCTGATATGTATCTGACCCCTGGACCCAGATGGCTCCAGAGGAGAAAGTGAGGCTGGTGACTTTGCATAAACCTCCTTCACTTAAATCCAGTTCACTTACATGTAATAGCAGCACCTCCCTGATATCATGGTCCTCCTCCAAGAATGAAGGACAAACAGAAATCTCTATAACATCAATCATCTGCTGCAGCCTCATTCTAAGACCTAACAATGAGCAGGAGGGGTGGGGGTTGGAGGATATGACCTTGGCTGTATTTCCTTGGCACCTACTTCTTCCCACAACCTCTGTCAACCCCTCCCTCTCAGGACCCATTTTCAATCTGCTCTCCATGTTTGTTTTCCTAGAATTCCTTCTACCTTCATGAACAGTTCTACTGGACCTAGGCATTCTTTCTCCTACCAAATCAAGCAGCTTCAGTGACTCTACGTTTGGAATAACCGTTAGGGAGGAGGGGGAGAGATAAAGGACTCTCAGATGCCAGATTTAACATGGTAATATCTGTATTAAAGCGAATGATGCCCTCTCTTCCCCCACCAAAAAATCTTTTTTTATTGTTGTTGTTGAATCATTTTTCAGTCATGTCCAACTCTTCATGATCCTGTTTGGGATTTTTCTTGGCAAAGATACTGAGTGGTTTGCCATTCCCCTTCTCCAGCTCATTTTACAAATGGAAGAACTGAGGCAAACAGGGTTAAGTGACTTGCCCAGGGTCATACAGCTAGTAAATGTCTGAGGCTGGATTTGAACTCAGAAAGAGGAGTCTTTCTGACTCCAGGCCCAGCATTTTATCTACTACACCACCTAGCTACCTCTTTACATTTTATAGGGGAAGACAAAATGTATATATAGGAGTATATGTATCTATATGTGTATATAATGTATACATTGTGTATTTGTATGTGAATGTACATATTTGCATTGTATATACATGTATACACATATGTACATTGTGTGTGGCACACACAGGAGAACCTGAGTTCAAATCCAACCTCAGATACCTAACTGTGTGACCCTGAACAAGTCACTTAACCCCATTTGCCTCAGTTTCCTCATCTGTAAAATGAGTTAAAGAAATGTATCAGCAAGCATCCTAACACGTCCAGGATGGCCTGCTACACAGGTTCTTAGATCTGCTTTTCTAAAAAGGAAAACAACTTTTGAGGGATCAACAATCTTCTTTAATCATGTACACAAACAGAGAAAATACAAGCAGAGAAATAAAGACCAACAGACAGGGGCTTCCAACTGTCTGACCATACATCACAGATCAACAGACAGATGCAACTATCTGACCATTACGTACATACACAGCTACCAGAGAGAGAAGCACCAATGTCTGGGTTTTCAAAGCCAGGGGGGCTCCTTAATGGCTACCCAGAGTCTCTTGTAGCACACAAACCTTCTTCCAAAGAGTAAGCCCCCAAAGCAAAACCTCACCTCAGAGTATATATACACTTTTCAGAGTCAGAAGGCATCATAACCCCCATGTTTCAGTGCCTAATTAACAAAAGGTGTGAAAGTCTTCAAGCAAGCAAACTTCCCCATAAGCAAACTTTCCCTTTAAACAAGTTCCTCCCCCAGTGGCCTCCATGAGGCCTATGAATGGGCAGGGAAGATCTTTAACTCTCATTACAAGAAGGAAATGGCAAACCACTACATTCTCTTTGCCAAGAAAACCCCAAATGAGGTCACAAAGAATCAGACATGACTAAACAACGACAAGAAAGTATAATGTAATCTCCCTGAGGTCAAGGACTTGCTTCGTTTGGTACTCAGTAGTACCTTTCAAAGTGCTTGTTGACTGATGCTAGCTAAATGTGTTCTCTGAGAAAACACACACCCACAGGATGCTTCTGAGAGTACTTAGATTCCTGCTATAATCATGTAACACAGACCTCAAAAAAAAGATATGCAACAAGGCCCCATGTATAACTTTCACACCTCTACCCCAGATAATGTCATTTCCTGACAGACCCCCTAAACTGTAATCTTTCCCTCATCACTGCTTTTTTAAGAGAGCTTTCTGATATGTTCTCAATGACAAAGGTTATTTAAGGACTGTGCATTATTTCCTGATGACTTCACTAACAATATTTGTTACTGCTCCACCTGATTCAAAATAGCAGACCCAGGCAGTCATTTGGCACTTTTCCCTGCTTGTTTCAGATTAGTATAGAAAATCGAAGTGCAGAACAGAATATAGCAGGGTAGAATATAATGTCATAGGATTTCAAACTGAAAAGGAACCTAAAGCCCAGAACCTTCCCCCATATATAGATAAAGAAACTAAGGGCCAGCAGGATTGACTATTTTCCTGATAGTCTCAAACCTAGGAATACTATAATTCACATTTGAACTCAGATCTTCTGATCTGAGAACTTCAGATCTTCCAGTTCAGATCTTCAGTTCTGATCAGAACTTCAGATCTTCCAGTATAGTTTTCAATAAACCATCTTGTGTGATGTGATAGATTGAATCAAGGGTAAGAGAATGTTTCCTAAGGCCTGGAAATGACAATGAAAATCACTAAGAAAGAGCTGAAATTCAAGATAAGTGAGAAGATAGTGTGATGAGATAATGAGAGCTATTCTCAATGAGCTAAAGTCAGCAACTTCTTAATAACCACATCAAAGAGTATTAAATGAAATGGAAGATCTAATTGCTGAACCACCATCAGTGATCTCTGAAATATAATTGAGTCATTTGTAGAGGCAGGGGACTAGGAGTGTAAATATTGTGTATACCATCAGACACAACTGATGTGTTGGTTGGTTTTGAACTGAAGGGAGGGGAGAAATATAATCAGAACTTATGATAGCATAAATATAAACCAACAAAAATAAGTTGGTTTTAGGTGATAACAAAGAATAGGGAGATGGGCATAACTAAAAGAAGATCAAATGTCCCAATTTTCAAAAAAAAAAAGCAAAGAGTAGAATCTTGGTTAATGAGCTTGACTGATTTCTGGCAATATTATAGAACATATATATTTTTAAGATAATATTTTATTTTCCCCAACTACATGTAAAAACAATTTTTAACATTTTTTAAAGTTTTGAGTTCCAAAATCTATCCTTCCCTCCTTTTCCTCCCCCCTCTCTGAGACAGTAAGTAATGTGATATAGATCATACATGTGCAATCATGTAAAACATTTCCATATTAGTCATTTTGTTCAGGAAGACTCAAAAAAAAAGAAAGTGAAACTAGTAGGCTTCAGTCTTTACTCAGGCAACATCAATTCTTCCTCTGGAGGCAGACAGCATTTTTTCATCATGAGTCCTTTGGGATCATCTTGAATCACTGAATAGCTAAGTTATTCACAGTTTTTCATCACATACTTTTGCTGTTATTGTATACAGTTCTCCTGGTTCCACTCACTTCAGTTTGTATCAGTTCATGTAAGTCTTTCCAGGTTTTTCTGAAACCATTCAGCTTGTCATTTCAACACAATAATATAGAACATGTGTTTTTAAGAGATTAGAGGATTAGTGAACATCTAGAAAAGTAGGCAGTGATCATAAGAAGCCAGCATAGAGTGATGAAAGACAAACCAATCCAGACTAACCTCTTTTTTCTTTAATAATGTTATTAGACAAGAATGTTGGAGACCTAGATTTCAATAAAACATTTAGCAAAGTCTGTCATGTTATTTCTTGTGGGGAGATGTGATCTAGATGAGCCATTCTCAAAGTATGGTCTGGGGACTCCAGAGGTTTCCCAAGTCTCTTTCACATATCCATGAGATAGAAACTATTTTCATAATAATACTAAGATATTTTTATCTCTAATATGGTAAGTATCAATTGACATAATTAAAAAGCTCTTAGAGGGAGGGGTCCTCAATAATTTTCAATAGTATAAAGGTATTCAGGAGTGGGGAGGCAAAGAAAGGAGACAGAGGATTTGGAACTCAGAAAGTTACTTACGTGTAATTGAAAAAAATCAAAAGAAATTTTAATCCAACAAAAAAAAAAGAAATATAAAGGTATTGTCAGACTAAAAGTTTGAGAATCAGTGGTAAATCTGCAGCCACAAGACTACATGTGGCCCTCTAGGTCTTCAAGTGTTGGTCTTTGACTAAATATAAGTTTCACAGAAGAAATCCCAGGATTTACTCTGTGAAATTTGGATTCAAAGAGTGGCACTTGAGGAAGGATTTGTTCTATAAAGTTTGAATTCAGTCAAAAGGCTGCACTTGAGGACCTAGAGGACCACATGTAGCCTTGAGGCTGCAGGTTCCCCACCCCTGATAGATGATAATTGGACAATGACAGGACACACTGTGAATGCCATAGGCACTATTCAATATTTATATTTCTTGAACTTTGGTAGGGCCTGTCAACAGAAGAACAACCACATATAACCCATAACATGCCTCAAATCCTACCTCAAGCAAATGTCCAGAGAAAACTAGAACTATAAAGGAAATAGAACTCTTTTTTTACTTTTATTTTTTACTTTATTTTCGATATTTAAAAAAAATTTTTGTTACATTTGAGTTCCAAGCCATTTACCTCCCTTCTTCCCAACCTCACCTTAGGGAAGGCCAACATTTTACACAAATATACATGTGAAACAATACAATACATAGTTCTATATATCAGTTCTTTAGGAAATAGAACTTTTCAACAAATGTTGTGCCCTAAGTTGATTTAGGGAATTAGGAGTCTCTTCTCAGAGACTAGAAATGACTAGGAGGAGAGGAGGAGGTTTATCAACCCAACCTTGCCTCAGTCAGCTTCTGATGGAGGGAATTAATTATAGCTGAGGAAAAATTAGCATATTCCAGAGTAAAGAGATTCCAAAAATCATCCTGGAACACTGAGCCACAGATTGCTCACAGTTAGGCCTCTCCTGCATTCCATGACTATTCCATCTGGGGAAGCAGCAGACTTAGTGGAACGCAGATAGACTCTTCTGGTCCCAACAAAATACTTTTAAGCCAATTGTCCAGCAAAATTCCAATTAACCAATTATCCCATTAATACATAAATTCCTTGGGGGCAGAGACCATATTTTTGCTTTCCATATCCCTGGCCTTTAGTATAATACCCGGCATATAGTAAGTATTCAATAAATAGCTTATTTAAGCTGTTTAATTTAACAAATGATTATTATGTTAACCTGCAATATAGAAAAAGCGATAGGAAGTCAAAGGATCTGAGTTCAAATTCCCTCCGCTGGATATTGTGAGAACCAAATGATGTAATATATAGGAAAGTGATCGGTAACTGGAAAGTGCTGAATCAATATGAGGTATTTTTATTACTTCCAGTTATTTAATAGTAATGTTAGAGCCTAAATTGATTAACGCTATTCAGAAACACTTCCTCTTACTAAGAATTGGCATTTGTAATGAAGGACATGTGAAATAAAATGGTAAATCCTGAAAGATGCTCAAATTCTACATCTGTGATCTTATAGTCTTGTAGCTGCTAGGTCTCTCTCTCCCTAAAATACTATTTTGTATTTCTTCTATGTCCATGTATATATATATATATATAAAAGAATTAGAAAAAAAACATGATTGTTAAGAGAAAGACAAAGAAACAGCCACATGGATAGAGAAAATGTATATTCATCTTAACTTGATATAATGTAATTCCCTTAAACTCAGGGACTGTTTAATTTTTATTTTTTATGTGTATATGCAGCACCTAGAATAGTTCCCAGAATATGTTATTCAGTCTTGTCTGACTCTTAGTGACTTCATTTAGCATTTTCTTCATGAAGACACTAGAGTGGTTTGTCATTTCCTTCCCCAGCTCATTTTACAGATGAGGAAACTGAGGCAAACAGGGTTAAGTGATTTACCTAGAGTCATACAGCCAGTGAGTATCTGAGGCCAAAGTGGAACTCAGAAAAATGAATCTTCCTGACTCCAGGTCCAGTACTCTATCCACTGTGCCATTTAGGTGACTTAGAAATTAGTGGGCCACGGCACCAAGAGAAACAGACCCGAGCAGGCTTCAGGGACGGGATCTCCAGCTGCGGCACAAGTCCCTCCGCCCACAGGTGATGGGAGTCGGTGAGAGAGTCTCTTTGGCGGGTCGAGAGGGGAGTGGGGTGTCCCCATGATTCAGGCCCCCCCGGGAGGTAGAAGCTGAGAGGCGGCTGCAGACAGGGGCTCCCCAAGCGGGCGGGAGCCTGAATCCATTGTGGAAGGTCTATGCATAAACCCCCTGAGGGAACTGAGCCTGAGAGGCGGCCCTGCCCCAACCTGACCACCTGAACATTAATTCTCACACTGAATAGCAGCCCTGCCCCCGCCAAAAGCCCTAAGGCTGGAAGCAGCATTTGAATCTCAGTCCCCAAACGCTGGCTGGGAGGATCAGGAGGCAAGGTGGGTGTGAGGAGATTATTCAGAGGTCAAGTCACTGGCTGGGAAAATGCCCAGAAAAGGGAAAAGAAATAAGACTATTGAAGGCTACTTTCTTGGAGAACAGGCATTTCCTCCCTTCCTTTCTGATGAGGAAGAACAATGCTTACCATCAGCCAAAGACACAGAAATCAAGGCTTCTGTGTCCCAGCCCACCCAATGGGCTCAGGCCATGGAAGAGCTCAAAAAGAATTTTGAAAATCAAGTTAGAGAGGTGGAGGAAAAACTGGGAAGAGAAATGAGAGAGATGAAAGAAAAGCATGAAAAGCAGATCAGCTCCCTGCTAAAGGAGACCCAAAAAAATGTTGAAGAAATTAACACCTTGAAAACTAGCCTAACTCAATTGGCAAAAGAGGCTCAAAAAGCCAATGAGGAGAAGAATGCTTTCAAAAGCAGAATTAGCCAAATGGAAAAGGAGATTCAAAAGCTCACTGAAGAAAATAGTTCTTTCAAAACTAGAATGGCACAGATGGAGGCTAAGGACTTTGTGAGAAAGCATGATATCACAATACAAAACCAAAAGAATGGAAAAATGGAAGATAATGTGAAATATCTCATTGGAAAAACAACTGACCTGGAAAATAGATTCAGGAGAGACAATGTAAAAATTTTGGGACTACCTGAAAGCCATGATCAAAAGAAAAGCCTAGACATCATCTTTCATGAAATTATCAAGGAAAACTGCCCTGAGATTCTAGAACCAGAGGGCAAAATAAATATTCAAGGAATCCACAGAACACTGCCTGAAAGTGATCCAAAAAGAGACACTCCTAGGAACATTGTGGCCAAATTCCAGAGTTCCCAGGTCAAGGAGAAAATATTGCAAGCAGCTAGAAAGAAACAATTCAAGTATTGTGGAAATACAATCAGGATAACACAAGATCTAGCAGCCTCTACATTAAGGGATCGAAGGGCATGGAATAGGATATTCCAGAAGTCAAAGGAACTAGGACTAAAACCAAGAATCACCTACCCAGCAAAACTGAGTATAATACTTCAGGGGAAAAAATGGTCTTTCAATGAAATAGAGGATTCTCAAGCATTCTTGATGAAAAGACCAGAGCTGAAAAGAAAATTTGACTTTCAAACACAAGAATGAAGAGAACCATGAAAAGGGGAACAGCAAAGAGAAGTCATAAGGGACTTACTAAAGTTGAACTGTTTACATTCCTACATGGAAAGACAATATTTGTAACTCTTGAAACACTTCAGTATCTGGGTACTGGGTGGGATTACACACACACACATGCACACACGCACACATACATAGAGACAAAGTGCACAGAGTGAATTGAAGAGGGTGGGATCATATCTTAAAAAAAAAATGAAATCAAGCAGTGAGAGAGAAATATATTGGGAGGAGAAAGGGAGAAATTGAATGGGGCAAATTATCTCTCATAAAAGAGGCAAGCAAAAGACTCATTAGTGGAGGGATAAAGAGGGGAGGTGAGAGAAAAACATGAAGTCTACTCTCATCACATTCCACTAAAGGAAAGAATAAAATGCACACTCATTTTGGTAGGAAAACCTATCTCACAATACAGGAAAGTGGGAAACAAGGGGACAAGCAGGGTGGGGGGGATGATAGAAGGGAGGGCATGGGGAGGAGAGTGCAATTTGAGGTCGACACTCATGGGGAGGGATAGGATCAAAAGAGAATAGAAGTAATGGGGGACAGGATAGGATGGAGGGAAATATAGCTAGTCCTATACAACACAACTATTATGTAAGTCATTTGCAAAACTACACAGATCTGGCCTATATTAAATTGCATGCCTTCCAAAGGGAAGGGGTGGAGAGGGAGGGAGGTAAAGAAGTTGCAACTCAAAGTGTTAGGATCAACTGTAATGTTCTTACCACTAGGAAATAAGAAATACAGGTAAAGGGGTATAGAAAGCTATCTGGCCCTACAGGACAAAAGAGAAGACGGAGACAAGGGCAGAGAGGGATGATAGAAGAGAGAGTAGATTGGTCACAGGGGCAATTAGAATGCTTGGTGTTTGGGGGGGGAGGGGATAAAAGGGGAGAAAATTTGTAACCCAAAATTTTGTGAAAATGAATGTTAAAAGTTAAATAAAAAAAAAGAAATTAGTGGCCACTTAATAAAATAAAAAGTAAAAGAACCGATTGTTCTAAAAGATAAAAGAATAACCTGTAATCTTCTTTCTTAGGTATGTCTAATTGAGTTCAAACTACGACTATACTCTCTGGGACCTTACTATTTTCTTCTTTGGGTACATAGAATGCATCCCAGGTATCTGAAGTGAAGCCTTAAATTCTGACTCAGATGTTTAACAGCTTGGTGATGTCAGGCCAAATAATTTAATTTCAATGAACCTCAGTTTTTCATCTGTAAAAGGGGGATGATAATAACATCAATTTCACAAGATTAGTGAGAGGATCAAATGAACAACAGGTATGTAAGTTGATCTGCATACCTTAACTGGGTATGTTATATAAATATTATCTATGTTTATTATTCTTTTCATTGGCAGAATTTTTAAAAGAAGAACTCAATGAAGCTACAAGATTTTGTTGTCTACTACGTGGCAGGCACTGTGCTAGGGGAGGAGGATATGGAAACAAAGGTTGCTTCCCTCTGAGCTTTCGTTCTATTGGGGGAAGCTATACCAAGAAGAAAATGCACAATAATTCCCAGTCAGGAAGCATTAACTTCATGAGCATTGGGAAAGAAAGCTTCATGTAGGAAAGTGTCATTTGAGATGACATTTAAAGGAAACTCAGGATTACATGAGCCCAAGAGGAGGGAGCAGTGCATTCTAGGCTTGGAAAGCCACCTTTTGCAAAGGCATGGAGGAAGAAAATCAAATGTCCTCTATAAGGAGGAATAAATACGGAGGTCAAGTTGGCTGGAAGAGAATGAGTGTTAAGGGGAGTAATGTATAATCATGTTGGTAAAGTAGGCTGTAACCAGATTGTGAAAGACTTTAAATGTCATTCAGGGGACTCTGGATTTGTCATAGAAGCAAAAGATTCTTGAGTAAGGAACTGGTGTGTTCAGACCTATGCTTTAGGAATCCTAATTTGGCAGCTATGCGGAGGATGCACTTGACAGGAGAGAATATAGTGGCAGAGAGACCAGTTCAGAGGTCTTTTATGGTAGTCCAGATGAAAGACAGGGAGGGCCTAGTGGTGGCTATGTCAGTAGAGAGAAGAGGTTGGACGCAAGAGATGTAAAGACAGAAACAAGACTTGGCAATGGATTGGTGATGAGAAAGTAGGGAAGGGGTGTGAGAAGGCGAAGAATTGAAATTTTCTCTAGTTTCAAACCTGGATGATCGGAAAAACAGGTGGTGTGCTTAGCAGAAATAAGGAAGTTTGGAAGGAGGTTGAGGTTAGAAAGAACTATAAGGAATCTTCTTTGAGATGCTGCATGAGAGATAATCTATAGGACATCCAATTATAAATGTCCAATAGACAGTGGGTAATGTGAGACTGGGGCTCAGGGAAGAGACAGACAGACAGACAAGAGATAGAGAGCAGGACTGACTCAGATACATATTGCATATATACTGCATATATACTCGGATATATACTGTAGATTTGAGAACATAGGTCTGTGCAGAGTGCAGACTCCGCATATCCTGTGCTTGCCAATATCTGGGAATCATGTGCATGATTGAACCCGTTGAAATTCTGAAATTACCAAGTACGAGAGGATGTAAAAACAATTATGGTCCCTCACAATTCCAGATCTAGGACTTAAGGAAGGAGGGAGGCATAAAACTATTCTGAACATCCTAGAATGTACTTCATAGACCTCTTATGATGGTAATGCTTTATAAATCTTAAACCACTATAGAAATGTGATCTATTATTGATAGAGGGATGAGGACTGCATTTGTAGTTTCACTGACAGAACTCAAAAATAAGGAAAATCTCTGACAGTGCACATTGGTACCTTATAGTCTTAGAGAGCTGCCTAAACCCATGGCCTATAAAGTGGGGTCCAAGGCGTAGCTCGACTCAGCCTTTCTGTGATCAACCAACCATATCCGACACTTGCGGTATTAGCCAATCAGAGGACTCAGTCCCCCACATAATACCATCTACTTGTCCTCAATAGTCTTTCCTTTGTTGTTTCCTTTAGGGCAGTTAACAACTAACTTCTACCCGCAGCAATTCTACAGGTGCTATCCCCTACCCCCTGCCCTAGTTTACCTCATGGTTGTTTTAAGGCTTCTTGAGAAGGTGAGCTCTATGATCCAGGGCAGTGATAGGAGAGTAAGAGCCCTGCCCAAATCAGTCTTGGGTGCAACAGGATGAGTTGTCATGACAGGTTTGTGATCTGGATGGCAGGTGTGATTACATTATCTCCCCCACCCCCTGCCCCATCCTCTACTTCCCTATTCATCCTTCCCGTTACCCAGGTTTCCACAACCTTAGTTTCATCTTTGACTCCTACCTCTTCCCCCATCTCACATACTCAGTCAGTTGCCAGATTGTTAGTCCTACCTATACCTCTCACCTTTGTCCCCTTGTCTCTAGTCACACAGCCATCACATATGTTCAAGTCTTCATCCACCTAGCCTTCTCATTGGTTTCTCTGCCAAAAGCCTCTCCCCACTGAAGTCATCCCCAAAACTACCAAAATGATTCCTCTGTCATGTCACTTTACTCTTCAATATACTCTAGTGGCTCCCTGTTGACTCTAGGGTCATATATTATTTCATTTTTTTATTTCTATAATTCTGAGCACAGTGATACATGTATGCAATTTGTAAATAAGTAAATTTACACAATTTACAATTTTACAAAGATACAATTTGTAAATAATAAATATATACAGATTGAGGGTATACACAAAAACATTTTTACAGATGGTACTGATGGTGCAAAAAAGTGGAATCCACTGGCCTAGAGTACAATGAGGTTAGCTGATCTGCCCAATGTCACACAGCCAATAACTGCCAGAGGTGGGACTTTAACACAGGTCATCCTGGCTCTGAGGCCAGTTCTCCAGCCACTAGGTCATTGCACCTTTCACTATTTTTATCCTCATCATCATCATTAACATTATTATTATTATCTCCAACCCCAGCTCAGTCACTCACTATCTGTGTGACTGCTGAAGTCCAACCCATAATTTTATGCTTCTGATACACTTTACAACTGGGTGAGGAATGTAGTAACAGTGTTTTCCTCATTTTACTGAAAAGGAAACTCGGGCTCAGAGAGTTCAATTCCCTAACCAAAGTCATATAATGGCCCATCTGGGAATAAAGTTATGGTCTCCTGACTCTCAGACTAGCACTCTTTCTACATCACCCATATTACATTTACTAGAACTCTTTTGGACTTTACCTAAGAAAGAAAGAAACAAAGTATGTCTTCAGAGCACTCTCTCTGGCATCCCTTTTTGGTGCCCTTTAAGACATCCAAGGGCAGCTAGGGCACATTAGATCATAAAGCTCAGGGCCTGAAATTAGGAAGATTCACCTTCCTGAGTTCGAATCTGGCCTTAGACACTGTGTGTGACCCTGGGCAAGTCACTTATCTCTGTTTGCCTTAGTTTCCTCATCTGTAAAATGAGCTGGAGAAGGAAATGGCAAACCACTCCAGTATCTTTGCCAAGAAAATCCCAAACTGGGGTCTGACACAACTGAAATTACTGAACAATAACAAAAAGAAAACTGTCCCTGACTGCCCAGGGGATTCCAGAACTCTGAATCTTTCTTGACACTGTACTTTTCTCAGAGTCAGAAGATATGGGTGCAAATCCAAACTCCAAAACTTACTTAGGCAAGTCACTTGAACTCTCTTTAGACTCCAGTTTCCTCTCTATAAAATAGAGATAATACTTAAACTACTTACCTCACAAAATTATGAGGAAAGAACTTTATAAAACCTCGAAATATTACGTATTTTTTGTTGTTGTTGTTCAGTTATGTCCTACTATACATGACCCCCATTTGAAGTTTTCTTGCCCAAGACACTGGACTGGTTTGTCATTTCTTTCTCCAGTTCATTTTACAGATGAGTAAATTGAGGCAAGTAGAGTTAAGTGATTTGCCCAGGTTCACACAGCTAATCAATGTCTGAGGCCAGATTTGAACTCAGGAAAAATGAGTCTTCCTGACTCCAAACCCAGCACTCAAGCCACTGTACCACCTAGCTGCCCCTATCAATATTGGCTTCTGTTTGGTTTTAAAGCCCTTCACAACTTGGACTTTTCCCAGCTTTCCAGTCTTCTTACATTGAAAGTTACTCACTTCCAAATACTCTACAATCCAGTGACTCTGGCCTCCTTGCTGTTTTGTACACGACTCTCCATCTGTCAACTCTGTGTCTTTTTACTGGCTGTCCCCCATACTTGTTAAGCTCCCCATCCTTACCTTTGCATCCCTAACTTCTTGGGCTTCCTTCAAGATTTATATCTAATTCCAACTTCTGCAAAGTCCTTTCCTGGTTTCCACCACTGCTAGAGCCTTCCCTCTTTGGTTACCTCCCATTTATAGGATGTACTGGTAAATGCTTAATAACTGGTTCTTAAAGGGAGGCGGGGGAGATTAGAGGAGGAGAAACATACATGATATACTTCTAAGTTCATTCTTTGTTAACATTTTTTCCATCACTTTCTTGTCTATTCAATAAACAAAACAATACATCAAACTCCGATTTGTAGTATTTCCTGCTTTCTGAGGTGTAAAAACTCACACTGAAAACTGAATAATTGTCTTTCATACCAGTTCAAGCTTGCTCCATCACACTACTGACTGTATATACTATATGCATATGTATATGCATATACACATACATACACATATACGGCTCATTATATATATATACATATATATATACCTATATATATATACCTATACATATGTGTATGCATATATACATATATATTTGGCTTGTAAAGACCTTCACAACTTAATCCTTACCTATCTATTCATGCTTTTAATGTTTTATTAACCTCCACAGACTTAATCTGTTGACAACAGCCTTCTTGCTATTCCTTGTATATGGCTCTCCATCTCCCAACTCCACAGCTTTTCACTGGATGTCCCTCATGCCTGAAATGTGCTCTCCTCCCTCCCTCCCTCCCTCCCTCTCTCTCTCTCTCTCTCTCTCTCCCTCCCTCCTCCTACTCCTCCACTCTCTCAACCTTCTTCTTCTTTTCCTTCTTCTTCTCCTTCTTCTTCTCCTCCTCCTCCTTCTTCCTCTTCTTCTCCTTCTAATTTCTTCTCTTTCTTTCCTTTTCTTATCCTTACCTCTTTCTCCCTCTCTCCCCATACACACACTCCTCCCCTCTTTCTGCCTTCATCCCTCCTTCCGCCTTCATCCCTCCTTCCTTCTACCCTGTGACTTCCCTGGCTTCCTTCAAGATTCATCTCATATCTCACCTTCCAGAGGCCTTTCCTATTTCCCCATCTGAAATTCTCCCCCGTTCCCTACTGCTAGTGCCTTCCCTCTGAGAATACCTCCAGTTTACCTTGTATATGTCTTGTATATACATACTTGCTTGCATGTTGTCATTCCCATTATAGACTGGGAGCTCCTTGAGGGAAGGGATCAGGTATTTGGGGTTTGATTTTTGTTTTGGTTTTATGTCCTTTTAATCTTCAGTGCTTAGCACAATGCCTGGTTCATAGTGGTAGGCTCTTAATAACATCTGTTAACACCTGTTTGTTAACTGAATGACTGTTTGGAAACCTATTCTAGCAGAGCCTGCTCTCTACTAATGAAATCATAAGTGTTAGCTGGTTAGTGTGGTACCACTCCCAGAAACATACTTGCATATTAATAGGAACTTTCCAGAAAGAGAAACTTCACTTAAAGGAGTGGCCCTAATGGTGGCGATTTCAGGTACTACAGAAGTCCAGTGAAGGACCTAGCTTAGGAAAGTCAGGCAATTCAATGCCAGTTACATCCTATCTCATAGGTAGCAGCAGATTTTGCCTATGCAAGTCCCATGCCAATTGAATTGGTCCTCCTCCTTGTTTTGTCTATCCTTCCTTTCTTTTCTTCCTGAAGACTAGCCAGAGTTGAATGACTATTTCTAGTAAGAAGGAGGTTGGAGGGAAGACTCAGAAGATAAGGATCTTTGCTCTGACCAGGATGATGCAGAAAGATGGGCTCTTGGCAAGGTAAGTATACAGGGGCTTATTACAGTATCTGGGATCAGGTCAGATTCACCATAGGAACCAAAGAACCCTGCCCAGCCCAATGTGGTATAAAATATGAATTCCAGATTTCAAAATCTCTCATGAACCAACATGGTCACCCACAGAGGTTTGAGATACCTGCTCCTTGCTAAGCAGAACAAACAGCAACTTACTGAACCAGCAACTTTAAGTATCACAGCATTGGTTTGGAGAATTTTTAAGACAATTGAACTCAGTAGGCTGCAGGATGATGTCCTGGCATAGATGCCTAAGAATACAAAGAATTTCAAGTGATGACTTCTGGATGATGTCACTACTTTCTGATAAGCTGATAAGTCCTCTTGCCAGGTTGGAGAACTTTCCCACCATTGGGTGGAGGAGCTATTGAGTTAAGGGACTAGGAGGGGACATTCCTATTTCAATTACTAAGCCAACAATTCTTGGTGGGGAGGATTTGACCTAACTCAAAGGGCTGTAGTTATCCTCAAATAAACAGCATACATAAACCAACTGATAACTTTAAAGCACCTGATGTTAGTCGTTATCCCCATTCCCTTTCCCATACAGTATTTACCATACTCATCTGGATCAGAACACTCACAAACACCAAGACTGGTTTGATGAAAATGATGGGGAAATTCAGAAGCTGCTAACGAAAAATGAACACTCCACAGTATATGCCAACAGGATAGTTCATCCACCTCTAAGAAGGCAGCATTTAATTCCATCAAAAGCAAAGTACAAGCAAAGTTTAGACAGATGCAGGATTCCTGGCTCAGTAAGAAGGCAGGTGAAATTCAGTTTTATATTGATAGTAACAATCCAAAGCACTTTTATGAATCCCTGAAAGCTATTTATGGACCAAAAACCTATGGTGCATCACAACTACTCAGTGGTGATGGAGCCACATTGACTAGTGATAAGGACATGATCCTAGAGAGATGGGCTGAACGCTTCCATAGTGTTCTCAACAGACCATCATCAATCAATGCTGAGGCCATTAATTGTTTACCTCAGGTTGAAGTCAATCCCTCCTTAGCTGAACTTCCAACTGAAGAAGAGGTTTTGAGGGCTATTAGGCTTCTATCATGGGCCAAAGCACCTGGTGCTGATTTTATTCCAGCTGAGATTTGCAAGGTAGGGGGACCACTGCTCAGACAAAAATTGACTGAAATATTCCAGTTTATATGACAAGAAGAGGTTATCCCCCAGGAATTCAAGGAAGCTTCCATTATCAATCTCTATAAAGGGAAAGGGAAAGGGAATAGATTGTCCTGCAACAATCACAGTAGGGTCTCTCTCTCAGTCACTGCTGGCAAAATTCTTGCTAGAGTCCTCCTTAATAGACTGATCCTTCACCTGGAAGATGGTCATATACCTGAGAGTCAATGTGGCTTCAGAAAGAGCCAAGGAACAGTCAATATGGTGTTTGCTGCCCAACAACTCCAGAAGAAATGCCAGGAGCACAATAGAGGTCTGTACACAACATTTGCAGATCTGACCAAAGAATTTGACACTGTTAGTCTTGAGGGTTTATGGAAAAGTATATCAAAATTTGGTTGCCTGGAGAAGTTCATCAGTATTGTACGTCAATTTCATGTTGGCATGTTTGCCTGGGTTCTAGATAGTGGACAATGCTCTTATGTCTTCCCAGTCACCAATGGAGTGAAACAAGGCTATGTGCTTGCTCCCATGCTTTTTTAGCATGATGTTTTCAGCCATGTTATCAAATGCTTTCAATGAGGATGAACACAGCGTTAAGGTCAACTACCGTACTGATGGTAAGTTCTTCAATTTGAAAAAGCCAAGACCAAAGTGGAGGGAGTGTTGGTGCATGATTTTCTGTTTGCAGATGATTATGCACTCAATGCATCCTCTGAAGCTGAAATGCAACAAAGTATAGATCAATTCTCTGCTGCCTGTGCTAATTTTGGCCTAATAATTAACACCAGGAAAACACAGGTGCTCCATCAGCCACCACCACACCATCCATATGTGGAACCATCAGTTACAACAAATGGAGAAGTTTTGAATGCTGTGGATAAGTTCACTTACCTTGGCAGTGTACTTTCCAGGGATGTACACATTGACAATGAGGTTGAGGAATGCATTGCCAGAGCTAGTTCAGTGATTGGGAGGTTTCAAAGAAAAGTTTGGGGGAGATGAGGTATTAGATTGACTATCAAACTGAAGGTCTACAGAGTCATTGTGCTGACCTCATTGTTATATGCTGGTGAAACATGAACAGTCTACCAGCACCATGCCAGGAAACTGAATCATTTCCACTTCAACTGTCTTAGGAAGATTCTGAGGACCACCTGGCAGGATAAGGTACCAGACACTGAAGTCCTTGCTCAAGCTGAACTGCCAAGTATTCAAACTATGCTTCAGAGAGCACAACTCTGATGGGCTGGCCACGTTGTTCGAATGCAAAATGTACACTTGCCAAAAAACTATTTTATAGAGAACACACATGGGGCAGGCAATCACATGGTGACCAGAAGAAGTGATACAAGGACACTCTCAAGGTCTCTCTCAAGGACTTTGGATTTGACTGTGCAACATGGGAGACACTGGCACAGGACCGCTCAGCATGGTGTGCCCACATCAGAAAGGGTGCTGTGCTCTACAAAGTAAATGCAGGATGCTCAAATTTGGGATATCCGTCCCAAATATTCACATGGACTATCTGTGCCCAACCTGTGGTACAGCATTCCGAGCTCATAGTGGTCTGATCAGCCACAGTCGGACACACTGAAATTTCACTTTATCATGGTGATGTCATCTTGGTCCTTTTTGAAGATGAAGGACAACAGCCAACTTCCTAGGTATGGGTGACTAGTTTTCCTTTTCTCATTTCTCCTAGTCACAAGGCTTAAAGTAAACGAATTAATCATAAGAAGGGAGGGAAGATGTATTTGTTAAATACCTACTATGTGCTAGGCCCTGTGACAAGTTCTTTACAAATATTATCTCACTTGATAATTATCTTAGAGATTCAAATTTCTTGGTTTTCCTGCCACCTTCCCATTACTTCTGTCATTTCTGAGATATACCTCTGAGGAAGGTGAATATCACACCCTGATCAAATGGGCCAGATGTCTAAGACTATAGTTCCTTTTTCGTTAAGGTTATTACTTTGACAGATCAGGGACTATTGTAGGTATAATTTATTTACATTTAGATTTTTAAAATTCAATTTATTTAATAAAATTTTGTTGATGTCTTTTCTTTTTCTACCACCTACATTCCCCATTGTTTTGCCCTATCTTCTCCACAAGAACCATGCTTTATAATAAAGTTTAAAATTTTTTTTAATATTCAAAACTAGCCAATATATACAAAATGTCTAATCCTATATCTATGCAGCATTCCTCAGCTGTGGACACCTAGCTCTGCAAAGAAAACAGAGGAGTTATTTTCTCATATTTCTTCTTTGAGGACAAACATCATTATAATTCCATAGCAGTTTCCATTGTTTTATTGTTATCTTTTTTCTTGTTGTTCTTTTCATTTACCTACTTGAGAACACTGTATATATTGTTTTCCTAATTTTTATTACTTAATTTGCATTAGTTCATAGAAGTCTTTCCAAGCTTCTCTGTATTGATCATACTCATCATTTCTTACAGCTCAGTAATATTCCTGTTACATTCATTTGCCACAATTTGTTTAACATTTCCCTCTCCCTGATGGACTCTGTTGCTATTCCTGGGGAAAGGAGGCTAAGTATGGGTTAAATGATAGCATATGTAGGTGACTATGTAAAGGTTTGAATGGCCAAACCTCAAGAGTAGTCATTAGTGGATTGATTTTACCTTGTAAGGAAATCTCCCATGGAGCACCCCAATATCTGTCCTTGGCCCTATTCTGTTTAACATTTTTATTGGTGATTTGGACGAAGGTGTAACTGTTAGGCTTATCAAATCTGCAGATGATACCAAGGTGGAAAAGATAGTTAACACCAGGCTTGAGAGAATCAGCCTCCCAAAAGAAGTTGACTAACTAGAACATGGGGCTGAATCTCCTCAAGTGAAACTTAGTAGGAATGAATGTCTTGAGTTTAAAGAATCAATTTCACAAGGACAAGATGGGGGAAGTGTGGCTAGACAGAAGTTTGTCTGATAAAGATCTAGAGGTTTTAGTGGACCTCATGATCCATATAGGTCAACGGTGTGACATAACAGCTGAAAAAGCTAGTAACACTTTAGGTTGAGTTAAGAGAAACGGTGTCCAGGATTAGGGAGGCAATATCATGGGTATGCTTTACTTAACTGTTTGTTGATTGATTTATTCTTCTTTGGTCAGACTAATGGGCTCAGTTTTAAGTACCACATCTTATGAAGAATACTGATAAGCTGGAGAGCTTATTAGAAAGTAGATGACCAGGATGTAATAATCCATTCCAGGAACTACTGCATGCCCCTTCACTGAAGTCTTTAAGTAACAACTGAAACCCCACTTGTCAGGAGCTCGTTGAATTCTGAAGTCCCTTTCCACTATGAGATTCTATGATTCTAAAATGTGACTATTCCATGATGTAGGGTTTCAGGTATTTTCCTGTGCTATCCAACCTCTGCAAATTGTCTTGGCTGAAATGAGTCAAAACTTTTATTAATAAAATGTGTGGTGATGGTAAAAATCCTTTTTTCTCATATTTCTCATACTCAAATAATTCACTCTCATATAACTATTTTCTTTATAGAAACCCTATGCACAGACATCATTTCTCTAATGTTTAAATGAGGAAACTAAAGCTTTAGGAAGTAAACTCCCTTATATGTGGTCATGTAAAGGAAAGAGTTGCTTGCTTAGTTTACTGTCAGTCTACTAAACCAATGGTTTCCAACCTGCGGACTGTTTACCTCTGGGGTACTGCAGAGTTATTGTAAGAGGTCCATGTCAAGTCATGTATTTTTTTCATGAAAAAAAAATCATTGATGTTTGTTTTTAATACCAATCAATTCCTGATATCCAGCCGCAACATTAAACCCTCCCTTGTTACAATGAACAACAGCTAAGCAAAACCAGATAATAGAGATCCCATCAGACATCATATACCACATTTCAGGGCTGTAATCCCTCACCTCTCTACAAAGAGAACAACAATAAAGAGATCATCATTCATCCTCTGTTCTCTGGGTCTGAGATTGGTTATTATAATTAATTAAGAGGTTGATTTCTTTTGAGTTTTATTTTATGTTTATTTTAGTCATTTGTACAAATTGTCCTTCTGGATCTACTTAGCTCTCTTTGAATTCTTTATATTAGTCATTTCTTAGAATACTATCTTGCATTGCATTCATACCTACAATTCATTCAATAATTCTCCAATATGCATTTTGTTTTCATTTTGATTTTTGCTAAAACAAAAATTTCTGCTACCAAATATAAATTTTCTCAACCAAAAGATTTTTAACAGCACAACTACTATTATCTGAAGGGCAGACATTTTTTATATAAAAAAGAGGTCCACTTTTCCCTGTTCTGGACTATAAAGTTCATGAAAGTAAGAATTATATCTTTTGATAGCTGTTCATTGAATTGCTACAACTGGATCTACCAATTTGTGTCAGTGAATCATAGGTAATATTTCTATTACACTTTACATTTGTCTGGATATCTCCATCTGGATATCCTTTAGGCATCTCAGACTCTACATGTTCAAAACAGAATTCATTATCTTTCCTCCTAAATCTACTCTCCTCCTTAGCTCCCCTTTTTCTGCTTAGGATGCCACTGTTCTGCTAGTCACCCTATATTCACTGCCTAGAGTCTTTGATTCTTGACCATTTCCAACCCTTCAAATCCAATCAGTTGCTAACTTTTGTCAATTCTGCCTCTGTAACATCTCTTGCATTCATCTTCTCCCTCCCCTCACATATCTATTACCCTAGTTCAAATCCTCATCATTTCACCTGGACTATTGCAAAAACTGCCTAATTAACGAATCTTCCAACTTCCAATCTCTCCCATCTCTAAACCAGCCTCCAAACAGTTGCAAAGTAAATAGTACAAAGCAGAGAGTACATTATGTCTCTCTCCTTCTCAAGAAGCTTTAGGGTGTCCCTCCCCCATTGCCTCTAGGACAAAATACAAACCCCTCTGTTTGGCATTTAAAGCCCTTTAACAATCTGGCTCCAGCCTATCTTTCTAAACTGATTTCACATTACTCCCCCTCACATACTCTACATTCCAACCAAACTGGTCTGTTCCTTCATACACAGCATTCCATCTCCTGCCTACATGCCTTTGCATAGGCTGTCCCTCATGCCTGGAATGCTCTTCCTCCTCACCTTCAACTTTTAGAATTTCTAAATCCTTAGGTGCCACCTCACACATGAGGCCTTTCCTTATCATCCCAGTTGTTAGGGTTTCTCACACACACATATACAACCAAAATTATATTTCATTTGCTTGGATGTATGTGTATGTATGTATGTATGTATGTGTATATACCTACCCATACACATATGTATGTAGCTATCCATGTACATATTGCTTCCCTACAGGAAAATGAAAGTATAAGCACCTTAAGAACAGGAAATGTTTTGTTTTGTTTTTTCTTTGTATTCACAGAGCCCAGCACAGTACCTGGCACCTAGTAATTTCTTAATAGGTTCCTACTGAATCAAATCAAGTGAGAAAAATTTTTTGTAATTCTTAAAAGGACAGTATACATGCTGGTAATTATTGCCATATCATTTGATCCTTATAACAATGTGTGAAGCCAATGGTGCAGGTATCACTAAGAACCACATTGCACAAAGGAAGACTGAGGCGTAGAGGTTCTGGTCTTATAGTCAGTCAGGGACAGAGCTGGGATTCAAACCCAGGTCATTTGATTCCAAATGCAGCGTTCTTTCCAACACAGCTGCTTTCGTTACAAGTTATTTGCTTTTTAATCCTTTAGGACATGTTTTTCCAGGAGCTCTTTCCCTGACAATTATAGCCACCAAGTTGTCATGCTGGAAACCAGAATGAAACATCAAATTTCCACTGAGGCTATAGTGAAACATGAGTCAAGCAACCAGACACGAGTATATAGTGGACACGTAAACCCCACTTGACCAGCCAAAGCTCACTGACTTTCCATAATATTTTAAACCTGTGCTTGGCATCTGAAGATGTCCTATTTATAGTTTTACGTGCAACCTAATATTGCTCCAGTCTCCAATAGGGATACTTCTATTAAATGTCAGCAGATTATTTACTATGGTAAACTAATTAGTTACATAAATGCTTCCATTTTCGGGGAGAGTGAGGAAGAGACTGTTAATGCTTCTTGGATTACCCAAGCATTATAGTTGTTTGAAGTTCTTTTACATTTAAGATACTTATTACAAGATGGCATAACTTTGAACACTTGGAAGAGCCACTGTTTGAGAGAAGAGAGGAAGATTTTTTTCTTCTTAGTCACATGTTGATATCTGTGGAAAGTCGTAAGGATTCTTGACTTGCAGTGGAAGGGACTGGATTCAAGTCTCAGCTTCACTCCTAACTAGTGACTTAGGCAACTTAAACCTTTTTGAGATTCCTTTTCCTCCTCTATAAAATGCAGATAACTAGACGTACCAGTTCTCTCAAAAGGGTTGTTGAGAGGATCAAAAAAGAATTTTATGTAAAATACTTTACTATCATAAAGTTCTACATATGGATATTAAGTTCAGAATTGAGATTGAATTGGCACAATACAATACAAAAATAGCATTCAATATCAAAATCATAGTATGAAATCTGGAAACATCTAATATGAATTGTTATCTATATTATTCCTAATGCTGACCGAACTAGTAAGTATGTGTGTGTGTGTGTGTGTATTATGTATATATATGCACTGAATCTTTAAAGCTGGATTTAGATTGTGAAAGACTTTAAATACCAAACAAAAGAGTTTGAATTTTATCCTACAGGTAGTTAGGAGCCACTGAAACTTTTTGAGCAAGGGAGAAGCTTAGGCCACCCCTCACTTATGGAATAATAATTTGGCAGCTATGTGGAGGGTAAATTGGAGAAGGGAGAGACAAGGTCTGGAATCTAATGGAAAAGCTATTACAGGAGGTAAGAAGGTACTACATTAGGTTGTGATGTGAGTAGACAGAAGGGAACAAATATGAGAAATATTGATGAGGTAAAATCAGCAAGACTTGGTAACTGATTAGATGGGGGTGCGAGGACATGCGGAAAAGGAAGACATTGTGGATGATTTTTAGGTTTCAAACACACGTAATTGAAAAGATATTGATGCCCTTGTCAAAAATAAGAAAGTTCGAGGGAAGAGTGGGTTTAGGGAGAAAGATAATTAGATCTGATTTGGACGGATTGAATTTGAGACATCTATGTGACAGCCAGAGATGGTCTAGCAGGCAATTGGAGCTCAGGAGAGAGATGAAGACTACACTGAGACCACTATGGACACACTCTTGTCTCCACCCACCCAGATCATAACTAGTATAGCCAAGTGGCAGTAAGGCCCTCCACCACCGGGGATGGTCTCCTCTTTGCCCTCCCTTCTCCCCCTGCTATGGGGGAGCAGACCCCATCAGGCAGCTATTTGGGAAGAGTGGCACTCAAATCCTTCTGGTGAGGTAGAGGAACACCAAGCCTTACCATCCCTCTTACCACTGTATCCTAAGATTGGCTTACAATTTCCCTGCCTCAAACCACCCTTCCCCCTTAAGAGCACTGTCAGCTAACCTACTAATACAACCCAAAGGACCCTGGGCTTTGCCATCTATCCTGCAACTGGACATTCTTTGATGTTTTGTCTTCTCCCACTTAGAACTCTTTGAGAATGGGAGCTGCCTCAATTTTTCTATTTGTATCCCCAATACTTAGCAGTATTTAGCACATTGTTGTTGTCCAGTCATTTCAATCATGTCCAACTCTTCATGACCCCATTTGGTGTTTTCTTGGCAAGAGTGATTTGCCATATCCTTCTCCAGCTCATTTTAGAGATAGAGAAACTGAGGCAAAGAGGGTTAAGTGGCTTACTCAGGATCACACAGCTAGGAAGTGTCTGAGGCCAGATTTGAATTCAGGGAGATGAGTCTTCCTGACTTCAGGCCCAACACTCTATCCACTACACCACATACTGCCTTGGAACATATTTAATAATCATTTTTTCATTCATTAATTCATTCATGAAAACTGAGTATATAGATATGGAAAATCATAGATGATAGTTGAATTTATGGAAGATAATGAGATCACTAAGAGAAATAGAAAGTATAAAGCAGAGATCCTTAACCTGGCATCCATACATCCTCAAGGGATCCCTAAATATATTTCAGGGTCTGTGAACTTGGTGGGAAAAAAATCACATCTTTAATTTTACTGATCATTAACTGAGATGTTATATGTCCTTCAATTATGGATTTAGACAATAAACTACAAAAGCATTAGTGGTACCTATGACTTGGTCACCAATAGAAATCACATATATTGTCATATCATGGTATAACTGAAAATCAATTAGATATTACATGCCTGTTTCCCTGTCAAAAATCATCTGCCAGTTTGCAGTTCTTATTAAAGCTAAACAATAGCCTTCACACTCTGTCTATAAAAAATAAACTTTAACTTCACCTTTTTTCGTATTTTAAAGATACTGTTTTATTATACAATGTATTGATAGTCACATAGATTGCTATATCATAAATGTGTCTTTTCATACTAAAAACCATAGTTCAGTATAACAAGCCTCCTTTGTAATCCTATGCATTTTATTTATACTGCTAAACACAGTATTCTGAGAAGGGATCCATACGTGTCACTAGACTGGCAAAGAGCTCCATGACACAAAAAAAGATTAAGAATCTCTGGCATATAGAAAAGAAAAGGACCCAGAATGGAGCTCTAAGTTACATCTATGTATAAGTTATAGGGCATGGTGAAGGATCCTGCAAAGGACACCAAGATGGATGGGTCATACAGGTGGGAAGAAAATGACAGCAAAGCAGCATCACAAAGCACCCAGAAATAGGAGATGTCAGCACTATCAAATATTGCCAAGGCATGAGAATTAATAAGAGGCGTTTGGATTTAACAAGGAAGAAATCATTGAGGAGTCTGGAAAAAGCAGGTGCAGTCAAATGACAGGAATGAAAGAGACGCTGCAAGGGTTCAACAAGTGAATGGGAGGCAACAGAATAAGGTGGATCATAAACATAAGTTTATACTAGGAACAAAGAGGCCTGGCCTTAGAGGCAAAAGGAAGTGCCTGATATTGGAGGGACAGACTGGATTCAAGTTCAGCACAGAATTTAGCATAAAACCTTCCGTTTCTTGGGGAAATATATGTGTGTGTCTGAGTGTGTGCATGTGTGTGTGTGTGTGTGTGCGCGTGTATGTGTGTGTGTGTGTGTGTGTGTGTGTGTGTTCATGCTCTGGTATGGGAAAGTACCTTTCATCTTTCCCTAAATCTGCTATTGCTAAAACAATCCCTAATCCTGCTGCCAGTAGTATGCTTAGAGGAAACCACCATCTCTAAGGACCAGTAGACAGCAGGTTCCCTGGCTCGTGGTACATTAAATTATCAAGTGTAGGTATACTCACCGTACCAAAAGAAAAGCGAGCCAACAACAACAAAAAACTTCCTTTACAAATTCTGTTCCAAGAGCACTGGAAATGGGAAGGAAAAAAAAAGTGTCTGGGGGTAAACACAGAAATAAAAGCCAAGAAATCAAAAAGCTATAGGCAACTTGCCAATCCTATTCATCGTGAATTCCCAGGAATCACATCATAAATCAGATCATGTATACAGTGGGTCGTATTTTCTCATGAGAAAATAGTTATAATTAGCATTTGCATCTCTTACCAGTGACTCAACATTAATTACATCATAGCTCTGACCAATATTTTATAAAAGCAAATCTCCTTTTCCATAGTCATTGACAAGTCACATTGTGCTAAAGTCTTATAAAATAATCATAAATAATACCCTATACTTTATTTTTAACTTTAATCAATGGAGATTTTTTACATTACAAAAATTTATAGAATACCTCTGCTCTGTGAGAGCTCTCTTACATCCAAGTAAAACAATAAGCAAAACTAATAATACTCTGACCCCATCTGAAAGTGCATGTAACATTCCACATCTGTAGCACCTTCCCACCTCTCTATTTTTTTAAATTAAAAGAAATCTATTTTCTCTCCCTCCCACTCCCATGCCTTTAAAAATAAGGAAATAAAAACAAATGTCTTATAACAAATATGTAAAGTTAAGCAAAATAAATTCCCTCGTGGCTACGTGTGTGTATCACGTTTCATTCTGTACTCTAAATCTATCACCTCTCTGTCATGGGTAGAAGGCTTCCTCATCAGTCCTCTGATGGTCATGAATGGCCATTGAATTGGTCATAGTTCTTGCACTCTCAAAGTTGTTTTGTTTTTTCTTTACAGTGTTGTTTTTATTGTATAGATTGTCCTACTGGTTCTGCTCATTTCATTCTTCATCAATTTAAAAGTTTTCAAAATTGTTTATTTTTTTATGTTAATGTTATGGTATAAATTGTTTTTTTGCTTCTGTTAATTCTCCATCAATTTATACCAGCCTTTCTATGTTTTTTTAAAAATAATTTCTACAATTCTTAGAGAACAATAGCATTCTATTACATCCATATGCCACAACTTATCAAATAATTTCTCAGTTGGTAGGCATCTTCTTAGTATTCAGGTTTTTGTCCCCAGAAAAAGAGCTACTACAAATATTTTTGTACATGGAGGACTTCTTCCTCTTCCACTGTTATCTTTTAGTTATTGGTCCTGCAGTGGTATAGCTAGGTCAAAGGCACATAATATTTAGTAATTTTTTGCGTATAATTCCATTTTTGTGTATAATTCCATAGAGAATTTCCTTGGGGGAAAGTTAAGCGGACTGTGTGTTTCAGAGGCAGTGTCTGAATTCAGGTTTTACTGATTCCAAAGCCAGCCTTATACCCCCTAACCCCCTCACCCACTCATCCAGACAACTAGCTGCAAAGCTAGCTCAACCCATCTCTTCCTTATCTCCCTTCCTTGCTACGCACTTTGCTACTAGAATCTTACAGGTCCTGCTGCTGTCAGGACTTTGCCATGTCTCTCCTAGATTTATTGCAATAACTTACTAACTGATCTCCTTGGCTGTAGTCTCTCTGCTCTCCAATCTGCACAGTGACCTAAATAATTTTCCTAAGACACCTGACATAAGATATACAACTAAGATATACAATGATAGATATAGATATATCATTCTCTTACTGAAAAACCTTCAGAGACTCTCTATTGTTTATAGGATAAATCCTAAGGCAAACAAATAAATGTCTTCAGAATATGCCTCTAACCAACCTTTTGAGCTTCATTGTTCATGACTACTCTTCAGACATGCTATGTTCCTAGCAAGTTCCTTGAACTCATCAAGCTTTCTCTCAATGATATGAGTTCACTCACACCAACTCTAACACACACACATACACACACACACCACACACACACACACACACACACTGCATTCCCTCTTCATCTCAGACTGTAAAGAAGCTTTCAAGGCCTCTCAGGTGGCACCAGCTCTATGAAATCTTTCCTGATTCCCCCAGTTCTTCATACTCCCTCCTTCCTCAAATTTTCTTTTTATTTACTTATCTGCATACCTATTTTATCCACCTCTTCAATAAAGTATTGAAGACTTGTCTTCACTGAAGACAAGTATTGTTTCATTTTTTTTCTCTTTATGTTACCAGTGTCTATCATAGTGCCTGAAACTTTGTTTTTGTCTATATCTATCCTTGGTTTGGGAAGTGGAAATTCTCTTAGCTTCAGCAACTGTTATGAATCTGTAGTTTTAGAGAGTTGACTGAGGCACTGAGACATTAAATGACTTTCCAAGGGTCACCTCGCCAGTATGCATCAGCAGTAGGACTTGAACTCAGGTCTTCCTAATTCTGGCTGACTGTCTATTCATTAGGCCATGATCCTTCATCCAATTTAGGTACTTAATAAATGTCTGTTGAATAATTGAATTGAATTGAATTTACCAAAATCTCAGTGTCAACAAGTCTCTAGGAAGATCAGTTTTGTAGCTTGGTTTTAATCTGTAGAGGATCACTCAAGATTATGTGCCAAATGCCCTTCCTAGTACAGCGTTTGTACAAATTAGTAGGACTTCCCATGGAATTGAACTAGAACTAGAACAATCAAAACAACAGGTGTGGTATACTAGCGAGAACACTGGATTTTATAAAGAAGGCCTGGGTTTGTGACTCTGCCAGTGATTACTAGTGCAGACTAAAACAACTGAACTAGTCATTTTGATCTTCAGTTTCCTCATCTTTATTAAAACAAGGATGAAAATACTTAGCATTACTTATTTCATGGTATTACTGTGAGAATCAAATGAAAAATGTATGTAAAGTATTTAGCAAAATATAGATCATTCCACAAATATCGGCCAAACACACCATCTCAGAGTAATGTAGTCCTTCACAGGCTATCTAGCCCAGTAACTCATAACTAAACACTCGTTCTCCCATATCATACACCCTGCAAATGATTAGCCAACATATGCTTGAAGATTTCCAGTGAGACTGGGAAATGAGAAAAACAGGTAATGGGGTATAGAAATCTATCTTGCCCTACAAGAAAAGAGAGAAGATGGGGATAAGGGAAGGGTGGGGTGTGATAGAAGGGAGGGCATATTGAGGGAAGCGGTAATCAGAATGCAAGGCATTATGGGGTGGCGGGAGAGGAGAAATGGGAAGAAAATTTGGTACTCAAAATTTTGTGGAAACAAATGCCGAATACTAAAAATAAATAAAACAACATTAAAAAAAAAAAAAAGATTTCCAGTGAGCAGAAACCCTCTATTTCCCCAAGGCAGCCCTTTCCATTTTGGGACAATTTTAATTGTGAGGAAGATTTTTCTGATGTCAAGTCTAAATTTGGCCACTTTGCAATTTATATCTATTGCTTCTTATTCTGTCCATTGGAGTACAGAAGAATAATCCCACTTGGAACTAACAGTTCTTCAAATACTTAGACAGCTGTCTTATTACTGTCCCTTCCCCAAGTCTTTTCTTTCCTGTGTCATACATATCAATTCCTTCATCCAGTTCACTTATGCCATGATCTCAAGGGCTTTCAACAAACTGGTTGGCCTCTGCTAGACATCTGTCAACTTATCAGCATCTTTCCTAAGATATGGCATAATACTACAGATGTGGGCTAAACAGGACAGGCTTAAAGATAGACTCTCACCTTTCTTATCCTGGACACTACACCTCTCTTTATGCAATCCAAAATTATATTAGCTTTCTTGGTTGTCCTATCACACTGTTAACTCCTCTTGAACTCACAGTCTATTAGAATCCCCCAAGGTTTGTCAGATAAACTCCTATCTAGACATACTTCTCCCATCTGGTACTTGTGAAGTCAAATTTTTGAACCTAAGAATAAAATTTTGGATTTATCCCCATTAAATTCCATCTAACTAGATTCAATACAATGTTGGAGTCTATCAAGGTCTTTTTGAATTCTGACTTTGTCATCCAATGGTTAACTCTTCCTATTAAATGTATTATCTGATTAAAAGTACTGTCAATGCATTTATTTATCAAAATCATTGATTTAAAAAGAATGTACATAGCTCACTGTCAAGTACAGATCTCTGAAACACTCAAGTCAACACTAAGCCATTAATGGCCATTCTTTGGGTTTGCTCATCTAACCGACTGTAAATCCACCTTATTATGAGGTAGACCACATTTTATAGCATCAGACATTTTCAAATGCTTAGCTGAAATCTAGGTTAAACTATATATATATATATATATATATATATATATATATATATATATATATATATATATATATATATATATATATACATACACTCACATATGTATATACACACACACACATATATATATACCATATTCCCCCGACTGACAAATCTAGAAATTCTATGAAAAAAAGAAATACAGTTAATCTAGCACATGACCTACTCTTAATAAAACCATGCCAAATCTTTGAAATTCCAGCTTTATTTCCTGGGTGCTTATTGGCCAGCCCTTTCAAAAATGTCATCCTAGAATTTTACCAGTTACTGAAATCAAGCTTACTGGCCTATAGTTTGCACACTCAATTCAGATCAAGATTTTTCTCTTCTTCATCCTTGCAATTCTGCTCCAGTTTTTTATAATCTTTCAAAGATCACTGACAGCAGCTCAGCAAGCCCATCTTCCTGTTCTTTCATAGCCTAGGATGTAATATATCCTGGTGACTTGAACTCATCAAGGACAGCTGGGCACTCAGCTCCCAGTTAGTCTGTTTTGTTCAGTTTTTTGTTTTTTTTTTTTTTAACAATCAAAGAGCATTCTCTTTGGCAAGTAAAATAAAGGCAAAATAAGATTTAAGCCTTCTCTCCATTATCTTTTGTCATCATCCCACCTACCTTGAGCAAATATCATAACTCTTTCTTGATCTCACTCTTGCCACAACATAGATTTTAAAAAAAGTTTTTTGTCCTTAGCTTTCCTTACAAGCCTCAGATCATTTTGACCTTAGCTCTCCTGGAACTCTTCTTACAGAATTATCTTTTGTATTCATCATCCTTTGCCTGACTTTGCTTCCATTTTCTGTATGTCTTTTAAAAATTGAAATTTTGGATAAGTTCCCAGATCATACACATCAGTATGTTTAGAAAATGCCTCCTTTTCCCACCTAATCAGAGTTGTTTTTCTTTCTGTCTTCAGAATGTCATTCTTAAGAGTTTTGTATTCCTCCAGAGCTCCCGTGTAGAATTTTAGTTTAGAGGATACTACCTATATTTTCTCTATACCTTTTGAAATCTGCTTTCTCAAAATATAGGATGCATGGCAGGCTATGCCCAGCTTTTTTTTCTTCTCTATCACAAATTTTGAGATGGACTGGTCACTTCCTCACAAGATCACCAACATTCTCACCCCAGTAACCAGTACCTATAAGGTAGCTAGGTGGCACAGTAAATAGAGCGCCAGGCCTCAAGTTAGAAAGATCTGAGTTCAAATCCAGTGTCAGATACTTACTTAGTTGTGTGACCCTGAGCAAGTCACTTAACCCTGTTTGCCTCATCTGTATAATGAACAAAGGAAATGGAAACCACTCCAGTACCTTTGCCAAAAATAAAATAAATAGAGCCTAACTGAAAAGCCAGCACCTAGAAAAATCAGACACAAATAGAACATCCCCTTATTCCTTCCTCTATCATTTGAAGCATGAAATAATTATTAAAGTAAGTTTAAAAATTACTGACTATTGCTTTTCACAGAGAAAGTTCCAACAAATTTTTGGATAATTCAAAGTCTCCCATCATAATACGTCCTGCCTCCAAAGCTGACTTGTAGTGCACTTCTTTATCTCCTCATGTATACTGAATTGTAGTACAGTTTGATAACACTATCACTTTCTGATTCTGCCTCCATTGAGCTTCACCCAAGTGTTTCCCACTAAGATTCTCTTCTCTCGTTCTTGGATTTCTTCATCTACTGTAATTGCACTCTCTCTCCTACCTCCCCTTTTATCTATCCAAGGTATTTTGAATAAATTATACTCTTATAGATCCATATCCCAGTCATGGGTCTCATCCCATTGATAGTGAAGGGCTCAAATTTACTTCCTTGCATTGGAATCTTGCTTTTTGCCTATACTCTATGCATTTTTGTGTAGATACACAAGGTCATGGGTTTTTCATTACTGATTCTTATCTTTGATTATATCTCCTCTGAATTTCTAGACATCTATTATTCTTCTTCCTACACTAAAATTCTTCTCTGTGATATACAGTCTGAATGAAAAATATATAGGCATTTTTCCCCTTCCACTTACTTTTCACTTGGAAGTTCTCTCGATTAGATTTTCAAGACTCCATAAAAATGCATTCTTTCTAGCCCTTAGAAGAAATACTCCATCCCTCTTTTATAAATCTATCATTTCTATATTTTAACCTTGGTTCAGAAACCCAGTTCCCATTGCCAGCTACCATCTCCTTATATATCTTCACTTTGTAAATCTCTCTCTCTCTCTCTCTCTCTCTCTCTCTTCCTCCCTCTTTCTCTCTCATCATTTGCTATCAACCCACAAGATTATGGAAAATATCACCTTTGCCTATGAGGTCTTCATTTTCTTCTCCAAATATTTGTAATCTTTAGCTAGAATTTCTATCTTCTTTTGGGAAGTATTATTGGTTTCCATGTGAATCACCAGAAGTGGATAGCTGTCATCCAGCTAGACAAGTCTTGGGACACTCTTTTATATCTTTGATACATAATCTAAGAAATTAGAAGACCTCTCTATTGTAATGAGATTAGCAAAAAGGGACTTCAGTATCCTCTCAGCATGGAACCAAAGTCACCACTTCTTTCTCTGACTCTGTGCTGGATGATCTCTTACTGACATCACCTATGGATCCATATCATTATTACTTGCAGGCCAGTAGCTGCTTCCTCTTCAGAATATCCTGTTCCCTCCTTTTTAGGAAGAACGTCCTATTTCTTTATTAGTTCCAAGTATCCAGGGGACATTCTTCCCTTTCTCCTGTGCATGACATTCGTCCACTCTTGAATTCTCTCCTGCCCCTTCAGATCATTCTTCCTCTTCTTAATTTTTACATTTAAACCCTACCTCCATTGTTATGAAGTTTATAACTGACTATTGCATGGTCAATTAATAATGAATCAACCCATTAAAAGTCGTTTAAAATGGGTTTAAAAAAATCAGCTGCTCAGGTTTAAGACTAAGAATATGTACATAGAAAAATAATTGGTTCAGAAAGACCTTAGAGGGTTAGAAGATTGTAAGCTTAGTATAAATCAATAGTGTAACATAGCAACCAAAAAAGTTAATGTGATGTTAAGCTGTTTTAAGAAAGACATAGGTGAAGAGAAGAAAACAAGCATTTATTAATCACCTCCCATTTTCCAGGAAGTGTACTAAGCACAATACAGATATTAACTCAGTTGATCTAGTTGTCCAGGATTAGGGAGAGGATGGTCCTGTTGTACTGTACTCTGGTAAGACCACATTTAGAGTATTTTGTTCAGTTCTAGGTGTTATATTTTAGGGAAGGCAATGATAACAGAAAATGTCCAGAGGAGAGGGATCAAGATGGTGACCATACATATGACGATCAGTTAAAGAAACTGGGAGTGTTTACACTGGAGAAAAAAGAGACATAAGGAAGACAAGATAATTATCATCAAGTGTTTCAAGAGTTATCATAAGGAAAAGAAATTCAATTCATTTTGCATGACCCTGAAGAGTAGAAACAGAAAAGAAAAAAAAATTTCCAGTTTCAGAGAGGCAGATTTTAGCTTAATGCAAGCGAAAACTTTCTAATAGTGAAAGTTATCCAAAAACAGAACATGAGGCTTTGTATGATAGTGAGTTCCTCATCACTGAACATATTCAAATGGAAGTGGGGTGACCACTTTGGGAGTATGTTTTAGAAGGGATGATTATTTAGGTATGGGTTAGAGTAGGTTACCTTTAAGGTTCTTTTCAACTCTAAGACAACTATGATTCTTCGAAAAAATTTTCATTAAGCATTGCCAGTGTGCCTTGAGTTGTCATTGAGAAAACAGATATATGTTCCTTTAGCAGATGAAAGTTTTTTCTTGGCAAGATCTATCAGAACTTATATTCTGCTACCACAGCCATTGAGAACCCAGGGTAAGTTCCACACCATAATGAAGCATCAGAATAGAGCTTTAGCATAGTACATTTTATTATTTTCAATACTTCAGAAGATTCATGATTTCATTGCTGGGAGTAATCCTTTCATTGATACAGGCGGCAGTGCCTTCATGCCTTAGAAGATAATCATTATGAGTAACCATGACCCTCAAAAACTACCAAATGGGTCATTCTTCTGGGGATGAGCATCTTTGTACTTTGGTAAGTTGGCCCTCAAATGAATGATACGTGGTATGTCACTGAGCTCATACTCAAAGCCTTTCCAACTTCGTAGAAACTTTCTGAACTTCTAGAACTACACTGATAGTGTAAAGTTCCTCCAGGAACTTTAGGTCAACTTCACTCTAAGATAAGATACTGAAATAGAACTTTCATTTTAATGGTATAGAAATTAATCATAAAGAGTTTACTGGGCACCAAACATTGTGCTAAGCATACAGGCTACAAGCAGAGAAGAAAGACAGTCCCTGCTCTCAAAAAGTTCATATTTTAATTGAAGGAGACAAACATGTTAGAAGGTTTTAGGTTCAGGGAGAATGAAAAGGCCCAATGTTACTAAGGTTTTAGTAGCAGGGTTAATGACAATGCCTAGAGGTCACAGGGTACATTTTGGAGAAGGGGCCTTCTTGAGTAATGACTAAGGAATGTAACAAATTTCTTTTTCAAGAATATATATATAATACTCAGGTACCTTCCCCTCATTATCACAGATAATGATGGATTATTCCTGGTCATTTTTTAACCAAGATGTACCTTGCACACATTTTCTGAAATGATTACCATTTCATTGATAGGCTTCATATGAGATATCTATTAATATTCACTCATTAATTAAATTCACTCATTAAAATAATTAAAATAATATTTACTTTTTAATATAAATTCTTCTTGGTCAGAAGCAATGATATCATAGGAATTGAATTTGCAATGAAAAGAGCTACATCCTACTGAAATACTTTTTATTTATAGTAGATATTGTAGGGTCTTTACTCCAAAGTCAGGGATTATATAAATGACAATTCATTTTATACAGGTGACTCACTACTTTATCTCTTCCAGATTCCTGGTAATCATTTTATTTATTCTTAGGAAAGGGCTCCTAAATAAAATAGATGACTAGAGATGTGAAAGGATGAGGTCATACCAAAGGAATGTTGGCTTATGGTATACTTAGTACTCAGCTAGTTCTACAAGGAGCCTTAGAAATGTTTTGAAACCTGAAGTTGTTATGGAAGTTCATAATGTCAATGAACACAGAATTTTTTATTTCTATTAATTAATTTTTATGGTCCACCCAGATTTTGTGGTTCTGTAGGAAAGGCAGTGTAGTACTGAAGCCTGCTTTAACACTTATTCACCATATGGGCCTTAACAAGTCACAACCTCTAGGAGTTTTGATTTCTGATTTCATAAATGGGCAGCTAGGTGGTAGTGAATAGAACACTTGGCCTGGAGACAGGAGGACCTGATTCAAATTTGGTCTCAGACACTTACCAGCTATATGACCATGCGCAAGTCACTTAACCCTGTTTTCCTCAGTTTCCTCACATATAAAATGACCTAGAGAAAGAAATGATAAATTAGTATTATTATCAAGAAAACTCCCAATGGGGTCATGAAGAGTTGGACACAAATGAACAGCAGACAAAAACAAAAAGGAGGGGGATAATAATCAATCAATCAATCAATACTTATTAAATGTCCACTCTGTACCAGGCACTGCATGCTAAGCACTGGGAATGGAGGAGGAGGAGGAGGAGGAGGAGGAGGAGGAGGAGGAGGAGGAGGAGAATCATTTATATGGAACTTACTATGTACCAGACGCTAAGTGCTTTACAATTATTATCTCACTTGATCCTCACAACAACCTCGGGAAGTAGACGTTATTAATATCCCTATTTTACATATGAGGAAACAGAAGCAAACAGAGAATAAATAACTTGCCCAGGGTGGCAGAGTAATTGGATTTGAACTCAGGTCTTCCTGACTGCAGGAAGAGTACTCTATCATTTAAATGCCCCATGATTTCCTCTTTCTATCTGAAATATATCTATCTCTATATATCTATAAATACAGTTGTAGAGAGAGACGTACATATACATAATATATGTATAGCTGTAGAGAAAGATGTACGCATATACATAATATATGTATGTATTTATCTTAGACCTTAAGTTTTATTTAGTCAATAGAAGGAAGGAAAGGAGTCAAGAAAGGTTGTTGCCTAAAAGGCAGGAGGAAGAAGAAGACAGTGCAGTACCACAAAGCCTGGGGAGGGGTCTGAAGACGGACAGAATGGACCCCCACAAAAAAGACCGTTTGGCACTGGGGGGGATGACCAAAAGTTGCCAGCAGCAGATAAAAAGCCTGGCTAATTAACAAACTGGAGCATCAGTTGGGTCTGTCTCATGCACAGATACAAAAATTGTGTTTTACTCATCTTTGTGTCCCATTCCCTACAGGGCTTTGCCCAGTGAGAGAAATTTATTCTCTTGGGGTATTCATTCATCACACAGGGTTTTAATACAAGAGATGCCCAATAAATTTGTTGGGTACCAGTTTGTGCCTAACAAGTCAATTTGTCTGCTCCACACATTGGAATGTGCAGAATTTCTTTTACAGTAATATCACTAGGGAAGGAAGGAAATATGCATTTAATAAGTATCTACTGTGTTGGTCTTCTTTGAAAAGGAAGGACGAACACAGAACTGTGAGTAGACCGAGCTGCCCCAGTGGGGACCCAACCAGCTGGGTAACTCAGCTCATGTGCTCCCTTCTGTCCCTTCCCTTCCTCCCCCACTTCCTTCTTCTCTGCAAAGGAAGATAAATTTGGATAGCCAGAGGACACCCAGTTAACTGAGGGTTTATGGGCCAGATTCCTTGCTTCCTTCCCTCCCTCCATCATTCCTTCCTTCCTTTCTTTCTTTCATGTCTTTCGGAAAACCTTAAACTCAGTAGTGCACTCGGAAGCCCACACATTGCACAACAATAGATCCCTGCCCAAACTCCACCCGAGGGCTTCAGAGTGGTTATCAGTAATAACTTTTGTTCTTTCCCTGCGGGGATTTACTTATTTTTTTCTTTTGCTCATTAAAGGGGCCATTCCCTGTTTACTTCTTAAAGAGGCCAATTCACTGAATGGACATTTCCTCACTCTAAGTAAGTACCTGAATAGGCCAAGGTCTCCCAGTGCATCCTGGGCCTTCTCCAGTCATCCTGGTGAATATCTGGTCACTGGATCCAGATGGCCCAGGAGGGGAAGTGAGGCTGGTGACCTTACACAGCCCTCCCTCATTCAAAACAAAGTCAAGTGCAAGTCACGTCATCATTTCTCTGATGTCACGGTCTTCGAAAACGAAGGAAGAACACAGACAGAGAGACTACGTGCCGGACACTTTATAAATATTATCTCATTTAATCTTCACAATGCCCCTGAGAGTTGGGTTCTAATATTATCATCCCCACTTTCCAGCTGAAGAAACTGAAGCAGAAAGAGGTTAAGTGACTTGCCCAGGGTTACATAGCTGGTAAGTGTCTGAGGCTGGATTTGAACTCAGGTCTTCTAGGCCCAGCACTCTATCCACTATACCACAGACCTAACCACCTGGGAAGAGAAGGCTGATACAAGAGACTGGGTAAACACAAGTATAACAGAAACACCAACATGATTCCAACTAAGCTTCATACCCAGTGACATCTTAACCTGTGGCACACTTCCTCCATATTGGTATTTGGTAACAAAGAGTATAGAATTCTGCGTTTTACTCTGCCTACTCTCTATTGAGAAGGCTGAGCTGGGAAGCACATGCTCTTACTACTGAGATCCACTATCCAGCATCTCTTAATGAATCCAAAAATTCTGTTTGTTGACCCTCTCTGCCCTGCCACCTTTGCCTCTCAAACACGTAGAACCTTGGGCTCATAAGATAACAGGCTTAGAGGATTCTGAGTTTTAAGGAACTTTAGAAACCATCTAGTCTAATCTCCTCATTTTATAGATAAGAAAAATGAAGCCCAGAGATGTTAAATGATTCAATAAAGCTACAAGTAGGTAGTAGGATCAAGATTCGAACTCAGGTCCTCTGACTCTAGTTCTCTTGTTTAGTCTTGAAACATCATTAGAATGTTGGCATAGCAATGAGATTAATTCACCAGACCTAGTTATAAAGTATTCCACAGGTGTTACCATCAGATTAGCACACAGGGGCCTTCTAAAGTCAGATGACACCCAAAGCTCCGACAGAATAATCACAGCCTTCCTCAGGGTGTTTGGATCATAGCAGCCTGAGGATGGCCAGTTCAATCAAGAATATTCTAAGGGCAAAAATCTGGTTCCCTGGTTGGACTGGTCGAAAGAATATTCAGGACAGAGGATTACTTCCAAGATTGCCCTAGATTTTAACACATTCATAGATGGACCAGAGAATCTTGTTCAATTTATCATTTCCTGTTCAGCTCATGTAAGACATAACCTCAATCATCTCAATGTAAAAAAAAAAAGCCATTCTAAAATATTTCAAGTCATCACAACAAGCATCAGTGAAAACTTTTTGCCTTAACATTTCTTTTTTTTTTTAAGACCTTCCCCATGATTTCATTGTTATAGGGAATTTGAGCAAAATCCCCTTAACGAATCCATCAATAAACATTAGTTAAGCATTTACTATGTGCCAGGCACTGTACAAAGAGAGGCAAAAGATAGACCCTTCCCTCAAGGAGCTCACTACCTAATGGGGAAGACAACGTACAAACAAATATATCCAAAGTAAGCTAAATGCATCTTCAATAGGAAGTAATGAGCAGAGGAAGCCACTATATAACTAAAAAGGCTGGAGAAGGCTTCCTACAGAAGTTGGGATTTTAGCTGGAACTTAAAGGAAGCCAGGGAGGTCAGTAATTGGAGTGAAGGTAGGAGAATGTTCCAGGAACGAGGGACAGCCACCGAAAATGCCCAGAGTGGAAAGATGCAGTGTCTTGTTTGTGGAACAGGTAGGAGGCCAGCGTCACATTGGGAAGTAAAGTGGAAGAAGACAGCTGGATACCTTCTAAGCCTACAATTTGCCTGGGGCCCGAGAGGTGAAGTCCTGAGGCCCAGGTTCATACAGCTAGTACGTGTCACAGGCAAGACTAACCAAGGTCTTTCTGGCAATAAGGTCAGCTCTGTTGCCACCATGCCATGGTGCCTCCCAATAAGTTCTTCAAGTTTTTAACCTAATTCCCTCAGACAACCTTTCAACTGCTATTCCTAACAAAATGTTAATAAGCCAAGTTTAAGAGACAACTTCAAATTCAAAATTCATCTTCTGGCTTCTCAGTCTCAGATTTTATTATTCTAACAGACTCCATCATATTCAGTTATTCCAATTCTAAGAGTTTCATGTATCTCTATTCAAACTTTACACTTCAAAACACCTGTCATTTCTCTCAGGCTCCTTAAAATTTCAACTGAAGAACTTACTACCCTTCCTAGGTGCAGAACTCACAGCTGAGGAGAAAAGTGCAGTCAATACTTTATGCCCATCGTAGGATTAGTCTATATTTGTGGAATGAATAAATTAATGAAGTTGATTTTTATTTCTTCTTAATACTTCATACTCTGCTTCAGACACTGTACTAGATGTATGACCTTGGGCAAGTCACTGAATCTCTATGATTCAATTTCCTTATTTGTAAGTGGAGATTATGATAGCACTTACTTTCTAGAATTGTTGCAAGAAAAGAAATAAGACAATAATATATGAAAAGCAGTGTGCAAACTTTGAAATACAATATGTTAGTTACTGTTATTCAATTTCTGGATACCACTAACTGTAAGCAAGTTCTTCCTTGCATTGAGCTGTAGTCTGTTTCTCTTAAATTTCCTTTCAGTACTCTAAGGTCATACAGAATAAGTCCAGTCTTCTTTCATATTCCCTGTGGTTGTACCTCTTAGCTTTTCAAATTTGCATTTTTATCAATTCTCTCATAAAGTGGGTTGACCCTGATGTCTCTTTGTAGCAAAGTGTGCCTGTAGCTGCTCCCTGGTTTTGCAAGGATTATGTCCCACCATTTATAACACTGCCCAGTGTCTTTTTCCCCCAGAATAGAAACCTGTCCTTTGGTCTAGTTCTGTCTTTGTGAGCTAAAATATAATGCAAGCCAAAAAACTCCAGGGCAAGAGCTCTGGTAATAAGCATCCCTATGCCTACTGGGACAAAGCAATTACAAAGTCATCCATTCATTCAATAAAGTCACTGGGCAAAATGTGACAAAGTCAAATAGAACAGAGATTCACCCATCAGTGACCTGCTTCCACGAATACTTACCAGTGGGGTGATACAGCCTACATGTACTTGCTGCAACGCTAGGGATTTGGCTAGCACACTGAAATTCTCCCTGCAAATTGTTATACTGTCAGGCATAGAACCAGAAATCTAGAAGAAGTCCTGAACGTTACCAGCTCCCCACCTGGCAATGAAACCCTTCTATAACATCCCTGACAAATGTTGGTTTTGCAAACTCTGCTTTAGCATCTATAGTAGTTAAGAACTCATTCCCTCACGAGGCACCCCATTCTGACAGGTAAGTGGGGCAATGGATAAAGTGTTGAACTAGCAGTCAGAGGGACCTGAATTCAAACTCTGCCTCAGACACTGACTAGATGCATGACCTTGGGCAAGTCATTGAATCTCTGCCTGCTTCAGTTTGCTCATCTGTAAATGGAGATAATGATAGCACCTACTTCCTAGAGTTGTTAGAAGAAAAAAAATGAGATACTAATATATGTAAAACAGCGTGCTGTAGACAAGTTCTTTCTTGTATTGAACTGCCATCTTTTCTCTTAAATTTCTACTCATTCAGCCCTCTAAGGCCATAAAGAATAAGTCCAGTCCCTCTTCTACAGGACAGCATTTCTTTCATATTTCCCCAGTCTTTTCCTATAGTTTTTGACAGATGTACAAGTATCACTTATTTACATATAAACATATAGCCACATGTACATGCATGGATTATATATACAATATACGTGTATACACACTATACTTCATCTGGGTCCTTCAGGTCATTAAATTTTCTCTAACACAAGAGTTACATATAGGTGTATTGTGTTGAGTATATACATATGTTCCATATGTGCACACAATGTACATATGTATATGTGCCATGTGTATAGAAGTCTACATATTGAATTATTTGTATGCATGTACATACATGTATTTTATATGCACCACACACAAACCATTGTGTACATGTGTGTCTATATTACATGCATGTACATGTCATGTATGTGCATGTGGTAGTTATATAAATGCATGCATACTATATAGGTATACACACACATACTGCTGTTCCTCCCCTCATATTTAATGGAGTAACACTGAAGGTCTGGGGGCATCTTTATATCATTATGACCTAGTGTGTTCTCCCAATATCAAATAATGACCTCTCTCCAATGTGGGGTACGCATAAGCTTACATGTGTGTATGTAACTCTTGTGTCAGAGACAATTAACTTTGGGAAATCCCATCAACCTCTTGGATCATAGCTCCCATTTGGGAAACTTAGGAACAAGAGTGCATGGAACCTGCCCCTTCTCCTCACCCCCACTCCCAACCCCCATATGTTGATGACAAACCATTTCCTGTGGGCAAATATACAGCCCACAATATTGAAAATGAAAGCTTCATGTAAAAGAGAAAAACAAACATAACCTTGAATAAGCAAACATTAGTCCCATATATATCAGTACATATACATATATATTAGATATAGCTCTCTGCTCCCTGTCCTACTGCAAACTTTCTACTGTCTTGCATAATACCATAACATAGCCAATTGGTCTATGAATTTCTTAGACTAGTCTAGGATAAATCTCTAGAGTTTTTTTAAACTTTAATAAGATCTCGTCACTAATTTTCTCTTATAGGGTCTTCTCTTCCTTTCTTTTCCAAGTCTGTCCCACTTCTCCATCCCAATGTGCATAATTTAGGACAGAATCACCATTTTCCTCATTTACTCATTTCAGAGAATAAAAGGGGGAAATATCGTAGTACTCGTTACATGTAGCATCTCTAGGGTTTTCAGCAGCCTTCCTCTCGGAACCCAAGCCGCTAGGCTGAGAATGGCTGAGAGAGTGAACTCAGAGCTTCGCTGTACATGTATACATATATGTGTGACCCGAAGGAGTTAGTCCTTGTTATATTTTTTATACATAGATTGTTCTTCCACTACTGTCAGCAACATAGTGTGGCAGGGAAGAGATACTGGATTTGGAGTCCAAAGATCTGAGTTCAAATCCTGAGTCTGATACATACTACCTGTGTAAATTTGATCAAGTCCCATTACCTCTTCAGATCTCAGTTCCTTCATCTGTAAAATAAGCAGTGGGCTTTCTAAGCCTTTTCTCAAATCTCCTTCTGAGGTTTTGAGACTAGGAAAGATCAGATAACATCTACTCTGCCACCTCCCCTAATACAACCTGGCAAGGACCCTCTAATGATCTTACAAATAATACACATTTTATATTTGATATCTTCCCTCCTGAAACAGAAAAAACTTAAGCAAACAGGCTAAGCAGAATCTGAATCCCAATGTAATGAATCTGGGTATTTTTAATGTCCAAAATAGCACCAGGAAATTTTTTTAGCACCAGAATTTCTAGCTGGTATTAGGAAAGTAGTTTCCAGGGTTGTTTCTTGGCAGAGCTATAATCTGTCACAACTAAATCTATCTTTGGAGTCCTCTTTGATAATACTGCCTTCTGAATTGCCCCCAAAAAGCTCTTTTCCCAAAGCTGGTTAAAAGTCTATCCTAGAACCATAAAACCACAGAATGCTAGAGCTGGATAAAACATTTAAGATCATCTCGTCCAATCTCCTTATTGTCTAGATAAGGAAACTGAGGTCAGATGGTGAAGCACGCTCTCTTCAGACAATTAGGTGCAAAATAAGGTTTACATGTCAGACATGGAAGATATGTTGATTTGTTTTGCTAACCTATAATTCTGGGCTACAATGGCAGGGACTACTAGGGAGGGAGCTCGTTGGGAAGCGATAGTAGTTAAAAAAACAACAAAACCTCATTTTTATTTGAGGTCCAAGAAAGAAAGTCTCTGACCCGAGATTACACAGGTAATGTATGTAGGTCTAGTATCTAGTTCTTTGATTTCAAGTCATTTCCACCATTCAACATTAAGTTCCTTAAGGGAAGGGATTGTTTCATTTTTGTTTTTATGTCTCTGGTACCTAGCACAGGGTCTGACACATAGTAAGTGTTTCATAAATGCCTTTTTCATTGATTACATTGATTACAATCTCTAACTTATCCTCAAACCTTAGTTTAGCATTTTGGTAAAAATCACTGAGTCATATCTCTTAAACCACCATGGGCAGGGATGTCTAGTGACAATTAGATTCAAAGGCACAAAACCATTACTCAGGTTTAATCCTAAAAACAAATTTTCCCATGTGGCACAAAAGCTCTTCCTATAATCCACATCCAAATGATTTCTCACACCGCCCAATCAATCTGACAATCACTGCTTAAACAAGAAATTTATGACAATAGGAGCTTTTCTATCCTGACTTACAAGTGAGTTATGAGGGCATCATGGTGTGAAGAAAATGATTAGACTTGGAGTCAGGAGATCTGAGTTTGAACCGAAGTTCAAAATCTGTCATGTGAAAGTTAAGTGACTCTTTAAATCTCACCTTCCTCATCTGTAAAGTAGATATAATAATGTAATAGGATGGTTATGAGAATCAAATTAATTAGTATCTGGAAAATGAAATGTAAATTATGTCAAAATTATCATTTTGAGGTTGTAAATTATGTAAAAACGTCAGTGATGATGATGATGATGACGGAATCCCTTAATCACTCAGGAAACAAAATCCCTTATTTGTTCAATTACAGAGCTTTGATGAGCAGCCCATTTTCATAATATGATGTGCCAAATACCATCAAGGTGACTGATGCTCCTTATTTGTGCATCTCAGAGAATTCAACCTTCCAACTACGAAGAGGCCTAAAAGGAAATTCAGCCTAACGTTCTAATGAATGATCTTTCTATGTCTACATGTATTTTAGTTTACTATGTATTAGCATTTTGGAGAAGAAAAAAAGATGCAGTTAACAAAACAGTATTTGGCTTCCAAAAAGAAATACCGTTTTTTCTAATGTGCAGCACAGAAAAAGGGATTTGCCTTTCTTAACTGCTTTTTTTGAAGCCAAAATGTTTCTTCCATCTCCATATAATTATTCATGACCATAACAGAATCAGCTGAGAGATCAAGTGACTCTTAAGAAGTGATTGGACACTAGGGTTTGAAGCTAAAAGGACCAAAGCAAGAAGAAATCTACCACCTAAATTGGGATTTCAGCTCCTACACAAGGTTTCAAAACCCTGAATACCCCCTCCCCCTTAAACAACTTAATTTTTGGCATTAACACCAGGGAGCACTGGAAATGTCTCAAAGGAAGTCACTGCCAAAAAACAATGTTAAAATTTCTTACTAAGACAAATTTGGTGGAATGTAAGCTCTTTGAGGACAAGGACTAGTTCTTTTTTGTGTTTATACCTCCAGTGCCTGGTATGTAATCAGCACATAATGTTTATTGAAGAATTTCACATTAATTCATTATAATGATGTCTCAGCCAAAAAATATCAAAGAATCAAGGATTTCAAATCAGAAGGCGTCTCAGAGAGGGTAAGTGATGTGCCCAGGTCACACACACAGAAATTAAGTGGAAGAAGAGGGATCTGAACCCAAACCCTCTGACACCCAGTCCAGAGTTCTTCCTATTATACTACCCTGTCCTTCAGGCACTACCACAAAAGAATTCTCCCTTTTTTGGATTCTCAGTGCTCAGCACAGTGCCCAGTATGTAGAATGTGCTTGATAAATGTTTATTGTTTGATTCACTGCTTGACTGAATTCTCTACATATGTCCCAAATACACCTGTATCACATTATGAGGGAAAGAAAGTTCTATCATGACAATGGAACTACCTGAAGATCTAGTTCCATTCTGCCTTCTGACAAGGAAACTGTCCTTGGACATTTTAAAATCCGGACGTATGCTCACTTCTCCCTGCCTTGTTTTTTCTCTTTGCATTGACTTTAAAAGGAACAAGCATATTAAGCTGGAAGTGTCTCCAACCCCCCTGGGCTTGACCCAGGACAGTACATAGCATACTTTCCTGCATCAGCAGATAATGTTACACAGCATGACAGCAGGCCAGAGCATGATAGCTCCACTAGCCGAGGAGTTCTTAAAGGATCCATTACTGGGTTTTCCAGGCACCTATGGGACTTCTTTCTTCAACTTCTTATCTGCTTGCTTCAGAGACCACGTCAATGTCACCAAGATCAAGTTTGAAACTGAGCATGCCTCCAAATGCTAATTTAGCCAGGCTGAAAGTGGAACTGCTAAAGAAAAGCCCCATCGTCCAAAAGAAGAAAAAGCCCCAATGGTGTCAGAGCTCACCCACAGCAAATCTCATAGTTGGCCTAGTTTGCACTAGCAGGTGTACACACACACACACACACACACACACACACACACACACACACACACACACACACACACACACACACACTCCGAGTCACTTCCCACCCCACCCCCACTCCTGTTCTTCCTGTCTGCTCTGTTTCCTATTCTAGCAGGGTAGCTCCATGAACAAGAAACCTGCCATGTGGGAGCTGGCTTTCTGTAAAAGGGGATATTCTGCCAACTTCCCTAAATGGGAAAAAGGCAAGAACAGAGGAATGGTGTGGCATGCACTTTCATGCCCACAAAGCCAAACAAAAGGTGGCAGGTCAAATCTCAAACACCATTCCTCCTAAGCTCACTCAGACAGCCTGAGATTTGATTTCCAACAGTTTTGAAAGCGTAAGCTAAGAGACAGAGAAAACAAGAAGTTTGGCTCTTAGGGGAATTACCATATAATTGTGACTTTGCCTTGTGTACTTTTTCTTTTGTTTGACAGGAGGAGCAGGAGACAAGCTGTCAGCAACCTTTATACTACCCCCAAACAAGGGTCCAAACCAGAGGAAACATCCACATTAACAAATAGGATGTCATCTGCAGAGATAAGCTTAGCCTGGAGTATGCTTCTTAAAGTCCATTACTTACTTCACTATTTAAGCCTTCTTATTTAAATGGAACTTTTAAAAAGTGTGATGTTCCAAAGGCATAGGCTGGGTCTCTGTGCACTGTGACAGATGGATCAAAGTACAAGTATTTTAGATATAGCCCAGCTCAGACAGCAGGAAAGGCATGGAATGGTATTTGCCATACATGGAGATAAGAAGCCAAATCTAGTATGAATAGTACCATCGAATCCAGAAAATCACTGGGGCAAAAGGGCTCTGAGAGGCTCCCCAGCCCAAACTGGAATAGACCAAGAATCCCCACTACAATACCCCCATCAAGTGGTCAAGTAGCCTCTGCTTGAAGCCTTCATGTGAGGGGAAGCTCATTACCTCAGGATTGAGGTAGGTCTGACTATTAAAAAATTGTTCCTTATGCTCTAAATATGCCTCTCTGTGACTTCTCTCTATGGGTCCTACTTTTGCCTTCTGGCCATATGACAGCCCTTCCGGTATTTATGAAACGCAGGAGGCAGTTAGGTGGTACAATGGAAAGAGCTCTGGGCCTGGAGTCAGGAAGACCTGAGTTCAGATTCCTCCTCAGACACTCACTAGCTATGTGACTTTAGTAAGTCACTTAAGTACTATCAGAGCCTTAGTTTCCTCATCTGTAAAACGGAGATAATAACAGCATCTCCCTCCCAGTTGTAAGGACCAAAAAAGATAATATTTGTAAAACATTTAACACAAGGCCTGATACATAGAAGGCACTTAAAAATGTTTATTTCCTTCCTTCCCCCAACCCAAGGCTTTTGTCCTCATAAAACCTATCCAGTTTCTTCAACTAGACTTGTTAAAGCATGATCATAAGTCCCATCACCATCCATCAACCTAGTTGCCTATCTCAGAATGCTGTCCAGACTATCAATGGTCAGAACTGAACACAATGGTACATGCCATGGGAAATTGAGATTGCCCTAACTATTCAGTCACATCTATAAGGACTACCATAATGCTTAAAAACCCAACCATAAATTAGCCCCAAGTATGCAAGCTTTCATGTAATTCAAACATGTCCTTCATTCATTCTCACCCTTTTATGCTTAAGAATGGGTTATGGGAGAAGAGAGAGAAGCCAAGTTCAACTGTTGACTGGACTGGACAGGAGGGATGTGAAATACCTCTCAACTACCAGCAATGGAAGCTAAGGGTCTTAAGACCAAAGAGGAAAAAAAAGGAACATGAGGATGTAATGGAAGTTTTGTCCACTTCTGGTTGCTCTGCAGATGGACACAACAACAATTATGGACCAGAGGTCCTTGTCAGTGGCAGGACATCAAGGTGGGGAAACTTCCCATGCTCTGAATGACATGGAACTGAAGGCCTTAGATGTCTACAAAGCACTTTCCCTAGATATGGACATTATACTAAAGTTATGTCCTTTATCTAGTGACTTGCCCTATAGAATAAACAAGCAGAACAGGATTTGGAAATTGCAATGAATTGTTCATATTGCCCACTTGCAGAAATAGCCATGGATCACTAAACGAACTCAAACTTCGCTAGACCTGCTAAATCCAAAGCAGTTTACATATTGTCTAGGGATTGCCAGGGTTTGAGTGTATCAGAATAGTAGATCTTTTATTATGTCTCATTTTATCAATAGTATGAATTATTTTATTGACTTGATTCTATGTCAAAAGTAAATACCGCATACATTTTTTAAAATTTTGTCTATTTATGTGTGGGAGTTGACTTCATTTTGCTAAGATTATGTGACTAGGGCTCAGGAAATTTAGTAAGTTTAGGGCACAGACAGGATTTGCCAGAGGTGGGGGCTTAAGAGATTACAATTATCCCCACTCTCCAGCCTATCCTATCAATGCAGCCCCAAAGAGAAGGTAGAGGGCAGGAATACAAGGTCCTCCACTTTCTAAGAACCATAGCTAACTCCACATTTTCACCCAGTAAGGTAGATATGCCTAATAATCTGGGTGGAGCATGGAATATGCCCAGCTCCTGATCTTTTCTATTTGAACAGGTCCAATAAAGTAGCTAGCCAAGTCACCCGATAGTTAAGCACAAAATGAGGATAACAGTATTTACACTAACTTAATTTACAAAAGTATCCTAATAATCTAAGATGTGAAGTATTATTGTTCCCAGGAATTCAAAGCATTGAATAAATGCTTCTCTTCTTGAAAAAATGAAATTATACCTAACTTTTCAGATGAGACACAGATCAATTAAAGAACTGATCACAAATAAGGGAAGTCAAGATCTTGGGAATACACCTTGGAGATGAGAACAATGAGTTTGTGAATCAGAAGACAAAATCTTCATACTTGCAATGAACCAGGTAGCTAGAATCTTAGTACTAAATTCTCTATGTTGCTTCCCAAAATAGCACAGAACCAACTACATCTGCCATCTGTATCCTTGGCAAATATGTATAACACACAACCAAGACTTCTACTGGAATCCCTATAGCCTCTTTACTCAATCACATCATTTTCTTCTATCTGAGCCAAGAAAAATCACAGACTCTCAGCGTTATGAGGTTCATTCTAATGAACCTCAGAGGCTAGCTAGGATCTAGAAGTCTACTATCTTGTCCAATCCGTACTTAAAGAAAAATTCCTCCTAAATCTCCAAGAATCGGTCATCTAACCTTGAGGTAGCACATTCCTATTTTGTCTAGCTCCAATTTTTAGAGAGTATTTCTTTAGAGCAAATAAAAAACTGCCTCCTTTCAGCTTCCACCCACTGCTTCCCAAACTAAACCCAATACTCAAATGTGGTCTGACAAGGGCAGAGTACATCAAAACTATAATTTCCCTTGTTCTGGATACAATGACTATTTCACTTCAGTCTAGAGTTGCATTAATTTTTTTTTTTTTTGGCTGCCATGTTACACTGTGACTCATTTCGAGTTTGCAATACACTAAATACCTCCAGATCTTTTTTTGCATAATCTGTTGTCTAGCTACAAATCCCCAATCCTGTACTTGTGAAGGCGATATTCCAAACCTGAAAATACAACTCTACATTTATGTCTATTAAATTCCATCTTATTAAGTCTGTCCCTTGATGCTAAACTGTCAAGATCTTTCTGAATCTTAGTAAACATTTATTAAACATCTACGTGCCAGGCACAATGCTAAGTACTGGAGATCCAAACAAAAGTAAAAGACAACCCCTACTCTTGAGGAGTTCACAGCTTAATCAGAGTAGACAATATATAAACAACTCTGTATAAATAAGGATAAATGGGAGATAATTAACAGAAGGGAAGGCATTATAATAAAGAAGGATAGGGAAAGGTTTCCTGTAAAAGGTGGGATTTTAGCTGGGACTTGAAGGAAACCAGGAGTCAAAGAAGAGAAAAAAGAGAGAATTCCAGGGAAGAGGGTTAGTCAGCAAAAATGTCAGTCTCTCATCCAGCTATTAAGTATTTCTTCCAGCTTTAGGTTTCTGCAAATTTGGTAAGCATGCCACTATGGCAAGTACCTCTGTACATGTATCTTTGACATCATCTAATCATTAACAAAAACATAGAGCAATACAGGACCAAGGTTAGATTTCTGTGGACTCTGCTAAAGACTGCCCTCCAGGTCAACATCAACCAACCCTGAGGGTCTTCCCCTCCCAGTTTGATTTGTTTTTTTTTTTTTTATTAAAGAGGCCATCCCTTGAGCAACCACTTAACAAAGCCTATTCACTGAATGGGTGTACCTCACTCAAAGTGAGAATGCTATAGGACCTTAGCCTGAAAGGGCTAGAGTCTCACACTGCATCCTGGGCTACCTCCAGCTATCCAGATGAGTATCAGGCCACTGGATCCAGATGGCTCTAGAGGAGAAGTGAGGTTGGTGACCTTGCACAGCCCTCCCTCACTCAAATCAAAGTCAACTGCAAGTCATGTCATCCTCTTGATGTCATGGTCCTCTTCAAGAACGAAGGACAAACACAACAATTGAATCAATTTGACCACACCTAACTATGCCATCCTTTAGAGACCATCTCTCCATCTCATCCCCAAGGAAAGCAATCATAAACAATATTTATAGTGGGAAGGCTTCAATTATCAAGCTCTGCCAATTCAGCCCAAACTGCCTGCTCCAGACTAGTTTATTCTCCTGGAATTATAGGCCCTTTAAAAGTTATCTAACCCAATGCTTATCTGAAGCATTCATTTCTCTGGCACATGCTCACTGGTCTGTCAGTATAGCCTCTCCAAATGAGCCCAGTGTCTCCCTGTCCAAACCCTGCACCTTTGCAGTAGATGCAGCCAAGAAAAGAAGTAGAATAAAGAGAAAGTAGAGAAGATACATGCCTGTTTCTGGGGGGGAAAAAATAGCAGATCTGTTACTCTTACATAGGCTTCCTGCCCTTAGCTCCATCACCTCCTCCCTCTCTCTTTATTTTGGGTTCCTATTCTTTGAGGAGCTTCCTCCTACATATATTTTCTATTTATTCAGACATTTAAATCCTTCTTAAATTAGAAAACAACCTTCTCTCAGAGGAAAATCATAATCTGTCTTACATGAGGCTGTTATACTTTGTGACATTGATATCATCTTGTTATTGGAAAAACACAGGCTGAAAAAATTCTTTGTTAGTAATGGCAGTTAGGAAGCACGTATGATGCTGATCCTCAGAGATAAAGAAACATTACTGACTTACCATCAGTAGATTTATTTTTCCAATAATGTTGATGCATTTGTAACGAACCTCCTCGGCTAGTTCACTTAGTCCCACATGTAAACAGATGCACTTATTTTATGAACTGTTGCCTTGGATCAGGACTGTTTGACCATGAGAAAGAGTGTAGTTAACTGGCCAACATGGGGATTCCATTGATGATCTTGCTGTCTTTACTGAGAAGCTGTAAATCACTGAGTAAATCAAAAACAGGTAGGAAATATTACACACACTATGGCAGTTTTCCCTATTCCTAACCCAAGATTTGGAAAAAACAGCAATCCTTCTTGCTAGAAAAAAAACTTAAGATTTGAACACAACATGAATCTCCAATTTATCCAAATACTCATGTTCATGTCCATTTATATGAAAAAAAATACCTAGCAACAAAAGCATGATATGCAAATTAAGGGCCTTGCCCATCAGGATTGCCACTGGGTCAGATCTATGGTCCATCAAACCAAATTTTCCATCTTTAAGAGTGGTAGCAAGGGATGCCTGTAGATGGGCATGTTTGTCCCTCTTGACATCAACCTTAAAAGTAAGGGACCTACCTCAAATACGTAGTATTTCATAACTGCCTACTATAGATCTCTCATACATTAATTGACCTTAACCTTTTTTGAGGTTATTCATATTTTCAGCCCATGTTTCCTCTTAGGACATGTAGAGGGATTTCAAAAGATGGATGATGAAACAAATCTCCCACCACTTGAATTAGTGATAATGGATTTCAGATAGAGTATAAGAGATGAATTTTCAGTCATGGCCAATGTGTTGATTTGTTTTACTGAAATGTATCTTTTTGTTTTTAATGAGTTTTTAACTGCTTAGGGAGGGGGAAAAGCAGTGGTAGATTAGTAGACAGTTATAGATATACAAAAAAGAGCATCCATAACGCATTTTTAATGAACAGAAGGAAACAAAACAAAGTACAGAAGGAGATACAAACAAATGGAGCAGTTTTGTTACCACTTTAAGTTTATACATTTATATATATACAAAAGTACAGATATAGTCTTTTTTAAAAATAAATTGTATATAAAAGAAGTTTATAATTTCTTATACAAGTCATTTTTTTCTTTGTATGCTGAAATGTTTGTTGACAATTGTTAAATGCACAATAAAATAGGAAAGTTTAAAAAATTAAGGACAAGTAAGGGTGCTTAACATTTAGTTTTCTTTTTTCACTGTGAATGGAATCATCAATAAGCATGAACATTTCAATATATAAAGAAGAATATCATATGAAACTGTGAGCTTCTTTTTCATACAGTTTTTAAAGTGTTTCATTAAATTTAACACTAGAGTAACAAAATTGTCAGTAACAAAATATTTCCTTCTGAGTTTTTTAAATGTTTTAATTTTTCATGTCTTAAACAAAAATTATTGGGAAAACTGGAAAAGAATACTTGTTGGTTAATTATTAATTCATCTATCTTTCTGTAAGTCTTTCCAGATTCCCCTTAAATATTCATGCCTTCCCTCTGAGATTACCTTCAACTCAACCTGCATATATCTTGTATTTACAGAGTTTTTTTTAATATGTTGTCTCCCCATTAGAATGTAAGCTCCTTAAGGACAGGGACTATTTTTGTCTGTCTTTTTATCCCCAAAATTTAGTACAGTGTCCAACACATAGTGTTTAATAAATGTTTATTGACTGACACCGATTCATCCATTAATTCAACTATTAAGTGCCTACTGTGTACTATACAAGGTACTGGGGTAGATACAAAGGTTAGACAAGACATAGTCCTTGACCACATGTAGTTTGCAACATAGTAAGAGATTAGACAGACACAGATAACTATAATATAAAACATCATATAAATACCTTAAAGATGTGTAAAATAAAGTGTTATACGAGATTAGGTACTTAACTATTAAGATACTAGCTAGAAATGCTTACAGTAGGATTAACTATTCATGTTGGCCAAGGAATGCTCAGGAATTCAGTGCCTGGGCTCTTCCAGCATTCTCCCGCTATGTAAGCTGCTTATCTACTTCAATATCAAGCCAGCCCTACAGAAAACATCTTCTTGGGTCATTGATTAGCAGCCCTGGGTGGGCTCCTACAGAGACTAGGCAAAAAGCAGCCTGGCAAATAAAACAAAGGAAAACTGGGCCAAGGGGCATCAGGGATAAAGGCAGAACCCCAACCTCCCACACCTGGTCTATGTGATGGACAAGAAAAACAAGGTAAATGGTGATCAATCTGAGTAGCTGAGTCTGGAAAGAAACCTCACTAAGTTCCTGCCATGTCATTTGGAATTGGGGTTTAGTCTTTTCTTGGAGCTACACAAGCAATGGTTCCCACCCCCTAATTGCTATGTGTTGTTTCAGTACAAAAAACACTGTGTTCTTTTTTATAATAATTGATGGTTTTGTCATTCGGGAAATGTAAAATTTCACCAGTTGCTGAACCAATTGTTCAATTAAGTTGTCTCTGTGTTTCCCAGGCTTGTTGGCTCATCAGTGACACAAGTGGCTTCCCCCTCCTTGCTCTCACAGTAGGGACTTATTTTGCTTCCCTATGTAGCCTGACTTGCCCCAGCACCAAAAGAGTTGATGCCATGGTGAAAGGAAGGACAAGATTTCCAGGGCATTTATTCCTGCTGAATCACAGCACCAATATTTAATGGGGATCAGAATGCAATTAAGATCTTAATGGCTCTGCACCTATGGGGAAAGCTGGGCACAGCCTTTCCAGTTCATTGCTAGGGAGAGATAATTTCCTAAAGACACACTTTATAAATGTAATGACAAAGTGTGGTGATAAACACCTGTTGTGTACCTAAGGGCCTGGACATACATACTGGGCTGGAAGAGCTCTTACACCCCAAATCTCAGATTTGGAAGGGATCTCAGAAAGGTATCTGGTCCAGCTTCTACAAAAAGAATCCCCTCTTTCACATAGCTGGCAAGCTTCCTCCAGAGGCAGTGTGGGCCACAGCCTTTGACCAAAATCTGACCAAATGACCCACAACCCATAGAACGGCTACAGGGAAGTAACTCACGGCGAATTCTGCACCCAGAGGCCACGGAACATTGGAGCGAGGGAGATTTCTGTTCCGGAGAGACCTGCAAACCTCTCGTAAAAGGTCCTTCGTGCTGCGGACTGGGCGCCGGGACTGGGAGCTGAGTACAGCCCTGCCGTGGCCGCAGCACCGAGAGGAACAGATCCGAGCGGGCTTCAGGGACGGGATCTCCAGTGGCCGCACAAGTACCTCCACCCACAGGTGACGGGGGTCGGTGAGAGAGTCCCTTTGGCGGGTCGAGGGGGGAGTGGGGTGCCCCCATGGCTCGGGCCCCCTCGGGAGACAGAAGCTGAGGGGCAGTGGCAGACCAGGGCTCCCCAAGCAGGCAGGAGCCTGGATCCATTGTTGAAGGTCTGTGCATAAACTCCCTGAGGGAACTGAGCCTGAGAGGCAGCCCTGCCCTCACCTGAGCATCTGAATTTAATCTCACACTGAATAGCAGCCCTGCCCCCGCCCAAAGCCCTGAGGCTGGAAGCAGCATTTGAATCTCAGACCCCAAACACTGGCTGGGAGGATCAGGAGGTGAGGTGGGTGTGAGGAAAATATTCAGAGGTCAAGTCACTGGCTGGGAAAATGCCCAGAAAAGGGAAAAGAAATAAGACTATAGAAGGTTACTTTCTTGGTGAACAGGCATTTCCTCCCTTCCTTTCTGATGAGGAAGAACAATGCTTACCATCAGGCAAAGACACAGAAATCAAGGCTTCTGTGTCTCAGCCCACTCAATGGGCTCAGGCCATGGAAGAGCTCAAAAAGAATTTTGAAAATCAAGTTAGAGAGGTGGAGGAAAAGCTGGGAAGAGAAATGAGAGACATGAAGTCAAAGCATGAACAGCAAATCAGCTCCCTGCTAAAGGAGACCCAAAAAAATGTTGAAGAAAATAACACCTTGAAAACTAGCCTAACTCAATTGGCAAAAGAGGTTCAAAAAGCCAATGAGGAGAAGAATGCTTTCAAAAGCAGAATTAGCCAAATGGAAAAGGAGATTCAAAAGCTCACGAAAGAAAATAGTTCTTTCAAAATTAGAATGGCACAGATGGAGGCTAAGGACTGTATGAGAAAGCAAGAAATCGCAGAACAAAGCCAGAGGAATGGAAAAATGGAAGATAATGTGAAATATCTCATTGGAAAAACAACTGACCTGGAAAATAGATCCAGGAGAGACAATTTAAAAATTTTGGGACTACCTGAAAGTCATGATCAAAAGAAGAGCCTAGACATCATCTTTCATGAAATTATCAATGAAAACTGCCCTGAGATTCTAGAACCAGAGGGCAAAATAAATATTCAAGGAATCCACAGAACACCACATGAAAGAGATCCAAAAAGAGAAACTCCTAGGAACATTGTGGCCAAATTCCAGAACTCCCAGGTGAAAGAGAAAACATTGCAAGCAGCTAGAAAGAAACAATTCAAGTATTGTGGAAATACAATCAGGATAACACAAGATCTAGCAGCTTCTACATTAAGGGATCGAAGGGCATGGAATAGGATATTCCAGAAGTCAAAGGAACTAGGACTAAAACCAAGAATCACCTACCCAGCAAAACTGAGTATAATACTTCAGGGGAAAAATTGGTCTTTCAATGCAATAGAGGATTTTCAAGCATTCTTGATGAAAAGACCAGAGCTGAAAAGAAAATTTGACTTTCAAACACAAGAATGAAGAGAATCATGAACAGGGGAACAGCAAAGAGAAGTCATAAGGGACTTACTAAAGTTGAACTGTTTACATTCCTACATGGAAAGACAATATTTGTAACTCTTGAAACATTTCAGTATCTGGGTACTGGGTGGGATTACACACACACACATGCACACACGCACACACACATAGAGACAGAGTGCACAGAGTGAATTGAAGAGGATGGGACCATATCTTAAAAAAAATGAAATCAAGCAGTGAGAGAGAAAGATATTGGGAGGAGAAAGGGAGAATTGAATGGGGCAAATTATCTCTCATAAAAGAGGCAAGCAAAAGACTCATTAGTGGAGGGATAAAGAGGGGAGGTGAGAGAAAAACATGAAGTCTACTCTCATCACATTCCACTAAAGGAAAGAATAAAATGCCTACTCATTTTGGTATGAAAACCTATCTTACAACACAGGAAAGTGGAGGATAAGGGGATAAGCAGAGTGGGGGGGGATGATAGAAGGGAGGGCATGGGGAGGAGAGTGCAATTTGAGGTCAACACTCATGGGGAGGGATAGGATCAAAAAAGAATAGAAGTAATGGGGGACAGGATAGGATGGAGGGAAATATAGTTAGTCCTATACAACACAACTATTATGGAAGTCATTTGCAAAACTACACAGATCTGGCCTATATTGAATTGCTTGCCTTCCAAAGGGAAGGGGTGGAGAGGGAGGGAGCTAAAGAAGTGGGAACTCAAAGTGTTAGGATCAACTGTAATGTTCTTACCACTAGGAAATAAGAAATACAGGTAAAGGGGTATAGAAAGCTATCTGGCCCTACAGGACAAAAGAGAAGACAGAGACAAGGGCAGAGAGGGATGATAGAAGAGAGAGCAGATTGGTCATAGGGGCAATTAGAATGCTTGGCGTTTGGGGGGGGGAGGGGATAAAAGGGGAGAAAATTTGTAACCCAAAATTTTGTTAAAATGAATGTTAAAAGCTAAATTAAAAAAAAAAAAAAAAAAAAAAAACAAAATCTGACCAAATTCCCACTCACCATCTATCCTACCCACACTTCACCTATCCAAGACTACCTAATAAGGGATTCCTGTTGTGCAGTTAACTGACCTAATTCTTGGACTGGCAACTGGAAAGGGTAAACAAATAAACACTTTAGCCCAGTGTGTAAGAAGTGAAGAAGGTAGGGGGAAGTCCTTGTACTTATGGAGACAGGAGGGATTTTGGCCATCACCTACTCCAATCTTATCATCTCCCATAGGAAGTCCCAGAGACATCTCAAACTCAGAATGTCCCAAGTAGAACTTAATATATTTTCTCCAAAATCTACCCCTCTTCCAAATATCCCTATTTCTGTTAAATATCACCATTCTACTAGTCTCTGAGATCCACAAATTCAGTACATTCCTTGACCCCTCACTTTTACTCAATCCACACATCCAATCAGTTGACAAATCTTGTGATTTCTAGCTTACAACTTTTCTCACCTACAATCCCTTATCTCCACTCACACAGCAATCAACCTAGTTCAAGCCTTCATCACCTCTCAGCTGGCCTCCTGGTTGGTATCCCTGACTCAAGTTTCTCTCTCCACTCCATATCACTTGACACAACTACCAAAGTGATTTTTCTAAAGAGCATAGCTGACTATGTCACTGCTGTTAAACTGCAGTGTCACCCTACTGCCTTTGGAACCTCTATTTGGCATTTAAAACCCTTTACAACCCATTAGAATATGAGTTATCTGAAGTCAGATTTTTTTTTTACCTTCCTTTGTATCTTCAGAGTTTGGTATAATTGCTGGTTAACAGCAAGTGCTTAATAAATGTTTGATTGACAACCTGACCCCTTTCCACATCTCCAGTCTCCACATTCTCTATGCTCTAGCCATACTGACCTGGTTGGTAATTAGTCCTTATACACCATCCTCCATCTCCCCTATCTACTATACATTTGCACTGGCTGTCCTCTGTGTCTAAAGTACTTTACCTCCTCACCTCCACATCTTGGAATCCCTGATTTCCTTCAAGATGTTTGCTCAAGCATGATTTCTGAAGAAGGCCCTCCCTAGTTCCCTTCCACCCACCTCCATTTGCTCATGTTTTCCCTTCCAATGTTACCTGGTATAGATTTTATATGTGTCTTTTACATACCTCTGTGGGTGTTTATTTTTTCCTCCAACTAGAATCCCTGAGAATAAATACAGTTTTCCTTTGGTTTTTGTATCTGCAGTGATTTGCATAGTGCAACACAGTAGGTACTTTAAAATAATTGTTGACTGATTAATTCAATAACTCACATTTATACAGCACTTGAAAACACAGCATTACGTAGTAGATAGAGGGCCAGTCTGTGCTGAAGTACTGCCTCTCATGAATTCTGGCTGTGCAATATTGGTCAAGTCACTCAGTTCCCCTAGGAAACCCTAACAGTGTGAGTTATAAACAAACTCCTGGCTTACATTGGTGATGGAGGGAGATTTCACACCAGAAGTACTCCATATTAACAAAATCACAGGTTCAAACTCTGCCCCTCCCCCCAAAAATAGAGAGAGAGCTATCTAAATTTTACAAAGTACTTTACATACATTATCTCCTTACACTACATATATTTATTTCCCTCTTTATAAAGATAAGGAAACTGAGGTCCAGAGTTTAGTGATTTGTCTATGGACCAATAGTTGGCAAATATTCAGGGCAACATCCCAAATATCTCTTAACTTCTCCTGCTTCTTCATTGGGTCACAATTCTTCCTTGGGCTCTATTTGACTCATCTCGAGGAGCATGTCCCTTCCTAAGATTCATTGGCTCAGTCATATGACTCCTCTCAGCTTCATTCAGGAAACTCTCCAATTTGAGGATTAAAATATACCTTCTAATACACACTTCTCTATGGATTCAAGTAGAAAGAATATGTTTTTGCCTCCTTCTTAACAAAATTATATAAGGAGTTTCTAGGAGGATTATGTCTGCCCAGAAGAGATTTTAATGAGTTGTTTAAATGGTGAAAAGATTGAGCAGTCATTGATTGATGGATAGGGTTTCACAGGGGAGCACTTATCTTAACCTCAGAAGCAAATGTCAATTTATCTCAGTCTAAAATGAATTTGAAGTGGTCAGTGTCTATAAGGGATGCCACTAAATCATACCATAATGTGGAGATCTAATTTCAGTCAGGACAATCTAGCCATAAAGCATGTTACCTTGTGAAAAGTCACCTCCCCGGTGAGTGCACATTATAAAAACTATTAGGTAACAGTCAGTTTCATGTGAGCTAAGGCTCCTAATTCTCCCAGTGTAGCCAGGGAAGAGATCTCCCTCAAGAGTTCATCTAAGAAAGCTTAACCACTTTCTAAAAGCAACAGATGAGATGTCAGGAAAACACAAGAAGGTGACTCTTTATATAAGAACATAAATAAGCTTGGAACACAACCTGGATAATTTTTCATATAAACACTGCAATGTTATAGAACATGATAAATTTTCAAGGAACTTAAAAATCATGACTGACTCTTGGTGGGCAGTGAGCTAGGGTCAGAATTGAATAAGAGGCAAAACTTTAACTGGGATGGGAAAACTCTCTAGAGGGCCAAGTTTAGAGGGTGTTAAAAGCACTTATGGTCCTTCAGCATGTGACAACAAAAGAGTTCAGTTTGAAAAATCTTCAGTTCAGAAGATTGAATTGAAATAGTAAACTTTCAGATGACCCACTTCTTCTCCAGCTCAGTGGCCGTACTACAAGTGAGTTCTTTCCTGACCCAGGTCTCTGTCCATCTCATCATAATGGACTCCCTAATAGCAGCCTTTAATTATGAGGGCTAGCGTCCCCACTTAAAAACTTAAATGGATATCATGTTTCTTGACATTTATCTTGTTAAGTTGCCCTTAACAAGAAATTCCTAGTTATGGCTCTAGGAAGAAGAGTGGGAAATTTATTTTTGGAAATTATGTAGCATTTTAAATGGTCTCAACCTTCTCCCTGAAACAGAAGCCCATCTTTTTAATATCAATATTTTTCCAGTAATGCTATATGGTTGTGAACCATGGAATACTATAATCTCTGAAGAATTAAAATTATGGATCACCCAAAAGGCCTAAGTATAAGGTGAATAGGCTATAACATATTGCCAAAAAAGAATTGTGCAAGGGAAGCTGTGAAGACTACTAGGAGAGAGATGCATGACTGGAAAAGGAAATAAGTCAGTTGTGTAGCAAGAGAAAAGGATAACCATTGGATGGTCTGCGTACTTCACCAACATCCATAGTGTCAATAAAAGGAAGATCCCCAGCAAGTTGGTGAATACTTGTGGAAGATTTATGGAAGCACAGTAAGAGCCACATAGGATGAGGTAAGAGGAGGGGAAAATGGCAACCTTCACCACTAGATAGAATACTCACATTGATTATATCACAACTCCATTGGAGTAACTACTCAAGAAGTCATGCTTCACATTTCCTTGAAGGTCATCAGAAAATATTTTGAAGCTTGGATTTTTGAAGTACTGAGGACTATAGGATTCTGTGACTGTTTACACACACACACTAGTTAGAGAATGTTATAAAGTCTCTGCTCTGTCTCAAGGTCAACAGGTAGCAGCTACAGAACCCCCTTTTAACTAAGAATGGTAATCTATTAAGTAAACCTAAGCTACTAGGTGGAGCAGTGGAACTAAGGATTCCTAAAGGAATGGGGCAGCTGGAAGCTAAGGGATAGTACAGAGATGATAGAAGGTGCAAACCAATGAGCATCCAGTCAGTGGAGCCAGGAGTTCAACTAGAGATTCAAGGTGGAAACTAGCAGGCAGGAATTGGAATAGACCAAAAGGGGAGAAGACAAAGTACATGACTTCCAATACCTCCATCCCTCAATTCTTTCCCATGCATTGGCCATACTCTTCCCTTCCCCATCTTACCCTACTGATAAAGCAGTTCAACTTTACATTACTCTCTTCTGAGTATCTTGGCCTTTTATCCCATCAAAGATCTTGTCCTGCCTAACCTTAAATTATTCCCAATATCTATTGCCTTTGGTCCTAATGAACCATTTAACAAAGGTGGAGAAATCACCAAAACATGCTGGCTGGGTCTGCTACAAATTTCTGTTATATAATATTTACTGAGCCAACACTGTGGCAAGGCAATCTTTTTACACTTCCCTGAATGAATCACTATCCCACTCACCACAGCATCTTTTCCAAACATTTTTATCCTTCCTCAAACCTTCCATAGCTCCCCTATCCCTCCCACTCTTTCAGCTGAGAATCTTGTCTCATATTTTACAGAAAAAATTTTAGCCATTCACTAAGAGCTCCTTCTCCTGTACCCAATTCACACCGAAGCGAGGTATACATCCCTATCTCATAGCCTTCTAGTACTATCTCCTCTTTTACCCTATTTCACATAAAGAGATGGCCCCTTTCTTCGCTAAGACAAACTCCTCGACATGCAAAACTGATCTCATCCTATCCTCTTTGTTCCAGCAGATTGCCCCTACATCATCCCTAGTTTCTGAGTAATCTTCAATCTCTCCCTACCAGCTGCTTTCCTATTGCCTACAAACATGTTAATGTATCCCCCATCGTCCAAAAAAACCCCACTTAATCTATCCATTCCTACTAGTTATCATCCTGAACGAAGGTGTGCTGATAAATGTTTAACACTAGCTTTCTGTAGAAAAAATACATTTATGTATGTGTGTATATATACATATATCCTCATGAAAATACTTTTAAGTTTCATCTGCATTATTAATATTTTCTCCACCATTTTCCTAAGTTTAAGCAATCAACAAAACAATAAATTAAGCACTGATTTGTAGTGTTTACCCATTTTCAAGGCATAAATGCTCACACTGAAAATTTAACAATTGGCTCTCATGAGTTGGTTCAAGCTAACTATAACACACCCTTGGCCCTAAATCTCTCCTTCCTTTCTTGGCTGTCTACAGTGGGTACGTCCATTTCCTGTTCTTTCACGCTCTTCTTAACTCTCTGCAATCCATCTTATCTCATCAACTGAAACCTTATTCAGCTGAAACTGCTTTCTTCAGAGTTACCATGGTCTCAATTACCAAAATTAACGGCCTTTATCCATCTTCATCCCTCTTGATCTCTCTGCAAGTTTTGATAATGTCAATCACTCTTCTCTCCTTGAGATTCTCGCTTGGTTTTCCTGACTCTGCTTTTTCCTGGTTCTCCTATTTATGTGAGCATTTCTTCTCAGTCTCTTTTGCAGGATCTTCACTTGGGTCACACCCACTAACCATGGGTGGCCTCCGACGCTCTGTCTTCACCGGCTTCTCCCTCTATATTATTTTGCTTGGCTATTTCATCAGCTCCTATGAATTCAATTATCATCTCTCTGCTGATGATCCTCAGATTTAGCTCTAACCTCTCTCCTGACCTCCAAACTCAAATTTCTAATTTCTCAAATTGGTTCTCCTATAGACATCTTTAACTCAACATGTCCAAAACTAGAATCATTGTCTTTCCCTCCAAACCCTCCCATCTTGCTCACTTCCCTATTACTGTTCAGGATACCACCATCCTCCCAGACACCCAGGTTCCTAAGGTAGGTGTCATCCTTTACTCCTCACTCTTACCTCCTCATATCCAATTACTTGTCAAGGCCTATCATTTCTACTTTCATAACAATTCTCATATACACTCCCTTTCTCTCTGACACTGCCACCATCCTGGTGCTGGCTCTCATTATCTCATGCCTGGACTATTAAAATAGCCTGGTGTTTAAACTGTGTGCCTGGAAGTCTCTCCCTACTCCAGTCCATATTCCACTCAAATTGATCTTCCTTAAGCACAGATCTATGTTATTACTTCTAATTAATAAATTTCAGTGGTTCCCTGTCATCTCAAGGATCAAGTATAAAATCCTCTGGATCTTAAAGTTTTCTATAACCTGGCAACTTTCTACCTTCACACCTTATTACCCTCCGAATACTCAGATCCAGTGACACTGGCCTCCTTGCTGCTTTTCATAGATAGCATTCACTCTCCCAACTCTGATCATTTTCATTAACTGTCCCTCATGCCTGAGATTCTCTTCCTCCTCATTTCTGGCTCCTGGCTTCCTCAGCTTCCTTCAGGTTTCAGCGAAACTCCCACCTTCTGCAAGAAGCCCTTCCCAGATCTCCTTAAACATTAGGCCTTCCCTCTCAGGCAGCTAGGTGAACCAGTAAATAAAACCCTCGGCCTAGGATCAGGAATCCCTGAGTTCAAATATGACCTCAGACATTTACTATCTGTGTGACCTTGGAAAAGTCATTTGATCTCTGCCTCAGTTTCCTCTACTGTAATAGTTCTCAAGGTTGTTGTTAGGATCAAATGAGACAATATTTGTAAATTCCAGTCAGTGCCTGGAACATAGTAGGTACTATGTAAATGGTTATTTTTCTTCCCTCTGAGATAATCTCCTATTTGTCCTGAATATATATTTGTATACAGTTGTTTGCATGTTGCCTCTCCAATTAGACTGTGAGCTCCTTGAGAGAAGAGATTATTTTTTGCCTTTTTTTAATCCCCAACATTTAGCATAGTACCTAGCATACAACAGGGGTTTAATAAATGTTTGTTGACTGACTGACTCACAGTGAAGTAAAGAAATTGACAAAAGAAATTCCAAGGCACATTAGAGTAAGGCCGGCACTACTGAGAAGGAGACAACTGGGCAGTTAAAATCATGTTGGCAAACCGTAGCAACAATCCCTTCTTGTCAACCAGTCCTTTTTTAAAGGATACATTCTAGGGATGATAACTGCCCTGACAAGAAGGACTGACTTGGCCTTAAGGTACCTCTCCTGATTGAAAGGTAGATAATGGCACACCTTCCAACCACCGGAATGAATCCCTGCAATTCTTAATCTTTCCCCCTGGGTGACTCTTGGAGGTAAGGCAAATAATAGGGAAATCATTACTATTCAAATTTAAGGAACTTGAATCCCTGTGGAGGAAGAAGACCTGGAAATAGGAGTGCTGCCCGGCACCCTAACTGACTATAACATTTTTAAAGGTGACATGTAACTTGGACAATGTTGAAGCAGGCACAATGATGATACATAATGGAAGGAAATTCTGCAAAGTGGTCAGTGTTGTGGGGATGTTCAACAATCAACAGTGCCTAGTATCTCAGGGACTTCTATCAAAGCTCACAACCTTATTTTCATAATCTACCTGTAGCCACAGCTCAGGCTTCATCCCCATTATAATTCACCCATAAAAGCAGATTTCTCATCATTGTCCCCAAACAATTGCAGGCATATTTCCCCAAGGTCCAACTTTACTCAAAGATCACTTCTTGTCCTAGCAAGAAATTTATATATAAGAACCTAAGTGAGAAAGAATTCATCAGAAAATCACTTCAGAAATGATCTGATCAGTGGTACTCTAAAGTTTTTAGCCTGAAGTATGTATATCCCTGAGTAGCAAAAGGGGTGAGGATATGAGAAATTTGTCAAGGGGGTACTAGAAAATATTTATTAAACAATAATATTATACTATTGAAATATTCCAGAAACTCCAAATTGATTAACAATCAATAAAGCCACAAAAATTTTGCTGTACCCTTGGAGAAAAAAGCAATAATCTATTTTATTTAAGTGTATATTCATGATAAATTCTAGAATGTATTCCCTTTCATCCTGAATAGATGGTTCAGGAAGGTTTACTGAAAAGTCAAGGCAATCCTTGAATAAAGGTTGGAAATCCCTACCCTACATTCACTCTAACTAACAACCTAGATTCTAGATCTTTTGTCTTCCTGTTACCTAAAAAGCAGATGGTCTTTCAGTCTTTGGTTGATTCTCTGGCTTGTTCCTGGCTATTTGTAACTGCAGACTCCTTATCTTTTTAACACCTTCTTTGCTGAGAATCCTTCAGTATTATTTGTTCTTCCTTCCTGTCCTCATTGCCTGGCTTCTCAATTTATGATTTGTCCCCAACATAGGCAACCATGGGCTCTGTAACCAACAGCTTGCTATCTCAGTGCTGGACCCCTTTCTACCTTTCCTCTTCTTGACCTTGCCTGATGGTCACAGCCTCACTTCTACCGTGTTTCATAATGATAATGGTTCTATTGGGGGAAAAAAGTAACTAAATAAGAGTTTCTAAGATCTGTATTTAGTCCTAAAATAGTTATGTGAAAGAAATCAAATATAAATATATCCTTTATGTAAACAGAGCAGATTGATTTTTTTTTTTCATATTTTCCTATCTTACATCTGATACAGCTCCACTCACATCTTTCTTTGATGTCGCATCATGGTGTGGAGACAACCCTATGTCCTCAAAGCCTCTGCCAGCAGATCATAAATTCTGGCAAGTCTAATTAAGCTTTTAAAAAAAGTTTCAAATAATAGTTAGTCAACAGTCTGTATGTCTGCTGCCTGAGGACCAGCCTAGCTCAGTTCAGAGACTCTATCAGGAGGCTGATCAGCAGATAATGCATTTTTTCATGAAAACCATCTCACAAGTCATAAAGTGGCAATACTAATATCAGTGGGGAGGATGCCCACACAAATGCTGTCACTGAGTCCCAGAAATGTTAAGGTACATCTAGGATAATGTCTGCTGTATGATATTGGTGCCACCCCACCCTTCCATTGGTATATCTCCTTCAAAGTCTATTAGACGATACTGTGGCTCAGTGCCCTCCCACTATCAAAGAAGCACATCTGCTACAAGGTCCACTATATCATGCCATGGTTCAGTGTCATTCCAATATCACAGAAACCCATCCAATGCAGTAGGTACTATACTATACCACACTGTGACCCAATGCCACCCCATCATTCAAAAAGTATATCTGATACAATATTGACTATAGCATATTCTGTCTTAGAACAATCATAACACTCCAGAATCATAGGTTCACAGTATTTCCCAAAAGCCAACCCCAAAAACTGTCAGTTTGGCACTTTTACCACCTACAAAATATCACAACTGTTGTCTAAAGTTGTTCCTCAGCTGTCTCTGACTCCCCATGATCCCATTTGAGGCTTTCTTGGCAAAGACACTGGAATGGTTTGCCATTTCCTTCTCCAGATGAAGAAAGTGAGGTAAACAGGATGAAGTGACTTGCCCAGAGTCACACAGCTAGCAAATACATGAGGCTAGATTTGAATTCAGGAAAGTGAATCTTCCTGAATCCAGGCCCAGAACTCTATCCACCATACCATCTAGCTGCCCACAACAGGGACTCAGAGCTAGAAAAGAAACGCACAGTCTTAGGCTCTGACTAGTAACAAAGGTTTTGTTTTGTTTTTTTAATCCCAATTTCTTTTCACACATAGACAACAGAACTCTCTCGCCACAAGCTCCAGTTAACAAGCTACAAAGGGAGGTCAATTTGCATTTGTCACAACAAATCTTCCCTTGAAGGCAAAGAAGGGGTGAGGGTGGGGATGAAATGGAAAGAGGAAACAAAAGTCGTGACTTTTCTCACCTGGTATGAAGGTTTTGAAATGCTGCTCCTCAGCTGTATAGAGAGCAGCTAGGCGACACAGTGGATAGGGTGCTGGGCCTGGAATCAGCACTCATCTTGGGTGCAAATCTGATCAGCCTCAGACGGTTACTGTGTGGCCCTCAGCAGGTCACTTAACCCCATTTGCCTCAGTTTCCTCATCTGCAAAACAAACTGGAGAAGGAAATGGTAAACCACTCTGGCACAACTGAAAATGTCTGAGGAACAATAAAAACCTGCGTATACCCAGGAAATCACCAAAGAGGGTTGCTACTAGCAAGCTCCTTGAGGGACCTGCCTCCTCTGCTGTGCATTCCTTTCCCTGAGCTTGGGTCATTGTACCATGATTCTGAGATGAGGGTTTCCAGCCTTGGCAGCTATATTATGAATTCAGGAGGTCGAGGGTTCCTGAGTCAGTTAGGTGCCCAGGAAGAGGAGCTCACCGAAACTACGCTGATTTTCCAAAGGAGAAAACAAGCCACCAAGAAGCAAGTTTAGCTGATGTCTAAGTCCCAGTTTTCCAGAAAGCCCAGACTTAGGATTTGGCAGACAGTACAGGTCAGAGGGAAAGTGCAATATTGTCTCAGGAGTTGAAAAATAACTTTTTCTTCTGCAATCCTCAGAGGAACGATGGATTGTTTCAGGTTTAAATATTTGTTGATGTGCATTTCTGAGTCTTGTGCTTTAACCATCTCTTTTTGTTTAGAGAAAATAACTGATGTAAAATAACTTGAGTATGTTTTCTACACATAACCCAGTGAATCCCTTTGAGGGGAGACCCCTGACAAAAGCCATAGTAAGCTCTGTTTATGAGCCTTTCCGGGAGCTCCCGGAGGACAGCACAACATGCCAGAAAGAGTAAAAAAAACAGCAACTTGATTTCCGTCTTTTATGGGTCAGCCTCCCTCAGGACTAAACCTGGGTTCCCTTCAGCCTAGAACCCTGCATGGGACTGGGCACTCCCCCGGCTTGTGGGATACCAGGCTTTGAGATGACTTCACATGAGAGCTCCCACTTACACGATGGCTTACAGCTCACGTGGCATTTTTCATGTTTTTTCAAACAAGAAATATCCTAAGAGAACTCCTGTCAAGTGGGGAGAGGGGGCTGTGAAGCTTGGACAAGCACTGTCCACCTCTCCCAGCGCAGGGTTCTTTAAAGGTCTTCCCCCTCCCCCACCCCTCTCCCCTCCCCCTCTCCTCCAACTCCCACCCCTCCCTCTCTCTCTCCCTCCCTCCCCTTTCCACCCCTGTTACTCCCTCCCCCACTCCCTCCCCCCACTCCCCGTCCCTTTCCACTCTCCCTCCCACCCCCTCCCTTCTCTTTCCCTCCCCCTCCCCTCCCCCTCCCCCTCCCCCTCCCCCTACCCCCACAGAGCTGGGATCAAGTTGAGGCAGGGCAGAGCTGGGGCAGGGCTGTGCTTCCGGTTCCGGTTCCGGGGTCAGCACGCACGGGGTCTCCAACAGGCCTGTCTGTGCCCGAGGCGCCTGCCTCGAAGGATTCTCGGGGCCGATTCCGCCGAGGCGGCTCGCGTTCCAGCATGGCCCCCAAGCCTGGCAGCCGAGTCGATCCCAAGGCAGCCCAGCGCTCCCGGCCCTCCGGGCGCCGTTTCATCAAGGCCGAGGACTGGTTCGATTTCCCCGCGTTAGGCCCGGGTTGGAAGAGGCGGGAGAACTTACGAAAAAGGGGAGCCACCTGCGGCCTCTCGGATACCTACTATCTGAGCCCGTCTGGCCAGCAGATTCGCAGTAAGGTGGAGCTTGCCCGCTTCCTGGGCCCGGACCGGGATCTCAGCGATTTTCATTTCAAGCGCGGGGTTTTCCAGCCTTCGCCCGCGCAGGGAGCTCCGCCTCAGAAGAAGACCGAGAGGCCGCGACGAGGACAGAGAAGGCCCAGAAAGCCACCTGCGCCCTCTCCTCCCGAGCAGCCGGATCCCGAGAGGCCGCTGGCCAGGCTGCTCCCAGCCGAGGGCGTCGAGGCTCCTGAGCCCACACAGCCCGCCGAGGCTCCCCACACGGATTCCACCGAGGCTCCCCACACGGACACCACCGAGGCTCGCCGGACGGACACCACCGAGGCTCCCCGGAGCGACCTTGCGGAGGCCCCCCATAGTGACTGCCGCGGACCCCCGCGGTGGCGGTGGCGGCAGCGGTGGCTTCAGACCCTGGGCTGCGAAGTCCAGAGGAGCAACCCCCCGGGGGAGCCAGAGAAAGGGGCGCCCAGCGGGGGGCCCGAGGGCTGCTCTGCAACCGTGGGGGCCGCCACCACCACCATCTCCTTGGCCAGTGCCATCGCCGCAGCCAGCGCCATTTGCGAGGCCAGCGCTATCTCCGAGGCCCCCTCCCAGGGCTGCCCCTTCTCCGAGGGCTGCCCCGAAGGCTGCCCCTTCCCCGAGGGCAGCGCCATTTGCGAGGCTGGCGCTATCTCCGAGGCCCCCTCCCAGGGCTGCCCCTTCTCCGAGGGCTGCCCCGAAGGCTGCCCCTTCCCCGAGGGCAGCGCCATTTGCGAGGCTGGCGCTATCTCCGAGGCCCCCTCCCAGGGCTGCCCCTTCTCCGAGGGCTGCCCCGAAGGCTGCCCCTTCCCCGAGGGCAGCGCCATTTGCGAGGCCGGCGCTATCTCCGAGGCCCCCTCCCAGGGCTGCTCCTTCTCCGAGGGCTGCCCCGAAGGCTGCCCCTTCCCCGAGGGCAGCGCCATTTGCGAGGCTGGCGCTATCTCCGAGGGCTGCCCTTTCCCCGAGGCCACTGCTGCCCCTGGTGGTGCCTCGAAGGCACCGGCTTCTGAGCCGGGCCCTCGGGCCTGCGGCCTGTGCGCTGGCTGCCAGGCCCAAGAGGACTGTGGGGCCTGCTGGATTTGTGCCCGTGAGGGGAAGCCAGACCTCAAACGGCGCTGGCGGTGCCTGACCAGGCGCTGCCTCCAGAAGCCCTGGAAGAAGAGATCCAGAGGCTCTGGGGCGAGGAAGCCCCCCAGCCGGCACCGCCGGCCCCCCCCCACCCCTCCCCGAGCCCCCGCGACCCCTCCCCCGGCCTCAGCGGGCCCTCCCGAGGCTCGAGCTGGCAGCCCGGTGGGCACCGAGGATCCCCACTACCGCCGAGCGCGCCTCAATCGCCGATGCGGGACCTGTGCAGCCTGCCTGCGCCTGCTGGACTGTGGGGAGTGTGACTTCTGCCTAGACAAGCCCAAGTTTGGGGGCTGTAACCAGAAACGCCAGAAGTGTCGCTGGAGACAGTGTTTAAGTTTTGCTGTTAAGCGACTGCTGCCAGCCTTGAGAGGCAGCTTCTCCGCCGGGAGGCCTACTAGGCGCCAGCCGCCTCGCCGCGGGAAGGGCGCTTTTGGTAACCGGACCTTCTGTCCTGGCTGGTTCAAATACAGGGGCCGCCAGAGCCAGAGACTGGTAACTGAGACTCTGAGCAGGAGGCCTAGGCACAAGCAGCAACCTGTGCCAAAGGAGGAGTTGGATACTGACTGTATGCCGCCGCAGGAGACTAACTTGGTGGCCATGCAAGGGGATGAGAGCCTCCCAGTGTTTGGGGCCAGTACCAAGCCAGAGACCTCTCCTGCCCATTCCCCACCCCACGATGACCTCCAGGAACATGAATCTACAGGACATGAGGTGTTCAGTGCATCACCTCAGCTGAAGCAGGAGGTGAGGAACTTTGGGTCCCAGGCTCCTGAAGCTACCTTGTCACCCCCTGTTGGTTTCCTTCCTGACCTGTCTAGCAAGGAAGCTAATGGAGCCTATCCAGAGCAGTCTGTGAAAGAGGAGGAAGACTTGGGAGAGGAAGTCGCAGGCACCCCTGTGATCATGGAGATCTATAGTCTGGGCAAGGCTGCCCCAACAGCAGCAGGACTCTTTGGAACCCTGGACAGTGTATTACAGGAGTTTCTAATGGAACTAAATGAGCTGCCCTTGCCTGCCCACTGGGAAGTGCTGCCAACAAGGGGACCAGACCTCTGCCTCATCCAGCGATCCATCTTCTCCACTGTGGCTGCTGCAGTTATCCATATCCAACCAGGCCTGTATTTCCGTGTAGTGGTACGGGATGTCCCAGTGCCACCCAACCATGAGCTCTATTCTGCCCACCCATTACGACTCACCACTGTGGATGAGGTGATAGAGCTCATCTGCAACCTAGAAGCCTACCGCCTGTGCCCTGGTTGGCCTGATGGCTGGCAACAAGGCCAGCGCTCTCCTGGCTGTGATGTTTTGGTCTATGAGGGTCGCTGCCAGTACTGCTGGGGGAGGAAGCAGTAACTGAGCACCCTTTTACCCTGCATTTTCCTTGGGTCCCTATGCACTGAGTTGACCCAAGGGCCCGTGTACCCTACCTCTTTCCCCTATGTTGTGTAGGAGAGTCTGTCGATCTGCACTGGAAAGGCTGGGGTGACGGCAAACAGTCCCTCTACCAGCCTCCCCCTAAGAGCCAGCACTTACCCATCTTCTACCTCACCCCTTTCTCACTATGGACTGCTCTGAGGGTCCCCACTTGATTCTCTTGCCCTTCCATGATCTACTCCATAGGAGTAGAGAAACCTATCTCCCCTCCATGTTCTCCCCTCCCCCCCAAACATACACAAACCATATTCCTCCTTTCTCTGGCTCCTCAGGGATGTGGGCTGGTTCCGCAGAGGGGAGTGAGGAATCAAGGGTGTCTCTAATCAGAATTTGCTGGGGGTCATGTAGGCTTGGCCCTGGCTTTAGAAGTTTGATTCTAGAAGAGAGGCCATTCTGCAATAATTACTAAAGTTGCTAGAACAGATGGAGAGGGAGGAGCAAGGGAAAAGGGATGCCTTCTTCCACTCATTCCTCTGGTGTACCTTCACCCCATCCCTGCCCAAAGAGGCTATGTTGGAGATAAGCAAAATGAATCATTTTTTAAAATTTTTTTATGTATCAGTATCACTGTGTAGCTAGCTGTGCGCCAACCCTATTTTGCTATGTTTACCTTTTATGTTTCTTTAAAAAAAAACTTCCTCCCAATTCACAGACCATTTCCAAGTTTTAAAAGGCATAAAGGCTGAAAAGCAGAAAACCCTTTATAACACAGGTCCCACCCCAAGCTAGAACCCCTTACTAACCAAGCCAGGGTGTTTTATGTAGCCATAGTTTTGCAAATATATTTCAAGTCCCCTTCCAGTGTATGGTCTACTAACAGACCAGGGACCATAAGTCAGATAGGAAAGATTTTAAGATAAAATTGCAAGTATATAACATGGAAATCCCTCAATCACAAAGAGGTATGATTTCCTATATATTCCAGTTGTGATAGTGGGAAAGGGTGCAATTCCAGGTGTATGTACCTAAGGGTATATCCTAGTTGGGATACCTCCCACATTTCCTCCTTGCTGTAACTGTGGTTCACTGTTGGTTTATTTCACCTTCACAGTGTAATATTGATTGATCCTTTGACCAGTTGCTGCTGCCATCTGCTGCTGATAGTGTTTATTCCTCAAAGGGGAAGCATTCTTTTGTGAAACTGCCCAATCAACATTCCTGGGGCTAATCAACATATTTTCAGCTCTTCTGTTAGGCGCACAGCCATGCCCAACTGGCACACCAAAGAGATTCTCAGGTTTGTCAGGACTTATTGTTCAACCACATTCTCCACGCAACTGGAAGTTCCCCACTTGCCTTCAACTCCTGTCATGTTCTTGACAGGTAAGTCCCAACCCATGCAGATTACACTGAAGCTTACTAAACTGCAAGGAGACCTTTAATTACACTGGAAGGAGGTAGGGTAGACCTAGTAAGCTTTGCCCTATATTTTTGCCATGATATTGAGCTCTTCCTTTCCCATATATATGTATTTCCTCAATCCTGGAAATAATAGACAGTGGGAAATACTCTGGGGCCAAATGGATTCATCCCAGAATTTTGCATTGTAAGTTGTATGTCTTGTTGAATGTCATGTTCACTAATTTTTTTTTTACCAGGTTTCAAGCTATTTGTCAGATGTAAAATTTGACCTGCTTTTTAAAAATGAGTTAAAGACATCCATAGTTCTCCCTCAGACAGCTCTCTTTAATTAACATTAACACAAAAATCTGAGCTAACTCATGCCAAAAGAATATGGTCTGCAGAGACCTAACTGGGTTTGCTACAAGGAGATTCTGAATGATTAATTTGATACAACTCTGGATTCCTTCACCTCCCTTCAAATCAGTGGCTGTCTACCTAGTATATAAGGGAGCTGATTATTAAGTCTTTGTTTGCCTTTTATAACAAATCCAAAAGCTACAATGGAATTATTTAGCGTAAATGAAGATTTATGGAAATGTAAGATGGAAAACTAAATTAAATCGGGAAGCAAGGATGCTAGTCTTGTTACTTCCATTGGCTTGTTATGTTGATCCAAGTCACTTTACTCATCCTTAAAGTGGGATGATGTAATGAAATTCAAAGGATTATTGGTGATTAATGATGGAATTAAATAGATTCCTTCAAAAGACTTTGGTATTCCCAAACATGCTATACTATTCAGTCAAATACAACATTAGCAGAATATAGAATCATCAGCAATGCCACATTAAGTTTAGAAGAGCCATGTATCAACTGTCTAAACAAATTTTTTTTTTTAACAGTTTGGCAGTGTATTCATGCTATTTTCTTCCAGGCAATCAGAATATTGATAATGACCAGAGTAGAAACAAAGGCATTTCCTCAAACAGAACCCTACTTTTGGTATGACTGAGTCCAATCAAAAAGTATGCCTGCTTAAAATTATCTTTCCCTGGACCTGCCAGGGTATCTGGAATATTCACTAAGAGAGTTGTCATTGTGTCTCCTAAAGTGCAAATGTATTATTTGAAAAGGGATAGATAGCATATTAACGTTGGCAACTACAATGATACCTGTAAACTTTTCAAACTAGCTTACAAAACTAGTTAAAACAGAAAGCAGCTGAACATGGAGAATGAAACACAGAAGAGGTCAATTTTGACATGAGGACTCTACAAGGGTAAAGGAGGGCAAACTGGACCTTTTTGGTCAGCCAGGGAGTAGTATAAGAGCCATGCGCTCCTTTCAGAAAAGAGGAAGAAGAACCAGCAAGAGAGAAAAAAGAAGATATAGTTAAAGCAAAATTTTCCTATTTAGTTTTGCACTGTTGATCACTGAGTCTGTTCTTGATAGAGCTGATTAATAACTGCATGAGAATAAATGAGGACAAGGTCAGAGTTGCATTCTTTTGCATGGACCAAGTGCAGAGCTGAAACTGGAGCTAAGCAAAAGGGGTTAGGCCCCCTGGTGCTGAAATCATGTTTGGGGCAGGCGGAAGGGAAGAACACTACAGGTTCCTAGCAGATTAGTCCCAGAATAAGGAGCAGGGTGGGGTGGGACCTGTTAGAGAGGCTGTGCTTCTCTATACCAGGTGCAATCATGGGTGGAGAGGCAACTTTGGGCAACCCAAGGTTCCCAAGGTTGAGTATCAGGTGGAGGCATAGAATCCCCTCTCCCCCAACTGAGGGGACCTTTCAGAGATTTCTCATTATGTTCTGCTCAGGGAAAAGGGACAGAATTGTCCTATGTGTAACAGGTGGAATGAAAGTAGAGGTTATGGGAATTAAAGAGACTGGTAAATTGGGAGGCCAGATGTTTGAAGGGACATCAGTGGTCATAAGTTATCTGTTGCCCTCTCATGTATGATCTCTATGCACATGCATTTTACTTATGTACATTTATGCAGATGCTTATCCTAGGTTGATGGAACAAATGTATTGAGATTATCTCCAGTTTATCCTCTGTATATCTTATTTGTACATAGTTTTTTTTTTCATGTTGTCTCCTCCATTAGACTGAGCTCCTTGAAAGCAGGCACTGTTTTTGCCTTTCTTTGTATCCCCAGCTTTTAGAACAGTGTAGGTGCTCAATAAATACTTCTTGAATTGATTTGACTTGACTTTTCTTCTGCTGTTTCATGAAATTATTTTGCTGTGGACTGAGTATGTCATCTGTTTGACTAAAGGAAAAAGTAAGCACATAACACATTGGTAGGTGCTCAGGAGCTATGAATTTGAGTCTTCATGGATTCATAGACTGTCATGAACCTGAGGTTGCTATTTTGGGGACCCCTTTGGGGTCATACCCCAAGTACTACAAGTAAATGAAAAATAACTTAAGGAAGGATAAATCAACAATCACTACTAGATCAACAAAAGCCTATAGAAAGTGTCACCTGAGCTGAGCCCTGAAGGAAGCTAAGACTTCTGAGGGGAAGATTAGGTTATACTATATCCCAGGTATGGGGAACAACCTGTGGCAGAGCAGTAGTAATATAAGGAATGCCAGGTTCAAGCAACTGCAAACAGGCAAGTTTGTCAGGAATTAGAGTGAATGAAGGGAGGAATGTGAAATAAGTCTGCAAGGGTGTGCTGGAGCTAGATTGTGAAGGGCTTTAAATGTTATGCTGTGATCAACCTTAGAGGCCTATCAGCCCTTAGACTCGGGAGGCTAGGTAGGTCACTGTTCTAAGGAGGTATGGGCAAAGGGGAATCAAGCATGCCTGAAGTGGTGATACCATATCAAGGCAGATAAACTGAGGAACCATGAGCAAGAAAATGAGCACCAAGCTTTTCACCCTGACCTATGAAATTCTATTCATTCATTCCACACTAATAAAAACAACTTGTGTGGCAGATTTCCATTTATTCCACAAATGTGTGCTATTGATCTCATTCCACATGGTGGATACTTGTGTCTTACTCCAGAACTTGTCTGTTCTTTTGCCCCAAAAGAAACTTCTTCATTGCTTGGATCGGAAGGATTTCAAGGTAACTTTAAATTCCTGACAATTGAGGAAAGGCAGAGGATCTAGTATGTCACTCCGCCCTTATAACTTCTGCATCCTCAGAAGAGTCATCATCAAGCTGGATTGGTAGACACCTGGTGCAGGAAAAAGGCACTCAGCCCTGGGTAACAGACATCACTGATGGCAAGGAAAGACGGAGTCAGCAATGCAGGAAATGGCTGACTTTGGGGGAGACACTAAGCTCTGTCTTCTGTTCTATTCTGCTGTTTGTAAAGGCAATATGCCCTCTTTTTATAAAGGAGGCCATTTAAAAAACAAAACAAAACATACAAACTCTTCAATAAAGACATTCTTAAGTGAAAAAAAAATAGGCTGAGGATAAATGCTAAGTAATACTGTCAGTAATATCACACACCAAAAAAAAAATTATCACAAAAGATGGGAAGCAAATGGTTATTAATGTAGAATCATTTCAAAATCAGCTGTTTCTATGTAGTCAGACTATAAACTTAGAGCAAAAGTCAAAATCGACACCAATAACAGAAGGATAAACACAAAAAGACAGTATGTAAGCAATTCCAAGTTCTAACTTGACCTAATCAGATAAGCTATTAATCCTGAAAAATAGGAAAGGCATAAAGGAAAAGATTTGAACAGAGACAATAACCATTTCCTACAGAAGTTTAACTGATAGAAAGCAGTTGCCATAATGAAGAAGTCAAAAAAATCCCCAAATTGCCTCAGCAAGTTAATACCTTGATTACCAAACAGAGAAACTTGGCAACGCAAAGGCAACACAAATTTGAGAATAAAAATGTGTTTATAAACCCAAAAAGCTATTGGGTTTATGAAGCATACATAAGAAATATTTATTTTGGAATCTACATAATTTTTAAAGCATTGGTTTTCAATATATTTGAGGGGAAGCTCTAAGTGGGGAACCAAGGAAAGGATCAGTTTATTGGCCAAAAAGTGATCAAGAAATATCAGTAACTGCTGATCCATATGCCTACTTTATTATCTCTATAAAATCTTTATGAAAGCTGTCTGTATGTACATCAAAAGGTATCCTTGATGAAAAATGTGAGGAAGGAATGAAAGGAATAGAAAGAAAGGTTTCCAAAAAGTTTTTATACAACAGACCACATCCTCACAATCTCCCAAATAGCTAAAAATAGTAAAGAGAATGAAAGATCCTACTGTGTTAACAATTAGGAAAAGAGTATTTAACTTGACAGAGAAAGAGGACATTTAATGCAAAAGATACTTTTTATAGGAGAATAATAAATGCTCTATTTTGCTCACATTTTGGGTTTTTTTTTTCATCACTTACAAACAAATAACCAATGGGCTCTTGTATTCTCAGGTCTTCTCCAAGGTCACAATGGCTAAACCCAGCTTAAACCCAAGTTCTCTAAATACAACCCTGAGATTATGTTTGCAAAAAGCATTTTCCTCGTGCATGGGAGATGCCCCCTTATAGATTACAAATGAATTCTTACAGATGATGATGGCTTCCAGATATCCTTATATGGATACTATTGTGTGGATTGCTTTTCAAGCCCCAGAGTACAATATCTTCTCAACAAAATACGTTACCACTCAAAACATATAGACCTAACAATTGATAGAGTAAAAAAATACTTAGGGGAGGAATTGCATAGGCAAACAGATTGGCAGTCCACTGAGGTAAGAGGGCAATTAGTAAATAAATCTTGCACAGGGACTACAGATGAAAGAGCTGAGCCTAACAGCTCTTTTTAAATTTAAAAAAACAGACATTTAAAAGTGGATTGTACTGCAGTTGGGAAACAGCATGGCTCTTTAACAATCCAAAGCAGCTACCTGACACAAAAGTCTCATCTTTTTAATACTTTCCCTTTAATACTTCTTCAAAGAGATTCTTCAAAAAATGTCATAATACACCAAACCCCCAAATGCCATAATCTCCAAGGAATCAAAATTGCAAAATGTCCCATCAACAGCATGTAGGCTACAACATTTAATTGAAGGTGGCCTGCACACACAAAGTAACATAGAAGATACTCCTGGAATTTATAATCAGAAAAAGAGGTGGAGATAGTCATACGTTGAGAAAAAGGGACACCAGAAAGACATCCTCATTGCTGCACTGGTACCCATGTAATGTCAAAAGATCATGGAAGGCTTCCAACATCCTAAGAGGATTTATGGGATGACACGAATAAGAATTCTACAAAACTATAAGGGATGGATGACAAAGTAGAATATTAGAAGGAATACTCACATTGATGAAATCACAAATACACTGAAACATTGAAGCAACTATCTACAAAAACCAAGCCTCAATCATATCAAAGTTTTTAAAATATGGAAGAGTCAGGCAAAAGAAAAATGGGAAGAAAAAACACAAATTGAAAATAAAAGAATGGCAAGCAACAAAAGTGTTGATAGAGATTCAGAGTGGCAATAAGCAGAACCAATGACAGCAGTGAGAAGTGACAGTGGAGAAGCAGTCTGCCACAAGGAGCCAGAAGAAAAATTAGAACAGCCTTGTAGCTTAAGGTCAAACAGTACCTCAGTAGCTCCTGACCGGATATTCATCTTTGTACCTCACAGAGAACACACTGACCACTTAACAGCTTTGAAGCCTGGGGCACATTCAGGGCAAAAAGCCCTACGTATCTCTGCAGCTCCTTCTCGACCAATAATTGTAAGTCAATAGACTTACAATTGTAAGTCAATAGACTTACAATTAAATTGTAGAATAATTTTGTAGTTAGAGAGAGATACAAAAGAACAAGGTAAGTACTTTCCTTAGTGAGAGTAAGGTAGGTTCTACTTCAACAATCTCTGAATTATAATACAATACAGTAATTGCTGTTCATAATAAAAGCCCTGAGTCATTAAGAAAAGATTGTTTTCAGTGTATGCTGTTTTACTAAGGCAGAGGAGACATTTTTAAAAGATTTCCAACCAAAACAGTTTTTAAAATGTCAACACTTGAAGCGATAAGTTTCTGTTACCTACAAAGTTCCCTTATTTGAAATACCTCAATGATACCAGATAAATGAAGTCTCACTAATGCCTTCATTTTAAGTCTTCACTCTGGTGACTCAGTAGAAAGAATGCTGAGCCTGGGAGCGAGAAAGACCTGAGTTCAAATCCAGTCTCAGATACTTACTCACTATATGACCCTGGAAAAGTCCCTTAACTTCTGTCTCATTTTCCTTATCTGTAAAATGGGGATAATAGCACCTATCTTCTAAAGTTGTTGTATAGTAGTAGCAAAAGACCTGGCATGAGAGCTGGGATTTCATTGGAATAAGGAACTCCTAACTGAAGAAACTCCCTCCACCAATGCAGTATGACACCTTATCTATAATTTATAGTCTTGGTTGTCTAGTTAAGCAATTTAGTCTCACAATTAGTATGTGTCAGAGGCATATCTTGAACCCAGGTCTTCTTCTGTATTTGACTTTGAGCTGTTTGATATTTTATCAGTGACTTGAATAAAAGCATAGGTGGCATGCTTATTAAACCTGCCAATGACATAAAGCTGGGAGGGATAGCCAGCACACTAGATGATAAAGTCAAAATCCAAAGGCTCTTCAATGGTTTAGAACACTGGTCTGAATCTAATAAGATGAAAATCAGTAGGGATAAATGTATATATAGTCTTATATTTGAATACAAACAAGTTAACAAGTGGTGAGCAGTTGTTCTAAAAAAGATTTGGAGATGATAGTTCTGCTCTACTCTTCCCTCATCAGACTTCATCTAGAGTATTGTGTCCAGATCTAAAGTTGAAGAACACTAATAAGCTGGAGAGCATCCAGTGAAAGTCAACCAGGAAGATGAAGGGCCTTGGCTTGGTGATATATGATTATCAGTTGAAAGTTCTTACCTTGTTTAGCCTGGAGAAGAGAAGTCTTAGGGGCACATGGTAGTTGTGTTCAGTTATGTGAAAAGCTGTTGCATGGAGGAGGAGTTAGACTTGTTCTTTCTGTCCCCAGAAAACAGAACCAGAAGCAGTGGGTAGAAGTTGCAAAGAGGTAAATCTAGGCTCAGTGTCAGGAAAAACAGAGCTATCCAAAAGTGGAGTGGTTTGCCTCAAAAGGTAATGATGGTTTCTCTCTTCTTGGGAGTCTTCAAGTAGAGACTGGATTGCGCTTATTGCACAAAAATTATAGTAGCGAATCTTTCGGTACATGACTTCTACTAAATGGTCGTGGCAGTCCCTTCCAACTCTCAGATTCTGTGATCCTGTGATTCTGAACTTTTATGCCAGCCCTGTATCTACTGAGCCCTACCACCTCTCTGTAGAAATAAGGGACATTTAGATAGCGTTCTAAGATTTGTAAAGTGCTTCATATGTATTACCTGGTTTAATTGTCATAGCCCAGTAAAGTAGTTATTATCCTCATTTTGCAGATGAGAAACTGAGGTTGAGAGATAAAGTGATTTACCCATGGTCATATAAGAAATTAGAGGTAGGATTTAAACCCATTTATCCCCAAGTCCTGTGCTTTTATCAGTATACAAAGACATGTAACATATCATCTTTACAGCAAAGTCACCTTATTAAGCCTATTTTATTTAGGTTGATTTGGGGCTGGAATTATAGTAAACATGGTTTATTAGGAATCATTCAACAACCATTGATTGAATTGTTAAAGCTTTCTCAGTCTCTACTAATCCTCTTTTGTTAGCAAATAATGGTAGTGGTGGTGGTCCTTCATTCTCAAAGAGGCCTAATGATGCAAACCTGTAAATCATTAAGCTTATGCTGCAGGAATATCAAAAAGCAAAACCTAGGCAAAATCCTACTGTGCCAAACACCATTACAAATAAAGCATAAATTCATTGAGGTCAAGGACTGTTTTACTCTTTATTCCTAATGCCTACCAAACACAGTACCTTAATAAATGGAAGTTCTTAATAAAAAGCTGCTGTTGAATCATTTTGTAAATGTTCTCTAATCTTTAACATCTATCTTTGTTGTCTCAAGACTGTATTTAAAGCCCCCAATGCAAAACCTACTTCTCTACACCCGCACCCCACCTTCAAAATTAACTGGCTATTCCATAATTATTATTTATGAAATAAAAATAAACATTAAAAATAGTATGGAAATCCTTGACTCTTGTGAACTCAAAGTGGATTAGGAAATCAGATACTTGGGTCTGGGTCCTGATTCTACCAGTTATTGTGACCTTGGATATGTCATTTAATCTCTATGCCTCAGTTTCCTCATCTGGAAAACAGCATTAGTGCCTATACAACCTATTTCACATAATCATTTTGAAGATCAAATTAGAATTATAAAATGCTATGCAAATGTGTAATATCTTGTTATTTCTAATAATAATTTTATTTCTAATATATATATTAGATATAGATAGATAGATAGATATTAGATATATATATATATATATATAATATTAGTCCTAATATTAGAAATATATTAGAATATATTTCTAATAAAAATTTCTATATATATATTTTCTATATATATATTCTAATTTCTATTAGATATAGAATTCTATTAGATATAGAATATAGAATATATATATATTCTAATTTCTATATATATTAGATATATATATAATATTAGTCCTAATATTAGAAATATATTAGAATATATTTCTAATAATAATTTCTAATAATAATTTTAGAATTCATGCCCTTAAATGAATCATTTACCAGAATTCTGTCCCTGATTTTCTTCAGTAATGAAAAAAAGATAACCTATTTTAACTTCTTAGGAGAAATATTTCTTCTACAGTTGAAATGATTTGGGATTTTACTTCTATCAAGGTAGATGAAAGTTTTCCATGCCTTACTATATGGTATTCATTTTTAGCTGTGGTTAAAAACATCTTCAGTTTTTGGCTCACCTTCTGATGATATATCTGAATTTAGTTAGGCTGATCCTTGGAGGACAGACATAGTCTGTCTCTGGGTCCATGTTTGAAAACTTCTAGTAGAATTCAATCTCCTTGAGAGCAGGAACCATCTCACTTTTGCATTGCTATTCCCATCATCTAGAATAATGCCTGGCACATAGTAACTACAAAATGAATTCTGATTGATCAGTGGGACATGCCCAGAGATTCGGTTTACCTTTGAGAACCCATGGTACCTCCAAATACAATGAGGCATTGGAGGGAGACAGGACAATTTGAGAAACCACTAATATAAATTATTAGCATGTAGTATTCAATATATTAAGTGTAATATACGTATCCCTACAATAATTATAATAGCCTACACAGAAGGCTCTAATTCTCCATAATTACTGCTTACTTAGAAATGGACTTGTACTTCAAGCTATACTTAAAAATCAGTTCAAAGTAGACTCTCTACATTTGCCAGCACTGTGAAATTATTTACTCATCTAAAGATATTATTCATGTGCACTGGCAATGGCATAAATTCTAACAGCTTTGTACAGCTACACAGATTACTCCAAGCATAAATCTTATGGAGGAAACAAGAAAATCGTGCAGAAGAATACAATCAGTTCTCAGTTATATATGAGTATCATATCAGTAATTGCTCAATGTTATGTTTCCTGAAAGCCACTACCCTATTTAAATACTGTAGATATAATAGCACGTAGTATAATAGAAGACTTATAGTCAAATAACCTTAGTCAAGAGTCAAATCTCAATCCTGGTTCTGACTAACTATATGATGATAGACTCAACCTCTCTAAGTCTATTTCCTCATCTATAAAATGGTTTTATAGTTGACACCTAGTACCTAATATGAAATTTGTGTCATCTTTCAAATCCCTCTATTTGTATTCAAAGAAATCCTTTCAGACCCAAACATTTTAGTCAGATAAATACATATGTATGTACACACATACACACACATACACACGTATATATAAAACGTACCCTGTGCAAAGCATTCACTGTGCTGTGAACTGTGACAGATGCTAAAAAATAAACTCTAGCCTTTCAGTATGTTAACAATGAGATACATAAATACTCAGAAGAGACAAAAAATATAAAAGATTATAATCTGGTTGCCCTTAGAAAGTTGAGAAAACCAACTTTATGGGGGCTGAGAGAATAATCTGTTTCTACCATGAAATGGGACCAGAAAGCAAAAGAGTAGGAAGAGGAAACGTGAAAGGTTTCCTAACTCTTCCATAGTAGTGCTTCATTATTTTATTCAAAGTGAATTCTCAAAACATCAGATATAACCTACATACTAATATAAGTAGAAAAACACATGGCAACAACAGATAAGGTGATGTTTTACATTTCTATAAGGCTTTATGAGTTATAAAGTTCTTTCATATAGTCTCTCATTTAAAGTTTATGTAACAAGGACTATATGCCCCCAGTTTATGTGTGGGGGCCCTTCCCTCCCCAGAGAACTTCTGTGCCAAAGCACAAGAAGTTATGGTTTTTGCACTCTACAATTCAGACAAATTGTTCTAGTCTCAGTTTCTGGGAATGAGTTATGTGCATCACTCTATGGATTCATTTCTTAATCCATAAGAAAACATCATAAACCTTCAAAAACTATTACCATAGTCTTTTTTTACCTCCTGATGTTGATAGTTATTAATTTCCTCCCCCCGCCAAAAAAAATTACATACATAAATGGTAAATTGGGAAGTTGAAGTGAATTTTAAAATGTTTCCCTTCAGTTCAAGTAACTAAGATACCAAACTGTTACTTTTCTCTTTAATATCTCAGGTTTCCTTCAGCACCCTTCCCAAGTTTCTACCTGAGAGGTTTATCAGTATTGGGTAGAGGTGACATAAAATGGAGATGGGTTTTCTATAGAATGATAAAACTAGTCTAGACAATAAAGAATGATTTATGAGATCACAGAATTTCAGAACTGCAAGTAAAGCATCTCATTTGGGATCACTCCCCCAAGTTACCCTCACAGATTGAGTTCCCCAGGGGAAGGATAACCACTACTCTCCTCAGAGCTCTAAAGCCAAAGTATCTAGGTTTCTAGAAATGTAGCTCACAAACCCCCACCAACGTGCTTCCCTTAAAAATGTTGTTCAGTCATTTTTCAGTTGTGTCTAACTCTTTGTGACACCATTTGGGGTTTTCTTGACAAAAATACTGGAGTGATTTGCCATTTCCTTCTCCAGCTTATTTTATAGAAAAGAAAATTGAGGCAAACAGGGTTAAGGGATTTGACTTGAAAATGATTATTCCTGACACTAAGCCAGGTACTCTATCTACTGTGCCACATAGCTGCCCCATTAAAAATGAGCCAGACAGTTATATTTTTAGTATTTACTGAGGTGTGCTATATTAAGGGCAGCTGGCATAAAACATTCCTCCCCAAAAGTCTGGGATATACTTTCCCACAAAGAGACACAGAGTCCATAGAAGGTATTCCAACTTAAGAGTACAATAGTAGTGAGGCATATATGTGGTATATGCATGTGACTAAAAGTTAAATCACACAACTCCTTGCTCTTTATGGCCTAGAATTCTTTTCCTGAGTCTCCAACTGGCATTTTTCTCTGGTACAAAGGGTCATGCTACTCAAAGCAGCTATCTTTCTATATCTGTATTTGTTCATGTTTGTCCTTAGTATGTCTCTCTTTGCTCTGGACTGGATGTGTTGCCTTCTCCTGATTCAGACTACTTAATAACAGTGTCACTATTAAAATTAAGGCAAACTGAGACACAAAGTTCCAAGCATGTTTAATTTATCAGCAAGGCTAGCAATTATCAATAAAAGAAGGTCTCTCAACAAGTCAGTCTGTCAAAAGACCATAAGGCAGGCCTTACTGGCCTTCATGTAGCATAAAACAATATGATTGGTCATAAAGTCTAAAGTATCTTAGATGATGGAAAACAGTATGATTGGATGGAAGTCAAGAATACAGAGCTAGCAACCCTGTCTTCTGTCTTATTGCTAAGGAAAGACAGCTCATTGCAGTATTCACTGGTATAGTTAGTTAGTGTCACAGTGATAACAGTCCAGAATTTCCCAAAGAACAGCTAGCATTGTGAAATAACAGACTTTTTGGCACCCACCTGCATCTTGCAAGGCATGTTAGGAAGAGTATGGATCTCTCTTAATTGTACATAGGCAGTAAGATAGTGTAGAGACCATTTATTTCTTTGAATTAAGATGAATTATGAGGCACCAGCTCAGAGAGGAAAGTTGAGCTTCTCAGCTTGACTCAGAGACAAAGAAACAAGGCTTGGGCAATTTTACAACATGTTGTGGGTAATACACAACAGAATCAATTGCAAAATGAAATCAAAACAATTTGATTTTCTCAATAGTAACTTTGGATGGGGGAATGTTATACTGAAATAAAGAAATTGTCTTATCCACACAATTTATTTAGCTGTGCATGCAGTTGCAAACAAACTGTGTTCAAGGCCAAGAACCCAATTAGTTTCTACCCAATTAATATATGATTTGGAGGAAGTGAAAAACAAGAAAAATAGGATGAAGTGATTATAACACTCAGGTTTCTTATTGGTAGAGGACAGCAGGAGATGATCAGGTGAGGTGTAAGGGAGTATTCTTGTGTTCAGGTGAGAGTAGGGAGAGGAGTAACTTTTTGACTTAAAAATCAGGACTTACAAATTGACTTACAAACAGCTGAAATTTAGCTTCACAAAATGGTGGTGAAAAAGCAAAATGGAATGACTTATGCTATTTTTAATATTACATTTCCCCCTTTGAAAATAGGGTTCTCAACCTTCATGATCACTTATTTAAATGCCTTGTTAAGGATTTCTGATAAAATGATAGTCTAAAGGCATCAAAGGAGTGGGGTGAGAGGCACAAAGACTCTAAACAGAGACATAATCTCCTATATCACCTAAAGAGACAAACTTTGTTAAAAAGACTCTGTAGGTAAACTAAGTCAGACTACAGAACAAACTACTTAACTCACCATGGACTAATTTTGAGAGAGAAGATTTACATAACACCAAGGTAACCAAGAACATTCTTTATCAGAGAAAGTCTTTCATACAATTAACTAAGGTAATAAATCATTTTGGGGAGCTTCAAATTTCCCTGTTGCTTCTACCTAAGGAATGTCAAACAGTTACCGTTATTATTCCATAAGCCAAGTTTTGGTCAAATGAGATTAATGAAGCAGAAAATAAGCTTTCAGTTGACAAAAAGTTTCAGGAAGAATAACACTGATCCCCAAAAAATAAATAAAAAGAACTGGGCCATACTTTTCTTCCAGGCAGACATAAACACCATGAAACCAAAAGCCAAAGTAATACAATAATGATCATCAAAAAATCCTGATAATTGAGTAACCCACTGCCAAAGTCCATTCAATCAATACATTTCATCTTTAGTCCCAGATGCTCCAAGTAATCAGTCATCTGGTCCCTGGAAATATCTTTCTTTGGACATTCTAGAATAGGCTTCATTCTCAGAACAGTTCTGAAAGGGGCTCTTCTTCAACAGATTTGTTTCTCTGGTCCCAAGGCACTCATAGAGATTCCTAGATAATTTTTCTAAAATCTGCAAATAACAGGACTCAATTCAATTTAGTACAGCCTCCTAAATTTGGTTTTTCAATAACTAATTCATGATGAACTAGATGAAAACCAGCTCAAGCCTATGTTCTAATCTTGTTAACAACAGATCTATAAGAGTGCCTGTAATTCACCTGAAACTTCAAAGAATTTAAGCTTTTACATGTCATTTGCTATTTCTATTTTGACCCAAACCCTATACTTGATATGGACACTGCCATCAACAGACTGAAGGAAGGATCTTAAAAGAAAAAAAAGAAAACCATGAGGGAATTCACTTTCAGTGCAATTTTATATGTAAAATCCTTATCCAATTTTGAGAACTTATTATTAAAATATACTTAAGGTTTATATATCCCATTAGTAAAAATATTTGGAAAACAATCATATGTGTGGGTATGCTTGTGTCTGTGTCTCTCTGTGTCTGTGGGTATATATCCTAGTTCTTAGAGCACTTTGTTGCTTTCTCAAAATTTACTACTCTAATTAAAAAATGTTTACATTACCTTGTTTTATTTCTCCCCTTATGAGAATAGTATCCCCATATCATCTTGAAAGAATAAGAATTTTCAAGGACCTAGAATGTGGATGATAAACCCCAAAACTCCTATGATATGGAATTAATTATAAATTCAAATTGAAAATAGTAAGATTTTTCATATTTGCATCATATTATAATGATGTTTCAGTATTACTCTATTAATTAATAGATTTAGCATCATATTCACAAACTTCCATTGTTTACTTTCTCTGATTATAGAAATTTGCTATAAAAGGGAAAAAGAAGGAATATACTTATGATAATATCAAGGCAGTCCCTTTAAGGGTATAGACTGACCTGACATAAGCCAGAACAGGGGGAAAACTCCCTTAGCTCTGTCTGATTCCAGGCACAAGTCATATCTAACAGCCAATCATACAGTAAAACTCCACATTATTCACAGGGTATCAAGACCCAGGTTCAGAATTAAGTAGGTTGGGAAAATTTCCTCTTCAAAAAGGAAACAGTACAATGAGGAAACTGAATCAAGAGGATCTTACTTTATCCCATGCTAAGACTGTCCCCCCAAGTTTCCCAGGGATAGACATTGTCTTGTAGAAGTTCTCAGACTGCAGCACACTGTATTTCCCTTAAATGGTGGACTATTAACTTTGTAACAATTTAAATAATCACATCTGGAATCACAAACTAGAATGATATTAAATCAGTCTTAAGTGATTTTACCTTAAATAGCAAGATTTCACTGATCACAATTCAGGGCTTGGAACAATTAACAATGAGCAAATATGAGAACAGTTCAATTATCCTTAATTTCTAAATTAAGAATAGCCACATTCTGGAATTTTTACACATACAGTGAATACCTGATAATTAATTCAAACATCCCAGAAAGTTACTGCCTACTGTAAGATTCCAGACTAATTAATAAATAGTAAAAGGCAAAATAAAATCTCTGAATCTAAAGTGTATTGTTACTAAGTTAGTTCAAAGATGTAACTCACATATGCTATTTATTAATAGATACAATTTCAAAATTTTCATACACAACAGCCAAATAATCTCAAATGAAATTCAAACTTATAATTTCTCCACTGTAGCTGGGAGTTCATACTTCACAATTTTAACACATGTTGGCAGCATTGCTGATATGATCTTATGATCTCAACCAAGCAGAAGGTCCTCAAGGAACTTCCCAAATAAGGATAACTTAAGGGGTCTGTGCAACTTTTCTCCCAATAGTAAATTATCACTTTACGCCCCATTAAACATTTAACAGTTTTCAAACTTTTTTTCTACATTCTTCAACACCTCAATTCATAATTTAACAGCATTTCTGATACAACATGTCCCAGATTTCACAAAATAAGAAAACTTTAGAAATATAATAATAATATACATGATATTGTGTATTAAAAACATGAAACAGTACCAATCAGATATCAATTCATAACTTCCAAATTATCTTACATAAAAAAATTGGAATTTAATAATATTCAATCTAAAAACCCAGCATGAAGTTATCCAATAGGGTGTAATTACATTCAATTAAAGAAATGATAATAATGGTAACAATAGTCAACATTTACGTAATGCTTACCATATGCCAGGCACTGTGCTAAGCACTTCATTGTCAACGTATCATTTCATCCTCACAACAACGTTGGGAGGTGGGTACTATTTTTTTCCCTTTACAAATTTAGTACAAACATTTTTATACAACCATGAATAATTGCAATACCTTTTTGGATCTTAAGAGCTTATCAAATGTATAATCTTTGCCAATTTCCTCAGGTGATCTTGCTTCTAGTCTACCTAAACAATTCATTCTGTTTCATAAGATTTTGTAAGTTCTACTTCAACCTTCCCAAAAAGACATTCCTAATTAGAAGTACCTTCCCACCTTCTATCATTGTGAATATCTATCCCCGTTATCCATAACAAGGTCTGGGCCTGGACAGTGCTTGGAGTGACAGTCCCTCTTCATGGTACCCTCTGCAGTTTTTTTTTTCTTAAATCTCCCTTTCCTTAATTAAATTTCACTTATTTTCAAGTTGCTTTCTGACTTAAGCTTCTTTCTTTTCATGGTCAAGAAAGAATTAGTAGGTAGTTTCCTAAGCAGAGAAAAATTATTTTTAATCATGCTAGGACACTGGTAAATTTCCTTCCGCCACTGTTGGTGAAGCTAACAACCCCAATTATAATTATGATACTCTGTCCTCTGTTTATTTTGTGCCTGTTCCTACCAGTGTTGTGTGTCTTACATTTACACAGGAAGGAAGATCTTAGAGGACAGTTACTGGACTGATGAAGTTCCCTTTCTCTTGTACCAAACTGAGAGCCATATGTAATTAGATGCTTAATTGGTAGGATTCAGTGGTAGATGTTTGAATGCCACATTTATAGCCTTCTAACAAAAAAATCTGGAAAATCTCTGGAATACCTTAAGAATCAATCTTAAACTTCTAAATAAAAATCAACACCACTGCAAGAGAAGTAGCCATTTTCCCTCCATTTTCATGCCTCTTATTAGGCCTTTATAAGACTTTACAGAACAGCCAAGGCTTTACGTATAGAGAATATGGACTGATAGCACAGTGGGAAGGTGCCAGAAGACATGAAACCAAGCTCTTTGAACCTCTAATTTCTTCATTTTTAAAATGAGAAAAACAGCATTTTGTATCACTTTCACAAAGTAGTCATGAGGATTAAAAGAGATAACCAATAGGAAAATGTTTGTAAGAGTTATTACTATTAAGCTAAAGTATAAGGATCAGAATCACAGATTTAGAGTGGGAGGGATCTTAGAGATCATCTATTCCATCCTTCTCATTTTACAGATGAGTAAACAGAGGCTCTGAGAGGTCAACTAGGAAGTAAGTAGAAAGAACTTACTTGAACGTAGTTCCAGCAGACTCATGCTGCCTCTGAAAAATAAAAGAAAGGTTGGCTACTAAACTGACTGTCTCCCTCTTGTTCCCTAGTAAAATTGGATGTCATCAATGCCCAGAATGAAAAACCAACCCCACAATAGTGGAAGCTCTTCTCTTTTTCCTTTTTTTCTTTTTTCTGAGGCAATCAGGGCTAAATGACTTGGCTCCTGATTCCAGAGCCAGTGCTCTATCCACTGAGTTACCTAGCAGAAGCTCTCCTAAAGACAATTTTCATCTTAAGAATTTGTCCAGCCTGCTGTGGGAAAGTAGGGCAAATTTCAGCATTACTGGTCAACATTTACTTCTTGTTTTCCTGAACAAATCTTTGCAGTTTTGCCCCTCCTCTTATGATTCCATATTCTCCAGAAATTCCTAGGGTCTGGTTGTTGTCCATCTTGTTGTACAATCCACACAACTGATAAAGGCACACCATGTGCAGATCAGCTCCAAATACAGGGTGCATATCTTGTCCAAACTTATGATCAGCCATTTGTTCTCTCTTCCTTTCTCTTCTGGGAGCTCAGCCCATATGACACATTTTGTTGTGTTGTTGTACCATTTTGGCGATATAGGCTGCTTCTATCATAGCACAGCAAAAATGTTCATTTCAAAATATGGAAGCAACATTTACGGAAAAATAATATTTCTTCAAATTAAAAAGGTTTTCACATCAACAACAAAGCTAACAAAAACCACATGATTATCTCAATAGATGCAGAAAAAGCTTTTGACAAAATACAACATCCATTCCTACTAAAAACATTGGAGAACGTAGGAATAAAGGGAACTTTCCATAAAATAATAAGCAGTATCTATCTAAAACCTTCAGCAAGCATTATATGCAATGGGGATAAGCTAGATGCATTCCCAATAAGATCAGGGGTGAAACAAGGTTGTCCATTATCACCACTATTATTCAATATGGTACTAGAAATGTTAGCTGTAGCAATTAGACAAGATAAAGATATTCAAGGAATAAGAATAGCCAAAGAAGAAAATAAGTTATCACTCTTTGCAGATGATATGATGATTTACCTAGAGAATCCCAGAGATTCAAGTAAAAAATTACTTGAATTAATAAACAACTTTGGCAAAGTTGCAGGGTACAAAATAAACCCACACAAATCTTCTGCATTCCTATATATTAGCAACAAAGTCCAACAGCAAGAGATAGAAAGAGAAATCCCATTTAAAGCTAGGGTAGACAGTATAAAATACTTAGGAGTCTACCTGCCAAAACAAACCCAGGGATTATATGAACACAATTACAAGACACTTTTTGCACAAATAAAGTCAGATTTAAGTAAGTGGAAAAACATTAGTTGCTCATGGGTAGGCCGTGCTAATATAATAAAAATGACAATTCTACCCAAATTAATATACTTATTTAGTGCCATACCAATTAAACTATCAGACAATTACTTTCTAGAGCTGGATAAAATAATATCAAAATTCATTTGGAAAAACAAAAGGTCCAGAATATCAAAGGGACTAATGAAAAGAAATGCTTGGGAAGGTGGCCTAGCGCTACCAGACCTCAAACTGTACTATAAAGCAGCAATTATCAAAACCACTTGGTATTGGCTAAGAAACAGAGAGGTAGACAAGTGGAATAGACTTGGCACTCAAGATGCAGTAGGCAAGGAATATAGCAACCTTCTGTTTGATAAACCCAAGGACCCCAGCTTCTGGGATAAGAATTCATTGTTTGACAAAAATTGCTGGGAAAACTGGATAACAGTGTGGCGGAAATTAAGCATAGACCCATACCTGACACCGTACACAAGAATAAAGTCCAAATGGGTACATGATTTAGGAATAAAGATTGATACCATGAATAAACTGGAGAAGCAAAGAATAGTGTATTTATCAGATCTATGGAGAAGGGAAGAATTCTTTACTAAAGGAGAGATAGAAAGCATTATGAAATGCATAATGGATAACTTTGATTACATTAAACTGAGAAGTTTTTGCACAACCAAACCCAATGCAACCAAAATCCGGAGGGATGTAGTAAATTGGGAAAGAATTTTTACAGCTAAGCTCGGGGATAAAGGCCTCATTTCTAGAATATATAGAGAACTGACTCATATGTATAATCATACAAGTCATTCCCCAATTGATAAATGGTCAAAGGATATGAACAGGCAATTTTCAGAGGAAGAAATTAAAGATATCTATAATCATATGAAAAAATGCTCTAAATCACTATTGGTTAGAGAGATGCAAATCAAAACAACTCTGAGGTACCATATCCCACCTATAAGATTGGCAAACATGACAGAACAAGAAAATGATAAATGTTGGAGAGGATGTGGGAGAGTTGGAACACTAATTCATTGTTGGTGGAGCTGCGAGCGCATCCAACCATTCTGGAGAGCATTTTGGAACTATGCCCAAAGGGCTACAAAAATGTGCATACCCTTTGACCCAGCAATATCACTACTACGACTATATCCCCAAGAGATCATAAAAATGGGAAAGGGTCCCACATGTACAAAAATATTTATAGCAGCACTCTATGTAGTTGCCAAAAACTGGAAGTCAAGGGGATGTCCATCAATTGGGGAATGGCTGAATAAATTATGGTATATGAATGTAATGGAGTACTATTGTGCCATAAGAAATGATGAACAAGAAGACTTCAGAGAGGCCTGGAAGGACTTATATGACCTGATGCTGAGTGAAAGGAGCAGAACCAGGAGAACTTTATGCACAGCAACAACCACAGTGTGTGAGAGTTTTTTCTGGTAGACTTAGATTTTTGTAATAACACAAGAACTTCTTACAAAAAAAAAAAAAATCCCAATGGTGGATCTCAAGGCAAAATGCCTTCCACACTCAGAGAGAGAAATATGGAAGTCACTCACATAATGTAGCAGATCATGTTTGTGTATGTGTATGTGTTTGTGTATCATGTTCTGGTTTGTTATACGATTTCTTTCATTTATCTTAGTCTGACTACATAGCATGACTATAGTGAAAATATACTCAATAGGAAAGTATATGTAGAATCTATACAGAATTGTATGCAGTCGTGGGGAGGGAGGGGGGTAGTGGGGGTAGGTGGGGGGGATAAAATCGCAATTGTATGACAGTGATTGTTAAACATTAAAAAATAAAAATAAATAAATAAATAAATAAAAAGGTTTTCAAGAAATTTCTAAGAGTTGGCTATCAATTACACAATCTCTGGACATTCATGGAACCTGTGTATGTTGACAAATATACAAATACTTTAGCAAACAATTAATTCAGGTTTGGTTTGGTTTGGTTTTAATAGGGAACTTGGTGAAGAAATTCCCTCAATCAATGCAGAACACTACCTACACTGCAATTTATGGTCTTATGAGTAGCTAGGTCTCACAGTGGGTAGAGTTACAGAATTGGAATTATCTTCCTGAGTTCAAATCTGGCCTCAGAAACTTACTACCTGTGTATAGTTTTCAGAGGAAGAAATTAAAGATATCTATAGTCATATGAAAAAATGCTCTAAATCACTATTGATTAGAGAAATGCAAATCAAAACAACTCTGACATACCACATCACACCTGCCAGATTGGCAAACATGACAGAACAGGAAAATGATAAATGTTGGAGAAGATGTGGGAGAGTTGGAACACTAATTCATTGTTGGTGGAGCTGTGAGCTGATCCAATCATTCTGGAGGGCAATTTGGAGCTATGCCCAAAGGGCTACAAAAATGTGCATACCCTTTGACGCAGCAATATCACTTCTAGGACTGTATCCCCAAGAGATCATAAAAATGGGAAAGGGTCCCACATGTACAAAAATATTTATAGCAGCACTCTTTGTGGTGACCAAAAACTGGAAATCAAGGGGATGCCCATCAATTGGGGAATCGTTGAATAAATTGTGGTATATGAATGTAATGGAATACTATTGTGCTATAGGAAATGGTGAACAGGAAGACTTCAGAGAGGCCTGGAAAGACTTATATGAATGATGCCGAGCAAAAGGAGCAGAACCAGGAGATCTTTGTGCACAGCAATGGCCGCAGTGTGCGAGAGTTTTTTCTGGTAGACTTGGAATTTCATAGCAATGCAAGGACTTAAAAAAATTCCCAATGATCTTTTAAGGCAAAGTGACTTCCACATCCAGAGAAAGAACTATGGAATTCAATCGCAGATTGTAGCAGATCATTTTCTTCTGTATTACGTTTTGGTTTGTTATATGATTTCTCCCATTCATTTTAATTCTTCTATACAACTTGACTATGGTGAAAATGTATTTAATAGGAAGGTATGTGTAGAACCTATATAAAATTGTATGCTGTCTCAGGGAGGGAGAGGGAGGGGGGAAGGAAAGGGGAGGGAAGAAAAGAAATAATCTAGGTTGTATGGTAGTGATTGTGGAACACTGAAAATAAATAAATAAATAAAATTTAAAAAAAAAGAAACTTACTACCCGTGAAACCCTTGGGCAAGTCACTTATCCCTGTTTGCCTCAGTTTCCTCTTTTGTAAAATGAGCTGGAAAAGGAAATGACAAACTGCTCCAGTATTCTTGCCAAGAAAACCCCAAATAGGGTCACAGAGTTAGACACAACTGAAACAATTGAACAACACAAATTTATAGTCTTAGAGAGTCACAAGGATATGAAGGGGGTAAGTGGCTTGCGCAGAGGCATTCTACCAGTATGAGTAAGAAGTGACACTAAACCCAGGTTTTCTTGCCCCTTACAACACCATGCTCCCTATCTTAAAGACATTATATACTTTTTTAATACACAAATCTCCTTATATTGTGAACATTTAAAAGAAGGTAGACAGTGTATAATGTTTTCACATTTATAATGAGAAATATGGCAATATGTAATGTTTAATATAGTCTAATAATAATTCATTATATAATAATTGTATTGATTATATAATATATTTTAATATCTAAGAATATAATATATAAGAATAGTTAATTAGACTAGCTAACATTTGTAGAGCACTTTAGGATTTGCAAAGTGCCATACAAGTATTGCATCTAATCTTAGAGGGTGGCCCACCTGTAATTCTTGGAAAGAAGAGAAAAGGTTACCTGTTAGCCAACACACAAGAACTAGTAGACCAAGAAGGTCCAGCCACCTGCCCACAGCTATTTGCTTTAATTAACTGAACCCAAATATTGTGCTAGCAGGTCAGAATCAATTAGTAACTGTGAGTGAAGGTGGATATAATTAATTCTATTTCAACAGATCTGTGAAACCATAACCAAGTAACTCCATGCGGTGGTAAAGATCTCAATTCAATCATCCTTTTTGTACTACGTGATTCTTGTCTCTCTTCTTCATAGAGGTTCTGAGGAACTAATTAAAGCCCTTCCTCTCTGCTAGGCCCAGTGTAGTACTAAGGCTGTTCATCTATTATCCCTTATTCTTATTATTCTTGTTATTCTTGCTCTTCTTATTATTTTTAGTATTATTATTCTTGTTCCTTTCCTTTTCTGAACACATATTTTTTGGACTTAGGTTTATGCTACTCTTGTATAATATAATATGGTATAGTCTACTTGTGATCACCATGCATCTCTCCATTGCCAGTGCATTGGCCACAGTTCTGCAAAAAAGGCAATATGGTGTAATAGAGAGAATACTGGACTACTAAATACTAGAAGCAGGAAGACCTGGATTCAAATTGGCAAAGATAGAAATGATGTTAGAAGCATTTTGAAAAGAAAATGATCCCCTACAACATCCAAAAAAGAAAAGCATAAAACAGCGAGATCTGTATTCTCTAAAATCATTTATTCATCACCTTTCATAGAGGATTCCTATGTAGTATACAAGGGTTTACCTCTAAATGGTGAGTTGTATTGGAGCAGGGGCAGCGGCTTGATGCAGTGGATAGAGGACTGTGCCTGCAGTCAGGAAGACTCACTTTGTGAGTTCAAATCTAGCCTCAGGCAAGTACTAGCCATGTGATCCTGGGCAAGTCACTTCACCCTGTCTGCCTCAGTTTCCTCATCTGTAAAATGAGCTGAAGAAGATAATGGTAAGCACCTCTAGTATCTTTGCAAGAAAAACACAAATGGGGTCATGAAGAATTGGACATGGCAGAAAAATGACTAAAATAACAACAAACACTAGATCAAAGGTCTCAAACACACAGCCCACTGACCATTGGCCACAACCCCCCAAATATAGTTCAACTGAGATTAAAATGTAATTTTAAAATATTTAACAAAATAAAAATGAAATAGAATATACAAAAAGCTAATATGTGGTTTTCTTTTAAAATTGTATTTTATTTCATTAAATATTTCCTAATTACTTGTAAAAAAATTTTAACTCATTTTTTTAAATTTTGAGTTCCAAATTTCCTCCCTACCTCCCATCTCCCCTTCTCCTTAAGAATAGAAGTAATTTGATATTGAGTATACACGTGAAGTCATTCAAATCATATTTACATATTAGCCATGTTGTAAAAGAAATCTTCTTGATGTCATAGTTGTCTTCAAGAACAAAGGACAAACACAACAACAAAAGAAAACAGACAAAAAAAAACCAAGAAGAATAAAGTTTTTAAAAAGTATACTTCAATCTGCACTCAGAGTTCATCAGTTCTTCCTCTGGAGATGGATAGCATTTTTCATCATGGGTCCTTTGGAATTATCTTGGATGATTGTCTCGATCAGAGTAGCTAAATCTTTTATATTTGATCATCCTTACAGTATGTGTTTTTCTAAATCCCATGCAGCCCACTGAGATCCTTACGTACAGTTTAATGGCCCCCTTTTCTATGTATGACATCACTGCTTTAGATGTTCCTGTTTATGATAGCATCATGCTGATCATATCAAACCCAATCTATGACTTCCCAGATCTACTGCTGGTAGAGTTGAGAAATGATTCACTGTTCTATTGGAAATGAAGTGAGAAAAGTAACTAAACTCTTTGGACTCAGCAATCCTATGGCTAGCCATGTATCACAAAGAGACCAAAGAGAGCAGAAAAAGCAATTTTTTACTGATAGCAAAAATTGGAATGAGGAGTGTCTGAACAAATTGTGGCATATATATACAACGGAACATCATTGTGCTTCAAGAACTACTGGATATAAGGATTCAGAAAAGTGTGGCAAGACCTATATGAACAGATAGAGTGAAGTGAGCACAGCCAGTTGTATAGTATGCACAATAACCACCAAAAGGTGAAGGAAAGAAAAAACAAAGAAGGCAGCTGAGCTCTGATTAGTTATAATGACCAATTTTGGTCCCAGAAAACAGATAGTAAAAGACACTTAAGATATTTGAACTTTGACACCAAAGGAGTAACCTAATTAAATTGAAGAAAAGGAATATCACTCCTGAAAACGTTTCTAAAGAATTTGATCTTGAGGCACTGCCACATAATATGAACAATCTGGACAAGTCATGTGTCCAGTTGTGAAAGAGGATGTCAAGATTAGAGAGCCTTACAAAGGGTAGGGGAGGATAGTTTTGGGAAATAGTGAAAAATGTTTATGGCCTCAGAGGTGTTTTTGAATTTACTAGAAGTTTTACTACATTAATTCTAGGAAAAAATGAAGAGACTACAAAATGACTATAAAATAACTACATTTATCTGCTCTCTGTGTTGCATAGAACGCTATTGATTTATTTACTGATTTCCTCTTTGTTTTTTTAAATTTTTTTTTAATTATGAACTTAACACACTGGAATATTTTAAAATACAACAAAGAATAGAAAAGAGAAATGTATATGAAACTGACTTCATCTTTAAAATGTAGCAGATATGCACAAAAAAGAAAAGATGACTGAGCCTTTCTTGTCTTTTCACCTTTTCCTTGCTCCATTTGTAAAAGATCTAAGGAAGAAGAGGGAAGAAAAAGGGAGAAGGAGACGCTATAGTAGCCATAGGGTCAGCAGGAAAACAATCCATGTCCTACATGTTGTGGGCCAAAGGCACATAGCAGAAGAGAGATGAGCGTGAGCAGGAAGAAGAAAAGACTATGAGGAAGGAGGGAGATAGCAACAATGAGAGAATCTGTGTTATCTGCAAGAATGGTGACAGCAATTGAGAGGTCAGAAGTGCTAGAACCAAGCCAGGGTCAGAAAGGGTAACAGCCAGCAACACTAGGACTTTAAATGAAAGGCAGTGGTAGTCACAATCATGGAAAGATAGATTTCTTATTACTTTACTACTTATTTATTGTTTTTTGAAATAACTGATTCTGTGTTCATTACTCTAAAGTAATATTCTATGTTTAAATACTGATTAGACTATAGGTTGTTTGCAGGTTGTTTTTCAGTCATGTCTGACTCTTTGTGACCTCATTTGAAGTTTTCTTGGCAAAGATACTGGAATAGTTTGCCATTTCCTTCTCCAGCTCATTTTACAGATGAGAAAACTGAGGGCAAATAGGGTTAGGAGACTTGCCCAGGGTCACACAGCTAGGAAGTATGTGGTCGGATTTGAACTCGTAAAGATAGGTCTTCCTGATCCAGGTCTAGCATTCTATTGGCTGTGATGGAATGTTTGCAGGAGTGGAGTAGACTACCCCTAGTGGAAAACCATAATGAATCAGTAATAATTTTCCCAGAAAAAGAAGCGGGATGGAATTGTAGTCACTTATTTAATTACTGGTAACTCCCCTCCAGTTATGCTTCTTACTTTAGGGACTTCAGTACAATGCCTGTGCTGCAGTCTCGCCCTGGAACCTCCCTTGGTGCCTGGGGTTTCCTTGCTATAGAACATCTGCCTTGCAATACCAGCACCCTTTTCCCTTTAGTGATTTCCTTGTGAGGCCTCCATTTTTGAGAGGAGTCCAGACTGGACAACCTTCATTCTCCTCATGGATGTGCTTCTGACTTTCTGGACTTCAGCATCATGCCCTCATGCTGGCTGCCTTCATCTTCCCCCTCCCACTTTTAGTTTTCTTTTTATGTGTTGTAGAATAAAATAGAAGTTCCTTGAGAACTGACATTATTTTTCTTTTTACTTGTATTTGTATCCCCAGTCCTTAGCACGATTCCTAGCATAAAGCAAGCACTTAATAAAAGCTTGTTACCTACCTAGATTAAATTCAGTCCTCAGGAGACACCTGTGCTATAGAAAATGTAAACTTTCTTTTGTCCTTTAAAGAATAAGACTGGGTATTTATAGTTAGGTCTATGAAACTATAATGAAATCAAAATAGAATTTTAGAAACGTGTCTAGTTACTGAGAGGCCAACTTAGTCCCACACAAGTATCAGGAGCTGCTCCCAGGTAACCAACACATGGTTGAGTTGAGATCCATACAGTGGCAGTGACAAATTAAGAAACCCAAACTTTTCAGTGAAGTCCAAATAGACTGCAGGTATATAAACAAAGTCAGAGTACTCTCAACAAAAATCAGTGTGATTTTTTTTCATGTTTCTAAACCAGATACTATGAGGATGGACATTGAGTCAAAGATTTGCTTAGCTAATATGTATTTCTTTAATAAGTATATTTTCATTTTAACAGAGCAGATGTAGAAATAATAATTAAAATGAAATCTCAGCAACATAGCAGAATGCTCTGATATTAACATTCACAAGTCTACCAGGTATTTTGCTTAAACTGAAAGATTTTAGGATTAGTAAAGAGAGAATTAGTAGACTGTCATGAATACAGAAGAGCTTATTTTTTTCCTTACAAAAGTGAATTACTCAATACAGAATTCATATGCTCTAGCAGGTGGATCTGTTTGGTTTCATTAGCAAGATAACCAGAAAAGCATTTGGAGCCCTGCTGTAGTCAAGCTGCACCTGTTCAGAGGGTGTGCCTATGGTATTTCTGCAAGTTCTGACCTGCATCTCATAACAAGACTAAACATATAGTGTCTGTGACATCTATTCCAATATTTCAAGCATCATAATCATATGAAAAATAGCAGAGTTAGTTTCTCCATTTTGTCTTAGCAAAGAATTACTTCTGGTCAAAGAACAATGGGAAACTTTTGAAAAAAGAAGTAGTAATTACCAATAACTGCATGAGAAAGTATTTAAACAGTGAATGTAGAAAACTGAAAACAAATTAATAAAAAAAGAAAGTATTCAAACTCATAATTTGAGAAATACCAATGAAAACGACTTGGGGATACTTCCTTATATCCAATAGATTAAAAAAGAATTAAAAACAATAATTGTAAAGTTGGCAGGACTTGAGGGAGGGGCAGAGAATGGCACACTGTATTACACTGCTAATGGAATTGCTAATTAGTAGAATCTTTTTTGGAAAAACTGTGCATACTCTTTGACCTAGTAATCCCATTTTGAGGACTATATCCTACAGGTGTTATTGGTGGGGGGAAAGTATACAATTGTAAACATATATATATATGTATTATATATATATACATATTCAGGAACATAAATTACAATAGAAGAAATTTTTGAAAAAAGTATTTAGTAAACCCCTGCTATATGTGAGGCACTATTCTAGGTACTGAAGATACAAAGACAAAAACTAGCTTCAAAGAGCTACCACCATGTTAGGGGGAAATAACACACATATTGACTACTAAAAGCAAAATATACATGAAAAACTTTTCCAGTGGTTAGCACTAGCAACTTGGAGGATCAGTAAAAATTTCCTGTGGAGGTGGCACCTGAATTGGACTTAGAAGGGAGGTAGAGATTCTATGAGGTACAGTTAAGGAAGGAGTACCTATGAAAAAACATGCAAGAGACAGTCCACACAAAGGCATGCGTGAAGGGAGATGCTATGTCATATGTAGAAAACAACAAGCAGCCAGTTTGAAACATGAAGTAAGATTTTGTTGTTCAGTCGTGTCCAACTCTTCATGACCCCATTTGGGGTTTTCTTGGCAAAGATACTAGAGTGGTTGGCCATCTTCTTCTCCAGCTCATTTTACAGGTGAAGAAACTGAGGCAAATAGGGTCAAGTGACTTGCCCAGGGTCACAAAGCTAGTAAGTGTCTCAGGATGAATTTGAACTTCTTGAGTACAAGTCCAGCATTGTATCTACTATGCTACCTGGCTGCCCCCTTATAGTAAGAGAGTAATGAGCAAGAAGAATGAAGAGGAAATTTGGAGCCAGACTTTGAAGGGCTTTAAAATCAGAGAGATGTTATATTTTATTCTAGAGGCAAGAATAAGCCATTGGAACTTCTTGAATAAGGAAGGTACATGGTCTGACTGTGCTTTAATAATATCAATTGGGCAAGGCTGGAGAAAGAATTAAGAGTGAACAATGACAGGGGGTGGTGAGATAAACTAGAGAATGCTACAATAGTCTATGAGAGAGGTGGTGAGGGCTTGAAATGGGGCACAGTGGATGAAGGATATGTTAAAAAGGTAAGTCTTGGAAACTGATTGTATATAATGGTTGAGAGAGAAGAACATATTGAGAATGCCTCTAAGGTTGTGAACTTCAGTGACCAGAAGAATGGCCATGTTCTCAACAGAAATCGGGAAGTTAGGTAGAGAGGAGTGTTTGTGAAGAAAGATGAGTTCTGTTAAATATGATGTGCCTATGGGATGTGCCTTTTAGAGCTAGGTAACTGATGTCATAGGACTGAAGTTTAGGAGACAAACTAGTGCAGAATTTATAGATCTGTGTTATTTGCATAGAGTTGAATCCATGGGAACTGGTGAGATCACTAAGAGAGAAAGAGGCTATGAAAAGAAAAGAGAATCAAGTTCAGGACCCAGCCTTTGAGTACACTCATGAGTGTGAGATACAGATGATGAGCCTGAAAAGGAGTGACTAGATAGGTTTAGAGGAGAACTAGGGTAGAATAATTTCATAAAAATTCATTGGAGGGCAGGGAGTTCAGAGAAAGTTGTGATCAGCAGTGTCAAATGCTGTAGAGAGGTCAAGAAGCATACCGATTGAAAAAGGTCCCCCGATTTGGAAATAAAGTGATCATTTGTTACCCTGGAGAGGGTATTATCAGTTGAGTCATGAGAATACAAGCTAGACTGCAAGGGCTGAGGAGTAAATGGCAGGAAAGGAAATAAAGGTAGTGAATGTAGATAGATTTTTCTACTAGGATGCAAAGGTGAGAAGAGAAGATGATAGCTTGAGGGGATGGCAGGATCAAGTAAAGGTTTTTTTAGGGAGAGGGGAGCTCCCGGCAGCTTTGTAAGCAGCAGAGAAGGAACCAATGGATAAGGAGAGGTTGAAGATTAGGGACATGATGGGGATGAAAAAGAAGACAGTGCTCTGCCATGAAAAGAGGCTCTGGAGACAGAACCTAAGTTCAGATCTCACCTCCGAGGCTAACTGCCTGTGAGACCTTGGTCTAATCATCTAACCTACCTAGGCCCCAGTTTCTTCATCTGGAAAATGAGAAGGATGGACTCATCCTACATCTTGAATCATATACCTTGCCCTATCATGTAGTTTCTTTCTCTACATTTTCCCTATTTGTCCACTTCTCTCCCTCTAGTTCACCCCTTTAGTTCAGACCCTCATCTCTCCCAGACTATTTCTATAGCTCCTTATTTGGTCTCCCTGCTTCAAGTCTCTCCCCACCCTTTTCCATGCTTTGCAGACTTTCCATGCTAATTTTCCAAAAATACAGGTCTGACCATGAAACTGTCTTACTCAATAGATTCCAGTGATTCCCTATTGTCTCCATGATAAAATATAAAGTCCTCTGGGTGACATTTGAAACTCTTCCCAATCTAACCCTTCCTACTCTTCCAATCTTCTCGTAGTCATACTCCCCTTCACAAATTCCATAGTCCAGTTTTATTGGCTTATCTGCTTCAGGGGTTTTTGTCCTTCATTCTTGAAGAGGACCAAAATGACATCACTATGATAAAGTCAAGTTTTAATGTGTCTGACTGTAACTGATCAGACCAATACGAGCTCAGAATTCTCTACCACAGATGGGGTACAGATAGTCCATGTGAACATTTGGGGTGGATACTCTAAATTTGCACATCCTATGTTTCCTTGTGCTGTTTCAATTCTGCTTTGCTCATAGAAGATAGCACCTTCTCTGATGTGGGCACACCTGACTTTCCACCGGCTATCTCCTAATGCCCTGCCTCCCTTAGAACTTTTAGGATTCCCAACTTCCTTCAAAATCAGACCCCATCATTCATTACCTTCTGAAGGCCTTTCCTGATTCACCTTTCCCTCTAAAGTTACCTTCCGTCTGCTCTGTATCTTACAAATACCTATTTATGAACATTTCCTTCTTCATTAAAGTGTAAGCTATTTGGGGATCAGGACTGTTTTCCTTTTTTTTCTTCTGTAACTCCAACACTTAACACAGTAACTGTTGAATATGAAACAATAAATGCTTGGTGATTGATTGGTCAATTGAACAAACTCTAAATGATAGAAGTTTATTATTTGATTCTTTGTGAAGCTAGACAAGTCACTTAACCCTGTTTGCCTCAGTTTCCTCATCTATAAAATGAGCTGAGAAGGAAATGGCAAGTCACTCCAGTATCATTGCCAAGAAAACCCCAAATGGGGTCAGGAAGTGTTGGACATGCCTGAAATGACTGAACTACACCAGTGAATAGGTCCTGCATAAAGATCTATTACAGAAGTACAAGAAGGAACAGTCAGGGAAGTAAGGGGAGAACCAGGACAGAGCAGTGTCCTAATTCCTAGAGAGGAGAAAGGGCATGCATGAGAAGGTGATCAACAGTGTCAAAAGCTGCAGAGAGATCAAGAAGGATAAGAATTGAGAAAAGGCTTAGATTTGTGAATTAATGGCCATGGTAACTTCAGAGAAGGCAGTCTCAGTGGAATGATGAGATTGGAAGCCAGTGTGCAAAAAGTATAGAGAAAGAAAGAGGAAAGGAAGATGACTTTCTCAAGGAATGTAATCAAGCAGAGGAGAGATAAATAAGAATTTCATCTGATCCAGAAGCTGGAGGCAGAGGGAAGCTCTACAGTCATATATCAGGCTCAAGGGGGAACTTTTAGACCAGCAGGGAATGGGGCCAGAAAATACAACATAATGACATTACTAGAAGATGTCCCAGTCACAAAGGAGATATGTTATCCCTCAAAATATGTGCCCTGCCATATATTCCCTGTGTTTGTACCTCTCTGGCATGAGTTCTGGCCCTGCATGTTCCATATTTGTGTTCCCTCCATTAAAATGCCCTGTGCCCCTCCACACATGTTCCTATGTGTATGCCCTCTATCTAGTGCTTTGTGTGCATTTGTAGCATGGTGTACCTAAGGTTTATGGGGGAAATGTTTCATTTCATGCCATTTCATTAAATATCTTTGTTTTGAACTTATTGTGTTCTTTGATAGACTATTAAATTAACAAATAATAAAAAGAAAAAAGAAATAAAGGAAGGAAGGAGGGAAGAAAGGAGGGAGGGACAGAAGGAAGACAGGCAGAAGGAAGGAAAAAATCCATGCTATCAATAGTCATATGAAAAAATGCAATCCAAATCACTAATAATTAGAAAAATGAAAATTAAAACAACCCTAAGGTTCTACCTTGAACACACCACATTGGAAAATATGACAAAAAAGGAAAATTGTAATTATTGGGGGGGATCTGTGGGAAAACAGATATATCAATGCACTTTTGTTAGAGCTATACATTGTTCCAGTCATTTTGGAAACAATGACTAATTTTGACCAGCGATACCAGTATTAGGTTTATACTCCCTAGAAATCAAAGGAAAAGGAAAAGCAACATAAATGTGCAAAAATATTTATGGTAGCTCTTTTTGTCATAGGAAAGAACTAAAAGGGGGTGCTTATCAATTAGGAAAAAGCTGAACAATCTTTGGGATATGAATGTAGTGTAATATTTTCACTTTATAAGAAATATTAAATAGTTCAATTTCAGAGAAAATTGGGAAGATTTGTTTAAATTAATGCAGAGGGAAGTGAGTAGAACCAGGAGTATAGTTTATACAATATTATCATCATTATAAAGATGATTTAATTGTTGTTTGTTTTACAATTTTGAAAGGCTAAGACTTCTGAAATTATTAATGGGCCTGTCATGGAGTATACAACCCACCTCCTGACTGCAAAGTGAGGAATTCTAGCTGCAGAATGAGATACATTTTTCAGAAGACAATACTGGAATCTGTTTTGCTTGACTATATATTTTTGTCTCAAAGTTCTCGTTTTCTTTATTCTTAGTGGGGAAGAATGGAGTGAGTTGGGAAAAGAGAAGGGGTTGCATAAAAGGAAAAAAGAAAAAGTCATTGAAACATATTTTTAAAACACATAGAAGAAAGCCTAAAAGGTAGTATGGACAAGCAGCATAGCTTTGAAAGTACATGTTGTATTTTTTATGTATTTTTAAAGAAAAAAATGTAAATAATAAAGATTCACAGTTTCAGGTACAACCCCCTCTTTCTGAACTACTAGGTACATAGACATCTTTATTTTAGATATTTGTTAAGTTCAGAACTTTTTTAAAGGCATAGAAAAAAATGTCCATCAACCAGTCAGTCAAAAGGTTTCGAGAAAAGGTAGAATTCTCTGAACTAAAATGCTACACAGGAAGTCAGCCCAAAAGGGATGGCAGATGCTTAAGAATGGAATTCTGAAGACCCAAAGGGAAGCAATTATAACAGGAAAGATATTGGGAATCCTCCAAATGGACCAATATGGATGCTTAAGAAACTGACCAAATTAGTGGTTTTAAAAAGAAGTTGATAACAGAGGTATGTTACAGGTAACAGGTAACAAAGAACGAATATAAGAACATGCAAAAGTAGAGTCAAGCATGCTAAATTTGAGAAAGAGCTGAGGCCACTGAGAGAAACTGAGGACAGCAAAAATGAAGGAGAGAGTAGCAATACTGGAAGGCAAAGAAGCATTAAAAACTGTATTTAGGGTAAACGGGTTGATGATGATTGACATCAGAGAGTAGGCAGAGATGCTCCATTCTTATTCTCTTTTCTCTGCCAAGAAAAATGATCTTTGCACTCATTGGAAGTGGCAAATAAAATTAATATTAGGGAGTTGATACCCTGGATAAATAAAGTACTTAGCACAGTGCTTGGCATACAGTGGATGCTTAATAAAAGCTCATTGACTGTCCAACTGACTAGAGAGATAGTAAAAGAGTGCCTAGTTGCCCCATGATTAAATCAAGTCCAGATTATATGTGTGTATGTATGTATGTATATGTGTGTGTGTGTATAGGTATAGATATAGATATAGATATCCTCTAATCCTAAAAGAACTGATATATATGACTGCCAAGTCATTGCTGGTAATATTTGAGGGATCAAGGCACATGGGAAAAGTACTACAACATTTTTTTAAAAGGGCAAGTGTTGTGCCAAAATGGGAAGAATCTGCAAACTACAGATACAAAGGAAATTGAGTTTGATTCCTGGGGAAATTCTAGGATACATCTTTAAAGAAAACATCAAGAAAGGAAATCATTGATCACAAGAAGCCAGTATGGCTCTGTTAAGAATAGTTTTGGCAAAATATCCTCCTTCCCTTATTTAACAGTTACAAAACGAGTACATGAGGGAAATACTGTAGATGTATTTTACTTAGAGTTTAGCCAAGCTTTTTATAATGAGTCTCATACTTTTCTTGTAAAAAAAATGATGTTAGCCCAGTCAAATATACTCATAACTGGTTAAATGGCCAGATTCAAAGATTGTGTTCATAATTCAGTGTCAGTATCATAGGAGGTCTCCAGTAGAGTGTTCCAGGGATCTGTTCTTGGCCCTGTGCTATTTAACATTTTTGTCAATTTCTTGGATAAAGACCTCTCATGGGCAAGGCATGATGTGTTGTCTAACCTTGTCTCTCTCTGGGGTGATTCACTGCCCCCATATCTCCCAACTGCATTCTGACTGGCAGGTGGGAGATTTCTCACCACAAGACAACTTAGGATCCTAGGAGTAACCATGGTGTGGTAAAACTATATATCAGCTATTCACAACTATTGCTCCTGAGCCTCCACTGCTGTATTTCTCATTTAAACAAATCAGCCATGATGACACCATTAACTCTTAATCTTGAAACATTTACTTCAAAGAATGCAAAACAAAAATAATCCCAACAATGATTTACCCATAAATCTAGGTCACACTGTCCCCCCAAGGTAAACATTGTTGATGAGGAAGAATGAGTATACCCTTACAGAAACCTAACAAGGAGGCACATGAGTAGGGTGATTCATGCGTAAATCATAATTCTGTAATATAGGCCTGGAATGTCATTGCAATCTTCTCTGTTTAGGAGCTTTCCTCAAGCCACACATTGACTCGTCTCTAAAGTAGTATTACTTCCACTTAGTAAAAGCATTTCCCCTAAACCTGGGATCTACAGGACTATTCAGGGCTGCTATCTTAGGTGGTCTCTGAAGTATTTCACCGTAGGAAATGAAGGGTAAGGCAGACAAACCCCTGAGGGTTTTCCCCTCTCTCAAGCCCTAGGTGGTAGTAAAGGGAAGGTCAAGTATGATTTGTCCTTTCCCCAACCATGTCTGTTAGCCAGCAGGAGATTTTTCTTCCTCTAGTTTGCTCCCAGCAACAATGCTTTTCCTCTAATCAAATCTCAGCAGCAAATGCAAAGCCTATCTTTCTCCAGTCATCTCAGCATGGTGGTGATGCAGGCCCTAAGCTCTTCTCTCAGCTCTTACTTCCTCTACTTTTCTATGAACAATCTGCTCAGCTGGACTCATCTGGATTCAGCTTTTTACAAGCAACAAGGGGCAGTCTCAATCTAGAGAGTTCCATGGAGCTTGGGCTACTTCCATTCTGCTTTTGGGTCCTGATTCTCTCATGACTGAAAAGAACATCTCCTTGTTTGAAGTAATACCTCTACCTTAGCTTGTTGTTCAGTTGTGACCCACTCATGATCCCATTCAGGGTTTTCATTGTAAAGATACTGGTTTGGTTTGTGATTTCCCTCTTCACTTCGTTTTATGATGAAGAATTGAGGCGCTCGGGGTCTTAGTGATTGTGTGAGGCCAGATTTGAACTCAAAAAGATGAGTCTTCCCAAGTCCAGATCTAGTTCTGTATCCCCCCAGCCACCCAGCTGCCTCTGTCTTAGCTGGAATATACAACTTCTCCATGGTTACCAAAATGTTACAGTTATAGGTGTTCCCTACCTATCAAAGTCAAAGTCGTAACCATGGTCATAGGTAAATTAGCTGTTGTGAAACAAGACACTTTGGCCATTTTTTACTTCAATAATTACTTTTCTCTGAAGGCTACTTTCTCTCAGATCTTTTCAGAACTATCTTAGTTTTTCCTTAAGTACTTTTCTGTTAGGATCTATTTCCCAGAACTTTCCACACTTCTTTTTGTTCTTTTCCACAAATAAAATCACTCAGATCCAGAAAGAGAAGTACCTTAAAAGGCATAGGTGGTATAATCATCAAATTATCAAATTGGTGTAGATGACCCAAAGCTAGGAGCATTCTTAACACACTGGATGATAGAGTCAGGATCCAAAAGGATCTTAATGAAGCACCAGGCTGAATTTAATAAAATTAAGTTCAATAGAAATAAATGTAAAACTTCACACTTAGCTCCAAAAAAAAGTCAACTTCATAAGTCCAAGATGGAGAAGGCATGGAGAAAGACTCAGCAGCTTTAGGTGACTATAAGCTCGGTATGAGTCAACAATAGAAAATAGCAGCCAATAAAGTTAATGTATCCGTGAGGCATAGCTTCCAGAAATAACGTGGTGATAACTCCTCTGGACTATTCCCATGGCAGACAACATCTAATCCTCAGCACCAGATATTAGGAAGAACTATTAGCAAGCTGTAGAGCATCTGGAGGAAGGCAATCAGAAAAGGGAAGGACCTTGTGGCTATTAAAATGGCCCAAGACATAATTTCTAGGTAGTTTAATCATTTTATTAATAATGCCAGAATTTTCTTTAAAAGGATGGTCATTTGACATCTTTCTCTTAAACCAAAGGCAGTCATGGAGACCGGTTCGTGGTTTATACGTCCTCTTGGAAGAGGCGTGTTTCCCAGGAAAGCACTCAACTCTGACTGGGAACAATTAATGAAAGAATGAATATTACAGTGAGGGGCTGCACCTGTATTTTGGTTATGTCCTGTACTTGTTAAGTTACCTCCAGACTTGGACAATCAATTCAAAGAATTTATCCCCACCCAAACTTGAGTGGAACACAATGGCTGCCCTGCCTGGGTCAGGTCTGGATAGAGGAGAAGGTTAGCTCAGCCATCAGAGACTGAGGTCTTGAAATGAGAAAAAAAAGAAAAAGGAGAAAATCGGAAGCTCCCCAAATCATTGATTATTAATAATTATTTCTCTCAATCTTGTCTCCAAACTCTCCAAGATCTGAGTAAAGGGATCTTTAGCTTAGAAGAGAGAAGGCTCCCATGGGGACATAAAAATTGTCTTTCAAATGTCACTTGACAAGTTGTCATGCAGAATACAGATTAGATTTGTTCTGTTTGGTTTCAAAAGATAGAACAAGAATCAATGGGGGAAAAAATCACAAAGAGACAAATTTAGCCTTTTTGTTAAGAATAACTTCATAACAGCCCTGTCTTGAAGAAGAACAAGATGCCTCAGAATGTAGAGTTTCCTTCACTGAAGCTTTCAAGTAAAGTCTGAATGATCACTTGTCAGATGTGTTGGGATGGGGATTTTTTTTTAGGTCCAGGTTGGACTAGACTCACCTAGAAGGCCACTAAGGTCCCTCCCAACTCCAAACTTCTATGATTCTGTGATGCTCTGCCATTAATAACAGAAGACAACTACCAAAAGAACTTAGGACACTTTTTAAAGAGTTATTTTCACACATTTTTCAGGATTTAATTTCAATAAGCTCGGCTTTCACTTTCTTCCCTGGCCCAGCCCTTTCTGAGGATTCTCTTAGAGCTAGTAATTTGCCAAATTTTCCAGGTGCCAAATTCCATTTTTTTCCCCTTTGATTTGATTTAAAAATAAAAAAAAAAAAAAACCTTGCAGAAAACACTAAGCAGTGTCAAGTTTTAACAAACTGTGTGGGTAGAAGGTTTTGCTAGGTTGGTTTATTTATTTATTTATTTAGACTTGCTGCAAACAAGTCTATCTGAAAACACACTCTAACTCCAGCAGGTCCCCAGAGCTAATTTGGCTTGACACTATTTATAAAGAGCATTAGCTAAGTTTTATAACAAGTCATACCAAATGGTTCTATTGTTTTTTTCTGCCTTTCTGCTGTCTTTGGGCCCAGTTTTAAATGTGTTTCTAAACATATGGTCACAAATTGTCCATGTGCAAAACTGGGCAACTGGCCCTTTAAATATCAAGGTTCTATATACATGGCTCTCTCATTGCCTTAAAAAAAATCGAGGGTTCCCTTCAAACACTTACTTAAATCTTATACGTTTATGACTTTCAAATTTCCTAATGCAGTAGATTGAAGTGGGAGTATATCCTTCGCACAGCAAACTTTTTATGAAATGCTTATGTGTAGCCTGGTTTGTGCACAGAACCTGCCTCTGAGGTCTTGTATTTTGAATTCAGGAATCAAGGAAGAATATTACAATGGCTAATGGAATTCTTCTGCAGATGCTACCAAGATTAGACACTAATTGGGGTGTGGTAGTACTTAAAGAACTGCAGCTTCTGACATATGATGCAAAGTACTGAGGATAGCCTTCTTTAATCAGTCACAAAAATCCTCTTGGCATAAAGATAGAAAAGACTGATGTGTCCTTACGTGGGCTGATTGATATTTCATCATGAGAAATGTCATTTAGAACATGAAGAAAGAAGTTCCACAATAATGAAAAGTTGCAAAATAGTTTACTCATTGTTCTCTCTGTCTCAAATTTCTTTCCTTTCTAGTCGATCTTACACATAGCTGCCAAAGGAATTTTCCTGAAGATCAGACCATGTCCCCTGCTTTCTCAAAAACTTCAGTGGCTCCCTGTTTCCAAATGCAAACTCCTATGTTTAGCATTTAAAGCCCTTCACAAAGTGACTCCAACCTACATTTATACCATTATTATAAATTACTCCCTTTTATCTAATCCCAGACAAACTATTCTTCTTGCTATTTCTCACATAGGACAATATATCCCATCTCCATGTCTTTGCATAGACTGTCCCTCATGCCTGGAAGTCACCTCTTTCTTACCTTTGTCTCTTAGAACCCTTCATTTCCCTCACAACTCAGCTCAAGTGATACCTTCTACATGTATCCTCTCCTGATCCCCTCACCTCTAAAAGCTAGTGACCCCCAGCAATTACCTTCTATTTATTTTGTATGTTCTTATGTACAAGGGACAGTTAGGTGGTACAGTGAATAGGGCGCTGGTCCTAGAGTCAGGATGACCTGAGTCCAAATTTGACCTCAGACACTTACTAGTTGTATGACCCTGGGCAAATCACTTCACTCTGCTTGCCTCAGTTTCCTCATTGGTGAAATGATTTGGAGAAGGAAATGTCAAAGCACCCCAGTATCTTTGCCAAGAAAACCCCAAATGGAGTCATGGAAAGTTGGATACAACTGAAAAACAACTGAACTAGAAGGGATCTTGGAGGCCACTAAGTCCAATTCCTCCATTTTTATAGATGAAGAATTGAGGTCAAGAGAGGTTAAATGATTTATCCACAGTCACATAGATAATGAACACCTGAGACAAGATTTGAACACAGGTCTCCTTCACTTCAGGTTCGCTATTTGATTCTCTATGTTATGTTGTTGTTGTTGAGTCATTTCAGTCACGCCTGACTCTTTGTGACCCCATTTGGGGTTTTCTTGGCAAAGATGCTGGAGTACTTTGCCATTTCCTTCTCCAGCTCATTTTACAGATGAGAAAACTGAGGCAAACAGGAGTAAGGGACTTGCCCAGGATCACACAGCTAATACATGTCTGAGGCCAGATTTGAACTCAGAAAGATAACTCTAAGCTCAAAACTCCATCCACATAACTACCCAGAGAGCTGCCCTTGCTGTGCTGCCTTTCCTACAAAGAACTACAATGTCTTTTGAAACACATAGACTGAGATTCATATCCCTATTTCTCTATGGACTTCTCTAAGAAAAATCAAAATGTAAAGTTCTCATAAGGCATGACTTGGAAATCTGCTACATGCAGTAAACAGGAAGATGATGATGGTCTCTCCACTGTTCACTGAGTGCCTCCTCTGCATCCAGTTCCGGCTATCCCTGCCTCTTCCCCATGGATATGCATGATGCAAAGGCACAATCCTTTATTCCAAAAAACTTGGGTTACATAAGCACAGTGGCATTTAAGGTGCTCCATCTAGCTCAGTAATACTAAATCTATTAGTTGATCATTTTCCATTGTTATTGGGTTATTTCATTTAAGTAAGCTAAGTTCGGTATGTCAGGGAATGCACGTTACCCCAGGGCAGGAAAGAGAAGCCACCAGGGGGACTGAAGCACAAAAACATCCAGTGGAGAATGTCCAGGATGGTGAAAGAACTTAAGACTTTGCCAAATGAGCAATAGCTGAAGGTGCTAGAAATGGTTTCCTGAAGAAACACTTAGAGAGAACAGGAGAGGCATCTTAAGGTACTTGAAGAGCTTTCCTTTTTGAAGAAGGACTAGATATTTTCTTCTTGGCCCCACAAGACAGAACTAGGTAGACATGACAAATTGGTAAACTTAGGCTTGATGAAAATAAAACTTCCTAAAAATTAGAGCCATCCCAAAGTGGAATGGGATGCCTCAGGAGAATTTTCCCTCATCATTAGGTGGAAACTGGCTATTCATTTATTGTACAGAGGATTCTTCTTCAGGAACAGTTTACATTAGATGACATCGGTGGTCCCTTCCAGTTCTGGGATTCTACTGCTTTGTGGTTCAGTTTCTGGGAAGAAAGAAGCAGAGAAAATGATAGTATTGAGAGTGATGCGAAAGTGGTTAGTTGAACAATGCAAACAATCTAAAGAGTTCCAAGAGCCTCTCTAGACAGGGTCAGGAATTCCTGGCAAAGGAGTCTGATGTTCAGTGATCTATTGCTGTCAAGGGTCCATGCAAGGGCAGTTTTGTGCAAGGGCAGTTTTCAAATATCATGGAATCATTTAGCGTTAGCAGAGAATCACAAAATGCATTTTTTTTTTTAATGAGACATTGAGCAGAGTGAATGGAGTGCTGGACCTGGAGTCAGGAATACTCATCTTCAAATCCAGCCTCAAACATTTATTAGCTTTGTGACCTTGGACAAGTCACTTAACCCTGTTTGCCTCAGTTCCTCATCTGTAAAATGGGCTGAAGAAGGAAATGGCCAACCACTCCAGTACCTTTGCAAAGAAAATCCCAAATGGGGTCACCAAGAGTTGGGCATGATCAAAATGACTCACCAACAGCAAGTTTTCAAACATCATGGAATCACTTAGCATTAATAGGAACTCACCTAATACAACTTATTTTTTTATGAGAGATTATGTTATAGAGGATATTATTGAGTTGAAATAGCCACACTTTATGACTTATAGCTCTTAAAAGTTCATTACATCAATATTTCAGTAGAAGCATGCTTCCATTTTCATGGGTACTCCCTTCAGTTGTACAGATCACAGTGTATCCAGGCCTTTTCATCCTATATGACTCTTCTCTTGTGTAGGGTAGCTATCTTCCACAGCTTTCGTCTGGAAAAGGGTTGTTTCACTAAAATCCATTTAGAGACAAAGAACAAAACAATCTAAAGAAAGTTTTTCAATGATCATGACCTTGGATAAAGGATATCTTGGTCTCTGTGATTTCCTTATTCATAAAATACAAAGAGGTCACTTACCTCATATACCCTACAAATAGTGTAATGGAAAGAGCACTGGCTTTGAACCAAGAGGATCCTGCTTTGAATTCTAGTTCTTTTACTTACAAACCCCCATGACTTCAAACAAGTTACTTCACTTCTCTATAGTAGACATTGAAGACAAACAGCTTACATGAGCATTACATGAACTACATACATGTAGAAGTGGTCTGGGAATACCATCTTCTGGTATTTTTCTGGGAAATCATCCCTATTGCCCTTCCCTTGGGCAATCATTGTGGTAAATATAGATGTGGAGGGAGGAGAGGAGGGAAGAGAGGCGTTCAAGTTGTTAGTATCAGTCTGGGTAATGCCTCCTGTTGATATCAGCCCCCCTAATATATCAAAAGATGGAATAAATGATGATAATGGTGGTGATGATGATGATACAGTATATTAGCTTTAGTCTAGTACTCATTATCTGAATTGTACTAGCTAAGCTGGCCCCCAGTGTTCATCTCTAAGAAGGAAAGTTGGGGAACAGGGTAGCAGTATCAGCATGAAAGTTGAGTACAATACAAACCTAGGTTATACATATCTCCTCTTTCTCAGTGCAAGTGAAGCTCATCTGAAGAGCTCGGCCATATAGTTCTTGCTGTTCAGTAGTTTTTCAGGTGTGTCCAACTCTTTTTGACCCCATTTAAGGGGTTGTCTTGGCAAAGATACTAAAGCGGTTTGCCATTTCTTTTTCCATCAGTCACATAGTACTTCCTTACATTCTCACCTGTTGCCTAAAGGGTAGAAAGGAAAGGGGAAAAACATTCCAGACTGAGAGAATAGCATGAGCTACGTATAGAAATGAAGAGGAGAAGGGTTGTGTGAAATACAAAAAGAAGATTAATTAATATGACTGGGGGAGGAGTGGGAAGAATGATTGGGTAAGTAAAGTGAGTTACCTGAAAGTCAAACAAAAGAATTTGGACTTGACCCTAAAGGTAACAGAGAGCTAGTATAGACTCTTCAACAGGAGAGTTATACAGTGAAAGCTGTGTTTCAAGAAAATTACTCCAGCCACAGACTGCAGAATGAATTAGAGAGGAAGAAAGTGAAAGGGAGGGAGATTACTACATTAGTCGAAACATAAAGTGGAGAAAGCCCCACTAGGTTGGCTGTAGTAAAAATGTACAAATATGAAAAACATTTCAAAGGAGAAGTTAACAGGTTTTGATGACTGACTGTGGAGAGCAAATGGAGAGCAGCCAAAAATTACACCAAGCTTTCAAATTCTTTAGGCCCAAGAGCTCTGTCATTCCAAGACCCCAAGATATCTGCTGTAGATGCTATCCTGGGGTGTAAAGGTAGGGGGTGGAGGGAGAACATTTTAATTTAAGTGTGTTTACACAAGCGACTGGGGGTATCAAACTCCCCTTAGATAGAAAAAGTACAATATACATTTGCATGTCCTTGACTCTACCTTTCTTCTGTGTTCCCCACAAGGATAGACATCATAGAGCAAGCCATTCATATCATGGGTAAAATGTGCCTGCCTTTGCCTCCAGCCCCTCCAGCCCAAATAGGTTCCAGTTAAGTAAACCAGGGGTACATTGTTAGGTAGCCAAATACTGCTACAAGGTACCATGCGTGCATTCAGAGATCTCTCAGGCTTAATTGTCTGTTTCTCTTCTTTTACACTCCCTTCTGAGGCATCACCTCGGATTCTTCCTTATCAATCATCCAAAAAGTTTTCTCAGGGTAGCTATGTGGTACAGTGGATAGAGCACCAGTCCTGAGGTCAGGAGGACCTGAATTCAAATCCACCTTCAGATACTTACTAGCTGTGTCTCCCTGGATAAGTAGCTTAACTCCAATTACCTCTCCAAAAAATAAAAAGTTGCTCTCATATTTTAATTGTTGGAGAGGCATGGTAGCAGCTTCTTTCCTGAATCCAGGATCTTCACTTAGAGTCCTTTCAATCTTTTCATTGGTTGCAGCCTTGCTTATGGAACAATTCTAGTAGTGAAAATAAATCCTCACCTCCTTTCCCCCTTTCCAAATTAAGCTAGTTTTACTTCACAAGGTTTTAAAACTGTCCTTGAGCCATTGACCTAGCTTCCTAGTTACCGAGGCACAAAACAGAACAGTCAGAATGGTCAAGACTGGATCTTGGTCTTCAGACTTTTGACCACAAACCAACAGCACAGAAAACCCTGGGAAGCTGTCCTCAACAGGAGTGCTCTGTCCTGGATGGATGTCTCTTCCCTGCTCTGAATGTTCTTCCCCACTATGACTAAGTAAACTTCATTTTGTTAAATGCTCAATGGATTATGAGTGACTCATTTTGTCCCAGTTTTAGACCTAAACTGCCTGGGAAGCAGCCAGTGACAAAGCCCTATAAGCCTAGCTCAGTGTGGTCTTGGTAAAAGTTCTCCTTTTACATAGGATTGGGCCTTTTCCATAAGACCTGGGTTCAAATCCCACCTCTCGTACTTGTTAGCTATATAATTATAAACAAATCACTTAAACTCTGAGCCTCAGTTTCCTCATCTGTAAAATGGGGATAATAATATGTATTGATATCATTGAGTTATCCCAAGCATTACATGAGACAATGTAAAGTGCTTTCCGGTTTGCAGTTTAGATATCAGTTAAGTATTAAACTATAAAGCATCATAGAAAAGTGAGTTATTAGTCACTGAAAACAGCTAAATAGCTTTAGTTCTCACACAGGAAGTGATGGAGGCTATGCTCTAAAACATGGGTTCTTAATATATTTGGTGTCATTGTCCCTATTAGGGCCAGCTAGGTGACAAAGTAGATAAAGCACCTAGAGACTGGAAGATCTGAATTCAAATCTGGCTTCAGACGCTTATAGCTGTCTGAGCCTGGCCAAGTCACTTACCCCTATTTGCCTCAGTTTCCTCATCTGTAAAGTGAGCTATAGAAAGAAACAGCAAACCACTCCAGTAACTTTGCCAAGAAAACAAAGACTCCGACACGGCTAAAAAATGACTAAACAATAATAATCCTTTTGGCAGTCTGGGGAAGTCTATGGATTGCTTCTCAGAATAATGTTTTTAAAAGTATAAAATAAAATACATACTATTATAAAGGGAATCAAGTATATTGAAATGCAGTCTGTAGACAGGACGACTGATTATATTTAGTCTAGCAGTGGGACTAATTAATTTTGAAATTATGGTGAATATAAACAATATTTTAAGATATATGCAACATATATAACAGAATATGAAAATATCTGTTATTTCTATTGCTAACAAAGTTCCAGGTGCTGCTAATACTACTGTTGGGCTTTTTTGTCTATAATCATAATTGAAGAAAATATTAAATTGCAGTTAGAAGTTAGTAAAAATAAAAATATTAATTTTTTTCCCATTCAAATTCATGGACCTTCTGAAATCTCCATTGGATCCCGGGTTAAAAACCCCTGCTCTAAGGAAAAGATTGTGAACAGGATTCCAATTTCATAATCATATTTCCCCATCTATAAAATCATCAAGAAACCCATTTCCTAAACAAGGTTATTTGAAGGAATGATACCAAGAACGATTGGCTTTGATTTTTAAAATAATTAATCCAGTGACTTTTATTCCCCAGAAAGGTCTATTATCCCTATTGCAATTGAAGAATGAGCTTTAATCACAGATTTGTAACAATTTACTCAAATTACCAAAATGATTCATCTGGCTCCAACACCTGCAGACGCTGAACACAGATGGATAATAAATGGATGTTTTATCTGTTCCCTCTCAGCGAGGGGGGCGGAGCCACAAAGCCTCCAGCTCTCTAGTTTTGAGACCCCAAGGCCACTCCTCTTTGTATATTATCTCTCCTAATTAGAATATAAATTCCTTGAGGGCAGGGCCTGTCTGCTTTTGTGTTGGTGTGGTCTTAGAACCTAGTGGGAGCTTGGCACATGATAAGCACTCTTTACAAGCCTTTCCATTCATTCATTTATTCATTCATGTATTAACATAACAGAGAACGAAGGGAAAGGGGGTATTTCCTTAGATCCCCATGTTCCTAAATTTAGAGCTGAAAGGAATTTTAGAGGTCATTAACACAGCCCCTTTATTTTACAGATGAGGAAAGTAATGGGACTTGCCCTAGGTCACCTAGGTAGTGAATAACCCCATAGAGGAGCCTAAGACCTCTAACTCCTCCAACAAGGGCTCTTTCCTCTGCAGTTCCTTGAGTCTCTTTTTGCAAAAGGCAGCCAAACTTCTGTTGGCACCTTTAAGATTTCTAATGCCAGCAGCTCCACCCAAGGCCAGGAGGGTTGTCCAGGAAAGGGAGTAGTCAAAAGAAAAAAATGGCGGAAGGAAGGAAGGAAGGAAGGAAGGAAGGAAGGAAGGAAGGAAGGAAGGAAGGAAGGAAGGAAGGAAAGGAGCTGGCAGCAAAAACAAAAAAAACTAAAACTAAAATTTGAAGATTTATGGATACTGCCAACTCTTCCTGGTTGGTTCTCCTGAAATAAGAACAATCTGACCAGGTATTAGCCAAAATCAGCATACTTTTATTTCTTTATAACCCCCTGATACTGGCCCATCCAGAGCAATCAGCACACCCTCTCCATACCCTAGTATGGAGTACCTAGAGGTACCAGTCGCCATTGGGTGCCATCAATTCCCGCTAACCAGAAATCATCCTCTCAAGTGACCACCCCTGATGGAGAGGGGAGAGAGGGAGACCGACATTATTCTGTGCTTTCACTGCACCTGTTTGTTCCTCTATCAGCACATTCCTTCTTCCTCCACCTTTCACCTGAACAACTGATGTAACTCCCTGAGTTCCGTGATGAAGCCTTCACTTTATCTTGTAGCCATCAAACAGGAACGAAGTCATCTGGGGTCAGCTCACCAAGGCTGGGCAGCAGGCGGCGCCCACCTGCTCCTGCTCGTCAAAATTAAATCCACCGAGTGCTGAGTGGCTTGAAACTGTAAGTCATTTGAAGATCTGGCTGTTCATGTGGCCAGCAAAGCACGACCCTGGGAGCTGAGTGTCACTGACAGAATCTCATCAGAACAGAGAGGTAATGCACACCCCTTTTAGCATTTTATGATCGGAGGAGGAGTGTTTATTATTCTTATTTCTTAAGACACCTTTTGCTAGCAAATAAATCTTTCTCCCACTTAAAATAAAACACATGAAATATACCACAAGATAAGGAATAGTCTCAAGTATTAGCAAATGAAGTGGTATCTAGGTGCGTGCTGTCAAATGCATAAGAGCAGAAGTCTTTTTCCTCCTCCATTCCCACTAGGATTGTCTGGGTCTGGGTCTCCGTTAAAGTACATAACAACAGCTCCAGGACACTGGCTCAGTCTGTCAGTTTATATCAATAAGCCAACATCCATTTAATATAATCTTTCAGGGGAACCTGCTATTTTCCCATTGGTTTCCTAACCTCAACGCTTCTTCCATTTCACCTAAGGGAATGGAGCCGTAACTTAACCTTTTGCAACAATGTTTCATGTATAAATGTAAAATAATTTCTGGGATGTGATTATTACAGAAATCTTGAATAAAGCAATACAAGAAACAGATGTGACCAAAACTGGAAATGACACAGCACTGGAAACATATGCTGATTTGTGCCTTTTTTAAAAAATAAGTTCTTTAAAATGGACTCCAAAGATGTGGGTGTACATGTATATGAGAAGCAGTGTACAACCACTGATTGTCTGATTGACTCTAGATTATAAAATATGCAGGCAGAGGCCGGTTAGGGGCAGCTAACGGTTCTGTGGCTAGCTGTAGGCAGGGCAGGCCAAAGTGGAAAGGTGACCCAGGACTCCACAGAAGAATGTAAACTACCTTGAGTAAATGCAAGTAACAAAAGAAGGCCCAGCTATCCCATGGGCTCTTCGGTGTCTTTGCTGTCTGTGTACTGTTTCTATATGATTCCTGAACTGGGGTTGACACAGGGATCCACCACACCATTCTGTCCTCCTGCCCCCAAGGACTGGGTCTTGTGAGTAAACTCCTCCAAACAATCCAATGAACCTAACAAACCCTCCTAAACTTGTATATATTCACTACCGAGCTGGCACAGGCCCCTCTTTCCTTGGTATCTCAGTATTGTCTCAGAGGGTCTGTTTCCCCACAATTGGCATATCAGGGCAGAACAGATCAGTCCCCTTAAATATGGCCTTACAATTGGGGTAGGATAGTCTGCTCCCTACAAATCTTATGTCCTTACAAGTGACTTCACAAATAGGATACCGGAGAAATGGGTTTGGAAAAAAGACCAGGGCTTGTCACCCACATCACTACAGGGAGGGGTGACCTGAATGCTAGACACCTACCCGGAGCCCAGGAAACAGGCTTAGGGGGAAATCCCTGAAATGGTCAGCTATGTGTGGAGGTGTGGCCAGTTAACCAGAGATAATTCCCCATGCGACTGACTGTAAGTGTGGGAATGCCCGGACAACCACAGATTGGCTTGTGCGACTTAGGAAAGAACTGAGAGTGCCTCGCTTTAGTAGGAAAGGTAGGCAGAGGGCCGCCCCTGCTGTGGTCTGTGTGTATCTGATGGCTGCTGAAGCCCTGTCAGGAGCAGGGAGGCAGTTATGGAGAAACCCAAATGCAAATGAGAAGTCAGAAGCTATCTTACTCACCTGGGAGGGAGAAAACTGACTGGAAACAGCTAGGAATGCACTGCAATTGAGGGGGACCCTGGGCAGACAGCAATGCAGGGGAAGATTCAGAGGATGATACACAGGAAAGAAAGAGCCTTTTTCTCTCCCTCTTTCTTTTCCTCCCTCCCTGACTGCAGCAGCCTCAGAGGGGTGGGTGGAGAGGGAGAGGGAGAGGGAGGGGGAGAGAGGGAAAGAGGGAATGGAAGAGGGAGAGGGAGAGAGACAGACAGAATACATTCAGTAAAGTGAAGGTCATTGGAGATGTGATTGGTAATAGCGAGTAGAAGTAAGAGAAGTATGGGGTCAGAGTAGGAGAGAAGCTGTTTTAAAGAGGCTTTGAAGTCCACTAAAAGATACATATGTAAAAGGAAAAGTGGGAAAGTTTAAGCATGTGGGAATGAGAAGAGCCTGGGCAGAAAGTCATCATCTGCTTGCATTGACCATACGAGCAGAAGATTTGAGAGTTTGAAAACTTAGGGGAAAAAAGTTTGCTGTCACTTTAAAGCTCCAGCAGTAAACAGCCTGCATTTGCATGATTATCAAGAGGGAGGTCTGGGGGCTGTGTCAGTGAAAGTTCTAAGGGGGGAGGGAGTGGGAGAAGGGGAAGATTTACACTTTGAAATATAACTAGCATTTAACCCTTTCCTGGCTCACAAAAGAGAAAAGATTTGTGTGCATTGGGAAGCAAGCACTCAAAAAGTACTTAAGTTTGATGGAAACAAAGAATTAGAATTTAGGAAGTCTTACAAACTAAAGGATGGTCGATTTTAAAATAACATTTTTAATTGGTGTGTGCATCAAAATTGGAAAACTGACTGTAAATTAGATGAGACTCCTACTCATTTTTGTAATAGATTAAGTTCTTTTTGAATTTTAAGAACCGTCTTGTTTCCTCTTTAAAACAAAAGAGAAACTTATTTAAGGGAACAGGAGGGAGAAACCCAAGCACTCCTGAGAACCCCCGGAGCTTGCAATAGCTTGGGCGAAAAAATCCTACCAGTTGGATACGTTACTGAGTGATGGGACTCAGTAAATATTGGACAAATTATGGGAAAAGGGGCAAAATTGGAAACTTTGATATGGGAAAAGACACCCAAAAAGACCTCGTCGACTCCCCTTAATTTATTAACTTGTCAGGTTTCTTGTAAGCATCTTGTAAGCAAGGTTATCAGCCATGGAAAAAGAGCTTGTCATAGGTGATGAAATTCCCAAACAAGGAACGGGGTTTACTGAGAATTACAAGTTAGTTTATTACATAGAAGGGATTTCTATCACAAAGATTGATCTTTGCACCAGAATGAGTTTAAACTCAAGGAAAAGGAAAAAAAGTGAAAGATACTAAGTGAAAATCTCTTATGTGTGTGTCTGGTCAACTTTTATTGCTTATTGCAACTCTATGAGAGTAAAATTGACTATATTTAGCCCTAAGGTATAATTAGTGAAACTTGCTATTTGAGATAAAATCTCTTAGGATTGTAACTGATATTGTTTTGAGTTTTGAATTCAGGTGTAGTTGTCTGATGGATCATTAAATCAGTAATCTACCATTCGAGAAAAATGCCATCAGCTTCTCAGAGGGAATATGATCCTGAACTGTTACAGATGGAGGTCTGTATCCGAGCAAAACTGGAGAGGACAACCTTGGCACAGCCAAAGATAAGATGCTGCTGGCTCAGTTTCCCCATTGTATAACTTCCTTTTGAACAGGAATGTTTCCCACCTGGCTATTCCAATTTCTGAGAAGGTGGAACTGTTATTGCATGATTAGTTGTCAACTGTGACTCTTACCTGAAGTCAAACAGAGCTAAAGGTGCTTTATCCTGTCATATATGTGCCTTTAGACTTAAGCCTGAAGGGCCAGTTTAGTGTTATTATAATCAGATTCCTGCTTTTTTCTTTTATAGCAAATTTCTACAATCAGAGCAAGTGGTCAGGAGATGACGCGAGCACAATGCAAGTCTGTAAGCTCTTACTGTTTTCATTTTAAATGTGTAGTCATTTCATATCCCAAACAATTAAACGGGTAAATAAATTAGTGCTTTGGCTTGTCATCTGCCTACTAATACTTACATGGCCCTATATAAGATTAAACCCCTGAAATAACTCATTCTTTCAGAATGCTATGGGAATAATTGGACAAAGTCAAAAAAACCCCCAAAAACAACATTGTGAAACAAAGATATGAATCTACTAATTTGTGAGATTAAAGTCAGAAACCTCTTCTGTTTTAAGGAACAGATTTTCAGTACCATTCGTCATCTTAGCGAAAAGTACTGGTTAACAGCTGACATTTTCTACTCAGGTGATATACACTATTTTCTGTATAAAATTGGGAATTAATTTCTTAAGTGCCCTCCCAAGTCTTTTTTTTATAATTAGAGTAAAGTCAGCCTCTTATAACCAAATTCATTCGTGTAGCCATTGAACCTAGGGGTGGAAAGCATCCTCCTACAAGAGTGTTGTTACTTATGTGTTCATGTACAGGATTATATCATCTAATACTCTTAAAGGAATCAGAATCAAAGTGGAAATGTTTGAGAAAACAACAAGATCAGACAATCCAGCATATCAAATATAGATGATTCTAATGGGATATATAAAGACTTAAATTTTCTGAAGTTTCAGATGAACTATGGGCTCCTAGTTTGATATTCCCCTTACAGTTCCATTGTTAATAAGATCAGAACTCAGAAGTCTGAGCTGGTTTTCACAACATGAACTAGTTATTGGAGGAGGAAAATTTGAGAAGCTGTGCCAACTTGCATTGAGATCTGTTTTGTAAGAGATTTTAGCAAGAACATCTGAGGAGTTTCTACAAGTAACTTGGAACCAGAAAAATAATTCTGCTGAAGAGTGGCCCCTGAGCATCATTTTCCAGATTTCCCCAAGAAAAGATGTTCCAGAGACCAGACAACTACATGCAACATCCGAATTCCAAGATGAAATTTGCTAATTAAATGAACATTGGAAGTGGGTTGATGTTCATCATTGTACTACTTTGGCGTTTGTTTCACCAAATCTGAGTACTGAGTTCACTCAGTTATTCTGATGTCACGTAAACTTCCGCTCTAAAATTAGTCCATAGCTTTAGATAATCTTGCTAGGGCCTCTGCTGCGGGCTGGTCAGGCACATTGTCCTTCCATTAACTTGTCAGGAAAAATTATGGTAAGTATTCCACAGACAAAAAGGGGGATATTAAGAAAATCAAACAATTCTAGTCTACCTACCCTACCCACTCTAATCAGTCTCTATAATATTTCTATTCACCTCATGGAGTTCTTAATCACCTAAAGGATAAAGCTGTCTTGGCATTGCATTTCTAGCATTATGCAGCAATTAATTCATTTAGCAATAATAATATCTAGCATTTACATAGCTTCTTATAAATGTTATCTCACAACAATCTGGGAAGTAGGCACAATTATTACCTCCACTTTAGAGATGAAAAAACTGAGACAGAAGGATAGCTTATTTACCCAGGATCACACAGCTAGAAAGTAAGGTCTGACTGGCTTTCAGAAAGACCTACTGGAGGATAGCAACAGGTTTAGGTCCTTACCAGATCTGACTATTTACTCCTGGGGTGGACTGCACAGGTTATTCAGACACTGAGCATGGCTCTTGCCGGGCTAGGAAAGTCCCTCCTCTGCTGCCGAGCTAGGCCAGGAAGATCATTCAATCACTGAGCAACAACTGGACAAGGGCAGGCAGATTTCTCTGCCACTGGGCAGCTGTTGCCAGACTAGGATGAACAGGTCACTTGGCTGCTAGGCTCTTCTGAGGCTTCTAAGTCTGCGTTGCACAGGTCAATCCACTGAACTCCCCTTGGATGGGCAGCTGTGGTTTACTTGCTGGGCTGGACTGGGTGGTGGTGTGTATTTTCAAAAGAAGTGTAACAGTGCTTTTTTCTTTTCAAGGGCTATATTTTGGTGGGGATAGTGACTATTAGCCTAACACTGGCAAAAGGGTCTTCACTTTGACTCCCTCAGAGTCTCAGCTCTGAGCTTTGTCACCCCTAGGAAGAAAGTAGAAGACATCTATCCTCTTCCACTGAGGGTTCTTCCTTGGCTTGTGGTGACCAGTCCCCATTCAGTCAATTATCTTTCCTAGAGTCCAGTTGAAGTCTGATGCAAATAAGTGTCTAGGGAAAACGGATAAGAATACAGCATTTTCCATAGAGTCAAGTTCTTTGTTTTTGCTGTCCTCTTTATATGCAGTTGAACTATTCAAACCTCAGAACCTTTCTAAGATATTTTGTACCTGAAACCCTTCCCTTTAACGTTTCAATGTCTCTGCCTTTCCATCCTTCCTACCCTTTTATTTTTGCCAAAGTCTCTTGAGAAAGGCTATTGTAAGTGGAACAAATGGCTTATTTCCACTGAAAATAGCTACTTTAATAATGATAACTAATACTTATATAGTTCTTTACAGCTTTACAAATACTGTATCATTTTTTCTTCACAGCCCTATGAAGTAGGTATTGTTATCCCCACTTTTCAAATGAGGGAACTGAGGCAGAGAGAGGTTAAATAACTTACTCAAAGGGAGAGAGGGAGTAAGTATCTGAGGCCTTTTTGTAATTCAGGTCTTCCTGATTCCATGTTCAGCACTCTCCACCACCCGGATGCCTTTACAAGTAGGTCTGAGACATCATTGGAGATGGCCACAACTGAACCAGAAGACAATGTGCATGTGTTTCAAAAACTTAATTTTTTTACTAACCTGCCCCAGAAACCAAACAAGATACCCTTTGGTTTGTCATCATTCCCCCAAATAAGTCAAGTCTTTTCTCATTTTCCATCACCATGGAGTTCATTCAATGGTAGAGAAGTTGAGCACCTCTGTTTATGGAATCAGAGTCAAAGAATTTAGAGGTTGTGAGGAGCCCTGCCTATATTACTAAACTAACACACTAATCTGCCCATCCCATGGACCTCATGTCTTAGTTCTTCATGTACATTTTTTTAGGTTAATCTTTTTTTGAATAACTTTCATTGAGGAGTCCACATATTCTGTAATGAGCACAAGGATATTTGCAAACAGAAGCATGTGAAGGATATTACCATCAGTAAGGAACCCCATCTTGAATTGAGTGCATTGTTGAAGAATTAAAGGAATCTCAGTGAGTATTTAACCCAAATTCCTCATTTTAAAAGATGAGAAACATGAAGACCATACTGAGTGGCAAAGTACAGACTGAAACCCAGAACTCCATTCATTTAAAATCCAATTGATGAATTTCATAAGTTATAAGGAAAATCCATCTCTGGCTTTCCAATTCAGTCAGTCAACAAGAATTTATTAAGCATTTACTATGTGCCAGGCACTGTACAGCAAGATGGCACAATGAAGAGAGCACTGGATCTGGAGTCAGGAAGACTCGACTTCCTCACTTGTAAAATGGAGATAATAATAGCACCTTCCTTACAGAATTGTTTTGAGGACAGAATAAGATGGTATTTGTAAAACACTTTGCAAACCTTAAAGCTCTATATAAATGCGAACTATAAATATGGTCCTTGACCTCAGGGAACTTACAATTTAATGGGTAAGACATCAGGAAAATAACCCATGTATAGGTACATAGATATATGTCTTGTATACATGGAAAATAATCTCAAAGGAAACACACTTAATGTCCCACTATTGACTAAATGATCATAAAATGACTACCATGCATAAAATTAAAAGGAAAATAAAATTCCTTGATGAGAATACTGTATCTTGTGAATATTAAGCTATTTTAAGATGCACAGATTGTCAGGAAGTATGTCACATAAAATCACCTGCTGTTTGTCCAGTAATAATAAAAAGAGTGAAGCAATTACATTTAAAAATAACATTAGAATATTAACATCTAAATTCATCTTCATTTCCATTTGTATTTTTAAGATTGTGTCAATCATTGAAAATGCTCGATACAACCATTAAAATATTTGGAAAGCATCCTTCAGACAAAATTCTAACCCAATCTGATGTTTTGTTACTGAAAAATGAAGAAGGAAGATAGGTAATGGGGGAAAAGGACCACTGTCAATGACAGAAAATTGGATAAGAATTCCATGTTAGGAGCTGCACTGATTAGACAGTCAGAGGAGCTGAGTTCAAATCCCAGCTCTGCTACTTATTAAATGTCATCTTGGACAACTTACTTGACTTCTCTGGACCTCAGTTTCTTTGTCTGAAAAATGAGGGGATGAGTTGTCTTTCCACACCAAATCTGTGATTCTCTGATTCTAATTCATCAAACTACACAGACACTAATGTAAATAAGAAATAGTGATAGAACAGATTCGGAAAATAAGCGTAAAGAAAACAAAAACATTTTTTAATGAGAGAAGTGATTTAAAAGAAAATGTAGACTGATTTACCTCATTATTTCATACAATGCACTAGTGAAGAAAGCAAATGTGAATGATATACTGTAAATATTCCTGAACTGATACATGCATTTACTCATATTTTCAGCATCCTATACATCCAAAGGCATTTAAAAGCATTCATTTTCTTATGACATGGAGGAATTATTTTCCTGGATTAGCATTCCTTTAATCTTTTGTCACTTCCACTCTAAATAGAAATTAATCTTTTAAGTAGTAAAGAAGAAGTTAAAAATCACCTATTAGAAATTAATACATTATTCATGTATGTGAATCCTGGACTTAGGTTAATAACATAGACTCACGTGATTTGGAGGTGAGTGGAGACCTTAGAAATCATCCACTCGCCCCCATCGTTTTATAGATGAGGGAACTGAAGTCCGGGGAAATCAAGAGAAATGATTATTATCTGATATTAACAGATTACTTGAAGGTTTACAAAGCCCACTCCTCACAACTCTGTTAGGTAAGAGGTGTGTCTGTTATTATCTCCATTATGAAATAAGAAAACTGAATCTCAGAGAAATGAGTCAGCACTGAAAGTTGGATTGCTGTCTTTTAATTGACCTGCATTAAGGTTTACTTGTTTTAATATTGTTACTGCTGCTTGTACATAAAAAAGCCTGGGCGAAAAAAATCGAACATTTACCATGGCTAACATTCATCCTAAATCTGATCTTTCCATCATCATAGGCCCAATCTTTCAGAAAAGCATCCTTGAATTGCAAACATTTCTGCCAAATTACCCTCTCAGAATTCTCTTTCTCTTTCACACACAGCCATATATAAAACATAACATACAAGATGATAGAGATAACTCACCTTCCTTTTGATTTTAAAAAAAAATGGAAGGCCTATGACTCAAATTCCCAAGTAGTACCTCTCATTGACAATGACTACTCACCTGTGTCCCCAGCTAATCCAAAAGTCAAAAAATATTTCTAAGGAAATTATTTTTACACACTATTATCTTCTCTACATATGTAGTCTGATGCAATGAAATGTCCTTAACTTCCATGATTAAAAGACAGAAAAAAAATACTATGAAGTATCACTTCACATTGCCATTAAATTAAAAATCTCTGGTCATTCAATCTGAATTGAAACTGACTTTTTAACTGTCTTTGAAGAAAAGAGTTGCTAAACAAATTATCATGTATGTAAGAGTCAAGGAAAGATGTTCTAACTTCTTCAAAATTCTTTCAAGTGTTATCAGTTCATCAAAATAGGCCTAAATGGAACCTACACAATTTTGTTAGGTTATGATTTAGACTTTTCTTTATCACCAATTTGTCTGAATTACTGTAATTTTATTGCATGAACTGATCTCATTTCTTGGATCTTGAGGAAGCTACACAAACATGAACCGTAGGTAGACATAAATATAGAATATAAATAAAAGTACCCAATTTTCTTATCACAGCTGTATCAAAAATGTTACTTACGAGCCCTTGGGATATTCTTTTTTCCAAGCATCCCCTACTTAAAGCTGTCTTGGTTACAAAATGAATGAAATGAATCTTCTTATTTGTCCAGTCTATGCTTTTCATCACTATAAGGAAGTAGAGGGGTAATGAAAATATGGTTAGAAGTGGAGTCAGAACACTTTCAGTGCCGTACACTTAGTAGTCGTATGGTCTTGGAACAAGTCATTTCACTTCTCTGAGACTCTGCTTCTTAGACTATATCATGGGGACAATAAAATTAGCACCCCCTCCCACCTACCTCTTTAAAACATTGTATTTCATAATATTATTAGCTATAAATGATGTTTAGGGAAAAACACTATTATAAGTGATTTCAAGGGCTTAAACCGCGAAAATCTAAATTTTTAAAACACTGGTGGTTTGTAGACGTAACATCTCATGTTTATGACAGTACAACAATACAAGATTTTTGTTTCCTTCTTAGCCTATCCCCCAATCGAAGACAATGCAGGAAAGGTTCTTTGTAGCCATAAACAACACTACGCGTGTAAGCTGTGATTATTTCCCAAACTGCTTTGTCACGGTTGTAATTTTAGCAGTATGAAAATCACCATGGCAAATCCTTATTGCTTCATGAATTACGAAATGAGTACAGGAAAGTGTTCTTGACTCTTCTCTTTGCCTGGAGATGCTTTCCCAGAGCAGGAACACCCCAGATCCATACTTATCAGAATAAAGAATAAACCCAGAGATTTATTTACTAACCCGAAATAGATCAAAAGGAGTATTTTGGGTGGTAGTACACAAGCCCCTACTGGAGGATGAATTCTGAAAGCACTATCCCACCAGGTTTAGGTATGTGAAGCAAGTATGTGTGTGTGTGTATGTATGTATGTGTATATATATGTGTGTGTGTGTGTGTGTGTGCGTGTGTGTGTGTATACACACACACACACGCACACACACACGAAGAATCTCCCTAGCCCAGGACCAGCAGATGATGCAATCTAACAGATTGGCTGGCATTCTCTCCCCCACTCTGGGTGCTTGTCTCATGCAATCTGCTCCCACAGGGCTGAGACATTGCCTTGTTCTAAAAACATCAACCACACACACACGCACACACACACACACACACACACGCACGCACACCACCTCCAATCCTGGAAACCGAAGAGACTGGAGTGCTCTAGGCTTCAGTAAACATTTGTTCTCTGAAGTTTTCTTCACTAAAGTTTTGAGCTTAACTCTATTGCACACAAAGAAGGTACTAAATGTGTAAGATTAGGAATGATTTTTCCCCATGATTTTCAACGATACTGTTCCAAAGCATCGACTCCACCCTACCATGACCTCCACCACCCCCAAATTTCTCAGACCCTTAGATTTCTCACTAGTCTCTATTACCATTGGTAAAAAATAATAACAACTAACATTTCTCTGGCACTCCAACGTTTTCAGAATGAGTTATATTCACTATCTCATTTGAGCATCCCAACAGCCCTAGAAGATAAATAGTGCAGATATTATAATTTCCATTTTAGGTAGGAGGAAACTGAGGCTCAGAGAGATGGAGTGATTGGTCTGTGGTCTCACAACTAATATTAGAAAGAATATTTAAACTCAGGATTCTCCTGATTCCCAGGTTCATCACTCTGGAGACATGGACCTATGTTCCACTTTACTCATACGCTCTGAATTCTAGACAAATTTTTTTGTTCAGTTGTTATCAGTCACATCCAACTCTTTGTGACCTCATTTGGGGTTTTCTTGGCAAAAACATTGGGGTAGTTTTCAAATAAGGAAATTGAGCAAATAGGGTTAAGTGACTTGCCCAGGGTCACAAGCTAGAAAGTGTCTGAAACCAGATTTTAATTCAGATCTTCCTGAATCCAGTCCCAGCACTCTACGCACTGCACTACCTAGTTGCCTCTGAAAAAATATAGACTCCCACAGCTTTTTGTCTCTATGCCTTTGCTTTACACTAATCCCTCTACCTGACATGCTCTGCTTCTTTCTGCCCAGTTCTACATATCCAATTCCTAAGGTCCAACTTAGGGGCAACTAGGTGTTGCAGTGGATAGAGCACCAGCCCTGAAGTAAGGGAGATCTGAGTTCAAATCCAGCATCAGACACTTACTACCTACATGACCCTGTGCAAGTCATTTAACCTATATTTGCCTCAGTTTCTTATCTGTAAGATGGGGACACACTAGAGAAGGAAATGGCAAGTCACCCCAGTATCTTTGCCAAGAAAACCTCAAGGACAAAGTTCATTGGGTCACATAGAGTCATACAGGACTGAACAATAAATTGCCACTTCCTCCACAAAGCCTTCCCTGATTTCTCTTGCCAGTGAGTAATCTCTCCCCTCTCAGCACAGTTCCTGGCACATTACCAGCCACTCAATCTATTCCATCCAGCTCTCAGGATCTCGGTTCTGGAGAATCTCACCCTCACTCCGATCATTGGCAGATGCCCCATCGGCTGGAAGTACCAAGTAAGAGGGGGACACTGTCCACTTATTCTGCTCTGCCTCTCCCTGTGTGAGACAGCACCATTGTGAAGGGGTATATATAAATGTGTGGATTTGCCCAAAGAACATCTAGCTCTGAGTTCCTTACCTCCTGCTCAAAGTCTGCATTTGTCTTTAATTTACTATATTACAGTGAGACCTACCTAATCACATGACCTTGCTTAGTAGCATTTGCTCTCCACAGACACTGACAAACATGCTTGGAAACAGTGCATTATGATCCTGGTTTTGGAAGGTTTGGGGTTTGGGTTTGGTTTTTTTTTTTTTTTAGCATAGAATGGATAAGCAAATCAACAATATAGGACAACCAGCACACAAGGCACAACAAAACAATAAAACCGTTATCAAGCAGCTATAAACCCGACAGAAGTCCACAAGAGGCAAGAGTTCTGGGAGATGGACAGTTCATGTCCTCCCTCCAGGGTCACAAAGTCAGATGATACAGTCCCCCAGGAGGAGGTCTGAGTCACAATCCTACCAGGACAAGGTCCTCAATGCCAACACAGAAACTCTGGAGGGGTCCTGGACTGTGTGTGTGTGTAGAGAAGCTAACAAGGAAGGGAAATTACCATTTATAATAATAGATAAATTTTCACTTTACATAAGAATAACATTTTATAATTTTACCTTCTTACAAGTTAATCCAAGAGATTCTTAGGAAATTTATCAGAGAAAGTGGGATGATTTTTAATGATTGTAAAGTATATAATAGGTTTAAAATTTCACTGTGCACTATGAGCATGAGGAGCACAGAATCTGGATTCACAGGTTCACTTCTTACTACCTGAATTATCTTGGACAAGTCATAGGCCTCTTTGAGAACCTAAATTTCTTCACTGGAAAAAAATGAGAGTATTGAATTAGATAATCACCACGGTAGCTTCCAGCTCTGAAACCTATGATCTAAATTAGCACATTCACCTCCACTGAAAACAGGGCCTCCCAGGCAGAACCAGCTCCCTTGGGTTACATAATACACCAGGCAATACTAAGGTACAGCGCCACCTGCTGACCACAAGCTAGAGCCACAATCTCAAATTCTGCTTAGCCTCTCCAGCCTTCTAGGGTACAATCTTGGAACCTACTTTTTATTCACATTTATAGAACTATGATTATTTTAATTGACTTAATATGGAATAACAAAGATGATAAATATAAAACACTATCCCTGAAAGTGTTCTGCCTCATCCAGTTCTTTGAAAAATCATTCCTCTTGTAGTGACACTAGACAAGGGGTAGAGAACCTGCAGCCTCAAGGCCACATGTGACCTTCTAGGTCCTTGGGTGCAGCCTATTGACTGAGTCCAAATTTTACAGAACAAATCCTTTTATTAGAGGGGATTTTTTCTGTGAAGTTTGGTTTCAGTCAAAGGGCCGCATTTGAGGACCTAGAAGGCCACAAGTGGCCTTGAGACTGTAGGTTCCCCAACCCTGCTGTAGACTCACTTTCCCAGATCAAGGGCAGGCACACCTTATCCTAAGGGTTCTAGAGTACACCTAAGGGACTAGGATTGTCTTTCTCCAAACCTTCATTCTAGCTGCCAGTGATAAGCATTCAGTTTCATTTAACTGATCAATCACAATTAGCTTTTATGAAGGGATAAGTATACATATATGTTATATATAATATATATTTCATATATATTTATATAAAATATAAAGGGATATAGCAACGAAAAAAGTACAAATTTTTCTCCACAACATCTAAAGGCACACTCTCCTCCATACCACCTGTGTCCCTGAGAAAGGTGGACTCAGACTGATTGTGGCATGACTATTGGATGACCGAATCTACATCTCTGTCACTACTGGACCGGGTTTGTTTCTCCAATGGCTTGAAATTCCCATATGGCTCCTGGAAATTCCCATCATCTGCTCCAGCTCATAGACCTCTGGTGACTTGTCATTCTGACCTTAAAAAGCCCACAAGGTCATAGCATCTCCAATCTCCTTCACCTAAAAGTAGGAAAGAATAAACCTAACACAGAGAGAAGCAGCAGCAGGGCCATGAACTCTCAGTCTCATAGTGGCTCTGAGAGAGAGGGTCCAAGGCCTATACCCCACTTGGAGCACCACAGCCCTTGTCCTTCTGTCATGTCAGCCAGGCTGGAAAGAGCCAGAGCCAAGAGATTTGCCCTTGCTGGTTAATGCCTTTTCAATGCAGCCTAGTTCTGAATCTAAGCCAATCCAAAAAGTCTTCACTTAACCACATGATTAGCAAACTGCAACCAGTTACAAAATGCCTGTACATGCTCATAAGGACTGGGTTCATTGGCCAGTCCCGCATTACACTCACACCTCTATAATATGGAACAATTTAAAGTATTAGATTTCTGTTTTTAAGCACTAAATTTCAAAAGCACTTTTCCTAAAGTTGATGGGGAGCAGGCTAAGGAGGGGACAAAGCAAGTGACATGAGATGTTTTGTCTACAAACCACCCAACATACATTTGAGTTTTTAAAATTATTCCCATTATTTAGCTTTTCAAAGATTTAAGCACTTTGAATAACCCTTATTTACAATGCCTACTGAATAAAATCCTTAGGCAAACCTTCAAGGCCTTCCACCATCTGACACCGCCCTGTCTTTCTCGCCTTATGTCATACTCCTCACTCCCTTCCCCTCCACATGCTCTGTGCTCCAGTCAGATCCAATTATTTGCCACTGCTAATTCATTTCCTTTACTTTCTCACATGCTCTTGTTTATAACATTCCTTAGGCCTAAATTACACTTCTCCTAGAGCCCCCACATTCCATCTTGAAAGTTCACATCAAATATTTCTCTTAGTTGCTTTTTTTCCCTCATATGTTCAATTTGTAAAGACTCTCCTGGCTAATCAATCAATGAATCAATACATACTTATTAAATGCCTACTATGTGGCAGGCACCATGACAAGCAATGGGAACACAGACAGAGGATTCCAACATTCCCAGCATTCAAGGAGTTCACATTCCAAAGAAGAATACATACACATGTATCGTGCGTGCATTAAATATCTGTATATGTTTTGGGGTTACATATGTACAACAGATTGGCTAATGGAGGGAAGTGTGGAAAGTCTTTGAAGAAGTCATAGACATTCCCTTCCTTAGAGCATGCAGAAATATCCTCTGCTTGCTTCAAATTCAACCATGTGTGCAGGCTTGATGAGCTGATATCCATCAATTGTATGTGACTACAAAAAGTCTTCTGGTTAGCTTAAGAGTCAGAAGGCCTAATAATTCAGGAGCTGTTGAACCAGAATTAAGTGTGCATACAGAAAGAACAATCCACTCTTGATCATTTTTCTCTCCTTTTTTTCTATCTGACAAGTGAGCTGCTAGATGGCAGGCAGAATGGCCATGCTACCTTCACCTGGCTAAGGCAGCAGGTGACACTATAGGGCCAGAACTAAGCAGAAAGACAAGGACTGGAGATAGATGTAGATGAATATATCTATGTAGATATAGCTATGTAGAAAGATAGAGATGGATAGATAGGTCTACATAGATCTACTTACACACACACACACACGTGCACACACACACACTAACTGTGGGTATACCTCAAAGCTCTATCCTGGGTCTACTTCCAGATAAAGACAGATAGAGAGATAGATAGATAGACAGACAGAGAGATATAATTATATCTATATATTTAATATATATACATATATACATATGTATATACACACATATATTTATATGTAAGTGTGTTTCTTCTTCATTAGAATGTTAAACTCCTTGAAGGCAGAGAATATTGTAATTTTGTCTTTTTGTTCCCATATATCTAGCTATATCTGACTATCTATCTCTGTCTGGGAATTGGCCCAGTTCAGAGTCTTGAGGGACATCCACAGGTAATGGGAATGATCTTGAAGATCATCCAGCAAAGGAGACTAAGTGTACATAGACAGGTAGGAAGAGAATCCAGAGAAAGCAGGGTCATGAAAAACGAAAGAAGAGAATATCAAGGAGAAGAGGGTGATCAATAGTATCAAAAGCTACAGGGAGGTCAAGAAGAATGAGGAATGAGAAAATGCCATTAGGTTTGGCATTTAAGGGATTACTCATAACTTTGAATAAGTGGACATTTCATTTTAGATCTTAGATTTTTCATCTAAGATCAAGAAAGAGCAAATACAAAAGAAATGGTCCAAACCCGGCCTCTAGTTTGCTTAGACAAGATAAACTCTTTAGATTCCATTAGTGTACAGCCACCATGATCCTAAGGACCTGAAAGACCAGCCCTTCCCTACCCCTCATTGAAAGTATTGGAGTTATGTGATGCCATCATGAAGGTCAAAGGAAAAGAGAAAACAAGCTGGAAACTGTCTCTTCTGTTACTGACACAATTCCCCACTCCTCTGCCACTGTCATGGGTTGGGGAAAGACCAAGATACTACAAAGGGTTTTTCACACCATAACAAAACACCAAGTCTTTTCAGTACTGAACACCACATACTTGGAAGCAGGCCCCAAATTTTCCATGTGGTCAATGAGAACCAGGACATCTCTGAGCAGTATTCATGGTGTGGCCCTTGTTACATTTTTTTATATCCCTAGCATCTTGCACAGAGCCTGGCAAATAATAGGCACTTTAAAATGCTTGATTATTGATTATTGGTTGAAATATCTCTTAGTTATCTTCCACCCACTGATGATTGGCCACCCCCCCAAAAATATCCCTAAATCTTAGGGCTAGTTCTAGCAGTCAGGAATCTGTGAAGAATAACGTGAGGGTCATCTAAAGGCTTTCAAGCCCAAAAACATTTCAGTGAACTAATGAGAAGAGAGGACTGCATCAGGAAGGTACTAAACCAATAAGGAAGTGGATGCCAGGCAGTGAAATCCACCAAAAGGGATAGGTAGGCTTCCAACGGCTAGACTAGAGCAAGGTCCACTTGGGTGACCAGAGAGAGAACTATGGGTTACTTGGGTTGGAGCCAAAGTTGTTTGCTTTTTCAGGCAGCAGCCAGAAAAAGTCATAAGTATTGCAAACAAGGCCTGATATGAGTACTCCAGCTGACCCCTGCTGGCACTGGAGAGAAATTTGTCTTACCTTTCATTCAGTGGGAAGGTTGGCAAAGCTTCACCAATTTTCCTGGAACTAAACAGCATGACTTGGAGAGGAGAGATGGAGACAGAGGTGGAGAGTCACCCTGGAACCTATTTGGATTGTCAGTTTAATTGCCTGGTGATCAGTCAGTCAGTAAACATTCACTAAGCATCTACTAGGTGCCAGGCATTCTGCTAAGCTGTGAGGATACAGACACAAACAAAAACAAAGGCAGCCCTTGTCCATAAGGAGCTTATAGTCTAATAGGGGAAGACAACACACAAAAGGGAGCTCAAAAGTGAGGAGAGGGGAGGGTTACTGGACAGAGGCATGATGGAGAAATCCAGAGAAAGAAGTCCTAAAGCAGGGTGGCTAGGGGAAATGAGAAGACTGTGCTGAGTCCTTTCTTTAAATAGAGTCCCTAGAGCCCATGACCCTCCTCTCCAGTCAGAGGGTACCATCAGAGGGGCACAGGGTACTGAGGGGATGTGAGTGCCAGGCAGAATCAATCTTGTAAAGAAGTGTGAAAGATGAGGGTTTGTATTTTCTACAACGATAACAGCTAGCATCTACATAGCACTTCAAGGTTTACAAAGCACTTTCCATAAGCTAGCTCATTCCACTCTCATAAAAATCATAGAAGGTAGGTGCTATTATTGTTAACTATTATTCCCATTTTATAGATGGGGAAACCAAAGTAAACAGTGGTGAAATGCCAAGTCTAGCTAATGCAGCTAGTCTTAGTGATAGAGTCTATCCATTGCTTTGCCTAGCTGCCTCTTTAACAAAAAAGCAGAGAACTATTTAAAGAATTCTAACCAAAAGGACCAGAATATTGCCTCAGTGAAGCTGGTTGCTTATGCTTTGAAATTGTTATGATATGATTAAGTAGAAATTCCTAGCATTAAAAGCCCTCCGTAATCTAGTTCCAGTCTCCTTTTCCATCACACAATCTACAGTCCAGCTACACTATATATGATTAGCTGTTCACCGAACTCCTCTCGTTATCTCTCAGGACTGTGAACACTCATGGCGGTCATCCTCTGTGACTGTAGGCGATTCTTCCCATTTCCGCCTCTTAAAATCTTCCTCTTTTTTCGTTGTCCAGCTCAGGTACCTCCTCTCCATGAATTTGTTCTTGAGTTCTGTCCCTCTTCCAGCTGAAAGTTATTTCTCCCTTCTAAAATGTCCTTAGAACGCTTTGCTTGGGGAGAAGCGAGGGAAAAGGAAGAGTATTTGTTAAGTTCCTACGATGCACGGTTCTAAGTGCTTTATATATAGTACCTCATTGATCCTCACAAAAATCCTGTGAAGAGGTGCTATTATAATTCTCATTGTATAATTAAAGAAACTGAAGCAGACAGTAGTGTTTAAGTGTCTTGCCCAAGGTCACACAGCTAGTAAATGTCTGAAGATGGATTTGAACTCAGGTCTTCTGGACTCTAGGCTCAGCATTCTATCCACTGTACCACCTCGCTGCCACCAAAACATTCCATCTTGTAGCACACTTCTCTTTTTTAACATTGTATATCCACAATGGGCAGTGAGTTTGGGTCCAGCACTGAATCGGAGGAAATGAGAGAAATTTTTAAAACATTTTTCAATGCTCTTATAAAGCATCTCCCTAAAACAAAGGCCCATCTTTTTTATATAAACATTCTTCTGATATTATATGGCTGCAAGTCATGAAACCCTGCAGTCTCTGAAACAATTCAGTTGAGAATCACCCAAAGTATAAGGGAGAAGCACATGGGGAGCATGAATAGACCACTTCTGTGGCTGTAGTTGTTCAGTTGTTCCAGTCTGACTCTTCATGACCTGATTTGGGGTTTTCTTGGCAAGGATATTGGAGTAACTTGCCGTTTCCTTCTCCAACTCATTTTACAGATGAGGAAACTGAGGCAAACAGGATTAAGTGACTTCCCCAGGGTCACACAGCTAGTAAGTGTCTGAGGCCAGATTTGAACTCCTGAAGAGAAGTCTTCCTGACTCCAAGTCCTAGCTCTTCATCCACTGTGCCAGCTATTTGACCAAAAAGAGGCTACAGCATATTACAAACAAGGAATTTAGATGGAGAAGCAGTGTAAACGATGTCTTCAAAGAATCATACAAACAAAAAAAGTGATGAGCTGACCATGTGACAAGAGAGGGATGGACAGCCTGCATGCACCAATGGTATCCCTGTGATATCAAAAGAATGTGAGGAAAGACATGGGATAGACTCCCTGCAGCAAACTTATGGAAGGCTCTGACCAAGAGTAGCACAGGATGAGCAGACATAGATGAGTCTTTGGAGGGTATATCCACATTGGTGAAAGTACAGGTTCATTTGCATATCTTCTAAAGAAAAGTCTTTCTCCAATATTTCATAATGGTGCAGAGGTGACCTTGGGTTCTTAAGGGCTATTCCAGAGAATCATAAGCTCTAGTAGATTCTACCATGACTGAATCAGTGAGTTCATTGTTGTAGGTAATTCTCATTGAGGAAATGCCTTCTACCGATGCAGACTGGCACCTCTCTTGCAACTTCCAGTCTTGGAAGGTTTCCTAGAGCATCAAAGGTTAAAGCATTTCCCTGGGCTCACACAGCCAGCATGTGTGTGTGTGTTGGAAATGGGACTTGGATGTTGGTCTTCCTGACTCAAAGACCACCTCTCTCTTTACTAAACTATGCTGCCTTTCATATATTGTTCACTATATCTTAACAGACAGGAAACACCTGCTTACTGATATAATAGTCAAAGCAGAATCCAGTTGTCTGTTTGCTGTCAGATCATCACCCTGTCGGAAAAAAGGTTAAAATAGCCTCACATTAAATGAAAATCAGACATTTCATCATGACTTCAGAAGAGTGAGGCTTATCAAAGAAAAAGGAAAAAAGGACCATTGAAGCATTTTTTAAAAAATTCACAGAAGACAACAGGCCATAAATAATCACAGACAAGTAAAACATCTTAGAAACTTAAGTGTTAAATTTGTTATGCATTTTAAGAAAGAAGCAAACTCTACAAAGATTTCCAGTTTCATATACAGCTCTCCTTTTCTGTCCTACTACACTTTGAGTGTTTTTAAATTTCTTTTATTTTAAATTTATTTATTTCTTTATTTGGAGTTTTTCAATTTAAATTTTAAAATTAACTTTTTTTAAACTCTTAAAAAAATGAACCAGAAAAGGCCAGAAAATTGTGTTAAATTTGTTATATATTTAAAAGGAAAAACAAAATCTATGTAATGAAGATTCACAAGTTCATTTATCAAACTCTTTTTCTGTTCTATTTTGTAAATGGAAGTTCTCATCTTATTTTAAACATTAATAAACATTTTAAGTTCAGGGCAAAAATAAATTAAGTTGTTTGAAAGCAATTTTAAAGGCAATTAAGGAGTATCCAGGAGGAGAATGAAAGATGTGATGAAGAGTTTAGCGAAGAGGAGAGAGTAGTCAACAACGACAAATAATGAAGAGTAGTTGAAGGATCAGTATGGTGAAAGACCATTGAATCTGGCAGTTAAGAAATCACTCACTGGAAATTTTTGGAGTGAACAATTTCATTTGAATAATGAGGTCAGAAGCCAAATTGCAGAGGATTTGGAGGCAAGTGAGAGAGGAGAAGAGGAGGCAATGAGTATAGACAGCCTTTGCAAAGACTGGCTGAGATGGAGAGGATAGATATAGGCCAGAGATTGTAGAATCTAGCGAAAGGGTATTTTCATTTCGGAGTCTTGTTTTGTTTTTTAAGGATGGGAAGAAACGTGTGTGTTTGTAGGCAGCACAGAAGGAACCAGTGAACAAGGAGAGGCTGAAGAGGGAGTGAAGATGGTGGTTGGAGATGATGGAGAAGGCCTTCAGGGAAGAAGATGGGACAGAAGCAATGTCCATGTATGAGGTTGGCCTTGGCTAACAGAAGGGTGATCTCATCATCAGAGATGGGAACAAAGGAGAGAATGGAGGATAACATCAAGCTATTGAGAAATAATAACAGCCTCAATTTTTCATAAAATATGAGATGAAGTCCTCAGCAGAGAGAGGAAGCAATATTATTGGAAGCCTGAAGAAAGAAGTTTTGAAATGGCCTCTTTGGTGAGTGGGATAGAGAATCAGTTATGGAAGAGTAGAAAGATTACTTTGCTGGGTGGGGAGGTTGGAGAGGGAGTTGAGATTATATAATATATTCCAAGCTATCTATATACTTCCATAGCTTCAACTATTTCTTCAATGCACATGGGCTCCAAAATCTTTAAAGACCTGACCTCGTTCTGAGTATTCCAGAGTATCACCTATAACCACCTACGGGAGCTCAAATTGAATTTCCAGATTATAAAGGACTTTGCAGGCCATTTCATCACCATCACTAATATTCATAATAGTATTTACTATGTGCCAACACTTTACAAATATACCTGAATAAGATTTCCCTTAACAAGGTACCTAGGACTTAAAAAGCTCTAGTAAAGAGGAACTCATTATATCCTGAAGCATTCTATTCCACTTTTGGATAATTTTAGATGTTAAGAAGCTTTTTCTTACTTTAAGCCCAAATCTGTCCCCCACTACTTCTGCCCATTGGTGAGGATTCTAATTCTCCAAGGCCAAGCAAGTCTTCTCACTTTTCCACCGGAGCCCTTGAGATTTTTCAAGGTAACTATCCTATCTCCCATAAGTCTTCTTTTCTTTAGGTTTAACATCACCCATTCTATGGCACAGTCTTTTGTCTTTTCACTATCATGATCTGACCAGATCAAAAGAGAGTATGGACTATTATTGCCTTCATTCTGGATCTTTTTTCTTTTAATGGAGCCTAGAATAGCAATTTTTTTTTGCCTGCCTTGTTCCACTGTTGATTTGAATTCAAGTCTCTCCCTTTAAACCTGTTCTTTCATCATATGTCCCTCTATCTGAGGTACCACCACTTGTGTGGTCTCTCATGTTTATGTTCTTATTGATATTTCTGATACTTCTACTACCAACTCTTTTAATATCCAATCAGTTATCAAATGCAGTCAGTTTTGCAATATCCTTGCCTCTCTGTCCCCTCTCACTCCTTAGTACCTAGGGCTTCTTTTTAATAGTATTTTTTTTTCCAATTACATGTAAAGATAATTTTTAACATTCATTTTTTTAATTTAGAGTTTCAAATTTTCTCCCTTCCTCCCTCCTTTCTCTCCTCTCCAAAACAGTAAGCAATTTGATATAGGTTACATATGTGAAATTATATAAAACATATTCCCGTATTAGTCATGTTGTGACAGAAGAAACAAACCAAAAGGGAAAAAACCACACACACACACACACACACACACACACACACACACACACACAAAATGAAAATAGTATGCTTTGATCTAGAACCCAGAGCTTAGAGTCTAGAAGATCTGAGTTCAAATCTGGCCTCTTACACTCTTTAGCTATGACCCTGGGCAAGTCATTTAACCTCTCTTTGCCTCATTTTCCTTATCTATAAAATGAGAATGATAAAACCATTTACCCCACAGGGTTGTTGTGAAGATCAAATGAATTGCTATATGCAAAGCACTATACAAGTGCTAGCTATCGTGATCATTGGGGGCAGCTAGAGGACTCAGTGGGTAGAGCCCTGGGTCTGGTGTCAGGACGGACTGAGTTCAAATCCAGTCTCAGACAATTATTACCTAGGTGACCCAGGGCAAGTCATTTAACCTCTGATTGCCAAGAAAACCCTGTGGGTGGTGTGGAGCATGGGATCATGAAAAATTAGACACAACGGAACAGCAACAATGACCATCCTCAGGGTCACAAACTTTATGTTACCTCTGGTTCTTAGCCCAGCCCTTTGCACAGAATACTTACTGAAGGTGCTGAATAAATGTTTGTTGAATTGTATTGTGTTGTTTTCTGACCGGTTCATTTCCCAATATTTACTGCTTCTCTCACATGATCTGCCCAAGATCACAGGTTAAAAAAAAAACTAGCAAAGCTAGAATCCAAACCTAGATTTTTTGGGCTCCCTATCCTACAATTCTTTCCGCTAGATCACATCCTTACTGTTCTTTGATAATGTCTATTTAACCAAAATGAAATCTTTATCATTCAGTTCAAAACCCTGAGTCTACAGGAGTCTGCTAATCGAAAAGGATCCTGAAAGATCACATCCATTTCACTGTGCCTCTGAAGCAAGAACATCTCCAAAGAAGCCGAGTATTTATTTCTTTCCTAAAACCAGTTTCATGCAGTCATTGAAAGAATTTTCCCTTCCCTTCTCAGGCCTTTGCCTCTAGTCTAAATTGGCCCTCTACAAATAATTAGGCAACAGGGGCGCAGGGATTTATACTGACTACAGGGCAGAGCCAGTGGGTGCCTGCAGAGTGCCAAAGAGAGAGCTACACGCCAGCGGTAATCCATGCTAGGAACTGAATAACATGCTTTTAGAAAAAGGCCTTATCCTGAATTGCCCCCGGCCAACCGCCTTCTGTCCTTCACTTGAACTAGCTAAGCTGGGATCATTACATGGGCTGCCGCCTCCTGGCCAATCACAGCTCTTCTGCATTGTTAGCTGGCCATTCCATCCATTCATCTATCCATCAACACATCTGTCACCTGTAGCTACCACACTGTGGGGGAATACGTGGAAACAACATGTGACCTCTGCCTCCAGGAGCCTCTAACATGCCTGATGAAACAAAATAAACAATTACTGGCATACTATCTTAACACAACATTAGGAAATCAGAGAAGAAAGACACTGATGTCATGGGGACTTTTACAGAGAATGTAAACAGAACTGGATCTTACCAGGCAGCTATGATTAAAGAAAAAAAAAACGGGGAAGAAATGGAAGGACAACGTTGTTTGAGAGAGAAGCTAGTGCACCAGGCTTGGCTTATGGGTGAAGATTTACAGAGATCATGGAAGCCTCAAGAGAGAAGGGGCTGGTAAAAATCAATAAGGAATAGAGGTTATGCATCACCCAGCCCTTCACTTCTTGAGCTACTTGAGGAGCAGTCTAACGTAATAAGGTACCAGACCTGCTACTGACAATTATTAACTATGTGACTAGGGTAAGTCGCTTAAATTCTCTGAGCCCCAGTTTCCTTAGCTGTAAATTGGGGATAATAATACCTATAGCACCACAGGCAGCTCCGATGGCACAGTAAATAAGTGTTGGGTTTGTAGTTAGGAAGATTCCTCTTCCTAAATTCAAATCTGGCCTCAGACCCTTTCACAGCTGTGTGACCCTGGGCAAGTCACTTAACCCTGTTTGCATCTGTTTCCTCATTTGTAAAATGAGCTAGAGAAGGAAATGACAAACCACTCCAGTATCTTTGCCAAGAAAACCCCAAATGGGGTCACAAAGAGCTAGACACAACTGAACAAAAACACATATCTCAGGGCTGTTGGGAGGATCAAGTGAAATATAAATGCTTCATAAAACTTAAAAAGTTAAAAGCAATACAAGGTATCCCAAAACTCTTAGTGTGGTTTTAAACTTTAATAACTTTTTGAGCTATTTCTAATAGCTTAACACTACACTAAGAGTTTTCAGACATCCTATATAACTAAATGCCAGCTATTGGTAATTTGTTGGAAAAGAGATTAATATGAAAGAAGGAAAAAGGAAATGGATTCTTTAAGTCTTAGATACATACAATTATCTTGGACAGACTTAACAGATCTGGAAATCTCCCCTCCTGAGTAATATAAAAAGTAGGTTAAACCCCTCACAGAGGATCAATGGTGGAGCTACCGATATCATCAGGACCTACCGAAGCTCATTTGAGTTGGAGCAATGACTGCCCAGTCTGCTGACTTTTCGCACTCACTCAGCTGTTCAATGGGCATTGATAAAATACTATCCATACTTTTTTCACAAAGATTGCTACTTACGCTATCATCTAACTCTCCTACATAGACCTACCAGTTTCAGATTGGTTTTCCAGGGAGACTTCAATAGCTTTCACCACCTAACTTTGGAATGATTCCTAAGAAGCTACTAGTTTACACTAGCTTCTTTTCCCCAAAAAGATTTCAACTAGAAAGACACAGGGCCTCTGCACTGAAGAGTAGTAGATTGGCCTTGGAAAGCAGCCTGAAAACATTTGTTTTCCCACCGTCACTCCCCCTTCCAGTGTAACCAAAATGCTTTTCAACCAAAGCTTTCTTCTAAGTCAAGGGGGAGAAAATGACTAAGCCTGAGCAAACCAGTCCTGCTGCAATGAGTCATCATGGACCTTTGCCTGTTTCTTAATCTGAACTGAAACTGACCACTTTTTAAGCTCTGGGTGGTGAGGAAAAAGCCTCTGACTTGCCCAGATGGACCAAAAACCAGGGATCCATTCTGGGAGGTCTCTGATACTGGCTGAATGGAAGCAGCAGTGATGGCTCTGGGCTCTGGGTGGATGATCTGAGCTCCTAAGCAGAAAACCTCGAGAAAGAGATGTCCATGTAGGGACATAGAGCATCACCATTTCTGGTTGGACTCAAAATACTCTCCTTCCAAGAACTGTGTTTTTGAGTAACATCAGTGTTAGTCAGTTCTGTGACTGCAAACTTTAGGAAGATGGAATTGTTAAAGAGCTTCATCAGTTTCTAAACTAAAGCTGACTTTACATATAGGCAAAAGAAGGTAATTTTTAGAAAGTCAACACAGTTTAGTGGAAAAAGCATGGGGTTTGGAGTGAGAGCATCTGGATTTGAATCCTTAATCTTCTGTCCACTACCTTGGACAAGTCACTCAACTTTTCTGAGCCTCAGTTTCCTCATATGTAAATAAAATAATGGAATTAGGCCAGATGAAGAACACATTGTAATGGAAAGAGAACTATCTCTAGAATCAAAGGATATAGGTTCAAATTCTGAGACTTATTACTTGTGCTAATGTTAGGCAAGTCACAACTTCCTCAGGCTCCAGGGTCTTCATCTTTAAAGTGAAGGGGTTGAAATGGATGACTTCTGAGATCTCTTTCTCTTTTAAATCTATAAACCCTCCAAGGATCCCCAAATCTCTTCCATCTGTTGATGTGCTGCCTGAAATTCAACACAAGAGCTTCATTCTTTTAATTTAGAAATTTGGTCCCTGTTTGTGTTGCTCTCCCAGATGAATTTGCATTTTAAGTTTCTATAAATCTTTTTCACATTAGTATGAATAATTTCCTTCTCCAGAGAAGATTTTGAGACAGAGACTCCAGGGAAAATGAGCTGAAAAGGGTAGAACTGGTGCAATAGGAGGAGCAAAAAACTTTACAGTTTTTCTCAGTTCCTGTACTACATGCTGGTACACAGACCATAGGTAACCATGAATACAGGATTTGGAGATTAAGAAAAGACCTCACAAGGCTATACTTCGGACTAAATCCATGACTGGAAATTAACATAAATTGAAGCAAATTGATTCTACAAAATGCCAGCAAATGAGATGTAACCCAAACAGAAAGAAAATAAGAAATAAAGTAAATGGGCCACCAGGTCTACTGATCTTGCAAAAAAGGATCAAGTTGGCAAAAATCTAATTATTACACAATATTTGAAGGATTTGTGATTTTATTGCCTTAGATACTCACTCCACTGACTCTAATCTAACTCTCTCTTTACCTTGGCATAGAGTCTTTAATAGCTCCCAAAAAGGACTTTATAAGTACTTCCCACATAAAGGAGAGAAAGGCATTTCAAGCAATGAGAAGTTGTTCCTTTTCCACATGTACTTCACATGTACCTCTTTCCCCAGGACTCTGCATATACTTGTAGGAGAATGTATCATAGACTTGGGGGACATGTTTTATGTCAAAAATACCACTTTAGTAGACATTCTTTGCTAGAAATTGAGTCTAGCTGACTAATATCAATAATAAGCATTTGAAGGAAGCAAAACCATGGGAAATGTGAAGGGGGTACTCCTTGAGCTATAGCATTGGAAAGATATCCTGTAACCCCTCATGGCTACCCCTGGATCTCTAAGGAAATACAGCTTTAGGGACTCAACCTGCCAATGACAGTGAGAGTTGGATACTTGAGCTGAGATTAGAGATTAGTGCTTCTGACATTCAAAGGTAAGGAGAGAGATATTTTAGGCATTTCAGGCATGAACTGATAGTATGGAGAGGCACAGAGATGAGGTGTGAAAGGAACAAGTACATTGATGTTTTTAGCTCTTAGAGTACAGTAAAAATTATTCGGTTTAAGGGGTTCAGGGACCCCTCAAGGACTGAAGTACAGGAAATGATCTTCTGGAATGAATTCATGGACTCAAGCATTCTTTAAGACAAGGTGGCAAACACCAATATGGTGGGTAGAGCTCTTTAAGGAACTTGAATTCCTTAAGGAACTTGTAATTTAACAGGAGTCATGCTAAAGCTTATATAAGAAAATTACTGGATTATCTGGCAGATATGCTAATTAGGTGATAATTTTCAACCCTGGTCACAGGTATCATTCACTACTGGAATCCAGGGGAAGAGGTTTCTAAGGGGTGTATTTTTAGTCTGTTACATCTGTAGCAAGAGTCTATAGCTTGACTTGTGGATTGAATATGATAACTTTGGGAATCAATACATGATCATTCTGTGGTTACAAGATAGTCCTGTTTTTACAAGTGGTCAGCTTGTTCTTGTGATGAGGAAAAATAGTTTGTTTTACTGGGGCCCATTCATGAATAATTGCGGGGAAAGATAGTTTGTCCTAGTAGAGCCCAATCATAAGTTATTGCTAGTTATTGCATAGTGTCCTTGGGCTGGGGAGAAAGCTGTCAGAGATAATGTTGTGAAGCTAGGGAGAAATGTGATCTTGGAATTGGGGTCCAAACACAAGCACCTCATCAAAGAGATAATGTAAAACAAGAATGGAAAGGTAGGTGGAGACCAGTCTGGAAAGACTTTAAAAATCAAATGGAGCAGTTTGTATTTGATCCTAAAGGCGAAGAATCAAGCAAAGTGTAGTTAGCCCTATAATTTAGGCTGTTTTCTAGAGATTGGATCAGAGTAGAGAGAGATAGTTAAAGCATGTAGGTAGCCTTGCAGATAGAGTGCTAGACTTGGAGTCAAGAGTTCAAATTCTGCCTCAGACACTCACTAGCTGTGGGACCCCAGGCAAGTCACCTGATCTCTCAGTCTCAATTTCCTCATCTTAAAATGGAGATAGTAAGGGGTTGTTTGGAGGATCAAATGAGGTGATATATATTAAGTACTTTGTGAGTCTTAAAGTGCTATGTTTTCAGCTGTGTCTGTGACCACATTTGGGATTTTCTTGGCAAAGATATTGGAGTGATTTGTCATTTCCTTCTCCAGTTCATTTTACAAATGAGAAAACTGAGGCACACAGGGTTAAGTGATTTGCCCAGGATCACATAGCTAGTGTTTGAGGCCAGATTGAACTCAGAGGATGAGTTTTCTCGATTCCAAGCCCAGAACTCTATCCACTGCACCACCTAGCTACCTCAAAGTGCTATGTAAATGTTAGCTATTATTCCTTGAACCAGGTTAAAAGACTATGCAAAAGTCCAGCTGGGAGACACACAGGTATGAGGCTCTATGTCCCAGTGAGAAATTAGAAGATTTTGTGGAGAATCTAACATCTCTACCTAAAACAAAATGTATGACCAAAGTGGGAAAACCAAAGGGGTAGGAATGAGACCAGAAATCAGGTGATCTGTAAGCAAGCTGTGTGGACAATGACTGATCTGAGGAAGCTCTTTTTGTGGGTCCTTCCTCTTTGGTCTCTAAAAGTCACAAATCCCTTTAGCCAAGTTCGAGATAATGAGAATAGAAGAACTTAAGAGAGCCAATTTCATTCACAGGTTTCAAGAAGAAAAATCTAATGGGTCACATCAACCAAGACGAAGCCTTTGCAGCTTCCTCCTAGCAACTTTCAACTCAATGGTAAGGGTAAGGAGCAAAATGAGAAATCAGTTCAATCTCTTTGATCGGGCAGATTCAAGGGAAGAAAGGGAGCAACAGGGAGTTTTTTTCAAGAGAAAGGGGAGAGTGAGGAAGAAATGAGCAGATTTGTGGGGGAACATGGACTATTGTGACTCCCCCAAAAGTTATCTCCATCCCCCACCAAACCAAAAAAGCAAAGCCAAAACTTTAGATATGCTTTAGGAATTTCGTGTGCTTATCTAAACCGTGATTGAGCCTTTTCAGGATTTCTTCCCCCATCATTACATGAGATTAGTCACATAATTATTTTCAAAGTCTAGTTCCTGGCACTTCCATGACTCAGCTCAGAAAGGGTGGAGATGGGGGAGGGGAGATGGTGTGAGGATCTCCTTTGGGGAGCACATTGAGACTCAGTTTATTTTCTGACATTCTTTTCTCTAGATTACTTACGACTCTCACTAACCATGTCCACAAACAAGAAAAAGAGTTCCTGATGAGGCATCGGGGATTTGAAAATAAATAAAATTCATTCTGGCAGAATATAGTTTTCCATTCAAAAGGCATTAAAACACAGTTTTTCTTCCAGCTCATTCAAAAGACCTGCTTAATGCCCGAGGCGGGTCCACACAGCTGGCACTGCAGCCTGGGAAGGCCTTGGCTGTGTTTCAAGGGCTATGTTTTCCCACAGATACATAGTTCCTGGACAATGTTTTCAATATAATTGTCAGCGAGATTGGTTGCCATCAGTTGAGGTGCAGGAGTCTTCTCTCCCTTCCCCCACTCTTCATTGCTCAGGGCGTTCCTGATCTGGATCCCTTCATTTGTCCCCCTGTCCTCTAGCTCCCAGCTGCCCCCCTCTCAGCTGCAATACCAAAGTGCCTAGCAAGCGTACGTTCTCTAAATCTTTTTTTTTTTTTTTTAGGATCTGCTTTTGAGAATCCAGTGCCCCCTCATACTAAATGTCTCTAGGGACTGTTGGTAGCATCGGCTGGAGACAGATAGTCCTTAAGAAAGGACAATGGAACAACTCTCCTCCTCCATCCTGAAACAAAATTTTAAAAATTCACAATCATAGAAGAACAGATTTTGTTTTAACTTGTCTAGAAGTCTTGAAAGTCTCTGGTAACCTATTTTCTCTAGTCAGAAAACCAAGACGAGAAAAATCATTCCAAATAAGAAAACCACCCAGGCCTGGACTTAAACGGATAAGGTTCAATCATGGGAATCATCCCACCCCCCCAAAATCACTATTTCTGTTTGACTCCTCTGCTCCTCCCCAGAATTGCCTCTGAGGAATCTCAGACTATGGTTTGAATCCAGCTCGTGTCCAAGTCCCCACGGATGTGGATGGAAAGATCCCCAGGTTCCACACCAGCATGAAGGTAATAAAACATGTTAGGTTCAAAATGCCTTTTGTTCCAATATGCTGAAATACAAAGTACTCACAGTAGCCCAAATACATTTGACACAATACTCCCTTTCTAGTCATTCTACTTTTTCTCAGTCTTTTGATCTTCAGACTCAGCTCCTGTCTTGATTTGGAATTCATTTAGAAGATACACAAAATCACATTTTGGTGTGTCCTTCTTTCATCCAGGCATCTAGCCTCATGGTATTACCCAAAGGGTTCAGACAGGACTAGGAGTGAGGCACACTGGAGGCTGCTAGACAAGCAACCCTCTTCCTACTGGAGCTGCACAGTCTGAATAACCCACAGTCAAAACCAAGGCCAAAGTCCTTGTCTTCGCTCCTCCCCAACGTAGCTTGGACGCATCTGCTGTTTCTCCAGCTTCTAGGACGACGTGCACAGTCCTCTTTCTCTCCAAGAGGACTGGAACATGACACTACTCAAAAGATGCTCTTCCATCTCTAGGACGATCAGTCAGTCAATAAGCTTTTATTAATCACCTACAATGTTCTGGACCCCGTTCCAAGTGCTGGGGATACAAGTACAAAAAAATGAAACAATGAGCTTACATTCTAATGGGAGAGGAAAACACAGATGCAAATATATGTATATTTATGTGTGTATTTATATATACATATATATTATAAATAGAAAGTTAATACATACAAATTTGGTCAAAGTAGCTAAATATAATTTAGTTTGGGAGGAATGAACTAGTAGTTGTGGGAGGTATAGGGAAAGATCCCATACAGAATATAATATCCAAGCTGCATCTTAAAGGAAGAGGGGACCTCTCTGAGGTAAAGACAGAGTGCATTCCAGGTATGGGGGACAGCTGTTGGTAAGACATGGTAGATGGAGTTGTGTGTGTGTGTGTGTGTGTGTGTGTGTGTGTGTGTGTGTGTGTAATAGAGAGAAGGCCAATTTGTCTGGGTTGCAGCGTTTGGAAGAAGGAATAATGTCCAGAGAGGCTGGAAAGATAGGCTGGGGCCAGGTTTTCTAGAGATTTAAAAGGAAAAAAAAATTTGTTTTCTTCCAAAGGCAATTGGAAGCCACTAGAATTTATTGAATATAGGAGTAACATGGTTAGATCTATGCTTCAGAAAAATTCTTTTGTTAGCAATGTTTAGGATGGACAGGACTGGTTAGAGACTTAAGACAGTGCAGCCAATTAGGAGAAAATGATATATCCAGGTGGATAGGATAGTCAATAACATCAAATGCATCAGATAGAAGAGTTAGTACCAAGGAAAGACCATCAGATTTGGCAATGAAGAGATCATTGGTAATTTTGGAGACAGCAATTTCAGTGGAATGATAAGACCTAGAAACCAATCCTGGAACTCTCAGATTTCGCATTAAAAGTGATATAACCCTGAGGAAATCCCCCTTCTCTCTCTGGAAGCCTGCATTCTGGTTGCACTGGTCAAGAATTTGCCTCTCCTCTATAAAGGGGGCAGGGACTCAGGAACTTTTAAACCTCTTCCAGATAGCTGAGATTCACAAACTCTCACTATTCAGAACAAATGGATCCCCTCTCTACAGCTGCTTTTTTTCAAGCTGATGAGATGTACCATTGTCTCTCCAAGGTTCTCTCTGATGGTATGAGCAAAAGTATATGTTGCTCCCCTGTGCCTCTGCCCTAAGTAAGGTCTTCCCTGCTGTCCTCTACTCAAAACTCAAATCTGCTTTCCTGCACTCTAATCCATTCTCCAAAGAGGAAAAAAAGAGGAGAAGGGAAGCCAGACCTATGACTGAAGACTCTTTTTTAGACTAACACAATAGTTTGGCTTCTCCCATGACAGCTGATGCCACTGTATTTGCAACAGTAAGTTCATTCCCTTTTACTCCACACAGAATGGGCATGTCTAAATCCTTGATAGGAAGATGCAAAGTCCCCCCAAAGGGCTCACTAACTGATAAGCTTAGATCAAGGAATACACTAGATCAGTCCACTATACTCTCCTGTAATTAGATATTTGTGAAAACTGAATAAGTGCACTATTGTGTGCTCCCCAATTCTAAAATCCCCAGTTTTGGATAGTTCTCTGGAGATCAGGGAAGTCTCTACCATTAGGAAATTCCTGTCTTATAGCAGTTGCCCTCATTCCTGAATGCCCAGTGCTTTATATCTCATACCCATCCTAGGAGTCCACAACAGTAATCATGATTCATAGATATTAAACTATCCCAGGAATAACAATCATTCATGAAACTCCCTAGCTCCCAAAGCTAGGTAACCCTTGCTCTCACGTTTGCCCTTGTAGCTCATACCTACTTCAGTGCTTGCAAGGTTCTGTCCCAAAAATCATCTGCCCACCAAAAATAGAAAAATGTCAGAATAAAACAACTGACCACAAAAATAAGATGGGAAAAAAAAGAAAAGGAAAAAAAGATTCCCCTCCCCACAAAGGGTAAAAAAAACGCAAGGTTTTTAAGAAGTCTAGCAATCCTCTTCCCATGGACCAGCAGCCAATAAGGAATCTCCTACAACCCCTTTAAAAAGCACTCATGTGGCACAATCTTGAAAGAGGGTAACACCATCCTCCCAGTCCCTCAGGCTCCCAACCTCAGAGTCATCCTGAACTCCTCACTCTCTTTCCTTTCCCTCTCCCCCATACACCCAATCTATTGCCAAAGATTGTTGATTTTCCCTTTGCAACATCTCTCTAATACGCCCCCTTCTCTCCTCTGACGTCATCACTCTAGTGCAGACCCTCATCATGTCATGCTTGTGTTATTACAATAGCTTGCTGCTGGGTCTGCCTGCCTCAAATTTTTCCCCACTTCAATCCATCCTTTATTCAGACTCTAAATTGATTTTCCTAAAGCCCAAGTCTGAACATGTCACCCGCCTACTCAATAAACTACAGTGATTTCCTATCACCTAGAATCAAATACAAAGTGCTCTGTTTGGAATTCAGAGTTCTTCGTAACCTAGCGCCCTCCTACCTTTCTGGTCAAGTATTCTTTAATTCAGTGACACTGACCTCCTGGCTGCCTCACTAACAACAAGAACAAGATGTTCTATCTCTGGCTCTGGGCATTTTCTCTGATCATCCCTCATGCCTGGAATGCTCTTCCTTCTCAATTACTGACCTCCCTGACTTTCTTTTAATTCCAACTAAAATCTCATCTTTTACAGAAAGCTTTTCCCAACCCCTCTTAATTCCAGTGTCTTTCCTCTTTTAGTTATTTCCTGTTTGTCGTGTACATACACAGCATAAATAGGAAAATATATATGTGTGTGTGTATGTGTGTGTATATATACATACACATACAGATATATATATGTATATGCATATACATATATATATAATATATATATATATGATTATAAGCTCCTTGAGGGCAGGAACTGTCTTTTGCCTCTTTTGGTATACCTAGCACTTAACACATAGTAGGTGCTTAATAAATGTTTGATTAATAATTAAAAATAATTGATTGAGTCTCTCCTGAGCTATTCTTGGTCATACCATGCTAGACAAGGAGTAAGATCTGCTTTTAAAATAGTAATGACAGTAATAATACTAAATCAAACAATTCAGTATGAACTCCTAAGATCTAACCCAGTCTGTGTAAACCCAGAGCTTTGGATGCTGAGGCACAGGTAATATAATTATTCTCCCCATATCCTATGGATTGTCTTAAATTCTTTGAACCCTTCCAGAAGGAGAAAATACACCATTGTTAGAGGCTCTGCCAAATGTTTTCAAACCACAGGAATAAGCCAACCTTACTGATGCATCGAAGTATAGCTGTTCATCCAATCATGTACAAAATGCCCCATTCGTTCCTCCCAGATTTCCTAACTTTACCTACTTAGAAATTCTCTGGGTACTCATCATGAAAATCTTCGGAATCCTTTCAAGATACAGCTCCACCAACAAGTTGTGGACATAACTTGATAGCTACTATACTAATTCATCTAGTCAACGTTTACCCTGGAGGCAGTAATGGTGTCATGAATGGAAGGCTGAAGAAAGAGCCAAGAAGTCCTGTGTTGAAGTCTTGCATCTTACGAACATTGGTTCTATACCTCTGGAAAAGTCATTTAACTTCTCAATGCTCTCAGGCAACTGTCTGAGAATATAATAATTCACAGAACAAGTTCAGACCTATATTTAGGCGTTTCCAAAATCCAGAGTCCTTCATGTCAAAGAGAAAACAAGTAATTCCTGACCCCCAATCTCCTCTTTGTATAGATATTTGTGTGTGTAATACACTTGTATAAAATATGTGATGTACCACATGTGTATACATACATGTGTATGCATGTGTGTGTATGTATAAAATCAGGAAAACTCATTTTCTTGATTTTAAATTTGGCCTCAGACACTTACTAGCTATGAGACTCTGGGAAAGTCACTTAACTTGGTTTGCTTCAGTTCCCCATCTGCAAAATGAGCTAGAGAAGGAAATGGCAAATTACTCCAATATCTTATCTTTGCCAAGAAAATCCCAAATAGGGTCACGAAGAGTTGAACATGACTAAAAACAGCATCTATACACACGTATATCCATATATACATAGGTATATTTGTGTATGTATGTGTATATATTTATATATAACATCATTTATCTTCAAAGAGCCACATCTTCCTAGGAAGACAGATAAATCATGACAAAAAAGGATGCAGTGGATAAAGTTTCTTTCACTGACTTCTGACATGGATAGTATACAGAACATTCTCACCCTTTTCCTGTCGGCACTGCTTTTAACAGAATGGAGTAACATTAATGGAGTGAGGTGAATATGCCTTTTTGTCTAAAATACTCTTTTCAGCTTGCCTATATTAATTTCTATTCAATGGAAAGCAAAGTCAGTGCTGCCCTTTCATGGGTAAGAGCATCTGGTAAATGAAAAACTAAAGTGGAGTAATCAAAAGGAAATTCAAATGCACCTTGGCATTTCCCTCTTAATTTTTTTTAATGACCAAAATCATTACCAAAATGAGGCAGCATGATGCTGTGCTAAGAGCCCTGGATTTGGAGGAGTCAGTTAAGATATCAGTTTCATAATTACCTGCCTTGTGACCTTGGGTAGGTCATTGAGTTCTCTAGGTCTCATTTTCCTCATCAGTAAAATGATAGGATTGGAGTAGATGACCACTAAAAGTCTTGTCCATCTCTCTGATTCTATCATTCTCCATGAAAGTCTGACTCCAGGGCCCTGCTGTGGCATTGTTTTTGTTACCACAAACAGGAAAGCAGAGACATTGAGGTAGGAAATCAGGAAGGCAGCAGAGCTCTGAATGAGGGCATCACCCTTTCTCCTGCTCTGAGACTCATGTAGGCAACATCCAAAATCAAGGAGAGCGCAGAACGCTGAGGTGATATTCCCAACCTGGCCCTTATACCATGACTTCAGAGTTGAATGTATCAATAGAAGGAAAAAAAAATAGCCAAGGAATCCTTTGCTGTAACAGAGTAAGGCAGACCTGGAGAATCTGGTTACCTAGTTGGTTTCCACTGGGTGTTTCTGTTTAAGTTCTGTGTCATCTGTGTCTCTGAGAAAGTCTTGTGCTGCAAGTGATGAGGTCTTAGACGGAGAAGACATCAACTGGATGATGACAACTCTGTATCACAAGGTCAGTGACACCTCCTGATCCCCTCCCTCTTCTCTCAGCCCATTGGTGCAAAGATTGCAATACTTTGGTAGTTAGCCTTTACAGGCCCCTAAAAGAGGTGGCAATGCATAGTGGAAGTCTGTGCTAATGGAGTACAGGTTCTGGCAAGAGGGCTTACCTACCAAGAGGTTTGAGGTATGGATCCAGCACAAGACACCTGAGGATCAGTCAAGCTAAAGTAATGGAGACTTATCAGAAGGTGACCATGGATTGAATTGTGGCCACAGCAACTCATAAAGACAATCTACTCAACTAGAGGGAACATTACAATCTATATATAATTAGATCAAAATCCAAAGATATCTTTTGCTACATGAGAGAAAAATAAAAATCTACTTTAGGAAAGGAAGGAAGGAAGGAAAGGAATTAGACTCCAGGACTAATGTTCTATCCACTGTACCACCTGGCTGCCTTTATTCTACTGTTTTCATACTTGGTAGACTTGTGAATTTATCCTTCAGGAACTGGATCATTGAAGCAGCTTTCCTTCCTAATTCACTCATTATGGGGAGCTCTCAAACATATAACTAGGTATATCAGTGACTTGTTCTGCTCTAGGTACTAGAGTATTCATGAAAAGAATAGATGCCTGATGGCAGTGAAAATGTAAAGGGGAAAGATAAACCCTCTGGAAGTTTTTTTTATCAAAACTTGGAAAATCACAGTGTCTTGGAAACAACTGGTTTTTTTTTTTTTTAAATTAAACATTTATTTAACTTTTAACATTCATTTTCACAAAATTTGGGGTTACAAATTTTCTCCCCTTTTATCCCCTCCCCCCCAAACACCAAGCATTCTAATTGCCCCTATGACCAATCTGCTCTCTCTTCTATCCTCCCTCTCTGCCCTTGTCTCCATCTTCTCTTCTGTCCTGTAGGGCCAGATAGCTTTCTATACCCCTTTACCTGTATTTCTTATTTCCTAATGACAAGAACATTACTCGACAGTTGATCCTAACACTTTGAGTTCCAACTTCTTTACCTCCCTCCCTCTCCACCCCTTCCCTTTGGAAGGCAAGCAATTCAATATAGGCCAAATCTGTGTAGTTTTGCAAATGACTTCCATAATAGTTGTGTTGTATAGGACTAACTATATTTCCCTCCATCCTATCCTGTCCCCCATTACTTCTATTCTCTTTTGATCCTATCCCTCCCCATGAGTGTCGACCTCGAATTGCACTCTCCTCCCCATGCCCTCCCTTCTATCATCCCCCCCACCCTGCTTGTCCCCTTATCCCCCACTTTCCTGTATTGTGAGATAGGTTTTCCTACCAAAATGAGTGTGCATTTTATTCTTTCCTTTAGTGGAATGTGATGAGAGTAGACTTCATGTTTTTCTCTCACCTCCCCTCTTTATCCCTCCACTAATGAGTCTTTTGCTTGCCTCTTTTATGAGAGATAATTTGGCCCATTCAATTTCTCCCTTTCTCCTCCCAATATGATCCCATCTTCTTCAATTCACTCTGTGCACTCTGTCTCTATGTATGTGTGCGTGTGTGCGTGTGTGTGTGTAATCCCACCCAGTACCCAGATACCGAAATGTTTCAAGAGTTACAAATATTGTCTTTCCATGTAGGAATGTAAACAGTTCAGCTTTAGTAAGTCCCTTATGACTTCTCTTTGCTGTTCCCCTGTTCATGATTCTCTTCATTCTTGTGTTTGAAAGTCAAATTTTCTTTTCAGCTCTGGTCTTTTCATCAAGAATACTTGAAAATCCTTTATTTCATTGAAAGACCAATTTTTCCCCTGAAGTATTATACTCAGTTTTGCTGGGTAGGTGATTCTTGGTGTTAGTCCTAGTTCCTTTGACTTCTGAAATATCCTATTCCATGCCCTTCGATCCCTTAATGTAGAGGCTGCTAGATCTTGTGTTATCCTGATTGTATTTCCACAATACTTGAATTGTTTCTTTCTAGCTGCTTGCAATATTTTCTCCTTGACCTGGGAACTCTGGAATTTGGCCACAATGTTCCTAGGAGTTTCTCTTTTTGGATCTCTTTCAGGTGGTGTTCTGTGGATTCCTTGAATATTTATTTTGCCCTCTGGTTCTAGAATCTCAGGGCAGTTTTCCTTGATAATTTCATGAAAGATGATGTCTAGGCTCTTCTTTTGATCATGGCTTTCAGGTAGTCCCATAATTTTTAAATTGTCTCTCCTGGATCTATTTTCCAGGTCTGTTGTTTTTCCAATGAGATATTTCACATTATCTTCCATTTTTCCATTCTTCTCTCTTTCTTCTGTGATTTCTTGGTTTTGCATAAAGTCATTAGCCTCCATCTGTGCCATTCTAATTTTGAAAGAACTATTTTCTTCAGTGAGCTTTTGAATCTCCTTTTCCATTTGGCTAATTCTGCTTTTGAAAGCATTCTTCTCCTCATTGGCTTTTTGAACCTCTTTTGCCAATTGAGTTAGGCTAGTTTTCAAGGTGTTAATTTCTTCAACATTTTTTTGGGTCTCCTTTAGCAGGGAGCTGATCTGCTGTTCATGCTTTGACTTCATGTGTCTCATTTCTCTTCCCAGCTTTTCCTCTACCTCTCTAACTTGATTTTCAAAATTCTTTTTGAGCTCTTCCATGGCCTGAGCCCATTGGGTGGGCTGGGACACAGAAGCCTTGATTTCTGTGTCTTTGCCTGATGGTAAGCATTGTTCTTCCTCATCAGAAAGGAAGGGAGGAAATGCCTGTTCACCAAGAAAGTAACCTTCTATAGTCTTATTTCTTTTCCCTTTTCTGGGCATTTTCCCAACCAGTGACTTGACCTCTGAATATTCTCCTCACACCCACCTTGCCTCCTGATCCTCCCAGCCAGCGTTTGGGGTCTGACATTCAAATGCTGCTTCCAGCCTTAGGGCTTTTGGCGGGGGCAGGGCTGCTATTCAGTGTGAGATTAAGTTCAGGTGGTCAGGTCGGGACAGGGCGCCTCTCAGGCTCAGTTCCCTCAGGGGGTTTATGCACAGACCTTCCACAATGTATCCAGGCTCCTGCCCCCTTGGGGAGCCCCAGTCTGCAGCCGCCTCTCAGCTTCTACCTCCCGGGGCGGGGGGAGGGGGGGCCTGAGTTATGGGGGCACCCCACTCCCCTCTCAACACGCCAAAGAGACTCTCTCACCAACCCCCGTCACCTGTGGGTGGAGGGACTTGTGTGGCCGCTGGAGATCCCGTCCCTGAAGCCTGCTCGGATCTTTTCCTCTTGGTGCCGTGGCCGCGGCAGGGCTGCACTCAGCTCCCAGTCCCAGCGCCCAGTCCGCAGCGCAAAGGACCCCCCGCGAGAGGTTTGCAGGTCTCTCCAGAACAGAAATCTCCCTCGCTCCAATATTCCGTGGCCTCTGGGTGCAGAATTCGCCGTGAGTTACTTCCCTGTAGCCGTTCTTTGGGTTGTGGGTTCGGAGCTATGTGTATGTGCGTCTTTCTACTCTACTATCTTGGCTCCGCCCCCTCAACAACTGGTTTTGATAAGAACTTTTAGTGCAAAAGAAGGAAAAAGTGTATCTGATTTCAGATCACCAGTTAAATTATAACATTATTAAAACAGATCCCTCAGGAGGCAAATAAAAAATTATCTTTATTTGACATTATACTTGAGCAAGAAGGGAGTTGTTATTCCACTGATATTGGGAACTACAGGATAAAGATACTCCCTCTACCAATACAAGTTAGCACCTTCTCTAATAGTCAAATAGTTTAGAAGTTAAGTGACTTGCCTAGGTTCACACAGTCAATATAGGGTGAGACCTAAACTCAGATCTTCCTCATTTCCAAATCAGTCCTCTAGCTCCTTGGTGGATATGCCTTCCTAATAAAACAACAGAGGACCAACTAAGCCCATAATTCCTTATGAAAAGAAGCAACAGCAACCACAACCCCATAATCTATAATCCTTAACATTTCCCACTCTAACACCTCAGGAGTTCTTGGGTTTTTTGTGTTTTGGACTTGTCTAACAATCTGGTGAAGCCCCTGTCAGAATGTTTTTAAATACATAAAATAGATTTACAAAGAAAACAATTATTTTGAAATAGTTGTAATTTTTTAATCAATTAATTTTAATTTTTGCCTTTTTTATCCACAACAAGGACTCCCCTTAGCACAGACATTGGTTGACTATCCTGGTATTTATTGCAAAGTCCTGCCAACAGCATTATTATATTAGGGAAAAACTAAGGAGAGTCATACTCTATTATTTCCACTTTGCACATAAAGTATATGTCTCAGAAATTCTGTGCTTCAAGTTGCCAATAACTGGTCCATTAACTCATGGTAATTTACCACCCGTTGATAAGACAAGTACGGTTAGGGGAAGGAAGTTTTCGAAGATGTCATCAGCTTCACCTTTGACCTTCAAATCCTTGGGACAATGCTATCCAAAAGGTCAAATACTCTGGGCCTCCACGACATTCTCTTCAGTTACCAGAGGGTGGTAGCATTTGGCCTCTAGCTTTGAAGCCATGGCAATAGTTACTCACTGAAAACTTTTGAACAGTCACAGCCTAAATTTTACTTGTACAAAAATACAGATAGTATTTTGTTCCTCATTTTGTTGAGCCTTATTTCAATTTTTTTTGTTTCCCAAAAAAGAAAGGAAGGAAGGAAGGAAGAAAGAAAGGCATCCAGCCACAGCCCCAAATCTATGACTGTTCACAGCCCAATACTTGAAAAATCTATTTTTAGTGACTGCTTAGAGAAATAGCGAATCTGCTAGGGACTCTCAGGACAGCATGTAAAATATGTCTGGCATGTTGAATGCTTGTACAAAGGGGAATTCCTAGATAAGGACAGGATTTAGAGGGGAAAAGAACTTAAAAACTACAAAAGAGCTTTCATAAGAAACAAGTTGCTAAGAAGGGGAGTTGTCTCACAATTCAACCAATATTTTTAATGTGTCAAAGTGTCATGTATCATTTTATACTGTAGTACAAAAATAATTGCATATTTTTGTTTATTCTTTTACTAGAGTTATTGGAGGAGGCGGAAATAACCTTCTACTAAGCTGTAAGAACCTTGTTGTAATAACATTGTATCTCATACATAGTAGGTATTTAACAGATGTTTATTGAATGAAATAAAAATCAAATCTCCCACATAAAAATAGAGGGAGAAATAAATCCATGATCTTGCCTGTGTGGGTCTTCATCCCATGAAATTCTTATCCATACTGTTCCATAAATCTTCCAAAGGGGATCACCAATACATCAGAGGTATTCATCTCATCAGTCAGTTAGCCAATAAGCGTGTTAAGCACTTACTACATGCCAGTCACTGTACTAATCTCTGGAGATACAAAGAAAGGTAAAGAGGTTCTAACTGGCTTTAAGAGTCAAATAGATGATTTTATATTTCACCATGGAGATACCTCCACCCCGTGACCCTCATCTGTTTGATGAGTTTCTGAATCAAACTCCCCTTTCATGAGGCATCTGTGTCATGTTCATTTCATTTCCAGCTCTACTACTCACTCATCAAATTTCTCCCCGCCTTGCCAGCAGCCTTCCTCCCATCCCTACTGTATCTTCCTGCAAGATTTCCAGTTCCCCTTTATTTCTTGTCATTTCCCTTTAGAATATAACTCCTTGAAAGGAACAGTTGTCTTTGTGTGCTTGTATTTGTATCCTAAGTGCTTAGTACAAAGCCTGACACATAGCAAGCACTTAAGACAGTTGATGATTTAATACTACCATTCAGGAGAGAGATTAGGGCCAGATATATAGATCTAGGAATCATCTGCCTAAAGACAATAATTGACCCCCATGGGAGTTGATAAGACTACCAGACAAGACCGTATAGAGGAAGAACAGAAGAGAGTCCAGGACAGTGCTTGAGTGGATACCCACTGTTAGTGGGCATCACCTAGATGAACAGCAAAGGAAAATGAGAAGTGATATAATGTTAATGAGATTTATATTAATGAAAGATCTTCCCCTCCCATTAATGGGCCTCAGGTTAGGGGAGGCTTGTTTTGCAGGAAGGCTCACACCTTTTCTTAATTGCTAATGAGGCAATGAGTCAGGAGGGTTGTGCCCTCCAGCTCTGAAAAATGTATATATGCTCCGAGATGAAGTTTTGCTTTGGGGATTTGGAAGAAGATTCATGTGCCAGATGAGACTCTAAGTAGATCTACCTGGCCCCCTTCTTGCCCCCGCCCCAAGTTGTGAAAACCTGGATGCTGGTGCTTCTCTCTCTCTCTGGTAATTATGTATGTATGTAACGGTCAGACAGTTGGAGCTGTCTGTTGATCTGTGATGTATGTATTGCTTATTTGCTTATGTCAGACAGCTGGAAGCCCTGTCTGTTGGTCTTCGTTTCTCTGCTTGTATTTTCTCTGTTAGTGTATGTGATTAAAGAAGATTGTTGACCCCTCAAAAGTTGTTTTCCTTTTAGAAAAGCAGATCTAAGAACCTGTGCAACAGGCACTCCTATGCATAGCAGTTTGCTGCTAGAAGTAATTAAACAGGTCTTATTTAGTAGAGACAGAAGACACCAAGGTCATGAAAGCCCCAAAAGGATTTTCTCAGGAAAATCCAGGAAAAAAAGGATGATCAACAGAGTCAAAGGCTGGAAAGAATTCAAAAAGGATGAAGATTGAGAAAAAAGCCATGATATTTAGCATTTAAAAGATTTTTAGTAAGTTTGAAATGAGGAGCTTTAGTTAAATGATGAGGTCAGAGGCCAGATTGCAAAAGGGTTTAGAAGAGAGTGAAAGTAAAGGAAGTGAAGGCACCTAGATCTACGACCTGCTCAGGGAGCTTAGTGAAGACGCGAGGAAAGATACAAGATGATGACCAGTAAGGATGGTTGGATCAGGTGATGAGGATGTTTTATTTTGTTTTAGGATAAAGCAGACAGTCATCTTTGTAGGAGGCAAGAAGGAGGTAATACTTGGGGAGACTATATATAGAGCATCCAGGAGAAAGTGATAGAATCAAAAGCTATAAAAAGGTCAAGAAGGATGACAACTGAGAAAAGGCTGGGGGTTTACCATTAAGAAGGCCATTGGTCACTTCAGAGAGGGCAGTTTCAGTTTAACAATAAGATTGGAAGCCAGATGGCAGACCTGCTAAAAGCAAATGAGAGGAGAGGAGGTGGAGGTAGCTAGTATAAATTGTTTACTCAAGGAGTTTAGCTGAGAAAGGGAGGGTAGATAGGACATGATAGCTAAGAGAGATGGTTGGACTGAGTGAAGATTTTTTAAGAGAGGAGACATGAACATGTTTGAAAGTAATAGGGAGGAAGAATATTTGTGTGTGTGTGTGTGTGTGTGTGTGTGTGTGTAGAGAGAGATATATGTTTATGTAGGTATGTATACATATACAGATAAAAATATTTTTTAGAGATAGAATGATAAGAACAACCTGATGGAGAAAGAAAAAGATGGAATCAAGGGTGCATATAAAGGAGTTTGCCTTAGCAAGGAGAGGAATACCTCTTCATCTGAGAAAGGAGAGAAGGAGATAGTGGGAGAAGAGGCATGAATGATGTGATATAGGAAGAGAAGAACCTATTCTCAATATAGGATCTCAAATTTTTGAGTGAGGTATGAGATAAGGATAGGTAGGAGAAGAGGGTGTAGTAAGAGGATGGAGGAGGGACAGAAAAGTTTGGAATAGCTACTGTGGTGAGGGGGATAGAAATCATTTAGGGAAGTATAAAAGAATCGTCTTGCTGCACTGAGGCCCAGCTGAGATAATGTAACATAAATTTGCAGTTGACCCAATCAGCACAGTGTTGTATTCAGAACAAATCTGTTCTGTAGCACCTGAAAAGAGAGAAGGAAGTGGAAATCAGAAGTAATCCAGGGTTGGAGTCTGACAAGCTATAATGGGTCATGGGGCAAAAGGGCAAGGGACTGAAGACTAAAGGGTAGTTTAGAGTTGAATTGGCTCACCAAGAGGTCAAGATAGGGAAGGGAACAGGTATGTAACAAATATAAGGGTCATGGCCTAGGAACTAACCAAGTAGGGAGGGAATGGAGGTCACAGTGATGATGAAGTATTAAGGACTGTAAGGTATAGGAAAAGATGGAATGATAAATGATTATATCAGATGAAGGGTTTTCAGTCAACCAATAAAAGCACTTACTATGTGCCAAAGACTGTGCTAAGTGTTTCATTTCAGAGTTGATGAATATGGAAGTAGAATAATGATGAGTGATGGCAAGATCATATTCATCCTTGTGTGTAGATAAAGTGGGATTGAGGAGTAGGTCTTTGTTGTTGTCCTTCCAGTCATATCTGGCTCCTGGTGACCCCATTTGGGGTTTTCTTGGCAGAGACACTGGAGTGGTTTGTCATTTCCTTCTCCAGCTCATTTTTACAGATGGGACACTGAGGTAAATAGGGTTAAGTGACTTGCCCAAGATCCCACAGCTAGTGAGTATCTGAGGTCAGATTTGAACTCATGAAAATGAGTCTTCCTGATTTCAAGCCCAAGGCTTTATCCACTGTGCCTGTTAGCTGCCCAGGTCTTTAGAATGAAAATGTTTGTTCATTGTGAAGCAGTAATTCCAGAAGGCAAAGTAGAAGGGGTAGAAAGATTTAAAATAGAACGCTGGGAATTAGTATTGAGGTAGACAGAGTAAGGCAGCAGGCATTTGGGGGAAAAGAATCAAGGCTGTACATCAACAGCTCAGGGGTTCAGAATTATTTACATGGGGAGATTGCAGTAGGGTGGGATGAAAGGAACTGAAGGATGTGTGCAGTCAGAGTATCAGTGGTTACAGAGAAGTCAACTGAGAGAGACAGATTCAAGGTCTTCCCTGGAGGTCCAATCCCGCTGGCAGGCAGGGATATATCCTGTGCGGATGTGTACTTCACAAAAGGCAGCAGCAAGCAGAAGTCGGACCCTGGAAGTTCAATTTAAGGTAGGAGGTGGCAGCGTAAAGTGGATCCATGTTTATTCTTAGCAAAAGAGAGACAAGTGGAAAGAAAGAGAACCAAAAAAAAAATGTTTCACTAAACTCGTGACCATCAATCACGAGCTCTAAAGGGTTCTGATCTACTCAATCCCCAGAGAAAGTTCCCCATAACTTCCCAGTATATTTCTATCCCTGCCAGATCTAACTGTCATGCTGGTTCAGGAGAGGAAGGAAAACAGAGATGCTCAAGAGCTTTCCACCTACTCTCTCTGGAAAAGACTGAAACAGGTTAGCTAAAACGTTCAACTGAAGAATATTGCTATTTCTAGAACTACTTTTTAAAAAGACCTCATCTGGATCACCCTATTTTATTGGCCAGAATATAATTTACCAAGACTTAAGTTGGCCCTTTTTTCTTTACTGAATGGTTTCTATGATATTATGACATTTTAATAACACCTCCCTATAACCACAGAAACATTCAGACTCGCCAAGATCCTGGAGACTTATCAATAGCAACATAGGAAACCAATAACACTGACAGCTGGTTCTCTGTTATTTAGTATTTGACATTATGGTTTTTCCAGATTATTTTCAGTGTCACATGAAGCTAAAGATAATTATTTAGTTACACCAACATTATCATTTTCTTCACCTAGTGCAATTTTATGTACCAGCTGCAACTAAACAGGATTTCTAGCCAAATATAATTAAAGCAAAAAGGGAAAAGATGGTGATGAGAACTTGCTCTACAAATTCTTGTAGAATGGGGGAGAAAGAGGGGTTCAGGGTGGGAGAGGATTGATCAAGAGAATTTAATCAAAATACCACCCTCTACAGTCAACTCAATGGAATTATAGGGCATGAACTTTTGTTAGATTGGGACACGTCAGGACTCCTCTGATTGGTCCCCAGAGACTGGGGTTGTCTCCTGATGAATGGTTGTCTGAGGCCCAGGAAGCCAACCCTACGTCAGTATACTACCCTCTCGGTGGTCTAGAAAAGTGAGTTGTGAAATAACTCCATCTTTTCATCCTTAGGACTCTTTTCAACCACTCTAACTTTCTTGGACTTCCAGAATGGAGTGCAGCAGAGCATGAGGATGAGGATTTCTCTTCCCTCATTCCCCCACCCCACCTCTTAGAGGTGACTTACAGCAGAATCACATGGCAGGGATGGCCTACCCTACTTTTTCTCAAATAAGCCTGAAATTGAGAGTTCTAGATTCTTGATTTCTAAATACCTACTTCTGGCTTTCTGATTCCCTTTTTTTGAGCACAGATTGGAAGTTACTTTGGGGGTTTCCTCATGGATAATCCATAGTTTAAGAGTTCCTGCCTCCGGAGTCAGATTTCTAGAGGGAAAAGTTTTTCTTAACAGCATACTTCTCAGAAAAAAGAACCCTGAATAAAATGACCCTGCAGCTGGAAGTCTAAAGTCATGTGATAAGGGGCCAAGAGATCTGGACCTTGTCAACTATCTATAATTTTGCTGTGAGCTTTTCAGGCATTGCAGATCCAAGATGAATGAGATGTTCATTCAGCAAAACAACAAAAAGTCTTTACCTTCTGGGGAAATCATAACGCTTGTTCAAGGAGTAGACTACAACATTTTTGGACATTGCCAATGTGGGAATTTATTTTACTTGATTAAGAGTATTTGTTACAAGGTTTTTTGGGGGGTTTTGTGTTGGTTTTTCCCCCATAGTTGGAGAGGAAGTAGAAGTGGCTAACTATAAAGTTGTCCAAAAAAAAGGATTAGGGACATTTTTAAATGCACAAAAGAGGAGGGCCGGAAATAAATACAGATAAACAAGATAGCTTTGAAAGTTAGATATTGAATTTATTATGTACTTAAAGAGAAAAACTGTAGGTAATTGAGATTTGTGATTTCATGTATAATTTTTTTTCCATTCTACTTGGTATGTGGAAATTTTTGTTCATTTTATTTGCTACTGAAGTTCAAAATAAAAGCAAATAAATTTTTAAAATAAATTTTAAAAAGGAAAGGAGGCTTGAAGGAATGGTCAGAAGCAGGAAAGAACAGTGTCACAAAAACCTGGAGAGAGGTGAATTTCCAGGAGGAGAAGGTGGTCAATAGCGTAGTGGCAAAAGCTGTGGAGAGGTAAAAAAAAATGAAGTTTGACAAAAGAGACACTGGTTTCATGTATAATCTTTTTTTTCTGTTTTATCTTGAATATGAAAATGCTGATTTTATTTAGTGTTTATGACATTCAGAATATATGTGTGTATATATGTGTATATACATATAGACAAGTGTACATATGTATGTATATATACAAATATGTATGTATATATATATATACATGTATATACATATATACACGTGGTGGGGGGAGAGCTTTTTGCCTGTTTAGTATTCCCTGGGAGTCTTCATGACTCCTTTGTATCTAATATAGCTTCAGTGGTGGAAGAAGAGACTGATATTAGGCCATGTAAGGATCAGTTAAAAGAATTAATCCTGAAGAGAGAAGTCTTAAGGGGAACCTAGAGGTAGCTAGATGGTACAGTGGATAGATAGAGCACTGACTTCCTGACTTCAAATCTGGCCTCAGATACTTATTAGCTGTGTGAACCTGAGCAAGTCACTCAACCCATCTATCTCTGTTTCCTCATTTGTAAAAATAAGCTGAAGAAGGAAATGTCAAACCACTCCAGTATCTTTGCCAAGAAAATCCCAAATGGGGTGAGGAAGAGTCAGACATGACTGAACAACGAAAAGGGGGGTGGAGGAGGCAAGATAACAGTCTTAAGAAATGAGGGTTGTCACTGCTTGGTTCCAGAGGACAGGACTTGGAGCAGTGGGTAGGAGTCTCAGAGAGGCAGGTTTCAGTGGGTATGAGGAAAAACTTCTGGAGTAGAATAGGCCTTTCTCAGAGACCCAGTGTGCCTACTCATGAGTGGCCTTCAGATAAACTAGATAATTAATTGCCAGAATTTGGTGAAAGGAATTCTTCATTATTTAACATGGAGACCTAGATAACCTTTGAGAATCAGACTTAGAGCTAGAAGGAACCTTTGAGTTTGTCAACTCAAACCATATTTTATGAATAAGAAAACTGAGTGCCATAAAGGTAAAGTTAAGACCAATGATAAGTGGCGGAATTGGCTTTGACTTCAGGTTCTCCTGACTACAAATCCAGCATTTTTTCTATATAACACCATACCTTCCAGTTGCCACGTCTTATAGGTGTGAAAAACTCGCCAAAGCCAAATTAAGCTACTTCATAAGCTAAGGAGTCTTATAATAGAAAGTCTTATTTTTTAAAAAAAGATGCTCACACTTTCACCTCATGTTTACTTGGATTGGATTCTCCCGACCTCCTACCCCAGCCTCTCATGGGGGTCGCTCATGGGCTTGGGGGTGGGATGTACTGTCTCTGGGTTTGAGGTTAATGGGTAAAGTAGGGGAGGAGAATATTTGGGGTATTGGGTGGTGGAAGGGATGAAGCAGGAATAAAGTAAATCTTTTGAAGGGAAAATGTGTGGCTCCATGTTTATACTATATGTTTTTGGCTTCTTGTTTGACCAAAATTTCATGTTTAGAAAAATCACGAACCAGATACTTTCGACTTGGGAATAACTCTAAACAAATAGTAATATATTCCTAAAGCTCTTATTTCACATGTTTAAAGATTAAAATTTACTACTATATTATCTTTGAAAGATAGTTTGTCGTCTTAGAAAAAATTACGTATTGTGAATTCACTTTTTCATGTGGGATATTTTTTCCCCTCTATAAACTTAAGAGTTTTTGTAATATTCAGACCTTTGAGTTTTTGCTATACTCGGTGTATCCTTTACCAATTTAAATAATTTAGTAAACTTCACAAAGTTTCAGACTGATGATATTCATGTTAACTTTCAAAAACATTGCAGTGTTGTTTCTAATATGTTATGTATGTTTGCTGTAATGGAGATCTGGTTGTAAACATGAATAGTTTTTATTATTATATTATACATATTATATTATAATAATGTTAAATTAATAAATATTTTGGTTAAATTAAAAAATAAAGGTTTCACTAACCCACAGAGCTGGACATCCATTATTAAGCCTTCAGTTAGAGTTAACTGATCAGCAAGCAATCGAAACTGGTTCCCAATCATTTGTGCCTATGGTTTGTAAAAGATGCCTTAGAGACAAAGATCTAAATAATTTTTTACAGTTACCAGCATCTATCAAGCTCCTACTGTGCTCAGGGTATTGTCTTAGAAGAGATACAATAAATGAATGAATGAAAAGTATTTATTAAGTGCTTACTATGTGCCTGGCATAATGCTAAATTCAAATAAAATAAACCCTGCCCTTACTAATTTTTCTGAAAAAAAATAACCCTTTATATTTTAAAATATTTTTTAAAAAATTGCCAGAATTTTCTAGAAAGAATGTTTTCATTCTTATCTATATTTGTAATTACAGATGTTCTTGAAGTGTTCTTTTAGAGATTAACAGATTTAGACCTAGAAGGGAGTTTACAAGTCCCCTGGTTCACCCCCTTTATTTTACTGATCAGGAAATTAAGGCCTGCAGAGAGGAAGAAACTTGCCCAGCATCAACAAATAGTAAGAAGAAGAGGAAAAAACAGCAAACCCAGTTTTTCTGTCACTGTATCAAGTACTCATTTCCATTATACCATGTTGATTCTAAGAGAGAAAAATCCTACCTTCTTGCTCTGAAAATGAGTAGTGTTGAGGGTTGTGCTGGTAAATGTTTAACAGCTGTCTTTCTGGGGGAAAAAAATACAAATGCACATAACTTTTAGGTTTAATTTGCATTATTAACATTGTCTCTATCACTTTCTTAAGTCTAAGACAATCAACAAAATTATAAGTTAAGCCTTGATTTGTTTGCTGATTTCCTTGCTACAAATACATAGAAACTCTGGATGGGCTCTGTCCAGCTGGTTCAAACTGATTCCAAAACACCTCTGATGCTAGTGTCCTATCTCATTTTGCCAGTCAAAATTACTAGAATTAGCCATTCTGTGTTTCAATTATTTTCTGTAGGGGTGAAATGAAGTCTGCCCTATAACTGATATACATTTTTACCTTGAGTGCTTATATGAGAATCCTTTTTCTTACCCCTGTGGATAGAATGCTGCCCATCTCATGACAGAGAGGTGTAAAAATGTAGAATAAGCACATTTTTGGATGTGGCCAATATGGAAATGTGTTTTGCTTGACCATGCATATTTGTTGCAAGAGGTTGTTTTCCTACCTTTTCTTTTCCAAGGAGAAGATAAGTGGAAAGAAAAGAGGTTAGCTGCTTGTTAATTAAAAATAATAATAATTTAAAAAAGAAAAGTAGCCGTCACTAGAAATGTTTGGTCAAAGGCTGGCTCTGACAGAAATGTTGCAGACAAGATTCTCAAGTAGGGAAAAGGTTAGATGGGATGACCTCTTATTTCTCTTCCAGTTCTAGGATATCTATGAGTCACTGGCATAAGCACTAGACACAAGAATGCCAAGACGGGGTGCTAGCCACAGTGTGAATGTCCCATCACCTCTCAATGCCTCAAGTTCCTGTAAAAGGTAAAAATACAGCATGATGCACCTCCCCCACAGAGTGATTGGAAGAGCTAGGTGATTTCAATTTACCCGAAGTACTTTCCAAATCTAAAATGCTACATAAATGTTCATGACTCATTTATGGGAAAGGCCTTGTTTATTTTGTGATTCAGCTTCCATGTGCACAGTTCATTGTTTTTGAAACTTCCAGGATCACTTGGGCATTAGTTAGAAGCCGTGGTATTTGCACAGACACGATTTTTTGCTCTGATTTTCTTTGCCTGCGCTTGCGTACCTAAATGGTGGAGTGACTAGAGTTGTTTTTAGAGTCAGAACAACCTGACTGTTTTTGGACAGCCTGGGACTGCCAGCCTCTGTTACAGACTGCCTTTCATGAAACCCCTACTTGGCCCTCAGTTAACTCTTTGTATTAATGCTCTTTCCCTACAAGGAGAAGACTTCCCTTATGACAAATATATAAAATCAAGGTATTGCCCAGTCTGAGACTGCATGTCTGGTTCTGTAGTTCATCACATCTCTAAGAAGTATGCTAGGGCTGCATCCCCAAAAGATCATAAAAATGGGAAAAGGGTCCCACATGGACAAAAGTAGTTAGAGCAGCACTCTTTGTGGTGGCCAAAAACTGGAAATCAAGGGGATGCCCATCAGTTGGGGAATGGCTGAATAAATTATGGCATATGAATGTAATGGAGTACTATTGTGCTATAAGAAATGATGAACAGGAAGACTTCAGAGAGGCCTGGAAAGACTTATTATGAACTGATGCTCAGTGAAAGGAGCAGAACGGGAAGAACTTTATGCACAGCATCAACCACAGTGTGAGAGATTTTTTTCTAGTAGACTTGGAACTTCATTGCAATGTAAGGACTTAAAAAAATTTCCAATGGTCTTTTAAGGCAAAATGCCTTTCACATTCAGAGAAAGAACTATGGAATTCAATCGCAGAATGTAGCAGATCATTTCTTTTGTGTGTATTACATTTTGGTTTGTTATATGGTTTCTCCCATTCATTTTAATTCTTCTACACAGTATGACTATAGTGAAAAATGTATTTAATAGGAATGCATGCGTAGAACCTATATACAATTGTATGCCATTTCAGGGAGGGAGCAGGAGGGAGAAGGGAGGGAAGGGGAAAAAAAATCCAAGTTATATGGTAGTGATTGTAGAACACTGAAAATAAATAAAATTAATTGAAAAAAGAAAAAGTATGAGATATGCTTCATCATTAATCTTCTGAAGTCATGATTGATTGCAATGTTAATCAAAGTTCTGAGGTCTTTCAGGGTTGTTTCTTTTTATATTATCATGGCCATTGTGTAAATTGTCCTGGTTCTATTGACTTCGCTAGGCATTAATTCATTCAGATCTTTTCACATTTCTCTGAGTCTGTCATAGTCCTCGTTTGTTAGAGTGAAATAAAATTCCACCAAATAATTTGTACAACTGGTCTTCCAATAGGGAACGCTTATTTTGTTTCCAGTTCCTTGCCACAACAAGAAGTATGCATATAGGTACTTTCCTTCTATCCCTAACCTCCTTCAACTACATGGCTAATAATAGTATTGCTGGGTCAAAGGAAGGCTATGCACAGTTTAAGAACCTTTTGTCTATAATACCAAATTGTTTTCCAAAATGATTAATCTATTCACAGCTCTACCACTAAAGCACCTACGTGGCTGTCCTCTTATAACCCCTCCAGCAATTGTTCTTTTCTTCTTTTGTTATTTCTGTGGATCTGATAAATGAATAAGAGGGGAGGACTGGGAGGCAACAACTGTATACAATTTGTTCTAGGAATTTGACTGAGAAAGGAAAACTAGATGTAAGATAATAGGGTCTTAAGACAGTTTTTGAAGGATGAAGAACTCTTGAGTGTGTTAGAGGGAGTTGATAGAGAGACATTCTAATTTGGATAAAGGAGATAATTAACATGACAAATAGGAAGATATGAGATCAAGGGTTTAAGGCTGGTTTTGGCAAGACAAAGGGCTACTTCATGACATCAGAAACTGCAGTAAAGGAGAGTATGGTGGATGATGTCAAGGATTTACTAGAGGTAGGGAAGCAGAGGAGAGAGCTCCTAATAAATAGCTACTATTTTCTAAGTAAAGTACAGGGTCCTCAGCTATGGTAGTTTGGGGAGAGGTTAGTTTAGCAAGATTAAGGAGAAAAAAATAAGGTTTGGAATAGCCATTAAGAATAGGGGAATTTAGAAGACAGACTTAAAAAGAAAGCCTTGTTGAGGGACATAACATAATAAATTTGTAGAAGATCCATTTGGCTCGGTTGTATGACTTTCTCCAGCTCCATTTAGTAGCATGTAAAGAGGAATGAGGAGGTGGATGGTGAGATCATTCCAGCACAGTGATCTGGCAAAGTCTGAGTGCAACAGGACCATCTAGCATGCACTTGGTTGAACAATGTCCTGAGACAGACCATTCTAATTTTGAATAATTCTAGTTATTAGCAAGTTTTTCTTTATATAAACCTAGAATCTGCCTCTTTGCAATTTTTACCTATGGCTCCCAGTTCTGCCTAGGCAAAAAGAATAAATCTAATGTTTCTTCTACATGACTCTCCTTGAAAATGGCTATCCTATCCCCTCTGTTTGTTGAAATGAAATTACTGAGATGAATTGAACATTCTCATTTATTCCAAATGACCTTCTTATGGGTATGGTTTCCAGTTCCCTCACCATCCTGGTCACCTTTCTATAGCTACCTTCCAGAGTTTATTGGGCCCTTCTTAAAGGATACTGACTAGAAATGAACACAGTGCTTCAAATGCAGATTGACAAAGGAAAAGATTACTATCTCCCTTCTTCTGAATACATACAAATCAACCTCTTAAATGCAACCAAAGATGGCAGTGGATTTGTTGGTTTGCTTGCTTTCTCTGCCATACATCATCTGTTGCAGAATTTCAAAATTGTAAAGGACTTCAGAAGTCATCTAGGACAACCTGACAAAGTAAATTGTCCTTTACAACATCCTCAGCAAGTGACTGCCTACCCTTCCTAGAAAGATCTGTAGTAAAGGAGAACCTGATTCCTCCAGAAGCTGCCCCAGCTTAGAAAAAGCTCATTTTGTTAAGGAAGTTCATTTTTACAAGGAGTCACAGTCTAGCTCTTTGTAACTTCTACCTTTTGCTCCTAGAGTTCTGGTCTCTCAAATTGAATTTGGAGCAAGTTAAACAAGTTCAGGGACTTTTCACATGACCTGTTTTCTACAGATTAAGGCACCATTCTGTATATAGCCAATTTATTTTTTTGATCCCTTTACATTTTTTCTATTAGATCCTGTTTTGGCAGTTTAAGCTTGCCAAGCTAGCCTGTTGAGACCTCTTAGATACTAAATCTATATCCAGTATGTTATTCAAGAAACCTCATGTAATCACAACTAATCACAACAGTATCCAAAACTAAGGACATGATAATCTCATTGTGTTGTACCCTGGTCACACCACATTGAAGCATTTTGTTTCAGTACTAGGTGCTGCCTTTTAGGAAGCACATTGACAACCTGGAATGTGTCCAGATGAAGACTGAAAGAGTAAAAAAAAAAGCTTTTTTTTTTTTTAAAGATTGAAAGAGTAGAATAGCTTGCCTTTAGAAGTAACGTGTTCCGCATTACTGGAGCTCTACAAAGGTTGAATGACCACTTGCCACATAAGTTGCAAAGGCAAATTATGTTCAATTATGTGTTGGAATACTGGCAGGTAGGTGGATCAGTGGATAGAGGGCAAGGCCTGGAGACAGGAAGACTCCTTTTCATGAGTTCATATCCAGCCTCAGACACTTATTATCTGTGTGACCCTGGGCAAGTCATTCAACCCTCAGTTTCTCTTAAAAACTCTGCCTCAGTTTCTTCATATGTAAAATGATCTGGAGATGGAAATGGCCAACCACTCCAGTATCTCTGCCAAGAAAACCCCAAATGAGGTCACGAAGAGTCAAACAACAACAACATGCGTTGGAATAGATTTTCTCTGAGGGCCCTTACAGCTCTAAGATTCTATATTTTTCCTGTTACTTTCTTACTTAAAGACCAACTCCATTAAGCAGTTTTGTTCTCAACTTCTATTTTTCTTTTCTTTCTTCTTCTAAGGTAAAAAGTCTTTAGACTGATCTTTCAGTGATAACTATCTAAAGGCTGTTTTCCTTAGAAGAAGAAACAAAAGAAAAAAGAAACTGAGTCACTGATGACATGATTACAGACAAGGCACTATTATTACTAACAAGGAATTGATACCCAAGATAAACAGAAAGGGAAGTGGTTAAAAAAAAAATTAGTTTCCCTTGATGATTTCCTATCACCTGACCCAGAGGAGCTACAATCTAAGTCATAGAAAGATCATCTATGTTATCTGTAATCATACCATCCACTCTGAATTGTACTGTATGGGGATAATATTTAGAGTAGCAGAAATGGAGTTTTTCCATTGTTCTTAATCTGTGCCAGCCTAATTACCAGCCCTGATAAAGGACTTCTTTATTCCCTTATTTTGTCCATCACAAAGGAAAATAATTCGTGATAATGAAGGCACCGGAAAAGATTATCTCTTAATGGACTTTCTAGATCAAAACTCTGTGATGCTAAGTAATTAACATTGTAGCCACATGCCATCATATATTACCATCGCCACTTCCCATTACCTAATACTTAACAGCATATGTTCTAGAGGAGGTGAATACTTTAGGTAGTTGTAGATGACCATTAGTTTGCTTGTTTGTTGTCAGTTGTGTCGGACTTTATGACCCCATTGGAGGTGTTTTTGGCAAAGATACTGGTGTGGTTTGCCATTTCTTTCTCCAACTCATTTTGTAGCTGAGGGAAGTAAGGCAAATAGGTTAAGTGACTTGCACAGGGTCACCCAGCTAGTAAGTGTTTAAACCTGGATTTGAGTCCTCTGACTAGAGGGCCAGTACTCTATGTACTGCACCACCTAGTTACCAAATGACCACTAGCATCCCTTCCAATTCATATCTTTGAGTCAATAATAAGAGTATTTTAGGGAGTATAGGTTATCGCAATTAATTCAAAATATTTAAATCCAGAACATAATCTGGTGCCTAATAACTTCACATTCATGCTGAGGCATTTCTTGGCAGCCACTGGAGAAGCTATTCTGATGATTTTCTTCAGGCTTTTGATCAACCTTGTCTTTGCCTTTTATTATTAGAGCTACATTAATCCTAGTGTAATGGGGGATTGATCAGAAAAGCCCCTGATCAATTTGATGAATCCCCAAATCAACTTGATGAGATTACAGGTGATAGACTGTTTCAACCATCTTAGGAACACCTTCAAGAGAAGTAGATCTATGCCCCGACACTTTACCAATTGGTCTGCCAAGATTGGGACTACTTGCTGATGACTTGCTCCCTGAAGCTCAGGAGGATGGACTCTTATTAAAGAAGACAAGCATTATTGGTCTATTAAGGGTGACCTACGAAATGACTCATCCTTATTTCCCCTTGTTTTCACTCCCTTGGACTTGCTTACTAGAATGTAGCAAGAGCAGAAAAAGAATTTCTCTCTACCTCCCTGCTCCCAGAATTAGAAAAGATGGTAATGTGTAGGGGAAGTCTGTGGTGAGAGGCCTGTGCTTGCCTAGGTAAGCTTGAGAAGGGAGTATTTGGAACTCAAGTTCTTGACCTTTTAGTTTCCTTTTTTGAGCATAAGTCAGAGACTAGAAATCCAGAATGGGCCTTTCCCTTCACAGGGAAAAGGAGAAAAGTAGCTTCTACAGAGGATTAGCTTGCAACTAAACAAGAAAGGATATGTTGTCACAAGGGGCCAGGGAATTTGGACTGTGTCAGACCTCCATAGCATTGCTGTGAGTTACTCAAATGATGAAGGTTTAAGGCAAATGGAGAATATTTATTCAATGGTCCCACAAAGCATCTTTACCTTGGGGAGAACCAAATAAGTCTGAAATGTCGCTGAAATTGCCTTTATGTGTCTGTATTTGTTCATGGGTTCTGGGAGGGTTTTATGTTTTGTTTTGTTTTTTAATCATCTGCATTTTTTGTGGTGGAGGAAATAAAAACTGGTCTATACCTGACACCCATTTGTACAATAAATACCTGTTATGGAAGGGACTACCTGTTACCCACATTTGGGGAAACCTAGACATTAGCCATGCCTACGCTTTATTCAGATTTCTCTGGAGTTTCAAACTGGGGAAGAGGCAAAAAGGCAAAGAAAGATAATACTTTTTCATGGTCAACCCTCAACTTGGTCTGTTTGAGCCAAGAGTCAAGAGGGGTGGGGGAAAGGTAGAGAGGAGAACTGAATGACGAGTAACACTCAATTATTTAAGCACAATAAAGGAATAATGCTATAAACTCTTTTCATTTGATGTCAGCCTGATCTCATTTTCACTGATACATCCCTAAGAAAACAGAAACAATTTACTTCCTTCTCCTGAATTATTGTTTTCTCTTTTGATTCTCAGTAATAATTTAGAGATCTGAAAGGAAGTTCCTCTTTAGTTCATTTACTAGGTTCATATTTATCTTCAGAGATGCATTTCTTCCTTTTCTCTACACACTGCTAATAGTCTCTTAAAAGCATTAAAGGGGAGATATTTTAAAGTGTTCAATGCCAAGGGATCAAGTTCCTCCACTGCCTGTGACTTCTGCTGTTCTAATGAATACCAGGCTATAAGCTCTGTCCTCAAAGCAACATGATCCCAACACAAAAGCTGCCTTCCACTGGCCCCTTCCTGCCTTGTTTATATCAAGTTTCTAATTGTGAATTGCTTGAACAATCACCTATGATGTCTTTAAGTGTCCCAATAAAGTGAGAGAATGAAGGTCCAGGAGGGGCAAATGCTAATGTTACTTCTCCTCTTGTATTTTGATATAATCAGGTTTGTGCTGAGGCCAGAAAGTGGTATTTGGCCCTCTAAGTGAAGAGGAGAGGAGATGTTCTTTTTATAATGTGGGAAAGATGTCCAAATCCATCTAATATTTTTATAATGAAGGGAAAAGGTTCAAGTATATTCCAGGTCTTCTCTGTTGTTGTCATCCTTGCTGTATTCAGTCATTTCCACCCTTCATTTGGGCATTGGGGGTTTACTTCTTAAAGATACTAGAGTGATTTGTCATTTCCTTCTCCAGCTCATTTTACAGATGAGGAAATGGAGGCATTAAGTGACTTACCCAGTGTCACACGGCTAGTAAGGATCTGAGGCCAGATTGGCCTCAGGAAGATGAGTCCTCCTGACTCCAGCCCTGACACTCTATCCACTGCACCACCTAGCTACCCGAGGTCTTCTTCCCTCATTATAAAAAAGAATTGTTTCCATTGTGCTTTCAGGACACCTTTGGATGTGGGAAGTGAGAGAGCAGAGTCAAAGAGGGTCCAAAAGTTTCAAGCCTAGAAACAAATTATTCTAATTCCCACGTTAGAATCATTCCATTGAGTTAAAGTCCTATTTCCTGACTGGTTCTGCTTCAACGTAAATATCTTCTTACCTGAGGGGCTCACACATTAAATCCAAATCATCTCCTAGAGAATTGATTTATATGGTGATCACAAAGACCAGCTGAGGCATTTCTCAAGACAATGGAACAGAGTAGAGAAACGTTGTTGGGGAGGAGAGAAAGGTCCTTAGCATGGATCACTGCTGCATGTGGACGTTAGGGGAAGGATAGTGAAGGAACAGAATAAAATCTAAATGTCTTCCTCTTCAGTGTCAGCCAGGAAGAGCAGTCCTGCTGTAATCTAGAGTCAAGGAGACCTAAGTTTACCTGCCTCTGACTCATACAGACTGTGCGATCCTAAGAGAGTCATTTACTTCTCCATGCCCAAGGCAGCTCTCAGAAAGTGCCAACTACTATCAGAAGAGGGGGATTCCTTACCCAGGAATTCCCCAAACCAGTGAAGACAGAGGAAGTTATGTAGTGCTCATGGAATTTCCCTCACATATCCAGGGACTGGACCAAGCTTCCTTCAAATCAATGACAAATTATTTGTGATGGGACGACTCTGAAAGATGATTCACACCTAAATACCCTGTTTCACATGATGAAGTGGCCTTACTTCTGACCAAGGTTAACTCCTCTACTTGTTCAAGTGATCCCATTTCTTCCCATCTCCTCCAACAGATTCTCCCCTTTGTTATTTCCACCCTTTCACAGATTTTCATTCTCTCCCTGTCTACTGGCTCATTTTCTATGGTCTATAAAGATACTTAGGTCTCCCCCAATCCAAAAAAAACCTCCCTTGATCCATCTCTAGCACTATCATGGATCACTTGAAAAGGCCATCTAGAGAACAGAATAAATGCTTCCACTTTCTCTCCTCTGTCTCTCTTTTTGACCCCTTACAATCTGGCTTCTGACCTTATGATTCCATTAAAACAGATTTCTCTAAAGTTACTGATGGTCCTAACTGCCAGATCCAATGACCTTTTCTCAGTCCTCATTCTTCATGACCTCTATGGCTCTTGATGCTATAAGAGAGCTTTAACACTCTCTTCTTTGTCTCTCTCTACTCTAGCTTTTCAGGACACCTGTCTCTACTAGTTTTCCTCTTACTTTTCTGACATTCCTTCTCTGTGTCCTTTGCTATATCCTCTTCCAGATCATGCCTTCTAACAGTAGGTGTCTTTCAGAGGTCAGTCCTGGGCCCAGACTCCTCTTCTCCCTCTATACTACTTCACTTGGCGATCTTATTGGTTGTCCAGGGGATTCCTTTCCCATCTCTGTGCTGATGATTCTCAGATCTATCTGTACTGTCCCAAAACCTCTGCTAACTTCCCATCTTGTATTTCCAACAGCCTTTCAGATATTTCTAAATGGATGTCCAGAAGACATCTTAAACACAATATTTGTAACACGGAACTCTTTACCTTCCCCTCTACCCCTCCCCCCCATTTTTCCTCTTACTGTAGAGGGCAAAACTATCCTCCCAGACCCTCAGGCTCACAACCTGAAGTCATCCTGGAGTTCTCTCTATCTCTCACTCCCCATATACAATCTTTTGCCAAGGTCTGGCCATTTCACCTTTGCAACATCTCTCCCTTTCTCTCCTCTGATACTGCCACCACTCCAATGTAGGCTCTTATCATCTCACACCTGGGTTATCATGATGGCCCTACATCAAGTCTCTCACCACTCTAATCTATCCTGTATTCAGTCACTAAAGTGATTTTTCTCAAGCACAGGTCTGATCACATCTCTGTCACCAGCATCAGTACCACCACCATCACCACCCCACACTCAATAAATTTCAGCAGCTCGCTATTGCCCCCAGGAGTAAATACAAAAGGCTCTGTTTGGCATTCACAGCCTTTTATAATCTATCCTTTTCATCCCTTTCATCATTTTCTTACACCTTACTCCCCAACACTAGTCTTCAATCCAGATCTTCAATCCAGTGACACTGGCCTCCTGGCTCTTCCACAAATAAGATACTCTGTCTCTCAGCATGATAAACCAAGTGATGATGGCAGGCAAAAGGAAATTTGGAAATGAGGTATTGGAATAGAGCCTATGGCAATGACAGCTCCAGTCAAGCAAAGGTGTGGAGGGGAGAGTGAATAGAAGCCCAAGGTAGTAATAATGTGAAACAGGCAGGAGCAGCATCACTACAGCTACTGAGTAATGGCCAAGGACTGGAAAGAAAGTTCACTATGCCAACCTCCTGGCACACATGGCAGTTGTTTGCCAACTCTTGAGTATGATTAAAAGGTGATGGTGATTATAGTATATGAAATTGTCTTAGTATGATATGTCTTAGATGTCTTAGTATGATAAGAAAACAGAGGAAAGTAGGCAATAAGGTCAATAGGACACTGGACCTAGAGTCAGGAAGACCAGAGTTCAAATATAACCTCAGACACTTATTAGCTGTGTGACCCTGAGCAAGTAACTAACTTCTGTTTTCCTCAGTCTCCTCAACTATAAAATGAGGATAATAACAGCACCTACCTCTCAGGTTTGTTATGAGGATCAAGTGAGATAATATTGTAAAGCACTTAGCATAGTGTTTGGCTCATAGTAGGTGTATATAATTACTTATTCTCCTACGTTCCATTCCAAGTAGTTCAGATTCCTGTATTTCATCTATAGCTACTTCTGCAACATACTCATTCATATATACTAACCTAAAGCACCAAATGTTTTTCTCCCTCAAGCTTTTTCTAATACTTGGTCATTTTTTTGACTTGAAAATATCTGAATCTCAACTACAGCCAAAGCCGAGGACCATCAAGGGCCAGAACCATAATAAGCAAGTATAAATCCAGACCTTGGCCATCACTGACCTAATGAATTAAATGGATTATGCAGTTCCAGAAAGAAAGGGCTGGACTCTCTAGCAACCCTGAGTGCTTTCATCTTGCAGCAAAACCTTAATACACAACAGCACTAAAAGGGAAGAGAATTACTTAGGTCCTTAGGAGAGATTTGGCTCCTGAGAAGCAAAGAAAGCTATCCTGATTGTTTATGCTCTTGGATGTTTGTCCTCGGCATTTTCTGATGGTTAAAATAAAGTCTGTCTTATATTCAGTGGTTGGTTTTGTAGTTTTTATATTGACTACTTGCATAGGAGCTGAAGACCGTTTGATTGTGAAGACAGTGTCAAGGGATGATATTCTCAAGGAAAACTTCAGTTGGGGAAAAAGCCAAAAGAGATTTCAGCAAAAAGCTCCTGAGTCTGAAATGAATTTGCATGAACACAGAACTATAGTTCTGAGCCACAGATTACATTAAAAATATAAACTCAATACTTTATTTTATAGATTTATATATATAAGCACATGTAAGTATCATATACTTACTAGATAACAATTGAAAAATTTTCAGAGGATCATACTCATGTGTCTATACACGTGTGTATGTGTATATAAGGAATGGGAATGCATACATATATGTGTATATATGTACATATATGTGGTGAGGAAGAGGAGCGGCAGTAGCCCCTCTGAGCTAATCTTTCAGCTGGACATACACTATCAGATTTTGTCCCCAGGGAGCAGCTTACTACAACTCCCCTCACAATTCTAGGGGTAACAATGAAGGTTTGGTATTTCTAGTACTTTGGTGTCTGAGCCCCCACTGGTGCACTATCTATTAGCAATCAACTAGTTAGCGTCAGTTAGTTTTGATAGATAGGATTTACAGAAAAATTATAGCAAAAATAGTGGGTTCAAAATAATGTTGCCAAATTGGGGTATACCCTCCTTTTGTATATACAAGGTCTTTGGGGAAAGTAAGCTCAAAAATAAAGTACAAAGGTATTCAGGAACACATGTACAGAACATGTGAGGCTAAGCTTTGAGGATCAGCAATCTTCTATAGTCCATAACCGGCACTTTTTCCTTATAAAAGGATCACAATTCCTGCAGCTGCCAAGGTCCTCAGGTGATTGTCTTTCCACATACCTCTGTAGGTGCTTGCTCTGTCATCACTCTGGTACTCTTGAGCAGCCATTACTTCAGCTTCTGGTAGATTCTACTATTAACTCTGGTGATCAATTGATCTGTATTAGTTAGATAGAATTTCCTTTCTGAGAGTTCTCTACACCAAGGAAATCATAAGGCTGAATATATATGTATGTGCATATGTTTGCATATGCCCTGTGATTTGTGTGCATATGTAATATGTATTACAACATATGTTATTGTTTGGTCAGTTCAATCATGTCCAACTCTTCATGACCCCATTTAGAGTTTTCTTGGCAAAGATACTGGAATGGTTTGCCATTTTCTTTTCTAGGTGATTTACCATTTCCTTTTCTAGCTCATTTTACATATAAGAAAATTGAGGCAAACAGGATTAAGTAACTTGCCCAGGGTCACACAACTAGCAAGTGTCTGAGGCCAGATTTGAAGAGGAGACTTTGTGGAGTCAGGAGACTCCACAAAGAGGAGTCGTCCTGACACTGCTCCACTGAGCTCCCCCATGTACACATATATGTACATATAAATATGTCCAATCTTTTTATTTCATCAGAATATACAGCTCTCAGAGAAGAATGTACCAACACAGATCAATTAACAAACATTTATTAATGTATCAGGCAGTGTGCTAGGCACTGAGGATAAAAACTGGTCAATAACTCTTTTGTAATTTGTTGTCTTGCTCTTGTGGCACTGAAAAGTTAAGTGAGTTGTTCAGAGTCCCAAAATTAATATATATCAGAAGTGGGACTTGGACCCAGGTCTTTCTCCCTCTGAGGCTGGCCCTCTATCCACTACCCAATACTGCCTCTCATCTATATATCTCATGAGATAGAAATACTGATATAAAATATAGATCATATATGTCTGGAAAAGAAGGTAAACCAGTTATATACTGAGAATAAGGAATAGCACATGAACCACCTAAGCATTTAACTAATATCCATTATATGTAAAAACCCAAGGGAATGCCTTCATGTGTTGAGAAGCTCCTCTATGAGATGCCTACAGAAGGACACAGATAAAATTATCACAAGATGGGAAAGGATGGATGGACTGCAATTTACAGTGTTGAAGAGAATATATACAGTGACAAAACCATGGATTCATAAAATAATCAGAGAGCTATATTTTGCTAATTAACATTCTAAAATACGAAAACATGCAAATTGGTGCTTTCAGTGTTCAGGTTTATAACCATGACAAGCTACTGATATGTGTTAACAATAAATTGCTGACATACTCAACCATGCCTTGAAAATGATCACTGACAATGAGAGTCTTCCAATTTAGGACCAGAGAGCAATAGATTTAGAGCTGGACTTCAGTTATCATACATCTTTTGCCCTATGACTCTCACCAAGTCTCTCAGTGCCTTCTCTGCCATGTCTACAAGAAAAAAGATAGAGTGAAAATAGTCCTGGCCTCTAACTTATAGGACCTATGTTGCAAAGTTGTATGATCTTGGAAAAAATCACTTAATCCTCTGGACCTCAGTTTCCCATTTTTTAAATGAAAAGTTTGGGCCAGATATTGAATTTTTTCATTTCTCTCAAGACTTGTACTGAGGACCTTCAGGATTCCACTATACAAAACCAGAATTCAATAAAACATTAAAGTAGGCAAAATTGGCAGACACCTCCTCTATCAGTGCCTCCCACCACCTATTCTACCCTAACATATACATATCATCTCTCACTTTCTCTCACCTTCATTTTGTGTTTCATTTCCCTAAGACCTAGCTTTGAACTAGAGAACCTGTCTTCGTTAAGTTGCTAAGTGACATCTACTTAAGGTGTTATTCCCTCTCCCTTCACTTGTATTTTTTTTTTATTTAACTTTTAACATTTATTTTCACAACATTTTGGGTTACAAATTTTCTCCCCTTTTATCCCCTCCCCCCCCCCCAAACCCAAGCATTCTAATTGCCCCTGTGACCAATCTGCTCTCTCTTCTATCCTCCCTCTCTGCCCTTGTCTCCATCTTCTCTTCTGTCCTGTAGGGCCAGATAGCTTTCTTGACCCCTTAACCTGTATTTCTTATTTCCCAGTGGTAAGAACATTACATTTGATCCTAACACTCTGAGTTCCAACTTCTTTAGCTCCCTCCCTCCTCACCCCTTCCCTTTGGAAGGCAAGCAATTCAATATAGGCCAAATCTGTGTAGTTTTGCAAAAGATTTCCATACTAGTTGTGTTGTATACGACTAATTATATTTCCCTCCATCCTATCCTGTCCCCCATTACTTCTATTCTCTTAAGATCCTTTCCCTCCCCATGAGTGTCGGCCTCGGATTGCATTCTCCTCCCCATGTCCTCCCCTCCATCCTCCCCCCCACCCTGCTTGTGCCCCTGTCCCCCACTCTCCTGTATTATGAGATAGGTTTTCCTATCAAAATGAGTGTGCATTTTATTCTTTCCTTTAGTGGAATGTGATGAGAGTAGACCTCATGTTTTTCTCTTGCCTCCCCTCTTTATCCCTCCACTAATAAGTCTTTTGCTTGCCTCTTTTATGAGAGATAATTTGCCCCATTCAACTTCTCCCTTTCTCCTCCCAATATTTCTCTCTCACTGCTTGATTTCATTTTTCTTTTTTTTTTTTTTAAAGATATGATCCCATCCTCTTCAAATCACTCTGTGCACTCTGTCTCTATGTATGTGTGCGTGTGTGCATGTGTGTGTGTGTACTCCCACCCAGTACCCAGATACTGAAATGTTTCAAGAGTTACAAATATTGTCTTTCCATGTAGGAATGTAAACAGCTCAACTTTAGTAAGTCCCTTATGACTTCTCTTTGCTGTTCACCTTTTCGTGGTTCTCTTCATTCTTGTGTTAGAAAGTCAAATTTTCTTTTCAGCTCTGGTCTTTTCATCAAGAAAATTTGAAAATCCTCTATTTCATTGAAAGACCATTTTTTCTCCTGAAGTATTATACTCAGTTTTGCCAGGTAGGTGATTCTTGGTTTTAGTCCTAGTTCCTTTGACTTCTGGAATATCCTATTCCATTCCCTTCGATCCCTTAATGTAGAGGGTGCTAGATCTTGTGTTATCCTGATTGTATTTCCACAATACTTGAATTGTTTCTTTCTAGCTGCTTGCAATATTTTCTCTTTCACCTGGGAGTTCTGGAATTTGGCCACAATGTTCCTAGGAGTTTCTCTTTTTGGATCTCTTTCATGCGGTGCTCTGCAGATTCCTTGAATATTTATTTTGCCCTCTGGTTCTAGAATCTCAGGGCAGTTTTCCTTGATAATTTCATGGAAGATGATGTCTAGGCTCTTCTCTTGATCATGGTTTTCAGGTAGTCCCAGAATTTTTACATTGTCTCTCCTGATTCTATTTTCCAGGTCAGTTGCTTTTCCAATAAGATATTTCACATTATCTTCCATTTTTCGAATCTTCATGCTATGTTCTGTGATATCTGTCTTTCTCATAAAGTCCTTAGCGTCCATCTGTACCATTCCAGTTTTGAAAGATCTATTTTCTTCAGTGAGCTTTTGAATCTCCTTTTCCATTTGGCTAATTTTGCTTTTGAAAGCATTCTTCTCCTCATTGGCCTTTTGAACCTCTTTTGCCAATTGAGTTAGGCTAGTTTTCAAGGTGTTAATTTCTTCAACATTTTTTTGGTTCTCCTTTAGCAGGGAGCTGATCTGCCTTTCATGCTTCTCTTTCATCCCTCTCATTTCTCTTCCCAGTTTTTCCTCCACCTCTCCAACTTGACTTTCAAAATTCTTTTTGAGTTCTTCCATGGCCTGAGCCCATTGGGTGGGCTGGGACACAGAAGCCTTGATTTCTGTGTCTTTGCCTGATGGTAAGCATTGTTCTTCCTCGTCAGAAAGGAAGGGAGGAGGTGTCTTTTCTCCGAGAAAGTACCCTTCAATAATTTTATTTCTTTTCCCTTTTCTAGGCATTCTCCCCAGCCAGTGGCTTGACCTCTGAATATTCTCCTCACACCCACCTCGCCTCCTGGTCCTCCCAGCCAGAGTTTGGGGACTGATATTCAAATGCTGCTTCCCGCCTTAGGGCTTTTGGCGGGGGCAGGGCTGCTATTCAGTGTAAGAATTAAGTTCAGATGGTCAGGTCAGGGCAGGGCCGCCTCTCAGGCCCAGTTCCCTCAGGGGGTTTATGCACAGACCTTCCACAATGGATCCAGGCTCCCACCCGCTTGGGGAGCCCCTGTCTGCAACCGCCTCTCAGCCGAGCCATGGGGGCACCCCACTCCCCTCTCGACCCGCCAAAGAGACTCCCTCACCGACCCTCGTCACCTGTGGGGGAGGGGGGCTTGTGCCGCTGGAGATCCCGTCCCTGAAGCCCGCTCGGATGTGTACCTCTTGGAGCCGCGGCCGCCGCAGGTCCAGGCTGGGCTCCGCGTCTGCAGCTCCACGGACCTTTTGCGAGAGGTTTGCAGGTCCCTCTGTGGGTGGAGGGACCCTCGTGGCCGCAGGATATCTCGTCTCCGTAGCCCGTTCGGATCTTTTCCTCATGGTGTCACGGCCGCTGCAGGGCTGCACTCAGCTCCCAGTCCCGGCGCCCAGTCCGCAGCGCGAAGGACCCCCCGCGAGAGGTTTGCAGGTCTCTCCGGAACAGAAATCTCCCTTGCTCCAATATTCTGTGGTGTCTGGGTGCAGAATTCACCGTGGGTTGGTCCCCTCTAGCCATTCTGTGGGTTGTGGGTTCGGAGCTATGTGTATGTGTGTCTTTCTACTCCGCCATCTTGGCTCCGCCCCCCCCTTCACTTGTATTTTTAAAAAGATCCATCAGAGACCAAGGGCAGCTAGGTGGCATGGTAGATAGATTGCTAGACCTGAAATCAGGAAGACTTGAGTTTAAATCTGGCTTCAGACAGTTCCTAGCCATGTGACCATGGACAAGGTACTTAACCCTGTTTTCCTCAGTTTTCTCATCCGTAAAATGAACTGACAAACCACTCCAGTATCTTTGCCAAGAAAACTCCAAAATGGGGTCATGAGAATCAGACACAACTGAACAACAACAGAATTAGAGGCCAAAAGTTTTCAGGACCTAGGCAAAGGACTCTGAGAATTAAAGTGCTTATCATTATCTTGCAACAAAGATGCTGGTGTTATTATACAATTAGGAGTATTTTAGTGTAACATTAAGTGATCTGACCCCCACAGCCTGGGGTGGTGGATAGGAGGGGACCAGGATTGGTTCCTAGTTCAACTCAGTTTCTACATAGCATGGTCCCGCAAAGTTCTATGTCCTTGTAGTCACATCCAGTCTGCAATCATGACTCCAAGGTGCCCATAGCTCAAGCTCCCAGGTCTATGGACTCCACCCACTGTAAAAGGAAATAGACCAAACCTGTTTTACAGAACACAGTGCCTAAGAAAGAGAGGGCAAGTCTTCCTTTCCCTAACCTAGCATAGTTCATGGTGCCCGTGAACAGGACTTTCATCCTTTGAATACTGCTAAAAAAAGAGAGCAAGACCATCCCAGCCTAGTTTTAAATGCACATCCTTTTCCAGCTAAGAAGCCAATGGAAGAGGCTGCTGCTCCTACCCATGTAGTAAGGGATTAGAGATTTGTTTTCTCCAAGAAGTGGGTCCCTAATGTCTCCCAGGTAGATGTCTCCATCTTAGGCGATCTGAGCATTTGTCAAAACTCCATTATATTAGGAAGGAAAGCTTGGATTTCAGACCACAAAGCCCAAGTCTTGATCTCACATCCTTAGATCTAGAATGTATGGGAAATTATCAGTCAGATTTCTTGCATACTATAGCTGCTGTCCTACTCTGACTATCCTTAAAGCCATTCCAACTGCTGGCCTATCTAGGTCTCAGCTAACTGACTAAATTAAACCTGTCAAAGGGAAAAAGGAACAGTCAAACCAATCAATCAACAAATAAAGCAAGGATTTATTAAGTACTTATGTGTGCCAGGCATTATACTAAACACTGAGGTAACAAATGTAATGAAAGAGCCCTGGCTTATGGGGGCCAGTCTTTAGAGAATGCACAGATAGTCACTGCCTTGCTCCACTCTAAGAAACCATGTGGAATCTTACGGATAAGCCTATTTCTTTCCACAATGACTCAGGGGTTTGCACTGTATAATAATGAAAAGTTCTGTCATGGACTGCTGAACCTAGAAGAACTGATGACTCAGAGGTCGCTGAGCCAGAATTCAGAAGGTACACAACACAGGCAAGCAGCACGGCTTCATTGCTGTTTCCTGTGTGGCTTCTGGTGAGGCAGGACTGCTTTCACATGTTGCTGGGAGTCATGGTGGGAAAGAGAGGCTGGCCCGCCTCCCATCTGTCCATGGAAGCTTCGAGCATGTGGCCCCCTCTGTTCCTTTGTGTTTGTTTTCCCCTGATTTGAGGAGAATGAGTGCTTCATGAAGGGATTGCCCTGACAACAACCTCATGAGAGCCAAATGATCAGAGAGGCCTGGCAGGCAACAACGGAGGCATCGTTGACAGCATCCTCCAGAACTAAGAGTAGCGTCAAGACATCAGCCGTGGAAGCAACTGCATCATGGCCTGAGAGACACACCAAGGTCAAGTGAAGCTGAAGAGGGAATTTAGCTGAGGAAAGGCATTTTCAGAGGACATGACCCTTCGTGGCAACACTGATTGCTGGTGATGGACTCTAGAAAGGCACTGAGCCTAGCAGAGAACTACCTACACCCAAGAGGAACTTCACAAGAATTATACAAAGTGAGAGAAAAAACTTTCCATACAGGAATTGTGAGCGAACTCTTTGTCACATTTGTTCACGTGTGCCTCACTACCCTTGTATTCTACAACAGAGTCTACTCTCCCCATGGGTGATGTCTTTTTGTGGAAGTGTGTCCAAGGTTGAAGGAGGGAAGGTTTTGTTCCATGTATTGCTGGTTTGCCTTCTTAATAAATCCATTTTCAGTCTGGCTGACAGATTATTAATGGAGAACATGCCAGTCAGCCAATTAACATTTATTGAGTACCTACTATGTTCCTCACACTGTGCTACGTGGCAAAAGATAGTCCTTTACTCGTCCAAGAAGCTCACAGCCCAATGAGAGAAACCACACACCAATAACTATGAACAAACAAGCTGTACACAAGCTAAGTGGGAAGGAATCCACTGAGGGAAGGCACTAGGATTAAAGGGGATTGGGAGAGGCTTCCTCCAGAAGGGGCGATTTTTAGATGGAACTTGAAAGAAGCTAGGAGGCAGAGAGCAGAGGGAAGGCATTCTAGGCATGGAGGACAGCCAATGAAAATGCAGAGAATTAGGAAATGAAGGTTCTTGTTCAAAGAACAGAAGGAAGCCCAGTGTACCTGGATCACAGAGTAGAGGATGTGGCATACAAAGTAGAAGAATCATTGTGGGCTCATGAGGAACAACAGTAGAAGTACAGCCCTCAACATTTCTCCTGGAACCTTGAGAGGAGTGGGCCCCTCAAATTGTGTGTGTGAATGCAAGATGTAGATACAAGATACACACAGAATAGATATAAAGGAACCCTAGAGGGAGGGCATTAGAACTGGGGAGGAGGCACCAGAAATTCTTCCCCCAGGAGATGGCCTATGAGCTGAACTTTGAAGGAAGTCAAAGATTCAAGGAGGCAGAGATGAGGAAGGAATTCATTCTAGTTGGTGTAATGGCACCAGATCACAGATCACTCGCTAGAAGTAATCTAGAGCAGCACCTTCATTTTACAGATTAGGAAACTGAGGCTCAGAGAGTTTAAGTGATTTGCCCAGAGTCATGCAGTCGGTAAGTATTAGAGGCAAGATTTGGACCCAGGTCTTCTTAACTCCAACTCCAACACACTATTCACTATGCTGTATTGCCGTTCTAATATAGTGTCATGAGTGAGGAACCCCAAAAAGACCAATCTGGCTCATCAATAGAGTATGTGGCAGGAAGTAATATGTAAGAAGGATGTACAGACAGAAAGGTGCCATAAAAAGCCATGATAGCAATCATACTCCGACACACAGCCTCACAATATATACACACTACTAAGAGGGCTACAGGCTTTACGGAGTTTTTTGTTGCTAATTTTTGATATAGGCACTGTCTCTTTGCAGCTTCCAAAAACTAAAAGCCAGTAAAATTCAAGATTAAATAAAGAAATAAGGATGTAAAAATGTCACCTGCAAAAATAAAGTTATTTGTACCCCTCTTCCATCTCTTTCAACAGTCACTGCTGAGAAAAGACAAAGAATTCAATCAGCTTTTTTATATCAAGTGCTAAGCTGGATGCTGGGGATACAAGGACAAAAATGAAACATTTTTCTGGGAAGGAAACAACATGTACAAAGATGAATACAAAGTACATACAAAGTAATTGGTTGGGGATGGAACAGAAAAAAGCCTTATACTAGAGAGATCAGGGCTTGCCCTGGAGTGACAAAGGGATCTCCCTTCTGTTCTCTTCTCTTTCAGGGACAAGAGAACGATATAGGCAGCACTCTTTCCCTCCAACTGAAAATTAAAAAAAAAAAATACTTGCAAGAAATATGTAAAAGCAAGTAAAACAACTTCCTCCATTGGCCATGTCCAAAAATGTATATCTCATTCTGCATCTCTATAAGGAAATGGGTAGCATGATTCATCATCCTTCTTCCTGGAGCTGGGTTTGATCATTTACTGGCAAAAGGTTTTAAACCCCAGACAGGGTAGTTTTATGCTCCCCTCCAGAGGTAATAGGGAACCCCTGGAGCTTTTCTGAGTGGGCAATAACCTGTTCAGATTTTGCTAATTTGGTTTGGGGGAGAGGGAGATGAGCAGGGTAGTCATTTAAGAGATAATTACAATGGACCAGGGGAGAAATGATGAGACCCTGAATTAGATTTTGGTGAAGAAGACCAAACCCTTCTCTGTCTCTTGCCATATGTGTATACATTGTGTGTATGTGGGTATGTGTATAAATGTATGCCATGTACAATTATATGCCATATATGTACATGTATATATATGTGTGTAAATGACTATTCAGAGGTTTGTGGTTGTTCATTCAGTCTTGTCAGACTCTTTGTGACCCCATGGATCTTAGCACCCTAGGCCATTCTGTCCTCCACCATCCCTTGAAATTCATCCAAGGTCATGTTCATTGTTTCTTTTTAAAAATAATGTTTCATTTTTCCCAATTACCTATAAAAACAATTAACATTTTTTTTTTAATTTTGAGTTTCAAACTCTCTCCCTCCCCCCCTCGCTCTTCCCTTACCTGAGATGGTAAGCAATTTGATATAGGTTATAGATGTACTATCATGTAAAACATATTCCCATATTAGTGATGTGAAAGAAAACACAAACTAAAAAAAACTTACAAAAAAAAAAGTGAAAAGCAGTATGCTTCAATCTGCTTTCCATGTTTGTTGTTTCTGTGACATTACAGATCTTAGCCTCTGCTGTCTCCTTTTCCTTTTAAGTACAATCTTTCCCAATGTCAGGGTCTTTTCCAATGAGTCCTGTCTTTCTCATTATGTGGTCAAAGTATTTAAGCTTCAGCTTCAGTATTTAACTTTCCAGTGAATAGCCTGAATTAATTTCTCTAAGTATTGACTTATTTGAGCTCTTTGCTGTCCAAAGGACTCTAACAAGTTTTCTCCAGCACCTCAAAATGAAAGCATCAATTCTTTGGCACTCAGCTTTCTTTATGGTCCAACTCTCAGAGCTATACATTGGTACTGAAAAACACATAGTTTTCACTATAAGGACCTTTGTCAGCAAGGCGATCTCTGTTACCCAGATTTGCCACAGTCCAAGGAGCAAATGTCTTTTAATTTCATGGCTTCAGTCAGTATCTGCAGTGATCTTTGAGCCCAAAAATATAAAATCTGACACTGCTTCCACACTTTTCTGTCTGCCAGTAAGTGATGGGTTCAGCTGCCAAGATCTTAGCTTTTTTGATGTTAAGTTTCAAGCCAGCTTTTACACTCTCCTCTTGCACCCTCATCAGGAGACTTCTTAACTCTTCACTTTCTATCATAGGAGTGGCATCATCTGCATATCTGACATTGTTGATATTTCTCCAGACAACCTTAGTTCCAGCTTTTGAATCATCCCGTCAGCATGGTGTATTTTGCATACAACTTAAATAAATAAAGTGGCAATATACAGCCTTGCCATAATCCTTTTCCATTTTTAAGCCAGCCAGTTGTTCTGATGGGGTGATGGGACCTGGACACCTAAAAGGAAAAGACCATGTCTTCGAAAGCAACCCAAACCCTGAATTTTCCCATACATTTCCCATACATTTCAGCAGCCCCAAATCATCGGCACCTCCACCCCACTTCATCCACCCTAGCCCACCTACATCACTTGATTGGCTTACTTGACATTCCTTTCACTGTTGCACCTGGCCCAACTAAAAATTTACCACTCAGTCCCATCCTGATTCTTTTCACTGTCCTTTTTGTATATTAGCATCATACTCCCCACCATTAAATTGAAGGTTCACTAGGAACCTCACCCCCTGCAATTGTCACTACAATAAACCTTGTCATTTGACTGGAAGAAGAGTTTAGTGTGTGAATTCATTCCAGGAAGATGCTGCCTTGTACCCTGACATTTCTTGGTTCCCAACAACCCAAACCACATCAGTTCCATATTGGATTCTGACTTGCTTTTTGACCTCCATACAGGTTCCTCAGGAGACAAGTAAGATGACCTGGTACTCCTATCTCTTTGAGGACTTGCCACATTTTGCTGTGATGCTCACAGTCACAGGCTTTGGTCTAATCAATGAAACAGAAGCTGAGGTTTTTCTGAAACTCCCTGACTTTCTCCATAACTCAGTAAATGTTGGCCATTTGGTCTGTAATTACTCTGCCTCTTTGAAAACCAGCCTGCTTTTCTGGTAATTCTTAGTTTACATATTGCTGAAACCTAACTAAGCATAACCTTGCTGGCGTGTGAAAGGAGTTCAAATGTTCAGTAATTTGAACATTCCTTGGCATTGCCCTTCTTTAGGATTGTGATGTAAACTGATCTTTTCCAATCCAGTGATCACTGTTGAGTTTTCCAACTTTGCTGGCGTATTGAGTGCAATACTTTAACAGCAACATCTTTTAAGATTTTAAATAACTCAGCTAGTCTTCCATGACACCCACTAGCCTTATTGTTAGCGATGCTTCCTATAGCCCACTTGAGTATTCTCTGGGATGTCTAGGCTCTGGATCAGTAACTACACCATTGTGGTTATTGGTGACATTAAGATCTTTCTTGTATAGTTTCTATGTGTATTCTTGCCACTTTTTCTTAATCTCTTCTGCTCTAGTAAATTTCTGTAATTTTTGTCTTTTATCGTGCCCATTTGGGCACAAAACATTCCCTTGATATATATATATTTTTTAAGACATCTCCTCTCTTTCCCATTCTACTGTTTTCTTCTATTTCTTTGCACTGCTCATTTAAGAAAATCTTATCTCTCCTCACTATTCTCTGGAATTCTGCATTCAGTTGAGTATATCTTTCTCTTTCTCCTTTAACTTTTGCTCTCCTTTCCTGATCTATTTGTAAAACCTCATCAGACAGTCATTTTGCTTTCTTGCTTTTCTTTTGCTTTGGGATGTTTTTTGTTGATACCTCCTACATAATTTTGTGAACATTTGTCCACAAGTTCCTCAGGCACTCTATCTGTTAGGTCTAATCCCTTAAATCTGTTCTTCACTTCCAGTTCATATTCATAAGGGATGTCATTTAGGTCATACTTCTCAGTCTGATGGTTTCCCCTACTTCCTTCAATTTATCTGAATTTTGCAATAAGAAGCTCATGATCTGAGCCAAAGTCAGCTCCAGGTCTCATTCCAACTGACTGCATAATTTCTCTACCTTTGGCTGCAAAGTATATAATCAATCAGAATTCTATATTGGCCATACAGTGATTTCCATGTGTACAATTGCCTTTTTGGGTTGTAGAAAAAGGGAGTTGTTTTTATGATCTGAGTCACCTTGACAGAACTCTATTAGATTCTGTCCTGTTTCATTTTGTACTCCAAGGTCAAACTTTTCTGTTATTCCAGTTATCTTTTGATTTACTACTCTAGTATTCCTATCCCCTATGATGAATGTGACATCTTTGTTAGAGATGAACTTGACACACACAAAAAGGTATCAAGGCAAATTTATTAAAATGGAGTTCAGAAGAGAGAGGGCCCTCTACGTTCATTCTTTTGAATGAACAAGTGGTCTCCAGCATGGCTACTGGAAGACTACAACGTGTTCAGAATAATGTAAGTTTCTTATCATATTCCAAACTTAGGATCTCCCAGGCCATAGTCCCCTGGCCATGTGAGTTCATGTTCTCTTCTCTGATAGGCTTTCCCTCAAATGGCTCATCAGGCCTGTGCAGAAGTTTCTGACCTTTACCTGACCATGCTAGGTCAAGACTCTGTGGAAACAGAACTTCCTTGTTTCTTCCATCTTTTTTTTTTTTTTTTGGTGTCATTTCTAGAAGATGTTGTAGGTCATCATAGAAATGATTAACTTTGGCCTCTTACTGTGATATTGAATTCTTTGCCTCAGATTCAAACAGATACCATTCGGTCATTTTTGAGATTATACCTCAGTACTGCTGTTTTCACCCTTTTATTCACTCTGAAGGCTACTCCATTTCTTCTAAGGGATTTTTGCCCACTGTAACATATGTAATGACCACCTGAATTAATTTGCCCATTCCTGAGGTATAGTATGATTTTGAAAGTTCTTGGTAGAGTACTTTAAACTTTTCAGTGGAAAAGTATCTTATGGTCTGACAAAAAAAAAATTAGGACTGAGAGATTTTTCAATGGAAATTTCCACCCTTCTTTATTTTTCCAACTTGACAACCTCCTCAGAAGCTAATTTTTTAAATGAAAGAATACAATTCGAAGTGCTTTGCATTTTTTGTTGGTGGACACTTTCCAGTAGTAGATCTTCAAGGAAATCCCAGCCCTAAGGTTAAGTCCAGATAGCCACGATGGGGGATAAAGAAATGAATCTGAATTCCACAATTTCAAATTTCTCAGTCCTGATCTAATGAAGACGTTTGTGGTCTCCATGCTTCGTTGGTTTGTGAATGAATTCAGATTTATCTCAAACATTTCAGCCTGAGCAGGTGTGGAACCTTCTGCCTCAAGGCCATATGTGGCCTTCTAGGTGTGGTTTTTTGACTGAGTCCAAGTTTTACCGAACAAATCCTTTTTTTAAGGAAATTTGTTCTGTGAAATTGGAGGCCACAGTTCCCCACTCCTGCCTTATAGAGTATGTAACTTATCAGTGTTGATGTGTTTTCCATAGGTCTAAAAACTGCCTTCCTTTATTGCTTTATTTTCTAATTTGAGAAACTAGAGTGCTGCTAGCAATGGGAATTTTCAAAGAGTCCTATGACCCGGTAATGACGAGAACAAGAAGGAGTGCTTTGTTGCTTTTCCCCAAGATTGGGGAAGAATGGCTGGTCGAGGTTTGTTGTAAGGGAGAAGGAATTAAAGAAAGGAAGGGGAGGGAGCAGATTTCTTTTCCATCTGTCCTGCTAGTCATTCACAAGAGAGAAGAAAAAACCAAAAAGAATAAAGCCTGTAATTTAAAACAATTTGTGCCAGATAGCACAGCCTACTGTCTGTGGGTTAGTTAATAACTTCACTAGAGGATTTTTTTTTCCTGGTAGTTCATGGATCAGTGTGGAAATCCCCAGTGTGAACTGACTACAAACTTCATGGTGGATTGAAAATTAATTTAAAAGGAGAAGTAAGGAAGGGGGTGAGGGCAGGACATGCATACTTGGGAAAAACTGTTAGATGAGCTTGGTTTTTTTTTTTTTAAGGACAAAGAAAATCCCCAAGTGCAAACATTCTTTGAAACAGATTTTTTTTTTAAGATATGGGATGAAATAGTAAGCACTGAAGTGAAGTAAGTCATTTCTGGATAGTTATTCTAAAATGTCATTAACAAAAAGATGCATGAAAAAGCTATACTGAAAACCATACAAGAAGACACCTACAGCAAGAAGGCAAAAGAACTATTTAAAAATTAAAGAAAATGGAAAATAGCATTTAATTATGGAAGTAAAAGAAATGTTTCTATTAAACATACAAAAGCAATCATCAGGGACAAGAGACATTTGATTTTGCAAGATAAAGTTATGCACAATCAGTCAGCAAGCATTTATTGAGAGTGCCCAGCCCTATACCAGGCAATGGGGGATAGCCAGCACTTTGTCTAGCACTGTGCCGGGCTATGGGAGAGAGAAATGCAAAAATGCAATAGACCCTGATCCTGAGGAATTTGCATTCTTTCCAGGGAGCGATGACTACACCTAGAAGTTTAGATATACAATAACTGAGAGGACAGATGGAGGGATGTTGGTAGGCTGAAAAAAGGTCTCATGTTCCAAAGGAATAGAAGGAGGTGCATGGTGGGAGGGGGGGGGAAACTTTATATTGAAAATATGTAAGGAACCACTAACATTTTAAATTCTCTCTCTACAGTGAATAAATGAACAAAGATATGAATGGATAATTTTCAAAAAAACAAACAGATTATTAATAATCACTTGGAAAAAGCAGCCCCAGCTCATTGATACTTAAAGAGATGAAAATCTGAACAGCCAAAAAGACAGAATCTCAAATTACGACCTGTTTGTTAAGGCCTTTTTGGATTTTTTTTTTTTTAGATTAATTTGACAATATGTTGCATTGTCAAAAATAATCATATTCTTTGACTCAGTAATTCTATTGTTGGAAGTATTATGTGAAATTGTTGTGTTTGGTTTTTTTGTTTTGGGTTTTTCTTTAAAGAACTATCTTTTAAAAGGTGTTGACAGCAAGCTATATTTGTAACTGCAAAAACCTGGAAACAACCTAAATGTCTAGCAATGGGGACCATGTTACTTAAGTTATGGTATAAAAATGTATACAAGAAAGATTGGTACAGTAGGTAGAGAGCAGCCTTGGAGTTAGGAAGACCTGCATTCGAATCCTACCTCTGACACATAATAGCTTTGTAATCAATGCACCTCCTTAATGCACCTCCACCCCCATCATCCCCAAAACTGTCCACCCAGTTGCATATCTGCTAGAGGAGGTAGTTTCTACAGTAGGAGTTCTCCACCCTAATCCCAGATCCAAAAAAAAAAAAAAAGAACTGAAGCTTGGTGTACGAATAGGGGCAGCCTTGGAGGAAGAAAGATTTGGGTTTGTCAGGTCTCTGACACCTACTGGTTGTATGAGCCTGTACTTATCCCCTCACCTCTCAAAAAGTGGTGTTTCAGTCAATTCCAACCAAATAGGAAACCATAATGCACTTTAGACAAATATGAAAAATATTTTTTAAATCTGGAAAAATCTTCATGAAATAAAGCAAAGTTCTTGGTTTGTTTGCTTGTTTTTTAAGCAGAAGCAAAAAACAGCATATACTCTAACCATACGGGAGGCAAAATGTACAACAATGAATGAAAAAATAATTCTGATTTTTTTTTTAAAGGGCTGTTCATCTTACCTAAGTGAAGGATAACTTATGGATATCTTTCTTGCTCCATTTGTATCCACAAAATGTCAGGAGAACTAGATCAATGGTATTAAACTCAAATAGAAACAGAGCTGCTAATCCATACATAATGATGTGGGTGGGTCACATGGTGATTTAGTTCTCAAATGTAATATTAAGTTTTATTGTATTTTGGGAAAGATTGTTGTTGTTTGTCCTTCAATCTCAAAAAGGACCTTGACATCAGGGTGATGCTGTGACATGCAAGTAAATTGAATTTAAGTGAGGGAGGGCTATGCAAAGTCACCAACCTTACTTTCTCCTCCAGACCCATCTGGATCCAGTAGCCAAATATAGAACAAGAATGACTCAGGATATAGTGGGGGACCTTGGCCTTTTCAAGCTAAAATCTTTTTAAAAATCTCAGTTTGACTGCAGCAATGCCCATTCAATGATTAAGGCTTAATAAGAAAAAAAAAGAGAAGAAAGAAAAAAAGAAACTTACTGGATACAGCACTAGGCCTGGAATCTGGAAGACTCATCTTCCTGAATTCAAATTTGGCCTCAGATACTTACAAGCTTTGTGACCCTGGGCAAGGCACTGAACCCTGGTTGCCTTAGTTTCCTCATCTATAAAATGAGCTGGAGAAGGAAATGGCAAACCACTCCAGTGTCTTTGCCAAGAAAACTCCAGTTGGGGTTACTAAGGGTCAGAGGCAACTGAAAACAACTGAAGAAATTCTATTTTTATTTATTTTGTTAAATATTTCCCAGTGATGTTTTAATTTGATCTGGCTCCACTTGGGAGTGTGGTATAGGACACTTCTGACCTACAAGATTCTTCCAAACATGTTGTATGGACCCACTGTGACGGACTTACAGGAGAACATGGTGAAGAGTCACACAAGAGGGTTGCCTTCTGCATTCCTAAAGGGGGTGCATTGACTTTTTTCTTTTTTTAAAAGTTAATTTATTTTTAGTTTCCAGCATTCACTTCCATTAGTTTTCAATTTTCTCCCCCTCCCTCTCTGCTCCCTCCCCAAGATGGCATGCAATCTGATACAGACTCTATATATACATTCATATTAAACATACTTTCACATTAGTCATATTGTATAGAAGAATTAGAACAAATGGGAGGAACCATGAGAAAGAAAACAAAACAAAAAAGAAAATAGGGGTACATTGACTTTTTCAAGTCATACATCATATTCTGATAACACGCTTTATCCTATTTATTGGAATGTGTAGAAATGTATTTCCGCCCATCATGCCTGAATTATCACATATCTCCAATTAGTTGTATTGATATTTAATATTAAGTTCATAATATTAAGTTCACATCAGCTGTGTGACCCTAATCCACTCTCATTTAGTTTCTCATTTCCTGTTTTGTGAAGGAAGAAGACACAACCCCATTTTTACACACCAAAGTGTTTTTAATGAATACCTAAGTAATATTTTTTAAAAGTCATTAAGCTCTCAGAACTAGAAAGAAATGCAAGCAATACATGTATATATTTATGTACACATACATATGTGTGTGTATAGGAGACACTATGTGGCTAAGAAAAGTTAAGTCTTTCCTGAATCCCTTGTGCCTCCTCAAGGAGGTTTGAAGTTCACTGAGGAAGAGTTAAATAACCCTCCCCTGTGGTAAGTCCTAGCTCCCCAGGACCTATGTAATCTTCCAGATTTATAGTACTACTGTGGCTGGAGGTTGTGGGCCACCAGTTACATTTTGAAGGAAAAATAATGTCGTTTTGAAATTCTTTTTTGCCCAGTCTTGTCCTGCTAAATGTAAATATTATTTTAAAAGAAATATATGAACTAAAGAGCTTTTAAGATGTCTACATTTTTTTTCCTGAAAGTCTTTTCAGACTTTAGGGTCTGTATGATTTCACAAAGGAGTCCTATGTATCTCATAATCTTTTTTTAAAATATGCTTGAATTTAATATGGTAGTACAAACATTGGCCTGCTTTTCTGGGCCCTCCACTGAACTTGCTTTTTCTTCTGTGTATTTTTTTAAAGAGTCACTGACGATACTTTTTTCTGTTGGGTTTTTTTTTTATAACTATCACTATACTCTGAACATTTTCTCCCCTTGCCCACTAAAAACTCTCCTTTGTAATAAATAACTATAGTTAAGAAAAACAAATGGAGGGGCGGAGCCAAGATGGCGGAGTGAAAGCAACGACTCACCTAAGCTCCTGGAAAAACTCCTTTGGATATTTCTGGGGGAGAGTCTGACCAGACTTTGGAGGTGTAGAATCCAGTGGGAGACGGACTTTGACAGATTCGGAGCCCAGGCTGGACTGGAAGGTCCACGGGAGGGATCTGTTCCTCGGGGGTAAGACCCCGGCGCACAGCGCAGCGCAGCGCGGTCGGCGCGGCAGGGCGGAGGCGACCCAAGGGGCCCGAGAGTGGCGGGCGAGACCAGCGGAGCAGGAGATAAGCCAGGCCAAGTCAACGATATCAGCGCAACAGCCTTTGAAATCTTCAGCCTAAAGACGGGACTTCAGTGGGTCACTACTTGAACATCCAGAAGCTGGGATGCCGGAGTGATCAGTAAGTGCTCTCCCCTCCCCCCCGATGACCGTGAGGGAACCATAAAATTCTTCCCCAGATTGATCCTGGATCAGTGGGAGCAGCAGAAGGGGGCGGGTGGTCTCATAACACCAGAGGCTGGAGAGGTGGCAAAGGGGGATTCTTCCTACCGTGGTGGAGGCTATCTGGAGGGACAGACGACCCAGGGCAGAGAAAAATTCGCACTGAGACCCAAGCAAGCCTCAGACCGGGAGACGAGCCCCAGGAGGGGCGGGAACACGCATTAGCCTCTAGGCGTGCCCCAGCCCTCCAGGGGAAAAGGGAAGACAATAGGGAAGCTGGGATCACCATCCCCCCGGACCTTGCCTTTGCCTCAGGCCAGCTGAGGAGATATCCTGAGACCAGACCACACCTCCCACACACCTATCAAGCTAAACCCAGGGTTGATCTGGGAAACAACAACAACAACAAAAAAAAAAGCCTGCTTTTAGCCTAGACAAACATCAACTCAACTTAAAAGATCTGTATCTTCTGACTGAAAGAACCAAAAGCTACAACACTCAGCCAACATCATGAATCGGAAAAAGCAGACGAAAAGTGAAAAAACCATAGAATCTTTCTATGGGGATAAGGACCAAAACACAAACACCAAAGAGGTCAGAGCTGAGACTGTACTTCCATCTGAAACCTCAGATGGGAATATGAATTTCTCGCAAGCACAACTAGATTACCTGGAACGTCTGAAGAAGGATATAAAAGAAAAACTGGCCAATGATTTTAAAACCATAAAAAAAGAATTCACTGATGAGAACATCAATCTGAAAAAGAAAATTGAAGAAATGGAAAAGGAAGTTCAAAAATTAACTGGAGAGAATAATTCCCTAAAAGGAAGAGTTAATCAAACGGAAAAGGAAACTCAAAACCTAATAGGGAAAATTGATCAGATGGAAAAGGAAACCCAAAACCTAACTGGGAAAATTGGTCGAATGGAAAAAGAAGTACAAAAATTAAATGGAGAAAATAGCTCCTTAAAGGGAAAAATTGGCCAGATGGAAAAGGAGATGCGAAAGCTAACTGAAGAAAACAATACGATCAAGATTAGAATTGGGCAAGTAGAAACTAATGACTCAATGAGGCAACAAGAGTCAGTCAAACAAAATCTAAAGAATGAAAAGATGGAAGAAAATCTAAAATATTTAATTGGAAAAACAACTGACCTGGAAAATAGATCCAGGAGAGAAAATCTAAGAATTATTGGCCTGCCAGAAACCCATGATGAAGAAAAGAGTCTGGACAATATCTTCCAGGAAATCATCAAGGAAAACTGCCCAGAAGTACTAGACTCAGAGGGCAAAATAGTCATCGAAAGAATCCACCGTTCCCCACCGGAAAGGGATCCCAAACTCAAAACCCCAAGAAATATAGTTGCCAAATTCCAGAGCTATCAAGTGAAGGAGAAAATACTACAAGCAGCCAGAAAGAAACAATTTAAATATCAAGGTCACACAGTCAGGATCACACAGGACCTTGCAGCTTCTACATTAAAAGATCGAAAGAATTGGAACCCAATATTCCGTAAGGCAAAGGAGTTGGGACTCCAACCGAGGATCAACTACCCAGCAAAGTTCAGCATAACATTTCAGGCAAGGAGAAAGTCATTCAACGAAATAAGGGATTTCCAGAGCTTCCTGACCAAAACACCAGAACTCAATAGACAATTTGATCTTCAAATGCAGGTCTCCAGAGAATCATAAAAAGGTAAACAGAGGGGAAAAAACAAAAACAAAAACTTGCAACTCAATTAGGGCAATCTGATTACCTCCCTGTAAGGGAAGATGCTACCTGTTAATCTGGAGAACTGTGCAGCTATTATGATAAAAGGGATATATGTAGAGGGAACGGGCATAAAGTAAATGATGTCATGGCAAAAATATGATTTAAGTATGAGAAGGGAATGTAATAGGAGGTGTGGAAAGGGGGAAGCAGAAAATGGCAAATTATATCACAGGAAGAAGTACAAAACCATAGTAGAGGGAAGGAGGGGAGGGAGATGAGCATTGTTTGAGAGGTACTCTCATCTGATTTGTTCAAAGGAGGGAACAATAACCTTAAGCAGATAATCCTAACTAGCTCTATAGGTAGTAGGAGGGGAAGGGGGAAGAAAGGGGAGGGTGGCTAAAAGGGAGGAAAGAAGCAATAAGAGTAAAGGGGAGTAAAAGGGAGGGGGGCTAAAAGAAGGAGGGGAAGGCTGCAGGAGGAGGGGGAGAAAAGTGAATACTATTGAGGAGGGGAAGGGAGACGGGAGAGTTAAAAGCACAAATGGTGGGAAAGAGGGTGGAGGGAAATACACAGATTGTAATCATAACTGTGAATGTGAATGGGATGAACTCTCCCATAAAACGGAGACGGATAGCAGAATGGATTAAAAGCCATAATCCAACAATATGCTGCTTACAAGAAACACATTTGAAACGGGGGGATACACATAGGATAAAGGTCAAAGGATGGAGCAGAATATATTGTGCTTCAGCTCATGTAAGAAAGGCAGGAGTAGCAATCCTAATCTCAGACAAAGCAAAAGCAGAAATAGATCTAATCAAAAGGGATAAGGATGGAAACTATATCCTACTAAAAGGCACCATAGACAATGAAGCAATATCATTACTAAACATGTATGCTCCAAGTGGTATAGCATCCAGATTCTTAGAGGAGAGGTTGGGGGAGTTGAAGGAAGAAATTGATAGCAAAACTATACTAGTGGGGGACCTCAACCTCCCCCTCTCTGAACTAGATAAATCCAACCTTAAAATAAACAAGAAAGAGGTTAAGGAGGTAAATAAAACTCTGGATAAGGTAGATATGATAGATCTTTGGAGAAAATTAAATGGGAATAGAAAGGAATATACCTTTTTCTCAGCGGTACATGGAACATTTACAAAAATTGACCATGTACTAGGACATAAAAATCTCACAATCCAGTGCAGAAAGGTAGAGATAATCAATGCATCCTTTTCAGATCATAATGCATTAAAAATTACATGTAATAAAAGGCCATGGAAAGAGAAACCAAAAATCAATTGGAAACTAAATAATCTAATTCTAAAGAAGGATTGGGTTAAAGAAGAAATCATAGAAACAATCAACAACTTCATTCAAGAGAATGACAATAGTGAGACAACGTACCAAAACTTATGGGACACTGCAAAAGCAGTTATTAGGGGAAGTTTTATATCTCTGAATGCTTACATAAATAAAATAGAGAAAGAGGAGATCAATGACTTAGGCTTGCAGTTGAAAAAGCTAGAAAAAGAACAAATTGAAAATCCCCAAGTAAATACCAAATTAGAAATACTGAAAACCAAAGGAGAGATTAATAAAATTGAAATAAAGAAAACTATTGAATTAATAAATAAAACCAATAGTTGGTTTTATGAAAAAACTAATAAAATTGATAAACCTTTGGTTAATCTGATCAAAAAAAAGAAAGAAGAAAACCAAATTACTAACATTAAAAATGAAAGGGGTGAACTCACCTCCAATGAGGAGGAAATTAAAACAATAATTAGAAACTACTTTGCCCAACTTTATGCCCACAAATTCGATAATCTAAACGAGATGGATGAATATTTTAAAAAATACAAATTGCCCAGATTAACAGAAGAGGAAGTTGAATACTTAAACAACCCCATCTCAGAAAAAGAAATTGAACAAGCCATCAATGAACTCCCTAGGAAAAAATCTCCAGGGCCAGATGGATTCACAAGTGAATTCTATCAAACATTTAAAGAACAGTTAATTCCAATACTACATACACTATTCTTGAAAATTGGGGAAGAAGGAGTCCTTCCAAATTCTTTCTATGATACAAATATGGTTTTGATACCCAAACCAGGAAGAGACAAAACAGAGAAAGAAAATTATAGACCAATTTCCCTAATGAATATAGATGCAAAAATTTTAAATAAGATTTTAGCAAAACGAATACAGCATCTTATCATGAGATTAATACATTATGATCAGGTAGGATTCATACCAGGACTACAGGGCTGGTTCAATATTAGGAAAACTATTAGCATTATCGACCACATCAACAACAAAGCTAACAAAAACCACATGATTATCTCAATAGATGCAGAAAAAGCTTTTGACAAAATACAACATCCATTCCTACTAAAAACATTGGAGAACGTAGGAATAAAGGGAACTTTCCATAAAATAATAAGCAGTATCTATCTAAAACCTTCAGCAAGCATTATATGCAATGGGGATAAGCTAGATGCATTCCCAATAAGATCAGGGGTGAAACAAGGTTGTCCACTATCACCACTATTATTCAATATGGTACTAGAAATGTTAGCTGTAGCAATTAGACAAGATAAAGATATTCAAGGAATTAGAATAGCCAAAGAAGAAACTAAGTTATCACTCTTTGCAGATGATATGATGATTTACCTAGAGAATCCCAGAGATTCAAGTAAAAAATTACTTGAATTAATAAACAACTTTGGCAAAGTTGCAGGGTACAAAATAAACCCACACAAATCCTCTGCATTCCTATATATTAGCAACAAAGTTCAACAGCAAGAGATAGAAAGAGAAATCCCATTTAAAGTTAGGGTAGACAGTATAAAATACTTAGGAGTCTACCTGCCAAAACAAACCCAGGGACTATATGAACACAATTACAAGACACTTTTTGCACAAATAAAGTCAGATTTAAGTAAGTGGAAAAACATTAGTTGCTCATGGGTAGGCCGTGCTAATATAATAAAAATGACAATTCTACCCAAATTAATATACTTATTTAGTGCCATACCAATTAAACTATCAGACAATTACTTTCTAGAGCTGGATAAAATAATATCAAAATTCATTTGGAAAAACAAAAGGTCCAGAATATCAAAGGGACTAATGAAAAGAAATGCTTGGGAAGGTGGCCTAGCGCTACCAGACCTTAAACTGTACTATAAAGCAGCAATTATCAAAACCACTTGGTATTGGTTAAGAAACAGAGAGGTAGACAAGTGGAATAGACTTGGCACTCAAGATGCAGTAGGCAAGGAATATAGCAACCTTCTGTTTGATAAACCCAAGGACCCCAGCTTCTGGGATAAGAACTCATTGTTTGACAAAAATTGCTGGGAAAACTGGATAACAGTGTGGCGGAAATTAGGCATAGACCCATACCTGACACCGTACACAAGAATAAAGTCCAAATGGGTACATGATTTAGGTATAAAGACTGATACCATGAATAAACTGGAGAAGCAAGGAATAGTGTATTTATCAGATCTATGGAGAAGGGAAGAATTCTTTACTAAAGAAGAGATAGAATGCATTATGAAATGCAAAATGGATAACTTTGAGTACATTAAACTGAGAAGTTTTTGCACAACCAAACCCAATGCAACCAAAATCCGGAGGGATGTAATAAATTGGGAAAAAATTTTTACAGCTAAGCTCGGGGATAAAGGCCTCATTTCTAGAATATATAGAGAACTGACCCAAATGTATAATCATACAAGTCATTCCCCAATTGATAAATGGTCAAAGGATATGAACAGGCAATTTTCAGAGGAAGAAATTAAAGCTATCTATAATCATATGAAAAAATGCTCTAAATCACTATTGGTTAGAGAGATGCAAATCAAAACAACTCTGAGGTACCACATCACACCTATAAGATTGGCAAACATGACAGAACAAGAAAATGATAAATGCTGGAGAGGATGTGGGAGAGTTGGAACACTAATTCATTGTTGGTGGAGCTGTGAGCGCATCCAACCATTCTGGAGAGCAATTTGGAACTATGCCCAAAGGGCTACAAAAATGTGCATACCCTTTGACCCAGCAATATCGCTACTAGGACTATATCCCCAAGAGATCATAAAAATGGGAAAGGGTCCCACATGTACAAAAATATTTATAGCAGCACTCTATGTAGTTGCCAAAAACTGGAAGTCAAGGGGATGTCCATCAATTGGGGAATGGCTGAATAAATTATGGTATATGAATGTAATGGAGTACTATTGTGCCATAAGAAATGATGAACAAGAAGACTTCAGAGAGGCCTGGAAGGACTTATATGACCTGATGCTGAGTGAAAGGAGCAGAACCAGGAGAACTTTATGCACAGCAACAACCACAGTGTGTGAGAGTTTTTTCTGGTAGACTTAGATTTTTGTAATAACACAAGAACTTCTGAAAAAAAAAAAAAAATCCCAATGGTGGACCTCAAGGCAAAAAGCCTTCCACACTCAGAGAGAGAAATATGGAAGTCACTCACATAATGTAGCAGATCATGTTTGTGTATGTGCATCTGTTTGTGTATCATGTTCTGATTTGTTATACGGATTCTTTCATTTATCTTAGTCTGACTACATAGCATGACGATAGTGAAAATATACTCAATAGGAAAGTATATGTAGAATCTATACAGAATTGTATGCAGTCGTGGGGAGGGAGGGAGGTAGTGGGGGGTGGGTGGGGAGGGATAAAATCGCAATTGTATGGCAGTGATTGTTAAACATTAAAAAAAATAAAAAAATTAATTTAAAAAAAAAAAAAAAAAAAAAGTAAAAAAAAAAAAAAAAAAAAAAAAAAAAAAAAGAAAAACAAATGCACCCATTGGCTGTGTCTGAAAACACATCATTCAACTGCATTTCTATTCCGTCACTGCTGTGCCAAGAGGTGGGAAGCAAGCTTAGTCATTTGTCTTCTGGCCATCACACAGAGAGGAGTTCTTCAGTCTGTCACTAGTTTTTCCTCTCAGAATGTTGTAGTAATTGTATGAATGGCTTTCCTGATTCTGCTCACTTCACTCTGCATCAGCTCATCTAAATCCTTCCAGGTTTTTCTGAGTCTTTCCCTTTTATCATTCCTTAAGAGATAATAATATTCTATTATATGCACGCGCTTTAATTTCTTCATTCCCTTCAACAATTAATGGACACTCACTCTGTTTCCAGGTTCTTGCTACAACAAAAAGTGCTTCCATAAAAATTTGTATACATATGGGTCCTTTCTGTCTTTCTTTGATTTATTTGGGGTATAAGCCTAGTATTACCACTGAGAATATGCACAATTTAGTGACCTTTTGAGTATCATTCCAAATTGCTTTCCAGAATGGCTGGCCCAATTCGCAGTTCCACCAGTAGTGCATTACTGTGTCTCTGCTTTCGTAAGACCTCCAGAAATAATTTTCCTTTTTCGTCATCTTTACCAGTCTAATGGGAATAAAGTGAAGCGTCAGGATTGTTTTAGTTTCCATTCTTCTTGTTATTAGCAATTTAGAGCATTGCTGATAGCTTGCATTTCAGCTTTTGAAAACTGCCAGTTCATATCCTTTGACTACCCATCTATTGGAGAATGACTCCTGTTCTTATACATCTGTATCAATCTCTTATATTTCTTCATTTTCAGATCTTTATCAGAGAAATTTGCTGCAAAGGCTTTTTTCCCCAGTTAACTATTTCCCTTTTATTCTTAACCACATTGATTTTGTTTATACAAAAACTTTTAAATTTTATATAACCAAATGTAGCAAGTCTTAGGACTTACTCTCCTGCTCCACATGTGCCCTAACAGATTAGGACCACAGAGCCAACTGGCTACATTTCTCCTCTCAGAGTTCTAGAGGTACTCTTGAAGGACAGTGGAATTTTCCTATTACCCTAACTTCAAGACTGTGTTTGTACATATTTTATAATCTGGTAAATGTGATGTGGTACCTCAAAGTTGCTTTGATTTGCATCTGTCTAATCAATAGTGATTTAGAGCATTTTTTCATATGACTATAGGGCCAGCTAGGTGGTGCAGTGGATAGAGCACCAGTGTAGAACTAGAGGACCTGAGTTCAAATCTCACCCCAGACACTTGACACTCACTAGCTGTGTGACCTTGGACAAGTCACTTAACCCCAATTGCCTCATCCTGGGTCATCTCCAGTCATCCTGATGAATATCTGGTCACTGGATTCAGATGGCTCTGGAGGAGAAGTCAGGCTGGTGACCTGCACAGCCCTCCCTCACTCAAAACAAGTCAAGTGCAAGTCATGTCATCATTTCTCTGATGGCAAAGTCTTCTTCAGCAACGAAGGATAAACACACACACCCAACATCAATAGCCAGTGATTGCTGCCCCAAGCTAAATACGCAGTAGGTAGAGTACTTGGCCAGGAATCATAAAGTCGAGTTCCAATTTGGTCTCAGACACTTACTAGTTATGTCACCCTGGGCAAGTCACTTGAAGGCTATCTGCCTCTATTTCCTCATCAGTCAATAAACATTTGGGTTTTTTTTGTTGTTGTTTTTGTGAGGCAAAAGGGGTTAAGTGATTTGTCCAGGGTCACACAGCTAGTAGTTTCAAATGTCTGCAGTCAAATTTGAACTCAGCCCCTCCTGACCCCAGGACCAGTGCTCTATCTACTGCGCCACTTAGCTGCCCTTCAATAAGCATTTATTTAACCACTATGTGCTAGGCACTGTGCTAAGTACTGGGGATATAAAAAGAGACCAAAGATAGTCCCTGCCCTCAAGGAGCTCCCAATCTAATGGGGGAAACAGCAAGCAAGCAAACACGTACAAACTGTCTATAGGATAAATAGTAAATAAATAAGAGAGAGAAGGCACTCGAATTAAGAGAGGTTGGGAAAGTCTGCCTGTAGGAGATGATATTTTAGGTGAGACATAAAGGAAGCCAGAGAAGCCAGTAGCTGGTGATAACACTTAATATATTTTTGGACTTTAATAAGGATCAGAGCTTGAATTAATCGGTCAGAAGAGCTTGGACCTAACAATCTCTTTGTTCTCTGAAGTAAACTCAGAGAATACCTATTCTTATGTCAACAAGGCCAGATGGGGCAGACTTAGCATACTTTATGAGAACTTTAACCAAGACAGCATCTTGAATAATGGGATTTTTTCCATATCTTAATATTTTATGGACACATACTATGTTATAGCATGTTAATGGCAAAGAAAATACAGATATTCTGGATTATAATTTCAATTGAAACTTTGTCAACTCTGCTACTGTATTTACAACCTATTCAATTAAGAAAATTCCTTTCTCATGGTATAGTTAAAACATATAGAGACCATAAATCTGAGGGACACAGATACCTGGGACTGTCCTTAGACAGATTTAAGTCTAGTCATTCTTGTAACATTCAGTCAGAGCTTTCCTTCTGACTCCATGGCCATGTAATTGCTAGCTCTAAAGGAATAAACCAATAATGAATTTAGCCTGTTTGCCTTTTTTAACCAAATTTTCAGGTCTGGAGATTGCTGAAGATAAGAAGCGAGAACATTCCAGGCAAGGGGAACAGCCAGAGAAAATGGCCAGAACTGAGACATGGAATGTCTCATTCCTGGAACAGCAAGGAAGTCACTGTCACTGAATTGAAAAGTCTGTGGAAAGGGATAAGATCTATGAGGACCAGAAAGATAGACGTAGGGATAGGTTTTGAAGGGTTTTGAATGCTTCACAGAGAATTTTGTATTTGATCCTGGAGGTGATAGGGAGCCACTGGAGTTTATTGAGAGGGAATGTGACAATATAATAGATTAAATGAGATATTTACACACTGTTTGGTACAATGCCTGGTACATAGTAGACACTTAAATAAATGTTTATACTCTTCCCTTCCTGGCCAAGACTTAGCACAGCACCTGTCAAATATTAAGTGTTTAATAAATGTTTACTGACTGATTAATTTTTCAGTACCAGGTTAGTGTCTCACCAGGATCATTTAATCAGTTGATATTTCCTCAATAACATCTATAAGCAGTTATCACCAATTATCTTTTACAAAGAGATATTTACTGGGAAGATAAAACAAAAACAGGAATATGTATACATCCCCCGGTACTGAGGAAACACTCTATTTTACCAGCCCTATCCCTGTGAAGCATGGGCTTAAACTTCAAGAAGTAGCTACAAACCTTCTCTCCACCACCAAGTTCACTGTAGGTTACAGCAGAGCCAATGGAAGAGTCATTCCTTTTGCTTGTAGGATACAGTCTCAGCTCCCAGATTGATCTTTCTCTGGACAAGGTCAAGCAGGTCACTCTACAGACCTAGTGTATTCCTGAGCTAAGCTGCTAGACCTTTGGTAACCCTTCCAACCTCTGGTGAGGTCAAGCAAAGTAGGATCTTTTGCTGTTTTCATTTTAGAATAATCGAGAAGTATAATGCCTCTATTTGAATGTGATTCAAGAAGGTCTTCCCCACCCATTGATGGGCCTGTCCATTGAGGGAAGCTTGATTAGGGGAGCTGTTTTGTAGAAGGGTCCCAAGTACTTTTTGTTTTTTCTATTAGCACTGAGTCAGAGGGTCATGCCCTCTGGCTCTGAAAAGGGTAATAAATACTCCAAGGTGAGGTTTGACTTTGGGGTTTAGTTTTTGGAAGAAGTTTTGTGTGCCAGAGGGCACTCTGGGAAGCCGCTAAGGAGCACCACCCCACACACTTTGAAAACTCAAATGTTGGTGCTTCCCTCTCTGGTAAAGATGTATATATGTTAATGATCAGGCAGTTTGGAAGTGTTGTCTGTTAATTTTTTATTTCCCTGAAATTTTGTTTTTGATTTTCTGCGATACCTGTTTGATTAAAGTTATTGTGAACCCCTCAAAAGTTGCCTTTCCTTTTTAGAGAAGCAGATCAAAGAAATTGTAGCAGGCCCCCCTGTGTATGTTGGGGTGCTTACTGATACACCTTTAGAACTTACACATTCACAGACTATATCTCTACGAATATTCATCTCAGCACTGGGAAGAATAGACACAAAGAGGCAAAGTATTTACAGTCATTTGTCAACCCAAGTGAGAAGAATGAGATTTGAGGCTTCTCTCTCTACCGGGAGACTTACAGCGTTGTTCTCTCTCGCTCAAAATCCATTCTAGAGAGAAAAAACACTAATTTTCCCCATTCAAACCTCTTGTATGCTCTTTCATTTCCAGCTCTGCAGACAATAAAAAAGCTTTTCTTCACCATATAGTAAGTTGACAGGAAAGTCATAGTATACCTTCAGGGGTCAGGGTCCCTCCACTGTAAGCTGGCTTCCAGAAGTCAGCTCAACAAACCCTATACATGGGGGTAGCTAGGTGGTACAGCAAATAGAGCACCGATCCAGGAGTCAGGGCACCGATCCAGGAGTCAGGAGTATCTGAGTTCAAGTCCAGTCTCAGACACTTGACATGTACTACCTGTGTGACCTTGGGCAAGTCACCTAACCTCAATTGCCTGGTCTTCCCCTTCCAAAACGAACCAACACTGCACATAGATTGGCAGGAAGCAAAATACAGCGCACATGCTCTGAGGACTGGTCTCCCATCAGCCAGTCTCTTATACATAAAATTGTCTTATTTTCTCTCCTGTGATTCTTTCTGTGTCTTGTTTGGTCAAGAACTTTACCCCTCTCCAAAACTGTGACAGGTATCTCCTTCCCTGATCCTCTAATTTGTTTATTAAATGACAAATCTAGGTCATGTCTCATAGTCTTTCCATTACATATGTGTGTGTGTGTACACACACAGACATACACACACACACACATATATACTAAGATATATATGGATAGAGATCTCAGTGTACATAAATAATGAAAATATATATTAAATATAATATATATAAAATGAAATGTGTTATCTAAAGATGATTGGGTGACTGAGGTTGACAGTATATGTAAACAGTGATAGATTATTTGTATGTATGCATATATATGTATGTTTGGTTAGCTGGTCCTCTTCGAAGATGAAGGACAACAACCAATGTGTTGTATACATACGTGTATATACATATATACGTATATACATATATACGTATACATACATACATGTTTCATCTTAGTCACAAAATTGTCCCTAGATGACACATTTCATTTCCCTTGACTTCTGTTCCTTCATCTAAAAAATTAAGGGATTAGACTAGATGGCCTCTAATTTCCCTTTTATTTCTAAATCTGTTTCTATAATCTTGAAACTTGAAAATGATACACCATGTCCACTCCTACTTTTGTTCAAACTATTCCCTTCTCTCAGAATGTCCTTCTTCCTTCCTCTCTATTATCCAAATCCTCCCCATTCTTGAAAGCCCAAGGAGAAGTCCTACCTTATCTATTAAGCCTTCCCCATCTAATCTAAAAATGTTAATTTCTTCCTTTTCTGAACAAATATAGCATTTGCAGATAGAACCTGTACAATCTATTCCTTAACATTGCTATCTCATATTATTCTCCCAAATGCTTTATTTTAAAAAATTTTTGGGGGGGGGGCGGGGTTGTTTGTTTTATTTTTTGCTGAGGACACATATCCACCATACAACTACTTGGTTTTTTGTTTGGTTTTGTATTTGTTTTGGACAACTCAACTTTTTTTCAGTTTATTTTTTGTTATTATTATTATTAATTTATTTGTTTTCAGTTTTCTACAATCACTTCCATAAGTCTTAGATTCTCTCCCCAATTCTCTCCCTCCTCCCTTCCTCCCCAAGACAGTGTACAATCTTATATGGGTTCTGCACATACATTCTTATTAAACACACTTTCACATTAGTCATGTTGCATAGAAGAATTAAAATGGATGGGAGAAACCATGAGAAAAACCATGACAAAACAAAACATAACATAAGAGAAAATATTCTGCTTCATTCTGCAATCCAGTTCCGTAGTTCTTTCTCTGGATATGGAAGGCATTTTGCCTCAAGTCCATTGGGAATGTTTTAGGTCCTTGCATTGCTGAGAAGGACTAAGTCTACCAGAAAAATTCCTCACACACTGTGGTTGTTACTATGTACAGTATTCTCCTGGTTCTGCTCACTTCACTCAGCATCAGTTCATATAAGTCCTTTCAGGCCTCTCTGAAGTCTTCCTGTTGATTATTTGTTATAGCTCAATAGTATTCCATTACATTCATATACCACAACTTGTCCACTCATTCCCCAGTTGATGGGAATCCCCTCAATTTCCAATTTTTGGCCACCACAAAAAGAGCTGCTATAAATATTTTTGTACATGTAGGACCCTTTCCCATTTTTAAGATCTCTTTGGGATACAGGCCTAGAAGTGATATTGCTGGGTGAAAGGGTAGGCACATTTTTGTAGCTCTTTGGGCATAGTTCCAAATTGCTCTCCAGAATGGTTGGATCAGTTCACAGCTTGACTAACAATGGATTAGCGTTCCAACTCTCCCACATCTTCTCCAGCATTTATCATCTTTGTGTTTTGTTATGTTAGCCAGTCTGATAGGTTTGATATGATACCTCAGAGTTGTTTTGATTTGCATCTCTCTAATCAATAGTGATTTAGAGCTTTGTTTCATATGACTATAGATAGCTTTAATTTCTTCCTCTGAAAATTCCCTGGTCATATCCTTTGAACATTTATCAATTGGGGAATGACTTGTATTCTTGTAAATCTGACCCAGTTCTCTATATGTTTTAGAAATGAGGCCTTTATCACAGAAACTAGTTTAAATGTTTTATATTTGTTCATCTTTTCCCTGTTGGGGCATGTCATATACTTCTTTTCTATCCCTTACAGTATCTGTAACTCAATAAATATTTATTGATTGAAAAGTCATTTCATTTTTCTAAAATCAATTTATTTTTTGAATAAAATTATTATTTGAGTTTGAGTGTAATATTACAACAAAACAATGAATCTTCTATACCACCAGAGAAGGCTTCTGCAATAAGAATATAGAGTCCCTAAAATGAAGAACATGGAATATAATTAATACAGTACTTGATGCATATACATTTTTTTTAAAAACCATTTCATTCTCCAAATATTTCATTTTTGAAAAGATTAAGAGTAAACCATTTCAATTCTGAGTTAATTATAATTATCTCAATTCCTAAAGCACTAAAACTATATCTTTGCATTCAGTGATCATAAATTTTATTTTGAAATAAATGTAGGCAATTGATCAGCTTGATGATACCACAACTCAGTAAACCTTTGTCTGGGGCTTTGATTTTTTTTCTTACTTACTAGTATAGATACTGATAACCTCACTGAGAGAATCAGGAGATATCTATTGGGATGTGCCCAATAATACTTGTAACTGGGGAATATCCAATACCCTAAAATGGGGGCCTTGGTTGTTGAGTTGGCCCTTTCTGCTTTTTCAGAGAGATCTTGAGAGAGTTGGGCATAGACCGTAGAGACAAAGAGCTGAAGTCCACTCAAGGGGTTGGGGGTGGGGAGGAGGCACAGCACATATATGCCTTCTTGCCCCTTCCTATGCCCCATGCTAGGAGATTCTAATGTCTGCCTTGAGGCAAGAACACACTTTAGTTGTGTATGCTCTCAGTCATGTATCTGAAAATGAAGAGGAGAGTTCCTACACCGTCCAAATAGCTCAGAAAATAGAGTCAAGATCATTTCCTCTAGCAATGTACCTTGCTTCTCTTTTAATTCCAAGGCCACATGCATGATCCTCTTCTCCTCAAGAGTCTCACAGTACCCAGGAATTCTCCTTTGTCTTTTCTACATAACTGAGTCCTTCAATTCTCTGGGAACTCAACAAGATCCAGAAGACCACCTCTTAAGGAGATCACCAACCTGTAGTGGGTGGATTTCAGGAGCTCAGAAATCTAGGGCTCAAGAATCCCACCACTCAAATTCTTGGTTCACCTCCTTAGGGGAGGGCCAAGAGTACACCTTTGCCTCTTTCTTGGATGCAGCTAAGGACCCAAGGTCCAGGAATTTTCTCCAGTGGTGTGGGTTAGACACAGGAGTAGACACCTGCAGACTCAAGACCACATGCGGTCCCCTAGGTCCTCAAGTGCAGCCCTTTGACTGAATCCAAACTTCACAGAACAGATTCCCTTAATAAAAGGATTTGTTCTGTAAAATTTGGACTCAGTCAAAAGGCTGTACCCAAGGACCTAGAAGGCCACATGTGGTTTCAAGGCCACAGGCTCCCCATCCCTGGTTGCAACTGCATTGGACCTCTACCCCAAAGCTGTTATAATTGAATAATGTGGGAAAAGGGAAGTTGTAAACATATATTTTTTTACTATTTTTTTCAATACTTTGGAATTTCAAACATTAGGAATTATTTATGACTGAAGGACTGGAAAGTTAAGAAAATTTCTATTCTTATAGAGAAAAGTAACTTGAAGTAAGAAATTTATGACATTTACACCAAACATATATATATATATTATATAATACATATACATCCACATTTACAGTATTCATTAAAGCTGTATATTTCTCCCCCGGAGCTGTAAACTTCACAGTCTATGTCTGATAATAAAATCTTTCATATATACGTATATACATACACACACATGAATTATATTTAACTTGGTAAGAAAATGCTGTGTTTTTTCATCAGACTAAGCAATGAAAAATATATTCAGAATCACTTCAAGTGCCATAGAAGGTTACATAAAATGGACTTGCAGCTTTTTGATCCCAAAATAATTGGATATAAAAAATATGATTCCAATGTATGCTTGAATCATTTTTAGGCAAGTAAGTTGGAAGAAAAAAAATACATCATAAAAGAACTTTCTTTGCATTATCTTCTCCCTCTGTCAGTCTTAAATTGGTGTGATCCCAAGTCTCAAAAGGTTTTGTGAAGATTGCTTACAGACAGTGGCTGGTTTGAATTCTGTCTATGCTGATTCTAATTCCATCACTCCATCTTCTACATCAAAAGTGTCACAATCACCTCACTCTGGAGTGAGCTCTGAACCAGATTAAAATAAAATTAAGAAATATTACCAAAAATACAAATACAACAGAACACAGGTATGCTAATATGTGGTTTTCTAAGTCAATAAGTGACCCACAAAAATCCTCATGAATGGTCTGATACCACTGAATCACACCACACTTCCTATCTAGCTAAAAACATCATCACAAGCTAACTTTTTGACGTTAATCTTTAATGGTCATTTTTGGAGGACAAAATTAATTCTTTTACATTTTTAACAGATTATTCCAGTTGACTAAGAAATAATGAAATTTATTTTGAAAAATACCTTTGGAAACTTTAGGAACGAGAAGGAAAAGGACACTGTTGTATTGATGGTCTCTACAAAACAAAAAGTGTTTTTTATTAATAAATATATTTTCCCCCAGGAGAAAAGTGAACTGATCTAACAGCATTTAGACTGCAATCTTAAGCAGAGCCTGCCATAGGCAAACTTGGATGTGCACACACATAGGGAACATTTATGACCAGGGCCCATGAAGGAAAAGGTAATAAACTCATGCTTCTGATTCTGCAGGGCTATCTGTTTTCTGGTGGCATCATCAGGTTGTTCTCTGCCAGCTCTGCATCTGGGTAACAGGTCTCGTCTCTGCTGCTTCCAACTGGTTGGTATCTCTGCTGTTATTTGCCTCTCTCTCCTAGGTTATTCTCGCTGCTGCTACTCATTTGGCTTCTGCTGGAGTCCTCACTTAAGGCACTATCTCTTTCCTTATAAGAGGAGGGTTAGACTGCCATCTCTCTTTTAGAGTCCACAGACTAAGCTACTCTTCCCATTTGGCAAATAGGCCCTTCACACACACACACATACACACACACACACACACACACACACACACACACACACACACAGAGTCATCAAGCCAAGGAAAAGTAGCCTTTCCTTAAGAAGAATGGTCTATTAGTTCCCAGAGACCCTCCCAGGTCAAGCAGTTTCAGAACACAACAGTCAGCCAGTCAGCTAATTAGAGCTCCTAGACTCTAATTTAGTATAATTGTTGGATTTCCTGTGTCTGTGACTGAACAAGAGTCCATTGTCCCAGGAAAACTATCTGACTTAGGGTTAGAAACTCCTGCCCATCTTTTACAGTTCCTTCTATCTGTCTGACTTTACCCTTTCAGTCTCCGTCACTGTTTTATCTTCCTCCTCCACCTTCTAAGTATGGGGAATCCCTCCACATTTTATTTTCAGCCCTCCTTTTTTATCTCTCTACAATCTTCTCTCCTGGCAAGCTCATCTGTTCCCATGGCTTCAATTAGTACCTCTGTGCAGATGACTTCCAGAACTTTCTATCCAGGAGAGACATTGCCACTAAGTTCCAGAACTGAAACCCAATTGTTGGCTGGACATATTTATTTTTATTGATGGCACCATCATACTCCCAAGTATCTAGATTCAAAGCCTTAGAATTACCTTTGATTTTTCCCTTTCTTATGCTTTATTTTCTATTTCATATATCCACCATTTCCAAGTTGACCCTTATTATCTCCTGCTTGGACTACTGTAATAATCTTACTGATTTCTCCATCTCCACAATCTCCCCCTCTCCAATTCATCCATCTCAGAGCTGCAAAAGGAATCTATCTAATGGACACGATAAATTTGCTAATGCACAGATCAGACCCTGTTGCTGTTTTGCTCAAAAACTGGCTCCCCATTGCCCACACAAACAGGAGTACAAGCTCTTTGTTCCCTGATCTCATTCTGCCTTCTCTCAAATTTGTACATTTTCAGGTTGCTGCCTTCTTCTTCCATCTGCATTTACTAAAATTTTCTCTTCCTTCAACATTCAGCTTAGGCACCACCTTTCCCATGAGTCAACCAATCAACCAGCAAAGCACTTATTTTTTTTTTTGTAAGGTACTTTATGAAGCCCTAAAAATACAAAGAAAAAAGCAGGGGAAAAATAGTCTGCCCTCCAGATGCTTACATTCTAAAGGAGGAGACAATACATACATAAAAAGGTATATAGAAGATATTCCTTGCAGGAGAAGATGCATGATTCCATAAGGAGGCATTTGATCTAAGACTTGAAGGTAGGGATAATAAGAGGTGTTGGTAAGAAAGAAGAGCATTCCAGACATGGGGGATACCTTATGCAGAGGCACAGAGAGATGAAAATTTTCATAAAGTCCTCATCTCCTCAGACCCTAAAGCAACCTCTCATATTTCCTTATAGTTTACAAAACACTTTTTTTCTCATTTGAGCCTCACAATAATCTGGCAAGTAGGTGCTATTATTATCTTCATTTTACAGACGAGGAAACTGAAGTAGAAAGGGGATAAGTTTGCTTAGAAACACACAGCAATAAATGTCTGAGACTAGATTTGAACTCAGATTTCCTTGACTCCAGATCCAGCATTCTATTATTTATCTTTCCCATGAGTTCCTCTTATCACCTCCTGACACAGAGATGAAAGATTCAGCCTACAGCATGAGACATATGTATGTAAGCCCTTTTGACATGGTCAATACAGAAATCTGATTTGCTTAACTCTATACACTGAATATTCATGAGTATGAATATGTATATGGAGATATCAAGGTCTCAAATATTCTTCTGCACTATAAGAATCCTGACCAGGTATATTTAGTAGATTATGATCTCAATTACCAATATCATCCAGAGGGAGTTCATAAAGAATACAAAGAAGACCCTAAAAGGTATCATGACAATTACTGAGGATACAAGTATTGATGCACATAAGGGTGTGGCATCATCAAGATGAATGACTTGGAAATAATAAGTTACTGTAAGATCCAGTGGCTCAGTGGTTGTCTGCCTTGAGAGGATAATTTGAAATATCCTAACTGCATCAGAGACTCCAAAATTGGCCACCAAGAAAATATTGCAAGTTTGATGGACAAGTGTTTTCCGGAGAAAAATAAGCCAGATGAAATCGCTAAATCTATGGAAGAAGTAAAATTATTGGGCTACACAGGAAAATCTCATTATCAGAGTTTACAAGAAATTCTTTTGCAAGGGCTAAAGGCTACTGGAAATAAGGATGATGGCAAATTGGACTTGTATACCTTGAAAACGGAGATTTGCCAATAAAAATAGGACCAACGGAGCAAAAGAAAGAGGTAGACTAAAGCACAGAATCAGGTGCTGAAGATATGGAAATCTCACTTCTGAAATATATTGGGGGGAATCTCAAACTCATTCAAGAACCAGAAAGTTCTAAAGAAGAATGAATACAAAAAGCTGATAAATGGAATTTGCTTCATTTCTCTTTTTTAAATAATGTTTCTTTTCTTCTTTTTTGTATTCTTTTAATTTTCATGTGAGTCTTGAGAGGAAGGGTGGTGGAAATATTTTTAAACCCTTATGTCTTTGAAGAGTGTTTAAAGATTTTTGCTAAAATAAATACTTCAAAAAGTAATAGCTAACAGAGAAGACAGCAACAGAGTAAAAAGTAACAGTTTTGGTTGGAAGGAGGGGGATGTAGGAGGAAGAGAAGGTACAGTTTGCTGATGGAAAAAATTAAAATTTATTTTTTAAAAATAGAAAGAGTAGAAAATAATCTTCCATTAGATAATGCCAAAGTAGCTATGGTAGAACAACCAAGCCTATGTTCCACCCGCACATGTGTGTGTTTGTGTGTGTGTGTGTGTGTGTTTTAGCGTCCAGCTGATTCATCTACTCTTGTCTGACTATCTAACCAACTATAACATCTAACTATCTTAGTCCTCTTCTCTCCACTCACACAGCCACCACCCAGGTTCAGGCCTTTATCACCACTCTCCTAGAATATTTCAATAGCCTCTTAACTGAGTTTCCCTTCTTCAAGTATGTCCCTATTCATCCTCCACTCAGAAGCCAGAATGATTTTCCTTAAGCCTAGGGTCACAGTTACTCATTAAATTCTGGTAGATCCCTATTACTTCTATAGATTACAAGTCGTAGAGACCTGCCTATAGCACAGAGAGGTTAAGTGACTTATCCAGGGCTACACTGATGGCATATGACAGGAATGAACTTGAACTGAGAGCTTCTTGACTTCAAAGATATCACCCCATCAAGTACATCATCCATTCTTTCATAGATATTTTTTTTAGGCAGATACATAGGGGCATGGATAGAGTGGATAGAGAGGCTTGGAGTCAGGAAGACTTGAGTTCAAATGCAACTTCAGACCCTTACTAGATGTGTGACCTTGGGCAAGTCACCTAAACTCTGTTTGCCTCAGTTTCTTCAACTATAAAATGAGGATAATAATAGCCTTACCTCCCAGGGTTGTTGAGATAACCAAATGAGATAATATTTGTAAAGTACCTGGCACATGGTGTTATATGAATGCTAGCTATTATTATGTACTGCATATTGCTTTTACTGCTTATGCCAAGAATAAAACACCATAACTGAAAAAAAGCACTACAATGTAATAACATGTTTCTGTTTTAATTTTGGGATAAAATATATTCATTTTAATAGTCCCAACAATAAATCAATAAAATACCCTTAAGGTATTTTTCAACTACTTAGAAAAAATTTTAAAAGTATCACATAGTACAACCCCTCACCCCCCAAAATTCAGCATATTGGATAGGAAAATTTGAAAGGGTTTATTTCATATCATTAAAGAACTTATATGCAGATAAAATACACATATATATACATATGTATATAAATCTATCTATGGATTTTCCCTAATACCTAAGTCAGTTGACAGAATCACAGATGATGAGGTTTTAGTATATTGACAAGGTGTTAACACACCTCATACTTTTTTCTATGTATGAACATCATTGGCTTAAAAAAGTGACCACACCCTTGCAAAGCTTTAGATAGCTAAGCCCTAGCAATAGCTAAAGGTGAGCAGTTTCTAAGAATCAAAAAGTATAAGAGATAGCTAGCTAAGAAGATAGAACTAAACTCTTCACTTCTTAGGAGGGACAATACGGGGATTTTCTTTCCTTCCCCTACCCATTGGCCATGTTGTCTAACAGCAGAGCTACCCATCCAGAAGTAGCAAGCCAATTCGGCATTTATAGAATAAGTTCAGGGAATCCGATGCTAATTTGAAGGAGTAGAGACCCACACTCCAGAATGACACAGCTCTAAGAGAAACTGTCACCTGAGCCTGAAAGCAGTGTCTAGAAATGTGACCACTGACAGGAGAGAAGAAAGCCAGAGGTAGCTCTCTCAAGACTGTAGCTGCAGGAAAGAACAGACCTTGTGGACCCAGGTGAGCAGGCCAACCAGAATAAGCACAGCTTTGGGGGAAGCGTTGTAAGGATTTCACTGGAGAGAATATACTTTGATGCTTCACAGTACCAAAACAATGAGCAACTTCAGTGTCCCTCTCTATTGTTGTACTCTAAGTTTATGTTCACCATACCCTGCGTCTACAGGATGATGTACTCTTCTTAGCAAACACTAACTGTACATCCTGGCTGACAGTCTTAAGAAGAAGCACACTGGTGGGGGCTCATAAGCATTAGTTTTAAAAGGACAATCCCATAGGGTTCTCATACTGCAAGTGCAAGTGTTAAGTTAGGGGCAATACCCCAAGGAAGAAATAATGTGGGTCTATGTACGTGAGTGTGTGCATACACACACACACACACACATACACACACACACACACACACACACACACAAACAGATAGATGGTGCAGTGTGGATAGAGTGCTGGGTCTGGATTCAGGAAGACTCCTCTTTATGGATTCTAATTTGGCCTCACACACTTATTACCCAGGCAAGTCTCTTAACCCTATTTGCTTCAGTTTCCTCATTTGTAAAATGAGCTGGAATGGCAAACCATTCCACTATCTTTGCCAAGAAAACCCCAAATGGGGTCATGAAAAGTTGGACACATCTAAAAAAACAACTAAACAACATATATACATATATACACACACATATCCACATATGTGTGTATATAGACACACATGCATTGAGATATATGCATACATGTGTATTTACATATATGTATGTGTGTTTGAATGTGTACATAATAATACTATGAACATGTATAAACATACATTATATATTATAGGTTATATTTATCTCAAGTGGCAAATATGTTTGAATTCAATATTCTTTTAAAAATTACATTCTTAAAATTTAAATGTGCTTCAAAATATTATTTTACTAATTTCTAAGGGCTATATGTTTTGATGGATCCATGATCACATTTATGTATTCACATAGACACATATAGATGTATACACACACACACACCTTTCAGACTTGTGATTTCTTTGGGGGAAGGAATTCAGAGAGTGAAAGCAACAAAGAGAGAGAAAGAGCGAGAGAGAGAGAGAGAGAGAGAGATGACATAAATAGAGATGATATCAATGTAGACATAGCTATGTAGACAGATGATATTGATATGGATAAGGATAGAGATGGAAATGGTAGAGATATAAATAGATATAGACAGAGATATTATAGATACAATTCTAGATAGTCCAGATCTGTGAGTTCATCGGTGGAAGGAATTATCTATACTAGATTAGATCAGCAACTGCTCACCAATTTACAGTTTTATAGAGTTACTCAAGGTGCAGAAAGGTTGGAATGACTTGTCTAGGGTCACTCAGCCAGTGGATTTGAGAGGCAGAACTTGAATCCAAGCTCTCCTGTCTCCAAAGGTGGTTCTCTATATCCCATATCATGCTGCCTCATATAGTAAAAATAAAATGAAACAAATGCTTACCTCCCTTTAAAACTCTGCAGAATGAGTAATCACCATCATTCCCATGGCAAAAGACTTCTTTCCTCAGTGGAAGTATTACAGATGATTTTAATTTTGCATGAATATTAAAATATAGGTCTTTCATGTCTCTCCCTAAAAAAAAATTCTATTATTCTATTATCACAAACTGCTTACGAGTGAAAAAAATATACATTCTATGCCTACAAATAGAAGAAACATATGAGGACAAAGAGGAAAATAAAGAAGAAATACATCTTTAGTTAGGTTTCAATTTAAAATATTATTTTGAAAATTAATATCTAGCATGGTACCTGGTGCATGAAAGTTGATTAATCATGGATGGTGACTGATTTTTAGATTGATTGACCATAGCAATAACTTCCACCTTGGTCAATCTGCTTCCATTCTCTCTCTAAAGCATCCTCCACACAACTGCCAAGTATATATTCCTAAACACTGTTCTTACCATGTCACTCCTCTACTCAATAATCTTGAGTACTTATTGAGTCTAGGGTAAAATACAAAATTCTCAGCCTGCCATTCAAAGTTCTTCACAATGTGGCTGTTCACCAGCATTCTAGTCATATCTCACATCACTCTCTTACATATACCTGTCTCAGACAAACTCACCTGCTAGCTATTTCCCATATGTAACATTTTATTTCCTACTAATATGCTTTTGCATAGATATTCCTCCACACTTATAGAATACGCTCACTTCTCACCATTATCTCTCAGAATCCTTATTTTTCTTTCAAATACAACTCAGTTGCTATCTCCTACACCAGACCTTTCCCAACCTCCCTCTTGAAATTACTTTGTATGTTTACTTATCTGGGTATATGTTACATTCATCCCTAACAGAATATATGCTCCTTATGGGAAAGGATTGTTTTTCATTTTACTCAAGTACCTAGCACAGTGCCTTACACATAGTAGTATCTAATAAATGTTTGTTAAATGAATGGAATCAAACTGAATTAAAATAAATTGAATTGAAGAAGGGATTCAAAAATGTAAGAAGGAATTGGATCTTTGGATCCAATTGGATCCAAATTGGATCCAAATTTGCATCTAACTCTAAGATCTTATGAGTCTATATGTCTCAAAATAAATTGTTTTCCATTGTACACAGTAACAGCTGTATTATGCAATGACTAACTTTGATAGACTTAACTCTTCTCAGCAGTGTAAAGATCTAAAACCATTCCAAAAGACTCATGATGAAAAATGCCATCCACATCCAGAGAAAGAACTATGGAGTCTAAATGCAGATCAAAGCAAACCATTTGCTCTCTTTTTATTTTGTCTCTTCTTTTCTGTGGTTCCTCCCATTGGTTCTGATTCTTCTTTACAACGTGTCTAATGTTTTTACGTATGTTTAGTATGAATGTCTATGTACAGACAACATCAGATTGCACACCATCTTGGAGGAGAGGAGGGAAGAGAGGCGCAGAAAATTTAAAACTCAAAAATTTATGGGAGTGAATGCTAAAAACCAAAAATAAATTAATTAATTTAAAAAAACAAATAGTTTTCATTCTTGCTATTACTTTTGGCTTACTGTTAAACTAGTAATTTATACCTAAACATAGTGGAAATTAAGTATGTGTCAGATCTATAAAATACTTTAATGGCACAATTTGGGCTATAAGCTTCATCAAGGATGTTTCTTTTAACTCAAAGACAACATAAGAGGTGGACTTACGTGGAACATAGTAAAGAGACAAATTTCCTCTAGTGTTTTTCCAATTCAAACAGGGTCTAACATCTATTGTTGGTATGGGTTTCTTGTCATCTAAATGGAATAAAGACAATGCCAGTAGATTATCTTATATCTCATTAGTACAACTTTTCAAATTCCTAGACTCACCCAGATACTCATCCCACAAGTCTTTAAGTTGAAAATTTCGCTATGAGAAGAGTTCAGAGACAGTTAAGGATGATTGGAAACATCTTATTCATGACATGATTTACTCCAGAGTTGGACTTTTATTTTTATCTACACCTTTGGTCTTAAAACCATATGTGGCCTTCTAGATACTTAAGTGTAGCCTTTTGACTGAATTCTCATTTAAGGACCTAGAAGACCACATGTGGCCTTAAGGCCACAGATTCCCCACCTCTGATCTACTCCTTTTCATACTCCCCAGGATCTTTTTCAGTTTTGGTTGTAAATGGAACTATACGGTCAACCAAACAGATAAGCCACAAATGCTGGTTGAATGGATGGATGGATAGATGGATGACAGCTGAATTATTGAATGAATAAGTGACTCTGTTTCCCATCTTTTAAAAGAAGCAAAACCTAAATGGCTTTTTCAATACCTATTCCATGTGGAATCATTCTATTCAAATAACCATTATTACTTTTTACTTTATTTAGAGTATTTATTTCATTATTCTTTTGTACTGGATACATGGAAAGTATACATTTAAAATTATTTTTATCATTACTTCTCCTATGAAAATACTGTTAAATCAGATAAAATCAATACACATGAAGGGAATTGCTTCTGGAAACCAAGTATCTAATGAGGGGGAAAGGGCTGATAATTCAGTGTTAAATTAACTATAAAATTGGAGCTCTTTATGAAGTGATCCCTTTATGAGAAGCAAACAAGTCCTTTGAGTAAATTAAATAGGAAGCAGTATTATGGGCTGAAGAATAACAGATCGGATAGAAAGCCCACAGAACTTGAAATGGGGAGACCATGAGAAGCATTGTGAAACTGAGAGAACAAAGGTTCAGGGGCACAAAGAGAGGAGTTAGAAAATTCTGGGAACAAGACTTTGGGGGCCATTTGGACACAGATGTTGCTGAAATCCTTACCAGACTAATCCCCCTTTCTCTTTTTGGGCTAACAGGCTTTGTGGAAGCTTGAAATCTCTCTTTCTGGACAGAGAGAAAGTCTGTTTACCTTCTTTTGTTTTAAACATCTACTTTCTTTTTTTTAATCAAATTTTTTCTGAGTTTACAAATACCAAATAAAATGGGCTTCACCATATTTATATATATAGTAGAATGGAAAAAGATAATTTTTCCTGACACTGTTGATTTCTATAATATAGAATTTGATTTAAAAAAACATAATGAATTAAAAATATAACTCAAAGCTGTCCTACTTTGATTTTGAAAGGTGATAGATTTATATCATTTGGAGAAAAACCTAAGTATATTATTCTGTGCATTTTAAAAATTCTTTGATGGTTTTCTATTCTTTTTCCTTTTTATTTTGGTTACCCTCTCCCTAGTCTCCACATCCCACTTCTACCCCCAATCTATCCTTTATCATTTCTCCCCTTCCCCACCTAGAATCCCATCACTTCTTCAAATAACCAAGTCCTCTCTGTTCATGAAAATCAGACTGAAAAGGTAAGTATAGTATATGCTAATGATAAAAGTCACTTTTGTTTCTCCTTCTATTTGTTTTTATTCAAGTGACCTCCAATGTGTATCCTTTTTTTTCCTAAATTTCCTCATGTAAGTATACCCTTTTAATATACATGCTAAGTTCCTTCCCTTTACCTATCCTATTTCTTTTGAATAAGATATACCTATAGAGAACCATAATCCATGTATGGTCTTTTATTCTACCCTTTCTCAGTAATACCATAAAGTCAAATTTGCCTACTTGCATAAGGACCTTGAATTTTTTTTGCTTGTGGGGCCAATACAAGTTAGAGCCAGGGTTAGGCTACTCCCAGAGTGCAAGAAAGCAGTGATGTATAGTCTTCTTTGTGCTTTGACCCTTTTCTTAATTAGAGAGAAGATACAGCACTCACTTGACACTTCAAAAATTTCATCTAATGGATAAACTGAACTCAACCACTTAAAGCCAAAAGAACTGGGTTTCAGGTTTAGCCCTGCCACTAATTTGCTGGGCAATGTTGGGCAGATAATACATATAATTCTCTAGCCCCATTTACTCCTTTGTAAAATAGAGAAAATTAATAGTGTCTTTCTAGTTAATTTTATGAAATGTGGATTCCATTTCTATCAGTTTGTCATCATCACTTATTATCCAGGTTGATTGGATATTGCTATAGACAGACATAGTACATCTAGATTTTAGTGAGATATTTGACAATCTCTCATGATATCCATGAATGATGACTTTTAATGATGTCTCCTCGTCTTCTCCTTTGTCATTCTAGACTTATCTTCTATTTCTTTAGAGTGTGGGAAGGAAGAGGGATTAAAAAAGGGAGTGATTAATAAAACAGCAGAGTAGGATAAACCATTGCCTTGAGGATAAGATGAGAAGATGTAAACAGGTCAATGCCTAATATAAAGAAAAATTTCCTAACAATTGGAGCTGTCTAATGGTCTGCTTCAAAAAGTGATCTAGGGAAAGCTATTTGCCTAATCCCGTTTATTAGAGTTTTTCAAGCAAAAATTGTCTCATCACTTATTAGTATGTGGCAGAGATTTATTTCATGTACAAATTGTACTATATGACCTCTGAGGTCCTTCAAACTCTTTAATTCTGTGAGTCTTGTATTCTGCATATACAAGAGAGAATATTTGGCTGTAATGTTAAGGGAATTTGAAGATCTTCCCTGCCCCTTAATAGGCTCATATGACCTGCTTTGAACTTTGGCCCAGCCTACAGTCTGAGTCATAAGGAGCTGATGGAGGGAGGAGCTTGCTGAATGGGTGGAGCTGGGAGAGAGAGGTGGAGCTGGGAGAGAGTGAGGCAGAACCCAGCCAAGCAGCTAGAATGACTGAGTGAGTGATTTAGCCTAAGGGAGCTTGTTTGTGGGGAGGTCTGACAGAGGGAAGGCTTGCGCATGGCTGTGCTCTCTCCATTGATAATGTATATAGATTTCTTTGTTACTATGATGCATTTGGTTTTCTGGTATTTGAATAAATGTCTTGGTTTTGTCTTTGGGGAAGAAAGTTTGTATTTTGCAAATTTACCCTAGAAATACACATACATATGCATAGCTGCTGCTGTGGGTATCACACTGGTGCTACAGTGGCCAGAAAGCAGATCATGGAAAAAATATCTACAAATTTTAGTATATTCTGTTCCTAAGGTCCTGGATTCAAATATCAGTTCTGCTATTTATTTGCTGTAACTGTAAATTTCATTTTTCTGGTCCTCATTTTCCTCAGCTGTAAAATGAGGGATTTAGACTAAATGATCTTTAAAATGGTAATGATGATAATAATGTCAAAAATAATAGCTACCATTTGTATTGTGCTTCAAGGTTTACAATACATTTTAGATGTGTTACCGTTTTTGAACCTCACAACCACCTTCAGGTAAGTGCTGTTATCCCCATTTTGCAAACGAGCAAAGTGAGGCACAGAGGATCACAGTGTTAGTAGGCATCTGAGGTAGGATTTGAATTCAGGTTTTCCAAATCACAAGTCCAGCACTCTATTCTACTATCTGCTGTTCCTCACCCCCTTCCCTCCCAACCCATTTCTGAGAATGAGGCAGCAAAACCCAGCTGCCTCAATGTCAATGTCACTTTCATCTCTAGATTTTATGATTCTAAGAGTCAGCAGCCAAACAAACTAATGAAATCCTAGGCTGCAGCTACTGAAGCACAGAGGCCAGAGCCAAAGACATAACACAGTCTATATTTTGGCCTGGGCAGAACATCTGGGGTATTTTTACCTAGTTTTGGACATCAGATTTTATAACAGGCAAGTCAGAGAATATGCAGAGCTGAATAGTCAGGATAGTGCCGGGATTTGAAACCTGGCCAAAGTAAAAGAGTCAACTGAAGGAACTGGAAATGTTTAGCCTAGAGAAAAGAAGACTTAAGAGAGACGTGAATATGAATAGGGATAAGGAAAGGATCAGTGATTTTCGTGGATTAGGGAACTCCTGGGTGAGAAAACACCATCTAACAATATAGGTTCAATAAACCTTCCTTGAAACTTTGTGAAAGAGTTACCATAAAGAAGAACTAAGCTTGTTCTTTTTGTCTGTTTGGAGCAGAACCAGAACCAGTGGGTGAAAATTATAGGAAGTACATTTCAACTCAATGCAGGGAAAAATTTCCTCACAATTTAGAACTATCAACAAATAGAATGAATGAGTTGCCTTGGGAAGTTCCATCCCTAGAAGCGTTCAGTTGTCACTTTCAGGGTCAGTGACAAGGTTAAGGAAAAGTGGCCAGTCAGGGTTGTTGCAATGATCAGAGAGGAGAGTTTGTTACCCGTTTGTTGTTTGTCTATAACACACTGAAATTCTTTTCTTCACCCTCCTAAAAATAGGGAGGACAAAAAACCAGGAGAGTAATCAAATTAGGGATTGTGAGAAAGTTCACAGAGCCTCTAGAAACCTTAGCCCAGCTCAGAAATCAAGACTGGTGGAGAACTAGCCATGTTTCTACCATGTCAGTGACAGTGAAAAACTTAGAAAGCATAACAGTTGGGGAGGGATGGTGGAAAATAACAGCAGGCAATTATTATACTGATGGGACGGAGTTCAAGATACAGTAAGTTGACCACTGGAGGTTGTGGGGGAGGAAATTATCATTTAGGGTTAAATATAACACAAGTTGGAAAAATTAGTTTCACATAAAGGACAGAAATTTCCTTAAAGACAAGATTAGGGGCTACTGGTACAATGAGCAGGCAGTCCTTTTCTCCAGTTGCAACAACCAAAGCATTTGCCATCTCTGGCCCTGCAAGTGTCTAAATACTGTTGTTGTGAAACTCACTTTCAAAACAATTGATACGGTGAAATTTGTAATACACTTACCACAGGAAGAGTATGTTAGCTCTGCATCTGAGGTGTTGCAGATCCACATATTTTTCACTGATTCAATGAATGTGAAAGTTAACAGGATGGAGAAAAACACAATCTGAAGCATAATTAAGTATCTTTTAAAGCTTTCAGAATGAAAATAGGAGAGCAGTGAATTAGTATCTTAGTCTTCCTGGTCTATAAGCAGGAAAAGTTTGACTTAGTCATCAGTCACATGATTTCTGGCTTCCTATTCAGTTTTATTTCCTGTTTTTCTGATTTTCCGTACTTGTACTGCCTTCCAGTAAGCAATTCCTGTAAGATGAGTGGGGAGGAAATACATGCCTACATATCTGCTCTTGCTATCTTTATATACATATAAAGAACAGCCACTTGACATCGAATGTGCAAAAAACCTAACACAACACTTCACTATACTAATGAAACTGAATGTCAAAAATAATAATGATCTGAGCTTTAAGAAAGAAAAACCTTTCCCATTACCAGAAAAAAATCAGCAGTCACAACTTCATGTAGAAATTTTGTAGAAGAGAGAAATTGGGCGAGGTACGAATTGGGCAATTTGCTTTAAATAGACTGCGTCCACTCTTTCATTTCACCAATAGGACTAATTCTCTGAACGGTCAGTCACATTGGACAGGCAGTGATAGTTTTAATTTCTCTTTATTCCTTGGACAATTAGTTTTTACCTCTCTAGTCCTCAGTTTTTTTCATCTTATAAAGGAGGTGGAGTAGAATCACTAGATGATCTTTAAGGTTTACTCTAGTTCTAAATCCTATGACCTTGGACAGTGGCCAGAGAACATGGAAAAGAACGATTCATTTTCCTTCAATATGGTTTTATCTTCTAAGGATAGACAATATATCTAGCTAGGTACTTATGAGAAAGCTTGCCTCTGCTTGAGAAAGCATTCAAGACAGAGCAATTGGACTAAAGCATGTTGAGCCAGATGTCTTGTGTAGGATAGAATGGTGAAAGGCCTTGAGGTCATGCTATGTAAGGATTTGTTGAAGAACTGCAGATAAGTTACCTAAAGAAGAGAAAACATAGTATGTGGGGGGGGGGGGGGAAAGGGTGGATAATGTGACAGCTATCTTCAAATATCTGGATGACTGCCATATGGAAGAACTAGGAACAATGGGTCTAAGTTACAAAGAGACAGATGGAGATTTGACATAAGGTGGAACTTCCTAACAATTTAGAGCCAGTCAAAAGTGAAATAAACTGCCCTAAGAGATTGTGGGTTCTTCCTCACTCTTTTTCAGCCCTAATAATGAAATAAACTTAAATGCCAAAATCCTTACTTAATTTTTAGAAACATGGCAAGTAAAAAAAAAAAAGGAATCAGCTAAAATTAAATATAAAAAATATGTATGTACTATAAAAAAATCAAAAAATCAGCTTAAAATTAGTGCATTTAGATGAAAAAGTTCTCAAGAAGGAAAGAGAAAAAAAATAAAGATATATAGATGGAACTTGATAGGCAGTTTAACACAGTGAATAGAGGGATGGCCTTGAAGTCAGAAAGGCCTGGTTTCAACTCTTGCCTTGGACATTCACTTTAACATGTGACCATGGAAGAGTCACTTAACCTCTCAGTTTTCCTTCTATGAGAAAGCTCCCAGGCAACTTTCCAAGACTACAGATTTAAAATGACTTCCCCATATCATTACTGTGTCACACATTTAGAGTAAGCATTCCCACTTTCCATGCTACACACACATACAAATACATACACATATACACACATATAAGATGGGAATTAACTGGAATGTATCAAAGGAGAAATATATGCAAGTTAATTTTTTAAAGAAGCTTTACGGTTCAGCTATGCACAGGTTTACACTGTTTTAATTACACACATAAAAACAGAAAGACATAAAGCCTAGGTATATGAATTTTAAGAATAGGTTTTTAAGTAAATGTGCTAGCTAGAAATGTCCACGTTCAAATGAGTACCTTCAGAGTAGGCTTCTTGGGAGACTATATTGTATAAAGTAATAAATGCCATAGCTCAAAATACTTTTGGAAGTCCTCTTCTGGAATTGTTTTCAAAACTTTAAAAGCTACACAAGGACATCATCTAGTCATGTTATATACACACATCCATAAACATGTAAGAGTATATACCTATATCTAGATATATTATTTAAAGCTAGAAGGGACCTTAGAAACCAGTCCAATCCCCTCATTTTACAGATGAGGAAACTGAGGCATGAGGTTGAATGACTTGCTCAAAGTCAAAGCTAGTGCTCGAGGCAGGATTTGAACCCAGACCTTCCTAACTTTATGACTAGCATTCTATTCACTACACCAACTTGTGGCCTCTTATCCATGAATATGAAGCAATGAGGGCCCACATCAAACATGAAAACTGAATGAGATCTATGAGAGTTTTCATAATAAATATCTCACCATTAGCCATGTTTGGATTCGTTTGGTTTCAATCACAATCTATATGCATTAAACGCTACTAAAGAAAACAAAGACAGGAAGAGCAACTAACTAGATGACATACTCAAAGCTGGTCAGGACTGGGAGGGATATAATTCTGAGGGCACTGAAAGTTAAATTCTCAAATCTATTTACAGAACACCAGGGGTGAGGGGAAATATTACCACAAAACATCAATAACTCCCAACCCATAATTCTATTATCTCACCTCTACATAACTTTTGTGAATATAATCCACAGAAGGAATGAGAAAGGACTAGGCAAGCTTTCACAAGCAATCTACAGTGAAACAAATCTTTAAAGTTACACAGCTCATCAAAGAGTATAGAGAATGCAAAACCTCATGCTTACTATATAAAAAAGCATTTAATTCAGTAAGGAAAATGCCACCTTAAAGACTTCTCCAAGAAGGTCGATGCATATCAGAATCAATTTCTTTGAAAGATGTAACAGCAATAATTTTAGTAACCATCTGATCTATTGTCAAGAAATGTATGAAACACAAATTATATTTGTCTAAAGTGTTTGCTACTTTCATGGAGGATGTCCAGCAGAGTATAAAAGAAAGGGAGATTCCTTATAAATGGTTACATCTTCCATATACAAAGGTTTCTGTATGATTGTTGCAGCCTTAGGACAGGGGTTCCCAACTTTTTTCAGTCACTGTATCCCATTCAATCTGAAAGGAAATTGCACGCTTTTTAATAAAGCTTTATTCAGCACATAAATTCATAATATAAAATTGGTTTGTTAGAAATCATAGGAATGTTTCTTGTGCCTTCTTGACAACTTTCCATATCCCCTAGAGACAAGTATGTGTGTCCCAGGTTAGAAAAACCTTACTTTAGGATAAAATTCAAACTCCTATTTTCCATTTAAAGCCCTCCACAATCTGGCTCCAACCTTTTCTGCCAAGCTGATTCCACATTACCCTCCCCATCCCCATACACTGTACTCCAGATAAAGTGGTTATTTGATGTTCTTCATACTTGATATCCTCTCTCTCACCTTCATTCCTTTGCAGTCCATCCCTCTTACCTGGAATACTCTTCTTGACCTTTGTCTCTTGGAATTTCTAACTTCTCTCACAGCTCAATTCAAGTAAATGCTTCCTTCAGTGTCTTATTAATTTCTCCCACCATTCTATATTCAGTATTTATGAATATGTTGAATTCCCATAGCAGAGTATAAGTTCCCTAAAAGCAGAGACTATTAGTTTCATATTCCTGGAGCCTAGTACACAGTAGGTGCTTAATAAGTGCTTGTTGATTGTTTCAAGCAGAAGAATATTTCTAAACCTCCTAAATGAACTTATCACTCAAGAATTCAACATCATTATACACCTAGGGAAAAACGATTATCTATTGCTCAGATTATGACATGCCATCGAACAGACAACCTGGAGTTGATCTATCATTACATACATTCTGGCCAGATACTGTTCATGGATGGTACCAGGTGCAGAATGAAGCAAAATGGATTGGATTGCCTAGAGGAATTACACAGTAGTTTTGATGATTCCTAAGCTTCAATTGAAAACAAAAAGGCAACTTTCTAACATCAATCTCACTTTGCTATTAACTGGCACAGAACACCAAAGTCTCTGAAGAATCAAAGTTGTGGATTACCTAAGGATAACTGAGGGGTACCTGATGGGCATGAGCAGACAACGTATTACCAGGGAAGAATTGTACAGGAGAAGCAACGTAAAGGGATGTCATCAGAATTGTATAAAAAAGAAGTGAACTGACCTCACAGGGTTATTGTAAAGATGTAAGATGTGTATAAAGCATTTTTAAACCTTAAAAATAGTGTAATTGAAAAGATCATGGAAAGGTCTGAGGAGGCATCACATAATGGATACAGTTCTCGTTTTTAGCATATCTGGCTTTACAAATAAAAGTTTCATAACATAAATCTGTTCTACTTTGTAGATAGAAACATTCTCTTTTTCTGAATTGTGAAATTCAGAATTTTTTAAAAATCTAGCTTTCAATAAAAGAACTTTCTAAATGACTTACTGTAATTAAACTAACACTGTACTTCATATCCTCCACATATTTCATATTTGTTTTTTATTATACCATTATTTTTAAAGTCAGATTCATCATTAGTGAGGTGGCTGACCTTGATGCCGTGTTTGTCCTCACTGCAGGCATTTGACAACAAGGCTGAAAAAGTGTCATGCTAAAAGGCGTGGGAGCAAGCACACAGCCTTGTTTCACTCTTCTAGTGACTGGGAAAGCACAAGAGCACTGTCCATTATTCAAAACCTGGGGAAACATGCCATCATGAAATTGATGCACAATACTGATGAAAGGCCTTGGTCAGATCTGTAAACACTGTGTGCAGACCTCTGTTCTGCTTCTGGCATTTCTCCTGGAATTCTCAGGGAGCAAACACTATATCAACTGTTGCTCAGCCCTTTCTGAAGCCACACTGACTCTCGGGTATATGACCATCTTCCAGGTGAAGGATCAGCCTATTATGTAGATAGGTATTCTCTGGTAAGAATCTTGCTAGCAATGACTAAGAGAGAGACGCCATTGTCACATGACATTATTTTCTTTACCTTTATGGAGGTGAAGAATGGAGGCATCCTTGAACTCCTGGGGGATAATCTCCTCTTGCCATATAACTTGGAAAATTTCAGTCATCTTTTGTATATGCAATGGATAACCTACCTTGTAAATCTCAGCTGCAATAGAATCAGCACCAGGCGCTTCACCACACAAAAAGAACTTAATCAAATTCAAAACTTCTTCAGTTTGAACTTCTGCTATGGGCAGACTGACTTCAACCTGAGGTAAACAGTCAATGGCTTCAGCATTGATTGATGATTGTCTGTTGGGAAAACTACGGAAGTGTTCTCTCTAGGATCATGTCCTTATCACTAATCAACGTGGCTCCATCAGCATTGAGTGGTTGAGATGCACTATAGGTCTTTGGCTCATAAGGCCAAAACCAAAGTGAAGGGATTGTTGGTGCATGATTTTGTTTGGAGAAGACTGTGCACTCAACACAGCCTCTGAAGCTGAGTATGGATCAGTTCTCTGCTGCTTGTGCTAATTTTGGCTTAACAATTAAAACCAAGAAAATACACATGCTCCATCAGCCACCACCCCACCATCTATACGTGGAACCATTAGTTATAGCAAACAGAGAAGTTTTGAAAGCTTGTAAGTTCACTTACCTTGGTAGTGTACTTTCCAGGATATACACACTGATAATGAAGTTGACACATGCATTGCCAGGGCCAGCTCAGTGTTTGGGAGGCTCCGAAGAAAAGTGTGGAAGAGAAAAGGTATTAAACTGACTACCAAACTGAAGGTCTACAGAGTTGTTGTGCTGACTTTATTGTTGTATGCTTGTGAAACCCGGACAGTATAAAAGCACCATACCAGGAAGTGAAATCACCTCCATTTGAATTGTCTTAGGAAAACTCTGAAAGTTACCTGACAGGATAAAATACTGGACTCTGAGGTTCGAGACTTTCTTAAACTAAACTGCCAAGCATTCAAACTCTATTTCAGAGAGTGTAACTCTGATGGGCTGGACACAATGCTCAAATGCAAAACATACACTTGCCAAAAAGACTATTTTATGGAGAAATCATATAGGGCAAGAGTTCACATGGTGGTTAGAAGTGATAAAAGGATACTCTCAACGTCTCTCTTAAGAACTTTGAATTTGATTGTGTGACATGGAAGACACTAGCCCAAGACCACTCAACATGGCATGCCCACATCGGAGTAGGTATTGAGCTCTATGAGCAAAGCAAAATTGAAGTAGCTCAAAAGAAACGAGATGCACAAATTTAGAGAATCCACCCCAAATGTTCACATGGATTATTTGTGCCTGACCTGTGGTAGAGCATTCCAAGCAAGTATTGGTCTGATCAGTCAGTGGGCGACACTGTAACTTGATTCTAGCATAGTAATGTCATTTTGGTCCTCTTCTAGAACAAAGGACAACAACCAATTAACTACTTTAAAAGTCAGATACTAACAATAAAAGAATAATTTATTATTTTACAGTGATACAAAAAGCACACAGTTGAATAGCTCCACAACAGCAAAGAGGGTCACATTTACCTTCTTCATGCTATTTATTTTCATTGGTTTCTTCAGTGTCAAAAGTAAAAGGCTTGTCATAGCCCATAAGATGGTTATAATCTTGAGGATGTGGAAAAAGCATTGGATTAACAAGCATTGATTTTGTTTTTGCATAAAATGAGGTAAATATACTTTTGATATCTGGAACCTTTACATCATTCTGATGAAACACTGTTCTCTTTTCTAAAAGAACAATATTATAAGTAATGGCTGTATACGTGTCTGTCTTGGCTTCATGGTACAATCGAACCACATATCCTTTTGTAATAAAGTGAAGCAGCATTGGAGTAATTAATGTAAAAGTTCCCAAAGCGCCATAAAATGCAATTTTCAGAGGCAGACTTCCAAATTCAATATTAGTTTGTCCAAATATATATGGCAGTAATGCAAGGCTGAGCAGGCTTGTCGAATAAGAGAAACATTTTACACCTGAATTTTTAAAAAAGAACAAAAATTGGTTAGTGTTTTTCTAAGTTACAAAGTAATCACTTTATCTCACTCATTTTCAGTTGTTCTCCTGATATGACAAAAATTGCTTAAGGTTTTCAAATCATTACAGGATCTAAGTTAATAATAAAAAATTAAGAAATGAAAACCGGTTTTAACATGTTATTGAATGGAATTTTATTAAAAAGCACTCATATGTCCAGAGTATACAAAGTAAAGATCTTATGCTACTTTGAGACCTCAAAGTAATTGCCCCTTGAATTATCAGATATTAAATTATTCCTGAGGGTTGTTTTTTTTGTGTATTGCAAAGCATATTATCATTCTTTGGAAGAGACACAATGCTTAATTCTACAATCACACTTAATAAGAGATAATTAATATAGTTAAACTATAGTTTAAACTACAGAATCTTTTGGATTATATACTAGCTTGCAATTTCACACTTCAATAAGTTTAACACTAAATAAAATATTCTATCCATACCAATATTAATGTACTTGTACATTCATCTTAGCAAATGGAGCAAAGAAGAATAGGCAAATCATCACAAACTTTGAGGAAGGTTCTTAGTGGCAAAACAGATGAGGCCAAAGTTAAGTCTACCAAATCAAAATGTGCCTGAAGCATAGTATTTAATAACTGTTTTTGGTCTTCCTTCCTTCCTTCCAAATAAGGGGGCTGGGGTGAGGGGGTAGGAGATCTCTGATATACAAAACAGTAGAGCTAGGATCTTAAAACTTCTATTAGACCAAAACCCATTAACTGTTTATTCAAGTGCTTGAATCTCTAGGGATTATTTTAGGTACTCATTTATTTTTATAACTACTCATTATTTTAATAGGCAGTGGCTATAGTCAGTCTTTCTATTCAGCTTCAAATATCTGCTCATTCCATGACAACATTCTGACACAAGTAAGTTACTTTAAAGAGAAACATTCTTAGAAGGTTTACTTAATTTCAGTTAGGGTTTCCAGACCTCTTCCATACTTGGCCTTCTTTACATCTCTAGAACTGAGATATAAAATACAGCTATCTGTCTGGAACTCGATTTTTATCCTCATCACTTTAGTGAGACAGTTCTAACACCAAACACTTCTTGACTGCCAGTGTCAATGGTCTTGTTTTCCAGTCTTCCTTGTAGTTCATAACACATTCTTCTTCCTTGGCTTCAGATATTACATTCTCCCCAGCTCACTTCTTGCCTCTTTATACCCTTCTCTAGTTCTTTACCTTCTTCCCAACCCATTTATGTTTGTGCTTCTTGGATCTGTCCTTGGCCCACTCTCTCCCAAGACATCAACGATCGCATGTATACAGAAGCCTCCCATGTCTTTACCTCCAATCCTGAGCTCTTTTCTAGGATCCAGATCTTTACCTTCAACTGCCTGTAGCAGATCTCCACCAGCACCTCAAATTAAACATGTCCAAAACTAAGCTCATTTATCTTTGGCCGTAACCCTGCTTTTCCTTCTGAATTCACTATTTCTATCTATAGCAATGTTAACTTGGTGCTACCTTTGACTCTTCCCTCTTATCTCCAATTAGTTCAATATGTCCCATTGATGTATAGCAGCAAGCACCCTGACATATCAAGGATGGCCCACTAGCACAGGTTCTTAGATCTGCTTTTCTAAGGAAAGCAACTTTTGAGAAGTCAACAATCTTCTTTAATCACATATACCAAGAGAAAAAAATATAAGCAGAAAAATAAAGACCAACAGACAGGGCTTCTAATTGTCTGACCACAAGCAATACATGCATCACAGATCAACAGACAGATCCAACTGTCTGACCACTACATACATATATAGTTACTAGAGAGAGGAACAAGCACCAATATCCAGGTTTTCAAAGCCTGGGGGTTCCTTAATGGCTATCCAGAGTCTCACCTGGCACAACTTACCTTCTTCCAAAGAGTAAGCCCCAAAACAAAGTGCTAACCTCAGAATACATGGAGAGCCAGAGGGTATCACAGCTCTCATGCTTCAGTGCCTAATTATCAAAAGGTGGGAAAGCCTTCAAGCAAGCAAACTGCAACATAAGCAAACTTTCCCTTTGAACAAGTTCCTCCCCCAATGGGCTCCAAGTGAGGCCTATTAATACGTAGGGAAGATCTTTAACTTCCATTAATATAAATCTCATTAACATTACATGATGCTACTCCCAATTTTTTTTAATTCATTTCTACTTTTCCATTCCAAATACCACCACAATGGTATTCTTCGCAGTCCAACAGACAAAGGATCTCTACAGGGTCATTCTCTAGCAGTATTGAACCAGGGTTGGGGACCTGCCTCCTCAAGGCCACATGTGGCCCTCTAGGTCCTCAATGTCCTTTGACTGAATCCCAACTTCACAGAACAAGGGATTTGCAATCATACTAAAATTCCCTCATCAAATCACTACCCCAGTCTCCACAGCAGTTCTTGTAAGCCTTTTCTTCCCTCCTCAAACTTCCCTTGATTCCTCCTCCCTCCACTCTCAGATGAGATCTTTACATCATATTTTACCAAAAAAATTGAGGCCATCTGCCATTAGCTCACTCTTCTCCCTTCTTCTTCATCTCATATCACACAGGTGTCTCCTTCTGCCACAATCTTCCTTCACTCCTGTCTCGCTTGATGAGGTAGCTTTACTCCATACCAAAGCTACCCTCTACCTGGTCAATTAACCCCATTCCATTCGTCTCCTCCAATAGATTACTCTCTGTTCTTCTCACTCTATCACTTATTTTTAATTGCTCCCTGTCTACTGGCTTCTTTCCTACTACCTATAAACATCACCATGTCTCCCCATCTTCAGTCATCCTAGATCTCTCCTGTCCTTTGTGGTTAAACTACTTAAAAAGACTATCTACATCAGGTGACTCCACTTTTATCTCCTCTCATTCCCTTCTTAACCCCTTACCATCCAGCTTCTGACCTCATCATTCCACCAAAACTGTTCTCTCCAAAGTTTATCAATGATTCTTAACTGCTAAACTCAACTGCATCTTTATCAATCTACACTCTCCTTGACCTCTCTGCAGCCTTTGATACTACTGATCTATTGATCAGAGTCTCCTTGATATTCTCTTCTCTGTAGTATTGCAGAACACTACTCTCTCCTTGGTCTCTTCCTACCTGACTGTTCTTTCTCAGTCTCCTTTGCTGGATCCTCATCCACATAATACCCTGTAAGCATAAGTATCCCATTGGGTGCTATCCTGGGTTTCTCTTCTCCCTCTACACTACTTCATTTGATGATCTCATAAACTTCCAGGGATTTCATTACCATATCTATCTCAATGATTTTCAATCTCAACCTAAAAATCCAGTACATAGCTTAAACTCAACATCTTCAAAACGGAGCTAGTAATCCTTTCCCCTAACCCTACCCTTTCACCCTCACCTTCCCTATTGCTGTAGAGGGCAACAACATCCTCCCAATCCCTCAGGCTCCCAACCTAGAGGTCATTCTCAATTCCTGTCTCTGACCTTCCAATATCTAATCTGTTGCCAAGACCTGTCAGATTTCACCTTTGTAATATCTCTGTAATAAACCTCCTTCTCTCTCCTAACACTGCCATCACTGTGACGTATACCCTCATTATCTCACACCATGAATATGAAATAGCTTGCTGGTGGATCAGCCTGCTTCAAGCTTCTCTCCACTCCAATCCATTCATCAACTAAAGTCATTTTTCTAAAGTAAAAGTCCAACTACATCACCCCCCTACTCAATAAACAAGTGGCTTTCTATTGATTCCAGGATCAAATACAAAATTTGTTTCACATTCAAAACCCTTCATAACATACCCTGCCCCCTTCTGTCTTTCCAGTCCTCTCACACTTTATTCCTCACTGTGTATTCTTCCCAGTAACACTGACATCCTTACTGTTCCTCAAACAAGACAATCAGCTATCAGCTCGAGGTATTTTCCAACTATCCCTCATGCCTGGAATACTCTCCTTCCTTATCTCTACCTAATAATGACTTCCTATAAGTCCCAATTAAAGTTCCATCTTCTCCATGAAGCCTCTCTCAACCTCTTAATTCTCGTGCCTTCCTTCTTTTATTTTTTACTCATCTTGTCATGTAGCTTGTTTGTTGTCTCCGCAATTAGACTGTTAGCTTTTTGAGGGCAGAGACTGATTGTCTTTGACCTTTTTGTATCCCCATAGTTTAGCACAGTGCCTGGCATATAATAGGTGTTTAATAGATGTTTACTAAGAAGCCCTTAATAGCTATACCCAGCCACTGCATAAACCAATAATTGGTCTATCTCCAGTTTCTCCCCTCTTTAATTCATCCTCCATGCAACTGTCAAAGAGATATTACTAAATCATAGGTCTTAGCAATGCTTAGCACAGAGTTAGGCACGTAGTAAGTGCTTAATAAATGCTTGTTGATTGATTGTTGTTGACTAACCACATCACTGCATGACTCAAAGAGCTCCAGTACCTCACCTCTAACTCTTAGAATCCCTAGCTCTTTTCAGAGTTCAGTTCAACTGTCATGCTATACATCGAGGAAACCAGACAGTGCGATGGACAGAGCACCAGATGTGGAATCAGGAAGACCTGAATTTAAATTCAGCCTCAGATACTTACTAGCGGTGTTATCCTGGGCAAATCACATAACCTGTCTGCCTCAGTTTCCTCATAAATATGTAAAATATTTTAAGATGTAAAATAGGGATCATACAAGCACCTACCTCAAGGAGTTCTTGTGAGGATTAAATGAAAAAACATCTGCAAAGTGCTTAGCATAGTGCCAGGAATAGAACAGGTACTTAATAAATGCTTATTCCCTTGCTTTTACTTGTCCCCACCCTTTCCTCCACCTAAGACTTTTCCTGATCCCTACAGCTACTAGTCTCACATCTCCAAATTACTTTATATATGCATATATATTTACTTATGTGCCTGTTTCCCTTGGTAGAATGCAAGTTCTTTCAGATTTGGGGTTGTTCTCATTTTTGGTTTTAGGTACTCTAAATCTAACATAGTGCTTATCACATAAAAAAGATGGTTATTATCTGATTTACAAAAAAAACAAAACTTAATAAATCTTAAAAATATATATATCTTTGAACCACCATCTTATTTCATTCCTATCAACAATCCTCTTTAAGCAATGGAATGAAGAAAAAGTACTTAAGTTACAAATAAGCAACATCTCAATTCTAATCACGTACCAAATACTGCTCTTGCCATATTCCCTGTATAAATCAGTCTTCCATCTTCTGATTGCTCTGGATGGGCATGAGTATGAACACATCGAACACATTCACCAGAAGAAAAAGCTGTCTAATGAATAAGAACACATTGTAATGTTACATGATTGAAAAAAAAACTGTTTAGTGTATAGTGTAAGATCTAGCCATTCTGGAAGAACTTTTTATTATTTTGTATGTTTTTCAAAATGCTCCCCCAAAACTTGCTTAATCACAAGAAATTTCTGTTAAGAAATAGAATTTGGGGTGAATTTTCAAAAAAGAAAGAGGGAAATTCAGCACCTACAAAAACGGGGTAATCCAGGAACCTACAGAACCCAGATTATGATCAGAAAATCGAAAGGGACATGAAATGATCATCCTTTAAATTCTAATTGTATATAGTTGTATCTTCCTCATTTTTAAGTGGAAAAAGCAAAATTAGAAATATGTCAAACTAAAAATAAGTATGTTGTTACTGGTATTGAATAGAAAGGCAACAACTTTCCTAAAGGTTTTGTAAATACAGCAGATGGATTCTCTATGTTTTATAATCATTTTATCCTCTCTTTTACTTGATGCCGTTTTAAATTTCAGGAAAATTGGAGGCTGTAGCACATTACAGCAATGACCTTTCTTGCTAAGAAAAACAAATATAATCAGGAAAGCCTGTTTCCTAAGGGTGTAGAATTAATTATAAAATCTCTACAAAATCAAACTCTTGCCCTATTTCCCTATTTCCTAGTAACCTTCTTTACTTCCCAATCCCATTAAGGTCATTTCCTTTCATGCACCACCCTAAGCCCAACTGCAGCACCTTGGGGAGGTAAGAAAAGTACACCTGTACAGATGAACTTTCATACAATGGAATTCCTGGGAATGGAAATCAGTAATTAGAAAACAGAACCACACTGAAACCCAGATTAGGGGAGTTCTGCTCTCTCTGGATTCCGGGCCAATGCAGGAGGAAGGGGGAGGGGCAGGGTGTAGCGAAGGAAGTGTGGCTTCTGGATTTATTCTACCGATCTGAAAAAATCTTGGAGCCACAGTAAAAAAAAAAAACCATTTCGATGCCACACGTGGGTCCCCCTGGGAAGACGGGAAATGAGTCAACAGTCCCGCCTCCAGGGTCAGCCTCTAATCTGTTCCGCAGGATTTTACCGACATGTGCCCCATGAGGCCTTCCGGGCCTATTAACTGGACTCTCACGTTTGAGGGTCCCGCGGCCTTCATCTGGGGGTGGATCTAGCGGATAATGGGAACACAACCCGAGGCCCCGGTCTACTCCCGGACCTTCCACCCCCCTAGCCGGACCGGGAGGCGGGGGGCGGCACCTGTTCTCGGCGGGGCGCCCAGAGGGCGAGGCCTCGCGCCAGGCCCGGGGTAGCTGCGCGTGCGCTCCGATGGCTGCCTGCGCGCGTGGGGGGCAGGCCGGAAGCCTCCCGGGGATCTCGGGCGGCCCAGCGACCCCGCAGCGCCGCCGCTGCCCACGGCCTAATTCTCGTCCCGCCGCCGAGCCGCAACTGGCCGCCGACGGCCAAGAGCAACATCTCCCGCGCTCTGAGTGACAGTGGGCACCTTCCGAACTACGGCCCGCCGCGGCCTGGGCTCACCGGCAGAGACACCCCCACCCCGGGCCTCCCTTGCCCTCCGCCCCCTGACGCTCCAGTCGAGCGATTGGGCCGCCTGGCTGGTACTGCGGATATCCTGTCCCCTCGGAAATCGCTCCCGAAACAAGAGTTCCCGAGGTTAGAGAGGACAGCTGCAGCCTGGGACCGGAAAGCCACGGTGCAAGTGTAGCAGAAAGAAAACCGAGGAGCTACTGTTGCCAGTGCCTGTGCTTGAGGTAAACGCCTGGCGCCTGGGGGAAAGGAGACTTGGAAGAACCGGATCCCGGACTATGGAAAAGAAGGGAAAACAAGCCACACTCTGAGCGCTGGAAGAGTTGTCCTGCGGATAGCTGTACTGAAACAATTCTGCTTGGGCCCAGAGGCCAGAACTAAGCAATGGGTGCAGATAGCAAAGAAGCCAATCTAGGCTTAATGGCAGGGGACAGAATACTTCCTAGCAAATCAGAACTGTCCATGAGTGACCTGGAATGCCTTGGGAAGTAGTGGGTTCGCTCTCACTCGATAACCTTAGAAAAGCCCCAGTATTTCAGTTTTGTCCCCAAACTAAGCTGTGTGTGGAAACCTCGCTTATTTTCGTTTATTTCTTCTACTTCCCTAATCCCCACAGTTCAGAGACAAGTGGTCTGGTATGATAAGGCAAAGGCTCCCGCCGCGTGGCCCCCGCAGTACTGAGTTCATCTAACAGGAGCATGACGTCACCTTAGACTTCAGAGTAAAGCCTTTGATTATATTTTTCTTACATTAGTGTGTCCCCTGGTTCAATAGGAAAAACTGCCTGTTCTAGGTTGGCTCTTCAAAAGATAGTCCTTTCTTATACTCTGAGCTTGGAAATGTCTGTCATTTCTAGTCATCTTTTCCCTCGTGCTCTTTACTTGTGTTGTTTTTGCCGGGTGATTGTGCACCTCTTCTGACGTTTAAAAGTCCTTCTCAGTCTAGCTCCAGCCAAGTCCTTGCAGGTTACTTATTACTTTAGACTACACATTATTCTCCTTCACACACTCTACTTTCTAGCCATATTGGTCCACTTTCAATTCCCAGTACATCTTCAGTCAAAGTGCCTTGGTTCAGGCAATATCCATTTTTTTTTAACCTCCTCCTCCTCATCTCTCTATCTGTTTCTGTGTCCTCCGTCCCCGTTCCCCACCCCCTCCCCGCGCCTTTCTCTCACTCTCTCTCTCTCTCCCTCTCACTGAATCTCCATGGTAGTCTATTCCAAGAATAGTGCAAACTCATACAAGTCAGTCCATCAGTCAATAAACGTTTATTAAGTGCTTGCTACTCGCTCCACACTGTGCTAAGCTTTGTGAATACAAATAAAATCAAAAAGAAAACTAGTCCTTACCCTCAGTGAGGTTACGTTCTAAGGTGGGAAGACAACACAAAAGAGGGCAGAAACAAAGGTTGTGGTGCAGGTACCCTGCACAGGGATATAGTAAGGAAAGTCCTGCAGGTGGAAAAGAGTGAAGGTTGTCAGGCAGTGTGCTTACATTGGAGGTCTCAGGAAGAACCAGCAAATCAGAAGGAGATTCTGGAGGACTGGAGGATACTTCCAATGGAAGCAGTAGTCCAGTAGATATTGTTACATATTTTACAATTACATATATTGCTAACCTTGAATCTCAAGGAATAAATTATGATTATTACCATGATTATTGGTTTGTTGCTGAAGAAACCAAAATTAAACCGATTTTCACCACTGGTTATCTAGTGCAAGTAGTTTAGGGGTCATGTTTATTTACATTAAAAAAGAAGAGTCCTCAAGGAAATCGTAATTTGAAATGACAATCCCTTTCATTCCACTACACTATTCGCTTATTAGTGTATGCCTAAAATATCAAAGAAAAGCTAAAATAAGTAAAAGTACTCTCAAATCAACCACAGTGGGGGAAAAAGTATCTGTTCTGGTCCCAGAAATCCCAACTACCCTATGGGGAGATGTCCTGGAATACCATGAGGCTCACGCCTTAAGAAATACAGAGCAGGACCTTTAAACATTTTGCCTGCTACCATCTGGTAACCTCCTAGTATAATTATTTTTGGTACCTAATTTATATCCTCTGAAAGGACTGAAAAGGTCAACAAGCATTATTAAACCTCTCCTAAGTGCCAGGCACTATACTAAGACCTAGGAGATACAAAGAAATAGGACATCTGCCCTCAGAGAACTCACAATCTAATGGAAATACTGTCAAAATATAAATGTTAATCAAAAGTGTATGAACTTTTAAAATCTTATTTAAAAATGGTACAGTCTTTAAATTTCAGTGCTCTCTACTAAGTTCTGATTGTCATACCTGATTGAGATTCTGTAGCGAAATAGATGAAAATTCTTTGTGTCATCTCATGTTCCTAAATTCTAATTCTTTTTTAAACTCTATTCTGTTAAAATTATTTTTGATAAAATATGTAACATTTTAAAATCCTCCATTATTTCATTAACCTATTTCAAAATTTTGTCATTTTGTGTTTAATTGTATTTTACTTCTAAAAGCAGTATTACATAGTGAAAGATCTAGGAGGAGGCCTGGAAGACCTAGTTTCAAGTCTTGCCTGTAACAGTACTGATAATGTGGCTCTGGGGAAGTCTTTTAATTTCTCAGGGCTCTGGGCAACTCTCTTAAGACTATAAACTGTGGAGAAGGTGCTACATCTTTTGGTAGAAGGAGTTTCCTTACATGGAAGTTAGCTAAATCAGTGAAATCACAGATCCAGTCTCATTTCCTTCTAATACATTACTTATATTAATTTTGTTGACTACATGTGTATAAAACATTGTATGCTTTAAATGGTTAAATGTTAGTGACTATTTTTAGGTATTCTTGCTCTCACATATTTGTTGAGCATGAACTAGGCACTAGGCATTTATAGCTGCAGCAGGGAAACATACCATACAGAGAATAATAGAAGAAAAAAATGTTTCCTCTGCCCCTATCACCAAAGAACTTCTATTCCAAGATGGATAACAATCTCCACCCCCCCATAACATAATCACAATATTCTGAGTAGCAAAATAGGTATTTTAATGTGCTTTTGCAAAAAATACATGCTGCCAGTGCCACATTTTCACTAAATCTCAAGCTGGTGAAGTCTCCTAGACCAATTCTGTTGTATTTATCCTTTTTAAGGTTTCACATATTTCCATCCATAACTCTGCTTGGAAGTGGATTTAAGAGTTGGTGGAAATGAGAGAGGAAAGGAGAAGGAAGTTAAGAGAAAAAAGTAGACCCTGATAATGGTGGGGGGGGGATATGGGTGAATTGAAAGTAGTCTCACTATTTGTGCCCATCCCCCAGTCACCTGTTCCTAATGGTATAGTAAACAGTCGGGTTGTTACAGTTAAAAGACCTATTTTACAACCAGTGTTTCAAGCCAGTGGTTTGATAAGCTGAACCTCAGTCAATTTCAAGAAAACTTTGTATAAAATTGAAATGGACACAACGACTGCTTGCAGTTCGGAAAAAAAAATTTTTTTTCATTCTTCCCAATTACATAAATATTTTCACGGGGAAAAATGCCCATTCCGGACACATTTTGATTGAGAACCTCTGGGGTACAAACATCCACAGGCCCTTAAAAGTGGGGCTTGACATTCTGGAGAGCAATTTGGAACTGTGCCCAAAGGGCTACAAAAATGTGCATACCCTTTGACCCAGTAATATGGGAAAGGGTCCCACATGTACAAAAATATTTGTAGCAGCTCTCTTTGTGGTGGACAAAAACTGTAAAGCAAGGGGGATGCCCATCAATTGGGAAATGGGTGAACAAATTGCAGTATATGTATGAATATGAATATGAATACTATTGTGTCATAAGAAATGATGAACAGGAAGACTTCAGGGAGGCCTGAAAAGATTTATAATATGAACTGATGCTGAGTGAAAGGAGAAGAACCAAGAGAACTTTATATACAGTAACAACTACAGTGCTGAAGGATTTTTTCTGGTAGACTTAGTCCTTCACAGCAATTCAAGGACCTAAAAAATTCCCAATGAACTCTTGAGGCAAAATGCCTTCCACATCCCCAGAAAGAACTATGGAATTGGATCCCAGAATGAAGCAGACCATTTTCTCTTGTGTTTTGTTTTGTTTTATGGTTTCTCCCATTCATTTTAATTCTTCTATGCAACATGACTAAGGTGAAAATGTGTTTAATAAGAATGTATATGTAGAACCCATATAAGATTGCATGCCGCCTCAGGGAGGGAGTGGAGGGGGGAAAAGGGAGGGTGGGGAAAAATCTAAGATATATGGAAGTTTTTGTAGAAAACTGAACAATAATTTAAAGTAGAAAAAAAAATTTTTTTAAATCTCTTAATCATTAAAAAAAAAAAATGGAGGTTGGGGGAGGAAGCAATTTAAAAGAACCGGCAGGTCCAGCTAAGGAGTGCAAAGCCCTGTGTAGGAAAAGCAAACTAAATATGTTAGTCTGTTGGTTCTAAGTAGTTTTATCATAATCAGTAAATGCACTACCACTACCGGGAAAAAGAATCGAAAGAAGCTACACAGCAACTCTTCCAGAGTATGCTGTAACAGTCCCCAAAGGACACAAGCTGCTAGTTTGAGAGCAGGATACTTTCATTAGCACCAACACCGCGCCCCACGTATTGCAATCTCTCCTCTTTGAAAGTACGTGACTCCAGCTGCCCCTGCGCCCGACTCATTAAAAGAAACTATAATTTCCAGCATGCAATGCGGCCCTCGACCCTGCCATCCTGTTTTCAGTCTTTCCCCCCAACTAGGTCTGAAAAATTGGGTCGTCCTGTTGCATGCTGGGAATTGTAGGAACGCATGAGTTGGACTGCAATTGGGCACCAGTCCGGACCGTGCCCCTCCTCCGAGGATAGAGAGTGTTTGTGTGGAAATTGGAGAGAGGGAAAAACTGGGAGGGGGGCGGGCTTTAGCCTCGGTCGGAGTGGATAATGATTGGTAAGCGTACGCGGCGCATTTCCAATTGGTAGAAGGCGTCCAGAGGCTAGGTGGGTCGGCGCTGGTTTGTCTATACCCTCTCTTTGGAGACACTGCGCTGACCTGCCGGAAGTGGTTACTTTCGTTGCCCCGGAAGAGACGGCGGCGGGCGGCTGGGGCCCGCGGGGGGGGGGACGGCCCTGGGAGCAGGGGCTGTGGCGGTGAGTGGGGGCAGAACTGCGGCCGCTGCAGAACTGACAAGTGAGTCATGGGTCCGGGTGCGGGATGGAAGTTCGATTATGGGCCCGGGCGGAGAGGCGAGAAAGGCCGGGAGAGAGTGCTCGTCTTCCCTTCCCGGCCTAGGATTTGGGCGGGGAGCGAACGGAAACCATCCCCCCCTCCCCCTGCCCTCGCCGGCGACCCCTTCCCTCGGGGCTGTGGCAGGGCGGGGGGAGAGGAGGGCGACCGGGCCTCTCCGAGGCTCTCTTTTGCGGGGCTTTCGACGGCTGGGAGACTCCCGTGGCGGTCCCTGTGGCCGGCCCGCACTCCCCGCCGCCTTGGTGGGTGGAGGGGGCGGGGGGGGCTCTTTTTCTTCTGGTGTTGCTGGATCTGACCCGGGCTGGCTTTCCCAGGAGTGTCTGGACGGAAACTAGGCCCCCTCGATGCAGTGCTCCTGGAAGTTTGGGTAAACTTCGGGGATCTCTAGGGCTTGGGATGGGTGAAGATGGGCACGGGGCTGGTTCGGCAGACAGGGACTTTTGTGCACTCATGTGAGTTTTTTCCCCATCATCAGCTCGCAGGATCTAAATGGTGGTGTCAAGTAACACACTTATGGTAGTGGAATTTCCCTTAAGGTGCAAAAAAGAAAGAAAACCAAAAACCCAAACACCAAAATTTTATTTTAAATCCCTATTATTTATTGCTTTAGAGATTGTATATGTGTATGTATGAGTAGCTCATATCCTCTGTGAATGCTTTTGAAATTCTCAAATTCCAGTTTTCTAATTCACTTGTTTGTAGCACATATTTATTTAGGTAGAAAAGCCAAGATTTAATTAGAATGCCGAAGATTATTAAGTCTTCTATATGCATAGTTAACTGACCCCTAGATAATGGCTGTTTAAGTAGTCTGCAGTGGTTAGAACTTCGGTTTGAGCTATCTTGTACTTAACTTTGCTTGGTACCCAGAATTAGAGCCTGAATATTTGTTCAGTATTAAGTACTTTTTTAAAATTTGTCAGGCTGCTATTACTTTTTTGCTTGGTATTTTAAAAATTATTTGTGTTTGTGTATTATCTCCCCTCTTAGGTTGTAAGCTTCCTGAGGGATGAGACAGTGGTCTATTTTTGTGCCTGCCTACCACTGTGCCTTATACACAATGGGCTTATAATAAAGGACTGGTACTTGTTATTAATGTTGACTGCAGATTTCAGTGGCATTGTATTTTAAATGTGACACTTAGAAGTTTTCCCTCCGGATTTATCCAAAGGCTTGTTTTAACCAAGCACACACATTACCAAGAAAGATGTGAATATATGTAAAATAGAAGCAAATAGCTTCATTACTGGTAATTTAAGGGTGGAATATAACTGGGCAATCTGCTGTAGTTGAAAAGATTTCTTTTAGGGACTACTGACAGATGTTCTAAAATAGTCTCTGATCCCTTCCAGTAATGAAGCAAGCAGTGCCTAAGTAGTCAGCTGTATATGCATGACCCTGTTTCAGATAAAACCTGTTTCTGAATGTTACTTAACTTACAAAGTGTATTTCACAGTTGAAGGATTAAAAGGCATGAATATCATTATTAGTAGGAGCTGAATATCTCCATTTTGAATACCAAAATGAACCTGGGACTTTGGTTGAATTATTTAAAATGTCCCCTTTTACACAGGAAATACTGATCTTCACCTGAGCTTTTGGGGGACCATATTTGTAATTTATTGTGTTCTTGTAATCAGAGTTGAAACTTAGGTACATCGGTCATTATGCTTTTATCATTAATCTGAATACTTTTTTTTTTTTGTCTTTTTTCACTCTTATTTTACTCTCTTCCAGCTTTTAGCAGGACCTTGTTAAAAAAATACTACAGATTGCTTATTTCATTATTTATTTTTGTGCTACCTAACCATTTCCAATGAAACAGAACTCTTAAAAAAATAAAAGTAGAACTTGCAGACAGGTTTGGGGATAAGTAGCACCAACAAACAGCTCTTTTGTTCCTTGATCTTCTTTTGAATACTGTTTTAAAGTCACGTTTTATCTATTGTAATGCCATTTGTGAATAATATATGGCCTAAATTGATCTTTCTCCATTTGTTCTAAGTATTTTTTTTTTTAGTATGCCCTACTTAAAACACATTCAAAATTGTTAATTTACGAAATTAAGGATATTTGCTTGAAAAAATATCACTGGAGAATTACTTTAAATAAAAGTTTTTATACTGTTTTTTGGAAAGTTTTCCGTTAGATGATAATATGCTGTTTTAATAGTGTAGTACTGAAATTCAGAATTAAAACAATGCGTGGGGTGTTTGTTGACTGGAGGCCATGGGGAGCTAGACCCTAGACAAGCCACCATTTGATAAAAAAATGAAATTTCCTTTATAAAAACACATTGCAGTTAATCTTTTGTTTTATGTCCTGCCTCCAGAAACTTAGTGTGGTTGAAATAGTGCTAGATTTGTAGTCAGAAGATCCAATTTCCAAAATAAGCTCCTCTATTTAGTATTTGTGTAGTTGGGCCTCAGTTTCCATATTTCACAAATGAGAAAAATGGACAAGTTGACCTCTGAGGCCCTTTCCAGCTCCCAATTATATAGTAAGAGATGAGGGATAAAGAGTATCTAGTTTCAGATACTTTGTATACATATATATGAGTATACATACACATGTAAGGTGGTATGATGTGGATAGATAGTTGGCCTCCAAGCCTAGAAGATTCCAGTTCAAGCTTGGCTGTAGGACCCTGGGCAAATCATTTAACTTCTCACTGCCCTAAGGCAATTCAGACTATAAATTGTAGAAAGGTTGTTCTGTGCACTTGTAGGAGTTTCTTCATCTGGGAATTCCCTATGTGAATATAATTGCAAGTCCAGACCTTATCTCTATTTTTGACACTAGCATCACCATTCACCTATGTCTTTTTTGAAATCCTGATGTTAATTCTTAGCTCTCTGGAAGCCTACTCTGTAATTAAAAACTTGCCTTCATAATAAACCCATTTCTTGGCATTTGCTGGGAATCCAGCTCCCTCATGATTATATTCCATCCTTGGCTAGTACTGATTGTACTTTCATTCTTACCCCTCACACACACCTCCCACACCTCTACTCAAGGTGGGAAAATCAAAATACTCCTTGCTGTCCATTGCCAATCCAGACTTTTTCTCTACCACCATTACTTAGCAACCTCTCCTTTGAGGTTCATGCTATTCTTATTTATCTCCCATCCAAACCCTATACCCTTATCTGTCAACCCCTAGGACATTCTCCTTCCTTCCTCAATGAGGTAAGTTCTTATGTTACCTTTCTGTCCCAACTCTTGCCCTCATACTTATTTATACAGGACTTAGACATTTATATTTCCTCAAGTATCTTACCTTTCCAGTTCCCTAAGCTATTTTAATTGCCATGACCTACTCCTCCACTACACCTTATCAGCACACAAAGATAGTTGTACCCTAGAACTTGCCATCACCCATAAGTGTTCTGCTTCCATGTTCATGAATTCCGAGATTCTTTTATCATTTCATCTTTGCCTATGCCTTATATTCTCTGACCCTGTTCTTTGTTCTCACTGTGACAAGATATACCATTTCTTCTGCAGGCTTGATTGTACTTTTTTCCTGTCTTGATGCTTTGGTGGATCAATTCAAGTCTGTACCATCCTCCACACTCCCTGTGTATTATTGACTCTTTCTCTGCTACCTACAAACATGACAATGTCTTCCCCATCCTTAAAAAAAAAAAATCACTTGATCCAACCATCCCCACCAGCTATCATCTTATTTTCTTACCTTCTCCACTAAACTGATTGAGAATTCGGTTGGCATTGGTGCTTTTTATCTTATACTGTCTTCCATAAACTCTGTAATGTGACTTCTGATTCAGTTGAAACTGCTTTTTCCAAAATTTTTACACCCAATCAATGGACTTTTCTCAATTCTCATCCTAAGTGACTTCTCTCTACTTTTTGATACTGTTGATCACCTTCATCTGGTTACTCTCTTCTCTCTTGAGTTTTGGGGGCACTACTTTCTCCTATTTCTACTCTATCCTATTTCTCCAGTCTGACCATTCCTTCTCAGTCTCTTTCGCTAAATATTCATCTAGGTCATACCCACTATCTGTGGGTCTATCATAAGACTCTATACTAGGCACTCTTCTTTTCTCTTTCTATACTATCTTGCTTGGTGTTTTTATCCACACTCCCAAATTATTATTTCAATGCAGATAATTTCCAGATTTATACATCCAGCTCAAGACTCTCATTACTAACTGCCTTTATCCATCTTTCACCTCAAACTCTCCTTTCCCAACTTTTCTGCCATGTTTTCTTTACATCACCTATAAGAATCCGTTCATTTCTTCTCTTCTTAGAGCCATCCCATTTAACAAAGAGTAAAAAAGAAATACTAGAGACGCTATTGAGCAAAGCCAACCAGTATATCAGCCAAACTTATACAATGTTTCACTGCCATAGTGTCCCACCTCTGAAGACAAAGAAGGAAGGGGAGGGACCTTTTTTCTTACCTTTTTTGTTTGTTTTTTAGGGCCAGTCTTGGTCATTATGTTTTTTGCTCTTCTTTCCATATGTAGTTGAGTATATCATTTTTTCCTGGTTATGATTACTTTGCTTCAGTTTATAAAAGATGCTTCTGCTTTCTTCATATTCATCATTCTTTTATGGGCCTTAGAGTTGTTGTTGTGTGAGGGTGGGCAAGTCACTTATCTTCACAATGTACCCTCGTAAACTTTAGTTTAATAGTACTTCACAAGATCACTAGCAGCAAATGAGGTGATGTTAGTATATTGCTTTAGGTGTATATACATGTTATTTCTGTGTAACTCACTTGTTATCCAATCACTTACCATATCCCGTACCTCTCATATCTGTATTCCTTGCTCTTCCCACTTCTACTAACTTAGTGTAGGCACTCATTTGACCCTCCTGAACTAGTATAGTAGGCTTTTTTCTTTTTAAAAACTCAGAACTTAATAAGAAAAAAAAGAGTATTTCCACATAAGTAGTCAAACAGAATAAGAGGATTATACATGACCTTGGATCTCTGTTTTTTATATACTTTGCTTTTCTTTTTAAGCATTTAACTTCATCTTTTAGCTTTCAGAACTGTCCAGCTTTTGTTTGCTTTTTTCTGGCCTACCTTTTGCTCTGCATTTTTTTTTCCAGAAGATACCTCCATGACCTCCTTTTATTTTATTTTTTTTTTTAGCTACCTCATATATACATATATACATATATATGTATATATGTATTCCCACTAGCTACCCTAATTCTGTAATATGTCTCGTAAGTTTACAAATATCATCTTTCTATGTAGGAATGTAAACAGTTCAACTTTAATAAGTCCCCCCCCCACACACAATTGGAGAAAAAAGGCTGGATCCACGGACCTAAAAGGCCACATGTGAGCTTAAGGCTTAAGGTTCCCCACCCCTGGCAAACCTTTCTTAAAAGATCTCAAGTGAGGAGAGTGCCCGAGGCAAGCCATTCTACTTTTAGATTTAAGAAATTTTTCTTTTATCTCTAGCTTTGCAACTTCCACCTATGCCACCTAGCTCTGCCCCCTGGAGCCTAGCAGAATAAATCTAATCCCTCTTCCAGAGCATAAACTTGTAGGTACTTTCAAATCATCTCTCAGGTCCACCTTTAGTTTTCTCTCCTCCCAACTAATCCCCAGTTCCTTCATTTATAGGTTAATTTCAAGACTCCTCACTATACTTTTTTACCATTCTAGATGTTCTCTAGCTTGTCAGTTTCTTTACTAAAATGCACCCTGAACTGAACATAATGCTCCAGCTATGGTCTGACCAAGTAAGGGATACAGTAGGACTCTCAACTCCATATTCTTGGACACAGTGCTTCTCAGTGCATTGCATTAGTTTTCTTGGCTGCTGTTTCACACTATTGGCTCATGATGAGTTTACAGTTCCTCTATCTTTTTTTCTTGATAAACTACTTTTTGGTTTATTTAAAATAAATTTTTATTGATGGCTTTTATTTTTTATCACTTATATTTCCCAGTGTATTCCTCCTTCTTCCCCTTCCCTTATATCAAAGAATAAAAAGGTGAGGGAAAAGCCAACAACATATCCAAAAGTCTGACAGTTTTCATTGTTTCATATTCACTTTCCCCTACTCATGTAGAGAAATGAACAGAGGTGCTTTCTTATAGATTTCTTTAGGGTCAGACTTGCTTGTTATGATTTTGCAGAGTTTTGATTCTTTTTCTCCTCACTTAAATGTTATTTAGAGTTTTCATGGTTCTGCTTATATTACTTTATATCATTTTATGTGTTTTTCCTTGATTTTTTATATTCATTATTTATCACAGAATAGTAATAATTTACCTCTCACATCTTTTTCAGATGTGTGGTTGGCTAGACAAGCCTCCCTATCTTGGACTTGTGGAATTGATTTTTTCCCCTAGATTCAGCATGGTATTTAGCTCGTCAAGACTTTTTTGAATCCTGACTCATCCAGTGTATTAGCTGTCTTTCCAGTTTTGTGCTGTGTCCAAATTTGATAGTCTTAAAGAAACTTTGTACTTTACTCCAGTGCCTGGTACACTGTGGACCTTACATGTTTAATTCATTGGGAGAAGAATCAAAGATGTTTTTATTTTTGTTTAGTGTTTCTATTTCTAGGGCCTTGTACAAAGTAGATAGTTAATAATTATGTGATGAATTCCTTCATAGAGAGGGAAATTATGAAGGGGGGATGTTAATGGGAGGAGAGAAGTGATAAGCTTAGTTTTGGTCATAGAATTTGAAGACTGTGTAACAATGAAAAAAACATTGAGTTCTAGAATTAGGGGATATGGCCAGGAAGACTTGAGTTCAAATCAAGATTCAGACATTTACTGTGTGACCCCGGAGAAGGCACTTACCCTCCATTTGCTTTGGTTTCTTCATCTATAAAGTGGGAATAATAATGGCACCAACCTCCCAAGGTTGCGAGAATCAAATGAGATATTTATAAAGTGCTTCGCACAGTGCGTGGCACATGAGAAGTACTATGTCAATATTAACTGCTATTTTCAAAACCCATCTCTGACATTTCTAAAGTGTGTGACCTCAGGCAAGACACTTGGCCTTCCTCAGCCCCAGTTTCCTCTTGTAGAAAAGGAGGGAATTGGACTAGATGGCCTGTGCAATCTCCACATCTACGAGCCTGTGAAATTGTTGAAATCTTATATAAACCCTCTTTGTTCACATTAAGGAACTAAGGGCCAAAAAGGTTAAGTGGTAATAGGGCATCCAAATTGTTCAGCATTTGGGGAAATGCTGGAGTGGAACTGAAGAGAAAAAGTAAGGTCAGAGATGTGAATTTGGAAGTTAACATAAAAGTGTAGTAGAAAGTGAGGTTGAATGAAATCTGTAAGGGAGAAGAGGGAGATACAAAACACAGACACACAGACACACACACCCCCACCCTCCCTATCTGTCACTGGTGTGCGTAGTGTGATCACATTTCCGGGATGAGACAAAGGAGGGAGACAGACTAAAAAGGTAAAAGGCAGAACGAGAATGATATAGTATAATTGTAAAAGTCTAGAAAGAAAATAAATTTATCATACTGTTAGGTGCCAGATTTTCCAGAACAGATCTATTTCAGGGGGAAAGAACCATAATTTTAGTAAGATTTTGCTTATATATATATTTTGTGAACTTAAATCAAAATTTTTTGTTTAGCAAATAATATTACCCTAATTATATTTAATCAGACATTGAAGACCTTCCTGCCTTTCCATCCTTCTCTTTCTTGTTTTTGCCCACAGTGTACCCTAGACCTGAAATTCCTCTTTCCCATCTACTCTATAAGCATTCTTCAAGGCACAACTCTAGACACATGAAAGCTGTCCCTTGTGTTTCCTGGCTTGTGTAATAATTTTGCTTTAGTCTAACTCTACTTACTATAAGCTTCTTAGAATCAGGGATTGTGCTCTGTATCTCTCATAGCAAATAACTTAAGTGCCTTGCCATCATTGCTACTTAATAATTATTGAATTAATAGATAAATGAATTTGTCTACCCTTCATTCCAGTCTCAGAATATTAACTAGTATTTAAAACCTCTTTATATTTAGGAGACCAATTAGAAATCTGCATGACAGATGACTTTGACATGTTGATCAGGAATTATAGGATACCTCTTAGTTTTCTGAATTTCCCGATATTTAGTAGTGTTTTTTATCACTATGAACTGTTAACTTGTTACACTAAAAATTACCCAGAAAAGCTACAAGTAATGGGAAGAGCAGGAGCATTCTAGTTAGTTGAAGGGATTTATATTGACAGAGAACCTTTTCATCATTGGTATTTTTTATACTTCTCTACCAATTAAAGTATTCACTATATGACCAGTATTTTGAGAACTCCAGTAACAGATAGGTGTGCCATAGTTGATTTCCTTAGGTAGTGCTTTATAGGTGATAATGCTGTATGGGGGCGCTATGATATGCTGAGCTGTAGTTTTCTCCCTAAAGGTTTAATAAGAGCTATCAGCAGAGTTGCGAATGGTGGCCAGTTTCAAAATATTTTAGCTGCTTCAACCATCGTGATCAGTTAAGGTAGTCTAATAATAGCTTGCATTTATTTCAGCCTCTACTGCTGTAGCAGTTCTGGGATATAATAGATTCTGAGGGACCCTGAGACACTGGGGAGTTGCAAATAGGCTAAAAGAATCTTATCCCTGTAGGGTAAGATTATCATCCAGGAACTGATTGGAAAAATATGTGGTCTGGTTATATAATAAGAGCAGGGGTACATGGACAGTGTGTGTGCTACTTTGGTACTCAAGAAGTGTTAGAAGCTGTAGGGTAGATTTTCTATAGAGAACTCACTGGAGCTCAGTAACAACTGATATTGATATAATTCTTCAGAGAATATAAAGCTCTTTATATTTGCTCCCTTGAGCCTCCCAACAACATAGTGTGATATATAATATGATACATAATACAGAATTAATTCCCATTTTACAGATAAGGAAAGCACAGAGAGTCTTACCCATGGTCAGTCAGCTTGTTAATGTTGGAGAAAGGCATTTGACAGGAATAAAAAGTGGTACTATCTTTCCTCCTCCATCAGAGATCCATCTCTCTCTCACCTGTTGCCTTTTCATCCTTCCTTTCTTGCTTATTCCTGTCTGTATAACTACCCATTGTTGTTGTATTTGTCCTTCATTTTCAGAGGACCGTGACATCAGGGAAATGATGACATGACTTGCAGTTGACTTTGATTTGAGTGAGGGAGGTAAAATGGAAAGGAATCTGTGTTTTTAAAATTTAGTTGTATCTACTGCACGAAAGTCACTCCCCAGGTGAATTAGATATAATATTTTACAATGGAAGATTGGTTTCCATTGGTTACTTTACCCACAGGCACTCTTAGCTATTACGTGCTCAGGAAAAGTAAAATATTTATTAACCTAGTGAGAGCATCATTTGGAAGATCAGTTGGTCTACAAATGTAGTGTATTCTGGATGCAAATATAAACAGTTTTAAAATTGCTTTACTCACTTCACATTTGCATAAAATAGACTTGAAAGCAGATGAATTGATATTTTAAGAGTTATAAAGGTATAAGTAGTACTTATTTTTTGTGTGATGAAATTAAAAGGCATTAAATTAAAAGTGATTTTTTTTCAAATTCTAAGTCTTAAGTGAATAGGCAAAAATTGAATATTTTTCTCTCTGCTGTGCACTGATCTCACCTTAAAAGAATTAAATGCGAATACACACGCACATATATGTATATATATTCATATATGCATGCGTGTGTACATATGTAAAACCATATTGTACATACTCTAATTATGAGCTCTTTTTCTGAAGATGGATACCATCTTCCTTCACAAGTCCAAGTCTTTCCCTGTTTTTCTAAAATCTACCAGTAAAATAAATAATTTCTTATAGTGCAATGGTATTCCATCACAAACATATGCCACTACTTGTTTAGCAATTCCCCGGTTGGAGGAAATCTATCATTTTAACCAGTTTGATAGGTCTGTGATGCTATCTCAAAGTTGTATTAATTCTCATTTCTCTCATCAATAATGATTTAGAGCATTTTTTCATGACTATAGATAGGTAGTTTTGGTGTCTTCATCGAAAAACTACCTATTCATATCCTCTGACCATTTATCAGTTGGAAAATGACTCATTACATACATATGTACATACATTCACATTTCACATCCATACACACATATAAATAGAATTCTTTAAATCAGAGGTTTAAATCAGAGGTAATCGGCTTGATTACCTGAAAGATTTTGGATTTATTTCTAGCAGATTACAAGATTTATAAATAGCTAAAAGATGATTAATAAGAGGCTAATCCAGCAAACAATACGTGTACTATGTGGACTGTTTCAGAAAAAAAGTTAGAATAACACCCCAATTTTGACCTTGAAAACAAAATAAAAATTTGCTACTTATTTGCCTTTTCTTACATAATAAATGACTTTTCCCTCCTCTGCATTCAGTCTGTTGCTAAGTCAAAATAGTTCCAATTTTCATTTTTTTAAAAAGTAGATTTTCCCCCTAGTATGCTGTTATTTTCTTTTACTGCAGAAGCATTTACTTTGATTCAGATTTTACAGAATCAAGTGGAAGCAACAGCAGATAATACAGCATCATGTTCAAAATCAAAGGTGTTACATAGTCATGGCAGAATTGTACAAGTTTTGTGATTTATGCACACAAGTGGTGTACGTTCAGGTACTTTGGCATGAGATTTATTGTGAATCTCTTAAATTTTCATGTAGACTACAGTGTTGCTGATAAAATTTCATAAAGCATTTTTTTCCACATTCAAAATTATATCCAAAGTTTAAAATTATGGCACAATATTTCACATATGCCCTACAGTCATACATGACTATTAGATCACAATTCTAAATGCCAAAATAAAATGTTTTAATTTATCAAATTTCTAAACTGTGTAAGACCTATTACTATTTTATTTAATTCATCTCAAAAATGGTCAAGGATCTCCAAATTCTAAAATTTATGATAATGTTGACATAGACACCATTCAAAAAAATAACAAACTCAAGTCAAGAGGCCTATTTTTCCTTCATTTCCCATTTTTATTACTTTATCAACTGGTACAATCATTTCTGTCAGTTATACTATAATCAGGGCAGTGTTTTTAATTGTTATGAAATAAAATAAAAGGGTGAACTTAGGCAAGCATATGCTTTTAAAAATGGTTTAGAATATAATCAGCAGTGCTGTCAATTCATCATAGAACAAAGCAACCAAAATCATTAGACAATTGCCTGACATGTGAGTTGAAAAAAATTATACCATTAGGTTCACAGAATAAAGATTCTCACAGGTAGCATATACTGGTAATATAGTCTTCCTAAAAATAAACACGGCAAAAGTGAACGCTTCACCACATTATTTTCCAGTGACAAACTACTATGTTTCATGTATTCTTCTGCTAATGAGTAACAGTTAAAATTTAGAAAATAACTTTTCTACAGCTAGAAAGGTGTAAACCCTTTCATTTGCAAGAACTCTAACATATATACCTGTCCCTTTTAAGAAGCGTAATAAGCAAGAATTCACACCACATGCACATGTAGATTAAAAGTTTTTGTCTGTAGTTAAGAGATCCTGAACATTCCTAAAAAGAAACTGATCTTAAAGATTAATGTGCTAAGACAATAGAAATATGGTATTATTTTCAGGTTAAATTAGGCTTTGAGCAGTGGTTTATAGAGAATTGGTATTAATTGTCAAGCATACTCAAACCAACAAAATTATTAATGTATTCAGTTTTCAAAGAAGCTTGCCTTAAGTTTTCTTTCCGTGTGTAATACAATCAGTACTAATTATTAGCATGTTTGAACAATCTACCTAAGGAAATTAGACTGAGAGTAGTTAGGGGATTGCATAGATAACTTCTTAAAAATAAAGTTCTTTAAAATGCTTTTTTTTCTTTTTCTATTTAAAACAAATTTTTGGCCTGCAACATTTGAAAACAACATTGTAAATTTACATAATCCCAGCAGTCTTCAAGAAATTACCTGCTACATGCATATTTAGTACTCTAACAGAGCATTATGCACTATTTTTTTTTCTTTTAAGAAAAGAGAAATGTATACATCTATGTCTTGGTCACAAGTTGATTTTTGTTTGTTTGTTTTAAAGATAATTTTTAGGTTTTAAGAGTAAGAAAACTTTTGGGACCTACTAAACAGACATAGAGATAGTTGGGAATCAGAGAGAAAGCATCTGTCCAACTCTGCCAGAGGAAGTTCCCTTATATCAACAGCATGCTACTTTAGAACATTTGTTTTGTTTTGTTTTTAAGGTAGATCTACCAAAAAAAAAAAGTAGGATAGTTAATGTCTTTTTTTTTTTAAGACATCTACTTAGCAAAATAATTTACAGGACACCGAAATGGAAAATTCTGATCTGCATAGAAAAGTTGCAAAAATATTAGAGGAACATTATCCTTATGGTGCCAAATTATAAGACTGAAAAGTGTTGCCTGTTTGACTTCAGTACTACTTGTTTTAATTAACAAAAAGTGGTTACTTTCAGAAATTTCCAAAAGACATTTAATTCCTCAAACATATTTTAAGCACTTTAAGGCACTAAGCTAGAAATTGAAAAAAATGGAAAAATGTTCTGTAAAGAGACTTATTTATAATGATCTGAGTGGGGGGGGTAGGCTTTAAAATTTGAATCATAGGTTTAGCTTTGCAAGGGACCTTTTGGGTCATTTAGTCCAATGTCCTCATTTATAGATGAGAACTGGAGCCCAAGTTAAGTGTCTTGCCTAGAAATCACACAGTTTCTAATCAAAGTGGAACGTACTGCTTATTGGATGGCCATTTGTCAGGCATATTGTAGAAGGTCTTATTTAGGAGGCGTGGATTAGACCAAATAAGATTCTTAACCTTTTTTGTATCATGCAACCCTTTGCCAGTCTGGCAAAGCATATTCTCCCAATAATCTATTTAAATGTGTAAAATAAACTACATAGGATTACAGTGGAAACCAATTATATTGAAATAGTTATCAAAATATTATTAGACAAGTTCATATAGTTTAAGAACAATTAAATGATTGATGAAAAGGACCAGTTTAATTCTGTGAATTTAGGTCCTTCAACAAGAATTTGATTAAAGCAAAAGAGAGATCTTACTTCAGTCTTCCTCAGCTCTTCTCTCTGCTTTACCTACCACATCCAGAACAGGTTGCTGGGTCTTGCTAATTCTTCTCTCCACTTCTGTGGAATACAAAGTCCGTCTCTACTGATATTGCCACCAGGCCTAGTTCAAGGCATTATATCACATTTCACTTGGACTATTTCAGTAACTTAATAGGTTTCTGTGGCCCAAGTCTTTCCCTCTCTCTAATCCACCATCCACTCAGCTGCTGAAATATTATTCCTATAGCATAGTTCTGGCTGTGGAACTCCCCTGTTCAGGAGACTGCAGTGGCTTCCTTTTGCCTGTAGACTAATCTAAAACTTCTTCTGTTTTAGCATTTAAAGCCCTTCACAACCTGACTCCAATTTTTCTAGGTTGATTTCACATTACTCCCCTGAAGTGTCTGCTCCCTAACCAAAGTAGCCTGCTTGTTATTCCATATATATATACATACGTGTGTATATACATGCATGCACACACACACACACACACACACAAAACATTCCATCTTTGTGTAACTTAGTTTTTACCCTAAGGAATTATTCCAGATAGCATCATAGACACAGAGAAAGAGAGGACTTTGGAGGTTATCTAGGGCAGCTCCTTCATTTTACCGTTGAGGGAATTGAAGCTCAGAGAGGTCAAGTAATAAATAACAACAGTTAGGATTTTGAAGCAGGATTTCTGCTCAGAATTCAGCATTCTACCTTATTTATTCTTAGAAAAGTACCCATTTGAAACTTCAAAAATTCTTGCTGATATTTTTTGTTTTTACATTGTCTTTGCATTCCTCCCCTTACTCCACTTTTAGTCATCTCTTATTGAAAAAATATTAGGTAGGTGGGGTGGGTAGGGGAATAGTTTAAATCTTGACTTGACCGCTACATAACTTTGTGTCCTTAGGCAAGTCACTTAACTACTCAGAGTCTCAGCTTCCCTGTCTGTAAATGAAGAGGTTAGACTTGACATCTAAAGTCCCTTCCCATTCTAAATTAATCCCAAAGACAGTACATACAGTGTTCTACACCCATTGATCCTCCCCTGCAAAGAAGGGAGGTGATTTTTCATATCTCTTCTTTGGGGCCAAGCCTGCTAACTATAATTACAGTGTATGTTTTCAATTCTTATTCTTTTTTTCCATCAGTGCATATAAGGCTCACTATCCTCACTATGTGACATACCTGCATTGTTTTCTGTTGGTATATTCTCTTAATGCTTTTATCTTTTATGCTTCTTTCGCATAAGTAATTGTTAATGTGATGTAGCTGAGTTTGAAAATACCTACTCTTTCCATTGCCCTTTAGGTTACTAGTGATTTTGAATCTTCTAAGAACATGGTATTCTATGATTTCCAGCTTTATAGCATCACTGGGAAAATAGATTTTGCATCAGGAAGCAGCTTTGGATTATTGAAAAAGCTATACAGTTTACCAAATGCAGTAAATTCCTTTTTCTTCCTGTCAGTACCAGATTCTCATTTATTGTCCCCCTGTAGCACATGAACAAGATTTGTACTGGTGCCCGCTTAGCTTCCTGTCATGGGATCAGTATGCATTCTTCATTCACTTGGTAGATGAAGCAACATCTGGCCATGAATCTTGTTAAGAAGTTCCTGTAGGGATATGAAGGAATTGATACATTCAACATGACACTATCTACAAACAATATAGATACAACCTCACCAGGTTTTACTTCCTCATCCTTTAAAGCCTTATGTAGATATTTTTTTGTTCCATGAGATCCTTCCTGATCCTCCTCCCCCTCAAAAACAGCAGTTTTACACCTCACCATTGTAGTTACTATGTATTATGATTCATGTTTTCCCCTAGTGCAGGAGGGCCTCAAGGCCACAGGTGGCCTTCTAGGCCATTGGATATGGCCCTTTGAATCTGGACTTCACAGAACAAATCCTCTTAATAAAAGTTAGACTCAGTTAAATGGTAGCATCCAAGGACCTAGAGGGCCACCTGTGGTCACAAGGTCACTGGTTCCTTACCCCTGCACTAGTGGATGAACTTCTTGATAGTAGGGACCTCCCCTTACCTAATGTTGTTTTCCCTTTCCTAGTGATTTGCACACAGTCACTTAGTAAAATGTTTGTTGACTTGAACAGTAAGTCTTCTCATTTTGGAACATAGTGAGATTTAATCTATTAGTAATAAGACTTTTTAAAAAAAATACTCTGATAAACTTTTTTGCTTAATATACAGATATGGATTCTAGTTTCATTTTCTCCCCCATTTGCTGCATGAGTTTAGAAATTAGTTAAATCAAGAATGAGATTGGACTTTTCTTTCCCTGGCCACCATTTTCTTATATGTGTTGTCTCCCCCTACTGGTATATAAGCTCCTTCAGGTCAGAGACAGTATTGAGTTTGTACTTAGATCCTCAGTACTTAGCACAATGCTTGAATGCTTTTCCTTTCTCTTCACAGTCCTTTCCAACATCCTATTCTTCCATGGTTTATTTACACTTCACTCTTAAAGCAGAAAATTGAAGTCTTCCTAATTCCTTTGAGGTCAAGGGAAAGCCTTTAGAACTGTCTTGTTGAAAGAGTGCCAGAAGAACTTTTTAGACATTAATTATGCTTTCATGCTTTCTTCAGCAATTGTCAGACATTTATATGTACATGTTGTCTCCCCAGTTGAAGGTAAGCTTCTTAAGGAGCAGGAAATGTTTCACTTTTTTTGTTTTTGTATCCCCAGCACTAATCAAAGATTTTTAATTGACATAGGAACAAGATTGCTTTATTTTTATTTGATTTGACAAAATGTAAACTTTTTACTAGCATATAAATTGGTGGTATAGTGAATAGAGGGCCTCTTTATCCTGAAGCCAGGAAGACCTGGCTTCAAATTTTGCTTCTGATACATACCTGTTGTGTAACCCTAGGCAGGTCATTTAAGTTCTCAATACAGTAGCCAAGTTTAAGATTATAAATTGCAAGACAGTATCAGCCTGCTAGAAGGAGTTTCCCTTTCTGGGAGTTCTATATCAATGAAATCATAATCTTTTATCTCTTATTATTTGGCTCTGAAACATTCATTATCTACTTGGAGCTTGAAAGGTGAGAGATGGGAAGAATGTATGGGTGTGTAATAGATATATTCATAAGAAGTGGGCAAGATTAGTCTTTTAACCTGCTTTTTTCCTTCTGTCTCCTACTCGAGTATGATTGCATGCATATACGTTTCTTTGCAATGGAGACACTGGCCTTTTTAAACTAAGGTCTTTCAGATTCTCACTTTAAGTAAGGTAAAGTAGTCTTCCTTACTCCCAAGTCCAGCATTCTATCCACTGTGCCATTGGTACATATATAGTAACTGTTTCACTTTTGCCCAGCAACCCTGAGGATCTTCCACTCTGTTTTTTGGTGTTTTTTTTTTCATTCAACGGGCCATACCTTGACTCACCTCTTAAAGAGACCTGTTCACTGAATGGGCATTACCTCACTCAAAGTGAGAACCTGAAAAGATATTATCTTAAAAGGGCCAGGGTCTCCCATTACATCCTGGGTCATCTCCAGATCTCCTGATGAATATCCAGGCACTGGACCCAGATGGCTCTGGAGAGAAAGTGAGGCTGGTGACCTTGCACAACCTCCCCTCACAAAGTCAAACATATCAAAGTCAACTGCAAGTCATGGCATCACCTCCCTGATGTCATGGTCCTCTTTGAGAACAAAGGACAAACACACAATATATGTTCTTTGAACGTTCTTCGTTTCTTCTGCCAACTAGTATAGTAAAAATTAGAAACCTGTTTACCCTCTGGAAAAAGTTTCCTGTAATTTTGTGTAAAGTCTTTTCATTCCAAATAGAGGTATAGTAGATAGTATTCCAAAGGAAAATAACAAATAGATGATGTAGACCCTAATATCTTACTGTGGATTGGGAAGAGGAAGGAAAATAAATAATTTTTGCTTTAAAATTGGAATATTTCAAGGTTTGTAGGTTTTTTTTACAAATGTGTTTTTATCAAATGACAGTTTTAAAGATATATTCCTTTTGTGTGTGACAAATGTCATAACCACTACCAAATAAAACCCCAACATTATTGGAGGAGGTGTTAGGGTGATTGAGGGGAAAGGATGCTTGATTACATAACATCTTTACCTTAAAGATCATAATACAAATTAATATTAAGATAGTGGTGTCCAACCCTCTTCCTGTTTCTTCCTTTTCCTCCCACTCCCAGCCACCACTAGAATAAAAATAGAGCAAATTGGGAGGAGTGGCAAGAGTGTATGTGTGTGTACAATGTATGTATTTGTTATAGATATTTGTATTTATATATAATGACATATTTGTATACATTTGTATACATATATACCCATTATATCTAATCATCCTAAGTGGTCTAGGGTTTTTTTTGTTGTTGTTGCTGTTTTTTTGTTTTTAGCTTCTGGCCTTTTTTCCCCCAGATGATTTTGTTGAATCTTCAGAGGTGCAACCAGTTTTGTGGTACATATTCAGTATGGAGCTTTTCAGTGGCTAATAATAACTTCTCTAGAATTATATCTCTGTATTTCACACCATTCCCCAAGTCCTTATCACCCCTTATCTAAGTCATTGTAATTGCCTCTTAATTAGTCTACCTGACTCAAGTGCCTCCCTTCCTCACTCCAACTTCCACACAACTGTCAGTCTTACTGAAGCACAGACCATATTAATCCCCTATTTAAAAGTCTTCAAGTAGCTCCCGTTGGGATAAAAGACTGATTCCTTCTCCTGTCATTTAAGTCCTGTTGCACCCTAGCTGCAGCCAACCTTTTTAGCCTTCTTTTTAAAGTTGTTTGACTATTAGCAAAGGTGATTTAAAAATGTATATATTGTTCATCTTTTTGTTCACACACACACACACACACACACACACACACACACACACCATCTTTCTATATATGTGTTGTCTTCTGTTATTAGAATGTCAGTTCCTTAAAGGGAAGAACCAGGTTGCTTGTTTTATTTGTATCCTTGCCACTTAACACAGTTCTGAAACATAGTAAGCTTTTAATAGTTGCTTAAAAAATACATTCATATGTTATCTGTACATGTTTGTATCTACCAGGTAGAAAGTAAGATCCTTTGGGGCAGGGACTGTCTTACTTTCTGCCTTTGTATTCCTAGAATGTTGTACATAGTATATGCTTAATAAACCTGTTCAATTGATTTGAATTTTTTAGTTCAAATTATTTTAGTTAGCTAGATTCTTCCAGCTCTAACAACTATCTGACTTAAAGCCATGAAATATTTTAATTCCCATCAGATTCATAAAGGTAACTTCTCTGTATGCAGAAGTGGGATTAGATAATAACCCATGATTCCGAAGTGTATATTATGGAATTGGTGATATTTTAATTCATGATATTATTATTATTAATGATAATTGTGGAAATATTAATCTCAGATATTAACTTTAAAACTCTGATTTTTCAGGAAGGTGTTTTGTTAAAATTCCTGTGGAAACAAAATATAATTTCATAAGGAGATAATGGGTAAGTTTTATAAAGGTAATGGAGCTTTTTAACTCTTAATGATAGCTCATAACAATTCACATTTATATAGTACTTCAAGCTTTACAAAGCATGAGTGTAATCTTTGTTCTTTCAATTTTTTCTTTAAAGTAGGTGAAATTAAGTAGGAAGAGAGTGAACAGAATAATAGCAGACCAAAAAAAAAAAACATTAAAAGGAGAACTAACATTTGTTTTTCCACAATCCAGACAGGGTAGATACTTTTTTAAGAGGATTTTTACAGTACATTATTGTGAAAATATTGACCTTTTCAGGGATTCATTTGAAGTAATTTGCTTAAAAATAAATGGAAAGTTAAAATCTTTAGGGGGTGAGATTAATGAAAGTTTTTTTTTCAGGCATGTACAAGTTTGAGCAAGGGCTACTATTGAAAATGTAGAAGTGATTCAACTGTAGCTAGCTAAGCATCTTTTTTTAACCTTAGTTAATTAAGTAGTCTGACCCAACCTAATAAATGTTGACATAGTTGAATGAGCATGTTTGCCTCAAGTTACTATAGTTATTTACCTTTGTTTAAACAACATTTGTGATTTTTAATGTTTGCATTTCCATGAATTTCACTTCTTTTTAAGGTTTACTCCACATTGTGGAAAGAGCATCTTCATCTTATGGGGCTCTTCCAATTCTGAGTTTTAGGGATAAACCACAACTTTAAACAGTTTTCTTTCAAAATGTTCTTAGCTCTAGAAATGAACGTTCTACAACAGTGATCACTTCTGGAGTCTGGAATTACTGCATAACTTTGAGCACTTTTCCCTTTACAAACTAAAACTTAGATTCTCTGTAAACTTAATCATGACAATGATTTCTGCAATTTTATCATTATTTTTCTTTCCACAAACTTAGTTCTAAAAACTTAGAGTTTTCTACAAGTCTGGCTAAATGAAGAAAAATGTAACTACATTATAATCAAATGTATTTGTAATGAAGCAACTATCAGTTTTCACAAAATATGTATTTTACACATTTAAAATTGAATGTATCTGAGGCTCTGCTTTCTTTTGTTGTTGTTTTTCTTTTCTTTTTTTTGTCCAGAGCTATGATTTCATTGTTGGAAGTAATTACTAGAGATTAAAATTCCTCTCCTGGTGTAGGTCGGCAACTGTGATTCAGCTTGCACTTCAACAAAGTTGTCTGAGGCACTGAGGTTGCAGGGGTGGGGAACCTGCAGCCTCAAGGCCACCTGTGGCTTTCTAACTTCTTGGGTTTCGCCTTTTGACTGAGTCCAAGTTTTTACAGAACAAATTATTAAGAGGATTTGTTCTGTGAAAGGGCCACCCTTTTAAATCTGGAGGGCCACATGTAGCCTTGAGGCCACAGATTCTCCACCCCTGGACTTGCCTGTGGCTGAGGCTGACTTGAACTTTGGTATTCCTGAATTCAAGCCTGACCGTCTCTTATACCACATTGCCTCTGGTTAGGATTCAATAGTATTGGATAAGTTATGTTGTTGGAAGGATACTGATACTCTGTAAGGTTAAATTGCCAGATTTGAAGTCACTAAGTGTGGCCTTGGGCAGATAACTGCTTTGGACCTCAGTTTCTTCACCTGTAAAATGAGGAGGTAGGTTCAATTATCTCTTAAGGTTTTTATTTCTAATTCTAAATCTGCGATCCTAATATAGTAGGGAAAATGGTAATTTTTCAGCTTCAGGAGTTTAAATCTATGTAACTGGAATGAAGCAAATGCCTAGCTAATGAAACTTTGAATACAAAAAAAAGTGCCCCCCTGCTCCATCTTCACATATGCCGTCCATGGAGTGTCAAACTTGGAGAGGCTTTAGCAAGAATAAAACTATACCAACCCAGTGCTGTCTACCACTTGGGATTAACCATTTGCCTGGTGTTTTTCTCAAAATGCTTATGTGCCTTTTATGATTTTTATCTATAATATCCTGAGTTAGAGTGCAAATAATGTTTTCTGTTTAAAGTAGATCTTTTTGAAGTTATCTTATTTAGCTTAAAATGACCAACAGCGAAACTGTGTACTATTAAAACAAGGCTAAGAGGCCTAATGGTTTATGAGACTTAAAAGTAAATAAGCAAGATTCATTGGTATTCTTTTTTTTTATTATTTTTTATTTTTTATTCTTTTTATTATTTTGTTTTCAGTGTTCTACAGTCACTTCCATATAACTTAGATTTCTTTCCCCACTCCGTCCCCGAGACAGCATACATTTTTATATAGGTTCTATACATACCTTCTTATTAAATACATTTTTCACCTTAGTCATGTTGCATAGAAGAATTAAAATGAATGGGAGAAATCATAAAACAAATCAAAATGTAATACAAAAGAAAATGATCTGCATTCTGCAATTGAATTCCATAACTCTTTCTCTGGATGTGGAAGGCATTTTGCTTCAAGACACCATTGGGAATTTTTTAAGTCCTTGTATTGCAATGAAGTTCTAAGTCTACCAGAAAAAATCCTCACACACTGTGGTTATTTCTGTGTATAAAGTTCTCCTGGTTCTGCTCCTTTCACTCAGCATCAGTTCATATAAGTCTTTCCAGGCCTCTCTGAAGTCTTCCTGTTCATCATTTCTTACAGTACAGTGGTATTCCATTGCATTCACATACCACAATTTATTCAACCATTCCCCAATTGATGGGCATCCCCTTGATTTCCAGTGTTTGGCCACCACAAAGAGTGCTGCTATAAATATTTTTGTACATGTAGAACCCTTTCCCATTTTTATGATTTCTTGGGGATACAGTCCTAGAAGTGATATTGCTAGGTGAAAGGGTATACACATTTTTGTAGCCCTTTGGGCATAGTTCCAAATTGCTCTCCAAAATGGCTGGATCAGCTTACAGCTCCACCATAATTGAATTAGTGTCCCAGCTCTCCCACATGTTCTCCAATATTTGTCATCATCCTGTTTTGTCATGTTTGTCAATCTGATAGGTGTGATGTGGTATCTGAGAGTTGTTTTGATTTTCATCTCTTTAATCAATAGTGATTTAGAGCATTTTTTCATATGACTATAGCTTTGATTTCTTCCTCTGAAAACTGCCTGTTCATATCCTTTGACCATTTATCAATTGGGGAATGACTTGTATTCTTGTACATTTGACACAGTTCTCTATATATTTTAGAAATGAGGCCTTTATCACAGACACTAGTTGCAAAAATTTCTTTCCCAGTTTTCTGCTTCCCTCCTAATCTTGGTTGCGTTGGGTTTGTTTGTACAGAAACTTTTCAATTTAATGCAATCAAAATTGTCCATTTTGCATTTCATAATGTTTTCTATCTCTTGTTTAGTCAAAAAGTCTTCCATTCTCCATAAATCTGTTAAATACGCTATTCCTTGCTCCACTATTTTGTTTATCATATCAGTCTTTATACCTAGTTCATGTACCCATTTGGACTTTATTCTTGTGTATGATGTCAGGCGTTGTTCTATGCCTGCTTTCTGCCACACTGTTACCCAGTTTTCCCAGCAGTTTTTGTCAAACAGTGAGTTCTTCTCCCAGAAGGTAGGGTCCTTGGGTTTATCAAACAGTAGATTGCTATATTCATTGACTACTGTGTCTTGGGTACATAACCTATTCCACTGGTCTACCCTTCTGTTTCTTAGCCAGTACCAAGTTGTTTTGGTAATTGCTGCTTTATAATACAATTTGACATCTGGTAGAGCTAGGCCACCTTCCCTCGCATTTCTTTTCATTAGTTCCCTTGATATTCTGGGGTATTAATTCTTTCCAGAGAATTTTTTGATCTTGTGAAAAATCCCCCCACACTTAAAATTGTTTATAAGGTACTATTTTGTTTTAATATGAGTTTTGCCTTTCAAAACCTACGTCTGTTTCATTACAAACTTTGTAAAAAGAGATGACTTAAGCAGAACATCAATTTTTAAAAATGAAAGATATTAATGTCCCACTATAAATCTGTGAATTTTTTTCCTGTAAATTTTTTGTGAAGTTTCTATAGACTTGTTCAGGATGTTGCACCCCAAATTTCAAATAGTGTTTTAATATTTTTCAAGCATTGATGAACAAAATATGACATATCTATTTCTGTTTAATAACAGTATAGTTATAAAAATATTTTAACATTTGTTTTATTTTAGATGGAGAAGAGAAAACATATGGCGGGTGTGAAGGCCCAGATGCTATGTATGTGAAATTGATATCTTCTGATGGTCATGAGTTTATTGTGAAAAGGGAGCATGCTTTAACATCAGGAACAATAAAAGCCATGTTAAGTGGCCCAGGTATGTATAGAAATATATATTAGCCCTTGATAGTTGGTTTTTTTTTAATTTCAAGTGTTGACAGAAGTGCTGTCAGATGATTTGTGAAATTTTTAAAATACTGATTTTTTTAAAGTGTCTATCCCACCATCAGCATGAATTTTTGTTATTTGGGTTTTTTTTTAAAAGTCCAATGTAAGTTGTTTTTTTTTAATTTATAAAAGGGGAAAGTATGCCAATCCTCAGTTTGAGACTGAGGATTCATGAATTCATTAAGCATTAATGTGCTTATGTAAAACATGCAAGACACTGTGTGTTATGTGTTGGGGTTACAAAGGCAAGATTCAAATGATTCTTGCTCTTAGGAGCTAACATTTTGCAGGTGTTAGGGCTAAAGGATACAACTCAACCTGAGCTAAGTAGAAAGCATGTGAAATATTTGTGAGTGGTTGGCAGAGAGTCCAGTTAATTGGGAGCATCAGAAAATTTCTAATTAGGTAGTAGGCCCAGAACTGAGTCTTAAAGGAGAGCTTGGTAAAGATAGAGAACATTGTAGTCATGAGGGAAAGCCTGTGTAAAACCAGAGGGTGCAGGACCAGACCCAAAGTGTAACTAATGGGCTGGATTGGCTGTAACATTGATTGGATTGGGGAGATTAGGGAGGAGTTGATGTCAAGTCAACAAACATTTATTAAATGCCTACTATGTGCCAGGCATTGTGCCAAAGATTCCAAAAAGTGGGGGGAAACATGCATCAACTGTGTGTAAACCAGATACATATAGGATAAATTGGAGATCAGCTCAGACAGAACTCACTAGCATTAATTGGGAGGAAGGGGATGTGGGGGATTTGAAAAAAATGCTTTTTGCAGATAGTGGGATTTTGGCTAAAACTTGAAGGAGGCCAAGAGATAGAGGTGAGGAGGGAGAACTTTCCAGGTGTGGGAAACAGCAAATAAAAATGCGCATAGGAATAACAAGGAGACCGGTATCACTAGATCCAGAGTATATGGATGGGAGTAAAGTGTAAACTTGGTAATGGACCTTCTATGAGGAGTGTTAAAAGCTAAGTAGGATTTTGTATTTGAATCTGGAGGTAATAGTTATTAGAGAAAAAAATGAGGTGGTCAGATTTGTACTTCAGGAAGGTCATTTTAATAACTTAGGGAGGATTGACTGAAGTGGGGAGAAACTTAAGGCCTTGAGTCCAACCAGCAGGCTATTGCAATAGTACAGGTGTAAGATAATGGGGGGGAGGGGGGGAGAGAGATGGTATCCAGAGGAAGGAGACATAGATAAGAGATGATGTGAAGCAGAATCAACAGTGCCTGGCAACAGTTTGGATATAGAAGGTGAGGGATTGTGGAATAGAGGATGACACTTAATTGCTAATCTGGATAATTAGGAGGATAGTGGTACCCTTGACAATAATAGGAATATTAGGAAAAAGGAAGGACTTAAAGGAAAAGATGAGTCTAGTTTTAGACATGTAGCTTATAGGATGTTTCAAACTCTGATGGTGGCAGCCCAGGAACCATTGCCCTCAGACATTATCTTGTAAAGTAACCCCTGTAGGGATAGATACATCTGACAGTTGATTCTGAGATATTATAACCACAGCTGCTGAAGATATAGAAAAGAAAGTTTTTGCCACCAAAGTTCTTAACACTGTTAAGTATGATTATATCAATGAAAATTACATTGAAGAAGAGATTACTATCTGCTTTGCAACTGTATCCGAAGGACCATGGAACTTTTATTACTTGTACTTGATTCCTCCCATATATGTCTCCTGCATGTGAAATCCTTGAGAACAGGAACTGTCTTACTTTTCTTTCAGCATCTCACATAATACATGTTATTAAATGCTTTTTTCACTTATTCTGTAGAATTTTTAGCTTGAGATGTCCAGTGGGCAGTTGAATGTGAGATTGGAGAAAAAAGGTGAGGGCTGGTTAAGTAGTAAATCTTAGACCATATAGAAGTGATAATGGAATCCATGGGAACTAATTAGTTCACCAAGTGAAGACGTATAGAAAGAGATCTCAGGACAGAGCCTTGGGGGACACCTACAATGAGCATGTGGGGCCAGAAAACTGATGAGGAGTGGTCAGAATGAAGAGAACCAGGAGAGAGAATAGTATTGTAAAAACTTAGACGAAAGAGAACATCAGAGAGAAGCAGGTGTCATGGTCAGAGGCTGCAGAGAGGTCAAGAAGAATAAGGATTAAGAAAAGGCCATTAGATTTGACAGTCGAGATCATTGGTAGTGTCTCCCTCCAAATGATGTGAAATAATCCTAGAAAGACAGGCTAAAACAAGACTGTAAAGGGCATTTAAATGCCAACCTAATGGAGTTTGTATTTTATTCTAATTATAATAGAAAACGACTGAAACTTCTTTGAACTAGGAGAGTGACTAGCCCAATCTGTGTTTGACGACTATGAAATTTGGCAACTACATAGAAGATAGATTAGAGAAGGGAAAAACGAGATAGGGAGATCATGTAGGAGATTGCTATAGTTCAGATGAAAGATAATGAGGGTTGAACTAGTATGATGGACATGTAAGTTAAGAAAAGGGCATAGGCTTTGTGTTTAGAGGTAGAAATAACTTAGCAACTGATTGGATATGAGAAGTATGGGAGAGCAAACAACTTTAGGATAACTCTGAATGTTGACCTGAGTGAAGAAAAGAATGGTGATATCCTAGACAGAAATAGGGAAGTTATGTAAAGGGTTGGGTTTAGAAGGAAACCAATGAGTTGTTTTGGATATGTTGAGTTTGAAATGCCTATGGAGCATCCAGGTAGATATGTGTTTGTTCAGGCAGTTGAAGAAAAAATGGAGCTCAGAAGAGAAATGAGAAGTGGAAATGCAGGCTGGGGAGTGATCTTTAAAGAGTTGGAACCACAGAAGATGAGAGAGTAGCCTAGTAGAGGCAGCTGGGTGGTGCAGTGGGTAAAGCACAGCTTGGAGTCAAGAATATCCGAGTTCAAATTCAACTTCAGACACTTAGAATGCACATATTTGAGAGATGAACTGTCAGGTACAAAGAATAGCAAGGAGACAAGTGTGACCCTGGGTGAGTCATTTAACCTGTGTTTGCCTTAATTTTCTTAATTGTAAAATGAGGATAATAAAAAAACCTACTTCACGGGGTTGTGAACATCAGTGAGAAAATATTTATAATCTTTACACATACGAGGCACTATATGAATGATTTTCCTTTTCCCCTCACTAGTACTGAGCTACAGGCTGTCATCAAACACTTTGTGCCAGATACTGTGCTAGGTGCTGGGGATAAAAAGAAAAAACACTCCCACCATGCCCTGCCATTTGTGTGCAAAATTATGACTGGAAACCAAATTGAAGAGCATTTAGAAGAGGAGAAGAAGTTGAAACACCAGTTGTTGATGGCTTTCTCAAAGGGCTTAGTCTGAAAAGGATATAGAACAATAACTAGCCAGGATGGTTGGATCAAGTGAGGTTTTTAAGGATAAAGACATTTCTTACTAGAATATGAATTCCTTGAGAGGCAGGGATTGTTTTTGCCTTGAGGTATCACCAGTACTTAGCACAGACACTGGCACTTAGTACATGTTTAATAAATGGTTTACTGACATGTTTATGTGTATAAGGGCAGGAAAGCCAATAGTAGAGAGGTAGAAACTGGTGAGAAAGTGGGTATGATATGGAGGCAATCTGCTGACAATGAAATGGATGAAATAGAATCAAGGGTGTATTGTAGAGGGGGTTGCTTCAGCAGAGTAAGGGAGTGGAGACATTTAGGAGGTAGGGTTGTTAGGGATGGAAGTAAAATAGTGGATAGTTTGGAATGGGGAATGGAGTTTGTACAACAGCCAAGGGTTTAGAATTATGGGGATAAGGATAGTTTGCTAGGGTGGGAACATGCCCACTGAGGGAGTCAGGCAATTTAGATTTTTCTGTGCCCTTCTTTGTCCAACCTTTTAACCAATGGTGATAATGTGCATTGTGAGACTTAGAGGGCCAGTTCACAGCAGACAGAATCAGAGGAACGTAGAGCCTGGGAGAGGCTACACATGAGGCCCCAGAATGATTTCCCAAGCATTGGAGGAGGCCTTGGGGTAAAAAAAGAAGCTAGAGATGGGTGGCCTGGATCTGGGGCTGATGCAGGGTTCCCTGATAAGTTTCATAAGTAAGGAGACCTGGATCCAGGTCTCACAGAGGGCTCCATGGGAAGTCTTGGGAGTGGATAGAAATGATCATCCTTCAGAGGAGCAGACAGAAGATCAGGTAGTCAAAAGTGTCTCAAAAAATTAAGGTGGGAAAAGTATGCAGGGAGAGAGAATGTTTTAACAGTATCAGAAACTGAGGACTGAGTAAAGGTCATTGGATTTAACATGGTATTGTTGACAACATTGGAAAGAGTTCAGTTGTGGTGATTCAGAAGCCAGATTGCACAATTTGAAGTTTGTGGGAGGTAAAGCAATAGAGGCAACAAATGTAGACCTTTTTCTGGAAGTTCAGCTATGAAAGGGAGGACAGATAGGATAGTAGCTTGAGGAGATCAGAAAATCCAAGTTTTTGTTTTATTTTTAGGATGGGGGACATGGGCATATCTATGGGTAGAAGAGAGAAATCTTAAAGAGATTGAAGATTGAAGACTGCAGTGAAAAGATGGAAGGGGCAAGCTCCTGGAAGATGGGATTAAGGGTGCAAATTAAAAGGCTTGGATTTGGGCAGGACCTCTAGGACTGGAACAAAGCGGGAAAAATGAGAATGATGTTGAGAAGTTCTGAGTCATAGAACTAGGAAGAAGGGCCTGGGTTACTGATTTTACCACCAAGTAGCTATCTGCCCTTGGGCATATTACTTAACCTTTCCAAGCCTTGAATTCTTTATAATACCATCTTTCCCCAGATTTTCGAGAAAAATAAATGAAACCGTGGGTAAGAAAGCAGATAATAAATGATAAATGAAGAGAAATTAATGAAGCACAATTTAGGTTAAAATCTACCCAGAATTATTAGCCAGATTATTTTATCTGAATGTCACTTTTTTTTTTTTTTAGCAGAGAAGCAAATAAAACAACTTCTATGTCATGTCCTTAGTTTGGAACACATTCAACCAACTCTAATATGTATTTTTTATGTTGTAAAGGTGTGCTATCAAAGGAGGATTCAGTCATGTTAGCTGTGCCTTTGTTAAGGCACAGGATTTTTCAGCATCGAACCATAGTTTTCTGGCTCTCAACTGATCAGCAAGTTCATTTAACCAGAACATTTAATACCTCATGGGTGTTGGTTGAACTGTACATACTGATTTTTGTAAAAATACTTTTAGATTAATTTGTTTTCTTATGCACACAATAATCAACCATAGTTTTCAAGGAATAAATATCTGAATATAAGCCAAACTTCAGTCGTAGCTTTCCTCCTATTGCCTTGTGTAAAGATTGAGTGAGGCCTTTAATCGGTATTTTACAGGTGGTGCTTCTGGGTTTGTTGGGTTTTTTTTTTCATTCAAAGAAAAAAACTTGGAAAAGAAGACTAGTATGCAGATAGAAGTGGGGATTTTGTTTGGGGGGGGAACCCTTTAACCAGGGCAGATCAACACGCATTCTGTAATTTAAAGAAGCTTTAAAAGTTACCAGGAGCAGTGAGAGTTTGTGACTTGTCCAGGGTGGGTCAAACCCACTGCTTGAATCCAGGTATTCTTGCTTTGAGGCTGGTGTACTGTTCTCTACGTTCTCTTCGGACTAATACAGTAAATCACTATTTCAGCAAAGGTTCTATCTGTTCCAAGCATATATTCAAATGACTAGATTAAATTAACTTTATGACCATAATGTTAACTTAGCCATGATGCATATATCTAGGGTTTAAGCTATTGCTATATTTACATATTTATCAAAGGTTTAGGTAGTGTATTAGGTCTTGGCCTTGAAGTCAGGAAGACCTGAGTTCAAATTCTGCTTCAGATGTTGACCAGCTATGACACTGTGCAAATGACTTAATTTCTCTCAGTCTGTTTTTCTGTAAAATGGAGATAGTAATAGCACCTACTTTCTATGGTGGTTGTAAGAACCGAAGGAAATAATATATATGTAAAGCACTTTACAAACCTTTTGCTGTTGTTCAGTCGTTTGTCACATCTCTTTGTGACCCCGTTCTGGGGGGTTTTCCTGGCAAAGACACTGGTGTGGTTTGCTGTTTCCTTCTCCAGTTCATTTTACAGATGAAAAAAGTAAGGCAAACAAGGCTAAGTGATTTGCCTAGCTCACACAGTTAGTAAGTGTCTGAAGCCAGATTTGAACTCAGGAAAGTGAGTCTTCCTGACTCCACCTGGCATTCTTCCACTGCCCTTTTAAAGCACTATCTAAATGGTAGATCTTTTTATACATAAATCTTATTTGATAGCTTTAGAGCAAGTCCTTTAATCAGAGACTGATTTAATTGTGGTAAAAGGAGGAATGCGCCCACTCTGGAGTAAGAATATCCCTACTGAACTCCTTAAATCATAGGATAGTGTAGTTTTTATTCTGGAATTGTGCACTGGATTTTAGTTATCCATACCTGTCCTCTCCAACCTCTTTGTAAAACCTGGCTGCTTATAACCTAAGTCTCTTTTCTTGGGATAAGTTGAGTCAAGGCTAAGAATTTTAAGGAAATGTTTTATAGCGAGTTGACCAAAGTTGACTTTAGTGCTTGACAGGTCTGTGATTTCACTGGTGTGGAGAATCCCTGACAGACCTCATAGGTTGGTTTCTATAAGTTACTGTGGCCAAAGAATTCAACTGGCCAGTCTGCCAGTGAGCCTTTCTGAACTTAGCTAGGTAGTTCTTCAGAAAACAAACATCTCACCAGACCCCATATGGAGATGGCCAAACTAGCAATGTATAATTCAGTACATGTCTTAGGACAGAGGACATTATGGGATTATTATAATGTCCTGGCCAAGCAGAGCTGAATACCATATTGTTTGTTTGCTGAGCTCTCGATCATCCATCAAATTGAATAGTGACTACAATGAAGAGGTTATAGCATTCTTTGAAAGATGCAAAAAAGTAACATCACTGATTTCTCCAAAAAGCCTTCAGTAATGAGTATAGGACAACTCACACTATAGTCCTGAAAATGCTTGTGAAGAAAAACTGAAGTGGTTTAGTGGCTTAATCTGGAAAAAAGAAGACTAGATTGGACACTTTGAAGTGGACTTTATATGAATAGTACATTGAACAAATGGTTTATGAGGGTAGGTTGCTAAGAGTGATTAAATACTTGAACTAGACTATGAAGGAAAGTTTCAGAATTTCACAAAAGTTTTAGAATTTCATAAAATTTCATTTAAAAATTTCATAAGAATAATGTGTCTTTTTATGACCAACTCCCTGCTGACCAGTTTATAAGAATAGAATTATAGTTATGAGGCTGGAAAGTATCTAATTCTTAAGATGAGGAGGCTGAAGATCAGAGAAAATAAATGACTTGTCCAGGGTCACCAAGCTAGTAAGTGCCAGAGCCTGGATTTGAAGCCAGGCCTCCTGGCTCCCAGACCTAGTGTTCTTTCTACTGTACTACCTTGTCCAACCATCACCTTCTGTTATATAGACATGGTGGAATGAAATATTATCCTTGTAGGCTTGATTATCTTCTCTAGCTTGAATTATGTGGATTTTTTTTATGTGAATACTTTAGTTTGATGTTGGTTAGCTCTAGGTCTTAACTGTGTTATTTTTGTTTTGTAGGTCAGTTTGCTGAAAATGAAACCAATGAGGTTAATTTTAGAGAAATTCCATCACATGTGCTATCAAAAGTATGCATGTATTTTACCTACAAGGTTCGCTACACTAACAGCTCTACAGAGATTCCTGAATTTCCAATTGCACCTGAAATTGCACTGGAATTGCTGATGGCTGCGAACTTCCTAGATTGTTAAATAAAATAAATTATAATAAACTGCTAACTTTTTCAGTATTTAATACCTGTAGTTCAGTTAGTAACTTTTTTCATATAGCATGTTGTGTGTGGTGGGGGGTGATGGTTGAGAACTGTAAAGTTCATTGCAAAGCAGATACCTTCAGTCCTTTCTTTTGCATAGCAGTCAGAGTTGAAATTTGTCTTACAACTTAAATAAAATAGGGACATTTTCACTAAATGAGAAATAAAACAAATATGCCAATTAGTAGATGGCTATGCCTTATCCTTTAGATGTGGTTTTAAATATTGGAACAGTGATTCAGTAAGTAATGAAATTTAGGCAAATACTTACAGGCTTATACTGGCTAAGTATTTTTAGGGGTTTTGTTTTTTTGTTATTTTTGGACAGGTGGGGTTAACTTGAACCTACCATATCATAGCTGTCTAGCATTATTAGTTACACAACTATTTTGCATTGTCAACTTGTGTTTATAAATATGGCTTGGCCAAAACATTAATTTTTTAATAACTCTTGAATATATAAGATTTGATCTTACTTGTCTTTTGATAAATTGCAGCTGTGTTAGCATATCAGTGTATCTGCATATCTGTTTTTGTCATGCAACTTAAGTGGTACTTTTCTTTTAAACTATTATGGAAGATTGTTAGGTATAGCTTTTGCGGTAGTGAATTTTTAAGAACTTTAGCCAAACTTTCAATAAGTAACCACAATACTAGATAGCTTTGGCTATGAAAACTTAGGGATAGTCATACAATATCCTTTTTGAACAATCCAAAGTACTGTACTTAATCATCTAGCTAAGAAAGTTTCCTTTGCAATTTAACTTTTCACTTACTACATTAATAAATCATTATTTAAATGTATTAAAATAAGATCATGGCAAAGTTTGTCCACCCCCTCATTCCTCCACCCTTACCCCCAAAAAACCAAATTGAACAAAAAAAGCAATCAAAATCTTTTGGAGCTTAATATGTGGAATTCATGGAAAGAGCCTGGCATAAAGCGCCTTAATGGTTTGTGGGTTCAGTTTTATTGATGGTCAGATCATGTCTTCTTTGTATGTAGTGGCTATATAGAAAATTGCTGTTATTAAGAAACAAAGCCAATATATAACAGGGGTTATGACTATACAAATGTAATAAGGCTTTTACTTAGTGAAAATGAACATTACTTTAACCTTTTAGAATCATGAAGGACAAATAAAAACTTCAGTCAGGGTATCTCTTAGGTATAGAGTCAAGAACATGAAAGTTGAGTTTCAGCTTCCTACTTTTCAAATAGCAGAGAATTAGTTGTACAATTGTAAATTTAAATATCTGTTGACTAAATTCTTTTCATTCACTCCACAAATTACCAAGGAAGAAAAAATTCAGTAAACCTAATCACTTTGCTTTATTGAAAACAATTGTTACATCTATTTCAGTAATTCATTAAGATAAACTCTGGTTCATATACACAGTACTGAAGTATTTACTAGTGTTTGCTTATCTAGTGCAGGGATTTTTAATGCTAGATGGTGACAAAAATAACAATTATGTACAGATATGATGATCTTATAGGTCAAGATGGTAGCAGAAACTACATTTCTAATGGGCTCTGTCCAAGTAGGTTACCTTTTTAACTCATGGCTACATTGAACACATCATAAAATACTAAAATTGATGTCCACAGTTTAGTATGGCTAGAATTCACATAAGGAGAGATTATGTATTTCAAAAGTGGTATTGCATGATAAGTAAGAAAATATTTCCTAAAGCATATGAAATATTTTGTATTACATATGTAGTCTTGGCCTTACTTTCAAAAGCGTTAAATTCCTCAGTTCATGGTTTTTGTTTTCGTTTTCTTGTATACCCAGAATGTTTAGATTATCACTTATTTGACTTAATTTAAGAGATTTTAATAGTGTATATCATTCAAATCTATAATTGTTTCTGAAATTGCTATTAGCTTATTTTTGAAATTCCATTTTAATCCCGACTCTAGTCTTTTTTCTACATTGTAGCATTTGCAGCACATAGGATTCTATTATAAATAAAATCCTTTACAGCAATGTCTGCTTATGTTTCATTGTCCTGATAAATTATCTTAAGTATTTTAGTTTTGAATTTAGGTGTGTTGTGCAGAAATCAATAAATGAGTGTCACACAGGTGGCAGAATCTCTGAATACCACCACCAACTGCTGAAAAATATCATTTGTAAGCAGATCTATCTACTCAAAGGATAGAGAATAGAGTGCTGGCTTCCAAGCCAGGAAGACTTGGGTTTAAGACCCATCTTGCACACATTGCAGCTGTGTGACCTGGAACAAGTTACAGTCTTTCAGTGGCTTAGGCTACCCTCTAAAACTGTAATTTGGAAAAAAAGTGCCAGCCTTCCCTGGTAGGGGAGAATTTCCTTACCTGGAAGTTCTCTACCGACAAAAGAAGGTCCGTTCCCTATTCTTTAACCCCTAAACAGCTCGTGCTAGTGGATAGACTGATTCTGCTTAGAGTGTACATATTTTGTCCTGTTTAGCTTTAACTTTATGATCCAATAAAAAAAGTCATTACTTTTTTAAAAATTGGTTCTATTGACAGGAAGGTCAACTAATTCCAGAAATTTCTGTCCAAAAAGATGTAGAAAATGCTAGAAACTTAATGCAGTCTAAGTTAACAGGCACAAAGTGTTATTTATACCTAAACACTGTGATGCTGAGCTCAAATTGTCCATATCCAACTTTGAAGTTCGAATTGAAACTTTTTAATGCTTGATAATCATTTAGAGGGGTAGTTGATTATGAAATTTTATTTGACATGTATAAATCTAGTTTAATTTTAGGCCACACAACTTTGTAACAATAGCTAAATTAAAACTGATTTATAGAGAACCTAATGGTTTGTTAATTTGAACAAATAAAGATTTGAATCACTTGAGAGGTCAAATGGTGAAAAGAACACTGGAATGGAAATCTGAACACTAGCCTAAGATTTTTTTTAGGGACCATTCCACTGTGTGATGGTTACTTTGTAGTGCGGTTTGGTAATGCCCCTCCCCTACAACCTATGTACCCCATCCCTTTATTTCTTCAGTAAACAAGCCATTAGGTTCAATGTGTGTATATGTCATGTTATATGTGTGTAAATCAAAATGTTTTAGTAGTATAATTTCTTTTTATTTTGATCATGTGAAAGTGGCATGAAGTGGACCTCATTAGTGAAGTTTCATATAGTCAATACACCCCTCTTTCTGCATCTTCATAATTAGACGTTAAATTTTGAATGATCCTTACTAGATATATTAAAGTGTAAAATCCTTAGAACAATTTTGCTTACTGTTTTCCAATTTCAACTGTATCTGTAACAGTTAACTTCACCCTGTTATCATTAGTCACTGCATTGTAAAGGAATACTGTTTGCATATTGTGCCACACCATTATTTTTAATGTCTCTTCAGCTTTAAACTAATTTTCCCTTTTCAATTTAGCAGCTAATCTATACATTTGTAGCAAATTGGAGTGTTTCATTTCACCCTTTCCCCTCTAATTGAAAGCAAAAAGATAAAGTGTATTCTTCTAGATCCTCACTTTGACCTCCAACCACCAATTTCTCCCTCCCCATAATGCCACCCCCCCTTCTTAATTGGGAAATATTAAAATGTACCTAGAAATAGAACATCTAAATTATCCTACTATAATCAAGAGTTTTATGTATTTATCAAAAATAATGTTTATTGAGATTTTCTTTTGTAGGGATAAATAAGACACAAGTACATCTAAATTAGTTTTTCTTTCTCCTGAAAAGCTTCCTATTTGATGACAACCCATACTAATCTGTGAACTTGTGTTACACTTGACTTAAACATTTTGTATGCTGAAGACCTTTCTATGGCAGAGTGTTGATTCTAAGTTATGATTTATAATTATTTAGAGAAGCTTGTATGAATGGTCTGGTTAAGATAGACAGCCAAGAGAAAATTCAAATGCAGGTAACTTTTTATTCAATAAAGATCTTTTAAAACCATACAGTTTTAATCAGTCTACTTGTACATCTTGGAATAAATGTAGATTAAGTTTGACAAATATTGAGCCCCCAAAGTATGCAAGACACCATTTTAAATACAAGGGTCCTTAAGGAACATAGTGTTAAGTGTACACTAACATATAACTGCCAAACAAGATGTAGCATGTGATAGATGTCAGAAGAGATCTACAGAATTAGTTGCCTCTAAGTTAATTAGCAATTTAGATTTTTTTAAAGGCCAAGACTATTTGTATTAGCAAGATTTTAATTTTGATAGATTATAAACCTCAGTCGTGTGACCCTGGGCAAATCACTTAACTTCTATTTGCTTTAATCCAATGAAGAAGGAAATAGCAAACCATTCCAGTATCTTTGCCAAGGAAGCATCCCATGGTCCATGGGATCACAAAGAATTGGATGCTACTGAATGACTGAACAACAACAGCATAAAATGCTGCTTGATTTAATATTTGACAGATATTTTAAATTTAACTTGAAAAGCTGGAAGAAATCTACATTTTTTTTCCTATTAATGTCATCTACGTTGAGTAATTTTAAGCATTAAGAAAATGAAAATTTTGCAATAATTTTCGTAGAACAGCCTGTTGAAAATATTTTGAGGATTTATTCTGTTATAGCAGTCTTTTAAAGTAAATCATTGTTTTCCACATTTTCTTGCTGACAAACTGTCAGAGAAAAATTACCCAAGATTGTCAAATTGAAGTAATGGGGAGCAAATGTATGAGGTTGGGAATATAAAGATTTTTGCTTGCTTTCTGTTTTAGTCTGTAATTTCATTGGTATAAAGAATTCCTGGTGAGGAAACTTAACTAATGCAGATCACAACATATATTTAATAATGCAAAAAACTTTTTTTTGGTAGGGAGAACTTTTAATTTTTCTGTTCCAAATTCTCTCCCTTAAACCTTTCCCCTTTCCGATGACCTATTTCCATATTAACCCATGTTATCTCCACCCCCCCCCCCAAAAAAGTGAAAAAAATGTGCTTCAATCTGTACTTAGAGTGTATCAGCTCTCTTTAGAGGTGGATAGCATTTTTCATCATGAGTCCTTTTGAATTGTTGATCAAACTGTTGATCAAAGGGGGATGGTTTGAGGTTTTAAATTTTTCTTTTGATAATGTTTTATTTTTTCCCAATTGCATGCAAAAAAACCCCAGTTTTTAACATTTAAAAGAAATAAGCTCCAAATTGTCTCCCTCCCTAGATCATAATTTCTCAACCTTAAAGAGTTTTATTTGCCTTGTACACTGAGAGGATACATGATATTTGCCCAGGGTCACACAGCCCCATCTGTGTCAGATATAACATTTGCTTGACCGAGGCTTTAAAAAACAAACCAAAACACCAGAACTGATACTTTCAAATAGGAATCACCAAATTTTCCAGATAACCCTTTGAAATCAAGTATTTATTCAGAATATGCCAGGTGCCAACACAATGCTAAGCACTTAATATAAAAATATGAATAAAACTCCATCTGCTATCCGTCTTTGCAACTCCTCTTTGGGAATTCCCTTTAGTTATTGGCACATCTTCAATAGTGGGAAGGCTATTATCCCTTTCCCCCCCTAACTAGATACTAAGATAATCAATGATTTAGAAATATTTGATTAGTTCTGAATTTGTTAAATTTAATTATGAAATCGCTTAAATTAAATTTTTAGAAGACCAACATAACAGCTTATTGTTCCTTGTATTAATTTTGTACATTGAATCCTGTTTGGTATGTGTAGTTTCATTTTATATAGTCATGATCTATGTGTATACCTATATGATTCTATTTTCATTTGTTATTGTGATTCCATATAGCTTTACTGTTTTTATAACATAACATTTCATTTATATTGATGAAACAGTTTGTAGAGCCATACCTAATTATGGAGCATTTACCTTTCTGACAACATTTTTTTTCAGAGGTATTTGATAGTGATAGGATTTTTTTTGGCAACAAATAATTGCTCTAATAACTTCTACACAGAAGCTTTAAAAAATCTACAACTCAGTAACCATGCCAAAATTCTTGTGCTGCAAGAGGATCTGTAAAATGTAGCGATTCAAACATTTCACATGAGCCTGTCAAGTTTTAGTAGTCATATTAAAAGTAAATTCAGGTCTTAGAAGCTTTCTAGGGCCTTCTTTCCTATCCATAATGATCTTAAAGTTTTGGTATGGAGCTAATGAGTATTAGCTGTAGATCAAATTCATGCTATCCAATTGTACCTCCATGGCAACAAGGTTATGTTTTCATTCTTCCCTAATTGACCCCCTATTCTCACTCCCCATGAAAACTTTTCAAAACCTTCTCCCTTCTCAAGGCTCTTTTTCCTTCCCTTGCCTCCTGACCTGCTTCCCCTCTACCTCCAGCAGAGAATCTTTCTTCTTACTGAGAAAATTGAGTCCATTGGACCTAATCTCTTTTCTTGCACTCCATCTCAAAACTCCTTGACATAATCCCCCATTGCCCAGTCCTTCTCCCCCACCCCCCAGTCTTTGACAATAAGCTGGCCTTCTTACCAAGTACAACTGCTCTGTATGTATCCTTACTGTCCTCTCCCATGTTTGCAGTTTGTAACCTCAACCATCTTCTCTCTAGCCTTCATCCTCTATTTATTCCTTTCTTACTGACTTTAAAAAACCAAAACGAACCTTTACTATTGCCTCAAGCTATCACCATATGTTTCTTATATGTGTGTGTATGTAATTTCCCAATTACATTTTAAAATTTAACATTCATTTTTTAGAAATTTTGAGTTCCAAATTCTCTCCCTTGAGAAGACAAGCAACATATTGATTATACATGTGACATGATGCAAAACATTTCTTATGTTAACCATGTTGCAAAAGAAAACACACACACACACACACACAGGACTTTGGTGGCAAGACTTTCTTTATTAAAGTGATGATTTCTGAGCACTAAGTGCACTAAAAGCCAGGATGGCTCATCAAGAACAAGCCATGACAAATTAACCTCGTTTTCTTCTTTGACAAGGTAACTAGATTGGCAAGTCAGAATTTGTGAAGGAACATATATTAAAATTTTGTAGACATACTATTCCTAGATTTCAGCAAAGCACTTGACAAAGTAGCTTATGCAATTATTCTGGTAGAGAAGATGGAGAGATGAGGGCTGGAGGATGGTGCGGTTCAGAACAGGTTGAATGATTAAAACCACAGAATAGTTAGTCATTAATAAGTCAATATCAACTTGAAGGGAAGTTAATAGTGAAATACTCTGGAAATCAGTCCTTGGTTCAGGATTATTTAACATTGTTATCAATTACTTGTATGAAGCCATAGAAGTCATACTTATTAAATCTGTCAATGATACCAAGCTAGTAGGGATGTCACATGTTAGATGATAGGGTCAAGTTCCCAAAATGTAGCAACAGCCTAGAACAGTTTGGACTCAATAAGATGAAGTTTAACAGTGCTGAATGCAAATTCCACACCGGAGTCCAATAAATCAACTGCAAAATTATAAGATAGGGGAGTTTCTGTGGGAAGAATGTGAGGGTCTTAAGTGGACTGAAAGCTCAAAGTGAGTCAGTGCTAAAATGGCAGCCAAAGGTTACATTAGTGTACAGAACAAGGGAAGTGAGAGTCCTGTTATACTCTGCCCTGTTCAGATTACATCTAGAATATCATTTTCATTTCTGGATACCACATTGCATGTAACACCCTTATTTCCCTGTCCCCTTCCCCTGTTGTCACCCCCTGAATCAACCACCATGAAAGGGGAAGAGAACTGTGGGTGGAAATGAAGAACAATGATAAAGAATATCTAATATCAAATATGAGAGTCATCAGACTAGCCATAACTTTGGTGAAAATGAGAGGGGACACTGAGAGACAGTATCATCAATCAGCAAAGATTGGCTATTAGCAAGGTTACCTCTCTCTTTGGCCAAAGGTCAGACCCAGGGGCAAGCAGTGAATACAGCCTGGGCTAAACTAAGAACAGAGGTAGAGGTGGAAAAAGAATTACCCTGAGAGGAGGTCATTAGCCATGGATCCAGATTCCACATTGCAGCTAGGTGGTGCAGTGGATAGAGCACCAGTGCAGTGCAGGAGTCAGGAAGACCTGAGTTCAAATCTCACCTCAGAGACTTGATACTCACTAGCTGTGTAACCTTGGGCAAGTCACTTAACCCCAATTGCCTCATCCTGGGTCATCTCCACTCGCCCCAAGGAATATCTGGTCACTGGATTCAGATGGCTCTGGAGAAGTGAGGCTGGTGACTTGCACAGCCCTCCCTCAGTCAAAACAAAGTCAAGTGCAAGTCATGTCATCATTTCTCTGATGGCATGATCTTCTTGGGCAATGAAACACGAACACACACACACACACACACACACACACACGCACGCACACACACACACGATGCCTATGACAAAGAGCCCAAGACTCAAAAGAAAGACTGACAGATTTTGAGTCTCTGAGCCATCTCCACTAACTAAATAATGACCTTTAGGGAACTTCTGATATATTTGTGAAACTCTCAATGTTAATGCTTGCTGGTTTCCTGTAGAAGTAGCAGAGGAAAGGGACTGAGCTCTTGGGTTTTGGCTTGCCCATAAACAACCTGGCTTTTTGATTTCCTTGTCTGGAAATGATGTGTGGGCTCCCAGATCACATTAGTTGCTTTAGTGTATTTGATTTTATTCTTTTCTTATTATTGTTTCCATTAAAGAACTGTATACAGCTATTCCATGCTTTCGTGAGTAAACTCTCCATTAAAAGAGATGGGATAATTTTTTCCCGCTATTATCTTAGCCAAACATCTGAATGGGGAATATGCACACTAACCTCTTAATCTAACAAGATGAATATTGACATCCACAAAAGGGCAAAGCCAGGGGAGGGAGAGATAGCCAGTTTTTTGAGAACTAGAGTGGAATTGGCATTATCCCCAGAAATTTCTCTAGCTTTGGGCTCACTAGCATATGACTGCTGGGAATGATCTTTCCATAAGCACCACTAGTTGGTCAGTAACACACTCTGGTGGTTAAATGAGGAAAGGCCCTGAAATGCTAGAGCAGGTCCAGAACAGGGTAATCAGGACAGTCCAGGAGGCTGGATGCCATCAAAGAAATGGTTGAAAGAATTAGAGCTACTCTAATCTGGAGAAGAGAAGGGCTGGAGGAGACATAGTAGCAATGCTCAACCATTTGAAGGGCTATTTTGTAGAAGGATCAGATTTATTGTGCTTAATTTCCCTGACAAGACAGAACTAGAAGCAATGGGAAACTGAAAAGAAGCAGATTTAGGCTTGATGTTAGGACAAAAATCACAAGAGTTCAAAGTGATCCCAAAGTAGGATGGGTTATTTTAGAAGATAGTGGGCTCCCCCTTGTTTGAAGCCTTTAAGTGCAGGCTGAAGAACCAGTTTTTAGGGCTGTTATGAAAGGGATTCCTTGCTAGACACAGGTAATGCTAGATTTGGCCTCAGAGGTCCCATCCAATTCTTAGGGTCTAATACCATAGAGGTGCAAACCAAAACATTCCAAGAGTTCTGAGGGATTTTAAAAGATCATTAGCCTTGGGGAAGGCTCTACAAAGGTGGCATTTGAACTTCCAATTTCAAGAATACATGGAATTTCAAAGGTAAAGAGAGGGGGAGAAGATATTCCCAATATAGAGAATAGCATGAGGAACAGCATGGACTACACATGGTCAGGAGTCAGAAAAGAGTTCCATTTAACCAAAACAGAGTATGGTGGGGAGTATAGGAGATAAGGTTGGAAAAGTGGGTGGTCCCAGATGGTACAAAACCTTTATTTAATAATAGGTAAAAAGGGGTCTTAACTTGACAGAAGAATCAATAGAAATGACTGAAGATCCCTGAGCAGAAGAGTAAGGTCATAATATCTACATATAAAGCAGTCTGGCATCAGTATAAATGATGTTTTGGAGAGAAGAGAGTAAAGACAGAAAAATCTATTAGGAAGTTATTGCAATAGCCCAAGTAGGTGGTAAAATGAGGGCTTATATTAAGGAGGGGATTGTGAAAATAGAGAGGGAAGAATGGATGTAAAAGACAGGGGAAGTCCAGAATGGACAGGATTTGCTAAGTGACTGGATGTATGGTACAAGGGAGAAGAGTAAAAACAAACAGACCATTGTGTGACTCTTAGTACCCTCAAACCACTTTTCTCTTACTTTATCACCGTCATTGCAAAAAAAAAAATGTTTTAATGGTAACACATAGGAATAACTGTTTCTCAGTTGTTTCATATCTGCTTCCTCTGGCATACAAAATGTATCAGTTTGTTATTTGACAGTTTATTAAGCACTTACTTTGTACCAGGTACTATGTATGCTAAGCATACAAAAATAGGGCAAAAACAATCACTGACCCCTAGGTGTTCACATTGTAACAGGAAGACTAAATGAAAAATATTGTACACAAAACATACTGTATATAAAGTATAAATGTAAGGTAATCTCATAGAGAAGGGACTAGCCTTAGGGACTGAGACAAAAGGCAGTAAAAGCTTCTTGCAGAAGATGGGATTTCAGCTGAGTCTTGAAGAAAGCCAGAGAAACCAGGAGGTGGAAAAGAGCATTCTAGACATTGTTGATATTTAGCGAAAAGGAATGGAGCAGGGGGATAGTCTTACACAAGGAACAACAAAAAGATCTGTGCTGCTGGGTTGTAGAACACATGGTGGGGAGAAAAGTATGAGAAAAAGTATGTTAAAAAAAAAGGAAAAAAAAGAAAAGCATGTAAAGGTGGAAAGGGGTCAGTTTGTGAAGTCAAACAAAAGATTTTATATTTGATCCTGAAGTAATTGGGAGTAATAGGGAATGGGAGGAGATGTGGTCAGACTTGTACTTTAAGAAGATCACTTTGGTAGCTGAATGGAGGATGGATTGGAGCAAGAAGAGATTTGAATAAAGGCGACCTATCAGAGGAATATGGTAATAGTCCAGGAGTGAGGTGATGAGGGCCTATACCAGGGTGTGGCAGTGTGAGTAGAAAGAAGGGGAGCTATACAACAGATGTTAAGAAGGCAGAAATGATAATACTGGGCAAGAGATTGAATATGTGGGGTGAGTGCAAATATGGAGTTGAAGATAATGCCAAGGTTACAAGCCTGGGTGATAGAGAGGATGGTGTTAGTTTTTTAAAAAACAATCTATATAATGTATTTATTTGTTTATTTTTAGTTGTCAACATTTATTTCCATAAGATTTTGAGTTTTAAATTTTCTTCCCCTCTCTCTCTTTCCACTATCCTCAATCTGATATATGCTCTCCATATACATTCATATTATATTTTCACACTAGTCATGATGTAAATAAGAATTAGAACTAATAAAAGGAACTACAATAAATAAGAAACAAAACAATAAAAGAAAAAGAGAGCAAATAATATGCTTGTCTGCATTCAGAATCCAAACTTCTTTTTCTAGATGTGGATAGCATTTTCCATTGCGAGTCTTTTAGAGTTGGCTTAGATCCCTGCATTGCTGAGAAGAACTAAGTCTATCAAAGTTAGTCATTGCATAATGTGGCTGTTACTGTGTACAGTGTTCTCCTGCTTCTTCTCATTTCACTCAACATCAGTTCATATAAGTCTTTCCAGGTCTTTCTGAAGTGTGACTACTCATCATTACTGCACAGTAGTATTCTATTACATTTACATACCACAACTTGTTCAGCCATTTGCCAATTGATGGGCATCTCCTCAATTTCCAATTCTTTGTCACCACAAAAAGAACTACTATAGATATTTTTGTACGTGTGGTTCTTTTTCCCTTTTTTATGATATCTTTGTGATACAGACCTAGAAATGGTATTTCTGAGTCAAAATTTATGTACAGTTTTATAGTCCTTTGGGTGTAGTTCCAAATTGCTCTCTGGAATGGCTGGATTAGTTCACAGCTCCAGGATGGTGTTAGCTTAAGCAGTCATTGAGAAGTTCAGAAAATGGGAGTACTGGAGTGAAAGATAATATGTTCTGTTTTGGCCATGCTGATCTTGAGAAGTCTATAGTACATTTACTTTAAAGTATCCAGGAGGGAGTTTGTTATATGAGACTGGAGGTCAGGACAGAGATTAGGGTCAGATATATAGATCTGAGAATCACAGAAATGATACCTGAACTTATGGCAGCCAATGAGATCATCAAGTAAAATATTATAGACGGAGAAGAAAAGAGGTCCCAGGATGGAGCCCTGGGTGACACCTATCATTACTAGATGTGACTTGGGAAAAGATCTAACAAAGGAGACTGAGCAGTGGTCAGAGAAGTAGAAGGAGAATGAGGAGTGAACGGTATCACCAAAGCCTAAAGAGCAGACCATGTCTAGGAAAACAGGGTAACTGGTAGGATCAAAGGCTATAGAGAAGTCAAGACAGATGAGGATTAAGAAAAGGCTATTCAATTTGGCAGTTAAGGAATCACTGGTAACTAAAGAAAGTCATTTCAGCTGAATATGATAAAGTTGGAAAATAGACTGAAAAGGTTTGGAATCACAAAGTTATCACCCAGAAAAACAGAAAAAGAGTTGGGCTGATGATGAATAAAAGTACAGGTTAACAGATAAAAAGCATTAGTACTCATGTAATGTTACGAGGTCTGGGCAAAGGCCTGCAATGTATAGGATAGGGATCTCTTAAGGGATTCTGAGAAGACATTGACAAGAATTGCATGTAATGAGAAAGTATGGATACATTGCCATCCACTCCAATGGAGGAAGGATGACCAACAAAGACACTGGAGATTGTAGAAGTATCTGTTTTATAGATGACCATAGCCAAGGATTTCATCACTTCATGGTCAATCTTCTAGTGTTTGACTACTCAAGACTTTGGTGATGTAGTTTGCCTTTCCAGTTTGGTAGGGCTTGCCTGACAGGCTGAGGCCTGTGTTCTGATGATAGAGCCTTCATGTTTCTCTCTCCACAATAGGGCAATACGATAAGACTGTTGTGAAAAATGCTGGTGCTTAAGATACCCATTATGTAGGCAATAAAGATGTATCAGACAAATTGATGAGGTCCACGCAGGAAGACAGAGAATCATGGAAGACTTCATGGAGGAGGTAGAATATGAGTTGGATTTTTAAAAGAGGGTAGAAACTCGGAGTAAGAAAGGATATCCAAGGTCTAGGAAATGGTGTGAGCAAAGACTTAGAAGAAGGATTAATGATGCTAATGATTCACATTTATATAGCACATTTATATAAACTCTGAAGTTTACAAAATGTTTTCCTTGAAAAAAGCTTTGCTTTGTACTATCTGTTAGACAAAAATAAAAACACATTGATCCTACACAGAAGGTAACTGAGGCTCCAAGGTTAAGTGACTTGCTTAGGATCATTCAGCTAATCAATGTCTGCATACAAGTACTAGTTAAGTGCCAACTGTGTGCACAGCACTATGCTAAGTACTTGGAAGATAGTTCAGACAAGACCTAAAGATACCTAAATGACCTAAACAGCTATAATAGACACTATTATACAATAATAATGAACTTTCCAAAGCTAACAAAAATATTTTAGTTGTTAGCTCTGATTGTATTTTCTCAGTTCTGTTTGACCTCCCTGTGGCTTTTGATACATCTGAACACCACCTCTGCCTATACATTCTCCTTTACCTTAGCTTTCATAACACTGTTCTCCCCTGGTTTTCTCCCTACCTGTTGGACTGTTCTTTTCCAGCCCAGCCTCCTTTGCTGGATCATCATCCACATTCTTCCTTCTTCACATAAGCCTTCCTCAGGATTCTTATGTTTCCTCTTGACATTCACACTATCTTTGGTGATCTCATCATCTACTCCTATGGGTTCAAATATCATCCCTATGCAGCTAACTCCCAAATCTATATCCAGCCCTAACCATTCCCCTCAACTCCCATCCTACATCACCAAACTGACTATCGGACATCTCCAACAAGATATCCAATCAGCATCTCAGATTCAACAAGTCCAAAATTAAATGAATTAACTTTCTCCCTAAAACTACAACTCCTCCAAACTTTTTTATTGGAGTTGAGAATTCTTGGCCTTGATGTCATCATTGGCTCTTCTTCACTCTACCTTCCATCTGATCACTTGCCAAATCTTATGAACTCTATATCCATAGACATCTCTCACACTCATCCTCTTTTCTTGACATGGCCACCTTTCTTGTTCAGATCCTCATCATCTCCTGCCCAGACTAATGCAATAGTTTCCTAATATGTTTCTCCTTTCCATTCTCTCTTCTCTACAATCAATACTCCACAAAATGGTCAAAATCATCCCTAAGGCATAGGTCTGACTGTCATTTTACTGCTCAAAAACTTTTAGTGACTCCCTATTTCGTCTGTGATAAAATGCCAAAACCTTAACCTGGCATTTAAGTTATTCTCCAACATGGCTCTCTGACTATTCATCATCTCCTAGATGTCACATAAACATCTCTAATTCAATACGCCCATGATAGAACTAGTTATCGTGTCCTAGTAAACCTGCCCATTCCCCAAACTTTCCTAATTCTATTGCAGACTCCTAAGACAAACAGATATTTGAGACCTTGGTTTTTATTACTATATCTTTCTTGGATTTTGTCTTCTGGATGTCTCTACTTCTATTTTTTTTTCCTATGCTATAACTATTGTCTGTAGCAATACCAGTGGTCTCTAAACTTTTTAATCATACAACCCTATTAAGAAAAAGTTTGTGTATGCATCCCCCCATATAGGGATATTTATTTATAAATTATATATATTCTACTGAAATAACATATTACATGCATTATAAAGCTTATACAAAATGGAAATTAAAATGAGATGAAATAAAATGAAATATTTTAAAATTCTTTTATTCACATGACAAATATATTTTGTTCCCACTAACAAATATCATTGTTACTAACAATTATTGACAATCTTTAATGTTAAGAGTGATGAGGGTTGGAATGGGGAGGGGGTGAGACCCTCACAAAGATCGGAATACCAGGGGCAAGTCACCTGGAATGAATTCGTGGACTCAAGTATTCTTGAGGTCAAGGTAAAGATTCACTACTCTTTTTAGCAGGCAAGAGTTCTTTGGGAACCTGCAACCCTAGAGTGGTACAGGTAAAGTTTATATAGGATATTCTATAATATCACTTGTGCCAAAAATGCTAACTAGGTGTTTTGGGGTGGGATTAGGGAGTGGTTGAGGAGTGGTTAGTTCTTAAAGAAACATGCACTTTTGATATCTGCTTCAAAGGTATTTTACCTAGAGTTCATCAGGAAATAACTCAAGGTGGGGCTACCTGGAGGTGTGGTTTTAGTTCTGAAACAACACTAAATCAGCCAACGATCAGAGCTGACCAGGGAAAATCAAACTTCTCTCATCAATGTCTTGTTAGATAAGATAAATGTAAGGGAATATATACATGTCTATGTCTAGGTATACATATGTCTAAGTCTAGGATACATATGATTGGTCAGTGAGTAGTAAATGTCGTTATGACACAGTGCACAGCCAATTCAGTCTGTACGTAGCTGGTTCAGAGTAATAGTTCTATATGTGCAGGTGGCTGCTGTATCAGGAAAGGAGATAACAGTTTTTGGTGGGACAGCCTGTGTCCTTGGGCTGGGGAGAAACTGCCTGTGATAGTATTTTGAGGTTAGGGAGAAATGTGATTTTTAAAGAGAAATGTGATTTTAGAATTGGGGCCCAAGCACATGAACCCAAGCACCCCACCAAGAGCAATGTAATTGAATATGCTTCATTGTTTTCTTTGTGTATGTCCTTGGTGACAATCTTGTGAATAATAATCCAAGGTTGCAAACCTGGATGATTGGAAGGATGATGATCTCCTTGGCAAAAACAGGGAAATTTGGATGAATGGTAAGTGTCTGGAGGCAGAGAAGGCAACATACAGTTAATCCTCAACTTTCTCCCGGGTAATGGGCGCAAAAGTTAAAAAAAATGTGAATGTTGATATACTGAATGTGTGGGACACAGGGGGTTTGGTTCCCTCAACCACCAAAAACTATAATCTTTTGCTAGAGATTGCTAAAAACACATTTTTCTGCATACAGTTCTTTATATCTAAACGTTAATTCTGATAACATGCACTTTCCCTAACACAATAAGCATGAAAAAACCTATAAAGTGCAAGGGAGAAGATCGGAGTGGCAACACTGGATGGAATTGGGAGGTCAGAAAAACCGCCAAGGAGAAAAAGAGAAAGGGCCTGCCATCTCGAAATTCCCTTTCAGCTCCATGGTTGAACTGCTCTGGGATGAAAAGTCCATGACTTTCGGTGAATCCCTGCCCCCACGTCTGAGCTTGAACTCCGGCTGAGGGGCAGGGGCAGTGGGGGAGGTGGGAGCTAGCCCAGCTGAGAGGAGAGGGTGGCGATGACCATCATCTCATTAACTCCCACACTTAGCCGCCTTTTCAGTCCCCCCGTGGGGCACTAGAGAGGTTACTTGAGCGCTTTCTGAAGTGGATTCGCTTACACTTTTACGAAAACTTTCCTTCTTTTTGCAGATGTAAGGAATAGTCCATTCGCCAACGCCAAACTCGCAGCCTCACAAAGTATCTAAACCCTTTGTTTTCTCACTAAGCAATGTTACTGACTTCGCAGGTTCGGGCTTAGAACACAAAGGACTCACTAGGCTTTGGGGGCGTAATTGCAGCACCAAGTTAAGTTGTGAAGGCAAACCATGAAAACATGCAATGACCACGACCTGGACAGTGGCTAGCGGATGGCATCAAGCCTTTCGTTTTTTCCCTATTGCGCACAGCCCCACATGTTCCAGGTTACCAGTCCAAAAGTGAAAATGAGGTTACTAATAAAGATCACAAAATGCGTGAAGCCTGAAAGTTAAACACTTGATACAAATTGCAACCTATTTTTGCTTGTTTATTCTGCGCAACTTACTTTGACTCCCCCTTCCCCAACAAGAGAAGGGGGAGTGGTTAGGGGTAGAGAGCTCACTGATTGGTTACTGCTTTGGAGGGCAGAGCCGACCCTCTGAGAAGTGCCTGCCACAGACACTGTGGGTGTGCCCAGTTATGTTAAAACTGCCCTATGGGGCTGCCCATTATAGGAAGCAGAGAGTGCAGTGTTTTCTTATTTCTGTCATGGCCAAATTTTTATTTCTATCTTGGCCAAAATACTGCTTTCAATGCTCAAAATGCAGGCTGGTCTCCCTTCTGGAAGAGAAAGAAAAGGGACTTAAAGAACATCTTTTCACTCTCCTGGATTATTATGGAGAATGAAATGTTCCTTTAAACGATTTAAAGAACGGCATCCAATAGGGAAAGAGAGATGAAAAGACGGTGGAGTGCTGACCTGTGTCAGGCTCACACAAAGGAGAAAATGAAGAAGGACAACAAAACTCTTGGAAATGAGACAAATGTGAGGCTCCTTCTGAAGAGGGAGTTTAGTGCTCTGAAAAGGAAGCAGGTGCTTGTCCTACAAGGAATGGTGATATCGATCTCTAGATGCTGTCAGGTGGGAGATCTTGCAAGCGAGAGAAAGGTTAGCGGAAGAAAGATGGGTAGTGCTGATTGGTGACTCTCTTTTGAAGCGACTATTTGTTGTCCTGTTAACAAGAATGGAGAGCTCTGCCGTCTTCTGGTGACTGGTATCCACGTCATGGAGGAAAACCCTGGAACACTTGTGAAACCAAGTGACTAATACCAATACCCACTTCTGGTGATTCACGTAGCCAAACATAGAGCAAAGGGTAGTGACTAGCTGGTTAACAAGTTGGTAGGGCCGCTAGCTGTTCAGTAGAAACAGTGCCAGGCCTGAAGTCAGGAAGACTCCTCTTCTTGAGTTCAAATTTGGCCTCAGACACTTACTAGCTGTGTGACCCTGGGTAAATCACTTAACTTGGTTTGCCACAGTTTCCTCATCTGTAAAAAGAACTGGTGGAAAAGGCAAATAACTCTAGTATCTTTGCCAAGAAAACCCCAAATGGGATCATGAAGATTTGGAAACAACTGAACAATGTGTGAATGGGATTTAGATTTCTGGATTGCTTAAAATTGTAATGACAGGCTCCTGGCCAGGAACAGAGTTTATCTAGTAACGACTAGAGAAGATATTGCCTGGAATCTTGCAAAACTACTCAAAGGGTATTTAAACTGAAAAGGAAGAGGAAGGAGAAAAACTGGCTTCATATTTTCTACCAAGTTAGTTACCATAGGGCAGTGGTCTCAAAAGTGGTAGAACAGGTGTTCTAGCTCCATAGGCACCATGGCATGACCCCAAAGGAGCTGTGACATGACCCTCAAGGCTGTGTGATCAACCAGTGGAATGGTGGTTAGCCTTCTCTCCAACACAATCACAACTACCTTTCAGTTATTATTATCCATAATTCCCCCACTCCTTCCTCCTTTTCTTATGAAAACTCCCCACCTTCCTAATTATAGAATCTTGAAACAGAAGCTAGGAAAAAACCCAGATGCCCAGAATTCTGATATACTATACTGGAAAGAATTTGATCTTGAAACTTTACATCACTGTTTGCTCTCTTTTTGTGTCTTCTACGGATTAGAGTGAGTAATGTAACAGCAACCAAATCAGAGGCTCACAGCCACTAACAGTATGAATTCCTCATTTCACTGGTCTTTTCTGGATATTCCCTAAAAAGCTCTTCATTACTAAAGCTCTCAACCATACTCATAATTGCTCTCAGGTCACTTCCTCTTCTTTCAAGCCAAACCCCAAACTTATTGCTTTGACTTCCAATCTTTTCACTCATCACCTACACTGATTTTCTAGCTCCCTAATCTAGTGCAAACACACTCTCCCTGCAACTGCTGACTTTCCTGGCAGCTCTCAGGTCTCCCAAATCACCAAAACATATACCAGCCCAGACACTACTTCTTTATTCTCCTATGGAACAGCAAGAACCTATATATACTGAGCAGCTCCCAACATATCTGCTTAGAGTCCCTTATTTTTATAGGTTTTTATGCTCTTAAGAAGTAGTGGCAGGAATAGAGGGGAAGGAGAATGAACAAGCATTCATTAAGTACCTACTATGTGCCAGATCCTGCGCCAAGCACTTTACAAATAATATCTCATTTGATTCATACAGGCACCATGGGAGGTAGGTATTAATATGATCCCTCCTTAAAATTAGGGAAACTGAGACAGACAGTAGTTATGTGACTTGACCAGGGTCACACAGCTTAGTCTCCAAGGCCAGATTTGAATTCCCATCTTCCTGACTCCAGGTTCCATACTCTTTCTGCTGTGCCACCTACTTGAAATAGAAAGGGACAGATTTTGTTTGTTTTTATATAGTAGAAACTGTTATCATATATAGAACAGGGCTAGCTGAATGTAGCTGAAATAATTCCAGTTTGTTTTGGCAACATTAGATGCAGGCCTTCTTCCTTCCATCAGGCTAGCTCAGTGTGCTGACCTTGGTGACAAAGATGTCATATGCTTCTTTAGAGCCTGCTCAGTCTGATATTTGTTGGCCTTGATATCCTCAGTGAATACCAGGATGTTGTTCTCAGTTTTCTTTATAGAAACTCAATGGTCAAGGAAAAATTGATCATGATAATGGCTTCATAATCAAGAATGTTCTTTGTAGGAATGCTTTCAGCTTCCTTTGAAGTTGAATTGTCTTAGGTCATCAGAACATAGGGGACATTTGGATTTTCACCCCTTTGTGGTACACCCTTGACTATTGATTTCTTGGCCTTCATGCCTTTTGACTTAATGTCATCTTGGAGAGACAATTCCCTTTTGTGCTTTTGGTACCATCAGGAACAGTTTTGATCAACTTAACAGATTTGAAATTAACAGGACATGGGAATTGACTGGGTAAGAAATGAGTGAGAGGAGAGAATCAAAGATATCTTTTAGGTTACAAACTTGGAAGACAGATAAAAATAGTGAAGGCAGAACAGGGGAAAGATAATGAATCATAATAGCAGGTAATGGAAGTGTCTTGGAGAGGCACTGGAACATGTGGAGACCCTCATAACTGGTTCTGATCTTGTAACCATGGTGATTAGGAGACACCTTTGTGATTAGCTGAGTAGCTGAAATACAATTGGTCTTTAAAAGGACCTGAGTTGGTCTCATCCATTCTTCTCTGGCATTCTGTCATATTGTTTAACCTTTATGGTTCTCTTTGAGTCTTTTGTTCCCAGCATTTGGTGAGAGATAATGTTATAAGAGGAGAGGCTTTGCGCTTTTTCCATCTGAACCAATGTGCCTCTGTGAATATAGGTCTAGATTTTTTTCCTACTTGGCATTTGTCATTTTCTGTCTCAGGTAAAAGAACAGAGATATCCCACATTCAGGTTTTGCAGCAAGCTCAGAACTGATGCCCCAAGGAGCAAGGAGTGACCTTTTAGACCCAGCCAAGCAGTAAATGAGATGAGGACTCATTCAATAGTTATAATGCAACTGGACACAAATTTGGTGAGAACAATGTTATGAAGGGACTAAGCTAAGTTTGAGCCTACTCTCCTCAGAGAATGAAGTAGATAGGGGAGAGTGTGCCTCTAAGGTGTTCGGGGAAATTGTTTCTAATTTCATTGTTATTATACTTTCAAAGTAATTCTTCATTTAGTCATTTCAGTCATGTCCAATTCTTCATGACCCCATTTGGGTTTTCTTGGCAAAGATACTGGAATGGTTTGCTACTTCCCGCTCCAACCCGTTGTACAGCTGAGGAACTGAGGCAAATGGATTTAGTAATTTGCCCAGGGTCACACAACTAGTAAGTGTCTGAGGCTAGATTTTAACTCAGGAAGAGAAATCTTCCATAATCTGGTCTCCCCGTCTACTCAGCTGCCCCAAAAAGTAAATATCCCTTTGTAAAACCTAATTGATATTAAATGATACTAGATGCCTGTTATCAGCACTTAACAGTGGGGGAACCATAGATGATGAGGACTGAGTCAATAGTAATAGAGAAGTGACACCTTGGGATTCTCAGAGTACTTCTTCGATTCCTGAGTAACAAAATGTAGCCAGCCTCACTCCAGAATGAGTCATTACATACTCGCTAGAAGTCTTCTTCATGAAGCAACTGGATGGTACAGTGGAGAGAAAGAGCTGGGTCTGGAGTCAGGAAGACCTGAATTCAAACAGAACCGCAGATACTAACTGTGTGATCCTGGGCAAGTCATTAAATGTCCGCTTGCCACAGTTTCATCAACTGTAATATGGAGATAATAGTAGCACTCACCTCACAGGATTGTTGTGAAGATCAAATGAAATAATATTGGAAAGTGGTTTGCACAGTGCCTGGCACGTAGGAGGTGCTATATAAATGCTTATTCCCCTCCCTTCCTTTTGGAGGTGGTAATAAAAACCATGGATGTAAATGAGAATGGCAAAGATCACAGGCTCAAAGACTTGAGTGAAGAAAAAAGATGGGAGGGTCAAGGAAAAACTCTGGGAACATGTCACATTAAGGGCTAACGAAGAGAACATGGAGCCAGAAGAGACAGAGAAGGAATAATTAGAAATGAGAAAGGTAAAAGGAGAGCACTCAATTTAGCGGTATTCCAAATCAAGAGAGATTTTTAGGAGAGTGCAGACAATGTCAAAAACTACAGGAAAGTCAAGAACAAAGACTGAAGAAAGGACATAGTATCTAAAAATTTTAAAAAGCATAGTCCAATAGCAAATAGGAAGAGAGTAAATGGAAACTCAGGGTAGAGACACTCTTTTCAAGACTTTTGAAGGGTGAATGGACGAAAAAGTAACAAATGAAGTCTTACATAAAGAATGAGAGGGTGTAATGAAGGAAGTAATAAAATAATGAATGGAGAAGAAAGAAGGAATTTTTAAAAAATATCTTGTTGTTATGAAATAGAAGGATGATGAGGAGGTAGTTTGGGAGAACTGAATCATATTTTTGGGCTGATGGAAAGTAGCCACAGGCAAGTGAGAGATTGAGGATATATGAAAAGGGATAACTGCTACACCCATGGTTGGGGAGGGTGTGGAGAAGAAGGAATGGGATCTGTTTGTAACTCTAGGGAGAGATCATGAATAGGCTGAGTTTTAAGAAATTGAGGAGGGGAGTTGAGAGGAGGTCTCATGTAATGGTCTCATACTGTATGAAAGTAGGTACTTTATTCTAAGTATGGGAAGGTAGAGTACCACTGGGGGCAAAAGGACAAAAAGTTTTGAATACTCCTTATTACAAATAGAATTAATAAGGATTGTCTTGCAGTAGTCAGGGCCCAGATGCAGTTAGGTACTACCCATTTTTAGTGCGTGAAAGCAGTTGGATTTCACTTCTCTCAACAATCAGCAGAGATTAGGAAAGCAGAAAGTCATGGGGGCAAGGGATTCAGGGTCCTAGCTAGTGAAATAGGTCTCTCTTCATTCCAAGTCCAGACGCATTTCCACATTACAGTGTTAACTTCCTTGAGGGCACAGAGTATGTCTGGCCTGTATTCAGGGGACAGAAGATAGTGAAGTTTGACTGGAATGTAGAATGTGTAGAAGTAACATATGATAAAGCCAGAAAGATAAGATGGTGCTAGTTTGGAGGGTTTTGGGGTAGGAAATGAGTTGTATATCAGGCAAAGAGTTGGAACTTTATACATGTAACCCTTGTGTTAGAATGTTCCACATTCAAATGTAGAAATAATAGGTTATTCATCACATTCTTTGGTCTGTCTTTTCACATCCACTTAGATGGTACCTAAAAGGGGCCTTTTACACACTTTCTGTAAAATGCTTAGGAAGTAATGGTGGCTTAGTGGCAATTCTAGGTGACATGGGTAGATTAGAGTGGTGGACTTGAAGTTAGGAAGCCCTAAGATGAAATCTAACTTCAGATAACATATTAACTATGTAACCCTGGGTAAATTACTTAATCTCTCAGTTTCATTATCTATAACATGGAGAAGATAGCGGCACCTACCTGTTTAGGATTATTGTGAGGATTAAATGAGATTGATAAAGTATATAAAGTGCTTTTTCCCACCTTAAAGCACTTTGTAATGTTATTCCTATTTACTATACTTTTTCACTCCTGTCCAGAGTTTCTCCAGCCTGGACTCCTATCTCTGTTAACGGAAATAAATTCTTACCTCTTACCTACCTCAGAGAAAAAGCAACATGCCTTGCCACACTATGCCTCTGGTTGAATTTTTTTGAAAGTTAAACACATTTACCCCTTTTGTTAGTTCTTTCTACTCTCACTCTGCCCAGCCAAACAAAAATTGTCCTGAAATTTTGATTAGCTACAAGGAGGCAAAACACTTTTGGGAAAAGGAGGCAGAAATAGTGAGCTGTCCACTGGCATTCTTACTGTCACAGCACACCTCTTGTCATTCTTATGCTCCCTCCCCAGTTAAAATTTACAGTCCCTGCAAATTACTAGACGCATAAGTATAATTTGCAGATACACATAAAGTCATGTGCTAATTTGTGCACAGAAATGCTACATGCATATTACTGCTGGGTATGGAAGCTCAATTCCAGGTGGACAGTCTCGGGCGGGTAAAGGTGGGAACTTCTAAATCTTAGAGTTCTCACGAGGCCCCCCCCAGGAAACGACTGGGAATCGAGGTGAACCGAGCTATCTCGTGTATTTCCGCCTCTTCCCGTGAGAAACGTGATGGGAGAGAGCTCTCCCCGCCCTTGAGATTGTCCCGGATCTGGGCACACTATTGTTATCTAACAGCACGGTATTCAGATGCAAACTATGCTGCTGGAGAGTTTAAGTAGGATCAGGAAAGCCTGAAAGTTCTCTTGGGCAGAGGGGCGCGGAGTGGACAGGACACAAGGCTCTGCTTTTCCTCTCTCTTCTCTCCCCTCCCCCTCTCTCCCCACTTATACTTCTACTTCCAATCTCTTATTGTAAGATCTTTGCCTCCTTGGGAGATTCTTTGCTCCCTCCTAAGGAAGAATTCTCCTGCACTTGTAACGAGACCCTGAAATAAAGCTCAACCCTTGTTCGACTCTGGAACGTCCTTTCTCTCATACGAGCATCCGGTTTGGCCAACCGAAGACCTCCGATAGAGGTAAGGGAAGACTCGGGTAGCCCTCAGGCCTCTAGGCCTGGCATATTACAATAGTACAGAACTTGAAATATCAAACAATATGGCAGATTACATGCACATAACTATGCATCACAAAGTTGCAAATAGTGGACCAAGCAAAAAGGTTACATGACAATGCATCCCATAAAACTTTAGGGTTACAAAGAAAGTATCACATATATTCTGCTGATGTTGTCTATGTTAAAGAACGAATAGGGAAGCATTTACAAAATAGCTATGCACTATGTGCTATGACTGCAAATACAGAAGCAAAAACAGTTCCTGCCCTCAAGAAGCTTACTTTCTCTAAATCCTTAATCATCAGAGAGATGCAAATCAAAACAACTCTGAGGTTCCACATCACACCTATCAGATTGGCTTACATGACAAAACAGGAAGATGACAAATGTTGGAAAAGATGTGGGAGAGTTGGAACACTAATGCATTGTTGGTGGAGCTATGAGCTGATCCAACCATTCTGGAGAGCAATTTGGAACTATGCCTGAAGGGCTACAAAAATGTGCATACCCTTTGACCCAGCAATATAGCTTCCAGGACTGTATTCCAAAGAGATTATAAAGATGGGGAAAGGTCCCACATGTACAAAAATATTTATAGCAGCTCTTTTTGTGGTGGCAAAGAATCAGAAATCAAGGGAATGCCCATCAATTGGGGAATGGCTGAACAAGTTGTAGTATATAAATGTAATGGAATACTATTGTGCTATAAGAAATGATGAACAGGAGGACTTCAGAAAAACCTGGAAAGACTTATATGAATTGACGCTAAGTGAAATGAGCAGAACCAGGAGAACATTATACGTAGTAACAACCACAGTGTTTGAGGACTGTTTCTGATAGATTTAACCTTCATAGCAATGTAAGGACCTAAAACATTTCCAAAGGACTCGATGCAAAATGCCATCCACATCCAGAGGAAGAACTATAGAACTGGAACACAGAATGAAGCCGACTTATTTCCTCTTTTATTATGTTTTATTTTGTTTTGTTTTTTTCTCATGGTTTCTCCCATTCGTTTGAATTCTTGTATGCAACATGACTAATATGAAAATGTGTTTAATAAGAATGTATGTGTAGAGCCCATATAAGATTGCATGTCATCTTGGGGAAAGAGGGGGAGAAAATTTAAAACATATGGAAGTGACTGTTGAAATCTGAAAATAAATTAATAATAAAATAATTAATAATAAAAAAGAAGCTTACATTCTAGTGGGGGAAACAATACACATAGGGAAGTGATGGCCAGGGAGGAGTACTTTGGTCCAGAAATTTACAGGAATGAGGAATTGGGGAATTTAGAAGTAAATTATAATATTTATTGTATGATAAAATGCTTGTTCACTTGACTTGATTGACTCACCACATTCAGGAACAGTGGCTGAACTGATTTGTTATTTTTCATGGTTCCAGAACTGGAGCGGGAATAAGGAGGGTGGAAAAGTATTTGCACTGGGTGAAGATATTGGAGATTTGTGGAGGAGGTAGTAGGAAGAAAGGAGGTAAGAAAGGGAAGTTCAACTTGGCCTTTCTTGAAATAATGTTCCAGGAGAGAGCAGGGCCCTAAGGTGGACTTTCTGGCGATATGGGACTTTTCCTCTTGCCCTAGAAGCATTATATGTCAGCCTGATCATAGACTGGATAAGTCCTGAACTATTTCATTGATTTCTTGTCAGTTCAGTTTTGCACACCTGAGATTCTTAGGCTCAGTGGTCTATTATCTCTATCTTGAGCTCTTTGATATCCCAGGCTGACTATTACTACTTCCAGACCATAATGAGATTGGTTCCGCATATGTATTCTCTTATAGCCTCCATGGCTGGAGTATCAAGAAGGAAAAGGTCAGAAAGAATCTTTGTCTGGGTCTTCCCAACCCTCAAGAAAACACCATCATTTTCCCCTCAAGCTGAAATTTCCCTCTGGATCCTCATTTTGGCTATCACCTGGTGTTCTACCTGCATTTTGTAGATCAGTCCACCACCACTTCATCTCTCTTTCCCCCTTACTATCAGAGAATATGATTAATCCTTCCACAGGCAGAGGTAGGTTGTGTTTTTGTAAGGACCTGCTGCCAACTCGGTGTCATCCTCTCATGCCTTTTCTCAGCCTATGCACTGGAATTCTCTTGTTCCCAAGTCTTCCATCCATTTTTAGCAACCCAGTCTGTGTCTGTGGTCCTCAGTACTGTATGACCCACTTTTCATCCTGTGACTTGCTATATTACTTACTCTCTCTGCCAGCTGGTTGCTCTTCTCTGAGCAATTGAGGCTTAATGTTTGTAGATAATATAGTATAAAGTATATATGATACATATCATGAATACCTTTTTTTTTTCCTATGAAGAGAGGCCTTGGACAGGTTGAAGACCAAATAACATCAGAAAAATTAAAACTAGATATTTCATAACAGAGAATAAAATATTTGTTATCCATGCATGAAACATTTCCAAATAAATTGTCTATATAGTCATATCATTGATTTTTTAGAACAAAGATAAAAATTGATACCAAGTAACCAATATTAGAAGGGAAACAGAAAGCTAGGAAACAATTTTTACAACCAATGTCTCTGATAAAGGCCCTATTTCTAAAATATATAGAGAACTGAGTCAAATTTATAAGAATACAAGTCATTCCCTGATTGATAAATGGTCAAAGGATATGAGCAGGCAGTTCTCAGAGGAAGAAATTAAAGCTATCTACAGTCATATGAAAAAATGCTCTAAATCACTATTGATTAGAGAGATGCAAATCAAAACAACTCTGAGGTACCACATCATACCTATCAGACTGGCTAACATGACAAAACGGGAAAATGATAAATGTTAGAGAAGATGTGGGAAAGTTGGAACACTAATGCATTGTTGATGGAGTTGTGAACTGATCCAACCATTCTGGAGAACAATTTGGAGCTATACCCAAAGGGCTATAAAACTGTGCACACCCTTTGACCCAGCAATAACACTTTTAGGTCTGTATCCCAAAGGGATCATAAAAACAGGAAAAGGACCCATATGTACAAAAATATTTATAGCAGCTCTTTTTGCAGTGGCAAAGAATTGGAAATTGAGAGAATACTCATCAATTGCTGAATGGCTGAACAGGTTGTGGAACATAAATGTAATGTTATTGTGCTATAAGAAAAGTTGAGCCAGCAAATTTCAGAAAAACCTGGAAAGACTTATTAGAATGGATGCTGAGTGAAGTGAGCAGAGCCAGGAGAACATTATACACAGTAACAGCCACATTGTGCCATGACTAACTGATGGACTTAGTTCTCAGCAATGTAAGGATCTAAGACAACTCCAAAAGACTCACAATGGAAAATGCTATCTATGTCCAGAGAAAGAACTTTGGAGTCTGGATGTAGATGGAAACATACTAGCTACTCTCTTTTTTGTTGTTGTTTTGTTTTTTCTTTTTCATGGTTCCTCCCATTGGTTCTAATTCTTCTTTACAACATGACTAATGAGAAATATGTTTAATATGAATTTATATATATAAAGCCTACTATATTGGATTGCATGCTATCTTGGGGAGGGGTAAGGAGAGGGTGAAAGAGAAAATTGAAAACTCAAATCTGATGGAAGTGAATGTTGAAAACTAAAAATAAACTGATTTTTAAAAATTGATACCAAATAAGAAAGAGGAATATAACTGAGAAAACATGATATACAATAATAACTCCCATTTAAACAGCAACTTTGAAGTTTCCAAAGTACTTTACATGCATTATCTGATCTAAGCCTCACATTATTGCTGTGAGGTAGGTATTACTATCTCTGTTTTACACATAAAGAAACTGGAACTCAGAGGATTTAAGGGATTTTCTCTTAGTCACAAAGCAAGAGAGTATTGGAAGAAGGATTTGAACTCAAGTCTCCCAAACTCCAAGGCCAGCATTCCATCCACTATGCCATGATAATTCTCTCCAATATGACCTAATAAATAATTTGTTGATGCCCCCAAAAGGGGGGAAATAGATAAAATGATAATAATCTATACAAATTACCCTTTCCTAAGAAAATGAAAATTAATTACCACAGTAAGCAAACAAATAAACTGCCTTGCCCAGAAACCAATTCAGCCAATAAATACTTGATTTCTTTAATAGGGAGATATTAAGGCTAAGGAAAATATCTTAGAATAATTTATTGAAGGATACTTTTATAAAAAGGAATATAAAAAAAATCATCAGAGAGATAAATGACTAGAAAAAGAGGTGGGTCAATCACACATCAAAACTGAGACATTACCAGTGGGCATTTGACACACTCCATTGGTATCCATGTAATGTTAAGCGATACAAAAGTGTCCATTGTGTTGGATGAACCCTCTGTTGAGGATCTGAGGTAAGGATGTGGATAAGAGCACGACAAGACATGGATGGTTTGCAATCTGTTCTAGCACTCAATTTAGAGTCAGAAAGTCCTGAGATCAAATTCTAAAGTTGTCACTTACTAGTTATATGACCATGGGCAAGTAATACAATCTCTATGAGTTTCCACTTTTTTATCTGTAAAATAAGGAAAGTAATCATTGTAACCTCATAGAGTTTTTGACAAGTTCAAAATACATGCAAAGTAAGTTAAGGGTTATGTAAATGTTAGTGATTATCTTGAATAAGTTTTGTTCTCTCTTGCTGAATCAAATATTCCTGCTAAGGGTCTGATATAAAAGATAAAGAGGAAAATAATACAAATATTCAAGAACATGAATCATTCTCCAATGGGTAAGTGGTAAAAGGGTATGAATACACAAAATCTCTATGATCTATTCCCTCCTCTATCCTCCCAATTGGGTTCCTTCTTCTAGACTCTCCCCTCTCCAGTTCATCTTTCACAAGTCACCAGAGTGATATCCCTAAACCAAAAGTCTGACAATGTCACTTCCACTCATGAAGCTTCAATAGCTCTCTCTTGCCTCTGGGTAAAAATAAAAATACCTCTGTATGTAAGTCCTTCACAATATGGCTGCTTTCTATCTTATTACATGTTAGACTTATCACATATTACTTCTTTGTGTACTCTATATTTCAGTCAAACTGGTTTGCTTGCTTTTCCTCATATATAAAGTTACATCGCTGAGCTCAATACATCTCTAGCCTCCTTTGCACAAGCTGTCACTCATTACCCTCTCTTTGCTTCTACCTCTTATAATCCCTAGCCCCTTTACTTTTTTTATATACAAGATATTTTATCTAGGAACACAACTAGCATTTACCTAATGCTTTTTTAGGCTTTGCAAAGCATTTTACATGTTTAAGACAAGGAAGTAAATAATACAGTTCACAAAACTTTAGTGTATAATGGGATAAACCTTCAGCTATTTAAGAAACTTGACCTGTTACAGTATGATATATTCCTTGAGATTTCCAAATGTTTGAGGTGTTACCTAAGGCCCTCTTCATGTTGTCTGAAAAGTAATTTTATTTTCGTCTTTACATCATATTCACTTCTGAACATAGCCCTCTTCCACCCAATGAGAATTCATGGAACAAAGATTTAAAAAACAACAACAAGAAAAACAACCATTTATCTTCCCCGCAATTATTTGTTTGGGATGACTCACTATGTACAGGAAGGGATACGGTGCCTAGCCCTCTTTAAAACTAATCCAAAGTGCCTTCAGAAGTCTATGATGATCTCTTAGTTGCTAGTATCCTTCCCCACCTAGAAAAAAATACACACATACACACAAATGGTATTTGTTTATATGAATATAGGTTATCTCTCCTGATAGAATGGAGGCTCCTTGAGTGCAGGGACTATTTAATTTCTTTCTTTGTACCCCTAGAGCCTAGCATAGTTCTGGGCAAAAATACACACTTACTGATTGGTTGATCTGCTGAAATTTCACTGCAACCAAAAGCTGAATAGATGATAAAATTCAATAGTAATTTCATGCATCAAAAGTGGAAGAACCAACAAGAAGACTTTTATTTTGAATTTGGAAAGGCTTTGAGCATGGGGCTAGTAATGGAGTGGCTATTTTTTTATATGAGGAATAGCCTAGCTAAGTTCAGAGGGTCTCACTGCCAGACTGGGTACAATGTGATGAATTTTTCAGTCACAACTCTGAGACCATTTACTAAAAGATCAAAGGGTTGTAATCTGTATTAGGGAAGGGAGTTCCCACTGGACAAAACCATAGATCCTTCAAAGTATTGAAACAAAAAGTTATTTTAGAAAGAGGGAGGTGATACTACTCTCCCTGGTGAGACTATGTAGAGAATACTGTGTTCAATTCTGGATAACACATTTTAGGTAGGGCAGTGAACAAAGACTAAGACTTCTTCTACTCCTTTGATATATTCACACTGCATATCTGTTCATCATTGCCCTCACAGTTGTATCATTTCCAGCACAGATCTTCTTTATATATACTGCATCCAAATCTAACTGCTTTCCCCATTTGTATTCTACTTACTGCCATTTCTTCCTCCTCCAAAAGCCCCTTGAGGACTGTGAGTTAGGGTTCAAATGTAATGAGTCCACTATCCTTCATGAAGAAGATAATTTGTTAAAATGCCTTTTGAAAATCTTTTCCATTTTTTTCTTCTGTTTTTAGGAATCTTATTTTCATCCCTGAATGCCCCTGGGATGACTTTGCTTAGTTGTCTGTTTTACTATGCATTGTTCAAACCGGTTTTTCCTTCCTCTGCATCCCTTTGTTTTATGAGCTGTTACCACTTGTAATCATCACCATTCTTCATTAGATTTAACGTGTTTATATTGTAGTTCAATGTTTTCATCTCCTTCATGTTTGCTGACTGAGGTGCTTTTTGAGCTATTTTGGTTTCCATATTGTGGTAATTAATTTACATATGTTAAACTTTTAAAATGTTGTATGATGTAAGAATTATTAAAATGTTGTACCAGCATCTGGGATAAGAACTCACTGTTCGACAAAAATTGCTGGGAAAACTGGATAACAGTGTGGCAGAAACTAGGCATAGACCAATCCCTGACACTGTACACAAGAGTAAAGTCCAAATGGGTACACAATCTAGATATAAAGATTGATATGATGGACAAATTGGAGGAGCAAGGAATAGCATATTTATCAGATTTATGAAGAAGGGAAGAATTTTTGACTAAAGAAGAGATAGAAAGGATTATGAAGTACAAGATGGATAATTTTCATTACATTAAACTGAAAAGTTTTTGCATAACCAAACCCAATGCAACCAAAATTCAGAGGGAAGTAGTATAATGGGAAAGAATTTTTACAGCTAATCTTGGGGATAAAGGCCTCATTTCTAGAATATATGGAGAACTGAGTCAAATGTACAACAATACAAGTCATTCCCCAATTGATAAATGGTCAAAGGATATGAACAGGCAATTTTCAGAGGAAGAAATTAAAGATATCTATACTCATATGAAAAAATGCTCTAAATCACTTTTGATTAGAGAGATGCAAATCAAAACTACTCTGAGGTACCACACCACACCTATCAGATTGGCAAACATGACAGAACAGGAAGATGATAAATGTTGGAGAGGATGTGGGAGAGTTGGAACACTAATTCATTGTTGGTGGAGCTGTGAGCTCATCCAACCATTCTGGAAAGCAGTTTGGAACTATGCCCAAAGGGCTACAAAAATGTGCATACCCTCTGACCCAGCAATATCGCTTCTAGGATTATATCCCCAAGAGATCATAAAAATGGGAAAGGGTCCCACATGTACAAAAATATTTATAACAGCACTCTTTGTAGAGGCCAAAAACTGGAAATCAAAGGGATGCCCATCAATTGGGGAATGGCTGAATAAATTATGGTATATGAATGTAATGGAGTACTATTGCACTATAAGAAATGATGAACAAGAAGACTTCAGAGAGGCCTGGCAAGACTTATATGATCTGATGCTGAGTGAAAGGAGCAGAACCAGAACTTTGTGCACAGCAACGACCATAGTCTGCAAGAATTTTTTTCTAGTAAACTTGGAACTTCATAGCAACGCAAGGATTTAAAAAAAAAAGTTCCCAGTGGTCTTCTAAGGCAAAATGCCTTCCACATCCAGAGAAAGAACTATGGAATTCAATTGCAGAATGTAGCAGATCATTTTTGTTGTGTGTGTATTGTTTTGGTTTGTTATATGATTTCTCACATTCATTTTAGCTCTATACAGCATGACTATAGCGAAAATGTATTTCATAGGAATGTATGTGTAGATCCTATATAGAACTGTATGCTGTCTCAGGGAGGGAGGGGGTAGGTACGGAGAAAAAATCTAAGCTATATGGTAGTGATTGTAGAACACTAAAAATAAATAAAATTTTTATATGTATATGTATATATATTTGTTGTGTAACCTTCCCTTCAGAAATATGCCAATCCCAGAATGCACAGCACTGGATGTTTTAGAGAGGAGCTCTGGGATCCTATGTATGGAAGTTAACGCCCTCCATCTATGCATATTAGCAATCCTTGTGTAATTTAAAGTCTTAGAGTTCAGGGCAATTCTTGTATCCAAGTCTTCCTGAGGGGTTATTCTTTGCCCTCTGTCATGTTGCCTTTTAAATTAACCCTACATATTTTTACTTTAACTAAATTCTACTACCAAGTTGAATTATATTACATTATTTTATTTTAAGATTCCAAATTGATATAGTTCCTTAATCTAAAAGCTACAGAAATACAATTTAGTTAGCTAATCAATGAAATAAGAATATTATATTAGCTTTTAAATGTAGTTGAACAGCACTATAAATGGAAAGAAGTAACTAAGGTCCATTCCTAAGCTCCTAGTCACCCTCAAATATTAACCTCCATACTTCCCAGTTACTACTCTGTATATCATCTGGTCCTATCCACTCCAGAGTAGTCAGAGTAAGCAAGGACTTACATCAGGAATTTCATATAACCTTAAATTTGAGGTGTTTTCTGCCTGAGCTGTGGTGTGTAAAACAGATTTTATTTTGGATTTGCCTCTTGATTCATTTTATTTTCAATACAATAAACAAAATATACGTGGCCTATGATTTTTATACAACTTATTAAATGCACTTAGTGGATTTAATAATAGAATTGCTCTTCAAAAATTAATTCTCTCAGTTCTTTTTTTCATGTCTGACACATTTGATCCAGGTTTCCATACAAATCTGTAATTCACTTAAATTCTGCTCATCTAATTCTCTAATTTTTAAATTTCATATTGCACACATCTTATCCAGGTTTCTATATTAAACCCTCTTTGCATCTTGAAGAACTATAGTGTTAATAACGTATAAGTTACTTTGCTGAAAGTGGTCATTATGATGAGGTTGAGGGGTACTGGGGACCCCAAAATGCCAACAGTCCAGGTCCTGCTCAAATGAATTCGATGTAAGCCTTCTTAAAGCCAAAGAAAAACAAAGTTTATTCAAGATTCGCCTTACTAGGTTGACTCTTAAGGAGCCTAAACATTTTTAATGTTTGTATTCACAAGCAGGCTAGATAGAATCTCAGCTAGACAGAATCCGAGCTGGATTGAATCTGAGCTCCTTCATGGAGGCGAGATGGAACTTATATACAGAAAGTCCATGGGAAAGATCTAGAGGTGGTCTAGTGGTCTGGGAGGAGGGTCTAAGGAAGATCTTGATGGAACTGGGGTGTAATTCAGGGTAGGAAGCAGGTGGAAACAATTGGGAGGTATTAGATAATTCAAGGCTTAGGTGGGAAGTAGGTGGAGCAATCAAGAGGTAACAAATAACAGAATTGAGTGTGAAAGGCCAGGTTTAAGTGGGAAGATTCAAGGAGAATTCAAAGACGTTCCAAGAGCCTATACCCCATCAACTCTTAAATTTCCAAGTTGTCCTTGTCCAACCTGTTCTGATGTTATCAAGTTACAGTACCCATAACATTTGTGAATGCCTGGTAGATTAGCTATTTCAAAAAGTCACTTTTCTTCTTATTCTTAATAGTACTTGGAGATTGACTTAAGAGATATTATTGTAATATTTCTTTCAGAGGCCTTCTTTCTCTAGAATTTTCATAGTAAGCAGTCCAGATGGTTTTGAATGTCAATTTCCAAAACTTTCATTGTATTGCTAGTGAGAACTTGGATTAAACCAGGCAAAAGATCAGTTCAATATTCTAAACTGTCTGTAATGAGATTATTACATAGTTGTAATAAAATTAATCTCCTTCAGGTTACCCATTTTATAAAACACTAAACTAGGTTTCAGAGAGGAGCTAGGGGAAAAAAGGATCATTTTCAAATATTTTATCATTTAAATACTATTGTGTAAGTTCCAGGTACAACTGAATGTCCAACTTACTTCTACAAGTGCTTATTATTAAGTCCCTCCTAGTGCCAGGTGTGCTAGGTGCTGATATAATGACAAAAATGAAGTAGTTCCTGCCCTCAAGGAGCTTACATTTTATTGTGAAGAAATAACATACACAAATTCAATAAATACAAAGCACACATAAATTAAATGAAAACATTTTTTATTTTTGGTCAGGGAGGGCATTAAAAGGTTGGCAGAGACTACATGTAAGATTTATTGTTATTGAGACCCAGAGGGCTTTAGTGATATGCCTATGATTACATACTAAGTTTGCAGGGGAGCAGAAAAACCAGTTTACAAAGTCTGATCTCAAAGTTTATCACTTTCAGCAGCCATAGCAGGGTAAAGGACTTCTCAGGAAAAGTACCTCAGTTGCTGATTCAAGAAAAGCAGGCTCAACTGCTCTGGCAGAGTGTTTTACATAGCATTTACATGTTATTTGGTGGGCAGGGGACTCCCAGGTGCTTCCTGCCTATAGTGCTGCCTGTCTAGGAAAGGCTGAAGGCATTGCTCAGTGCTCAAACTAACAGCCTAATCCTCACCCATTCCCCTACTTGCCCAGGAGTTAGTTTTCCCTTGATTCATACAGAAAAAAAAAAAATCTGCAACCATTTAATGAAGCAACCAAAAAAAATCTAAAGGGATCCTAGGCAGCATTTACACAAGTACACATGCATGGAATGAGGAAGGTAACGGTCCTATCCATTGCCCAGTCTTTTTAGACTGAAGTTCCATCAGCATAGGGATACTATCTTGTCTCTCACAGAATCTTAGGGCTACAAGTCACCTTAGAGGCCATGTACTCTAACCTTTATCTGAACAGGAGTCTTCCACTCCAGTGACTGTGAGTTTTAGCCTGGGCTTCAGAGATCAAGCAGAGATTCCAACAAAGAGGAATCATTCCCAAAGTTATTTCTCAGTAGATAAATGGCTGAAAGACAGAACAAACATCTCAAAAGAATGCAAACTATTACCATGTGAAAGAATGCCCTAAATCACTACTAATAAGAGAAAAGCAAATCAAAGCAGCTCTGAGGTTTTCCTCACAGCCCACAAACTGGCAAACCCACAATACCATAAAGATGGTAACAGAAAATGTTAGAGGGGTTGTAGGAAAATTGGTACACTGGTCCATTTGTTGGTAGAGTTGTGAGTGAGTACAATCATTTAGAAAAGCATTTAAGAATTATTTAAATAAAGTGACTAATATGTCAGTACTCTTTGTTCCTGGGATTCCGCTATTAGGTTTATACCCCAAAGAGGTCATTGATAAGAAGAAAGTTCCTATACACACCAAAATATTTATAACAGCACTTTATGTGATAACAAAGAATTGGAAGCAATGTAGATGCCCATCAGTTGGGTTATAGCTAAACAAACTGTTGCATGAATGTAATGGAATATTACTGTGCTGTAAGAAGTAATAAATATAATAAATTCATAAAAACGTGTAAATATTTACAGTCTGATACAGAGTAAGTAAGCAAAGCCAAGAAAACAATATGCACTATGACTATAACAATGTAAATGGGAATTACAACCACAAGTGAATACTACACAATTGCAAAGCATGGCTCCCAAAAAAAAAAGATATATGAGAAATCTTCCCCCACACCCAAATCCTTTGGGTCTATGGATGTGGTATGTTATACATATTCTCAGATGTTTTTTGATGTCTTAGTCAATTTTTCTAATTTTTCTGCTCTTTTTCTTTTCTTCTTTAAAAATGTTATTTATTATATAGGAGAGTTCTCTGGGATGAGAAGGAGGGATCCTGGGAGAAATTTTGGTGATGCAAAATACAAGAGATAACAATAAAATTATTTTGTTTTTAACAAGAGGGAGTCATGGACTGGCAGCTTGGAGGACTAGGAGTTTTAGTTTTAATTCTCCCAGTAACTCTCTCTGTGATTTTGGGAAAGTCATTTCTTTGTCTCTGGGCTTAGTTTCCTCATCTATAAAATTTGGTCAGTGGATAGCCATGACTAATCTGATAGTATGTGATTTGTTTTGTGAAACCTCAACTCTAAGTCTCTTCTGAGGAGGGAAAAGGGCAGAATCACACAATTAGAGCATCTCAGATGGAAGGAACCCCAGAATTCAGACAGTCTGACCCATACCTGAAGAAAAATCTTCTCTACAACATTCAAACAAGTGGTCATCTATTCCATACTTGAGAGCTTCAGCTGAGGGAGAACCCCCTACTTTTGAGGCACCTGTTCTATTTTTGAGAGTTCTGATTTTAAAATGTTTTTCCTTATACATATTCACTTTCTTGTTTTTCTCTCACATTTCACTATGACACAGAATTATGGCAATATGCATTCATAGAAGGCTTCACCTCTTTTAAGCTTTAAGTGACCCTGAAGAGGAAAGTCTGGAATGAAAGCTTTGGTCCAATCAGGTGGATCTCCAATGAATCAGGAATTACACAACTGAAGCCTCATTCAGCTGACTGCTCTGACTGCTACTTCAGAGAGATCTGAGAAAAGTGTTTGTGTGACCTTTTAGTTTGTGGCTTCAATCTTGTTTTGTTTCAGCCTTCCTCTTATGTCTCCCACATCTTTCAAAGATTTCTATTTGAGTCTCCTGACTCTGGGACTCCACTTTCACTTCAAACTAACAAGTCACCCAATTCCTCCTATGAAATTGATGGTCCTCTTTATCTCATGCCTCAGTTGCCACATTTTTATGTATTTTTTTTTTTTTAGTTTTACATTTATTAGTTATAAAGATTCTATGTAAGGTGAGGAACCATAAGGTTCTAAAGCTTTGTCTTTAACCCAATCTTCCCACTCATCCTGTATTCTTCAAAGTGTTTCTTTTAACTCATATTTTTCCAGTTTTTAGCAAATAAGAAGTTCTTTCTGTATCCCTTTAAACTTTCAAACTGTTCATGCATCATAATTTTTTTTTAAATTTTTTTATTTAACTTTTAACATTTATTTTCACAAAATTTTGGGTTACAAATTTTCTCCCCTTTTATCCCCTCCCCCCCCATACCCAAGCATTCTAGTTGCCCCTGTGACCAATCTGCTCTCTCCTCTATCCTCCCTCCCTGCCCTTGTCTCCGTCTTCTCTTTTGTCCTGTAGGGCCAGATAGCTTTCTTAACCCCTTAACCTGTATTTCTTATTTCCCAGTGGTAAGAACATTACATTTGATCCTAACACTTTGAGTTCCAACTTCTTTAGCTCCCTCCCTCTCCACCCCTTCCCCTTGGAAGACAAGCAATTCAATATAGGCCAAATCTGTGTAGTTTTGCAAATGATTTCCATACTAGTTGTGTTGTATGGGACTAACTATATTTCCCTCCATCCTATCCTGTCCCCCATTACTTCTACTCTCTTAAGATCCTTTCCCTCCCCATGAGTGTCGGCCTCGGATTGCATTCTCCTCCCCATGTCCTCCCCTCCATCCTCCCCCCCACCCTGCTTGTGCCCCTGTCCCCCACTCTCCTGTATTATGAGATAGGTTTTCCTATCAAAATGAGTGTGCATTTTATTCTTTCCTTTTGTGGAATGTGATGAGAGTAGACCTCATGTTTTTCTCTTGCCTCCCCTCTTTATCCCTCCACTAATAAGTCTTTTGCTTGCCTCTTTTATGAGAGATAATTTGCCCCATTCAACTTCTCCCTTTCTCCTCCCAATATTTCTCTCTCACTGCTTGATTTCATTTTTTTTTTTAAGATATGATCCCATCCTCTTCAAATCACTCTGTGCACTCTGTCTCTATGTATGTGTGCGTGTGTGCATGTGTGTGTGTGTACTCCCACCCAGTACCCAGATACTGAAATGTTTCAAGAGTTACAAATATTGTCTTTCCATGTAGGAATGTAAACAGCTCAACTTTAGTAAGTCCCTTATGACTTCTCTTTGCTGTTCACCTTTTCATGGTTCTCTTCATTCTTGTGTTAGAAAGTCAAATTTTCTTTTCAGCTCTGGTCTTTTCGTCAAGAAAATTTGAAAATCCTCTATTTCATTGAAAGACCATTTTTTCTCCTGAAGTATTATACTCAGTTTTGCCGGGTAGGTGATTCTTGGTTTTAGTCCTAGTTCCTTTGACTTCTGGAATATCCTATTCCATTCCCTTTGATCCCTTAATGTAGAGGGTGCTAGATCTTGTGTTATCCTGATTGTATTTCCACAATACTTGAATTGTTTCTTTCTAGCTGCTTGCAATATTTTCTCTTTCACCTGGGAGTTCTGGAATTTGGCCACAATGTTCCTAGGAGTTTCTCTTTTTGGATCTCTTTCATGCGGTGCTCTGCGGATTCCTTGAATATTTATTTTGCCCTCTGGTTCTAGAATCTCAGGGCAGTTTTCCTTGATAATTTCATGGAAGATGATGTCTAGGCTCTTCTCTTGATCATGGTTTTCAGGTAGTCCCAGAATTTTTACATTGTCTCTCCTGATTCTATTTTCCAGGTCAGTTGCTTTTCCAATAAGATATTTCACATTATCTTCCATTTTTCGAATCTTCACGCTATGTTCTGTGATATCTGTCTTTCTCATAAAGTCCTTAGCGTCCATCTGTACCATTTCAGTTTTGAAAGATCTATTTTCTTCAGTGAGCTTTTGAATCTCCTTTTCCATTTGGCTAATTCTGCTTTTGAAAGCATTCTTCTCCTCATTGGCCTTTTGAACCTCTTTTGCCAATTGAGTTAGGCTAGTTTTCAAGGTGTTAATTTCTTCAACATTTTTTTGGTTCTCCTTTAGCAGGGAGCTGATCTGCCTTTCATGCTTCTCTTTCATCCCTCTCATTTCTCTTCCCAGTTTTTCCTCCACCTCTCCAACTTGATTTTCAAAATTCTTTTTGAGTTCTTCCATGGCCTGAGCCCATTGGGTGGGCTGGGACACAGAAGCCTTGATTTCTGTGTCTTTGCCTGATGGTAAGCATTGTTCTTCCTCATCAGAAAGGAAGGGAGGAAATGTCTGATCTCCAAGAAAGTAGCCATCAATAGTTTTATTTCTTTTCCCTTTTCTGGGCATTCTCCCCAGCCAGTGACTTGACCTCTGAATATTCTCCTCACACCCACCTCACCTCCTGGTCCTCCCAGCCAGCGTTTGGGGACTGGGATTCAAATGCTGCTTCCTGCCTTAGGGCTTTGGCGGGGGCAGGGCTGCTATTCAGTGTGAGAATTAAGTTCAGATGGTCAGGTCGGGGCAGGGCCACCTCTCAGGCTCAGTTCCCTCAGGGGGTTTATGCACAGACCTTCCACAATGGATTCAGGCTCCTGCCCCCTTGGGGAGCCCCTGTCTGCAGCCACCTCTCAGCTTCTATCTCCCGGGGGGGGGCCCCGAGCCATGGGGACACCCCACTCCCCTCTCGACCCGCCAAAGAGACTCTCTCACCGACCCTCATCACCTGTGGGTGGGGGGGCTTGTGCCGCCGCTGGATATCCTGTCCCCATAGCCCGCTCGGATCTTTTCCTCACGGTGTCGCGGCCGCTGCAGGGCTGTCCTCTGCTCCCAGTCCCGGCGCCCAGTCCACAGCGCGAAGGACCCCCCATGAGAGGTTTGCAGGTCTCTCCGGAACAGAAATCTCCCTCGCTCCAATATTCCGTGGCCTCTGGGTGCAGAATTCGCCGTGAGTTACTCCCCTCTAGCCGTTCTGTGGGTTGTGGGTTCGGAGCTATGTGTATATGCGTCTTTCTACTCTGCCATCTTGGCTCCGCCCCTCCATGCATCATACTTTAGTTAGGTGGTACAGTGGATAGATTGCTGGGCCTGGAGTCAGGAAGATTCCTCTTCCTGAGTTCCAATCTGACATCAGATACTTATTAGCTGTGTGACCCAAAGCAAGTCACTTAACCCTGTGTTTGCTTCAGTTTCTTCATCTATAAAATGAGCTGGAGAAGGAAACGGCCAACCACTACAATATCTTCGCCAAGAAAACCCCAAATGGGGTCACAAAGAGTCAGACATGACCAAACAACAAGAAATTAAAACAAACTTCTTCTCCTGCTTCTTTCTATTTCTTTTAGGCATCACAACATTCACTGATAACAGTGGCTGCATCTTACATCCTTTAATAGTTGATTAAAACTTTTCTCTTACAGGATCTTAATAAATGATTGTGGAATGAAAGCAGTTGGAACACAATAAGGAGAATAGCAGTAATAAGTCTTAAAAAATAGGTCCATAAGCATTTGTTAAGAACTTACAATGTCAGGCACTGACTAACTATTGGGGATTGAGAGAAAGGCAAAAGCAGTTCCTGTCTTCAGGAGTTTGTGATTTGTAGGTAATGTCAGGGAGGGAAATACTGGGGAAGGCCTCTTGCAGAAGTAGTATTTGATCTGAGTCTTAAAAGAAGCCAGGAATTTGAAAAGAAGGAGATCGGGAAAAGCAGCACTGGGGGAATGGGACTGGCGGTGAGAGTATGGCCAGAGCACGCCAACAGAAGCTGGATATGAAAGGTCATGTGCCAGAAATAGTAAATAGGCTAGTATTTCTGGGTCAAACTAACATGGAGAGGAGTAAAGTATAAGAAGAATGAAAAGGTAAGAAGGGGTTATGAAGGACTTTCTTTAAATGCCAAAGAGATTTTATAATTGATTCTAGAACTAATAGGGAGCTACTGGAGTTTATTAGGTATGGAGTGTGGCATGATGGATGCCTTAGAAAAATGACTGAATCCTGAGCAAAGAATAAATTAGAGCAGGGAAAGACTGTAGGAATTCTAGGGGAAAGGTGATGAGGGCCTGAACCAAGATGGGGGCTGTGTGAGTAGAGACCCATATAAGAGATATTCTGAGAATATGATTATGAAGAGCTTAAAATATCAGAGGAGTTTGTATTTTACTTAGAGACAATAGAGAACCACCAAAGTTTTTTGAGTACAATAGCGTTTGGCCGAGGATGATGCTTGTAATTAATTATTTGCTGTCACTTGGCACTATGAGATATCGTTAAGGTGGAGGTCTGTTTTGAATGAAAGTTTCCTGAATGAATGTTGAATGAAAGAGAGCTGGGTTCTAATTCAAATTCCACCGAATACCATTGTGTGTCCTTGGATAAGACACTTCAGCTTTCTCTGTTTTCCTTTGTTCTGGGACAGGTGCACACAGGTCTCAAGTGCAGATACTTAATGAAGATCCACAATGAGTTGATGAACACAATTCTCCAAGTACCTCAAATTCCCCATGGGGATGCTCTTAGGTTGGTAACAACAACAGCCCTCTCCTGAATGAATATTTCAGGTCCAACAAACTATATTCTATTTTTAGTACTTGTATAAGGGGTTCTTCACATCACCAAAAGGAGGCCTTAGTGCACTTAGTCAATTAGTTAATCCAGTAGGATTCTATTGCTTAATTTGGAAATTGAGTGGTCTACTTGTTTCCAAACTCCTGAAACCCCAGAAAAGAAAGTTCTCTCCACTAAAATCCTTGGCAACAGAAAAAAAAGGGTCAAAATCAGAAATGGATTTGGTTTATCAATGGAAATGACACTAAAGATGTATTACTGACTGCTTTGCCACTGTACTCTAAAGATCATCTGTCCTGAAAGTAAATTCTATACATTGTCTCCCCAGTTAGAATGTGAGTTCTTTGAAAGCAGGGACTGTCTTTCTTTTCTATTTGTAGCCCAAGCATTCAGCACAGTGCTTGGCAGAAAGTATGACAATATTTAACTTAACAAATGCTTTTTTCATTAGTTAATCCAAGGCATAATATTCTTTGCTACCTATATCAATATTCTGGGGCTTTATATTGTGTGTGTGTTCATCCTTCATTGCCAAAGAAGACTAGGCCATCAGAGAAATAATGACATGACTTGCACTTGACTTTGTTTGGAGTGAGGGAGGGCTGTGAGGTCACCAGCCTCACCTGTCCTCTACAGTCATCTGAATCCAGTGACCAGATATTCATCAGGATGACTGGAGATGACCCAGGATGAGGCAATTGGGGTTAAGTGATTTGCCCAAGGTCACACAGTTAGTGAGTATCAAGTGTCTCAGGTGAGATTTGAACTCTGGTCCTCCTGATTCCTGCACTGGTGCGCTATCCACTGCACCATATATTATATGACATATATACATATATATAATATATGACTCTGAATGTATTTTGAATATCTAACTAGATCATTTGGTCTTGTCAGTTCCTTAGATTTCAAGTCATAAATGAAACATGTGGCTGGTACTTGCTATGCTGTTCATCTAAAGAATTAAATGTTGAGTTGTTTTCAGTTATGTTTGACTCTTTGTGACCCCATTTGGGATTTTCTTGGCTGAGATACTGGAGTGGTTTGTCATTTCCTTCTTCAAATCATTTTATGGATGAGGAAACTGAGGCAAACAGGTTTAAGAGACTTGCCCATAGTTACACAACTAGTAAGTGTGTGAAGGCCAGATTTGAACTCAAAAAGAAGAGTCTTTCTGATTCCAGGCCCTGCACTCTAACTACTGACACCTTGTTGGCCTAAAGAATTAAATAAGTTAACTAAATTATCTCTAAGGACCTTTCCAGCTAGAAAATTCTGTGGTTCTATAGTTTTCTGATTTCTCCAATGACTTCTCCATCGCATTTAGCATCCCTGCTAACAAATACATTGAAATTCATATGACCAACAACTTCAGATTTGATAGTGATATTATGATTTTGTCCAGATTCTTGAAAAATGTCTCTTCCTTATTGACATCCATAAGGTTTGGGGTCAAGGCATTAACAAAGGCATTACCCTTTTTTGTGAACATAGGATCATCAAGTATTTTTGCCTTAAAAAGTGCTAGATCTGTCTAGGTATTCATGTTTGACAGTTCAGCTCTAATTGTTAAGCTTCTTCTTCTTTTTTTTAATATTGAATATTTCTTCCCTCTCAGTGTAGTAATTTTGACCGGACAAAACTGTCTTTTCACAGCTTAGACTACATGCCTTCCGGACTATTGTTGATAAAATTGACTAATTTTTCTCCGACAGAGAAAACCAACCAGTTTCTCTAATCTACGCGGTCAGGGAAGTTAGCAAGTAAAAGCAAGCGCTGCTGTAGCTGAGAATATATATTTTGACATCAAAACCATGTAGTTTCATAAGATTTGGAGATGTCCCCCTTGAATATGAACAATCACAAATCCTATACGTTAATGAAGAATAATTAGTATATTTTCCAACTCCTTCTTCTTCAAAGTCACTTTTGAAATTTCATGGGAAGTTTTTTATTTTTTTTCAAAATAAAGACAAATATAAGAAGTAAAAGACACCGTTCTAACTTTAGAATACTTTTAAATCTGAAGTACTCGCGTCTGCTTTGCACAGCATTACCTAGGTGGTTCACATACACGTGCTGCTTTCACGGATGACAGTCTGAAGTTTTTTCCTGGGTGAAGGTTTGCTTCTTACAGAGCATTTTTCATCCTCCAGATCTCGAATGTTCAGGGAGATCTTGTGGATTGTACGCCTCCCGCACCCCCATCCCCAGACGTCCGAAGTTCAGACAGGTTCGTATGTGTAACAGAAATTACAGTAAAAAACAAAATAGATCCACATATTCAGAGTCATTCACACACCGCTCCCCACCTCTCTCCAGCGCCGACTCTGTCCTCTATTTAAAGGCAGCAATGGTGCCAGCACTTGCAAAGTCTACACTTCGGAGGACAGTCACCAGCACGGATGTGCAGTGAGTTCGGAATGCCTCCGCCCGGGGAGCGGCAGGATTCCGAGGCCCGCGCCCGGCGGGTCGGGGCGGCTCCGGGGGCTTGTCGGCGTTTCTCCGTCCTCCCGGCGCTTGACCCCGCGGCCGCCCCGGCAGCAGCGCTCCCCGAGCGCGGGGCGGGCCGGACCCACCGCCTCTGCAGGCACGTCCTCGGGCACATCCCAGCTCATCTCGGCGGACCGGTTCCGCTGATTACCCCTCGTCCTACCGCCCCGCGGGGACGTGGAGACCTCCGGGGCTAGCTCCACACTAAGGCAGGGTCCCGGGGGCGGGGGCCGCGAGACTGTGAAAGTCAGGAGGAAACGAATGGTCCAGAACGCGGGGACCAGAAGGAGCTAATCCCCGGACCGAGGCCAGCCGGCTCCCCGCATCTCGCCTCGGAGCCCTCCCGGGCCCTGGCACTAAACTCCTTCCCCCGCTTTCTCTTGTCCTCCCCCTCCCCCTCCCTCATTCTTTCCCGGGTGCTTCTGGGCGGGGCCGCCTCGGACGTTGGGCCGGGATGGCTGGGGGGTGGGGGGAGAGGACCGAGAAGGAGGAGAGGGAACTGTGAGCACCTGCGGGGCTCCCGCCCCGCCCCCACCTAGGCCCGCCCCCTCTCGCGGCTCGTGGGCCCAGCGGCCAATCCGGATCTCGCTCTCCCTTCTCCTGCGGTCTCCGACCCCCCGCCCCCAAGCCCGGATCCTGGGATCCCGCGGCGTGACGCGAGCACGGCGGCTCCTCCTCCTGCGTCTCTGGCTGCGCCGGGCAGGGGGGATGGTTCCATCATGGCGTCCATGCAGGTGAGAGGAGTTTGCGGCATCCGAACGCCCGGCTGAGGAGGGGTGAGGTTGTGGGATTGGCTGAGGGCGGCGGCGGCGGCCGCGGGAGCGGAGGGCTGCGAGCCTGCCGGGGTCTGCGGCGCCGGGCCGGCTCCGCCTCTCCTCGCCCCCGGCGGCCGCGGGGAAGGCGGGGTACCACCGGCCCGCCCTAGCCGACCCCGGAGCCGGAGAAGTTGGGGGAATGGTGGGGGGAAGGGTGCGGAGGGCTGGGTTGGCCCGAGCCGTGGCCCCCCGGCCGCTCCCCTCTGCCTTCACGGCCCAGGTTCCCCTGCTTGCCCTTCTCCCTGTCCCGAAAGGAAACAGCTGTTTTCCCCGTGGGCTTCGTGACCGCCTCGGCGTCCAGACCGGAGTGAGAGGGAGGATCTGTGTCAAGTGGGAGAGACCGAGAGACCCCGAGGTCGGTCCCCGGGGACGGCGGCTCCGGCCGGGCCTCCGAGGCTCTTCCTTTGGCCGCCTTCCTTCCCTTCTTCTCCCGCTGCCTCTGCTCCCCACCTCTATGAGTAAAATACCTTCCCCTTCGCCCTTGAATCCAGTGCTCCTTGTAGCTACAGTCACTCCCTTGACCGGCAGCCTTCGCCTCTGGCTCTCCCCTGCCCCGTACCTTATGTAGGACATCCTCCCACTGTTTAAAGTCTCACCCAATAATGCTCCAGTCTGGGTCTCCCCGAAACTTTCACGTACCGGCTCCTCTGCTGCTTCCTCACCCGATGTGTAATCCCCCCGGCCCCCAGAACTAAGTACCCTACTTTTAACCTTGGTCGCAGTTTTACCGTCCTCTGCTTTCCTTTCTCCAAACATTTTAGCGAAACGCTTTTTAGTGGGAGTTTATTAATGTCATTTCCACTGGAGTTTTCGATGAGGAGTTAGAGACCCTTATCGATACTGTACCGTCCGAAGACTGCCTGGACAGATGGCAGTGTTCTAGTTCGTTGAAATGGATGGCACATGTGTTCATTCAAAGGTGACTAGAATTACGAAAATGTTAGTTGCTTGGAAGAGAAACTAAGTCCGAGGTGTGAGCTGTCAGCTCAGGATTTTTGGAGCTTAAGGACTTAACTCTTCAGGGAACAAAACTGCTTCATTTTGCTTCACGCCGTTAAAAATAGCTCTTTTGTTTTTTGGCTTCTGAAAAATGTAAACTCCTCCCAGCTTTTTCTCTTTGTAAGCTGTGACAACACGATCTTCCTTTTCTCCTCTTCCCTTTTCTGCATCCTTCCCCTTTTGTGCACACACCATCTTTGTTCCCATTTACCTCATTCTCCTTTTATTATTCTCTGTGCTTTTTCTCTTGCCTTTCCTTCCCTACTCTTTCATGCAACACACAAAAGGTTATATATTTATTTTTGTTGAAGAAATACAAGGAAAGATGTAATTAAATTAATTTGAGGGGAAAGTGTCAGTTCAATATGTGGAAAAAATTCGGAGTATTAAGTACTCAGGAGAGTTTGATCACGGAGGATCGATGGAAAGTCCATCTATCATTTAAGACTCAGAAGGAGAAATGTAGGGAGAAACCCTATGTTAAATAGAATTTGAACTAAATGTTCAAATAACCTTTATTGTGGGGGAAAAACTATCATATGGGATTATTTGGTAGAGTGTATTACAGTGATAGTGACTTGCAGCAAAATATTAAGAGTAAAATTAGATCTGAGGTTCTGAAAGACAAGATTATAACTGGTTTTTTTTTTTTTTTGAAAATGAGAAGGGAAATTTGAATTGTGAGCAGAAACCAAGTTGGGACAGAACTCAATTTTTATCAACTTAGAGTTTGACAGACAGAGGCAGTATGAAAAATGTAGTCCACACAGTATGTATATGTATATGTGTATGTGTATGCATGTTTTGTGTTCCAAGCATCACTCTTTGTCCTAAAGCTTTTAGTGACTTTAGACTAGCTAACTGGGGAAGAAAACTGGTTTTGTTTTTGTTAATTAGAAATATATTTGAAATTTTATTCTGGAATCTCTAACACTAAAGTTATCCCCTGCATTTGAAATTCTAAAATGTTGGTATACACTCTCTGATGTGCAAGCCTTAACACTTTCTTTGCTTTTGATCATAAAGAAAAGTCAAGTCTCTTGAATGATAGAAAAACCTTGAAATTTAAGTCTACAAGACTATTTTGGAAGATGATTTTATTCATGTTTTTTTGTCTTTTACATTGGTCATTTCTTAAAAGGGAAGATGGGATGATTAGAGTATAGAAATCCTTTCAGATTGAGGCCCTCCCTTATAACAAATTAAAACAATTAGAAAATAACATCTGATACAATAACTATATCTTACAATACAATACTCTAGCCTAGTATCATTTCCCTGCTTCTGTGAGGAGGGAACTATATTTCATTATATATTCTTTGGATCCTTCATTTTTTTTCCAGTTAACTGTACTCAATTCAACTTCCTTTAAATGATCTTTTCATTTCTATAGTTGTAGTCATGAGATATGTTACTCTTTGGTTCTGTTTATTTTGTGCTCCAAGGTCATATAAATCTCTTTTTTCCGGATGCATAATATTCATACAGCATAATTGGTTTTTTTTCCCAACCGTTTCCCAGTCAATGGAATCTATATCATTGTTTACTTTTTTTTTCTACTATAACGAGTGCTACTATGAATGTTTTGCTGGATCATTAGGTCAAAGAATATGGACAGTTAAGTTCCCTTTTCTTTCAGAATTCCAAATTGATAACCAGAGCTATCAAACCATTTGATGGATAAGGCACCTAATTTGTACAGTGGAAAGAGCTGTGGATCTGGAGTCATGAAGACCTGAGTTCAAATTCCATCTCACACACTTATTAGCTATGTGATCTTGGGCAAGTCTCTTAATGTCTCTTTGCCTCAGTTTCTTCAGCTGTAAAGTGGGAATAATAACAGGGTCTTACCTTACAAAAATATTGTGAGGATCAAATGAGCTGTTTGTCCAGTGCGCAGCACAGTGTCTGGCACACAGTAGGTACTTATATAAATACTTATTCCTTTCCCTTTATATCTTCATCAACAGAATATTAATGTTCATGCCTTCCCACAGCCCCATTAATGTTGACTGTTTTTTTTTCTTTTTGCAATTTTGCAAGGTGTTAGGTAATTTCAGCTATTGTAATTTTATATTTCTCTTACTATTAGTATTTTGGGAAATATTTTCAAATGATTATTTATAATTTGCAATTCTTTTGAAAACTGTTCATCTTTGACCTCTTACCTATTGGGAAATAGCTCTTAGAATTTGTGTCATTTCCTAATATATCTTGGATATTATGCAAGTCTATTTTCATGTTGTCCTTGGTGACTAGATTTTTTTCCTGAAAAAATTTATTAGTTTGTAATACATTATCCTAGATGACTAAAATATCTACTGAAAAAGTAAACAATATCTCAAAGCATATTTCATTTGCTGGGTTGTGATTGATGGTCTTACCATTTAAGAGATATGAGCAGGTTCTTTAATTTTCTTGATCTAAAGAACAATGTCATTATCTGGACATAATGCTGCTACTAAATATTAAGAGGGTAAAGCCCTCTACAGGTTTGTAAATTGACATAAAATATATATTAAAATAACGAGGCATAAACACAAATAGACATGAAAAAAATTAGTTTCTAGAACCAATGTAATAAAATCAAAGGTAAACAGACTATTTTAGAGTAGTATTTCCTAAAGATGAAATCTGAATTTTTTAAGAAAAATTTATTTTGCAATCTCAAGATGTATATTGTATTAGTATTCATAGATTTAAACAATTGAAGAGCTGATAAGGACTAGAGATCATCTAATCTTAACTTATTTTTACACGTATGGAAATGAAAGCCTGACTTTTCCAGTGTCCCAAACTAACATGAAAGGCCCTTGATCACAGCCCATTTTATGCTTTCTATTAAGGCAGTAGTTTTCAAACTTCTTCCTTATTTGTGGTTCCTTTTGGAGCAATGCCTCCCTCATTTTTTTTGTCTTAAAAAAAGTGAACTTAAACATTAACATGAATATTTCAACTACGCCCTGCCTCTGACACACGCTGGTTGTGTGACCCTGGGCAAGTTCCTCTAACCTTTTAAGCAACTTTCTAGGGTTATAAATTACAGAGAAGGCACATTTCTGTAAGGAGTTTCCTAACCTGAGAGTTTTCAGGATCAATAATTTAGAACTGGAAAGGGACCTTTCAGGTCACCAAACCTAGAAAACAGATTTAACAGATGCAGAAATTGAGATTGACTTGCTTAGGGTCACACGGTGTCTGGCAGGATTTGAATCCAGGTCTGCTTGACTCCAAGTTTTGCACACTATCCCTTCATGAAGAAATTGTCCCTATGAGTATATAAAATTTAACATTATAGTAACCAAACTGCCTTTCTTACCTGTGTCCCCTTCTGAACTTTTATCTTTTTCTTTTAAAAAAATTTGTTTTATTGATGTTCTTTTCCTAAATCAGTGTAACTACCTACCAGTCCACGCTCTTGTGAATGAAATTAATGAATTAAAAAGCATATATTTTATTTTGTTCATTAGGTGCAAGATTGCTAGTTTGTGGTGAAACAAAAGAAAGTCCTTATTGACTTCTACCAAGGGAAGATAGTGTATATATAAGGGATAAGTGATATGATTTAGGAAGTCACTGGTTGGTGAGTGGAACCTCAGGGGAACGTCCTTTCCAGGATAGTATTGATTTAGTTATTCCAAGAGCCATATTGGGGTTGGGGAGGGAGATGGTGGTGGTTACCTTTTGACACAGCTTGAAGCAAGTCACTTATGGAGATTTCTTAGCCATCCGGAGCAAACTTGACCCCAGGGCAAGAGTGGAGAGCTGAAGGTGAGGAGATATGGCCTGAAGGTGGCCGGAGAGCTGCAGGCAGGTTGATGTAGTCTGGCTAATTATGGAGAACTCTCACTTTGAAAGACTAAAGAACTTTGGTCAGTCCTGGCCATAGTAGCATACTTAATGCTTTCTTGGTAACTTAATTAATGCTTTCTAGAGAGGTGCTGGGCAAACATTTAGAGGCATAGGTTGGGGAAAAAACATTAAGTGTTTACTGTATACCCAGTACCAAGCACTGGGGCTACAGAGAAAAAAGTGACCCCATCCATACTCCCAAAGAGCTCACATTCTAATAGGAGGAGACAACATATATAGGAAGTTTCAGGTAGATAGCAGATGGAAAGATCCACTGGTCCCTAGGGTTTACTGCCACTGCACCAGGTCATGCATCTAGTGTTATTTCTATTGAGAAAACTGTATCTGTTTCTGATGTTGAAGCATTTGACTCTGCCAAGTATATTGGTGGCAAGAACTTTCTCTTCTGAGTCCTTAGTTAAATAAAGCTACTTGTAACTGATGAGGTTTGGAAGGGGGATGTGAGACCCCCACAAAGACCAGGTTATCAGGGGCAGGTTGTCTGGAGAAAAATTCATGGACTCAAGCATTGTTGAAGTCAAGGTAAAGATTTATTACTCTTTTCAGTGGCCAAGAGTTCTTAGGGAACCTGTAACCTTAAAGGGGTATAGGGAAAGTTTATATAGGATATTCTGTAGTATCACTTGTGCCAAATATGCTAACGAGGTGTTTTGGGGTGGGATTAGGGAGTGGTCAGTTCTTAAAGGAACATGCACTTTTGGTAACTACTGCTCAGGTATTTTACCCAAAATTCATCTGGAAATGGCCCAAAGTGGGCTGGAGGTGTGGTTTTAGGCCTGAACTGTCACTGTCTACCAGCGGTCAGAATTGGCTCAGAAAACCCAGGCTGCTCTCATCAGTGTCTTATTAGACAAGATAAATGTCAAGGAGTATAGGTACGTCTAAGTCTAGGATACATGTGATAGATCAGTGAGTAGTGAATGTGGTTATGACCCAGCACACCACCTGGTAAGCCAGTTCACAGCTGGTTCAAACTAATGAGTTCTATAGGTGCAGCTGGCTACTGTATCAGGAAGGGAGATAACGGTTATTGCTAGGGCAGGCTGTGTCCTTGGGCTGGGGAGAAACTGCCTGAGATAGTATTTTGAGGTTCGGGAGAAATGTGATTTTTAAAGAGAAATATGACTTTAGAATTGGGGCCCAAGCACCATATCATAACCAAGAAGTATATAGTCAAGCAAAACAAATAAATATATTTTCTGTATCTGAGAGTGTTATGTCTTACTCTGCATCTCTTATCCAAATCACTGTCGAGATGAGAGACAACTTTATTATTCACTTTCTAACATGTTTCAAAGTTGTTTTCCTTTACATTATTGTAGTTGTCACGTAAATTGTTCTTCTAGTTCTACTCATTTAACTCTGCATTAGTTTGCACAAGTCATCCTAGGCTTTCTGGCACAGTGATATTCCATTACATTTATATGCTGTTATTTGTTCAGCCATTGTGAAATTGTTGAGCACCTGCTTTGTGTTCAGTTCTGTGCTACAATTCACAGCTCAACTAACAATGCATTGAGTGCCTATTTTCCCATTATTCCCTTATTCTTTCAGTCATTTTCCTCTTTGCCATTCTGATGCCTTTGACATGGATTTGCATTTTTTATTAGTCATTTGCTGCCTTTTTTCATATGGTTATTGATAACTTACATTTCTTTTGAAAACTATTTGTGCATGTCCTTTGGCCAGTCATCCCGAGGAAATGACTTTTGTTGTGTATTTGTATAGATTCCTTGCATATCTTGCAAATGAGAGAAATTTGCTGCAAACAATTTTTAATTTTCTTTTTTTGGGAAGGGGAGGGATTGTCATTGCTGATGGGCCACTCTTTTTGATTAAGAACTGGGTCTTGGATTAATAATAAGCAAAGTGATGGTTATTTTCTGATTAGAGGAATTCCAGATAAGAATCAGCCCTCAAATTAAAATTCTGTATCTGTAAATTTGAAATTCTCTGGCGGTGACTAGGTAAATATACTTTTTGTAACTTCTAATTCCTACAATTCTGAATATTCAAATATCTTAAGTATACATCAAGTGAAGAATGTCTTCCCCCAATTAACCTGTAGAACTGTATTTCCTCTATTAATGATCTTTGCTTACTTTGCCTATTTTTCTTTTCCTTAATTATTTTAAGCTTTTTTAACATTTTTCTTTCTGTTACCATTACTTTGCATATATATATATATATATATATTCATACATATATTACACATACATTTACCTAACTTTAAAATTCTGTAAGGTAGCCCCTGAAGTCACCTGCCTATTGTGACCGCAAGGCAATTCTGGATTCTTTAAAGCAATGCCAGCAGGGAATTATGATGATTTTAATTATGGTCTAAGTGTTTGTCTCTTGGTTAAGGGCTAGCCTGCCTAATTTTGAAGAGGCTCTTGACCAGGTTGGTTGCCTAGTATGCATAGGTAGAGGGATTGGAATTACAGATCCTTGAAATGCTGAAGTTTAATAATGAATAAATCTGGTCAAAAATTTTCTACTCACTGTTTTCTCATTTTCCAAAAATGGGAGAGTCTCATCTATGTTACTAATTAGTTGTTACTTTTAACAACTCACTTAACTTCTCTGTCTGTATCCTCACATATAAAAGAAGGGAATTGGATTAGACGATCTCTTAAGGTATCTTACAGCTTTGGATGATCTATGATTTTATATCTTAGCTCTCTGGTAATTATATATGCATGTGCTATGATTTGCTAGCTGAAAAAGCAAACTGAAAATCTGATTGTATTGCTTATTCATTTTGTGAATTATCTGTAGTCTCTTCCTATTAAGTGCTTACCTAAATTGCAGACTCCTGACAATTGCGTGGTCTAGCTGGGAGAGATTGAAGCTGGGCACACATATAAATAATAACTGCTTGTTGCCTTGAGGGTGCTGCTCCAGGTGGGCAGAAGCAGATCAATACTAGCAGGGAGAAGATGAGATGGCCGAGAACACCAACTGGAAAGTGAAGCTGAAGCATATGGAGAATCTGAAACAAGTAATAAAACCCCACGGCATTTTAAAATTAGGAATATAGGCCATGCGCTGAGGATACAAAGAAAGGCAAAAACAGCCCTTGCCCTGAAGGAGCTTGTTCTAATGGGGGAGGTAATATCTATGTGGACAATATCTGCCATACCTATGTAGAAGGTAGTAGCAGTGAGAATGAGTGAAAAGCCTCATGTCAAAGGTGGTATTTTAGCTGAATCTTGAAGAAAGCCAGGGAAGCTGAGGCAAGGAGAAAAAAATGTTTTGGGGACAGTTAGTGAAAAGGTAAAGTGAAAAGTGGATTGTGGGTGTGAGAATTGTGATTGGGAAATAGCAAGGAAGCCAGTGTTACTGGAGGGGTGTGAAGTATAAGAATACTGAAAAGGTAGGAAAGGACCACATTGTGAAGGCCAGAGATTTTTGTATTTGATCTTGGGAGCCAGTTGCTTATTGAGTAGGGAAGTGATATGATTGAGAACTGAACTTTATTAGTAGAAGATCACTTTGGTAGCTGAGTGGAAGATGGACTGGTGTTGGGAGAAACTTGAGACAAAGAGGCCAAATTGCAGTCTGTTGCAGTAGTCTAGGCATGAGTAGCGGAGTAGTAGCTGTGCCAAATGAATATATAGTGGGAGTTATTGTTGTCAATAGTTGGGTTATTTGGATTGAGAGTGTGACTGAGGAGTTGAGGATGACACCTAGCTTTGAGCCAGGTTGGCTGGGAGGATGGTGGTACTTTCAGTTTCAGGGGAATGGAGGGAATAAGCATTTATTGAGCAGCTACTATGTACCAAGCACCATGCTAAAACCTTATAAATATCTCATTTGATCTTTACATCTCTTTGAAGTAGGTGCTGCTATCCCCATTTTACAGTTTTGGAAACTGAGGCAAATATTTGTAAAGTGTTTAGCACAGTGTCTGGCACATGGGTACTATATAAATAAAATTATTATTATTATTATAGCTAGCTTTTATGTTGTGCCTACCGTATGCCAAGTAACTGTGTTGTGCTTTATAAATTCACGTTTGATCTTCACAACAACTCTAGGAGGTAAGTGCTGTTCTTCCCATTTAGATATGAGGAAGATGAGGCAAATCGTGGTGGTTAAGTGACTACCTGGGGTCACACAACTAGGAAATGTTTGAGGGATGATTTGGACTTGAGTCTTCCTGAAGCTACTGGCTGACCCCTAGGCAACATGTCATGATTCAGCTTCACATACTATCCATCCAGGCCATCTCCCTATCTGCTACTGCTGACCTACTCATTTACACCTAGATCAGTGTCCTCTGTACTACCAGGTCCATACCTGAATTTCCCTGAATCCAAAGTTACACGAAACCTAGGATTCAGAAGCTTACATAGCTTTGTCTAGAATGAGTAGGCAAGCCATGCTTTTCCTGACCCATTAAAACAAATAATAGGAAAATAGACTCAGTTCAGGGTGTTACCTTCAAGCTTCTGCTGAATAAGAATCATTAAGACACTTATACCATCCTTAGTCCAAAATTTCACATTCACATCCACAGTGTTAACATTCTCAGTAGTGATGGCATCTCTTAACCAGCTTTATCCTTCTTTGGTAGTATAGTAACTTGGAGTGGGATTTGGGTCCTAAAAAGGAACCTAGAAAACTTGTTTGAATCCCTGTTTAGGGATGGGCACATGTGACTGTGAGAGCAGAATCAGGATGGACAATCAATTTCACATCCTAGGTTAAGGACTTCTTACTAACCACTGATGCTGCCTGGTCCAGAAGCCAAGCCCTGGAGAACTTGACCCCTTCCTTCCCTGAATTCCTGTGTTGGGGCTTCACGTCCTGATATATATGGCTGCCATAGAAATCCTCTTACTAGCTTTCATACTTCCCTGAGCTTGCACAATCCCTTGTACCCTTTCCTTCCTACCAGTTGTAGAATTATAATCAAAGTCAGTTCTCTTTGACCCTGGAAAATATGTGTCAATATTTCCCCAGGATTGCTTTCTAAACCAAAATATCCCTCTTTGGCTACTATTCTCCCTATATGTATTATATCCCACAGTTTGAATGTAAGCTTCTAGAGGACAAGGACCAGTTTTGCTTTTGCAGGTCATTAGCACTATGGTTGGCACACCCATAAGCTCTTAATAAATGCTTTATCATTAATTTATTCATCAATGGGAGATAGAAAGACTTTGAAAGGACTTAGTGGACTGGTTGCTTTCTTAAGAATAGTAGAAGCTCAAGCCATTCTGCATGAATGCTTGTTATCAGATGTCTTACATGCACAAGAGTGTTGGAGCTATGGTAAACATCTCTCTGTCTAGGGCCATACCACCTTGAATAGGCCTGATGTCCTCTGATCTTGGGAAGCTAAGCAGGGTCAGACCTGGTTAGTACTTAGATGGGAGACTGCCTTTTGGAGGCATGTAGATAGATCAGTGGATGGAATTCTGGGCTTGGAGTCAGGAAGATCTGAGTTCAAATGTGGCCTCAGACGCTTGTTAGCTGTGTGACCCTGGGCAAGTCACTTAACCTCCTTTTGCCTTAATCCAATGAAGATGGAAATGCAAACCACTACAGGAACTTTACCAAGAAAACCTCAGGGACAGTATGGTTCATGAGGTCACAAAGAGTTGGACACAATTAAATGGCTGAACAACAGCAAAACATATCTCTTTTCATGTAGACTGCCTTGCAGTCTTGAACTACTTTATCTTTTGTTCAGCTATTTCCTTTGTGTTATCTGACTAACTAAATTATAAGCTTCTTAAAGATAGGGAACATGTGTTATACTTTGTATCTCCCACAGTACTTTGCAAGGTGGCCTCAAGAAACATTTTTATTTGATCAGTACTCCATAGCAAAAGACATATCTGACACGTTTTTTAAGTTTATCTGGTTACTTGTAACAAACCCTAAGTTGCATGGTAGGTGCCTTTTTTATTGTTGCTTTTTTCTTTTCACTTTCTTTTCTTTTTTTTCTTCAATTTTAATTTGAATTAAAGTTAAATACAGAAAAAAAAATACATAGGTCTTCAATTTACCAAAAGCAATTTAAACTATGGATTAAGTCCAGTATAAGAGCTGCCTATCATGAGAAAGGGGCAGCCAAGTGGCACAGTGGATAGAGTGCTGGAGCTGGAGTCAGGAAGACCTGAGTTCAAATCCTGATTCAGACACTTAATAGCTCTGGGACCCTGGGCAAATCAATTAATTGCCTCTTTCTTCGGCTGTAAGATGAGCTGGAGAAGGAAATGGCAAACCACTCCAGTATCTTTTGCCAGGAAAACCCCAGATGGGGTCAGAGACATCTCAAAATGACTTTAACAACAGCAACAATAAATTATAGGAAAATTACTTTTGTCTCAACATTCTGAAAGAAACTGGCATGTTATAGTGGAAAGAAAGAACCCTGGATCTGGAGTCAGGAGACTAGTTCAAACCCTAGCACCTCTTGTGTGACCTTGTCTCATTGTACCTCAGCTCACTTTCTTTATTTGTACAATGAAGGAGTTGGACATGAAATGTCTTCCAGCTCTAAATCACATTCCTCAGATGTAGTAGCTCACAAGAAAGCTGCTGTATTTTGCCTTCTTAAGTCAGTTTTACAAGTATATGTTTTGTGCAATTTGGTATTGAATACAGACTTTTAATAAAACCAAACTCTGGAAATGTATGAAATGTAGTGAATCATTGCATGTTATCTCACATGTTTATTTTGTCAACATTGATGTTTTAAAAATAAATGTCTTTCTTTTCTGCCTAAGACTGCAATGCAATCATTGTTTTACATAAAGAAACTTAAAAATTTGGACTTTTAAAGAATTGATATGTGCTTAAGTTGAAAACCAGTGATAAGTCAGGGTAATAAATGTTATTAGGCTAAGGTATTCACATATCAACAAATCAGTCATATTACTTAACACCCAGTAAATTTAGCCTCACCAAAGTCAGGCTTATGGAAAAGTTCCTAAAAATATACCACTGTGTAAAAATATGTAGTACAAATAAGTGTCATTTAAGAAATCAGATATCCTGAAGACCAGACAGTTTCTATTTTGCCTGGAATATATTAAAGTCTGTGCTAATATATTCATTTTATAGTCAGATCAGCCCTAAAAGGAAGGCCATGATTACTATCACAAGTAAAAGATAAGGGAAACTAAGCCTAAAGAAGATCAAAGTACTTGACCAACTTCATCCATGGAATTGTGACAAGGACCTTTATTTCCTTGGCTTCATCGCTGGTCCTCTGAAATTGTCATTGGTCATTGTTTTGATCAGAGTTCCTAAGTCTTTCAAAATTATTTTTCTTTATAATGTTATTATATAAAATGCTTTCCTAGTTCAGCTTATTTTACTGCGTCAGTTTATACAGATCTTACAAGTTTTCTCTGAAATTGTCCCTTCATTTCTTATAGTATAGTAGTATGCCATTGTGTTCATGTAACACAGCTTCATTTTCATATAATTTATATATTATATGATATATAACATTATTTTCTTAGCCATTCCTTTATTTATGGGCACTCCCATAGTTTCCAGTTCTTTACCACCATGAAAAATAATATTTTTTTCTCTGCTCAAAATTGATCTAAAGATCAGTCTTTATTAGGGACAGTAGTTACATTAAGAAAACTACAGGCAGTTAGTTAGCCAAATTACGGCTCTGGGCTTAGAATCAGGAAGATCTGAGTTCAGATTTTACTTCATACACTTATTAGATGTGTGAACATGGGCAAGTCACTTAATCTCTGTCCTTTTTCTCAACTGTAAAATGGGGATAATAACACTACTGCTTCACAGGGTTGTGAGGATCAAATGAAATAATACATGTAAAGCACTTAGCACAGTGCCTGGCACATAGTAGGTGCTTAATAAATGCTTTTCTTCAAAGTCTTTTGATTTTGAAATATCAAAAAATAATTTTGACATGTTCCCTCATATGCCTTAAGCTAATCACTTGAAATGGTACTGATATACTTGTGTTTTTATCTTGAAAGTGTTTTAATTATAATAAACAAAAGCAGATTTTGAAAGTAGCACAGCTGGCTCTCTGCTTTATCTGATAAACTAGCTTTCCTTGAATTTTCATGTGAGTTAAGTTGTAAGTATGTAGGCACAGCTTATTGTTTGATATAGCATAATTGTCAAAGATAATTTTAATTGTAAATTTTTTCTCATTTAAAATTTAATTCTTCATAATGTGTGGCCATTTCTACATCCATGAAGATAGTTATTTGATCCATCATTGGTAGGTTGTGTTGTGTTTTTGAAGGAGTATTTGTTGATTGGATTCTGTCCCTCTTGTGACCGTCAGCATGGCATTTGCAAGATAGTTGGCTAGGGCTTTGGAGTTAAAATCTGAATATGAAATAGATGGAAGCTAATTGGGTCACATGAGAATCATACCTATGATCTTAGCCTCATTACCATGTTTTTGTAATAGAGCTAAAAATATGTATGAAGACAGCTATACTTATTTTATTTGGTCACTCTTATGTCACCTTAAACCTTTTTTTCTAGTTCATTGCACGGCTAATTTCCAATGTTAGTAAACAAGTGTGTATACAGAGCCTGACACTAAATTGCCAAATGGGAAAATTATTCTGATAATATGGTCTGACAAATATTTTTCCCTTTTTTGGAAATGGGAATGAAATCTGTTGACTGTAAGTGTGACCTTGATTTAAATTCCTTTTTAGAAAGTATCATTAAAGGAATAGCATCTAGAATGAGAAATAATGATTATAAAGAACATAGCTTCATCAAGAACAAGTCATACTGAACTCATCTTAATTCCTTTGACAGGGTTATTACTAGACTAGTAAATGAGGGTAATGCTGTAGATCTAGTTTACCTAGTTAGGTTTTAGCCAGGTATTTTATAGATTCTTTCATAGTGTTTTTGTGGAAGAGATAGAGATGTGAACTAGAGCAGAGGTATCAAACTTGGGACCCTTATACAAAACTCCAGAACCAGATTAAAATGTAGTTTGGAAATATTTGACACACAAAAAAAAAACCAAATAAAAACTCCCTGACAACCATAGATAATATTAATTTGTGTATTCTAAGTCAATATATATCCTTCAGGGATCCTGGTCCTATTTGCATTTGATGCCACTGAGCTAGACCATATTACAGTTAGTTGGATTTTGAGCTGGTTGAATAATCAGACTCAGAATAATCATTTAATGGTTTGATTTCATCCTAGAAGGAAGGCCTTAGTGGGGTGCCCCAGGGAGGCTGCACCTGAGTTCAAAAAGTTAGCTGCATAAGGATAAAATGGGGAAATGTGACTGGGTACATAGAGATGGTTTTTTAATGGATTGTAAGCTCATTATGAGTGATAGTATGATCTGGCAATCAAAAAAGGTAATGCAACCTTAGGCTATATTAAGAGAAGAATAATGTCCAGGATTAAGGAGATAATAGTTCAAACGTGGTTTGATGAGGGCAGACTGTGAATGCACTGCTATGTTCAGTTTTGGTCATCACATTTTAGGAATGACACTGAATCTAGAGGAAGGTTACTATGATGGTCTTGACAGCATGCTCTATGAAGATTGGTTGATGACCCTGAGGAGCCTGGAGAAGATTAGGAGGAATTAATAGCTATATTCAGTGTTTGAGCAGTCCTCTTTTAAAAAAGGATTGAACTTAGGAGGCAGTACTGGGAGCAAGGGGTAGAAATTGCAGAATTGTAAATTTAGACTTGTGGAAAGGAAAACGAACAATAGGAATTCTCAGGAGACATTGTGTTCTGTGGTGTATTAACTGTAGTACTCCTTGTCAAGGTTTGTTTTGGATAATAGACGGCACAGAATCTTTCTGAGATTCTGCGAATTGTATTTATTTTTTCTTCCTTCTTCATATGCAACTGAGTCCTAGAAGGAACCACTTTTCTCTTTTGTTTACTGTAGATCCATGTATGTACATACATATATTTACAGTAAAATACAGTGAATATTTATTTAGTTCCTGTTTTGCTGGGGGAGATCCATAATGTAAATAAGAAAGTCTCTGTTTTCCAGGAGTTTATCCAGTTGAGAACTAATATGCTCTTATAGGTATAATATAGGGTATTAGGGACCTGCATTTGGATGTTGGAGAACAAGATGCTTTGTGAAGTTTAAGGGTGTGTGAGGACTAAAACTGTCCAACCTACAATAAAAGAGACTGAGGCAGAGCTCTGAGCCAATGGCACTTTATTAATGGGTCCATGGTCCCCTCTAATGAAGTGGACCTCAGATCTTCTCACAATCTGAGACACCCCCTTCTTCTAGTACCTTGTTTTTATAGGGTTTGACAACAAAATATGCAAAAGAGGCAATGCGCAAAATATAGAATCTTAATAGTTGATAGACCTTGCTCTTGAGGGCCAAAAATGACTTATTAGCAGGAGGGTCACAGGTTAGGTGAAGCATGGGATATCTCCACTGATTAAGTGGTCATAAGATGGTCACCTGTTTGTGCTGGACAAGAGAGAATGGTCTGGAGGTACAAAAATAAATTGGGGGACTTTACAAAGCATCAAGACATCCCACCTATGCTGGCTTTGGACATGGAATTTGAGTAAAACAGGATGGAAATATCTTTGTCTGCATTCTTGTGATTGTGCAAGTGAGCCTTATAACTTGATAAACAAGTAGTGAATGTTACATTAAAATTTGAGGCCCACTATCAGAACCTATCTGACCCTATATGACTTATATAGAATATCAAACTGATTACTACTGATTGGAATAGAGTAGGGGTCCAAATGAATTAGTTCTCAAAGGGGGAAGGTTGTTATCAGATGGGTGTTTATACTCTTATAGGCTAGGTTCAAATTTTCAGCTGATACATGGGTAATAATAACTGGAAATTTGTTATTAAGTATTTTTCTCTAGAAAGCTGATTCAAGTATTTTTTTTTTTTTTGTCATTGGTGAAACATATCTACATTGTGAGTGTGTCACGCATATGGGAAAGCTATGTTGTCCATTTCTACGTACATAAAGGCATACCAGGCCATGGTTCCTACAGGTATCATGATGGAATAGTTTTCTAATCTGTGCATGTACTGGAAAGAAAATTAAGCCCAATACATACTTTGTTGAAGGTTCTTTTCAGTTCTATTTCATTCAACAATTCAAATCAACAAGCATTTTTAAAAGTGTCTGCTCATGCAAAACAGTGTACTAGTTGCAGGAAATACAAAGACAAAATGAAATGTCCTTACCTCCAAGGAGTTTATATTCTATTAAGGGATACTCTGTTTTAATAGATGAGTAGATAAAGTTATTTTGAGTTGGAAGAGAACACTACCAACTTGGGAGGGGGGGGATTGGGAAAGATCTCCCTTTGAAGGTGACACCAGAATTGAACCGTGAAAGAAGCTAAGGATTCTGATTGGTAGAGGTGAAGAGGAAGTAAAAATCTGGGCATTTGGGATAGTCTGTGCCAAAAGCAAGGAGGTGGTAGAGGGAGCAGAGTGATGTGAAGTAAGCCTATCTATAGAGAGGCTGGAGCCAGATGGTGAAGGGCTTTAAATAAGCCAAGCTTAGGCATTTGTGTTTTCTCTTAGAGACAGTAGGGAGACATTGCGGGTTTTTGAGCAAGGCAGTGATACAGTCTGAGCTGTGTCTTAAGCTCTGTATTTTTTAGTGATGTGAAAGACCCAAGACAGTAAAGACTAGAATCAGTGAGTCCGGTTGGGAGGTGAGATTATATGGTTTGAGGAGGAAAGGGCTATATGTCCTTTTGTTGTTCAGTTGTCAGACTCCTCTTGACTCTGTGAACCGCAGCATGCCAGGACTATCCTTGAGGTTTTCTTGGCAAACTTTCTGGCGTGGTTTGCCATTTCCATTTCCAGTGCATTAGGGCAAATAGAGGTTAAGTGACTTGCCCAGGCTCACACAAGCTAATAATTAGTCTTAGAAATCAGATTTGAACTTGGGTCTCCCGACTCCAGGCCCAATGCTTCATTGTCTAAACCATCTGTTGTGCACATGTGTGAGTGTGTGGTATGTACATTAGCATTCTGTTTATATGTAATTGTTAACTGCTAATTTCTGTAACATTTTCATCAAATGTTTTCACATTTACTCATTTGATCCTCTCAAAAAGATGTAATTAATCTGTTTTTATAGAAGACACAGATAGCAAGGACATTAGTTTAGGTGTCACAGTGAGTTAATGGTGGAATCCAAGTCAATAAGCTCATCCACTATCCTTTTATGAAATGTAATAAGATTGTTATCAATTGCCCCCCTTTTTTCCTGGACTTCGTTTTCTTTTTGTGTATTTTTACATTTTTTTAGGGGGCAGTCTATCATTATACACTAACTCTACTCCTTCTTTCCCCTAAATGTTGGGAAGTGTGCTTCATTGTTAAGTATTTCAGAGTCATGATTAGTCACTGCATTCGTTGATAAAGAGTTAAATCTTTCAAGATTATTTCTCTTTACATTATTGTCATTATGTAATCTGTCCTGGTTCTGCCCATTTCTTTTTTTTCTTCTGAAATGAAATAGCAAATAAAAAGAGCATTCCCTTACAAGTAGAACAAAAGAAGATTGCACATGAAATTGTGAGGCTGTTAACATATAGTTTGCTTTCCCGTGTAAGTTTACAATTAAATTGGGCATGTAACTTTCAAAGATGTCCTACTTTTTTGTGTTTTCTAATGTGTATTTTTTAAAATGTTTCAGTGACCTTTTCTTTTGGCAGCCTTATTTTCTAGTTCTCCTTTCCCTTCCATTCCCCTCCCCCATTTGAAAAAAGAAAAACAAAACCCCTTGTTAAATGCACAATCAAGCAAACCATAGCCCCACAGTGGCTTTGTCCAAAAATGTATGTCTTCTGCATCTTGTGTCTATAACCTCACTGTCAAGAGGTATAGACAGTGTGGTTCACCATCAGTCCTCATCAGTCTTCTGGAATCATAGTTGACTTTTGCATTGAACGTAGTTATTATTTCTCTGAAAGTTATTTTTCTTTACAATGTTGTTGTTATTATATAATCTGTTCTCCAGATTCTGTTCATTTCCTTCTGCAAGAATTCATGTTTTCTATGCCACTTTCTCTGAATTAATTTTGTCATTTCTTACAGCTCAGTAATATTATATTATATACCACAACCTCTTCAGCCATATTCCATTTGATAGGTATTCACTCTTTTCCAGTTCTCTGCTACAACAAAAAAGTGTTGCTATAAATATTTTTGTGCATGTAGGTTTTTTCACTCTGTCTTTGAACTTTTTGCGTTACAGGGGTAGTTAGTGGTATTGCAGAGTCAAAAGGAATGAACAATTGACTTTTTGTGGACATAGTTCCTACTTGTTTTCCAGAATAGTTAGACCAGTTCATTCCTTCATGAGCAGTGAATTAGTATGCCAGTCTTCCCATGCTCCTCTAATATTCACCATTTTCAGCACCTCAGATGCTGAACTTTGAGTTAGGAAAACCTGAGTTCAAATGCTACCTTATACTAGAGCTGTGTGGTTTTGTGAGTCATTTAACCTCTGTCTGCTTCAGTTTCCTCAAGTGTAAAATGGGGATAGTAATTGCATTCACCTCACAAGGTTGTTGTAAGGATCAAAGAAGGAGGTGCTAATTTTCATTGGTAGAAATTTCTCACTAGTACTTATCTACACCAGTGAGCACATAGATCCATTCCCTATCCTGAAGTTTTTCCTATTATAATTTGCAGTAGGATATTATCATAATTCTTTGCACTGTGAATGAGTGTGCTCTCTCTAGATAAGTCATTTTCTTACCCTACTGGATCCTTTTTTACTTTCAGACATCCACAGGTCTCCTTTGGGTGTTTAACAAACCGAACTTCCCTTGACTCCTCCCTCTCTTTCCACTGCTGACCCATTTCCCTCCCTCCATTTAACAGCAGTTTCTCAAAGGAGATTCAGAGCATCTCGTTTGACATCTTGTATCTTTAATCCATCAGAATATTGAATATGGTTTTCTGGGCACACACTTCCCATTTAAATGTTTGTTGAATGGTCAATGGAAGATTTAAATATTGTCTTTTATTGATAATTAGCTTTCAGTACCTAGTTGTTAATATGTAGCCTATTATGTATCTTCATATTCCCCATTGTAGATAACTGCGTGAATATAGTATTTCCACGTAAGAAGTTTGGTAAAAGTAATTCAGAAGACATGGTTAAATTTTAAAGATGTTTTTTAGTTTAGAATTATGTTCAAGTTAAAAAAATAATATCAAGCAATTGAAACTATTGTTTGAACAAATGCTTGTGAATTTTAAACTTTTTTTTTTTGCTTCATTTTTCTTGAGGAAGGTATTTTGAGGGGGTATAACATTGCTTCCTTCGATTGAATTACTGCAGTCTTGGAATAGTTAGGGTGACCTACTTCTGTAGCCCCATGTCTTCATAGTACTAAATAAAAACTGGAGATTGTGTATAATATTAGGGAACAGTGAGTCATTTGAGAATATTCTAGATATAACATCAGCTCCAGTATGTAAATGGTTAAATGTTCAGCTTCTAAGAATATGCTGCAGTAGTAAAAGCAGTCATTAGTGTAACTTAAATTTCAGCTGCCAAAAAATATCTTTGACAAAGATCTGATGGAAGCTAGATCTAATGGAAGTTTATTTACTTGGGTTTATTATATGCTACCAGTGGAGTACCTATATTTTATGTCTTGTGATCATTATAAAGCAAGTGTGAAATTTACTTCCGGATTTTTCCCTAAAAAAATAGCAAATAACACGTAATGACTTTTTTTAGGTTTTAGTTTAATTTTTAATTATTTGTTTAATGTTTGATGTATTTGTTTAATGTTCATAGTTAGGGTTTTAATATATTTTATGTCATATTTTAAGAACCTGATGTCAAACTTTCCTCCTTGTATTAACTATGTTAACTTATTCACATAAACTAGCCAGAATCTCTGTGCTGATACAATAACTTGAGGTAAATTTTTTTTTCTTTTTCTACCAGAGGAGAATTGTCACCTTTTCTCGGAATGTAATATACACACACACACTCACGCACACACTAATATATACATTTTATATGTGCATATATATAGGATAATATAAATTTTATGTATACACATATACTTTATTTTATGTATACACACATTATACATACATATATATATATACACATATGTACATTAATCTGGGTTCTAATGTATGAGATTGAAAAACGGGGCACCCCTTATCCTTCTGTTACTTAATTATATCAATAAGTATGATATGAAGGTACTTTGTAGAATGGATGTCCCTGAGTGGAAGTAGAGGCTTCTTTTCCTTTCTTCTGTTCTTTCCTCACCCACCCTGTTTCCTTTCCATTTTTCATTTTCCTTTGGGTGCATTTATCTTGCAAATAGTACTGGTAGATGTGAATTAATCTTGTTTTGAAGCAGTCTAGAAATGAAAAATCAGAACAGGAAAAAATTGCTAATGGTTATTTTTCTTTTCTGCCCCTCCCCTTCAATTATTGCTTGGACATGTTTTAAGATGATGACTCTCACCTTCATATTCTACCTGATTTTTCTCCCCTGTCCAAAAATATTTTTTTTCCACAAAAGTTTGAATTTGAATTTGTATACTTGTTTTTCCCTTTTAGAGTACACTCTTTGCTTTGAAGGCAGGGCCTGTTTCATTTTTGTGTCTTGTATAGTAGGTGATTCAGAAATGGAAGGGAATAAGGATTTATAGAGCACCTATGACATGCCAGTCTAAGTATTTTGTAAATATAGGCAAGTACTGAGGTAATTTATTGAATTAAAAACTATGCATAAAAATCTTCCTGTGGCAGTCTGTAAGAGCAGATCAATCAAATGTTGATTAAGCACTGATTAGATGTCAAACTTGAACAGACAGAGGTGAGACAATCCTTGCACTTAAAAAGTTTATATTTCACGATGGGGACAGCATGTAAAGAGGTGCAAGGTAGTTAGGGAGCCTGTAGAATTTGCGTGGATTGGGAGAGGTTTCATGTAGAATTGGTGTGCTTGATTTGAGTATTTGAAGGAAGGGATTCTTTGAAGTAGAGGTTAGGAGGGAGTGCATTTCAGGCATGGGGGATGACCAGTGAAGAAGTATGGAGATGGGGGGATAGCCAGTCAGTGAAAAGGAGTGGAGATGGATGATAGGATGCAATTTGTAAAAAGCATCCAGGAAGCTGGAGTAGAAGGGGAATGATGTGTAATGAGGCTGGAAAATTAAGTTGGATCCAGGTTGTGTAGGGATTTAAAAGCCAATTAGTCGAGAATATTTATATTATTAACCTATTCTTCCTGAGTCTCAGTTTCCACATTATGCAAAGTATGGATTATCTCCACTTCAGAATTGAGATGCTTAAACGAGTTGAGATAAAGTACTTTGCACTCCTCAAAGTTCTCTCTAAATATCAGTTTTTATTAAATTTCTTTAGGTTGTATTATATTATATTATATACCTAAAATGTTTTATATCAACTTTTGGAAGAATAACACTGAGCAAAGATGAGGAAATCGACCTGTGTTATAGCCATTCCTTTGGTTTGCAACACAACTCCCAACATAATATTTTTTGTTAAGACTGACTTTGCAGTCACCTTCCTGGCTATATTTACTGATAATTGTATTGTTTGTGTCATAGAGTACACAATTATATCAAACTTCCCACTCAAGCTTACTAATTGATGGTCAGTTTAATCTGTTCAGGATCTTAATGTTGAAATATACTTTAGTCTTATGTTTATTTGACTTAGTAAACACCACTACAACTTAATTAAGTTTTTCTTTTGACTTTGTGCAGGGAAATAATGTCTGGTTTAGCAAATAAAAGATTGTCTTTATAAATTACCAAGAATGCTCATAGTTCAGCTAGAATTTGCCAGCTGCCCCATCTAAAGATGAGTTTATTTCTCAAGATGACCATGCTAGCCATTTTAGAAGTTCAGTACAGGTAACACTTGACTATTCATAAGTGATGCAGCTACTAAATATTTTAATATCTATAACCATTAAGTCTTAAATATTAGAGATATGACCTAAATGCCAAAGGTATTGGTCCTGTGACAAATCTACAATAGACCCTTGGGAAAACATAGTTAACTGGATCCATTCAAGTTACAGAAATATTCAGGTGAATGGATGAAGGAAGGAAGGAAAGAAAGAAGCAACAGGGCATTTATGAAGTACCAAAGCATTCTGGATATAAGTAAAAAAAAAAAAGTAAGACAGTTCCTGTTCTAAAGGAACTCCCATTCTGATGGAGGAGACAACACATCTGGAAGGTTTCAGCAGAAAAAGCCACATGAAAAAGTCCCATGGTCCTTAGGGTGCAGTGGCAAAGCAGATGTTAATGCTTCTTTAATGTAATTGCCACTGATAAAATGTCAGTTTCTGGCACCGAACTATTTGGCTGGATCATGGACTTTGGTGTCAAGACTTTCCTTTCTGGATTTTTAGTAAGTGTGACTGGAGCACTTGTAAGAGCAGTTGCCAGGCTGTATCTCCACCTGGCTGTTTCCCAGGATGAGACCTTGCTGGCAGCAGTTCTACTCCCAGTGGTCTTGGGTTCACGGTCCTTGGATGTCTACACCAGAGTCTAAGGGAAGATGGTAGTTAAGGTGGTGGTGCTGGTGGTTTCTTACCGGACACATGTTGCCTTCTAGTTCCCTCGGAGTGCCTTCCTGTTTCAGCCATGCTGGCTTGACTTCTGTGTGGCAGTTAGTTGACAGTCAATAAAGGTGGCTGTCCCCTTCTCCTCAGGAGTTGCTTACTTGGGTGATGGCTGTGAAGGCGAGGCTGGAAGTAGGACTGGTGGTCTTGGCTGAATGGGGTGGGGAGTTGCTGTCATTAATAACAGTAATGGCGATGATGATAACTAACATTTATATAGTGCTTACTGTGGGTCAGTGACTATTTTACTTTACTATTCTTATCTTATTTGATCCTCACAATAGCCCTGGGAGGTAGGCACTATTATCATCCACATTTTACAAATGAGGCAAAGAACTTCAGTGACTTGCCAAGGGTCACACAGCCAGTAAATGTCTGAGACTGGATTTAACTTGGGCCTTTCTTACTCCAGGCCTGGCACTCTTTCCACTATCCTATCAAAGTAATCTGTGCTTCTTTGCCTTTTAGTGTCAGTTGGTCAGCATCTGTGGATGATGAGGAAAGTGAGCCCCCTTTCCATAAGGATTTCTCTCCTTAATAATGGCTGTGGGGGCTGGGCTGGAAGCAGGTCTGGTGGTTTGGAGGACAAAGCTATTCCCAAGGCTCTCAAGCTCAGTGTCCTGGGTTGTCTCCCTCAGGGTCTGTAGGGAGATGGTGGTCAGGGTAGTGGTAGTTTGACTTACCTGGCACATGCTGCTTCCAGTCTTTCAACAGACCATTAGTAAGGTAAGAAAAAACAATACAAATTAGATGTATGTCTGGAATTGATCCTTCCTCACCTCAGTGCTGTGACATCCCTAACTCCTTTCAAGGCACAGCTTTGTGTAAGATTCTTCACAAGGTCTTTCCTGAAACCTGCAGTATTTTTCCTCAACCTCCCCCTCCCCCGATTTACTTTGTATTTATTTTGATATTTGCATCTTGTATTCATTTATCTGTATCTGTGTTGTATTCTCCACTTGTATATTCCACACCTCCTTGAAAACAGGAGCTGTTTAGTTTTAGTTTTTGTATTCCCAGTCCTTAATACAGTACAAATAGTGGAGGTTTAATATATACTTGCTGAATTGAATTTTTTTTTTTTCCTAAGGACAAGAGCTACAACTTACTGTATGGTGAATTTCTATCCCCAGTAGCCTCTCCTCCCTCCCTCCCTCTCCCTCCCTCTCCCTCCCTCCCTTCCTTCCTTCCTTCCTTCCTTCCTTCCTTCCTTCCTTCCTTCCTTCCTTCTTCTTTTTCTCCTTTTTAAAAAAGGTTTAATGGTGTCATGTTTTCATCAGTCATTTCCAGATATTATCTCTTCCCACCTCCTCCAAACATTGAACTTTTCTCTTGTTAAAAAGAAAGTAACCTACAAAAGGACTGATCTCATCTAACAGTGCTCTACCTCTTCAAAGAGAAAGAGAATATAAATTTTTATTGATGCCTTTTGGGTTTTTTTACACCACCAAAATTTCTCCTACTATTCTCCCCCATCCCATATAATAAATATTTTTAAAGAAAATGAAAAAGAAGAGGAAATATCAGCACAACTGATCAATACATATTTTTTAAAATCCAAAAATATGTGCAATGTTCCATGCTTATGAACCTTTCACTCCAGCGAAAAAGTGATGTGGGGGTATCTTCTCATATCTCTTCTCTTTGCAGCCTTACTTGTTCTTAATAATTTTGCAACATTCACTTATGATTGTTTTGTGCTTTTTTCTGTTTATATTTTGTGTATTATTTTCCTTGTCCTATGTTAACTTGTAGAAATCTTTTTATTCTCCATATTTATCATATCTGTCATTCCAGCCTAGTAATAGTATATTACATTCATGTGCCACAATTTGTTTAACTATTCCGTAATTAGGATCATCTACTTTGTTTCTGATTCTTTGCTCTTATAAAAAGTGCTGCCATAAGTATTTTGGTGTATATGGGAACTTTATTTTTATGAATGAGGAGAAGTGTACTTCTTTATCCATTCTGCAGGAACAAGATTGGTTATTAGTTTCTTAGAGATTTAGCTTTTAGTCTTCATTTCATTTACATGATTGTGTTTTTTGTGAGTGTTGTTTTCTTGGTTATATTTCTGTATCAGTTCAGATAAGACATTTTTTACTGCAAAATAATATTCTTTTGTATTATATACTACATTTCATCCCACCATTGCCCACTCATTGGGCATACCCTCAATTTGCAAATCTTTGCTACCACAAAAACTCTGTTTTGAATGTTTTTATACACATAGCATAGATCTCAATTCCATGAACTGTTGATCTTTTAATGGGATTAAGATTGCTGGATAAAATGGTATGAACAGTTTGCCACTGTTCTTTTCACAACTAAAGGAAGCTGAATTAATTTGCTGCCTTTGTTTATGGAAGTTTTTATTGACTTATATTCCAGATATTAACTACTCTTTAAACAGTTGTGTTTATTATAGGCTACAATGTATGAACCATTCTACCTCAGAAGTGAGATTGGGATGAAAATACAAATAGCTCTCCAATTTTTTTTTAATTGACCCATCAGTATTGTCAAGTAACCAAAAATCTTCCTTAATACTATACTTTATAGACCAAATAGCTCTTGAACAGCAGTAAAAAAATTATCCTTTCCTCTTTCATGACTGTTTTCTACTTTCTCAGATGTTGCAGTTAAAATAAGCTTTTTGAGGTTAGGGATTCCTTTTTTTTAATCTTTGTATCCACAATATCTTGTTTAATAACTGAGAAGAGGAAAAATAGCTTTTAATTGGTTTATAATTATATCGTATGCATTTTTCAAGATTTAAAAAAAGAACATCTAGAATAAAAGACATGGATGATATATAGTAAAACTTGATATGTCCTTTTTGAGAGCTAATTTGAATCTCTACACTTAGGAACTGATCTCTAAGATGACCTAACCCAACTTCCTTATTCTACTAGAGGTTATGTCTTGCCTAAGTTCATATGTTTAGTGGTAATGTTGAGACTGTAACCCAGATTTGAATCATAGCCCTGTGTTCTTTCTACTGTTACCAGAATTACTCATAAAAATATGTCTAATAGATTTGAATGTTTCTTCTAATGATTCAGATTGTAACTCATCCATGGCTTCCCATCTTGTGCAAATCTTGTTTATCCCTTCCCATAAATTCTTTTTGGGACTCCAGTTTATCGCTTCCCATAAATTCTTTTCGGGACTCCACTTGATATCCTGGGAGATAGGCCTTCTTCACTTTCCTCTGACATCAAGATATTAGTGGAGAACACAGTCTCTCTACACATTACTACCACTTGTCATGTTTTAAAACTATAAAGACCATATTTTAAAAATGTTTTTGATATATTTCCCTAACACCCTTTATTCCAGCTCTTCAAAGTTTCTTATTTGTTATATGTGGCAGCCTACTCACACTCACCTTGTTCCTCTCTGTTACTCGCCATGTGATGCTCATTTTTTGTTTCTTGAGAGATTTTTTTCCCCAGTCTCTCAGTCCCCTACTCTATACAACAAGATGCATAGAAAATTAGTATTAAAAAGAAGTCTTTGTTTTTGGGAGAAGTTGGAACTCATTAAAGCAATTTACCTAAAGTAGACTCTTCAACAAAACAGTAATAATGATTGAGGATGTTTTCTGGATTGGAATATAGAGAATCTAGAATTAGTTTCTTCAACAGTCACTGCATGTGAGTTGTATAGTGTCTTTTCAAACAGTGCTTGCCAAATACTCCAAGCTCTTGTTAGCTTTTTTGGGTAACATTGATTCCCTGAGTTCCCTGAAAACCCCACACCCTCTTCACATGCTAGTTAGTCAGTCAGCAGCAGCAGCAGCAGCAAAGAATTTGTTATGAGCCAGGCACTGAGATAAAATAAAAGGCAAAAGAACCCCTGAACTCTGCAGATGATTTATCCATCCTATACTTGTACAGTTAGCTTCATTCTGATAGTATAAGAAACTTTATGGTGTTTTTGAAGTTATGTTAAAACTTTGGGAGAAGTGGGGCAAGAAAAGAATCATTGCAGCCTCCCCCTCATTTAAGTGTCCTTGATCTAAAATAACTTTTGTTTAGCAGCAAAAAATACATTATGTATAATTTGTTTTTGGAACACTTGGATATGTAGACCTAGAAAAATTCAGTAATATGACTATGTTTCTGTCAAAAATCCTGGGGGGAAGACAAATTGTTTCTACTTTCTTTCCTACCTTATTAATTTTTCTAGATTTTTGCACCAGGTCCCTAAATGCAGACCATATCAAGAGTTTTATGATCTATTTAGAAATAAACATTTTGAAGATATTAACTATTTGTGAACTTGGAACAAGTTATTTAATTTTTCTGATCTCAGTTTGTTAATCTCTAATATGAAAATGTTGAGTTAGATCTATAAGACCGCTTAGTCGACAAGCATTTACCAAGCATATATATATCAGACACTGTGCCAAGTATTGCGGATACAGAGAAGGGGAAAAGTAGTCCCTACTCTCATGGAGCTCACATTCTAATAGAAGAGACAACATACAAATAACTGTTACATATAAGATATATTCAGTGTAAATGGAAAAGAATCTCAGAGGGAAGTCCCTACTTGTGTGGCGTAGGGAAGAGGGGAAGAATAAAGTGTAATACGACTGTAAAGGTAGGAAGGGGCCAGGTTGTGAAGGGTTTTATAGAGAATTTTATATTTGATCCTGTGGGTAATGGGAAACCACTGGATTTGAGTAAGGAGTGACATGGTCAGATCTGCACTTTAGCAAAGTCACTCTGGCAGCTGAGTGGAGGATAAATTGGAGTAAAGACAACTGAGGTGTGGAGACCAACAAGAAGACTATTGGAATGAGGTGATGAAGGTCTTTACTAAGTTGATAGCTGTGTGAGTGGAGAGCAAGGGGCATTTATAAGAGAGGTTATAAAGGGTAGAAATAACAAGATTGAACAACAGATTGGATACGTGGGGTGAGTTAAAGTGAGACGTCAAGAGTTATGCCAAGATTTTGTGATTGGTACAGTGACCTTTGACAGGAACAGAGGAGGGTTTGGGATGAAAGGATATGAGTTCTGTTTTGGGCATGTTGGGCTTGAGATGTATAGGAGACATCTAATTCAGGGTGTCCAATAGGCAGTGATGGAGGACTAGCTCAGGAGAGAGAATGGGGTTGGTTATATAGATCAAGGAATCATATACTTAGAGATAATTGAATCAGTGGGAGCAAAATAGTATAGGAATAAGAGAAAACAGGAAAGAACCTTGGGTGAGGGTGAGTGAGACTGCAAGGTGATACAGTGGGTAGAGCTCTGAGCTTGGACTTGAGAAGACCTGAGTTCAAATTGATCCTCAGGTATTTCCTAGTTCAGCGACCCTGAACAAGTCACTTACTCTGCCTCAGTTTCTTCAGTGGGGATAATAGTAGCATACCTCACAGAGTTGTGAGAATCAAGAAAATATTTATAAAGTACCCAACTCATAGTAGGCACTTAATAAATGTTTATTCCCTTTCCTCAATGGATGTGACCTGAATAAAGATGCGACAGAAGAGACAGAGGAAAAGTGATTAGATAGATAGGAGGAGAATCAGGAGAGAGTGATGTCAGGAGCTGGAGAATGCTCAGGAGCAATGGAGATTTGAGAAAAGACCATGAGAGTTTACCATTGAGATTATTGGTAACTTGGAGAGTAGTGTCAGTCAAATGATGTTGGAAGCCAGATTTCAGCGTTTAGAAATGATGAAAAGAAAGGAGTAGAAACATGGTTTGTATATGGTTTTCCCAAGGAGTTTAGCTGACAAGGAGAGGAGAGGGGTGTTCAGATCTAGTGAGTTGTGTTTTTCCCCCCAAAAGATGGGTAGGCGAGGTGGGTGTGTTTGGAGGCATCTAGGAAGGAGCTAGTAGATAAGAAGAAATTGAAGATTAGATAGGGAGAGAATTAGAGTTGAAACAGTTTGCTGGAGAAGATGGGAAAGGAGGGGATTAAAAGTGGACATCAATAGATTTGCCATAACTAGGAGACAATCTACTTTTTTTTTTTTTGTGATGACTAAGGGAACAAATAATCGGGGAAGAAGTCTGAGTGAGGAGACGAGAAACAAAGAGGGATGTCTTGAAAGGCCTCAGTTTATTTGGTAAGGAAAAAGTGAAGTCCTCAGCTGAGCGGGTGGCAACAATGAATGTAATGGAAGGCTTGAGGAGACTAGAAAGGTTTAGATAGCCACTGTAATTAATGGATTAAATAATGGATTCTAACTTGAAAATTCCATGATTAAATGCTGTAGGAATTATAGGCGGAATATATTAGAGTAGTTGGAAGAGGCATCCTTTAAAGGAGAGATATATAGATCATGGGAAAGAAATAAGGGGTCATTCCGGATGGTGGGGGAAAAAACATCAGCAAATACAGGAATGGAAATTTATTGTACTAGGGGCATTGAGATTTGTATCACTGGAGTAGGCTGTTTCTGTTATATAGTAGTTGGAGGTAGGGTTGGATTGAGAACTGTCAGAGCAAACCAGTAGTAGAGTTTGAATTTGATGCATTAGTCAGCAATAGATTTTTTCCTAACATTCTAATTTATTATTTATTTATTTTGGGTGTTCTTTTTAAATTTTGACTTCCAAATCCTCTTCCTTCCTCCCACACCCACTGAAGAGGCAAGCAATATATCAACTATAACATGAAATCATTCAAAACATTTCCATTTCCATATCAGCAATATTTTTTTAAAAAGGCAAGAAAATAAAATGAGACAATCATAGAGAACTGAGTAAAATTTATAATAATGAGTCACTCCCCAATTGATAAATGATCAAAGGATATGGACACGCAGTTTTCAGAAGAAGAAATTAAAGCTGTAGTTATATGAAAACATATATCAATCACTATTGATTAGAAAAATTAAAATTAATTAAGAAATTAAAACTAACTCTGAGGTAGCCTGACATCTATCAGATTAGCTAATTTGACAGAAAAGAAAAATGACAGGTTGGAAGGGATATGAAAAAATTGGGATTGTACTACAATGTTGGTAGAATTGTGAAATGATTCAGTCCTTCTGGTGAGCAATTTGGAACCATGGCCAAAGGGTTATTATAAACTTGCTTACCCTGTGACCCAGCAATACCACTACTAGGTCTGTATCCCAAAGAGATCAAAGGAAAGGGAAAAGGACCTATGTGTACAAAACTATTTATAGCAGTTCTTTTTGTTGTGGCGAAGAATTGGAAACTGAGAGGATGCCCATCAGTTGGGGAATGGCTGAATGAGTTGTGGTGCATAATTGTAATGGAATACTCTTGTGCTATTAAAAAAATAAGCAGGATGGTTTCAGAAAAACCTGGAAACTTATGTGAACTGATGTAAAGTGAAGTGAGCAGAACCAGGAGAACAAAGTTGGTTGGCTGTTGTCCTTCGTCTTCGAAGAGGACCAAAATGACATCACCATGATAAAGTGAATTTCGGTGTGTCTGACTGTGGCTGATCAGACCAATACAAGCTCAGAATGCTCTACCACAGTTTGGGCACAGATAGTCCATGTGAATATTTGGGGTGGATATCCTGAATTTGAACATCCTGCATTTACTTTGTGCTGTCTCAATTCAGCTTTGCTCAAAGAGCACAGCACCCCATCTGATGTGGGCATGCCATGCTGAGCGGTCCTGTGCCAGTGTCTCCCATATTACACAGTCAAATCCAAAGTTCTTGAGAAAGACCTTGAGAGTGTCCTTGTATTGCTTCTTCTGGCCACCATGTGATTGTTTGCTCCATGTGAGTTCTCCGTAAAATAGTCTTTTTGACAAGCATACATTTTGCATTTGAGCAATGTGGCCAGTCCTTCAGTGTTGCTCTCTCTGAAAAATAGTTTGAATGCCTGGCAGTTCAGCTCCAGCAAGGACTTCAGTGTCTGGTACCTTATCCTGCCAGGTGATCCTCAGAATCTTCCTAGGACAGTTCAAATGGAAGTGATTCAGTTCCCTGGCATGGCACTGGTAGACTGTCCATGTTCCACAAGCATATAATTATGAGGTCAGCACAATGGCTCTGTAGACCTTCAGTCTGGTAGTCAGTCTGATACCTCTTCTCTCCCAGACTTTTCTTTGGAGCCTGCCAAACACTGAGCTAGCTCTGGCAATGCATGCATCAACCTCATTGTCAATGTGTACATCCTGGAAAGTACACTACCGAGGTAAGTGAACTTATCCTCAGCATTCAAAACTTCTCCATTTGTTGTAAATGATGGTTCCACATATGGATGGTGTGGTGGTGGCTGATGGAGCACCTGTGTTTTCTTGGTGTTAATTATTAGGCCAAAATGAGCACAGGCAGCAGAGAATTGATCCATACTTTGTTGCATCTCAGCTTCAGAGGCTACACTGAGTGCACAATCATCAGCAAACAGAAAATCATGTACCAACACTTCCTCCACTTTGGTCTTGGCTTGTAGCCTTTTCAAATTGAAGAATTTACCATCAGTGCAGAAGTTGACCTTGATGCTGTATTCATCCTCATTGAAAGCATTTGTCAACATGGCTGAAAACACCATGCTAAAAAAAGCATGGGAGCAAGCACACAGCCCTGTTTCACTCCATTGGTGACTGGGAAGGCACGAGAGCTTTGTCCATTATCCAGAACCCAGGCAAACATGTCATCATGAAATTGATGTCAATATTGATGAACTTCTCTGGGCAACCAAATTTTGACATAATTTTCCATAAACCCTTATGACTAACAGTGTCAAAGGCGTTGGTCAGATCTACAAATGTGTACAGACCTCTGTTCTGCTCCTGGCATTTCTCCTGGAGTTGTTGGGCAGCAAACACCATATCGACTGTACCTTGGCCCTTTCTGAAGCCACCCCGGCTCTCAGATATATGACCATCTTCCAGGTGAAGGATCACTCAGCAGGAATTTTGCCACCAATGACTAAGAGAGAGACCCCCTTGTGATTGTTGCAGGACAATCTATTCCCTTTACCTTTATAGAGATGGACAGTGGAGGCATCCTTAAACTCTTGGGGGATAACTTCTTCTTGCCGTATAACCTGGAAAATTTCAGTGAGCTTCTGTATGAGCAATGGTCCCCCTACCTTGTAAATCTCAGCTGGAATAGAATCAGCACCAGGTGCTTTGCCAGATGAAAGCAGCCTCAAACCTTTTCTTCAGCTGGAAGTTCATCTAAGGAGGGATTAACTTCAACTTGAGGTAGATGGCCAATGGCCTCAGCATTGATTGATGATGGTCTGTTGAGAACACTATGGAAGTGTTCAGCCCATCTCCCTAGGATCATGTTGCTAATCGGTGTGGCTTCATCAGCACTGAGTAGGAGAACAAAGTAACATAACATTGTATGAAGACCAACTGTGGAAGAATTAGCTATTCTCAGCAATGCAGTGAATCCAAGGACTTGTGATGAAAAATGCTATCCACCTCTGGAGAAGGAATTAATGGAATCTGGATACAGATTGAAGCATACTTTTTAAACTTTCTTGTTTTTTTGGGGGGGGTGGTGGGGGCAAGATTGGTCTATGTTTTGCAAGCTGGCTATTATGGAAATATATTTTGTATGACTTCATATTTATAATTGATATCAAATTGTTTGCCTTCTTAAGGAGGGAGGAGGGAAAGAATTTGTACAACTCAAAAAAAAGTTAAAATTTTTTTTAACATGTAGTAGAGAAATATTTAATGAAATAAAATATATTGGGGGAAAACGAAATAATGAAGGGCTTGGTTTCAGAAAATTCTGGAATGCTTGTATGAACTGATGCCAACTAAAATGAGCAGATTCTGGAGAACAATTTATGCAATGCCAGCAATATAGTAAAAAAAAAAGAATTTAAAAAGACTAAGCAACTTCGAAGACAATAATGACCAACCTTGATTCCAGAGGACTAAAGATGAAATATCCTATGTACCTCCTTACAGAGAGGAATAAGACTCAGTGTAGAATGAGTCCTTTTTTTTTTTTGAACCGGTCAATGAAGAAATTTATTTTGCTTTACTTTGCATATTTGTAACAGAAGCTTTCTTCCTTGCTTCCTCCTTTCCTTGTTTCCTTCCTTTCTTTCTTTTTCAGATGTGGGAGAGGATTAGGAAGGAGAGAAGATTGATTTTTGATAGAAAAAAATGTAAAAAACTGGAAAGTTAAAATGATATTACAGGCCCAAGTGGTATGTTAAAGAATGTGATAGTTCAAACTCGTCAATTAGGCACTACTATGGAATTTATATTCTTTTTAGTTGCGAATGCTGGTTTGCTTAGGTAATTCCAAAATTGTCAGAGAAAAAGCCAAAGTTGAATATTATTTATGGGGTCTGCAGTGGCAAATTGAAATAGCTCTAAACTTAAATTTTACTTTATTTCTGGACATCTATTAAAGTTTCTATTCCTTTAGATATGATAGGATTATCAGATCAGTTTACCTGTTATTTTTTAAAGTTTCAGTAATTTTTCCTTTCCTGCATAAGCAACCCTGTAATCCTTGAGAACAGGGACAGTTTCTCTCTCTGTCTCTGTCTCTCTCCCCGCCCCTCCCTTTGTCTTTTCCTTCTCTCTCTCTCCCCCTCTCGTCAGTATCTACCACAGTTCCTGAGCATAGTACATGCTTAGTGAGTTTATTGATTGATACTGCCACTTAAAGTTTTATGCTTTTAATAATGTTTTTATGTCTACCGTTACATTTCATTTTAGTTTAGGGAGTTGGCATGTGATAATAATATTTGCATATGTTACAGATGAAGAAACTTACTCAGTACTTACAACTTTCTCAAGGTTGTATTCATTTTTAAGATCCTTGAGGCTGAAACCATCTCTGATTAATCTTTCTTATACTCCACTGCAGTTAGCACAGTGCCACTAATGTGTGCATGCTTGTGTCTGCATGATATAGGCACAGGGGCTGAAGTCACAAATTGGAAAGCAAGATTTATGACAGATAAGTGAGGTGGGGAGGCATGGGTGCATGCTCGTGTGTGTGTGGGGGGGGGGCAGAGAGGGAGTGAGTAACAGAGAGGGGTGCAAATGTCAGCCTTTTAAGTATTGTTACTATTATTATTGCTTACTTACCTGCTTTAAACCTTCCTTTCAATTTTGTGACTTAAGCTCCTCTGCCTAAATAATTCCTTTATTGCCATCTTTGTTTATAGCCTAGCGGGATCTGGAAGGTAAGGACTTTTTGAAATTTCTTCCATTTGAATCAGACCACTCAGTTATCTTACTCAGTTCTAGAGACTACTAAATCACAAATGCCAAATTTAACGAGAGAAATTTCTCTTTAGGTTTGCGCTTCTAATTAATCTGACTGCTGCTATCAATCCTTTGCATGACTTAAGAGGGAAGGAAGTTGGTTTATAGAAGCTGGATAGCATTCCCATTCATTCTGAATTAGGGCTTCAGTTTTGCTTTCTTACTTTTTAAAAGTAAAAGGAGAAGGAAGGAGGAACAGTTAACAGATGATAAACAAATGGTAAGAAGCAAAACTACTGAAGGCAGAGGGCTGTCACTTCCTGGGGAGAAAAGAAAGGAAATTAAACTCAAAATGTCTATTAAAGTAGAGTTATCTTATTTGAGGAATAGTCAATGATACAGTCATAAGAATGCTGAACTTCTGCTTTTGTGTGATTATGGACAAGTCATTTAATCTGTCTGCCTCATTCATAAAATAGGAATAATTCCCTTTATGATGCTTACCTCACAGGGTTGTTGTGAGGGTCAAATGAGAATCCATGTAAAGCACTTTGCAAAACTTAAAATGCTATATACAAATATTAGCTGCTATAATTTTCTTGCTAAGGGGTGATGAACCCAAGGTGGAAGAGACATATTTTGGAATGACGAATCTAAGGATTTGTTTTGTTTGTATATTTGTTTTTCTTAAAATGGAGGGAGAATTTAGGGAGGGTGAGATCTGGATTAGGCATAAGGTTACCAAATTTTTTCTTTAAAGTAAATGGGGAGAGGTATTGAAGCTTTTGAAAAAAAAATGCACAGAAAATAGCAGAGTGAAAGCCAATAGAACAAACTTATTTTCTCTTTTACTTTATATGTTGAAATGCTCAAATTTGATATTTAAGTTCAGTATTCTCAAAATTAAAAATTACAGTGTTGTTCTCACATTCTTTGCATATTTCTGAGGATGTCTGTTATATAATACAATATAATCAATTTTGTCCTTGAATCCATAAGAAAAGGCTAAATTATGTTTATTCTATTGTTTACCTTAGGTAGAGAACTATATACTGTACATTTCAAGTTCCTAGAAAAATAGTTAAGAAAACGTCTTACTCTTAAAGGGATTAGAAAACACAGTTTGGCTGGAATACTAATTCTTTTTTCAATGTAGGTAACTTTTTATCTGATAAGATAAAAGTATGATAGAGTGAGGTAGGAAAGGGTAGATTTAGTGCGGCTGTTAGAGTTCTTTGAATTGCTTGTTGTGGTTTCTTGTAACATGACCCCTCCTCTCAAGGGTTTTTATATTGGTTAGTCTAGGAACAAATATAAAGGTGACAGAGGTCATACTAGATAAGTTAAATACTTTCTACTCTCCCTGCCCCTGGACCAGAGAACTGGTATTGTGATTGAGAGTCAGTGAGGATAGGTTTACATTACTGCACATGTATAATCTATATCAGATTGCTTGCCATCTAGTGGAGGGAGGAGGTATAAAAATTTGAAACTAAATCTTTTCAAAAAATGAATGTCGAAAGTCAGTGATGAACTCTTAATAGAAAACTAGATGCATACGTAAGGCAAGTTCACTTAGGTTCTGAGGATAATAATGGAAGGAAATATAAAGTATAAGAGATCATCAGTTATAATCTTTGTATTCTTTTCCTCTGTAGTTGCAAGAAAAAGATGAGAAGGGAAAAGTAGGAAAGTTTTAGATCAGTGTTTCTCTTATTACTGATTTTTTCCCCTTAATTTCTGTTGTATTCTTGGTTATGCCCCTTATTGTTCAGTTTTAATGGTATAGATATTAGTGAAACAGATTTTCTGTTACCATAGAGAAGGTCCAAAATTTGATAGAGAAGTGAGTTTACAGGGATGGGAGGTGGGGGTGGGAAGGAAGAGAAATGGTTGTTGTGGTGGCCAGGAGTGTCATCCCTTCTAACTGAATTGAACAAGAAAATATAAGTTCAGCAAAACTAACAGATTAACCATGTCTGATTTTATACATAGTATTCCATGCCCATAGTTCTCCACTTTTGCAAAGAAGGGAAGGAGTTGTTATGACCAGTTTTAATTAGCTTGATTGTCTAGTTTCTCAGGCCAGCAGATTAGAATCAATGAATTATGCAGGTGAGGAGAGAGAGGCTGATATAGGTAGATACACTGACAGTTGGTAGAAAGTAATGCCTGGCAATAAGTGAGAAGATAGGAAAGCTATTTTAAAAGAGATACATAACTCATAATCATAGCAACCAGAGGCCATTTAATATAGGATCAATCAGTCTTACGGAGCTCAGCAGTGTCTTGAAGGATCAGAAGAAAAGATATTGGGAAATACTAAGTCAGTCAGTAAACATTGAAACACTTATTGTATACCAGGCACTACACTAAGCACTGAGAAACAGAGGAAAGTAAAAGATAGTTCCTGCCCTCAAGTGGCTTATAGCCTAATGGAAGAGATGTGTAAACAATTCCTTACAAACAAGCTATATAAGGGATAAATTAGAAATGATCAACAGAGGGAAAGTTGTAGAAAGGGGGTTGAGAAAGGTTTTTATTAGATGATGGGGTTTTAGCTGAGACTTGACCGAAGGAAACCTGGAGGCAGAGGGAGACAACCTTCCAGGAAAATTCCTGGAGTTTAGAGAGGGTGTCTTATGTGAGTAATTGCAGGGAGACCTCATTGTCACTAGATCGCAGAATATATGTGTGTGGGGGGGTGGGGGGTGGGGTAGGGGGTGTGGTTTATAAAATGTAAGAAAACTGAAAAGAGGTGTCAGATTATGAAGGACTTTAAATACCAGAGGAAGTTATATGTGATCTGGGAGGTTATAGGGAGCCAGCCACTGGAGTTTGAGTAGAGGGAATGCATGGTCACACTTGCTCTTTAGGGACATCACATTGATAGAGTGGGGAGAAACTTGGGGCAGGCAGACCAACCAATAGGCTATCAAAATGATCCAGTGGATGAGGGCCTGTATCAGGGTAGAGGCAGTGTTAGGAAAGAAGATGCAAAGATGTTACAAAGGTAAAAATTGGTAGGCCTTGGTGACAGTTTCGTTATGGGAGGTGAGAGATAATGAGAAGTCAAGGATGATATCTAGGTTATGAGCCTGGGTGACTGGGAGGATGGTAGTACCCTCAGCAGCGTTAGGGAAGTTAGAAGGAGGGAAATGCTTTGGAGAAAAGATAATGAATTCAGTTTTGGACATGTTGAGTTTAAGATGTCTATAGGATATTCTGTTTGAGATATCTAATAGGCAACTGAAGATGTGAGATTGAAGGTCAGTGGAGAGATTAGAACTTGATTTAAGATTCATCAGCATAGTGATGATAATTGGTTCTATGGGAGCTGATGAGATCATTAACTGAAATAGTATGGAGGAAGAAGAGGAAAAGGCTATATTTCAGTATAATCTGAAAACAGGAAAACTATATAAAACATTTTGACATCTACCTCCACATAGAAAGTTTTGGTACTTCAAGGCCTAAACTCTTAGCTTTTTGTTAAACTTAATTATCTGAAGTTATTTCTTCCCTAAGGGTACCATATAGTAAGCATTTTGGTGGAGAACAGTAAAAGCAGCCCTTTTCTATCTTTTATAGGTACACCAGTCTATGAGATTGTTGTAGAATAGTAGCTGTGCAACTCTAAAGGTGTTGCATGTTTACACGTATGGGAAATTATGGGCTATTTTCAAAGTATTAAAGGTATAATTATAGAACTTGTGATAGATACAGATATTTGGAAATGCCTTATAAGTTGTGGAAATACATTAGCAATATAATTTATAGCAATTGCACATGACAATAAAGATTCAAGGGATGTGGATGAGGGAAAGGTATGACTTATGCAGGGCAGTTAAATAAGGGATTTCAGTATTCAGCTCTGATCCTTTTCATTAGGAGACACAATTTTTAATGTACTATAACAGAAGATTATGTAAAACTTGAAATGCTATTATTGATCTTTTCTAGAAACGACTGCAAAAAGAATTATTGGCTTTGCAAAATGACCCTCCTCCAGGAATGACTTTGAATGAAAAGAGCGTTCAGAATTCAATTACACAGTAAGTACTGTATTTTTTAAACCTTTATTTGATGTGTTAATTTTAGTAGCCAAGTTAATTACAAGGATATTTTTCTAACAGAAGCATTTTAATATGTTTTTCATATGTTGACATTAAGTGATTTATATCTTGCATTAGGCCAGTTTGGTTAATCTCTGTCAAATAAAATTATCTTTAAAAGAAAGGTACCAGTGATATGTAAGTTTTTGTCACACATAAAAGCACAGTCACCTGTTCACATATCTTAGTAACATTAAGACCAGCTAGGGGAAAATTTTTAAACAAAGTAAAGCCATAAGAACAAATGAATTGTTTATCAGCATTTCATATGAGAGTTTCACTTAATGGAATTAATTATAATTAATCAGCAAATTCTGTGAACATGAACCATCTTGGCAAAACACAAGTTGTTTGTTTCTATAAGAACCAGACATTTGTTAAAATGGGATTTTACTTGTCATAGATGATAATGAAGAGAATATAAACTGACAGTTGGTCAGAGTTGACCCTGGATTATAACTGTACAATTAATGGAAATTAAGAGAAGGAAGTCAATATAAAGTATATATTTAGAGTGCAGATAAAAGTTAGAAAATATAATAGAAATCTGTGTATGCCCCACAGCCATCTCGTGGTACCTCACTTGGCATAAAGCACTAAGCACTTAGATAGCAGTGGTGTGGCACAGGACTTCAGTAGATGCAGAAGATGTAAATTCTAATCTCCTTTCTGCCACCTAATATTTATGACCTCGGGAAAGCTACTTTATCTCTGGAGCCTTTAGTTGTTTTCAGCTTTAACTTTAGGCTCAGAACTTGAAGGCAGATGGCCAGCTCAGATAATGTCTTGAGGTCTTAATTATGGGATATTAGAATTTTAGAGTTAGAAGGGACCTTTGAACACATCTGGTCTTTTTTTTTTTTTTTTACAGATGAGGAAACCCCTAAAGAGGTTCTTCCTTTAGGTTAGATTGCTGGCAAGTTAAAAGAGTGGGGACTGTGATCCAATTTTTCTTTTTCCCTGGTCATTGCTTAGTTCACATGTTGTTTTAAGCTCTTAAGATTTTTACTTTAGTAACATTGAGTAACTACAATTTGTACAGTGTGTCCTCTCACAGCAACACACTTCAAGTGGGAAGTATTAAAGGTTAAAGAACTATGTATGTAAAAACACTGTACCCTTGACTTGCAAGAAACTATAGGTTAATACTCCCCTAAAGCAAGTGGTGTGATTTGTGGAAACATACATGTGGGTAGAGTATGAACTTTTCAAGGCTTGGTGTATAGGAGCCAGAGTAATTGTTTTTAACCACAGGTTCACTAAAGTTTTTCTGATGTAGAGGTCATAGAACTAGAAGGGAGTTTAGAGAAAATGTTTATCTAGTCCAGTCTCTGCATTTTACAGATGAGGAAACTTAAGTTGTAGAGAGGTTATAACTTGCTTTAGATCATGTAGCTAGTTAATTAGAAAGCCAGGGATAGAATGTAGGTATCCTAGCCTCTAGTGCATTGCTTTTTCTTCATACGATTCTTTTGCAAAGAAGTCCCTATTTAAAACAGGCAAGTCCATACTATAATTGTTAGATCCTTTAGGGTAACCACTGTGCTCTCAGACAAAGACTATTCTGGTTCTAAATGCCACAGTGCCTTAGTTGTTTGTTTGGAGGAAGAGAATACCTTCAGTGTCCCCTGAAGGGAGCGCTGTTGCTCTGTTGTAGGTGGGATGGAATAAAGCAGCTATGATTTCTTTTCCATCTCTTATACTCCCCACACTTAAAATCATAGTGCTAGAAAAAACATTAAAGACTCTTGTGTACTGTCCTGACTTTATGGATGATAATACAATTTATTTAGACTCTGCTAGTTATAAACAAGAAACAAAGTCATTGAAAACCTTGGGGCACAGAATGGTAATGTCCCCAATTCGGTTCAAACATTAAATACCTACTGGGTGCAAGGTACTGTGTTAGGTTTAGGGATACAAAGACAAAACCAAAATAGTCCTGACTTCTAAAGAAGTGTACATTTTAGTCTCCAAGGTTTCGCTTTTAGTTTGTGGTAGATTTGGAACTAGAACCTATTTTAGGCCTTCCTTTTCAATTTTACTTATTACTATTCTTTTAACCCATGTACTTTTTGTGAGAGAACTTGTATGAAGGTGATCTTATTTCTTTCATGATTCCTATATTTATTATAGTACAATTATAAGTCACTTAACCATTGTGAGCCTCAGTTTCCTTCCTATAAAATGAGGATAATATCTGTAGTATTTGCCTGTTGTGAGGTCTAGTGAGATCATTTATGTAGAGCTTTTTTGCAAATCTTAATACACAAAATAATGTGTCACTGCTGTTCTGATTAGTCTATTTTGTTGTTCTAACTATAGTTTCCTTCTTTTATGACTTTAACAATAGCTAGCATTTATTTAATGTTTTCAAAATGCTTTATGCATATTGTTATTTGATTGCAACTACCCTGTGAGATAGGCATTATTATATTCCCATTTTATAAATGAGGAAACAAAGGCACAAAGAAGTGATGTGACTTGCCAAGGGTCACACAATTAATAAGTGTCTGAGGTTGAATTTGAACTTCTTGACTCTTGAGTCCCTCTGCTTTATGCTCTGAGTCATTTAACTGCCTAAAAGTAGAAATACAACTTATTACCTTATTTTTTGAGTAGTGGAGTGATGCTTATTTTCTCTGCAGGGAAAAAAATAATTAACAGAATTTTAATTTGCTTTTTTTTTTATATTCCAGGTGGATTGTAGACATGGAGGGTGCCCCAGGTACTTTATATGAAGGGGAGAAATTTCAACTTCTATTTAAATTTAGTAGTCGATATCCTTTTGACTCTCCTCAGGTAATCATTTTTTATTACTTATGTTTTTAGATTATGTTCAAATTTTACTAATTTTTTTTAATGTATATTTTTCCTATTTAATCTTAACCAAAAGGCTGAGTAATGACAATTTTAGCTCTGACTTTGGCAGTATGGCATAATGGATAGGGAACTGGACTTGGAGTCAGGAAGACCTCCATTTCAATCCTGCATCAGACATTAGCTATATGACTCTGGGCCACTTACTTGGCCTGTTTGGGCTTCATTTTCCTTATCTGTAAAATTTGTAGATTTGGCCTCTGAGTTCCCCTCCTGCTCTAAAAGTATGAACTTCTGTCAAGAGAATGTTTTTCTTTCTTGCCTGTAGTCACAAAACAGTTTATCACCAGTTTAGTTTGTAGGATCAATCTCTTTTCCCTTTCCTCTGTACTCTAAATCCCCATACTCATTGTTGATTTCTGTGCCTTTTAGTTATTTTAGACACAGTTTTTATTTATGGAGTCTAGTATTAAAAGGAATGAAACTATGGCCTGACTCTGTGAGATGGATTCCTTAGAAATGTTAAATTTTTTAGTGGGAGATAATCCTGCTTTTGACTGAATGGAACTGTCTTTTGGTAGAGAATGATATTTTTACTTCTGCTGTTGATGATGATGAAGGTACTGTGATGTCATTGTGTAGGCTTTTGTGCATTAGAAGATCAATATATGTATATATGTATACTTTAACATATGTATATACATACATATAAACAGAAATATACCTTTTTGCCAGTTAAAATTTAGTGACTTCAACCGATCAAGACTCAGTTATTGCATATAGTGTTTATGTTCCAAAGGTCTAGTCACCATTAGGGTTTCATCTAGAAATAGCAAAGATATCTGTCTGGAATAGCAAAGAATACACAATGTGGGACAAAAAAGGGCCCATGGACAGCCAAAATAAATGCTACAGGTCTGTGCATTGAAGTTCCTACATTCTAGTCGAAACAGAAAGACTCTTTTTTTTTTAGCTTTTATTTAGAATTTTATTTTTCCCCAGTTACATGTAAAAACAATTTTTAACATTCATTTTTAAAACTTTGAGTTCCAAATTCTCTCCCTTCCTCCATCCCCACCCTACTTCATTGAAAAGGTAAGCAGTTCAGTACAGGTTATACATGTGTTGTCATGCAAAACATATCCATAATAGTCTTGTGGTGAAAGAAACAATAGACAAGAAAAAAAACTCAAGAAAAATAAAGAAAGTTTAAAAAGTTTATTTTTCTGGAGATGGGTAGCATTTTTATCACAAGTCTTTCAGAATTGTCTTGGATCATTACGTTGCTGAGAATAGCTAAGTCATTCATAGCTGATCTTACAGTATTCCTTTTACTTTGTATATTGTATATTTCACTTTGCATCAGCCCAAGTAAGTATTTCCAGGTTTTTCTGAGAGCATCTTGCTCATCATTTCTTATAGTACAATAGTATTCCATCATAATCACCTACCACAAACTTGTTCAGCCCTTCCCCAATTGATGAGCATCTCTCAACTTCTGTTTCTTTATAGCCCCAGAAATGAGCTGCTATAAATATTTTTGTAAACAGTCTGTTTTTACACAGAGTTTAGTTATTTGTTTTTCAAAACAAAGTAACATTAAACTGAGTTAAGAAAGATGACCCCTCTTTGATACTCACTAACTTTGTGATCATGAGCAAGTTTTTTAATCTTTTCAGCCTCTGGAAACTCTCCAAGACTTTTATGTTTATATAGACAGGTTATAGTCTATGTCAATAAAAGGCCATTCACACACACTGACAAATCATAGATCCTTGGTATTTTGTTGTACTGCATTAGAAGTATAAATGTTAGATAGTATAGCTCATAGCTCCAGATAGAGATGCTAGGATTTATTATGAAGATGGTTTTCTTTGGTAGCCCCTAATGTCAGCTAGATTTTTGCTTTTTATATTTCTCATAAGTAAAAAATACATTGCTATATAACATCCAGGACAGTAAGATATAACTTTGGGTTAAAAATAAAATAGGATTTTAAGAAAAATCAGAGTGGCTGTCTTCCACTTTTTTACATCCTCCATAAAGAAGTCACTGTTGCTGGCAGTGTCTTGACTTGTTGGAAATATTCAGAATACTCAGTTAGCTGTCATTATCACCTTGGGCCATTGGTTCCTCCTTTTTCATGTCTTGCCTGTAATTCTATCTGACTTCTGATATTTGAGGGGTATAAAGTACTTTTCACTATTTCAAAAATTTGTGTTAAGCTGTCTTGGTGATGTTGGTACATTGCCTACAAATTTGTTGTCAGAAGATGTCACTTTTGAGGATATGACGGTAGGCTACAGTTTTATCTTAATCCTCCTATGAGTTTGACTTCACAGAATTCCAAGTACGTATAACATTGAAAATTGCTTGTATAATATTACCATACTTTGAAAGTTCTGTGTAAAACTTAGATGAAGGATAAGCCATTTCATTAAATCTGTTCGGTAATATTTCATATTCTAAATACTATTCCAGTGTTATAATCCGACTCACTATATTGGAATCACTGGAAGGCAGGTGGTCATGAAGCTTCTTAAGATCTCTAGTTATGGGGGGAACTCACTTCCTCAAGCCCATCCCACTTTTGGATAGTTCTGTTAGCAGGTTTTTCTTTACATCTGTTTACATCTAAATCTGTTTATCTGCACCTTGTACCTTTTGTTTGGAGCCAGGCAGAAAAATTCTAAAATCCCTATTTTCAGCATGACAATTCTTAAAATGCTTGAAGATAACTAGTATGTCTTTCCCCCTGTCCTCGAGACTTCTCTAGATTAAACATCCCCCAGCTCCTTCAAATAATATACTTGTGGCATGGTATCAATGTTCTCTAACCCTACCTACTCTGTATAAATCTTAGCTTGTCATTATGCTTTTTAAAATATCACACACCACAGTGACCTTAGTCTTTGGATATGTTCTGACCTGACATAGACAGTCATTTATAATGTCCCATGTTCTAGATGCTGCTTTGGTTTCTGCAGCCTGAGATCTCTAGCTTTTTTGTTTGCCATATCATTCTGCCTTACATTGAACTTTGTCTGCTGAGACTCCTAGGTAATTTTTCATTTGAATTATTTAGCTCCATTCTCCCCTACTCCCTTTCCAATCCTGTATTCTTGCACCTGATTTTTGGAATCTGAGCGTGGGATTACTTTAATTTTATCACATTGCATTGGGTTGTAGTTAGCTTCACTTAAATGTTAAATCCTTCTTATATGAATATACTTGTACTGGTAACTACAAATTATATTAATCTTGAGATGCTTGTAAAATAAAATGGGACAGAAATTACTTTGTACCTCCCTTCTCCTTGGAGATGCAAATAAAGGAGTTTGAGGAGCTGATTTTATCATGTGTACAAGGGCAGCATGAGATACCATTATGTGAGATATGGAGTCATTTTGTATTCCAGGGATCATGATAAGAATTTGCAAAATAAGAGAACCATGAAAATAATTGTAACTTATGTACCTATTGTTGGTGTGGATGAGAAAGTAGAGAAATTCTGTACAACTTGATAAAAACTTTCCAAATTATGTCAGGCTATATTTTGATGCTCAATGATATCAGTTCAAAAGTGGGCATATGTTATATGAAATATACTATGCCCCCCCCCCCCCCAAATGTGGCAAATACAGTATAGGAATGAGAAGCAAGAGAGGTCAGAAAAGGCTCATAGAGCATACAGAAGCCTCATATCTACAGATCAAATACTTATACAAAATTAGAAGGCACTGGTTGCGTGACAAGCACATGACATGACAAATAATGCAGCTGATTTTATTTTAACAGAAAACAGTTATCAAGGTAAGTCACTTGCTTTTTAGGATGGAGATCAAAATCAATATCAGGCATATGTCAGATCATATAATATTCCTTGAAATTTAAAATAACAGTGTGTTTGTTTGATTCTCTCTCTGATTATTAATATCAAGAGATAGAGACGGAGAATAAAGTTTTAATTTCTTTGGTATAGGGAACTCCCAGATTAAGCAACATCCTCTGCCAGTGCAAGTTAGCACTTTCTGTACTTTGTAGTTTTTAAGATAATTGCCTAGGATTCTGAGTGGTTAAATGATTTTTTGGTGGTCATACAGCCATTATCTATCTGAGGTGGAATTAATAGCACTAAATCCTTTTTATACAGCTATTCATAGCTGATACAGCCTTCTCATAATTAGTACTGTTATACTTAGTATTTGTTTTCTTGACTCCAAGACCAGCGCTCTATCCATTATACCAGGATGCTTCTGTTAATATCAAGTGAGGTATAATAAGGGAAAATCTATGCCAAAATGTTGCCAAAGTGGTGTAAGATATCCAGAACAAGCCTGAATCAAAAGAGATTTCTATAAAGGATGAGAAATTCCCGGTCCTTCTCTTTATATTTGACATTGTGCTAATTGCGTTAAACCCTAGAACACTGCAGAGTCTCCTAAGTGAGAATTTGAAAGTGATTGAAAACTGCTGTTGTCCATATTCAGTACTCAGATGGATCTTTGATTTTTTATTTAATCTTACCAACCTAGAAGTTCCCTCCAGGAATGCAAATCACAACTTCTGTTCATCCCTGCCCTTGTCCTTTTCCTTCCTTAAGTTCCCCACAGTGGCAGGGGGTGGGGGGAAGGGAGGAGAGACACACACTACCAGACATGCTGGAGGCCTTCCTTACTTTCTCTTGACGTCATGAAGGTATGCCAGTGGACCATTTAGACTTCATCTTTTCTTCCTGTCATGCAATTCGATAGAAACATCTTTTGCTTCTATTCTTTATAAGTTCTTATTAGTTAAATGTCTTGACTTGCTCATGAGCCTTTCCATTGTCTTGTATGCAGTATTATTGTTTTCCACAGTCCTTCTCCAGTGCCTCCTCATGGCATAGAAGTAACTCTGGATTCTCAAAGCACATAAGAATTTCCCGGTATGGCCTTGGCAACAAAGTCTGTTTTCTGAGGATAAGCCAAGTTAAATATGGAGAGACATATCGGCACATCACCAGGAGGTCATAGTCTCTCTGTCCCACCACCTCTTCCTCTTTCTTTCTCTCTTTCTCTTTCTCTTCTTCTCTCCCTTCCCCTCTCCTCTACTTTCTCCTCCTTCCCCCACTCCTTCCTCTCCCTCCTTTTCCCCTTCCCTCTCCTCTTTTCCTCCTCTTTCCCTTCCCCCCTTCTTCCCTGCCCTCATTTTTCCCTCCCCGCCTTCCTCTCTCCCCTTTTCTTTCTCCCTGCCTTCCTACCCCTTCTCTCTCCTTTTCTCTCCCCATATGGTAATAAACTGGTCCTAAAATTGAGCAGGAAGATAGCAAGCTGAATTGCCTTTGGAAAACTGGGCAATTGTTGCTTTTAATAATCCCAGCCTTCTCCCCAACAAAAGTGCATCTTGTTAATGTTAAAATTTTTCCACTGATGCTTTGTGGCTACAAATCATGGAATATTAGTCTCAGAAGAATGAAAGTAGAGGATTCCCCAAAAGCTGGTGAAACCATCAGTACATAGTGGTTATGAGATTGAAAACATCATTCAAAAATTGCACCAGAGGAGTGTAAAGATACATTTCCAGACAATATGGTGGACAGTTATTTGACAGGTGCGAAGAATACCTAATGAACAGCCTGTGTGCTCCATTGGATATCCATGCAATCTCAAGAAAACTAAAGGAAGTGCCCTCTCGTTACATTGGTTGAAGTCCCTGAGAATGGTATACAGGAGGACATAGATATTTGTTTCCTAGGATTGGAGGTCATGAATGGATTGTGATCAGTACCATTGAAGGAAGTGCTCACATTCATAGAAATATTGAAGAAGCAGTTATAATTTCTCCTTCACTGTCATCTGATAATAGCTGTTACTCCAGTTTTGTCATTTGCAGATTTGATAAACTTGCCATATCTATTTTCAAGTCATTGATAAAAATGTACTAATGTTTTTTGGTCATGACAAACCCACCAAAGAGAAAATAGTACTAGACTTAGTCAGTTGTGTTCTGTCAAATGTAAGAATGTATTCTCTGATTATAGTTTCTCCTAATGTGCTTAACTTACAGGATATAAAATGCCTTTCCTTAAAACATATTTGCAAGGAAGATGAACCTCTAGCATAATTATGAAACAAACCCTCAGTTTTTGTGTCATCATTAGCCCTCTTTCAGATTTTTCATTTCAGTGGCTTGATCAAGGCTGTGACATGTTAGAAATGCTTTAGTGATTAAGATTGACTATCTTGCCTTTTCTTTTTCCACCCTTCTGCTGTAAGACTTCCACATCTTAAGATCTGGATCTCAGTCAACTTTCTCTTCTGTATCACTCTGCCTGTTTTTTTCTCTTCTGCTTTTGCAGCATGGGAATCATGTAGTCAACAACTTCAAAACTCCACACATCATGAGTGACCCCAAAGTCTTTGCTACTTCAAGCACTTTAGTACCCTGATAGGTCACAGAATCATAGATTAAGAGCTAGAAGGGACCTTAGAGGGACCCCTCATTTTATAGTTGAGCAAACAAAGTCCTGGAGATGTTAAGTGACTCACCTAGGGTCACAGCTAGTAAATGTCTGAGATGGGTTTCTTCCTTACTCTGTTTAGCACTCTAGTCACTATACCATATTGCAGTAAATTATTGATAGGCTCTCAGGGGTGGGAAGAGCAAATGAGCAGAACAGGAATTTCAGCCTTAAAACATTAAGGACATTCATAAGGAAGTCCAGTGATTAGGCATGTAGACTCAGGTAATGGGCTGCTAGGTGGTGCAATGGGTAGAGCACTGGACTGTAGCAGAAGGTCAGGAGGACCTAAGTTAAAATCCAATCTCAGCTGTGTGACCTTGGACAAGTCACATAACCCTGTTTGTCTTTTTCCTCGTGTAAAATGAGCTGGAGAAAGAAATGGCAAATCACTACAGTAAAGAAAACCCTAAATGCGGTCATGGAGAGTCAGACGCAACTGAAACAATTCAACAACAGCAAAAAACCTTGAACTCAAGGTTAACATATGTATAATGGTGATAATGTCTGTGACAGAACTCTTTCTTTTCTCATCCCATTTAACTTTGCATATTCTATCTGTGGTACCTCTATTTGTCTAGGATTCTATATTTGTAACCTTCAGATTTTCTCCAATTTTTCTTTCTCCCTCATCTCTCTCTGTTTAGTCAATAACCTACCTCTCTGTCTGTCACATCTTAATCCTCTCCCTCCGTTCCCATTGCCAGTATTTTCGGACAAGTCCATGTTACCTTCTGCCTCAACTTATAGGTTTCTTTGTAGGTCTTATTTCCCTTCCCCAGTCCCCTCATGCATGCTGTATATGTATGGCTGCCAGATTAAATTTCCTCAGAACCATAAAATTCAGATAAAAAAAAATCATAAAAATATTGTCAGAATCAAAAGGAACTTCAAAGGCCATCTAGTCCAGTCTTTTCTTGAACAAGCGTCTACTCTAGAGCAAGTGCTCTAGAACAAGTGCTCGTGTAGTCTTTGCTCGAAAACTTTCTGTGAGGAAGGAAACCCAGTGCCTCTTGAGGCAGTCCAGTCTACTTTTGGTTATATCTCATTGTTATGAAGTATTTCCTTCAAACCTGAATTTTCCTTTTTTTTTTTTTTTTGCCACTAGTTTTTCCTTTGGGAATTAAGAGTCTAATTATTTCCCCATGTGATGGTGCTTCAGATTCATATGCACCATCATATCCTTTCTTAGCTCTCTTTCTGTCCTTCCACCAGTCTTTATATGGCAGGAACTTGAGACTTTTTAATTTTCACTTCTGTTGCTATGTTCAAGCTTGCAACATCTTTCCTAAATGTGTCTAGAATTGAATATAGTATTCTATAAGTGGACCAAGACAGTGTTCGGAAAGACTTTCACACTCATAGTCCTGGAAACTGCTTCTTTTAAGGCAGTTTAAGATTACACTACTATTCTGGTCTGCCGCATACCATTGCCTCATTGAAGTTGCAGGACATTAAAGAACCCTAGATAAAGGAGAGAACCAGAAGGAAAGGCCTAAAGGAAACACAGACAAGCAGGATAGCTTTGAAAGCTAATGTTGAATTTATTATAAAAGGAAAAGCATGCTGAATGTGATAGAGATTTGCAGTTTCATGTATAGTTTTTTTTCTGATCTATTTCATATATAGAAATGTTTAATTTAGCTGTGCTGTAAATATCTAAATCCCATCCTCATATATTATCATCTTAACCATTTTCTCACTTCTCAAGTCAGCTATATCCACCAATGGGTTTACTTTCCAAATTAAACAACTTCCAAAAGTTTTTTATTGGATGATTCATTGTCTAGTTATCTCTCCCATCTAAAACTTGTGAAGTTGATGTCTTGAATCATAGTATAAGACTATACAATTATCTCCGTTAAATTTCATCTTCATAGATTCAGCTCAGTTTTCTAACTGGACAAGATCTTTTAAAATTGACTGCCATTTAGTTGTTTGCCCTCTTAGTATTGGGATCTGTAAACTTGATAAGCATGATATCCATGTTTTTATCCAAGTCATTGTTTAAAATGTTAACTAGCACCAGTCCCAGCACAGAGCCCTGGGTCACTCTGTGAAAACCCTCTATCCAACTCAACATCAAATTATTAATATGTTGAAGTTCTGAAGAAAGGTTTCAGAGTGAAAACAAAGAATAAAAAGAATTCTGGAAGCAAGAATCTTGAGGGTGACAAATAGAAGACCCATTGCACATGAGTTAGGAAACAGATATGAGGGTTTTCCCAAACTGGAGGAAGTTGGACATTCTGAGAAAAAACTGGTTAGTCATTAGGTGAGGAATGATGGTGAAAATGAAAGGTCAAAGGAAAAAGATGAGTAATAGAGGTTAGTGACTCCATGCTGGCAGTCTCAGGCAACTATTTACAGTTTACTTGATAATAATAGAGATCTTCTTACCACCCTTTCCTGGGTATATATTTAACATTTTACATGGGAACCTTCAAATAATTTTCAAACTGGATAATTACTGTTTACTTTTGGTGATTTCACATGGGAACACACAATTTTTCAAGAAGAAACTTAAGAAACTTGACTAAAGATTAAAAAAGCCTTACACCAGAACTAAAGCTCATAAAACAGAAAGTATTTTCATCACTACCAATTTAAGGTAGGAAACACAGAATAAAACATTTGAATTGAGAAATGAACAGGTAGTTAAGATATTTGAGAGTGGGATTTGAATTTCTGTACTATAGCTAAAAATATAGAAATGATAAGATCCTGGTCAAGAATGGAGGGTACCCAGCAGGGTACCCAGTAAGAATATATTTTCTAGGAATCTTGTAAATATAATCAGGGTCTTTAAATTTAAAATTTAAAGGAATAAGAACTAAAAAAATCTAGATATTCATTAAGATAGACAATCTAGAGAGCAGCTATGTATTGTAAAAAGAATACCAATGGAAATACTCATTTCACAGTATTCAAAATCCAAGAAAGAATCCAGTAATACCTTGCTTCAGATGCCCTTTGCATAAATTTACAGAAAGTATTAGTGACAAACCAGATGAACTTGAAATTCTAAGTCAAAAAAGTAAATTAGACCTCATTGTTTTCACTTGGATGAGACAACTGGAAATTAACTGTTGAAAGATACATCTTAGTCTATTGAAAGAGAAAAAGTAAAAGGGGTATTTGGGAGAGGGAGGAAGTAGGGAGGGAAAAGATAGGGCAGAATAGAATTGTGTATTGATGATAGTTATGTGACAAGTTCAGGAAAGTAAGGAAGAGGAAAGAAACACAGTGCAAATAATTTGGGTTAAAATTTATGATGGGGTGATTAGGCTATGTGACATCTGAACTGGAAGGATGGCAGAAATTGTCAGGGAGTTCAGGAAATAGATCTCAAACCTAGCACAAGGCATTTTAATGTAATTGATGGAAGGGACTTCAGGTATCCAAGTGTTGGTTGGAGCTTCATCAAAAGCAGTTCAGAAAATAAATGATTTATTATCTTACTTTCTTGATAATTTGATCTTTCCAGAATTGAAGGAATCAACAAGGGACGATTATGTTCTGGAAAAGTTGATCCTCTTAAAGGAGAATGAACTTAAAATTTCTAGTTTACCTGATTTGTCATTAATACTTTCTGTAAATTTATTCATAGGGTATTTGAAGCCAAGCATCTGAAGCAAGGTAGTTATTGATGGAATCTTGAAGGAAATGATCATTTATCTTAGAATCTGTAATAGATAAAAAAGGAAAAGCTGGTGAAGCTGGTAATGTCTAATATTTTGTTTATCCCAGGAGGAACAGGAAACACTCAAGAATGAAATTCTAAAGACAGAGAACCATTCCAGTGGATGAGGAAGAGGAGTGGTTGTCTAAAGAGACCAGTATAAATACACAGGGAACTTGACAAACAACTTAGATTTTAAGGAGACTTGTAAAATTATAGACAGAATGAGGATGAAAGACAGAGGATGAACAAAAAAGCATGACATGACTTGAATCTGAGGAGTGCTAATGTTCAAAAGGAGCTTGTAATAGCAAGACTAAGGATATCAAAATGATTTGATAAGGGTGTTTTTTGTCTTTTGTTTGTTTTTGTTTTTAATAAAGTATGGAGTTAAAAAAGTTACTTGGCATGGATGGGATGATAAATGATAGATAGAAGATGAAGTTCCTGAACTCTTTATTCTCTATGAAGAAGAATGATCTAGACTGGAAAGAATAGAACCACCAAAGCTAAGTAAAGATATTATATAAAAAAGTACCTCTCTGTCCTTGGGTCCAAGTCACTTGTCCCAGATGAACAGCAACCTGAGGTCCTGAGAATTAGCAACATGTTTGGCAGTAATCTGTGAGGGATCACATGGAATTGCAACAGTACTACAGTAGTGGAGGAGGGCAAATGTTGGCTCAGCTTTGCCCTCCAAAATTGAGAGAATGGAGATGATTGAGCCTTCAGTTCTCAGTAAATTTGTGGGAGGTATTATTTCATAGCTCTTATTTTATTTTTTTTTACATTGCCTAGATTTCCCCCTTTTTTGTCTTTTCTCCTTAGAGAGCCATCCCTTATAATTCCCAGATGTTGTAGAGAGGACAGAAAGGATGAGTATTGAAGGCCATCAGAATTAGCAGCCAAGAGACCATGGTAACTTAGAGTTAAATATTAGTCTTTCACTTGCGTATAAAGATAAAAACCAACTTCACATGTTCAGAAAGATGGTGGAGATAAGGCTAGATACTTTATTTGGCAGGGGGGTGGGGCGGTGTTATGGGAGTTTTCGTAGACAGCAAGTTTAGTGAGTCACAGTGTGATATGGAAGCCAGAAAAACTTGGTGCTGTTTTAAAGGACATGGAGTGCCCAGGAATAAGGTGATATTGTTGTGTTTTTGTTTTGTACCTTGACCTAGTCAGACTGCACACATCTGAGATATTAATTCAGTTCATGCACCCCATTTTAGAAGAGATGATATTACACTAGAATCTCCAGGGGAAAAGCCCTGAGAAAGTGAAGGACTTCAGATTCATGCCTTTTGAAGATCGTTTGAAGAATTAGGGGTAAGGGGAGATACAATAGGTATCTTTAGATATTTTAAAGGCTGCAGTTTGGAAGAGGATCCTGGAGGGTAGAAGTTGGTAGGAACAATGAATATCCAGAAGTTGGCAAAATATTAAGTTTAGATTTTTGTAAGGAATTTTCTAATTTTGTAAGGAAAGCCTTCTTAACAATTAAAGGTATTCCAAAGTAGAGTGGGCTGTCTCCATAGACCTCACTGGACATGTTCAAGCAAGGGCTGGTTGATCACTTGGGAGGTCTGTTGCAAAAGATAATTGTTTAGGTTTCAACTTGATGGTCTCTGATAACCTTTCTAGTTCTGTCATTCTGTGTCTGTTCTTTGGGTCTGGCTGATCAATCATTTCTAATTCCATTTAACTATAGTCTTTCCTGAGTTGGTGGTCTTATGTCTGGTCATCCAGTTAGGGAGTGGAACATAGGTTGTATCCCACTCACCCCACAAGATGCAATCTTAACAATCATGGGCTTCTCAGTCCTTTGCTATTGTCTCTCAACATAAATGTGCTCTGTTCTTTTCCATTGCTACCTTCCTGAGGCTATGCTCAGGCCATGAGGGCCATTATAACTTGGCCAGCCAGGTACACACAGATACATGCAGCAGCCATACAAGCAGCATTTGTCCCTCTTCTGAAGCTCACATCTGCCCTATGGCAGGTGCTAAAATTCTTTCCTCCAGTGTAGTATCTGATTTATTGCTGGTAAGCATCTCCTCACTTTTCCCCCACTTTCTTTTCATTTTTATTGGGACAGAGTGCATTGTCCAGGTGCTGAGCAAGCAAGGATGAACCGTGATTTTCATCCTGTCAAGGTCACCATTATCCTTTTTTTTAAGGAATTCAGGGGTAAATAATTTGCCCAGGGTCACATAGCTGGTAAGTGTCTGAAGCTAGATTTGAACACGGATCCTCCTGACTCCAGGGCCAGTGTTCTATCCACTGTGCCACCTATCTGCCCCACCACCACCCTTCTTGTTGTTCAGAAGTACCTAACTCTTCATGATCCCTGTAGACCACTGCCTGCCAATATCATCCAGGAGTTTTGTTGGCGAACATAGTGGCATGGTTTGCCATTTCCTTCTCCAGTGGATTAAGGCAGAGGTTAAGTGACTTGCCCAGGATCACATAGCTGGTAAGTATCTGAAACTGGATTTGAACTCATGTCTTTTTGCCTCCAGGCCCAGTGCTGTCTGCACTGAGGCACCCAGCTGCCTCCATCATTCTTCTTAGTTGTTCAGATTCATGACATTGGTTTTTTCAGATTAGTCAGCCAAATCTTGTGACTTCTTTTTCCACAACACCTTTCATATGTATCTTTTCTATTCACACAATTACCACTGTGGTTGAGGCCCTCACACCTCTTACCTGATCTGTTGCAATAGCTCCTAAGTCACCCTTCCTTACATTTCACCAGTTTCTCTAAATCATCCTCCATGCTTCTGCCAAAGTGATGTTTCCTAAAACTCAGATTTAACCATGTCACCACCCTACTTCATTAAGCTCCAGAAATCCCTTATTGACTCTTAAGTTCAAATTCATATGATTTTTTCATGTTTATTTGTATTTCTTTTTGTGAGCATCATGCTGTACATAATTTAAAATGACTGGGTGCATGATCAAAAAAACTTAGAGCCCACTGATCCATATCATATCTCCATCTTTTCTACAAGAATAGTTTCAGTCTTTGATAAATACTGTGCTAAGAAGTGTAAATAAGCTGTTATCTGTAGTGTATACCTCTGATCTGTCTTCTTTAATAACATACTTCTACTCATCCCATTCTTTGAGGGGGAAAAAGATATTCACTCACTATATACTGACTCTGGATTAAAATTTCAGCTCTCCTTCCTGGTCTTCAGGGGTCTCTAGCCTTCTTTTTTTAGCTTTATCTCTCTACTCTTCAGCTGAGTCAGTTGGGACTGTTACCTGTCCTCTGAATAGTATGCTTTCCTCTCTGTGCTTTTGATTGAGTTGTATACTATTTCCCCTCCCCTCACTCTAACCCCCTGTCGAATTCCATCTTCTCCCCTGTTTGGAAATGATCTCTCTCATACTTCTTTTGGCATTTTGTGGAATAACACTTAAATATGCATACATCAGTTTTGTTTGCAGTAGTTAACTGTATTTGTCTCCTTATTGAGCTGTAACCTACATGATGGCAGTGGCTGTCTGGTTTTTTTTTAATAAACTTTGAAACCTTCCCAGCACCAAGCATATCTTCCTGCATAGAATTTTCAAAATGTTTGTTGAATGTATAATTCGAAGGGGCATGTGGTATCTCTTGATATTGATACAGGTTTTATGAATTTCCTTTCTGTGAAGTATAATAAGGATCGTCTGTGACATTAAAAATGTCCCTGCTTATGAGCAAACTAGAATATGGATGATTGTAATTTAATTATTCATATAATTTGGAAGTATGTTTTATTTTTTTTTTGAGATCTTGGTAGGAGGTGGTAGTATGTACTGTGACAGCTGTTTTGTAGCATTCCATAGTTCACAGTTCATTTTCCTTACACAACTCTCATAGATATTATAAGTATTATCCCCATTTTATAGACAAGGAAATTGTGTTGAGAGATTAAGATAACTTGATAGGATAGGTTGTACTTGCATAGGCAGGGACTGATCCCAGTGCTTAGCATTTTACCTGACATATAGTAAGCACTTAAGAAATGTTTGTTGGCTTGTCTCCCCCAGCTCTAAGTCCTGTATTGTATGAAGAAAGTGAATTCCAGAGGTATGACAAGGCCACATGGAAGCAACTCAAGGAGGTTCTGAGGAAATTGGAGTAGTAGAAAGGTCTTATGCTTGAGGATCAGCCGTGATATTTTTAACTATGTGACACTGGAAGAATCACTTCACCTCTGGTCTTCCTGAAAGCTGGAAAGAACCTTTGGAACATAGACTGTCAGAACTAGAATACAATTTGGTGTTTATGTACTCCAGTCCCCTTATTTTTAAAGCAGGGCCTTAGAGAGGAGACTTGATGTGCCTAAGGTTCTACACAATTCACTTCAATGACTATTAAATCTCTCTGAGGTGCACTGTGGTAGGCCCTAGGGAACAAAGACAAAAATGACAATCCTTCCAGCTTTGTTTATGGCTTCAGTAGCATAAAATTCAACTCAAGTCCTCTTAACTTCAAATCTATAATTATTTCTATTAGTAACTGCTGTGTAAGAGTAGTAATAGTAGTTACCATTCCTATATTGGTTCGATTTTCCTTTACAATAATATGGTGTCTTCTCTAATAAATAGTTAGAATATAATAGACTTGAGAAGGGATGCTCACGTCTTATAGAGGATAATAAAAGTTTTGACGCAAGACCACAGAGATAATAATTGCCAGCACATGTGACATGAACATAGGTCTTCTGATTCCCAATCTGAGACTCAGAAGGCTCTGGGGTTCTGTCAGGTAAAAAATACTTTTGTAAATTTTTTCCACTCTGGATTTATTTCATTATGTGCAAAATGATGAAATTTGGACTGGGTGATCTAAAGAGCTATTCTGGCTCTAAAAACTATAATCTGAAGATAGTGTAGAAATATGATCATTATGGAGCTAAAGCTCTGAGATTCTATGATTAATCATTCTAGCATAAAATTTTTCCATGTAAAATGAGGGAGTTTGATTGATCTCTAATGCCCCTTTTAATTCTAAGTACCTGAAAGCAATCTACCAATATTTTTAAAAGGGTAATACTTAGGAACAGTGTTGGCCATGAGCATGTGTTTCATTTTCATGGTGACAATAGCCCAGTTCATTGTAGGTTGATAGAGAGAGGCACTTTATCTGCCATGTGCTTAGTAGGGAAACTTTTTGGAAGCTGATGAAAGGTAATTGCATTGAAGGAATGACTGAGATGACCTTTTCTGACAGCCCTGAGAGAGATTTCTATGTTCCTGAAATAGACCCACTGGACCCTCCATCATTGTAGAACAGAATGTAGATCTGTTAAGTGTGAAGATTGATTGTACAACTGAAATTTCTGGAATGAGTTCAGTGGAGAGAATAGAACAGGGAAAGGGTTTAACCAGATTATGTCCTCAGTTTGTTTCCTAGTCTGGAGCAGTGTTTTAGGAAGGACTTTAGCAAATCAGAGTGTCCAGAAGAAGGCAGTTACAGTCAGGTGAAGAGGCTAAAGATGCTTCACCTGGAGATGAGAACTTTGGAGGTTGGCATGATCGCTGTGTTCAGATGTCTTCAAGACTACCCTGGGCAGGTTTCAGAGAGGCAGATTTGGGTGATGTAGACTACATTTTTCTAATGCTTGGTGTCCCTAGATGTAAGTAAGATGTATTATAAAGGAGATTCCTACCCAAATAGAGTTTAGACTACTTGCCCTCTGGGGTTCCTTCTAACTGTGATACTGGGATAAAACATTTGTGCTTTCAGCAGTTTAGTCATCTTATATCTTAAATTACAGGAAAGAGTGTGGCCTTTTTGTTAGAGGTTTTGGAATCCATATCAGATTATGGCTTCTATAACACCTGGTAACTTGTTCCTGCTTGTGTCAATATTAGGTGTATTAGTTGCATTATTTTGTGGTTTCCTTTGCCATTATCAAGAATTTCACCTAATAGCTTAACTCTATATGTTAGCATGACTTTCCCTTTGGCATGGCCTGGAGAAAGTGATGCTTTTAATCTGCTGAGATCTAAATAGTACTTGGTAGGCCATAACCAAAGAAAAATCTATGAATGATGTCTTTAAAAAGGTATGGTGTTACTTTCCAAGCCTAAGATTCTTTGCCCTTTCATATTCCAGAATTTGTTCCTCATTCCTTTTTTGTTGCTGCCTTTCTATTAACAGTTGACATGCACTTTTGTGGTTTGGCTCTGCTGTTTGCTACTCTTATTCCATCTTTTGACGTTTTTCCTTCTCTCCTATCTCATTTCCCCATTGCTTTTCTCATGCTTCTTGATTTTTATGTGACAAGTAGCTTGAATTTTTTTTTAGCCATTATCAGCCAGTCTTTTTCTTCTGACCTGCAAACTGATCAGAAGTATGTGTAACATAATATTTTGAATTTTCAGTTTTCCTATGCTGTTTTTATTGGTGATAGGATTGATCAATAATGCTTCCTTGAAGCCAGAGGTGCTCTTCTTTCATCTTCTGTATTTGACATTATTATTAAATGCTGATGTGTTTGAGATGGCCAGGTAAACACTTTTTTTCCCCAATATATTTTAATAATAATTGGCAATATATATAGTAAGGTTTGCAGAGCTTTTTACATACTCTATCTCATGTGATCCTCATACAATCCTGTGAAGTAAGAACTGCAGCTATTATTATTTGCATTTTTCTGTTGAGGAAACAGACACAGAAAGGTTAAGTGATTTGTCTGGGTTCATATATTAAACATCTGGGGTGGGATTTGAACCCCTTTTGACTCCAAGTATAGGACTCTTTACATCAATCCCTCTTAGGCACAGCATTTCCCTTTTTTTCCCCTCTCCTAAACCAAGCTGTCTAAAGGGTGGTGGTGCATACTTGTCATCCATACTACTTTGGAAGTTGAGGCTGATGAATTACTTGTGCTTGGAGGTTCTGAACTGCAGTATGTCCAAACTTAAGTGTGATACCAGTATGGTAAAATAAGATCACCCTCCTATCAAAGTGTTGGATAATGGAAAAAACATAGCATTTGGAATAATTTCTGGGTTTGATTTCCAACTCTGATAGTTATTAGTTGTGTGACCCTAAACTTACCTCTCATTCAGTTATCTCATTTGAAATTAATTCATGGTTTATGATGTAAATGTGAGCTGCTATTTATCTTTTTCTCACTTCCCAATTTCTATTCAATAAGTAATCTTCAGTAAGTCAGTTTCATTTGTAAGCCAAGAAATATAGTTGTAGTGGTTGATGTACAAGTTGTAATAGGTATACCAAGAAAAAGAAATACTATTAAGTTTAAAATTGAAATTAGACTTCATGAGGAGTTTGTGTAATCAGTCTCCTAAGTAAAGCCTTGAAAGTCCTTTTTAAAACATAGTGGAAAGAGTTTTGGACTTAGAAGACTTGGGTTTGAATCTTCTCTCAGACATAAATTCTGCTATCATAGGTGTGTCATTTAAGCACTGAACCTATTTTCTTATTTAAAATGGGCATGATGATATGTTGTGAAAGTGCTTATAGATCTTTAAGCACTACATAAATGTGAAGTTGTTTTCTGTTTAATAATAATAATGTTCATTCTCTGATACTACTTCATAGTATAATAGAATTAGAACTTGGACCTAAGAGTCACCTGGTTTAATTCCCTCATTTTATAAATGAGGAAACTGAGGCTCAGTTAAGACCATTTTTCATTAAGTACCAGTACATTGCTTACCCTCGTTTAATTTTAAGTGTTGTGCCTGTTGTTTTCTACTATTTTGCATTTCAATTATGTTATTTTAGCTATATTGAGAATGGTGTAGTGTGGTGTATGTAGGAGCACTGGATTTAGAAATTAAGACTTCTAATTTGGTTTCAAATACTGATTCTTGGGGATGGTCATTGAATTTCTCTGAGCTTGAGTTTCATCTTATATGAGGGCACCGATTTCTAAAATGATTTACAGGGACTTTTCTTGCTCTAAATCCTTTGCTATATATGATTATCATCAATTATCCTATTACTTTCCTTACTGCTTAATTAAGGAGGAAATATCATTGTTCCACTAGCTCCATAATGCAAACTAATAAAAATTCCTATCAGTGGTAAAACTAGTCAAGTTGAAAAGAAAGAAAAAATGTTTGAAAGTAGGGTTAAAGAGATGTGGGGAGCAGAGGGGGAGAAAGGTTAAGGAATTAGAAAAAAAAGCTAAGAAAAAGGAAGAACCTCAAAGGAAAAAGTTAACATTTGAAAAATATGACAAAAAAGAGAAGTCAAAAACACTATTTTAAAGTTTGGTGTAGTTCTTGCTTTTATTTTCTCAGCCTGTTTCTTCTAAATTCTAGTCACATAGATAGTTGCTGATTTAATAAAAACTATTTTGTCTTTCTGAGTAGGTATGTGAGGGAAAAAGAGGTGGGTGTAAAGATAGGGAGAATAAGGGTACTGTTCTCAAATGGAGAACTTTAATTTGGAATTTAAGTGAATTCTACTTAGTAGAGAGTAATGAGTAGAATTTGAAAAATTCTGCTAGGAACTTGTCTTTAAAAGAAAAACTATTTTTACGTGAATAAAAAAAATAGCAGTATTATGACATATTGGATAGAGAGCTAGCCTGGAAGCTAGGAAGACCTACATTCAAGTCCTGCCTCTGCCAGGTAATGTCTTTGTGCCCCTGGATAAGTTAAATAACTTTTCAGTGCTCTAGGCAACTCTTTCAGATTGTAAGTTGGCAGAGAAGATGCTATCCTGTATTGGTAAAGGGAGTTATCAGGTAGTTCCCTATGCTAATGAAACTACAAGTCCAGTCCCTGTCCCTTATGATAATGTTCAAGAGGGTTTTGAAAATGGTGTGTTGTAAAAAGCATAGATCAGATTATTTATATATTCTATTTTGTATGGTTGTTATACCTGACTTATTGAAAGTCTGTTACTTGGCATTATGTTATAAGTCAATATTTCTAGGCATAAATGGAGAATTTGATTTGGTGTCCTTTAGAATCATAAGTGTTAATGGAATTTTATTCTTTCTTAGGTCATGTTTACTGGTGACAATATTCCTGTACATCCTCATGTTTATAGCAATGGTCATATCTGTTTATCCATTCTAACAGAAGATTGGTCCCCAGCGCTCTCAGTGCAATCAGTTTGTCTTAGCATTATTAGCATGCTTTCCAGCTGCAAAGAAAAGGTAGGACTTTTCAGTATTATTCAAGATAATACTTCTGCTTTCAGATTAGGTAAATAAAATATTTTAATATATAATTAGTTTTTTAAAGAAGGAAATAATGCTTTGATTTTAAAATTAACTATAGGGAATGTTGCTTTTCTATAGAGGAATAAATTGAAAATTCTTTATTTTAGCTTTGCCAAGCCTTGTGGTCCAAGTCAAAGGTTAAATGGATTAGAATGTTTTGTTTTAAGCAGACTTTATACTTGTGCTCTTGAATCACGATATTGAATTTTATTTCCTTAAAACATGCTTAGAAGAGCAATGTGTATAGAAAGTTTCCAAAAAGTCATGCTGTATAGCTCCCCTTTCTCACCACTAATGGGGCTGTCAGACACTGTCTTTTCCTTCCTACTTCCCCAAACCCCTAGCTTCAGTTTGGTTCTCCCAGCTCACTCCTACAATTGTTTATGGCTACACAGAGAGGAAAACTCCTTTTACCCTGAACCCACTTTTTTTTTTTGGTGGAGATGAGGGAGACTATGATGGGATATGGAGAAGGTAGATCCTCTTTGGCCAGTAGCTACACAGATTATTTGAAGCCCCCTTTTCTTCTGAGTCTGCTATTTGACTCATTGGGAGAAAGTGGTAAAAGGAGTACTAAAGGAAGAATAAGTGGGCCAGCTAAGAAATTACATATTGAAGACCTTCTGAGTCAGCTCTAGGAATCCTAGAAGTTCCTCCATCTCAGTTTTTTTGTGTTTCTAACTTGTTTCTGTTTGAAGATAAGGGGACAACAGAACGTTCGTACATTTTTTTTCCCATGTGCCATATGGGATGCCAAATGAATGGGGAGACTGGTTTTACACACACACACACACACACACACACACACACACACACACACACGTTTATATGAGAAAACAAATTTAATTTTTTAAAAATTAAGAATAGCTTTTTGCATGTTCTCTAAATTGACATCCCATACCATCTTTGTCTTTAAGGTTTTTTCTTTTAAGTTCTTCAGATCATCTACTCTTCAGTCCTTCACACTAAGATCTTTACCTGTATCTTTGATCCTTTCTTGCCTCTTCCAGGACTTTGCTCGCACTTTTTGTAATCTGCCTTCTGCCATGACCACTTAAATGAAGTTATTCTTTGAAAGGTCACCAATGCCTTTTTTCTCCTCAGTTTTCATCCTTAATTTCACCACAGTATAACACTTTTGGCTCCAACCTCTTTCTGGATATACATTCTTTCTTGGCGTTAGGGATGCCAGACTTCCTTCTATAACTATTCTTAATTTGCCGCATTATTCTATAAGAGTGGGTATTTCCCAGAATTCTGGCATTGGTCCCTTTTTCTTTATTCTTTGCTTAGCAGTCTCATTCACACCCTAGGGTTCATTTCTCACATGTACATTAATGACTACAGACCTCTCTCTCTACTCCTGAGCTGCAGATCTTCATCTCCTGTGTTGGTAGGACATCATTTGGAGGTATCACTAACACCATGTCCAAAATCAACATGATATTTCTCTTTCTTCCTCCCTTCGTTATTTCTGTGAGTGATGTCACCGTGTACTTAGTTTCCTACATTTAAAATCTTGTTTTGTCTTGGGCTCTTTCTTCTTTCCTACCCCTTGTATGTAATCAGTTTTGGTTAGAGCCCTTCCTTCTCTTACTCATCCTGCTTATTGCCACTATGTTGATAGAGGTTATTGTGATCAAAGGTCTTTACTCTAGCCATAGCCTCCAACACTCTTCCTGTCTCTTTTTTTTCCCTCACTCCATCCTTTATATTGATGCCAGAATAATCTTCCTTATTCATAGAACTTTCATTTGCTCAAAATCTTAAATAGCTCTCTGGTGCCTTTGCATTAATTTTCACATTCCTTTGGCATTTAAGGTCCAGTGATCTTTTGATTGTATGATGTGCTACTACATGGCATCGGGCTATCATAGTACAGTCAGTAGAGCATTGGCTCAGGAGTCAGAGACTTTGGTTCAGATCTCACCTTTTATGATTGCTACCTGTGTAATCTGGGACAAGTGATTTTTACCTCATTGAGCTTCACTTTTCTCAGCTGTAAAATGAAGTAGGGGAGGGTTGGATAATTTTTGAGATCCCTTTCATTTCTATTTCAATGTTCCTCATAATTTCTCACTTCCATGTTGACATATCATACATTCAAACCAGATGGGAATACTCTGTATCCTCTGGCCACATCCTGTACTCTATTGCCTCTGTCCTTTTGTTCAGTATTCTTTTTTCCAAAATGTCTTCCATTCCTCTCTTTATGTATTGAATTCCTACTCATACTTTAAATCCCAATGCAAAGGCCACTTCTTCCACTGAGCCTTTCCCAATTTAATTTTCTCTTCTCTCTTATCCCCAGTTCTCTGCAACTGGAGTGGCACTTTATTTCATCACCATTAACATCAACAAATATTTAAGAGCTTACTTATTAAGTATGTGCCAGTTACTGTGCTAAGAGTTGGGATACAAAGAAGGCAAAAATACAGTCCCTGCTGTCAAAGAGCTCAGGTTCTAATAGGGGAGACAGCTGCAAACAATTACGTATATACAAGATATATAGTGTTAGTGGGAGAGAACTCTCAGAGGGAAGGCATTAACAGAGAGAGGGGATGGGAGGAGGGAAGAAGAGAGGTAGTGTTGAGAAAGGCCTCTTGGAAGAGGACAGTATTTGAACTGAGTCTCGAACGAAGGCAGGAAGTGGAGGTGAGGAGCAAGAACATCCCAGACATGGAAGATAGACAGTGAAAAAGATAGGAGTCAGGAAGTAGTATGTTTGAGAAACATCAAGAAGACTGATGTCATTGGATCTCAGAGTATGTGGAAGATAAAGTGTAAGAAGTCTGGAAAGTTAGGATGAAACCAGGTTTTGAAGGGCTTCAAAAACCTAACATAGGATTCTATATTTTTTTCTAGAGGTTACTGGAGTTCATTGAGTAGAGGGGTGCCATGGTTTTACCTATTCTTTAGAAAGAGCAGTTTGGCAGATTGGATTGAGCAGGAACAGATTTGAAAGTAAGGAGAACAATTAGTAGACTTTTCCTATACTCCCAGTGTGAAGTGAAGAGGGCCTGCACTAGGGTGGTAGGTGTATAAATATAAAAAAGGGGATGTATATGAGAGAGTTTATGAAGGCAGAAACAGAAAGGCTAGGCAACACAGTGGATATATGGAATGAGTACAAGTGAGTTGAGGAAGACACCTAGCTTTCTAGTTTGGGTAACTAGGAGTATGATGGTATTCTCAACAGTAACAGGAAAATTTGGCAGAGGGGAGGGTTTGGGGGAAAGATGATGAGTTTGTTTTTGAATGTTTTGTGATGCCAATGGGATGTGCAGTTTGAGATGTATAATAGGTAATTGATGGTGTGAGATTGGAGGTCAGGTTAAGGGTGGGTTAAAATCTGGTAATTGAATCCATGGGAACCAATGACATCACCAAGCACGACAGAATAAAGGGAGAAGAGAAGAGGGCTCAGGACAATATTTTAGCAGACACCCATGTTTAGTGGGCCTGGATGATACAACAAAGGAGATTGAGGAATGTTAAGACACAGAGGAAGAGAACCAGGATATCCTAGGGTGATTGACAATATGAGAGATTGTAGAGGAGAAGATGGTGTAGAAGAAGGATGAGAAATGAAAAGATTTGGCAATTAAGAGATCTTTGGTAAATTTGGAGAGAAGTTTCATTTGAATGATAAGGTTAGAAGTGTGATTGCAGAGGTTTTAGAAGAGAATGAAAGGAAAGGAAGTGGAGATACCTGTTATAGATGACTTTCTTAAGGAGTTTAGCCATAAAAAGAGAGAATTTTTATAGCTTATTTATAGCTAGTGGGAATGGTCTGATCAAATGAAGATTTTTTTTTTTTGAAAGAATGATAGGGGAAGACATGGGTATATTTGTAGACAGTAGGGAAATAGCCAATACATAGGAAGACATAGAAGATTAAATATAGAGTTAGGAATTCTCTGATGGAGAAGACAGGATGATATGGGACCAAAGGTGTATGTGGAGGTGTTTGGCAAGAATGGCTACCTCTTCATGTGAGATAGGAGTGAAGCAGAATATAGTGGGAGGATACACCTGAATTATGTAAGGTGAGAGGAGGCCATTATCTTTTGAGTCAGCACTTTCCAATTTTGACTAGTACTAATTGTTGAGAAATTTTCCCCTTGTGTCAGGCCTCGATTTACCTCTGCAACTTCCATGAATTGCCCTTCATTCTGTTCTCAGGAACTAAATAAAACAAGTCTAATTCCTGTTCCATGTGACAGTTCCATAGTACTTGAAGAAGGTTATTGTGTTCTTTCCCATCAAGCCCTTTTGCCCCAACAACAAAAAATTTTTTCAAGGCTAAACATTTCCTTCAACTGAACCTGATAATGGCAGGAACTGGAGGTCCTCTACCCACCTGGTGGACCTCCTTATTAATATCCTTCCTAAAATGTGGTGTCCAGAACTGAACACAGTTTCAGATTGTGTTCCCAGTACTGACCAGAATAAAGTACATCAGTACTATCATCTTCATACCTGAACATTGTGTCCCTCTTAATGTAGCCTATTACATTACCTGTCCTGTTGCATTTTTGAGTTTGCTATCTACTAAAATCCTTTGATCTTTTTCTGACAAATTACTGTCTATCCTTACCTCCCTCATCTTATACTTGCCAAGTTGAGAGGTTTTGTTTTGTTTTGTTTTTTTCAAAAATCTAGGCAGATAGTTCTTACCAGTTCCTTTTGGGTACATTCCATCCCTAACCAGGCTCCTGTTATTTTGTTTTGGGTCAGAGCTTGGCGATCCAAATCTCTTGACACCATTTTTACAGTATCATTTTGTATCTATCCTTAGTTACCTGTCCTTGTTTCCATTTTCTCTATATGCCATTTGAAAAACCTGTTAGTTGGTAAGTTTCCTATGCATCCACATCCATCTTTTAAAGACTTTTTATCATGTCATTAGAATACTTCTTGTATCTGCAGAATTGTATTCTTGAAAAATTCCCAACCTTATTGACTTGGATTCCCAGTCTTCTTAGACTTTTCATATATGAGATCCTACATATTCTTTCTCCAAATTCATTGAAATCTGCCTCTCCACCATAAGTTAACAACAGCAGCTTTCTTATAAATACTAAGATGATGGATCACTTCACTCCAAGGTTTCTAAAATCTCTATCCTACCACTCATTTCCTCCTTTTTTTGGTAACAATAAGATCCGGAATAGAATTTCCTCTTTTTAGTTTTTCAACCTTTGAAAAGGTGGAATTGTAATTAAGGCAAATGACAAAATTATCTGCCTTGCTTTTGGCAGATACTTAAATAACTGAAGTCCCCTGTCACATCTCTTTGCCAGGCTTATGATATGTTTGTTGAACTCTCCAGTTATATTTCTTTTTCATCAAATAGTCTATAATATATTTTGACACCTAAATTTCTTCTCTTTCTACCTCCCTTAATCCAAATAAGTCTCTACAATGTTTCCTTCTCCAGTTCCTAGATTTCTTAATGTGACTGTATCTTCCAAAGGTTCTCCCCATTCTCTCTTGTCTTTTTTTTCCCTTTGAAATAAGTATACCCTCCCAGAGCCATATTCCAGGCATGAATCTTATTGCTTACTAAACACACTTGTACTTTTCTATATAGACATTTGAAAACATGGCTTTTATTAATGAATTCTTTCTTAGATTTTATCTCCTGGAACTTTTGGGTATGTACAAAGCTATATTCAGCTATTTTCTGTATTATCTGGCCTTCTTGTTAGACGTGGGTAATTATTTGCCTCCCCCTTCTGTTTCCAATGAAAAGTATTTTGATTATATTTCCAAAATTCCAGACAAATACATTATTTCTATACTTTATTAGATGTTCTTCATCCCTAGTCTGGACCCTGCCATTCCTATGTTTTAGCCTGTTCTTAACCATCTTCTCCCTTCCCAAATCTTCCTTTTTTCTTCTGCTTTCCTAGGTTCCAGTGAGCAACAGTGATGAAAACATTATTTACACTACCACCCCACTGCCCTCATGATCTTCAATTTCTTGCCTGAGATTTTGTAATCTTTGGCAGTTTATTTAGGTTACTTTTTGTCAGTATCATTTGTGCTCATGTGAAGCACCAGACAGGACAGATTTCAGAAGCTTCAGTCATACATTGGTTATATATTCCTGCTTATATTCCTTCGTTATATAAGACCTGCTTGCCTACCATCAATACTTGGAGTTGATTAGGTGACCTAGGGTTAGGAAGACCTGAGTTCAAATGTGGACTCAGGTACTTAATGATACTGTGATCTTGGGCAAGTCACTTAAACTCTGCTTCAGTTTCCTCAACTGTAAAACGAGGGTGATAATAATAGCATCTCCCTTGCAGAGGTGAGTATCACCTGAGATATTTATAAAGTGTATAGCACAGTGCCTGGCACATAATGGGCATTTAATAAATCAATCCTCCCCTCTTTTCTCACCTTTGCTTTATAGTCTGTCACCTGATAGCACCAAAGGATAGGCATCATAACTATTTTGAGTACTCATTCTTCTAGAGGAATTTTCTTTAAGAATAGCCTCCTATTTGTTGATTAGTTCCAAGCGTTTGCTGATGGATCTTCTCTTGATGCATTCAAGATTCCTCCCTGCTTCTCCATATCCTTTTCTTCTTATTTTAAGGGAATACCTCATTCTCTCTAATAAACTGGAAAGTAGAAGGTTCCTTGTACTCTTTTTTTCTTTATCTTCTTAGAGGGTAGGTAATTAGCCTGCATTTTGAGCCACTTAGCTATGTCAAAATGCAAGCATCACACTTGATGCAGGTTACTGCAAAATTCTTCCTGTACTCCATATTTACTGAAAGTGAGTTCTTTAGTCTGTAGTCTTGCTAGTAGCTTCTCCAAAAGAACTGCTTTGGTCTGCTGCTTGTGTGAGTGACTTAACTTTAGATGTCATTCTCCCTAACTCCTTTAGGGCATTGAATACCTTTTCCCTTATCTTGGTAGCTTATTTACCTCTTCCTTACCAGCTCTGTCTCTTTGTCTTTCTGCTGAAGTCCTTCAAATTCTCTTCCAGTCTGCACAGAGTTAATCACTTGCCAACTTCCTTTTAGTTAAAGAATTTTGCATTTGAAATGAACATATCCTGAAAAAGAAACTGGGCTCACAAGTAGGAAATGATTAGTACATGCTGAGATGGTAGTTAACTGTAAATAGTTACCATGAAGTATAGGATTTTGAGTAGTAGAGAAGAGAGCAAGGAACAAAAACATCCTGATGAAAACAGTGGATATACTGAGTCATCATTAAAATAAGGTGTTAGACTAGTTGATTTCTAAGGTCCCTTGCAATTCTCATTGTCATGATCCAGTAAGAAGAGGGATATAAACTTAAGACAAATAATTATGGGACCATTTGAATGAGGGTCTTTGGGTCAAAGTCAGATTATTAGCTTGTGAAGTTAGTGAACAATAGGGAACCATAATAAATGTTTAATAGACTGAGGTTCAAAAGCAAATTGTGGGCAAAATTTATCTTGAAGAGGGAGCAGCCTAAGTATGGAGAATGGGAACAGAACAGAAAACCAAGTGAAATTTCAAAGGAAGAATAACGTTGTTTTGGTGACTGTTTGGAGTTACCTTTGATTTTTGCTCTCTTCTACCTCTTTGACAACTATAAAATCTGGGGGAGTCAAATTCATGAACATGCCTGCTTTGTGCAAGGTACTATGTTAAATGTTGTGAGTGATGGAAAAAAAAATAGCGTAGTCCATTCCCTACAGTATTAATAAAGGAGATGGATATGTGTGGAAGAGCATAGTACAGTAGAAATAGCAATTAATTTGGAGTCAGAGCTCAAGCATCACCTCTGTTGCTAACCATGTAAGCTTGGGCAGGTCATCTAACTTCTATTATTCTTAGTTTCCACAACTGTAAAATGAGAGGATTGGACAGTGTGGACAAAGGATGCTTCCAGGTCTACATCTATGATCCTGTGATTTTCTGAAATAGGATATAGCAATCAGAAATGCTTGGAGGGCAGGTGCAAACTAATTATTGTGGAAGTTTTAAAGAAAAGTTACTTTTAGTGGAAGGATCAAAGAAGGCTTCACACCAAAATGACATCTGAATTGGGCTTTGAGGATTTCAGAATATAGAAATGGGAGCAGGAAAAGAGAACATTCTAGGTGCAAGGGTGACAGTATCAGCAAGGGCATTTCCAAGTTAAGGTACCATAAAACATTCAAAAGGGCATAATGAGGTGAGTTGGAGCCAGATTGTAGAGAACAAGGTTCTTAAACTTCACTTTTTAAACAGTTACAAACCAGTAGAATATGAACTTCTTGAAGGCAGAGACTGTTTAAATTTTAAGTTTGCATCCCCAGCGCTAGCACAGTACGTTGCTCGTCAAATGTGCTTAATGAATGCCAGTTGATCTGAAGTACAGGTTTTTTTAAGTAGAGGAGTGATATAATCAAAACTGTGTATCATTGAAGGAGGTGGGTATGATGATGTGTAGGGAGAAGCTTAAAGGCAGGGAATTTGGTTTGGGAGGCTATTGCAGTAGTACCAAGTGAGAAGAATAAGGACTTGGACAAATATTGAGTTGTGGGAATGGTAAGGATGGTCATGAAAACAAGAAAGGAGACAGAAGTGAAAGGATTTGGTAAATACTGATAAATGTGTGCAGAGAAAGAAAAGTCAGGTGGTGCCAAGGTCAAACATATTTGTTTGAGAAATGTAATTAATAGAAATTTGGGATAGGAAGGACAGGTTTGAGGAGAAAGCAGTTGAGTTATGTTGAACCTGAGGTCTGGACTGTATAACTTACTTAGTTGGAGATATCAAGTGGGCAATTACAGATATAAGGCATTAAAGCTTGGAGGAAAAGTTGGACCTAGGGGAATTTAGGAGTCATCCAAATAAAGGTAATAGTTGAAGTCATATGAGAAGATGAAATTATTGAGAAAAGGGGGTCCCAGGTGGAAGATGGAAAGATGGAAAGGTTGAGAGAAGTGGAACAAGCACTTAAAGTATTCGAGGCACTAGGATACAAAGACAAAAACAAGAGTCTCTGCACTTAATGAGCTAGCTTGATATTGAGGGAGCAAAACAGGTATACATATAAGCAAATAGGAAAGATTTACCAAGTAATTTAGAGTGACAGTAGTAGCTGGGAGGACCAAGAAGGTCTTTGGTAAGAAAGAGCACTGGAGCCACACATTTAAGGAAGCCAGGGATTCTAAGAGGAAGGGGTGAATTATATGACATACAAAGTCATGGAGTTGGAAGATTTGTAATATCCCTGGAACAGCAAGTGGGTCAATGTGACTGACATGTGCTGTACATGAAAGAAGGAGTAGCATAAAACAAGCCTAGGAAAATAGGCAGGAAACCAGATTATGAAAAACATTAGAATTTCTGCTTTTGTTCTAGAGGGCGATAAGGAGCCACTAGAACTTTTTGAGTGGGGAAGGTGCTATGGAAAGATGCTGCTGCCAAAACATCACTGGCAGCTATGTGGAAGATGGATCCAAAAAGGGAGAGATTTTAATCAGGGAAGGCTATTGGAGTGGTCCAGAGATGATGAAGGTCTGAATTAGAATACTGGCCATGTGAGTAGAGAGAAAGAATTGAATGGGAAAGCTATTAGAGAGAGAGAATTTAAAAGACTTAGCTTTTAATTGGCTATAAGGGATGAGGTAAAAGGAAATCTAGGGAAACTTTGAGGTGTCAAACTTAGGTATATCTGCAAGAATAGTGAAATGCTCCCAAGAGAAATAGGGTAGTTAGTAAGAGGAATGGGTTTGGGGGGGAAAGATAATGAGTTCTTTTTCAGCTATGTTGAATTTGAAGTATCTGTGGGACAACTCATTAGAAATGTCCAATAGGTAATTGATTACACTGACTCAGAAGTGCTACTGGAACTTCAAAGTCAGGGATGTAATATATTAACTGTTCAGAACTCAGATGGGAGATCATCATTGCCATTAAAAACTAGGAGGCAGTGACCTGTAACTCATCCATCTTTCTCTAATCCTTGTTGTCTTCCTCAGCATTCATTTCATTTGATCATTTGACACTCACCAAAATTAATCTTTCCTACGTGGATCCTTGGTATGATGTATGCTAATATAAGGGGTGTGTGTGTGTCTGTGTGTGTCTGTGTGTGTGTGTTTTAAACCAAAATAATTTTTTCATACCCTGGCATGGACAGCTGATTAAGAGTTCAAAAACATTCAGCTTAGTTGGAGACCAGATTTCTGGCATCATCAGACTTCTGGATGGTGACCCCAAACCAAGTAAAGCAAGGCTTTTGAGCATTCAAATACCAATGCAACTTCCGGGACTAAAGCACTTTGCTCCTTTGAAGACGCAATAGGCCTTTTACTCAAAGCTTATTTACCTTCATTTAATACAGAATTATTAGGAAGATTGATTTTCTGATTTCCTTCTCCTTCCTTAGCAAATTGAAAGCACTTAAACTAGGAGGAGTTTGGGTGGAAGGAAGGAAGAGAACTATTAGGTGAAGACACCATAATGATGGATAGTGAAAGAAGGAAGAAAGAAGAAAAACTAAAGAGTACACAAAACTAATGTGTTCAACCCAGGGCATAATGGATGTTCATAATGGCTGAGTCTTTCAAAGAAGGCTAAATGCATCTCTTCTAAGTCTAGGAAATGTGGATTATATAAGGAATATCATAACAATGATCAAAATATTGATACTTAAAAAGGTCATTATAGTTCTTTAAAGTAGTTTTCTGTAAAACTTTGCTTACTGAATAACAATTCTAATGTGAAGAATCAGTTTCATTCTGAAATATTTTCAGATTCCTAATTGCATTCTGATTTTTTCTGTAATTGTTTTGAATGATAGCCAATTGCACAATCAACTTAATATTATTGACCAAGTCATTTAACCTTTGCTTTAGTTTCCTCATTTTCAAGGAGCAGATATTTTTACCCTTTTATTTTTATTCATTTGAAAATTATTTGTCTTAAGTATCAAAGGAGATAAATGTGAGAGAGGTTTAAAAGTAAGAGCATGCTATGCTAATTCAGAGAGTGAGGATATTTCTCCTCTTTATTATTTTCACTTCCTTATAGTTAGTTCTGTGAATGTAACATACTTACCAAGTGTTTTCCCATTTTTTTACTGATGCCACACAGAGCTGTCATCTTTAATTCTCACATAACAAAGACTTTGATTACCTGTTCCTTAAAATATATAAGTATATATACACACATGTACATATATGTTCCCTTATTAGTTTAGAGAAATTGATTTGAGAGTATGTCTAAATATGTAATTTTTAACAAAATCATAGGTGGGAGAAAATATCAATATTCGGTGATTAAATTGAAGGTATGAGGTAGTTGCTATGCAAGGAAGGAGAAGAGGAAGAAGAATATTCTCTCAAATTATCATCATTGCCTATAAATGCCATTTCCCATAGTCTTATAACTATGGCCTTGAATTTGGGCATAATTTTTCTGGTCATTGTTAGGTTTTTCATTTTCATTTCTTCCTTAATTGCTTTTAGATTCACTATTTCTCTTGTAACTTTTTTGGCTTTGCCAATTTTCCCCTGATCCCAAAAGCATGTGGCAGTTACCAAATGTCCCTGGTCTGCCATTTGAGGTTTTTTTTTTTAATGTGGAAATTTTTTTTCCTTTTACTCTTTACCATGAGTTACTTTCCACTTATATATAGAAAAACACAATATGGAAGCCTTGATGCCTTATGACATGTTCTTGATAGTATTACATGGTAGTACCACATTGTTTTAAGTGATTCTCAAATTTTCCAAATTCTCTGGGTGATTGGATGTTTACAGAATTGTATTTTTAAAAACATTAATTGTATTAAAAATCATAAAAAAAGTTAAAATGAAATTAGTTTTTTACAAAGGAGCCGTAAGGAATTGTCACTGCCAGTATCTTTGATTTTTTCCTTCATAGGTGAACGTGTGTGTGTGTGTGTGTGTGTGTGTGTGTGTGTACACAACTACATACATGGTTAAAATCTGATTGGCTCTTCTCTAGTGAGTCTCTATCTCTTCTCTGTAACAATGTAACATTTAAACAATTTAATTACTAGTAGTGTAATTTCCCAAAATATAAAGCTTCGTCTTCTTTTTGCTGTATCATTGATATCATATACAGACACATTGATTTCATGTTCATTCTCTAAACATTACATACGCAGATTTTATATAAATAAGGATTATTCAGAATATTTCATTTAATTTTTTTTTAGTTATTTATTAATTTAAACTTTCTCATTTCAGAGACGACCACCAGATAATTCTTTCTATGTAAGAACATGTAACAAGAATCCAAAGAAAACAAAATGGTGGTATCATGGTAAGCATTCAATTTGAAATGACTTTTTTTTAAAATAACATTTCAAGAACAGAATTATGTTGCATGTAGTCAAGTTAGTGGGGAAGAGACTTATGGTTTGAAATCCTTGTTCCATGATTTGTAAGGAATTCTTTTAGCAATTTTAATTGTTTCCTTTTTGCATGTTGGAGGTAAAAGAATTTTTGGTTTCCAGTTGGTAAGCAAAAATAGCTGTTATGCAAAGGAGCTAAGTTAGGGTAGTGGATAGAGCACTGGATTTAGGAAGACCTCATCTCTAAACTGGAGATGATAAATAGCACCTACTTCCCATAGTTCTGTGGCTCAAATACGATAATATTTATATAGAACTTTACAAACTTTAAAATGCTATATAAATGCTAGCTGTTATGACCAAGTAAGATGATGTTAATGTTTTGCTCATTTGCCATATAAAAATAAAAGAAATCCCTTTGTAAATTTTTAGCTCCTAGTAGGAATAATGTTGGTGGAAAAAACTGCTTTTATAAATAAAACTAATTCTTTTTAGTGTAAGTATTGATGCTGTGTGTTTTTATCTGGTCGAAAGTAGATAATTTCAGTAGGAAAAGACTAAATCAATTTATGGTAACATTAAACATAAACTTTCTTTATCCTGCTGCTTCCCTCAAGAATCGATGCTTAGGTGTTGTACCTTTTAAATTATTTCTAATTTCCATAACTCTTAAGTATTTCCTCATTCTTCTTCTCTTTGTTCAGGTTGTTAGGATTATGTTAATGTGCAAATTTTTTTCTGTCTTATTTACTTGTAGAAACTTATCTATTTAAAATCTAGTAATGACTTTGTATTGTACCAGCCTTTCTTGTAGTTAGTTTCCTTCATGGTGCAGTCTTCTTTACTAAGCTAAAAAGCAATGGAGAGTTTGGAATTAAAAGTATTGATGCAGCTATTTTATTTAAAAATCTGTTAAACTGGGTGGACATTTTTGCCTAATGGATGTGCTTAGATGAGTGAGGTGTAATTTTGTCAAAAGTAATAATATCCTCATATTTCTATTGCACTATAAAGTTCACTAAGCAGTTTCCTCCCAGGCCTGTGAGGTAAGTGGTTCAGTTGTTATCCCCATTTTGTGCATAGTAAACAGTTTCTGAGGAGCAAGATAAGTGACACCAAGAAAAGACCCCCATGGCTTTTCTCTTCCAATACACTGGAACAAAGCGTTCGAGGGTGACCTTTGTGTCTGTGTTCACTGTCCTTCACAGCTCCATTTCACATTACATTGTCCATTTTGGAGGAAAGAACTAATGGCATTATTTTAAGATAAACTTCCGTCTTTTGCTGTTTTGAGAGACAGCACAGTTGCATAGAGCCAGCCTATAACATGTAACTCCCTTGGGTCAGGGACTTTTCAAGATTAATGTTTGTCTCAAAAAGAGGATCTCTTCATTTGGGATTAGACTTTGTTATTGTTGTTAAGTTGTTTCCAGTTGTGTCTGACTCTTGGTGACCACACTTGAGACGCTTCACTGGTTTGCCGTTTCCTTTTCCAGCTCATTTTACAGAAGAGGAAACTGAGGCAAATAGGGTTAAGTGACTTGCCCAGAGTCATACAGCTAATAAGTGTCTGAGGCCAGCTTTGAACTCAAGAAGAGGAGTCTTCCTGACCCCAGGCCCACAGATTACACTTAATTTGGTCAAATGTGGTTTCATTGTTGCTTGAGGAGCAATGAAGAGTTTTTATGTTTTTCACCCAGGGGTTGGGGTTTCTACTATAAAAAAACCTGACTCAAATATCAAAGTCCTTCCCTTCTCCTGTGGTACCATTTCAGTAATGTAACCTCTACAGTACATTAGTTAACCACAGCTAGTGCTCAGATGTGTTGAGATTTTTGTGTCAAAATTATGTATAGATAACTACAAGAATATTGAGGTGCTATGAAAGTTATACCTGCTTTTCCAGATTTTATTCTTTCCTCATCAGAAAGTAATTGTTGGGGCAGCTAGGTGGCACAGTGGATAGAATACTGGCCCTGGAGTAAGATTCTGGACTATTAGGGCAGTTTTCCTTGATAATTTCTTGAACGATGATGTCTAGGCTCTTTTTTTGATCTTGGCTTTCAGGTAGTCCAATAATTTTTAAATGATCTTTCCTGAATCTGTTTTCCAGGTCAGTTGTTTTTCCTGTGAGATATTTCACACTGTCTTCCATTTTTTTCATTCTTTTGGTTTTGTTTTATAATTTCTTGATTTCTCATAGTGTCAATAGCTTCCATATACTCCATTCTAATTTTTAAGGTATTATTTTCTTCAGTGAGCTTTTGGACCCCCTTGGGCCCCTTTTGCCATTTCATTTAGTCTTATTTATTTTTTAAGATGTTATTTCCTGTTTTTTTTATTATTTTATTTGTTTTCAATTTTTTACAATCACTTCTATAAGTTTTAGATTTTCTCCTCCTCCCTTCTCTTTCCCTCCCCCATTCCTCCCTGAGATGTGTACAATCTTATATGGGCTCTACACATACATTCTTATTAAACACATTTTCACATTAGTCATGTTGCATAGAAGAATTAAAATGAATAGGAGAAACCATGAGAAAAATCAAAACAAAACAGGAGAGAAAATAGTCTGCTTCATTCTGAGGTCCAGTTCCATAGTTTTTTCTCTGGATGTGGAAGGCAATTTGCCTCAAGAGTCCATTGGGAATATTTTAGGTTAAGGCGTTATTTTCTTCAGTATTTTTTGGGGGGGTCTCCTTTATCAAGCTGTTGACTCGTTTTTTCATGGTTTTCTTGCAGCACTCTCATTTCTCTTCCCAATTTTTCCTCTACTTCTCTTGCTTGATTTTCAAAATCCTTTTTGAGTTCTTCCATGACCTGAAACCAATTCATATTTTTCTTAAAGGCTTTGGATGTAGGAGCTTTGACTTTGTTATCTTCTTTTGAGTGTACGTTTTGATCTTCCTTGGCACCAAAATAAGATTCTGTAGTCTGAGTTTTTTTCTGCTGTTTGCTCATTTTCACAATCAATAACTTGACTTTGTAACTCTTTATTAAGGTAGGTCTCTACTTCTAGTGTGGAGGGTGTACTGTCCCAAGCTTCAGGGGTTTTTGTGCAGCTCTTTTCAGAGATACATCTAGGGACCTGTAAGTTTTCAGTTCTTCTAAGGTGGTTTGGTCTAAGGAATGGTTATTTACTTCTCTCCTGGCCTGTGCTCTGGTCAGTGAGTGACCACAAGCACTCTTTTCTGCCCAGGAACTGTGAGGAGGGTTCTCTCTCCACTGCTGCTACAAGCTCTGCTATGCGAGTGTTCTTCCTTGCCCCAGGACTGCCACCCAGATCCAAGTATGGACAAAGCAACAGAATCCTGTCTCAGTGCCAGCAAATAAATCCCTATAATGTCCTTCTAATCAGTTGTTCAATACCCTTACTGTTTGTGGGCTGAGAACTCTGGAAGCTACTGCTACCACCATTGCCACTGTGGCCACCACCCTAGGGCTGTGCCAGGGCTGATCTGTGCTCCTCTCTCATCCAGGTCTGACAGACCTTTCCTATTGAATTTCTAAGTTGTCTTTGGTGTTTGTGGGTTGAGAATTCTAGAACTGCCTCAGCTGCCAGTGACTCAATCCCTTAAAGCCTGCTCTGGGTTTGCTGGGGTCCAGTCTGTGCCTGCATAGCCTGTGTTGGACTGTCTTCTTTTTGCTTTTCAAAGCAATTTCATAAGAAAGTTGCTAAATTCCTTGTTGAAATCCAAATATGTTGTCCCATCAGCATTCTCCTGTGTTAAAGCAAATGTGTCTTCTGTGACATGGTTTAATATTATTTTTAAATTTTTTGTTGATGTCCTTTTTTACATCACTTATTTTTAAACTAATGCGTCCTTTGTATGTAAGATAATTTTAAGCTTTATTGTGAAAAGTTATTGATATTCACATTCCAACACAACAAAAAAGAGGATTATGTATGAAACTGTGAAGTGGTTACATAATTTTTAAAGTGTATTAAATTTAACAGGGAAGAAATGAAATTGTTCTGTTGGTCATGACTTGAATAAAGAAATCATAAGGCATTTATTAAGGGATTACTGTGTGCCAGGTACTATTCTAAACACCAGGGATAAAAAAAGGTTTTTTTTTCTTTTTAAGGAAATAGTCTCTTCTTTCTAGAAACTTACTCTAGGGATAGACAATATCTGTAGGGGATGGTGACTGGAAAAAGAGTTTTGTTTTTGGAACATGCCAGAGGGGTGGGAGATGGGGTGAATTAGGGGTAGGGAGGAAGGTTTCCCAGCAGGAGTAGGCAGAGTAGATGACTAGATAGGATGTCTAGTGCCCAGGGTAAGCCAGTAGTAGGTATGTTGGGTCAAATGGGATAGTTTAATCATTTGAATATATTAAGTCAACATTTAAGAAAGTTGGAGATTAAAAAAAAAAGTTGGAGATAGAAAGGCTAAAAGAGTCTCTTCCCTCAGGGAATTCACAATCTGATTGGGGTGGGGGTGGGGATAGGGATGGAGAGTAGGCAAACAACTATGTCAAACAAAGAATAGGCTAAATTGGAGATAATCCTAGAGGGAAGGCTATATTGAGTAGTGAGAAAGTCTCCTTGTAGATGATGTGATATTAGATGAAGGACCAACACAACCTGTAAGTTAGTAACAGCTCCTCTCCTCCTCCTCTACCTTCTCTTCCTCCTCCCTTTCCTCTTCTTTCTCCCCCTCCGCGTTCTCTTCTCCTCTGGTGCTCGACCCAGTGGAAGGTACACTCCATGGCCAACAGCTGCGTTTTTTCCTCTGGGTTTATTGGCTGCATTTCTTGCTCAAAGATCGAGCCTTAAACCCAATTCACTCTGGAGCTTATAGACTGGGCAAGTCCCCACCCACCTAGCACAGAGTGGATGTAATAACTAAATAGTAATTGTTTCTTTTACCCAGGAACCCTGAGGGTCTTCCCTTCTCAGTTTGATTTTTGTTGTTGTTGGTTAAAGGGGCCGTCCCTTGAGCTACTTAAAGAAGCCTATTCAGTGAATGGGTGCCTCTCATTCAAAGTGAGAATGCTGTAGGACCTTAGCCTGAAAGGGCCAGGGTCTCCCATTGCATCCTGGGCCATCTCCAATCATCCTGATGAATATCAGGCCACTGGACCCAGATGGCTCAGGAGAAGAAAGTGAAGCTGGTGACCTTGCACAGCCCTCCCTCACCCAAATCAGTCAGCTGCAAGTTATGTCATCATCTTGGTGTCATGGTCCTCTTAGAGAATGAAGGACAAGCACAACAACAACAAAACAACAACAGTGATTTTAGCTGGGCTTGAAGGAAGCCCAGGAAGTCAGGAGGTAGGAAAAAGGAGGATGTTGGGGTTTTTTTTTATAAAAACAAACAATAATGGTCTCAGTGATATCTTTGAAATCTAATTTGTTTTGAACTCTCTCTAGTTCACCTTGATTTGTTTTCATTATAGGTCATGAATTTTTGTTTTGTTTATTCTTAAGGGTTCTTTACTTGCATTTTGTCTTTGGTTGCTAGTTCTTCCTACCCTATCTATATATTATCTACTTTGGTGAATGTAGTAAGGCAGGTTTTTTCCCCTTTTTTTCCCCTTCCCCCAACCCTTTTTTCAAATTAAAGTAATTTTGGTTAGATTTGAAAAATTCCAGGTAAATTCTTGCCAGCCTTTTTTAGAGGGATTCTTTCTTTGGCCCAAAGATTATCATTCTTATTTTTTAAGCCATGTTCCAGAAATACCTCCTTCAGGAGTTTATCTAATTTCTTAAGTTACAGGTCTTTAACTACTTTTTGCTGTAAGCTAAAGTTATACCTCAATGATGCTTTTTTATCTCGTTTCACTGAATACCCCTTGAATTCTACCACAAGCTTTTAGGCACTAAATCAAGATGGTAGAAACTACCATTACTTCCTAGAAGATAGATACTTATCTGCTAAAATATCTCACATCACTTCTGTCTTCTCATCATCTACCCTCACTCTAAAAAACAAGTAAACAACAAATAACAAAAAACCAAAACTAAACTAAAAACCCCCAATCTCCTTGTCCCATTCTTATTATCTGACCAAAAGATTGAATCTCTTTATTGGGATCTTTCAAAATGTTGCTGGTAATCCATGACAACCTTAATTTGATGTGTGACCTTACATTGAAAAGATGGGAACAATTTCTTCCTGCTACAGTATGTGTTCATTGATCCAACAAATAACTCTAATAAGATATTTGTCTTAAACTATGAAACTAGACATCTGCTACATATTATAGGCTATTCATTACAGTCAGGATGTCCATGGTTTCAATTTTTAAGAAAGTCCCTCTGTCTAGAGTCTGTAGAGTGTATTCCATCCTGCCCTTTATACTCAAACTCTTTAGCTTTGGAGAATCAATGGGATATTTCTCTCCTCTTCATACCAAAAAATCTCATGTTAGACCCAACTTCCTCTAAAGAATCTTATTTTGGTCTTACAACCAGTATTCTCTGCTTGACTTCTCATTTCTTACTATTATTAGTAGCCCAATTTCAGTTATCAAAGATAATTCAGTTTTATTTTTTTAGGAATCTCTGTCAAATGTAAGGTTCTTCCTCCAAATATGTATCCCCCCAACAGCTGATAACTCCCTTCTCAATCTAATTTATTAAATGTCTTTTAAGTACCTTTGTGCAAGGCACTGTATTAAATGCTTCAGAGCTTACAAAGCACAAGGGGAGGTAAAATGAATATATATGTATATATATATATGTATATGTATACATATATATATATATATATATATATATATATATATATATATATATATATATATATATATATATATATATACCCTAATACAAAATACACGTTTAACAAGAGCATGAATATATGCTCTCAAGTGCTTTGAGAGATTCAAGGCAGGAAGGGATCAGGAAAAGTATTTATGAGAGAGATAGAGAATGAATGCTCTCCAGGAGGGTGTTATGCAGATTCTGGGAGTTTAGAAGGTACAGTCCAAGTGTAGAGTATGAGTGGTTTATGTGAGGAGATCATAGCATATATGAAGAGGAATAGGGCTAGATCGCCGTTTACACTCCTTGACACACACACTTGACTGAGGAGAACAAGTTAGTTTCATTCCAACAGTTATGCTCCCTCTACTCATCAGCAGGATCAGAATTTAAAGGATTTGGTTCACAGGACTTTGTTAGACTTTCTGGAAGGTAGGTGCAGATTCACTGATCTTTGGTTCCCACTGAGCCATTCTTGCAGACTGACTATGTCAGCAATCTATCAATCCTGACCTACTGGTGACAGCAGATTATGTGTTTGAACAATAGTTTCACAGTTGTACCCTTGAGTTCTTTGAATTTCTTTGGTGGTATGCCGTCTTGTAATTAGTTCATTTTTCTTTAATAGGTAACCAAATTTTCTTTGGCCTCATAAACGGTTTCTCCTTCTTGTAACAGACTAAAAAAAGGGAGAAAAAAGCAGTTTGGCAAAACCAACCAATACAATAACTGAGTCTTAATAGTATATTTAATGTTTTACACCCACAGTACCCCAATTCTGTGCAAATTTTAATGAAACAGTCATTTCTGAAATTATGCATTCCACAAGAGATCTTTCTAAAGAAAGGTTGATAAACTCTGATTTTGGGCAGCTTTCACTTTTTCATTAACAATTCGACATATTCGTGATTTTTTCCTCTTCTGTGCATATATGTATTTGTGTATTTGTATAGAAAAGAAATATGCATAATTTGGATTTTTATTTCACTTAATTGTTTGTAGGGGTGGGAAACCTATGACCCCAAGGCCACATGTGGCCTTCTAGGTCCTTGGATACTGCCTCTTGACTGAGTCCAAGTTTTAGGGGAATTTGTTCTGTGAAGTTTGAATTCAGTCAAAGAGCCCACACTTGAGGACCTGGAGGGCCACATGTGGTCTTGATGCTGCAGGTTCCCCACCCCTGGTTTAGAGTGAGTATTGATAGCAAACTATAAATTGATTGGGCATGTGCTATCATTTCTCAAAAGACACAAAACAAGTTTCTTTTTGAGTGTTTGTGTAACTGTTTGATTTGTCAAATTAACATAATCAAGACAAACTAAAAATTGTTGCAAAATCAGATTGATTTAGAGAAGCAGGATCAAAGTAGGGCTACAAGTTTAAAGGGTTTTTTGGTTTTTTTTTTGCCTCCTGAAGTGATTTCTGTACTAGAATATTTTGTAAATATTTGTAAATATATTTTTTTAATATATTCTTCTCCTTTTTTTTCTTTAAGATGATACATGTTGATGCCACCATTGTGAACCTCCTAGCAGAAGATAGCCCTACTGAGAAAATGAGCACTTTGATCATTCAGTCTTTGAACTTTAACTTTTGACTGGAAGTGACCTATAGGCAATGAAGACTACTTCCTTTTTCTGCATTTTTACTCGTGTGCATTCTGGGCACGTGTTGATCGCTGGTTCAGTCCAGGCAACTGACATGCTTTATTAGTCATACAAGTATTAATGCAGGTGTCAGGAAATGTCAGAATAATTCCATTTTTTTATTTTTATTTTTTAAAGCTTTTGGAAAATGTCCAGGGCCTCCATGTGTTGTGCAATAACAATGACTTCTTGGCAGTTTTGAGACGTTCGTTGCTGGCAATGGACGTTGTTAACAGGAAATGTTTTACTCCTGCCACCAAATGATAAATGCATGAAAGGGCCTATGAAATGAGCTTATCAGTTATAATGGGATTATAAATAAAGTGAAGGATCCATCATAACTTCGAAAGTCATCCCAACCATTTAATATTTGGATTCTATGCACTGTGATCCTAAGGTTAGCAGCATGAATTAACATGCGTGTCTGTAAAGGACTGTAATGAAAGATCATTGCATATTTATTGAATTGTTTATATGCTGTCAGATTGTTTTGACATGAAAGGTTTTCGAGTAACATTGGCGGAGAGGTACAATATGTTATCCCTATGGTGAAAACAAATACATTTGTTGTATATGGTTACTCAGTCTCTGAAGTAAAGGTATGAGTAATATAGGGTATGAATGGTTTAATCAAGGCTTTATTTTGGAAGTAAGAAAAAAATGGCAGTAATCATTGAATTGCTGCAGTCCATGATTGGGCTTATAATTTGTACATTAAAAGCTTTTTCCAAGTAGATTACACTGTTACTTCCTGCTAGCCATCAGCATGAGCCCTGCTGCCTTCATAATATTTCATTTATTTATGTCTTTGAAAAATCCATACACCATTTTGTTTGTGGTCTCATTTCTTTTGTTATATTGTAAGTCAAGTTTGAATGTTGCAATATTTTAATTGAAAAACTTTGTCAAAATATTTTCTTGTACATTTTCTTTATCTGTAAGCACCATCTTGTCTTTTAATCCTGTACTATAAAGAAAGAAATACATTTTTGACAGAGGCTTAATGTTTTGACAAAAAAGTGTGGACATTTTTATTTAAGTTTAAACAACCAGAGTATAAGATGATATTTTTGTTTTTCTGTCTCACACAGCTGTAGTTTTTCCCCTTTTTTGGTGGTGGTTCTTCAGAAGCCTTTACATTTAGATGACTTTTCTACAAAAAAAAAATGTTGAAAGATAGGTTCAGTAATTGTCACCAATATTGTAATTTAATGATATTGCTACTAGGTTCTCTTTTAAGAAAATACTTAATGTATTTTATAAACTACCTTTAACACTTATGCAAAATCGGTTTCTACTGCAATGTTTTTACTAATGCCTTATTGTTGCACTCTGAAAAAATAAATCCTGTGGTGAATACTGGCTTTAATTTGGACCTTTAAAAAATGGTAATTGGCTGAAAGTATTGAAATATTACCCCCAAAAAATTAAATCTAGAATTGGCAAGAGGTATTCTAAGTACTGTTTTTAATCTATGTACAGTAATGATATTTTGTAACATTGTACATACTGTTAATTACATAAAACCTTACACTTTTAAAAAGTGTAATTTGCTGAACTCAGGTGTGGGTAGGCCTCATATTTTTGCTGTAGAAGTGTTGGATTTTTAAGAAAAAAATATGGCCACCAGATTATGGCTATTGTTAATTTAGCAACACTGCTAGTTTGCAACTTTCACCTTTTCTATTAAAAGTTTGCTTTAGATCTCATTTAACACTTAAAACTGTGTGGTGAAGCTAGATATACACAAGTTCTCAATGATCTTTATAATACTTCAACCAGTTGGCCTTTTTAGGGCCAATTATTTTTAATGCTTTGGAGCTACTATAATTTAGTTTTTAACTACTTTTAATATAAAATTTTGCAGCTGTAAATTAGTTAAATTATGTATTTTCATATTTTATCTGACTGCTTTATAGTACTTGGGTGACTTGACCCATCATTTCCTCCAAAATCTTTCCATTCTGCTGAATTCTCCCTCTTATGTTAGAAATATTTCTTGTGAAAATTGAAAGGACTTAGCCTTGCTATATTGTAGATTGAGAGGTAATATATAGGCTCATAGTAGCCTTTTGGCATAAGCAATGTTTAGATATACTTCTCTACCTACAGTCACCATAAAATGGTTTAAAGTGTAAATGGAAAAAATGTTATAAATGACCCAGTTGAAAATGAAAACTATGATTTAAAGAAAGAAGAATATGGTAAAATATTAAAAGAATAGTCAAAAACCAGCCACCCATAAAATAACATATAAGCAATCTGATTTAGAATTTTTTTATTATTCCCCAGAATTTAAAAATATGTAAAGAGCAAAAACATTAATTTCTTTACATCTTGTTTGCAGATTTGGTTGTTGATAAGTTGGCTTCACAAATATTTTGTATTTGCTGTATTATGATGAACTGGTTTATTTACTTCACTGTCCTAAACTAGGGCTAATAAATTGATTGTTTTGTGGTAGAAAATAATAGCTACTATTGTTAGTAATTTAATTGCCCATTATTTGGAAACTTCATAACTAGATGCTGTAACCAGAATACCAAGAAAATGTATATAATGTTAAAGAATGTGCTTCCTTCCCCTTTCCACATCTACTCCAAGATAAAGGCACCATTTGTTGCACAAGCCTGTAGAAATAATACTTTCTTATTTAGCATATGTATTTTTTGGAACATTCTTCTAGATTGCCAAATACTTAGCTAGTGCTACTTTCAGCTTATACATTATTTATGCATGCTTAAATCATGAGCATGGTGCCCTTTCAAAAAGCATTTTAAATATGTCAAATAGGCATTATTGCTATTGGAGGGCAAAGGGTGAGGTTATATTCACCTTCCCGGGAAAGAAAATTTTTTTAGTACATTTTGGGACTGTTCTATAAGGATCTAATTTTTGCAACTAAAGGACCTTTTATATCAAAGAGTATAGAAAGCTACTTTTCTCCTAGAAGAAAAGGCTGAGATCTTAAGTATGATATAAATTCATTCTGGGGGAAATGTCTTCCATTGTTTTGAATAGATCAATATTTGGCACAAAGAATAATTAGAATATTTCATGAGTAATTCTCTGGGTTTTTTATACCTACATCAAAATATTTCCAAAGGTCAGATGCCTATTTTGGGCACGTACTCCTCAGATTCTAAAATAGGGACCCAATGGCTGCATAATTGCTCCTAAACCACACCAAAGATAATGGAATCATTGAAGTTATTTGGAAGCAGACTGTTACTGTTCATGTACACTTTTATTACTACTTGTTGCTGATATTCAACTTTAAATACCTGTTTCCAAGAATTAAAAATTGTTGGAATTTCTTGCTAAAAATAGAAGAGCTAAGGAGAGGTAATGTTTGTTTAATCTGTTTTAAATAAAGAATTCAGTGTCACTAGTCCTAAGTTTTTATGATTCCTGCTGCTTATATTTCTTGACTTCAATTTTTATTGGATTTTAGTTTACTTTTTTCACCTTTGCTGAATGCTAGAAAGTCAATATTAAAGTTTGTATTTCCTTTACACGACATTTAAATGTAACTTAAATGAATTTTCTGATAAGTGAAACCCACTCATAATTTAATTTTTTCTTATTCATGCTTGTTCATTTTCAACCCAATTGCTTACTAAGTTGTAACTCTTGTTATAAGCTTGTTTGACTCTATACCAATTGGCTTCACACTGCCTTGCTATTTGAGTTTATGTCCTCTTTTTATAGGTTTTGTGTGTCCTCCCAAATTGTCACATCTTGCTACTCTTGGCTCTTTATACTCCTAGTTGCCCCCTTCAAATCAGCTATGAGATCCAGATAACTGAACTTGTTAGAATCATGTCTAAAATATACTGGCCTATGAGTGAGAGCCTCAGTTTCTCTCATGAGCAGACAACATAGGGTTTATGTAGAATGCTGGCTTAGAGTTAAGAAGTCTTGAGTTCAAATTCTGCTTTGGCCACTTATTGGCTTTATGTTACTGGGAAAGTCATTTAAGCTCTCTGTGTCAGTTTCCACTTTAAAATAAGGGATTTGGACATGATGGTGTCCAGATTCCCTTCTATCTCAAGATCTATGATCCTATGAAGCTGTTAATCAACTCCAGTAACACATTATATATGTACTCAAAAAATGTGCATTTATGATCATAGTAATTTGACATTTGGAGTGTATCTTAAGGATATATTCCAAGCTTCTCATTTTACAGATGAGGAAACACTCCTGGACATAGAAATGACTTGCCAGATAATTCCTGTATATCCCAAACCTTAAACTCATGTCATTTGTACCACTTATGCTCTTGTGGTTTTGTATCATAATTTGTATGTAAACTCAGTGAGAATAAAGTCAGTGCCTTTTGTTTTCTGTCATTTTCAGTCATGTCCAACTCTTCATGACCCCACTTGGGGTTTTCTTGGCAAAGATAGTGGAATGGTTTGCCATTTCCTTCTCTAGCTTATTTTATAGATGTAGAAACTGAGGCACAGGATTAAGTGACTTACCCAGGGTCACATGGCTAGTAAGTGTCTGAAGCCATATTTGAACTCAGGAGGGAAGAGCTCCTAACTCCAGGCCAGGCATTCTATCCACTGTGTCACCTAGCTGTCCTAGTGCCTTACCTAATCTCATTCATTTCTCTCTATCGTATAATAATAAGTAATTGAATGCTGAACAGATCAAAGACTTGCCAGTACACTTTCTGCCACACCCCTATTAGAATACTGTGGCTTGAACACTATACTTTTCAAGCCCCACCAGTCAGTTGTAGAGAGGGCTACCCTAATTCTATGTCAAAATACACATCTGTCCCTAGGAACGTGGCCTGCTTCTGTAAAAATAATCAGAAATGCTGTCAAAACCTTGTTTCAGATCCCACTATCTTCCAACTTGATATGATGACATTTGTCAGGTGGCCTGGATCTGCACGAACCAAAGGGTGTTTCCTGGCCCAGCACCTGGATCATAAACTGAGCCAAATAAAGAGTTTTGTAGAGTACCCACAAAATAAAAAAACTCATGGTTCATAGGTTAAATTGGAATTGGTTAAACTGTGGATGAGATTAAATATTTGACAGCTGATTGAATACATGTTGAGTGAAATAAAATGAATTCACTTTCATATACAGTATTGCAATTAATCTTTGCCTTTTCTTGTTAAAAATCATTCATAGTATATAGGTCTCTCATTTATTGACCACCTTATTGTGTGTGTGTGTGGGTATATATAGATATGTGTGTGTGTGAGGGTATATATATGTATGTGGGTGTATATATATATATATATATATGTGCCATATATATTGAAATTTCTAGAAGATTAAAGTTTTGAATTGGTCAAACTAATACAGATAAGAATAGACACCTTAAGCCTTACAATTGGATGTGGATAAAGAAATGCCTTTCCATGTAGTGAGTATATAATTTTTCTTTACAAAATACACATATAAAACTTAGAATCTTAGGGTGCTTTTTAAAATTTTATTTAGATTATAAGAATAGAGCTTATTGGCTCACTAAAGATTTGTTGTCTTATTTCAGCTGAGACTTCAGTGCGAGAAAACATTTTTTTTCTTCCCTAATTGTTTCTGTCACATTTAGCCACCACTGCTGCCGTTTCAAAGCTTGTCATCTTTCTTCAGCCTTGCTCACCTGCTTATACCTGAGGACCTCATCTCTACCAAGAAAAGAATTAATGAACTCTTTTTCCATATCATCCTCCTAGTTCCACAGATTTCTCTTCTTGCCAAGGCCACATGCATTCTTGATCCAGTCTCCCCTGTCTTCTACAACAGGTAGCCCTCTTTACTTTATTTTCAGTCTGTTCTTATCCATTCTTTCCCTGCTGCCTACAGACATGTCCAAGTTTTTTCCATCTCTAATAAGTTCTTTGTAGACCTTACTCTTTCTTCCAACTGTATCTCTCCTCTTTTCTCATAGGAAATCCTAGGAAAATCTGTTGCTTCCACTTCATATCCTATCCTTTCACTCTTCTAAACCTCATAAGTCAGGTGAAATTGTTCTCTCCAAAATTAGCAATGATCTCTTAATTACCAAATTCAATAGCTTTTTCTTAGTCATCCTAAATCCATTGCAGCATTTGGCATTGGACTATTTTCTTAATATTCTCTTCTGGGTTTTTCTGTCAGTTCTCTCTTGATTTTCCTCCTGCTTATCCGACTACTCTTCATTTTCCTTTTGCTAGCATGGAGAAGCATTGTGCAGTCAATAGTTGCTGGAGTTGAAGTCAAGAATACCCGGGTTTGGATTATGCTTTAGATACCAGTTCTGTGACCCTTGATAAGTCACCTTCTCTGGACCTGAGTTTCCTAACCTAAAAGTGAGGGAGTTGGACTTTGGGCTATTAAGGTCCCTTCTAGTTCAAAATCTATGACTATCATCCACAACCTCACTCCCAGGTATGGGTGTAATTAAGGCTCTGTCCTGGACCTTTTTCTCTTGCTGATCTCATTGTTGTTCATGAGTTTAATTATTTCAGTGCTGATGACTCTCAGATGTATGTATCTACCCTTATTTTCTCTCATGAGCTCTTGGCATACATTGTTGGACATTTGAAACTGGAGAGTATATCAAAGTTAACATGACCAAAACTGAACTTAACTTTTCCCCTACATTTCTCTTTCAAATTTTCCTTTTTTTATTAAGTACACCATTATTTCAGTCACAGGTTCAACTCATCCTCACATAAACTAATCAGTTGTTAGATCTTGTTTCTATCTCTGTATCTCACATATGAACCCTCTCTCTATTCGTATAGCTACCATCTTCACTTTTTGCCTAGAACAAGGGTTGGCAAACTGGCCCATGAACTAAGTGCAGGCCACTTTGTTTTTGTGTAGCCTGTGAGAGTTAAGAGTAGTCTTCAATTTTTAAGTAAAGTTTTAATGTATTTTAAAATGTAAAAATCATCGTAAGCCATGGGCTGGATTTAGTCCTCAGGCCATAGTTTGCTGACCCCTGACCTAGAATTTTCCAGACATCTATTTGCCTTAACCCTCTTCCCCATTCCAAAAACAGTACAATTCTACAGAGGGAAAAATGGACCTTTAGTCAAATAAAGGACTTCCACACATTCCTGATAAAAAAAGAGCAGAGCTGAATAGATACTTGGAATTGCAAACAGGATTCAAGAGAAATATAGAAAGGTAAATGCATTTGAGCAATTGAAACCATTCCATTTTCCCAATTAAAATTACTAACAATGTCTTTAAGAGTTACAGAAAGGTTAAAATAAAGCATTAGGGTTAATATTTTGATGATCTTAAGAGAAAAAAGGGGAGGGGAAAATAGAGAAGGAAAAAGGGAGATAAGGGGTGGACTGTTATCTCACATAGAGTATCAGGGAAGACTCCAAACAGGAAAGATAAGGGAGAGGCCAACACATGAGCCTAACTTGTCTGAAGTGACCAGAGGACAGTTGAACACATGCCCATATTTGAAAGTTTTTGGTTAGAAAGACATGAAATAAGATAATTAGGAAAAAGGGTGAGGCTAAGGAAGGGGTTGGGAATTTGGACATAAGGAAAAGTCCAACTTCTGAATGTGTGCTGGGGATAAGAGCAAGAGGAGTAAAAAAATCTCATATTGTGAGTGTTGAGCACACTTATCTCAGTACCCTCTTTGTAAAGTAGTGAGAAAAGGGGAAATACATGTTAGGATAAAAGGAAATACATAATGATGTATGGGAAATATGAATGGGATGAACTTACCTATAAAGTACTAATTCCTTTTTCTTCCTTTTAGTTATTGAATTCTTCCTTTTTTTCACTCCGTTAAGTGTTAATTAAAATTCTTCTCCCCTCTTCTCTCCTTCAACTTCTGTTAGATTTTTTTTCATTTTCCATGACTTTTCTAAAAATGATTTCTTTATCTTGTTATCTTCATAATTATCTCTTTTCTATTCTAAACTTTTATTTTTTGATTCATGGCCTTAATTATTTTTATTCCTTCTCTTTATGTTCCTTATGTAAATAAAGCATCTAATATTCCAAGTTTTGCTTTGTAGAACTCAGTCCCTTCCCCCTCCTCTCTTTTTCTCACTTGTACACATATTGGGTCCTTTGTGATGTAGTGAGGATAGAAGCATTGCCACATGGTAGACATTTTTCTGTTGCTCAAACTGGGTAGTTCAATTTTACCCTCTTCTTGCTCCATGATAATTTCCCCTCATTTTCCATGGAATCTCTTCTCTGTGTTCATGCTTTCCAACCCTTCTGGGTGCTGGTTGAACCTAGTAGATTTAATTTTCCTTTGCTTGAGGCAGGATATTGTCCATGGAGGCACAGCAGCCAGAGAAAGGGGTTTCCCTGAGCATTAAATCCCTCTAGATTGGCAAGATCCCCAAAACAGAATATTCCCCATCAGAGAAATGCGTATTCAGTGCATCCCCCACCTACTGCTACTACCGAGTCAAGATGTGCCTCTTCCTATTCTGATTCCTCTCTTTGCCACCTCACTCATTTTCTAATATTGGAAACTATAGGAGGAACTACAGAAGTTATTTTCCCTTGATCAACATTGACTTGATTAGTGTATGTCCAACATTACTCTCTCCACCTTATATACAGTTTGCCATTGTACAGTTCAATCCTACAAATATATTGATTCATCTGGAAGAGAGGGGAGGTGGTGTTTGTTAGCTTTAGTCCATGGTGTTTCAAGCCTGTTCCTCCACTAATACTTCTGTTTTCCTAACTTAGACTTTCATCTTTATCTCCATGTATACATTCAGAAAGAAATCTCTTCATGATGCTTCTGTAATTTTTTTTACCTAATAGGTATTTTTCTTTTTTTTTAGTTTTTTCCTCTTAATAATTTTTATAGATGGTTTAATTTATGTCATCGCACAGTCCTATCTCTCTTGTGTTTCTGTTGTTTGAGAAATTTGCAAGTCGAATAATCTCACTTTTTTTGGTAGGATTACTTCAAATGCTTCCCTTATTATTCTTTTCTTCTCTTTGATAAGTAGACTTAGGTTATCAGTGCACGTAATTTGGGTGGCATTTGAGCTTCTTTGCTTTTCAAAATATTCCGTTCCCTTCTATAGATCCTGGTGGGTGTATAATGGTCTTATTTTATTCAAATTTTTTTTACTCTATATTTCAAGGTCTTTCTCCTAGTCTGCTGTAGAAATTGTTGTCATTGGAATTGTTAAGTTTAACCACTTTTATTTTTCTTGCATTTGGGTTTTGGGTTTGTTTTTGTTTTTTCTGGAGGTAATGGATTCTTTCAACTTTTTTTTCATCTTTTTTTCTGTAGTGAGAATTTCTTGGCTATTTTCTTATATTATTTCTTTCATTATGATTTGAAGATTTTTTGACTTAGAACAAGATAAAAATATGGTGAAAAAGCACAATCCAACAATGTGTTGATTACAAGAAAGACACTTCGTACAGAGTCACACTGAGTTCAAATGTGTGGCAACAGCAAAATCTATTCTGCTTCAGATCAAGTGAAAAACCCAAAAAAACAACCCAGAAGTAGCAATCCTAGTCTTGTAAGAATAATTTACAGGAATTTACAGGAAGAAATTAAGAGTAAAATTATAATAGCTGGAGATCTCACAGTATCACATTTCAGACCTTCACAAATCTGACCAAAAGAAAGAAGTTAAGAATCTAAATAATATTTTGGAAAAGTTAGATATGATAGAGCTCTGATAACTGCTACATGGAAATAGGAGGTAATATACATACTTTTTCAGCTGTGGTTAGAACTTTTGTAGAAATTGACCATGAATTAGGGCATAAAAACTTCACAAAGGTCAAAATATTAAATGTACCCATTTACTGACTACAGTGCGAGAAAAATTATTTTCAACAAAGGACCTCTGAAGAAAGGATTAAAAAAAAATTGGAGACTAAACACAATCCTAAGGAATAGGTGAGATACAGAGAAAATCATACATATATTAGATAATTTCACCCCTCCCCTCCAAAAACTGAGGACAACTGGAGAACATACCAGAATCTGCAGAATGCTGTCAAAGCAGTCCTTAGGGGAACATTTATATCTCTTAACACTTCAATCAACAAAAGAGAAAAAAACATTAATTGGGTATACAACTAAAAAAACTAGAAAAGAAACTAATTTTAAAATGCCAACTAAGCATCAAAAATGGATGTTCTGAAACAAAGTTGGATGAACAAAATGAAATTAAAAAATATGTTGATTAAAGTGTTTTTTAACAGTCTAAACCAGGTTAAGAGTAACTGACAGGCCTCAAAGCTGTTGATGAGTTAGGACAGGGGTTGGGAACCTGTGTCCTTGAGACCACATGTGGCTTTCTAGGTCCTTGGGTACAGTCTTTTGAAAGAGTCCAGTTTTTATAGTACAAAACCTTTTATTAAGGGGGTTTGTTCTGTGAAGTCTGGATTCAATCAAAGGGCTGCACTTGAGGACCTAGACAGCCACATGTGGCCTCGAGGCCACAAGTTCCCCACCGAGCCAAGCATATGTAGACTTTCCCCAAAGGAATGAACACTAAAAATGAGACTGGTAAAGAGTAAACACTGGTAAACACCACCCAACCCTCCCCACAACTATCCCAACAAAGATCTAGGAGGAGCATCTGACTGAAAAGTGATCAGACAATCTAAGGGAAAAACACAGTAAGTTACTTTTTTCTAGCCAGGAAAACATGAACTAGCAAGTAATTGTGTCCATCTGATCCCAGAGGTGCATTGCAGATACAGTATGGATTTATGAGGAAGCCTGGGACAAGGCCCTGGGCTTACGTGCAACCCTGGTCCCGGGCAAGGAGTCACAGATCCAGCAGGGTGTGGGCCTAACCTTGTGTACCTTGTGGGAACAAGATGAAGAACATGCTGCTGTGTCGCTACTACCCTAGAGCTGATTGAGAGACCTACAGGTAGGTGAGGACTGCCCTGGGACTGTGTTCCAGCACATGGGGTAGTTGTGGATCCAACAGATTTGTTCAGATGTGATCTGAAGTTATATTATGGATAAAAAGCAAGAACAGAAGGGAGCAGGAGCTCTGTGACACTCACCAGAAGATGGGCAGGGACTTTGCTCCTGAGAACTGTCTGTTGACTGTTGCTGAGTGGTCAAAGTAGGGAGTTCAGACCAAGGAGAAGTTGAGTTATGAGTTATAGCTCATAGGTTCAGATAACTCACAAGTTATTTTTATACCTCATAAATCAATAAACACTACAAAACAGTGCCTGATTTATTGTTTTGTTGTTTGTTGAGACTTAAGAAAATGATGGAGAAAATGTTGATAACGCAGATTAACTTAGAAATACATTCTTTTTCCTAGAGAGCTACTTGCTAAACATTTACTGGCATAATGATGCAGGGGTACTTATCTCAGATAATTGATGCTCACAAATAGATTACACATACAAGGGAGGAGTGGAAGGGAAGAACCTGTAAAACTTGAACTTCACTTTCATTTAAACTGGTAAAAGGAGGGTAGAACATACAAAAAACAAATAATTTTGTGTAGAAATTTATTAAGATCAGTACAGTGGAATGGAGAGAAAGGAGAGAAAGGAGAGGAAGGGATAAAGAAAGTAGATTGGGGAAGGAACTGATAATAAGCTAAACAAACTTATTTTGGTGGGTGAATCATGAAGGGGAATTTAAATGGAAAGCAAGGAAGGCTAAGAAACTAATTCAATTCTGGGAAAAAGGGAAGAGAAGAAAGGAGCAGAAACATTACATAAATCATGGGGTAAGTGCTGAGCACACTCCTCTCATCATCTGTGTAAAGAGGGAGTAAGGAACAAAGTGAAGAAAAAGTCTAAGACTGAAGGAAAATATACAAATGATCATAACTGTGAATGAGATGAACTTATCTATAAAACATAAGGGGATAGCAGAATTTATCAACTTATTTATAGGAAATATACTTGAAAGATAAAGACCCACAGAATTAAAATAAGCGACTAAAGCAAAATTTATTGTGCTTTGGGTGAACTCAAAGCAGGGGTAACAATCATGATCTCAGACAAGGCAACAGATAGATTTGATTTTAAAAAATTAAACAGAAATTACAATCTTCTGAAAGGTATCTTCGACAAAAACCAAATGCTAATACTTAGCATACATGCTAAGTTGTAACTGCCATAACGTTAAAATAAAGGAAAAGCTATACAAATTATAAGGATACATGGACAGTACAACTATCATAGCTGGGGACCTCAGTGTAGCTCTCTCAGACTTAGTGAAATCTATCAAGAGAGTCAGGAAGACTCATCTTTCTAAATTCAAAGTCAGCCTCAGACACTTACTAGTTGTGTGACCCTAGGCAAGTCACACTGCCTAGGCAAACGCTGTTTGCCTCAGTTCCTCTTCTGTAAAATGGACTGGAGGAGTATTTTTACCATGAAAACCCCAAATGAGGTTTAGGCAGTTTAGAAGAGTTAGGCAGGACTGAAAAGACTGAACAACAACAACAAATGACAAAATTTAACTATGTATTAGACGTAGAAACTAGATGCATAAAAACATAAACATATCTTCTACTGACCACAGTTTAATAAAATTATATTAAACCAAAGGCTGTTGATTTAGAACTAAATAACAATCCTAAAGAATTGGTGGACCAAAGAATAAATCATAGAAACAAAAGATAATTTTATTCAAGATAATAATAACATGAGAACATACCAAATTTTTTTTTTTTTAGATCAAGCCCTAGTAGTCCTTAAGGGGAAATTTCCATGGCTAAACGCTTTCCTCAACAACAAAGATAAAAAACAGACCATATCACTAAAACAACATAAAAAAGATCCTATTAAATACCAAAATGTAAATTCTGAAAATTGCAGAAGTGATAAAAAAAAAATCAGAACTTGGAACTCATTTTTGGTGGGAAAACAATACAATAAATAATTAGCTTATTAGATTTTTAAAAAGAAAACCCACATTACTTGTACCAAAAATAGAAAAGAATTCATAATGAATTAAAAAAAATAAAGGGAAATATTAAAAACTATTTTACCAAACTATATGCCAATAGAATAGACAGCTAAAGTGAAATAAGTGTACAGATCGGTTATGACTACTGTGTGTATAAATAATGTGGAATTTGTTTTAGTGCAAATTATAAAACCAAGTCACACTTTTTAATGCAAGTTGTTTCAATTAATGTGACACATATGAACTAGTAAAAGGTTGTAAAATGCTACTCTGTCATTGATATGACCTTGTCTGTCATCAAGTATAGATATGGGATACTGCTGTATATAGCATTACCAACTGTTGTGTTAGTTTCTTTTTAAAGAATCCTTAACAAAATAGACAAAAGTAAAAAGTTTTCAATGGAAACACTGCCAGGGCAGTCTTGTTATTACATTAGAATAAAAATTCTTTGTAATTTGAATAACATGAACATAGTCATAGTAAAGCAAAATAGGACAAGATGTTGGAATAACAATCTACAGTATGGAATGTTATAAAACACAAAACAAAAATATAAGCAAAATTGCATCTTTTATGATTTATAAACAGCTACAAAGAATAGAAGTTATAATGATAGAAATGGAGTGTCTTTTAGCTTCATGAATTGAATGCAACCTGTTGTGGTATCTAAGTTGATATCAAGATTCTTCCTGTGCTGCCACACATTTGGTGTCCACTGGCCCACGTGCCAACCCTTATCCCCTGTCTGGGAGAACCATCAGGGGGATGATCACAAATTTTGCTGCTTTTGAGGCTTCTGCTGAAGCTCTGCCTCTTCCTTTCATAGGGGATGGATAAGGCCTGCTCCTACTTTTATCCACGGATGCAGTTTTGCTACCAAGTAGGCTAAAGGATCTCCTTTCTTCTAAGTGAGTTCACAATCACCATAGCTGTGTGGAGACACTTTTACTTCCCCCATGTCCTTAGAAAGTAGGGCACCTCCCAATAATTCCACCCCAAAGTCTCCCAACCCCTCTATGGGAAGGAGTTATGTGAACCAATCTGGGGAAAAGAGACCTGTTAGTTTAGGGGATCCTGATCCCTTTTTCTAGAATATACAAAGACCCATGAGCAAGAAGAGGCCTTGAAGCCTGCAAGACTTTACACAGAGAGTAGAATGAGGAAGGCCTTTAAAGATGATGATACCAATAATATAGGTAAAATTGTGTTCGTCCTTTGTTGCTGAAGAAGACCATGCCATTAGAGAAATGATGACATGACTTGCATTTGACTTTGTTTTGAGTGGGGGAGGGCTGTGCTGGTCATCAGCCTCACTTCTTCTCCTGAGCCATCTGAATCCAGTGACCTGATATTCCTCAGGATGACTGGAGATGGCCCAGGATGCACTGGGAGACCTTGGCCCTTAGGCCAAGGTCTTTACAGGTACTCACTTAGGGTGAAGCAATGCCCATTCATTGAATAGGCCTGTTTAAGAAGTAGCCAGGGCATGGCCCCTTTAATGAGGTCAAGAAAAAGGAAGACATCAGGTTGGGTGGGAAACAGCAAGAGTTACTATTGATAATCACTGTAAAGCTAGGAAGGTCCAGAGGAGCCCTTAGGCAGGGGCCCATTGGAGTCCCAGTTTCAGAGTGCAGTAGGTTTAAGGTTTTGAGAGAGGACAGGACAGAAGAAAGGAGAGGAGAGGAGCCAGTGAAACATCTTTTGGCCATCCAAATTTACCCTCCTTTGGAGACCAGAAGGAAGGGGAGGAGGAGGCAGACAGGAGAGGAGACAGGAGAGCTAAAATAATAGCAGTTAGATGGTGCCATGGATAGAAGTCAGGCCTAGAGTCAGAAAGACCTAAGTTCAGATCCAGCTTCAGACACTCACCATATGTATGACCCTGGGCAAGACACTTAACCTTTCTGCTTTAATTTCCTCATCTGCAAAATAGGATTGATAATAATACCTACCTCTCAGGATTTTTGTGAAGATCAAATGAATATAATAATTGTAAAGCACTTAGCACAGTGCCTGGCACATAGTTAGTATTATATAGTCAGAATATATTTTATATAGTTATATGTTAACAAAACTGAAAACACAAAAGAGGAATACTTTGAAAAATATAAAATACTCAAACTATCAGAAGACCAGAAGGAAATCTTAAATAACCCAATCTCAGAAAAGGAAAAAGATATAGCTATAAAGGAGCTACCAAAGAGAAGGGAGAAACTTCTGATCCTGATGTATACAAAGGAAAATTCTATCAAACTTTTAAAGAATAGTCTCCATACTTCACAAGTTACTCAAAAGTCGAGAGGGCACCTTTTCAGAATCTTTTTATGAGTCAAATATAGTCTCAGTATCCAAACCAGGGAAAGATAAAACATGGAAAGAAAACTGTAAGCCGATATAATTAGCAAACATTGACTCAAAAATTTTAAACAAAATTTTATACCAGGGTACATGGATGGTTCAACATTAGGAAAGCAATCAAATAATCATATTAAAAACTAAAGCATCCCAAGCCACATGATCATCTCAATAGATGTAGAAAAAACTTGAAAAAGTACAGCACTCTTTTATTCTAAAAACTCTACAAAGATTAGGCATAGAGGGACCTTTTAAAAAATATATCATGAAAAGCATCTATCTGAAAGTAAAAACAAGCATCATAAACAGTGAGGATATACTAGAATCTTTTCTAATAAATTAGGTAGTTAAGGAAGGATGCTCACCACTATTATTTGATATAGTTCTGGAAATGCAATTAATAACAATAAAACAAGATAAAAATTAGAGGAATAAAGAAAAAATAAATCTATCCTGTTTTCTGATGATATAATGATATTCTAGGGAATAAGAAAAAATAATAATTGAGACAATAGTTATAGCAAAGCTTCGGAATACAAAATAAATCCTCAAAAATCAAACACATTTCTATATAACAATAATAAAACAAAAGAAACAATAATAGAAAGGGAAATCAGATTTAAATACCTCCAAAATGCATAAAATATCTGGGAATCAATCTCCCAAAATGCACAAAAGGCATGTATAAATTTAATTGCAAAATGATCCTTAAAAAAATAAAGAACAGAAGTGGACAGAGCCAAGATGGCACAGTAGAAGCAGGGATCTGTTTGAGCTTTCCCCCTAAACCCCTCAAAAAACCTGTAAAAATGACTCTAAACAAATTCTAGAGCAGCAGAAGCCACAAAATGACAGAATGAAACAAATTTCCAGCCCAAGACAATCTGGAAGGTCAAAAGGAAGGGTTTGTCACACTGGGCTAAGAGCAGAAAATAGTTCGGCATGGGCCATGCAGGCATGGATGGAGGTGGAGCAGGCCTTAGGTGACTGAATTGCTGGCTGCTGCAACAGTTTGCAGACTTCTCAACCCACAAAAGCCAAAGAAAGCTTCAAAGGTCAGTGGGAAGGGTCTCTTACCTGGCTGAGAGGGGAGCATGGGCCTTCCAGGCCCCAGCCCCAGGGCAGTGGCAGCTACTGCCAAAGAAGCAGCTGCTTCTGGAGCCTTCCATTTAGTAGACAGCTCAAAAGTCAAGTAACTGGCTGAGAATATGAGCAAAGGAGGAAAAAAAAACAGACTATAGATTCTTACTTTCTTGGTGAAAAGGTATTTTCTTACACCATTGGTGACAAGGAAGATCAAAACATACAACCAGAAAAAGACAACGAAGTCAAAGCTCCTGCATCTAAAGCCTTGAAGAAAAAGGTCTTGGGACATGGAAGAACTTAAAAAGAATTTGAAAATCAAGTAAGAGAAGTAGAGGAAAACTTGGGAAGAGAAATGAGAGTGATGCAAGAAAATCAGGAAAAATGAGTCAAAAGCTTACTAAAGGAGACCCAAAAAATGCTGAAGAAAATAACAGTTTTAGAATTAGACTAACCCAAATGGCAAAAGAGGTCCAAAAAGACAATAAGGAAAATAATGCCTTAAAAAGCAGAATGGGCCAAATGGAAAAGGAGGTCCAAAAGCTTACTGAAGAAAATAATTTCTATGAAATTAGAATGGAGCAGATGAAAACTAATGACTTTATAAGAAATCAAGAAATGAAAAAACCAGAACCAAACGAATGAAAAAATAGAAGACAATGTGAAAGATCTCTTTGGAAAAACAACTGACCTAGAAAATGGATCCAGGAGAGATCATTTAAAAATTATTGGACTACCTGAAAGCCATAATCAAAAAAAGAACCAAGACATGATCTTTCAAGAAATTATCAAGGAAAACTGCCCTGATATTCTAGAACCAGAGGGTAAAATAGAAATGGAAAGAATACACCAATCACCTCCTGAAAGAGATCCCAAAAGGAAAACTACTAGGAATATTGTAGCCAAATTCCAGAGTTCCCAGGTCAAGGAGAAAATAAGCAGCCAGAAAGAAGCAATTCTAATATTGTGGAAATACAATCAGGATAATACAAGATTTAGCAGCTTCTACACTAAGGAATGGAAGGGCTTAGAATATGATATTTCAGAGGTCAAAGAAGGTAGGATTAAAACCAAGGATTATGCACCCAGAAAAACTGAATATAATCCTTCATGGGAAAAAAAATGTAATTTCAATGAAATAGAAGACTTCCAAGAATTCTTATTGGAAAGACCAGAGTGGAATAGAAAATTTGACTTTCAAATACAATAAAAGGTAAACAGTAAAGAGAAACCATAAGGGACTTACTAAAGTTGAACTGTTCACATTCCATGTGGAAAGATGATATTTGTAACTCATAAGACCTTTCCTCAGTGTTAGGGAAGTTGGAGAGAATATGTATGTGTGTATATATATATATATATATATATATATATATATATATATATATATATATATATATATATATATATATATATATATATATGGAGAGAATATGTATGTGTGTATATATATATATATATGTATATATATATGCATATATATGTGTGTGTGTGTGTATTTATGTATGTGTATGTATGTATGTGTGTATATATATATGTAGAGAAAGAGAGGAAAAGAGAGAGAGGGTAGAAGGCACAGGGTGAGCTGAATATGAAGGGATGATATCTAAAAAATAAAATTAAGTGTTGAGAGGAATGTACTGGGAGAAAGAGAAAGGGAGAGGTAGAATATGGTAAATCATTTCTCATAAAAGAGACAAGAAAGAATTTTTACAGTGGAGGGGAAGAGGGGGAAGGTGAGAGGGAATAAGTGAGCTTTACTTTTATTGGATTTGGCTTCAGGAGGGAATAACATACATATTCAATTAGGTATGGAAGTTTATCTTACCCCACACAGGAAAGAAGGGGAAAAGGGATAAGAGAGAAAGGAGATAATAGAAGGGATGGCAGATTAGGGAAAGGGGTAATCAGAAGCAAACATTTTTGTAGAGGGACAGGTCAAAGGAGAGAATAAAAGGAGGGTGGGACAGGAGAGAAAGAAATATAGTTAGTCTTTCACAACATGACTGTTATGGAAGTGTTTTTCATGACTATACAAATATAACCTATATTGAATTGCTTGCCTTCTCAATGAGGGTGGGTGGGGAAAGGGGAAGGGAGAGAATGTGGAACTTAAAGCTTTAAAAAATGAATGTTGAAAACTGTTTTTACATACAACTAGGAAACAAGATATATAAGCAATGGGATATAGAAATCTGTCTTGCCCTACAGGAAAATAGAAGGGAAGGGGATAAGAGAGGGGGTGGGTTTGATTGAAGGGAGGGCATATTGGAAGATAAGGTAACCAGAATACATGCTGTACTGGGGTGGGGGAGGGGGAATATGGGGAGAAAAATTGAAATTCAAAATTTTGTGGAAGTAAACATTGAAAAATGAAAATAAATAAATTTAATAAAAATATTTTTTAAAAGTAATGCTCAAATAAAAAAAGAAATAAGGAACAATCTAAATAGCTGGAGGAATATTCAGTGTTCATAATGAAGCTATGCAAATATAATAAAAATAGCAACACTACTAAAATTAATTAATACTTTTAATGCTATACCAATCAAATTACCAAGAAATATTTTAAAGAACTTTTGGAAAAACAAAAGATCTAGAGTATCAAGGGAAATGATGAAAAGCAGTGAGGACAGGGTGGTAATAGTGCTTTCAGACCTCAGACTATTTTATAAAGAAGCAGTCATCAAAACCCTCTGACACTAGTTAAAGAATAGCAATAAAGCTCAATGGAAAAGACTAGACAAGGGAGATTCAGAGGGAACAGAACTCAATATCACAGTTTTTTATAAAGTGGAAAATATAAATTATCTAGGAAAAAATTTCTTATTTGATAAAATCTGGGAAAAGTGGAAAGTTTACTGACACAAAATAGTCTGAGACCCACTGCTTACACCATATTCTATATTACATTCTAAGTGAATATATAACTTTATTATTAAGGATCATACTATAAAAACATTAGAAAAGAAATAGATCATATACCTGTTGCAGCTGGATAGGAGAAGTATTCTTAACCAGAGACAGAGGCAATTATAAAAGATAAAATAGATAACATTGATTACTTAAAATTGAAAAGCTTCTGCACAGACAAAATTAATACATCTAGGATAAGAAGGCTAGTGGTTAAAAATCTTTGTATAGAATTTCTCTAATAAGGATTTGGTATCGAAGATACACACACACACGCACACACACACACACACACACACACACACACACACACACACACACAAGACAGAGATTCTCCCTCTCTCTTTATCACCCAATAGGTAACTGGTCACATATGAACAAACAGTTCTCAAAAGAAGAACTGCAAACTATTCACAACCACATATAAGAATGCTCCAAACAATTAATCCTAAGAGATGCAAATTCAAAAAACTGAGATTTCACCTCTCAACCCACAAATTGACAAAAATGACAAAAAATGGCAAGTAAATGTTGAAAGAGTTGTACAAGGATAGGCATATTAATACATTGTTGGTGGAGCTATGAATCGGAACAACCATTTTGGAAAACAATTTGGGATTATACAAATAAAAGTGACTAATATGTCCATAATCTTTCATGCAGAGCATCTGTTACCCTATGAAAGCCATCAATAGGAAGAAAGTCCCTATATACCTTGAGCAAGTCACTGAACTACTATATAAATTTGAGCTCTTTTTATTTGTATATCTCTTGACATACATACTTTCCTTTAACTATATAATGCTAATACCTAAATACAATTATTTATGACTTATTTACAAGTGATCCATCTAGAATAATAATAGCTGATATTGTTATAGGGCTTTAAGGCTTATAAAACATTTCATATATATTATCTCATTTGATTGGCATAAGAACCTTACGAGGTAGGTGCTATTAATATAGACAATATTCTGCTGAGGAAACGGAGCCTCAGAGAGGTTTAGTGAGTTACACTGGGTCACACAGCTAGTAAATATCTGAGGCCAGATCAAAATTCAGATCTTCCTGACTATAAGGGCAGGAGTCTATCCCTTACACAATTTTGCCTCAGCAAGTCTGTGTTCCATGCAGTTCGATATATTGAAATATAGCATGATATTGTAAAAGATACTTAATAACCATGTTATCTAGATCCTATATTCATCAGATATTTTTGATTTTGACTTTTTAATTTTATTTCTGGGTGTTCATTATCTATTTCATGGGGCCATCTCCAGTCATCCTGATTGAATATCTGGTCACTGAACCCAGATGGCTCAGGAGGAGAAAGTGAGGTTGGTGAGGTTGCACAGCCCTCCCTTACTCAAAACAAAGTCAAGTGCCAGTCATGTCATCATTTTTCTGTTGTCACGGTCTTCTTTGAAAACAAAGGACAAACACAGATATACTACCATTGTGAAGGAGGAATGTTTTAATATTTAGAAGGAGTAGAAAAAGAACCCTATTTTATTTTAAATGTATGTGTGTGAAGAAATGGTTTTTAGACAGGATCTGAACAGTTTTGGACATATTAAAAATGGAAAATTATGAGCATAAAGAAACATAATTTCAAAGATACCAAAGATATAGAGGGCTGTACTGAACCCTTCAAAGCTTTATGCATTATATGAATCTCACCTCATTTGATGACTATAGAAGGTAAGATTAAAATGAGAAATCATGTAAATGTTTGGCTCTGGAGATATAATTTTTAATAACTATTGATTTGATATTGATTTAAAGAAATCTGGGGCTTTGTGACTTTTAAATTGAAAGATGAGTCATGGAGAGTCAGGAGGCTCTCAGTTAAGCTTTAGAAGTTGATATTCAACTTGGGTATAGGCATTTAAGAAAAGAACTTAATTTAAAACCTAAAGGGGTCTTTCAGCAGGAGCTGAAAGTTTGCTCTATGGAGTTGTGGCAGCTAGAAGCAATTCTGACATATGATTCCTGAGAGATGAAAAAATTAACTTCATTGGCCAAGAGCTTCAATGACAGCTATTAAATGACAGCTTCTCTACTCGAGGATTTTTCATGAGGACCCACTGCTCTCTGCTGCCATCTCTGGCCTGTGAAGGAAAAGTAGGGGGTTTTTACAGCTGTTCTTATATTGTGATGCAGTGGCTGGGGTTCTTTACCTGGTTTAAAGAGTCAATCTTAGCTGTGTTTCTATGAGCTCTGTTATGATTGGACAATGTAGCATCCATAGAAAAGAAGAATATTTCTTTAGCCAAAAAGTAGTGAGGGTCAAAAGAAAAGAAAAAATGAGAAGAAATGTGTGAAGTATGGATGTTCATAAATGGACTAATGATATCAAAGTCCACAATGTAGAGTTGTGAGCTATATGTGTTTCTCTTTCACATTTCTTGGTGCTCCCATGTTTCATTATGGATATTGAATACCTTCGAGGGCAAGATGATCTGGATTTATATGTATATTGTTATATATTTGATTATTTATGCATTAGCTTTAGTCTCTAATATTATTTCTTTTGTCTTTTTAAAAGTAAGTAGTCATGTGAAGATCTAAAAGTGTCATTATTATGAGTAGCTGGTTATATAAATATCTCACACTATGTGGATTTGTTACCTTTTGAAGGGCTGGTTTTGTAGATAGAAAATGCATTTGAGGGGGGCTTAAAAGTGATGTCAGGGGAGTCTATTTCTTCTCAATAGGGTTATCTCTAGGACTCTGAGAGAAGTTGAGTGTTACCATCTGGTGACTCTATCTCTATAAATCCAGTCTTGCCAGGATGAGGGTAGGTTGTAGTGAGTGATCCAAATGGAGAGAGAGAGAGAGAGAGAGAGAGAGAGAGAGAGAGAGAGAGAGAGAGAGAGAGAGAGAGAGAGAAAGAAAGAGAGACAAAGACAGAAAGACAGACAGAGAGAGAGAGAGAGAGAGAGAGAGAGAGAGAGAGAGAGAGAGAGAGAGAGAGAGAGAGAAGATGTCAACATGCCCTGTTAAAAGTGTGACATAAATATATTCTGTGATATTGGTAGGTGCCTATCCACACCACTCATCCACCATAACCCTATTATAATTTGAGAACTATGTGTGTGATTTTGCCTATACCCTGCTGGATTAGCATTTGGCTATTACAAAAGGAAAACACTTTGAAAATCTTCAGAAAGAATGCTCTACATTACTGTGTTATTGTAAGTATTACTTTCCTGTCATCTTCACTTATGAAATGGACATTTTATATGTAAAGATTTACATGGGCCCAATTGTTGATTTTGACTGGACTTCAAATGGTTCTACCATCTATCTACTAGAGTCATCTACTTCTATTGATTTCACTGGGGTTAAGAGAATGAATGGTATGTAAGCAAATTACCTTCTAATTCACCCACAAATTTGCATTGCACTGAAAAAGTAAAAAAATAATATTTTTTTTAAATAAGGAGTTAATTATAGTTATTTTAAGGACCATTCCTTACCATTTAAAAAATGTGGGTATGTAAGGACATACAGATTCTGATATATATATATATATATTATACTTTTAGGAAATATGTTTATGCATGGTAGTGAAAAACTTGGCAAACTGTTCATGCTGTTATCCTGATGTATTCAGGAGGCAGTGGAAGTGAGCAGGAGCTGTCTGCAGCTGTGTCTCATAAGGGGAAAGACAAAAATAGCTTAAAACTCTGCAGGGACACCCAGTTCAATTAGCATGATAAACTAATAAACCCTTTTTTTGAGCTGTAGCTCTTATTTTTAGCTCTTATTTAGTCTTTTTCATGTCTGTCTGACTTTTGTCGATCCTTCCTTGTTCTCAGCATATACAGCAATAAAGCTCTACTAGTCTTCATTTAGCACGTAAGATTTATGGCAATACTACACTGCCAAGTGAGAGTGGAAAAGTGGGCATCTGCCAGAAAAAGAGGGATGGAAACACTTAAAAATCCCTTAAAACCTAACAAAGGTTGATGGGCAAATAAGGACATTATTTTAAATTTATGCTAGTAAGCCCCTTAAAAAGTACACCCACAGAGAACACAACCTAGTTGCTGAATGGATATCACTGGAGTGTAAACAGTTGGTTTAAATGATGTTTTCAAAACTTTTCCCCTTCCCCTTACTCTTTTAAAAAAATTATCAATTTTTTATCAATTGATAATTTTATCAAATTATCAATATTTCTCTTTAAAACATTTAAAGATTTATCTTTAGGTAATGTAATATTTCATATTTCAATCAACAATCATCACTTATTTATTAAATGCCTACTATGTGTCAGGCACTATTATGGGCTGGAGATATAAAAATGATAAAAATGAAAGTCTCTGACCTTGAGGAGATTACATTCTGCAGAGACAGTAACATATATTCTTTAAAGCAAATGGAAAATATATAGGTAATTTGGGGAAGGTTAGGTAGGTACTGGCAAGTGTGGGTCAGGAAAGATGTCAGGCAGGAAATGGCATTTCAGCTGAGTTTTAAAAGAATTTGTCTCAGTGCTCTAATATTTGTCTGAAAGGTTGAGAGGCAGATGTCTCCAGAGATGATGCTGGTATGTCTGTATCTGGGCCAGCAGGAGTCATTTAACAAAGACCATATTTCAGAACTCAAAATTGGGAAAATAAATCCCCTCCCAGGAGTTCTTAACCTGAAGTCTGTGAACTTGAAAAAAAAAAAAAGGTTGCTGACCTTCAATATAATTGGTTTCTTTTGTGATTCTATGTATTTTATTTTGTACATTTAAAAACATTATTCTGAGAAGTGATACATAGATTTCACCAGACTACCAAAGGGGGCCATGACTGAAAAAAAGGTTAAGAACTTCTGCCCTAGAAAATAGCTGAAAAACTGTGAGAATAGGGTCCTATAGAAGTGGAAAATTACCAGTAGCACAATCAAATTAAATCTTATAGGCACTTCCTGAGTTATGAACATCTAACTTAAGAGTATCTGTGCAGGAACAAAGAAGCTACTCCCTATTTCTTTCCAGTACTGGTGCTACATTTCCTGGCTTGCCAAACATACTCCTTTACTCTAAGTCTGTATTCCAAAGAGATTAAAGAAAAAGGAAAAGGACTTATATGTACAAAAATATTTACAGTAGTCCCTTTTTTTGTGGTAGCAAAGAACTGGTAATTGGGGGATGCCCATCAATTAGGGAATGGCTGAACAAGTTGTGGTATATGGTTGTGATGGAATGCTATTGTGCTATGAGAAATGATGAGCAGGGTAGCTTTAGAAAAACTTAGGAAGACTGAAGTGAGCAGAATGAGAACACTGTATGTAACAGTAATATTATAATGATAATCAACTGTGAAAGACATAACTACTCTGATCAATACAATAACTCAAGATAATTCAGAGGACTCATGATGAAAAATACTGTCGACCTCCAAAGAGAGAACTGATGAACTCTGAGTGCAAACTGAAGCATACTTTTTTCACTTTCTCTTGCTTTTTTCATGAAATGACCAATGTTGAAATATGTTTTGTATTATTTCACATGTATAATTTATATAATATTCTCTGCCTTCTCAATGGGTGGGGGAGGAGGGGCTGGAGGGAGGGAATTTGGAACTCAAAATTTAAAAAACAGAATGCTAAAAATAAATAAGTAAATAATATATTTGAAGTGTAAAAAAAAAAAGAAAATACACATGCTCTCTTATTGAACTGTGGAGAATATAGGGTCGTAAATGAGATAGATGATCTTCCTGAAAGTGGAAGAGGGTATATACAAAGCACTGCTCTAAGAAACCCCTGGAGTTCCACTAGCACATGCCAGACATATAAATTCCCTCAATGATGAATTGGCATCCCAGAATCAATGAAACTGGGAGAGAATAAACACCAGAGTTTCATCAACGGCAGTACCAATGGCAGCAAACATTAATTCCCCCTTCCCCAATTTTGAATATTGGCAAACAATGGACAGCTCTGTAGAAAGTAGAGGACACCTCAAGAGAATTCACTAATAGAGATCATGGAGAGACAGAATGGATAAGATCTGACTTTGCAGGGTTTTTTTGTCATGAAAGGATTTAGGGGGTGATTATAAGTTTAGATTTATTCATTCAACAAGCATTTATTTATTAGATATGAAGGTAAGAAGGGGATTACAAAAAGAAAGGAGGAGATTTTGTGGAAGGTAAGATAATAGTTCATTGTAGGAGGGTATAACATATACATAAGAAAATACAAGTTAATTTGAAGAGGGAGAGAGTATCACATCTGGGAGATCTGGGAAAGCTTCATGGAAGCGATGGCTTCCATTCTGGGCCTTCAAGAACATAAGAATTCTGAAAGGTAAAGAGGAGGAAACATATTTCAAGCATGGGAAAAACTTGTTTGATTGGACAGGGGCAGGAATTGAAATGTTAAGCTTGGGGAACAAATAATAGTACATTTGGCTAGAAAATGTGTAAAATGTGAAATAAAGCTGAAAAAGTAGTTTGGAACCAGACTGTAAAGGACATTAAGTGAGAGGTTAAAAAGTTTGTATGTTAGGAACTGAAAATAAAATAAGATTGAATTTTTTTAAAACGTATTTTATCCTTGAGAAAATTAGGAGCCCCTGAAAGTTTGGGGACAGAAGTGTAATGACCAGGAATGTGGTCTAGGAAAATCATTTTGTCAGTTTCTATGAACCTAAATTGAAAAATGTCAACAGAAGAGTGATTAGGAGTGATCCAGAGACTTGAAACCATGCCATAGCAAGATCTATTGAAGGAATGGGAATTGTTCAACCTAGATTAGAGAAGATTTGCAGGGAAGGACATAACTATATTCAAGTATTTGAAGAGTTATGTTGTGGAAGAACAATTTCACTTTTTTTTGTTTGTTTGGCCTCAGAAGACAAAACTAAGAGTAGGCAAACAAAGAGAGGCAATTTCAGTTCCATCTAAGGACTATTTCTAAAACTGGTAATATTCCCAGGAAAGACTACATGGCTACTCATCAATCTTACTGTAGAGAGGATGTCCTGACTTCCTTACTAACCACTGTCTTAGAATCAAGATTTGGAAGGAACTTGAGAAATTGTCTAATCCTGCCTGTACCTGAATAAGAATTCCTTTTACACTTCTTCAATCATTTTGGCTTTCACAACCATTCCACTTAGAGGTGTGCTGGAGCTGGCTCTAACAGCTCGAGAGAGCCCATTGATAAATTGTTAAACAGTGTGAGCATTTACACCTCAGAAGTAAACAACCACTGTAAATCAAGGCTTGATTGTTATTTTGTTGATTGTCTACTCTACACTTAAGAAATGAATGGAGAAAAATGTTAATGATACAGATTAAATTTAGACGTTTTGTGGGTACTGTTTTCTCCCAGAGAGCTGGTTGTTAAAAATTTACCAGCACATTTCTCATTACTCTGCCCTACAGAACAATGACTATTTGATTATCAGATTCAGTAGTCTTTTAAAAATCCTCATCCTTTTTGACTTCTCTCTAGCATTTGATGTCTGATATACTGGGTACTCTCTTTTCCTGGCTTCAGAAACACTATACACTCCTGCTACCTTTCTATCCATTCCTTTTTGCCTCTCCCAGGCTGCTCATCTTTTCCCCTAATCTTAATATAGTGTTTCTCAAGGATTTGTCCTTGGTGCTTTCCCCTTATACACTGTCTCTGTTATGAATCTTATTAACTACTGGAATGATACATCCTATCTTTCTAGCCTTATCACTTACTACTCCCCAACCACTAAGGTCCTGACAAACAGGATTACTCTATTTCCTTAAAGCAGGGCTGGGGAATCTGCCTTAAAGCATACCCTGCCCTCTTCCTTTTTGTGATACCCTTTTCTGTGGCCTCATCCCCTCTTTCCCTTTGGAATTCTTTTTTTGTATGTTTATCAAAACCTGTTTTTATTGGTGCGGGGAATTCCCAGTAAGGAAACTCCCTCTGCTGATGCATTAATGTGTTTTCAATATGAAAATCTCTGTCTTTGCCAATCCTATGGGTGTGTGAGATAAAAACTTATGAGAACTGAGGCCTATTTTAGGAGACTATGGAGAAAAGAGAATAAGACTGAAGCAGAGACAAATTTGAAAGTCTCAATTTTTCAATGGACATAATTAAAAAAACAGGACAATAGCATTTCTTTTAAAAATATATTACCTTCCATTTTCACATCAATCATAGCCCTCTGTCCCTGAGCCCCAACCTCACAACCTTTTCTTGCAACAAAGAAAAAGTTAAGAAAAACTAACCAATTCAGCACCCTTGGTGCTGACTATACAGTATAGCACGTTCATGGTACTTCACATCTCTAATGAGGAGGCGTGTTTCATTATTCATTCTCCAGGACCAAAGTTGTTTTTTAATAATTCGTTAGTGTTCAACTGCTTTTTAGTGTAGTTATGGGTTACATTATTGTAGCCATTGTGTGAATGAATGAATGATAAAAAAGAATTGTTAATCACTGTGCTGGGGATACAAATAGGAATGAAACACAGTCCCTGCTTTCAAGGAGCTCCTGTTCTAGTGAAAGGGACCACACATATGGAAGGGTTCAGCTTGAAGTCAGATGAAAAGGTCTCAGGGTCTTTAGGGTATAGCAGCAGAGCAGATGGTAATGCCTATTGTCTAATGTCTTTTCCACCAGTAAAGTGATATCACTTTCTGAGGTTGAACCATTTGACTTTGCAAAAAACTTTGGTGGCAGGAACTTTCTTTTCTGGGTCTTGAGTAGTTATGGCGTTAGCACTTTCAGGGGCAATTGCCAGGCTGCATCTGCACAGGGAATGTTTTCTAGCATGATGGCTGTGGGCACTATAATGGAAACGTTGCTATTCCCAAGGTTCTTGGGCCCAGGGTCCTAGGCTGTCTCCATTGAAGTCTGAAGGAGAGAGTGGTCCAGGTGATGGTGGTAGTGGTTTGACTTGCCTGCTACATATCCTGTCTCTTCCCCAAGGTGCTTTGCTGTTTCAGCTAGACTGGCCCAGCTGCCCTGTGGGTGGCAGGCAGTTGACAGTTGGTGGGGATGCTGGCACCTTTTCCACATTTCACAGGAATTTGCTCCTTAGATGATGACTTTGAGGGTAATAAACATATACATATACTACAAAATATATATAATATACAAATATAAATACCACGAGCATATTATACTTAGTTATGCTTTCTTCACTGAATTAATATTTGTTTCTTGTGGTACAGGGATATTTCATTACATTAATAAACCACAGTTGGTCAAGTATTTCCCATTCAAAGAGCACTCAGTTTATTTCCAGATTTTTACTACTACAAAGTGTTGCTATAATTGTTTTGGTAAATGTGGGCATATTTTGGTATATTTATGTCATTGATTTTCTTAGGATATACACCTACTAATGGATTAAAGTTCAGTGACTTTCCTTGAATAACTCCTTATTTTCCAGAAAGTATGACTCAATTCATAGCTCTGTTAAGAGTGTGTTGCCAATTTTCTTTCTTTTTTTCCTTATTGAAAATCGACTTTTGTTTTAAAGCACTGATATCTAAATATAAAGCAAATACTTTTGCTACAAATTAAAAAACCAACCAAACAACCCTACTTTCCAGTTCCTGTAGTTGTAAGATTATGTAGGTTCTGGAACAACATGGCAGGACAATAAAACAAAACTGGTTAGTCAGCTAGCATTTAAGTGCCTACCATGTGTGCCGGGCACTGTGCTAAGCACCAGGGATACAAAGAAAGGCAAAAGATAGTCCCTGCTCTCAAGGAGCTCCCTGTCTAATGGGAGTGAGGAAATGTGCAAACTAAGAACAGGAATAAATTGGGGCAAGACTAAGAGGGAAAGAACTAAGATTCAGGAAAACTGGGAAAGCCTTCTTGGAGAAGGTGAGACATTAGCTGAGACTTTAAAGAAGCCCTGGGAAATCAGGAGGTAGGAATAAAGGAGAAGAGGGTTTCCAGCTATTGGGGACAGTCAGTAAAAATGCTCAGGAGTAAGAATATGGTGTCTAATGTGAGGAACAGAAAGGATGTCAGGGGTCTGAAGATCAATATGAGTATGGGAGGGGAATAAAGTTTAAGAACTTCAGAACAGTAGAAAGAGGCCAGATTATGAAAGACTTTGAAAGCCAAATGGAAGATTTTATATTCAATCCTTGAGGTAATAGGGAGCCACTGGAGTTTATTATTGGATGATGGTACATGTTTAACAACTGTTTCTCTGAAAAAAAAAAGTGCACATCTTTTAAAAAAGTACACATTAGAAGTGTACTTCTAAGTTTAATTTGCTTTAACATTTTGTCCATCACTTTTTAAAATCTAGACAATCAACAAAACAGTAAACTAAGCCCTGACTTGTGTTTGTCCATTTCTAAAGTGTAAATGCTCACACTGAAAATTTAATAATCAAGATATTTGAGAGAGTTAATGCAGCCAGCTCCAGCAAATTACTGTATAAACTAGTTGGAAGATCATTTTAACAAATGAGTGGAGGATGGATTGGAGTAGGAATGAACTTGAGGTAGGGAGACCCACTGGAAGACTACTGCAGATAGGTCAGTCTTGAGTTGTTGAGGGCCTGCATATAAAATAATAATGTCTTTATCTGGTGTTTCAATTGCAAGATTAACTAAGATTTCAAACTTAGGTGTATATTTTGGAAAATGTTTGGATTGGCTATAGGAGAGAAGAAGATGGCATAGTGGATAGAGCCAGGAAGACTCATCTTCTTGAGTTCAAATCTGACCTCAGATACTTACTTCTTGTGTGACCCTGGGCAAGTAACTTAACCCTGTTTGCTTCAATTTCCTCATGGGTAAAATGAGCTGGAAATGCTGATGGCAAACCACTCCACTATTTTTGCCAAGAAAAACCCAAGTGGGATAGGTTACATGTGTAGTTATGCAATTCAATATAGGTTATACTAGTTATGCAAAATAGTCATGTTGTAAAAGACTAACTCTCCTCCATTCTATCCTACCCCCTACTTATTCTATTTTCAGCTTTGACTCTTGTCCCTCTTCAAAAGTGTTTGTTTCTGACTACCTCTTTCCTCAATCTGCCCTCTCTTCTATCATCCCTTCTGTATCCCCTTCCCTCTTACTTTCCTGTAGGGTAAGTTAGATTTTCTTTCTTTCTTCTTTTCTTTTTCTTCCTTTTTTTTTCTATTCCAAATATTTTAATAAGAGTTCTCTGCAAAGCATTTAAAATACCAGTTTATGAGGATAAACGCCATTGGAGAGAGAGAGAGAATACAGAACGCACGTTGCCACAGAGTTGAGGAATTTCCTTGATTTGGGACAAGATCTGAGAGTCCACTATTTTCTTTTCGGCCTTGAGCTGCTCTGTAATCTCGTATTTCTTTTTCTGTATCAACAATCTCTTCTTCTTGAAGTAAGCATCAGTAAGATATTTGGAATTTTTACACCTGAAAGGTTAACCCTGGTACACATGGCAGACAAATTTCTGACATGTCCTTCTCAGAGGAACATGGTTGATGGTCAGAGGTCCAAGTTACCAGTAGCAAGCCACTAGCCAGTTGCTAGTTGCTTTCTTTTTCCTTTCAATCTGGGTTTTTGGTGTAGCATATTTCCATTTGTACATGGCTCTCTGGGAATACACTGAAGACCTGGAGTACCTACTGATCTCTCTGGCCAGGATTGGGTTCAGACTGCAATGCTTTTTCACCACCTTTTCAGCAACATCTTTCTTTTTGTTCTCCTTTTTGACCTTCTTTTCCTTTGGGGACTTTTTGTCTGCCATCTTGGAGTCACTCCTGCCGCCTTGACCTGGTGGCTCCCAGCATGTAAGATAGATTTTCATACTCAATTGAGAAATGTGTATGTTATTCCCTCCTTAAGCCAAATCCAATGAGAGTGAGGTTCACTCATGCCCTTTTACCTCCCCCCTCTTCCCCTCCATTGTGAAACCTTTTTCTTGCCTCTTTTATGTGAGATAATTTACCCCATTCTATCTCTCCCTTTCTTTCTCCCACTATATTCCTCTTACTCATTATTAATATTTTAGATATCATCCCTTCATATTCAACTCACCCTGTGCTATCTATCATCTATCTATCTATCTATCTATCTATCTATCTATCTATCTATCTCCTCCAACTACTTTAATACTAAGCAAGGTCTTGTGAGTTACAAATCATCTTTCCACGAAGGAATATAAACAGTTCAACTTGGTCCCTTTTGATTTCTCTTTCCTATTCACCTTTTCATGCTTCTCTTGATTTTGGTATCTGAAAGTCAAGTTTTCTATTGAGCTCTGGTCTTTTCAGCAAGAAAGCTTCAAAGTCCTCTATTTCATTGAAATTTCATTTCTCCTCCCCCCTTCCCCCCCGCCCCAGTTTTGCTGGGTAGGTGATTCTTGGTTTTAATCCTAGCTCCTCTGATCTCTGGAATATCATATTCCAAGTCCTTCCATCCCTTAGTGTAGAAGCTGCTAAATCTTGTTATCCTGATTGTATTTCCACAATACTAGAATTGTTTCTTTCTGACTGCTTCTAATATTTTCTCCTTGATCTGGGAACTCTGGAATTTGGCTACAGTATTCCTAGGTATTTTCTTTTGGTAGCTCTTTCAGGAGGCGATAGGTGGATTTTTTCCATTTCTATGTTATCCTCTGGTTCTAGGATACCAGAGCAGTTTTCCTTGATAATTTCTTTTTCTTTTCTTAAAATTAATTTTACTTATTTTCAGTGTTCTACAATCACTACCATATAACTTAGATTATTATTTTTCCCTCCCTCCCCCCTACCTATCCCTTCCTTCCCCGAGATGGCATACAATTTTATATAGGTTCTACACATACATTCCTATTAAATACATTTTCACTATAGTCATGCTGTGTAGAAGAATTAAAATGAATGGGAGAAATCATTTAACAAACCAAAACGCAATGCACACACAAAAAATGATCTGCTACATTCTGCGATTGAATTCCACAGATCTTTCTCTGGATGTGGAAGGTATTTTGCCTTAGAAGACCATTGGGTATTTTTTTTAAGTCCTTGTATTGCTACGAAGTTCCAAGTCCACCAGAAAAATATTCTCGTACACTGTGGTCATTGCTGTGCACAAAGTTCTCCTGGATCTGCTCCTTTCATTCAGCATCAGATCGATAATTTCTTGAATGATGATGTCGAGGCTCTTTTTTTGATCATGACTTTCAGGTAGTCCAATAATTTTTAAATTCTCTCCTGGCTCTATTTTCCAGGTCAGTGGTTTTTTTCAATGAGATATTTCAATTTTCATTCTTTTGGTTTCGTTTTATAATTTCTTGATTTCTCACAAGGTCATTAGCTTCCATTTGCTCCATTCTAATTTTGAAGTAATTATTTTCTTCAGTGAGCTTTTGGACCTCCTTTTCCATTTGCCCCATTCTGCTTTTTAAGGCATTCTTTTCCTCATTAGTTTTTTGGATTTCTTTTGCCATTTGGGTTAGTCTAATTTTAAAGCTGTTATTTTCTTCAGTATTTTTTTTTTTGGGGGGGGGGTCTCCTTTAGCAAGTTGTGGACTCATTTTTCATGATTTTCTTGCATCACTCTCATTTCTCTTCCCAATTTTTCTTCTGCTTCTCTTACTTCATTTTCAAAATCCTTTTTGAGCTCTTCCATGGCTTGCAACCAATTTATATTTTTCTTGGAGGCTTTGGATGTGGGAGCTTTGACTTTGTTATCTTCTTCTGGTTGTATGTTTTGATTTTCTTTGAAACCAAAGTAAGATTCTGCAGTCTGATTTTGCCCCCCACTGTTTGCTCAGGATACTTGACTTTCTAACTCTGTCAAGGTAGGATTCTGCTTCTAGTAGGGGTGGGAGTGTGGGTGGGTCTACTGTCCCAGGCTTCAGGGATTTTGTATCAGTGGCTCAGTCCCTACTGTCTGTGGGCCCAGAGCTCTGGAAGCAGATGCTGTCATTGTGGGTTGCTGCTGCTGCTGTCATTGTGGGTTGCTGCTGCTGCTGCCACTACCTCCACTGGTGCTGCTACCTCTTCCACCTTGGGGGCCCAGGCCAGACCCCAGCCAGACCAGGTCCCAGAGTTTTCCCATTGGCCTTTTATGCTGTGTTTGGTGTTCACAGGTGGAGAAGTCTGGAAACTGCCATGGCTGCCAGTGATTCAGTTGCCTGAGGCCTGTTCCAGCTCTGTCTGTGCTGGCATGGCCCACGCTGGACTGCCCTATGCTATCAACCCCGTGTGGTAGATACTTCCTGTCCACCTTCCACACTGTCATGGGCTGGAGATTTGTTTCACTCCCTCATTTTATGGGTTCTGCAGTTCTAGAATTTGTTTAGAGTCGTTTTTTACAGGTATTTGGAGGGGTTTGGTGTGGGTTGGAGCTCCAGCAAGCCTCTGCTTTTACTCTACCATCTTAGCTCTGCTCCATAACAAAGAATTTTTTTTAAAAAAGGAGGAATAAAAAATCTATCAGCAAATCTAATGATAGTCCATGTTCCAGGTGCATGGACCTCCCCCTACAAAAGGGTTGGGGGTATGTGTGGAAGGACAGTGTTACTTGTAATGTAATATGATTCAAACATGTCTAATATGATGTTTTCATGACATTTACCTGAACAGGGAGCAACGACTGGATGTGTGTGGGGGTGGCAGGTGACAATTTACCTCACTCTCAACCCCATCCTAATCGTTCCACCCCACTTTAAGTAAAGGCAAGAAACATTTTTAAAGTGCTGCTTTGGAATACAAATATAAGCAAAAAGGCAGTCCCTGCCCTCCAGGTGCGGACATTTTAGACTGATGGGGCTTCAGGGGCCACAGAGGAGAGAACAGTCCTGGACATCCATCCCTTTCCTCTAAGTCCTTCCCAGAGTCTTAGCTGGGATGTTTGCAGTCTTCTCTCAGCCGCCAAATACTTTGTCATTCCAACACCAATAAGAGCAAGAAGCATTTATTAAGCACCTACCGTGTGCCCGGCCCACAGCTAAGCTCCAAACAGCTTAATTTGTTATTCCAGACCCCGGCTCGGCCAGTCCCTCGGCCGGTCGAACAGACGTCCTGCGCTCACCTGGTAAGCCTGGCAGAAATCAGGGCACGGCGTCCTACCGCTACTTTTACGCGGGGATGGGGAAGGTGACGGTCTGGGCTGCCCCCAGGCACCCAAAGTTAGCGCCTCTAGCTTCCCTGCCCTTCCTCGAATCTGGAATAAACCTTTTAAGACCAAGTCTGGCAGACCTGGCTTGTTCCCTGAAAGCCCAACAGGTATCCCTTTGTCAGGGCAGGATGCCCCAATTCCGGGACAGCCGCGCGTCACCTCCCGCCCCGGGACCCCAGGGTGAAAGTGCTATTTTCCTCCCTCCGGTCCGGGGGGAGCGCAGGCACAGTGCGGCCCAGCCCGCGGGGCCGAGGCGGGGCCCAGAGCAACAGCCCAGGAAGGAAGGGGTCGCGACGAGGCACAGGCGCCGAGCCACAGCCGCCGCGCTCCGGGGCTGGCGTCGCCAAGCTCGCCGGGCCCGGGAGAGCCCGCCCGCTGGGATTCCGCGGCCGCCGCCAGGTGGCGCACGAAGCCCCGCGAACAATGGCCGAGCTCCCCCTCCAACCCCCGCCACACCAGGCCCCGGCCGCCCCAACAATCCGGAGTGGACCATTAGAGCAGGCAGAGAAGGGGGGCGGGGGGAGCTGGAGCGTGGCGCGCGCGGCTGGGGGAGGGGCCGCGCCTACGCCTAGGCCTGAGCGTTCTACGGGGCTCGTCGCGCCGGCACGCGGCCAGACTCGCGCGCTGGTGGATGGGGGAAGGGGGTAGGCGGTTGGGCCGGGAGGGGGCGCGCGGTTGGGAGGGTGGCGCGGGCCCGGGCGGGAGAGGAGGGAGGGAGGGAGGGAGAGAGAGAAAGAGAGAGAGGAGGGAGGGAGCAAGGAGGAAAGGAGGAGGAAGGGGGGAGGGAAAGCGGGAGTGGTTGCAGCCGGCGGCGGCGGCGGCCGAGCTGGGTCAGTTCTCTTTAGTGTTTGCCAATGTTGGAGGTGTCTCCAAAGTATCTCCGGGAAGAAGGTAAATTCTCCCCCCGGGGAGCACCCGGAACCACCCCCGACCTCGGCGCAGGCCCCGGCCGCTCGGGAGGCAGAGGGCGCTGGGGAGCCGCTGAGCGGCGGGGGTGGGGCGCGAGGGCTCGCCTCGAGCGCAGCCCTATCCCAGGCCCCCCCATTCCGGAGCGGGCGGGAGCGGGGTGAGAGGGTGCGCGAGGTGGGGGAGGGGCGAGGGTACGTGAGGGTGTGTGTGCGAGAGAGAGAGAGAGAGAGAGAGAGAGAGAGAGTGAGAGTGTGTGTGTGTGTGTGTGTGTGTGTGTGTGTGTGTGTGTGTGTGTGTGTGTTGGGGCGGGGCGCTGAAAACCACAATGGGGTGGGGTGGGGGTGACGGGGGAGACGTCGAGCTGGAGGAGAATGAATGGGCGGGGAGGGGGGGAGGGACAGGTGTCTTGAAGGGGGAGGGGCGGAAGTGAGGAGGGGCCCCGCCTCCTCCTGGCTTGCTTGGGACCCTGAGCTGGAGAGGTAGGGGACCTTGGCCAGCAGGTCTTGAGGGAGGGGCTCCAGCATTTATGAAGCGCTAACTGGGTGCGGGGATGCTGGAAGGATAGGCTGTGTGTGCAGGGGCGTGGGGCCGGTGTGGGCAGGGACCCCTGCGGAGGGGCTGGAAGAATGAAAGCCAGGTGGCCACCCAGACCTTGTAAGGACCGTGGGGGGGGGTGGGGGGGGCGGGAGGGGGCGGGGTTGAGGTGCGTGTCCGGGGGTCGAATTTGCTCGTGGGGGTGGCTGCCAGCTTCTTTGGGAGGGGAGAACGGCTTGTATCTGTGGAGCTGTGGAGGAAAGAAGGTAGCGGTGACAGTAGGGTGTCGTAGCGAGGGAGCGCGGTGGTGGTGGGCCCCCAGTGACCTTGCTGCTGGGTGAGCCCACGAGGGAGCTGCAGAGAGTCGGGGAGGCTGGTAGTAACGTGAGCGGTCCCTCCTCGTGTTCCAGAGCTCTTTGGATCCGGTGGAAGATAGAGGTGGATCTTGTTACATTGTTACCTTCTCCAGGGATGATTGGAAACCTTATTATTCATTTATTATTCATTCATTGGGTTCGAAAGTGTAGCGAACTCCCACTGAGGGATTCTGCTGATTCTCCATAAGTTTGAAGATACAATGTGTACCTGACATGGACTTGAGATGGGAGGAGTCATGCTAACCTGCTAGGGAGAAGTATTCCCTTATACTTTTAGGTGTTTATGCTCTTCAAATAAAGAACTGTGAACCCTAAGTTTCAGTGTCAGTTTATTTACTAAAAGTTAATATTTTGCATCTGCTTAATATATTTATATCACTCCGACTAGAGACAACTTGAATTTGTAGATTTGCTTTGTTTTGTACCAGGCCTGTATTAAATTTGTGAAGCAGTTCTTGTGTGTTTTTTTCTGATGTTTACTTAGTTCACCGCTGCCGCATTTTACTAAGTCAAGCATAAGTTGTTTGCTCTTTAGTTCTCCCATCTCCCTTCTCCTCCTCAATAGAGTGATAATTTTTGACCACCAGTTACTTGCTTTTTAGTTGTATATGGTCACTATTTCCCCACTGTTTGAAATTTTTTAAGAGCTAATACTTTACACTTAGGAAACTGTCAGTATGATTCTAGTATGTACTTAACTTTATTGTACGCTTCAAATAGAACAACACTGCATAATTTTTTAGGTGTAGTATCTGTTGACATTAGTGTCAACTTTCCTTTTTGGTAAAGAGAAATCAGACTGAAAATAATAGTTTAGAGGTCTTGTCCTCAGAATTAGAATACATGAATTTATTGTACTATAAATTTCAAAGAATGAGAGATTTGACTTAAGCTTCCTTAAACTGAGAATGAAAGGATTTAAACCACTTCCCCTCCCCCCAAAATAATGATCCTTTATTGCTTATGTATTAAAGTGAGATCGAGTGGTTTATTTACTCTAATGACAGAATGAAGTCTAGCCAGCAGGACTTTCTGGGCCTTCTTTCTTCTAGTTGTGCTTAACTCCTTTCCCAATCTAGGACGGTGGAATGTTTAAGGGTTAGACAACCTGAATTCCAATCCTGGCCTTACTATTTACTGTCAGTGTTTTGGGTAGGCCACTAGACCTCTCTGAACCTCAGTTCCCCATCTGTAAAGTGAGGAAGTTGGATTAGATGGGTTTTTAAGGACCTTTCCAAATCTAAATCTATGATTTATAATTGTTTATTTCTGGTGCTGAGGTTTCAATTCAATTAAAATGGACTGGACAGAGAAAAAAAATACAGAAATGTCAGTCCTAAATAATAGAAAGTTTCTTGAGATTAGATCACACTACCAAGTTTATTTAGATGTATAAAATCTTCAAATCATAGGCAGATAGGTTGGTATCTCTCTTTTCATGTATCTTGAATGCAGCTCTCAGTAAAATGCTAGCTAGGAACAGATTACCAAACCTGCATTCTTGTATCAACATTGAACATTTCTGTGGTTAAATTTTTACGTCTTTAAAATTACAACCTGGCATGTTATTTATTATTTAAATGTAACTAATGATTTAAATGTTATTTGAATGGATTCGGGCCCTGTGTGTTTAGCCTAGTGAAAGGTGGAAAGCTTGTATTTGAAGCCTTCTTCGTATTGGAAGGAGACTTACTGTATTATAAACAATTTCATGTGTGACTTTTAAATTCCTTAAAAAACTTTATCAAATACTAGGAGAACTAGTTTATTCGTATTGAAAATTTTTATTTGTGTCAAAGTACATTGTTGGTATTTACTTTTTTTCAAGACTTTTAAATCCTGGGGAAAAAACCCCAACACTTCAACGAAGCTTTGTTAAACGACCTTATGACTTTTAAAAAGATAACTGCATTCATTGTTGCTGAGTGGTGTGGCACTCTTCATGAAACCCAATTTGGGGTTTTCTTTGCAAAGTTACTGGAGTGTTTGCCTTTTCCTTCTCCAGCTTATTTTGCAGTTGAGGAAACTGAGGCAAATAGGGTTAAATGACTTGCCCAGGGTTATGCAGCTAAGTGTCTGAGGCCATCTTTGAACTCAGGTTTTCCTAACTTTAGGCCAGGTGCTCTATCCCAGATATCATGTAGCTGCACTCATGTTCGTTAGTATAGATTTCTGTTAGTATAGTACAGTATAGTACTTCATGACCTGAGAGTAAGGATTGTAAGGACTTTGTCAAAATTATGTTAATGACAATTGCATATTAATTGTTAGAGGATATTAATATAATTTTTGGAATGTTAGTAGCAGTGTATTTTAGAAGATGTTTAATTGTGGGAAGCTTTCAATACATGGAGACCGAAGTTAGGTGGTTGTAACTAGGCTTCTTCAATTTGCATTTTCCCTCACAAAGAGTAGTGTAACTTTTTCTTGTAGCTGATTGTCATGCCATAGTGCCTTATTGAATGGGACTGCTGGGCATTTGGGGACACATGGCGAGATTTCTTGAAGTGTAAAGTATACATGAGATTTTTCTAGATGGCAACTTTTTTGGGGAGAGAGAAAAGGAGACAAAATGGCAGGTGGTATAAGATTGTTGGAAAATCGCATTTATGTTCCTTATTTTAAAAGACTAAAATACTGAACTGTAGATTTTGACATGATTTCAAAGAATACGCTAAATAAAACCAGCTTTATGAAAATAATTTATATTTTTTGGCTATCCTTTTTTTGTATTTATGAAAATTGTATGATTTCAAATTTTTATAGATGCGTATGTTATTTATAACTATAATATTGTATAATACAATAGTTTATACTAAGTTGTATTGTCCAGTTACCTCAAAAATTGCCCTGGAAGTTAGATAGTTGAAGCCTCATTTTCACAGATCTCAACTTTGCAATTGCATAAGGGCAAAATTACAGAACAATTTTTGTTAATTCAGAATATTCTTAGCTGTTTCAGGACTTTGAAGACTTTTTATTAACTTTTTACTATAAAACCTCTTTTCCTGATATTTGAATAGATAACAGATAGGGTAAGGAGCCCATAAAACAAAACATTTAAAAAAGCTAAAAAACATCCCAAATGATTCTCAAATGATACTTGCTGTGATTTCATGGCGTAGTGGAGGAAATACTGGGTTTTGAGGCAGGGAGACTTGGTTTCACATTTTGCCTCTGATACTTATTAACTATGTAACTTATAAGTAAGTCACATGTCACTGAGGGAGAAGAATATTTATTATATATGAGAAGCAGTGTATAGTAGTAGAGCTCTTGGAGTCAGCCCTAACAAGTTGGAGAGAAGGTTAGGGTGTTTTTCTAATCCTTGAGTTCATTATGGTAATGGAATCACAGGTATGATGCCTTATCATGTATATCATTTATACACACATACCTATGTACGTAGATGTATGTCTATACACAAATAGACATTGATCCAAGTCCACCCCTGATGCACACTGACTGTGTGACTGAGCAAGTCATTTTAACCTTTCAACTCTGTCAAGGCAGCTCTAAGACTAAGTCCCAAATCAAGTGTCTGTCTGTATTGGTATAGTTTCCTCGCTGGGATCTCCCTACACTGGTGAGATTATAGGCCATATGTGTATGTGTGTGTGTGTATGTTTACAAGTATATATGTGTGTGTAATAGAGTATGTGTGTATAGAAAATGCAGATATGTATATTCATATTTATCATGCATATATATATATGTGTGTATACACATACCACAGTATGGTAAGTGGATAGAGAGATGACCTCGGAGTCATGAAGACCTGGGTTCTGTGCTTGATGCATACTGTGTACTGACTTTGTGATCCTTGAATACATCATTTAACCTCTAAATGCCCTGCACAACTTTGAGATAAGTTGTAGAGCAAGTTCTTATCTGCATTGGCAATGTTTCCTCACTGTGAACTCTATATTGAAGAAATCATAAGTCTCATTCATATTACATATATGTGATATTTTATGTATATATATATTTATGCATATAAAGCAAAGTTATGGTAATGGTTCTTTTGCCTTGGGGTTGTGAGGATCAGATGAAGTGTTGTGTTATAGAGTGCTTTATAAATGTCAGCAATTATTCAATGAATGCTTAATAAGTGATGTTTATTAATTGACTAGTAGCCCAAAGCTGTGAAAAGAGTTATTCCTTAAAAGATAGGTTATATAAATAGTAGCAGTTTTTAATGACTCAATCAGTCAATGAATAAGCATTTATTAAATACTATGTGACAGGCTTTGTGCAGTTTCAGATACAACACCAAACGAGAAACAGCTCTTGCCTTTTAGGTGCTTACATTCTAAGCAGAGGAAACGTACCTACATAGGCGCGTACACATAAACCTAAATATACACACACATACATACAATATATGTCTACACATATATAATTATGTACATAATATAAACCAAATATAAGGTAGTTTTGTGAGGCAGCACAATAACACCTGGGGGATTGGAAAAGACTTCACATCTAGAAGGTGGTGACTCAGCTGAGTGTTAAAGAAAACCAGGAATTCCCAGAGGGGAGAGTGCTTTCCAGGCAAAGGGACATTGTAAAGGAAGGCACAGGGAGGCTAGTATGAAGCATGCTTTGTGAAATAATAAATAAGTCAATATGGCTTAATTGTAGAGTTCACTGAAAGCAGTAATGTGTAAGAAATCTGAAAAGAGAGAGGAAGGAGTCAAGTTGTGAAGAGATGTAAGTGCCACATGAAATATTATGAAAGTAGAAACAAGATTTGGCAATGGTGTCAAATTTTATAGAATGCTTCATGTCTTGAACCTGAGTGATTTGCAAAAAGACGGCTGACCTTCACAGTAAGAGGGACATTTGGAAGAGGGGTGAGGTTGGATACGTTGAATTTGTGATGCCTACAGGACGTTAAGTTTGAACTATCCAGTAAGAAGATTGTGATGTAGGACTGGAATTAAGAAGAGAGAGAGACTAGGGCTATATATATTTAAATACCCATGAGAGCTGATGAGGTTGCCAAGTGACAATGTAGAAAGCAAAGCTTTGGTGTATTCCCAGAATTAGTGGGCATAAAGATGATAATTTTTATCTCTGCTTTTAAATTTCTTTTTGATCATAATGCATGCATATATGCAGATATATGTATACATCCATTCATATATGCATACATCTATGAGCTTTTGTTGAATTTTATAAATAAATTTTTATACATAAACTTTTTATACACCCATATGTATGTATGTATATATATATGTATATATATATATAAATACAGGCATGTGTGCATATATATATATGTGTGTGTGTGTGTGTGTGTGTGTGTGTGTGTGTGTGTATTTGCTTATTTGTTGAACTTTTACAAATGGTGATGTTCCAGCCTCTTTATAAAATGATGAAATCTTTTTCTGATCCGCTAGGCCAAGTCCCTAATTTTACAGAAAGAGGAATCTGAGACCTAGAGAGGCCCATAGCTTCTTAATGAAAAAGCTAAGACTCTAGTCTGATGCTATGGAAAACAGCATCTTTGGCCACAGGGTTACATGGAGGAGCAGTGTGATGCTGTAGTAGATGTAGTGCTGGACTTGGGCTCAGGAAAATCTACGTCCAATCTCCCAGCATCATTTTCTTGTTCTTTGAAATGGGGTTAAAAATACCTGTTATACCTAATTGGTAAGAGTTACTATGAAGTTCAAATGAGATAATCCATGTAAAGAACTTGCCAAATTTTAAAGTGTGATACAAATGCCAGTCTTTCATTGAATTTAATGTTAAGTAAATAGAAAATCCCAAGCAAAGTTATGGTAACATAGATAAAAAAGTTATAGCCCTCAAATAAAAGTTATAGCCCTACAGAAAGTAAACAAAGATAATCTTATGATACTGTTGACTATTCCATCCTGCATGCTCTCTCTTCCTCCAGCTTCTGATATCTCTTTCCTGGTTTTCCTACTTGTCTGACTGCTCTTTTCAGCCTCTTTTGTCAGTTCAGTGTCTGTCTTCTGTCTTCTGTTTCTGAAGCATAGGCTTATCCTGAATGTTTTTCTTTATCTCCATATTCTTCCTTGGTGATTTCATTAACTCCCATGGGTTCAATTATGACTGTACTCAGATGACACCAAATCTATCTATATCCAGTCTAGAGGCTCAGAGGAGTTAAGTGACAAACCCAAGGTCATGCAACTAGCATGTGGCAGAACTTAGATCAGATCTCAGTCTCTAGATACCTAGTATAACACTTTTTCCACAACATTTCATTGTCTTCCAGTTATTTCAGGATGTTTTGTGGAAATTTCAAAAGTGTTACTTGTATTGAGGATAATAATGAGGAAAACACATATTAAAGACCCCATTATCCCAGAAAAATGATGACTAAAATTGTTTTTCAAGTTTTTATGTGAAGAATTTGTTCTGTGGGAAAATATATGACGTAAAAATACCTAATCATTGGAAAACTAAAGACTTCATTGGGCCTAATCCACTAAGAAAATTCTTAGTACATTTAGAGCTTGGTTTATGCTGGAAGTATAACAGAATCAGAATTTTAGAACTGAAAAAGACTTTAGGAGTCATTTGGGGGCAGCCTTTAATTTTTTTTTTTTACATTCATGATTTTGTCCAAAGACCTATATTGACAGTGTTCACTGTCAGTTGAAGGACACTGGAAAATTGGACTCCACTGATTTATTTTTACTTTCAAATAGTTGAAGATTAGGTAATAGTCTGGTCAAAATAATTTTAACATGCTTTGGATAGAATCTGATAGGTATAAGTGACTGACGTTTGCCATAGATTTCAACACAGCTTAAAAAAATAGTGGGTGCTGGACATACTCTTAGGAGTATTTTTTTTGGAGGAGGGACCACACCTATGATTTCACTGATAAAAGGAATTACTTAGAAAGAAAGTTGAAAGGGAATCAAGGCATCTCATCACCTTCCCAGCAATTTATAGAGCTATATTTATTTAGAGTTTTCTTGGGGGTACTGAGTGGTTCCATGACTTGCCTTGGGTTACCTGTAAAATATTGAGGCAGGATTTGAACTGAGATCTTCCTGTCTCCAAGGCTAAGTCTTTATTACATTTAATAAATGGCAGGAGAGGAGGAGCCAAGATGGCGGAGTAGAAAGATATACATATACTAGCTCCAAACCCACAGCCCTTAAATTACCTGTAAAGAAGAACTCCCAACAAATTCTGGAGCAGCAGAAGCCACAGAACAACGGAGTGGAGGAGATTTCTTTTCCAGAGAGATCTGAAAAACTGACAGGAAAGGTCCCTCGAGCACCAGACCGGATCCAGAGCAGAGCCCAGCCCTGCCTTGGCTGCAGGGCACCAGGAGGAGCCGATCCGAGCAGGCTTCAGGGATGGAATTTCCAGCAGCAGCGCAGATCCCTCCACCCACAGACACCAAAGGTCAGTGAGAGAGTCTTTTTGGGTGGCCAAGAGGGGAGTGGGGTGTCCCCATAACTCAGGCCCCCTTGGGAGGCAGCAGCGGAGGCCTCAGCATACAAGGGCTCCCAAAGCAGGCAGGAGCTCAGATCCATTGTTGAAGGTCTCAGCATAAACCCCCTGAGGGAAATGAGCCCTGTGTGGCGGCCCTGCCCCCACCCGAGCATGTGAACTTAATCTCACACTGAAAAGCAGCCCTGCCCTCACCAAAGCCCTAAGGCTGGAAATCAGCATTTGAATCTCAGACCCCAAGCTGTGGCTGAGCAGATCTGGAGGCGTGGTGGGTGTGGAGAGGACACTCAGAAGTCAAGTCACTGGCTGGGAAAATGCCCAGAAAAGGGAAAAAAATTAGACCATAGAAGGTTACTTTCTTGGTGAACAGATATCTCCTCCCTTCCTTTTGGATGAGGAAGAACAATGCTTACCATCAGGGAAAGGCATAGAATTCAAGGCTTCTGTATCCCAAACAGACAAAATAAATATTCAGTGGGCTCAGACCATGGAAGAGCTCAAAAAGGATTTTGAAAATCAAGTAAGAGAGGTAGAGGAAAAACTGGGAAGAGGAATGAGAGAGAGGTAAAGAAAAGCATGAAAAGCAGGTCAACAGCTTGCTAAAGGAGACCCAAAAAAATGCTGAAGAAAATAACACCTTGAAAAATAGGCTAACTCAATTGGCAAAAGAGGTTCAAAAAGCCAATGAGGAGAAGAATGCTTTCAAAACAGAATTAGCCAAATGGAAAAGGAGGTTCAAAAGCTCACTGAAGAAAATAGTTCTTTAAAAATTAGAATGGAACAGATGGAGGCTAATGACTTTATGAGAAACCAAGAAATCACAAAACAAAACCAAAAGTATGAAAAAATGGAAGATAATGTGAAATATCTCATTGGAAAAACAACTGACCTGGAAAACAGATCCAGGAGACACAATTTAAAAATTATGGGACTAGCTGAAAGCCATGATCAAAAAAAGAGCCGAGACATCATCTTTCATGAAATTATCAAGGAAAGCTGCCCTGAGATTCTAGAACCAGAGGGCAAAATAAGGAATCTACAAATCACTGCCTGAAAGAGATCCAAAAAGAGAAACTCCTAGGAACATTGTAGACAGATTCCAGAGTTCCCTGGTCAAGGAGAAAATATTGTAAGCAGCTAGAAAGAAACAATTCAAGTATCGTGGGAATACAATCAGGATAACACAAGATCTAGCAGCTTCTACATTAAGGGATCGAAGGGCGTGAAATATCATATTCCAGAAGTCAAAGGAACTAGGACTAAAACCAAGAATCACCTACCCAGCAAAACTGAGTATAATACTTCAGGGGAAAAAATGGTCTTTCAGTGAAATTGGGGACTTTCAAGCATTCTTGATGAAAAGACCAGAGCTGAAAAGAAAATTTGACTTTCAAACACAAGAATGAAGAGAAGCATTAAAAGATAAACAGCAAAGAGAAGTCATAAGGGACTTACAAAAGTTGAACTGTTTACATTCCTACATGGAAAGACAATATTTGTAACTCTTGAAACTTTTCAGTATCTGGGTAGTGGGTGGGATTACACACACACACACAGAGACAGAGAGCCCAGAGTGAATGGAATAGGATGGGGTCATATCTTAAAAAAATGAAATTAAGTGGTGAGAGAGAAATATATTGGGAGGAGAAAGGGAGAACTGGAATGGGGCAAATTATCTCTCATAAAAGAGGCAGGCAAAAGACTTTTTAGTGGAGGGAAAAAGAGGGGAGGTGAGAGAAAAACATGAAATTTATTCTCATCACATTTGACTAAAGGAAGGAATAAAATCCACACTCATTTTGGTATGAAAACCTATCTTACAGTACAGGAAAGTGGGGGAGAAGGGAATAAGCAGGGTGGGAGGGATGATGGAAGGGATGGCAATGGGAGGAGGGAGCAATTTGAAGTCAACACTCTTGGGGAGGGACAGGATTAAAAGAGAGAACAGAAGCAATGGGGGGCAGGATAGGATGGAGGGAAATATAGTATGTCTTACACAACACGACTATTATGGAAGTCATTTGCAAAACTACACAGATATTGAATTGCTTGCCTTCCAAAGGGAATGGGTGGGGAGGGAGGGAGGAAGAGAAGTTGGAACTCAAAGTTTTAGGAACAACTGTTGAGTATTGTTCTTGCATACAACTAAGAAATAAGAAATACAGGTAATGGGGTATAGAAAGTTATCTGGCCCTATAGGACAGAAGAGAAGATGGGGATAAAGGAAGAGAGGGATGATAGAAGAGAGGGCAGATTGGTGATAGGGGCAATTAGAATGCTCAGTGTTTTGAAGTGGGGGTAGGGGACAAATGGGGAGAAAATTTGGAACCCAAAATTTTGTGAAAATGAATGTTAAAAGTTAAATTAATTAATTAATTAAAAAATAAAAAAAAACAAATAATAATAATAAAAAATAAATGGCAGGACAATGTCTGGAGTTGGTGGTATAAACTTTGGAATAGGAGTAAGTTGAGAGGTTATTAGTTTGTAATTCCAAAATTGAGGGTTCTGTGGGTTTTGTATTATTTTTAACATTAAGATATTAAATTGAAATATAACCTTCTGGCTTTGTTGATATGCTCGGAATTCATGTATCTGAGAACTGTCTTAAGAAGATAGATGCTAGAGGTATGTGAGAGTTGTTGTTATAAAAATAGCAAAACAATTTTTATCAATTAGTGACAATAGATATTACCTCTTCTGGGTCATGTATAGGGCTTCCAGGATGTGCTCTACTGCTGTATCGTATGATACACTACAATCCCTGAATATAAAGCAATCATATATTTTAGGTCTTGGCATTTCTCCAAAAGTCCTTTCTAAACAAACAAGACATTGTATTGCAGCCACATGTTAAAGAAAATATTTTGTTTCTTCTTACTATGACTGCAAATTGAGGGAAGAACAATTTTTTATTTCCTTTTCCTCATCCAAGGAAATAAAATGATTTAGATGGTTGCAAGTACTGTCACTAAAGTAAGAAAGATCTCCGTCCTTTCTAATGGTGACACTGCATTAATGGGAAGAAGACAGCTCTCCTAATGATTTTTGTGTTAGAATAAACCTGCTTTATAGCAATCTCTTCCCCACATAGAATTCTTCCAACAAAATGAGTTCTTTCATTGTAACAAACATTTAAAAAAAAAATCTCTTTAGATCATAAAAATGGGAAAAGACCCCACATGGTCAAAAATATTTATAGCAGCTGTCTTTGTGGTGGCCAAAAACTGGAAATCAAGGGGATGCCCATCAGTTGGGGAATGGCTGAATAAATTATGGTATATAAATGTAGTGGAATACTATTGTGCTATAAGAAATGATGAACAGGAAGACTTCAAAGAAGCCTGGAAGGACTTTTATGATCTGATGCTGAGTGAAGGGAGCAGAACCAGGAGAACTTTATACACACCAACAACCTCAGTGTGAGAGGAATTTTTCTGGTAGACTTCATTGCAATGCAAGGACTCAAAGAATTCCCAATGGTCTCTTAAAGCAAAATGCCTTCCACATCCAGAGAAAGAACTATGGAATTTGATTGCAGAATGAAGCAGATAATTTTCTTTTGTATTATGTTTTGGTTTGTTTTATGATTTCTTCCATTCACTTTAATTCTTTTATGCAACATGACTAAGGTGAAAATGTGTTTAAGAGGAATGTATGTGTAGATTCTATGTAAAACTGTATGCCATCTCAGGAAGGGAGTTGAGAGGTAGGGAGGCGGGGGGAAGGGAGGAGAAAAATCTAAGATGTATGGAAGTTATTGCAGAACGCTGAAAACAAATATAGAGGCAACTAGGAGAATTTATTTCTTCATCGGCTGTTAGCTGAAACTAATCATAAAATACAACTTTATTTCTTTTACTCCTATCAGCTTTGAAAATTGGAATCTGTGGATTAGACCCAAAGGGGTTTTGCTAACTGGATATGCTTCTAAAATGAATTTCTGGAATTGCTTAGCAGAGATGAAAGAGGGATGAAGGTCTCCCCTTGTAAATAAGAATATATTTATTCTTCATTTAATTTGTTGTTGTTTTTTAAATTGACACAAGTGAGCTATACCAAGAAATGGGGATAGTATAGGTAAATATTAGATGCTATCAATCATCAAATATTTATTAATTATAAATATTTATTAAGAAGCCTCATGTAGGAGGTGGTGTTTAACTGAGTTTTGAAGAACACTAGAGGTTATAAAAGACAGAGGCTAGGAAGGAGTGAATTCCAGGAACTGAGGACAACATGTGTGAAGGCATGAGATGAGATATGGATTGCTGTGTATGAGGGACATGAAAAAGGCCAGTTTGTCTGGATAGTTGAATTCATGGATGGGAATAATTACAAGTAAAGTTTTGGCTTCAAATGTTGAATTCAACATATCGAATTTTTTTTTAATTTTTAAGATTTATTTATTTTTAGTTTCCAACATTCATTTCCATGACTTTGAATTTTGTCCCCATCTTGAGTTTCTCCCCATCTCTCTCCTCCCCTCCAAAAGATGGTGCATAGGCTCTACATATATATTAATATTGAACCTATTTTCACATTAGTCATGTTATAAAGAAGAATTAGAATCAATGGGAGAAACCATGAGATAAGAGAAACAAACAAAAAAAGAGAGAGTACAAATAATATGCTTCAATCAGCATTCAGACTCCATAGTTCTTTTTCTGGATGTGGACATCATTTTCCATCCTGAGACCTTTGGGGTTGTCTTGGATCCTTGCATTGCTAAGAAGATATATATATATACATATGTATATATGTATATATATATATCAAAATATTATATTCCATTACATTCATATACCACAACTTGTTCAGCCATTCCCCAATTGATGGATATTTCCTCAATTTCCAGTTCTTGGCCACCACAGAAAGCTGCTATAAATATTTTTGTACTTTGGAGTTCTTTTCCCATTTGTATGATCTCTTTGGGGTACAGATCTTGAAGTGGTATTGCTGGGTCAAAAGGTATGTACATTTTTATAGCCCTTTGGGCATAGTTCCAAATTGCTCTCCAGAATGGTTGGATCAGTTCACAACTCCAGCAGCAATTTTGCCACATCTCCAAGATTTATCATTTTCCTGTTTTATCATGTTAATCAATCTGATAGGTGTGATGTGGTACCTGAGTTGTTTTGATTTGCATTTCTCTAATCAGTAGTGATTTAAAGCATTTTTTCATATGACTGTAGATAACTTTAATTTCTTCATCTGAAAACTGCCTGTTCATATCCTTTGACCATTTATTATGTTGAATTCTTTATAGAAGTTTTGATACTCCACAATTTTCACATTTAATATTCTCCTGTAGGATCAAATATTCTTTGTGTATTTGTAGATACACCCATACATACATAAATACATTCACACATATATAATGTATTTAATGTATGACTGTCATTTTTCTAAGATCAGTCCACCAATAAACATTTATCAAGCACCTGTTATGTGCTGGGCACATAATGAGGAAACAAAAAGAGAAAAAAGACAATCTCTGGCCTCAAGAAGCTCACAATCTAAGGGGGAGACAACAAGCAAACAAATATGTACAAACAAATTATATACAGGATAAATAGGATATAATTAAAAGATGGAAGACACTAGAATTAAGAGGGATTTGGGAAAGCATCTTTTAGAAGATGAGATCTTGGTTGTGACTTAAAGGAAGCCAGGGAAGCCAGTAAACAGAGATGAGGAGAGAGAGCATTCCAAGCATGGAGGATAAATTAGAAAAAGTGTCCAGTACAGAGAAATCAAGTGTCTTGTTCTTGGAAGAGCCAGGAGGCCAGTGTCATTGAAATGAAGAATGTGTGTTAGAAAGTAAGGTAGAAGAAGACTGGAAAGGTGGGAGGAGGCTAGGTTCTGAAAAGCTTTGAATGCCAGAAAAGGGCATTTGATCTTTGATCCTGGAGATGACAGGGAGCCACTGGAGTTTATTGAGGAGAGGATTGACATGGTTCGACCTATGATTTAGGAAAATCACTTTAGTGCCTGAATAAAAGACGGATTTTTATAGGGAGACACTTGAGATGGGCCAATCCATGAATAGGGGCAATGACAAGGGACTCCATCAGAGGAGAGAACGGAGTATATTCAAGAGATTTTGCAAAGGTGAAAATGACAAGTCTTGGTGACAGATTGGATATAGATATGGAAAGTGAGAGGTACCGAAGATTTGAGGATGACTCTAAGTGGCTAGTCTGAGGGACTAGGAGGATGATATTGCCCTCTATAGTAATAGGGAGGGTAGGAAGAGGTGAGGTCTGGGGGAAAGATAATGAATTTTATTTTGGGTATGTTGAATTTAAACTATCTACTAGAATCCACTTCAAAATGTCTGAAAGGCAGTTGGAGATGTGTAACTGGATATCAGTAGAGAGGTTAGGGCTGCATAGGGTGATTTGAGAACTGTCCATATAGAGATGATAATTCAGTCATAAGGGGGAAGGGGACTGATGATATCACCAAGTGAAGTAATATAGAGGGAGGAGAGAAGAGGGCCTAGAACAGAATCCTTTGGGAAACCTATGGTTAGGAGGCATGATCTGGATGATGACCCTGAAGAAGAGACTTAGAAGGAGGAGTCAAATAGGTTGAAGGAGAACCAGGTGGCAGTAGTGTCCTGAAAACCTAGAGAGAAGAGAATATCAAGGATGAGAGGATAATCAACATTATCAAAGACTGCAGAGAGGTTAAGGAGCATGGGGATTGAGAAAAGGCCATTGGACTTGGCAATTAAGAAATTATGGGTAACTTTGGAGAGAGCAATTTCAATCTAATGAGATTGAAAATGATTGTAAGAGGTTAAAAAGAGTGTGAGAAGAGAGAAAGTAGATGATCCTTTTAAGGAATTTAGACATAAGGGGCAGAAGAGATATAGGATAATCATGGAGATAGAAGGATTAAATGAAGGTTTTTTAAGGATGGGAAGACATGGGCATGTTTGTATAGGCAGTAGGGAAAGAACCAGTAGACAGGGAGAGATTGAAATTAAGTGATAGAGTGGGAATGACAAAGTGGGCAATCTGTTGGAGAGGAGTGGAATGGAATGACTTGAGCTGGTAGAGAGGTTAGCGTTGGTAAAGAGTATGGTCACCTCATCATGTGAGACAGGAGTGAAGGAGATAGTGGCAGAAGGCATATAAATTATAGGTGAAGAAAAGGGGAGGAGAGGGAACTCATGGTAAATGGCTTCAGTTTTTTCTGCAAGGTATAAGGCAAGGATGTTGACTGAGAAGGGTGGGGGGAGAGAAGCTTTTCAAGGTTTGAGAAAGGATGAAAAGGTTTGGAAGAGCCTGTGTAGAGAATGAGATAGTGATTTAATGAGGGAGGTATAATAGTAGCAGCCTAGCAGCAGCAAGGGTCCAGTTGAGGTTGTATGACATACATTTGTATTGAATACAACCAGAATGATTGCACAATTTTCCCCACTTTAAAAAAAAGTAGTACTTATGTAGGAATGAAGGGGCCAGATGGAAGGAGTGATCCAAGGCAAAGATTTGGCATGACACACTTGGTGAAGTGATAAGGGCACTAGGGACTAAAGACAAGAGGATAGTGCAAATTGAATTGGTCAAGGGGTCAAGACAGGGAAAAAAAGAGAGACTGGCTGGTGCAGGGGAGATGGCATGGGCTCAAGGGACTGGAGTGTGGTAAGGAAAGGCAGAGGAAGAGATGGAAAGCCAATAGTTTAAGGTAGCATAAGAGGATTGTGAAATTCTTGAGCATGGAGGTGGTATACTTGTAGGTGATGGCAAGATCTGGGATATAACCATTTTTATGTGTGACTGACATGGGATAGAAGAGTAGGTCATGGGAAGAATGTAGGTGTGTTTGAGAGTCAGTGTTTATATTGAAGTCCCCTGGTATGAGGGCAGGAGAGGAGGAGAGGAGTGTGAAGGGAGGAGAGAAATTTTGAGTCATGTACCAGATTCATTGAGGACAGAAGGGAAGTACCTGGAAGTACATTGTAGACAGTAGCTACCAGGATTTTGATTGACTGGTAGAGATGAATAGCAGGAAGCTTAAAGAAAGAAAGGATACTAATGACACGGATAGGTAGAGGACTTGGAAGTGACAATGGGGTTCAAGGAGTAATTCAACTCTTCTGCCTCAGTGAGCTGTGTCACTGAGGGAAGACAGGTTTCATTAATAGCTAAAAGATGAAAAAGAATGGGAGAGGAAAAGATTTAGGATGAAGGAAGGTTTGTTGCCAATAGAACAGGCATTCCAAAGGGCACTGTGGAAGGGGAGGGTGGTGTTTGGTTAGAACTTTGGGATGGGAGGATGGAGGGGGTTGGAAATAAGGTTTTGAGATGTGAGGGATGATAAAAATAGATTGGGATGATAAAAACCTACAAGGGTTTAGTTTAGAATCACTGGTACTTGGAGTTCATCTTGTAAAAATGAGGAGTTTTAGTTAATAATAACTGACCAGTAGCCACAGATAGAGTGTTTCAGTGTAGCTTTTCAATATAGTTTCAATATAGTACAGCTGTAATTATCTCTAATAAATTGCAGGAAAGTATTTAAAGTGATATTCTGACCTCAACATTAGAACCAGTTTCAGTTCTTTTGATTTTTCTTTTTGAGTTGTTAATAAAATTTTAAAAATACATGACGAGTATTTTTTGTATATTTGAAGTTTAATTAGAAGAACGTGTACTATGTTATCATTATTTACTTATGATTCTTGTAAGGTACCATTTTCTGACTCAGTGATAGTATCCCTGCTATTTGAACTATGGACATTCAACATGCATTCTTTTGTCAGAGGACCTATGTTCAAATCTTACCTTTGTGACCTTTGTGACCTTGGTCAAATCACCTAATGTCTCTGAACTTCAGTTTCTTTATCAGTAGTAGAAGCCTTTCTTATTCTTGAACTTTTATCTCTGTTCATTATTTCCAATTTATCCCCACGTATCCGTTTGTACAGTTATTTGCATGTCATCTCCCCCATTATTAGCTTGTGAGCCTCTTAAGAGGCTTTCACCTTTACCTTTCTTTGTATCCCCAAGTCTGTATCCACCAAGTGCTTGGCACGTAGCAGGTACTTATAAATGTTTACTGACTGACTGATTTTATGCCCTATGACTTAACACATGTCATTCTCCCAAAACGAATGTCCTCTGTATTTATTAAGATCCCATTCTCTCTCAAAGGCACAGGGTAAATACCACCTCTTTTGTAAAGCCTTCCTTAACCACTAGAGGCTACCTCTCCCTGCTCTGAATTCAGTCTATACTACTCACTAGGCAGTTTAACATAATGCTTTGCCATTCTCCACTGTCCATAGTTAGGTATCTCTTTCTTTCCCTGTTCTTCTTGTTTGTTTATATATGATATTTTATATCTAGGTCTTGGATCCATTTGGAACTAAAAAAAATTGAGGCCATTCACATAGAGCCCTCTCTTAATCTCTTTTGAGTTTAATGTATTTCTACACCAAATTCTCTGTGGAGTGTGTGTGTGTATGTGTGTGTGTGTGTGTGTGTGTGTGTGTGTGTGTGTGTGTGTGTGTGTGTGTGTGTGTGTGTGTGTGTGTGCTTTCTAGGAATAACCCTTCTGTATTTTCTGGTTCTTAATTGCCATCATAAACTCCCAGATTTTATAAATAAATTCATATTACTTAGCCACTTGTTTATTTCTTTGCCTGTATTTGACTGAGTTCTTGTGGGTGTTATCCATAGAGGATCTTTTGATTCTCTTTTTAGATCTTTAAGCACTTTTGGTTACATTTATCAAATTCACTGGTATATACCTATTTTCACCCTTTATTATTGGTTAGTGAAGTGACATCTTGTTCCAAAAGTATTTCTATAGGTTTTTTATTTGTTTATTTGTATACTTTTTTTATTTGCTTTTTTTTCTTTTAGAATATCAGTTCTTTCTCTCTCTCTCTCTCTCTTTTTTTTGGTGAGAAAGTGTTAAACTTCCTATACTTTCTTAGTGTGACTGACCTTGTCCTTTGTTAATATTGCATATGACTCGTGTTCTGTAGCCATTAATTGTTTTCAATGTGTTCTTCCCATGGAGCTTTGACCTCAGGATGCCACTAAGTCTCCACACAATCAGCTGTAGAGGTTTCAGTTGTTGTTAGCTGCTTTTCAGTTGTGTCCAACTCTTTATGACCCTATTTGGGGTTTTCTTGGTAAAAATACTGGAATGGTTTTGCCATTTCCTCCTCGAGCTCCTTTTACAAATGAGGAACTGAGGCAAATAAGTTTAAATAGCTTGGCCATGGTCACACAGCTGGTAAGTGTCTGAGGCTAGATTTGAACTCAGGAAGATGAGTATTCTTGACTCCAGGCCTGGCCCAATATTCACTATGCCACCTAGATGGCTTGTAGCCATAAAAGCCACTGAAGCTTTATTTTCTTCTTGTCCTTGTCCTTCCTCTTCCTCCTGGCTGGGGACACAAGGCACATACTGAAGTTAAGAACGAATTGAGAACTAAATAACAATATAAAACAGCAACACAAAGCATACCATAGGATGAGAGATTTAGAACTGGAAAGGAACTTAGAAGGCTTCTAGTACAGCTTCCTCATTCACTAATAAGGAAACTGAGCCCCAAAGAGATTAAGAAATAGAAAGCATTATGTTAAACTGCCTAGTGAGTAGTATAGACTGAATTCAGAGCAGGGAGAGGTAGCCTCTAGTGGTTAAGGAAGGCTTTACAAAAGAGGTGGTATTTACCCTGTGCCTTTGAGAGAGAATGGGACCTTAATAAATACAGAGGACATTCGTTTGGGAGAATGACATGTGTTAAGTCATAGGGCATAAAATCAGTCAGTCAGTAAACATTTATAAGTACCTGCTACGTGCCAAGCACTTGGTGGATACAGACTTGGGGATACAAAGAAAGGTAAAGGTGAAAGCCTCTTAAGAGGCTCACAAGCTAATAATGGGGGAGATGACATGCAAATAACTGTGCAAACGGATACGTGGGGATAAATTGGAAATAATGAACAGAGATAAAAGTGCAAGAATAAGAAAGGCTTCCTGTAGAATGTGGAATTTGAGCTGGGATGTGAAGGAAGTCAGAGAAGCCTGGAGGTAGAGATGAGGAGAAAGAGTGTTCCAGAGTTGGGGGAACAGCAATGAAGCCAGCATTACTTTGTGTATATGGTGGGGATGGTGGCAGGGAGGGCATCATATAAGAGAACTGGAAATGGAAGGAAGGCAGGTTATGAAGAATTTTGAAGACTAAGCAGAAGATTTTATATTTTGATCTTGGAGGTGATAGGAAGCCACTGGAATTTGTTGAATGAAGGAAGAGATTAAGGGAGAGGTTATTATATACCTGCCCTGATGTGGTCAGACCAGTTGATAGCTAGGTGGAGAATATATTGGAATGGGAAGAGACCTGAAGCAGAGATACTATCCAGTAGCCTATTGAAATACCCAGGAGTGAGGTGATGAGAGTCTACACCAGTTTGGTGGCAGGGCTGGAGAAGAGAAGGAGATATATGCAAGAAATACTACGAAGGTAAAATTGATAGGCCTTGGCAACAGATTTGATATGAGGGGTGAGAAATTGAGGATGACACTGAAGTTTGGAATTTAGGTGACTGGGGGCATAATGGTGCCCTTTATAGTAATAGGGAAGTTTGAAAGATTTTAGGGAAAAAAAAGTGGACAGGCTGTAGATAGTGAGAAGCCTCCAAGTCAAATGCCCTATTCATTAAATTAGGTTAGGGTTGCAGTACTGGGGTGTTCTGATGGTGGCAGATTCTGAGCTATAACTTGTCTTTTGATTTATATTATACTATAATGCCAACCATCACTCTAACATAGTGTGTTTGCGGGTAAGTGAGTAGATCAATCGGCCTGGAGTAATGGTTGGAATTCATGGAAAGCAGCAAAGGCAAGTCAATTTGGAGAATGAGGTTGGGGTCAGATTTTGGAGTGCATAGGATGGCATATAAGAACATGGAATTCATACTGTTTGTAGGTAATGGGAAGACATTGTAGGTTTCTGGGTAAAAGATAAGACACATTGAAAGTGCTGATTTTAGATTACTGATCTACAGCATTATGCAGAAGTGTTTGGAGTTGTTGAGAGATGAAGAGACCTGAGTTAGAAGGTAATTGCAATAACCTTAGTGTGGGATGATCAGTTCATATATTGGATTGGTGCACTGGGAAGAAAAGTTCAAAACTAGGTAGTAAAGAAATGTCAAAAATATATCAAGAGGACTTGGTAGCTGATAGGGTATTGGGGGAGACATGAGAGGATAAAATAGTAGAGTAGAAAAAGCATTGTATTTTGTTCTTCTGATCCATTTTCTACCCTTTAATAACTATGTACTTTGGTTGAATGACCTAACTTCTCAGGGCTTCAGGCCCTTTCTAAAAAGGGGTGAAAATAGCCATATTATATACAGGAGACTGGACTAGATGAATTTTTGCAATTCCTTCTCAAAAATCTCTCTTCCCTAACTCCTTGTTAAGCTTCCATTTGTGTGTTGTCTTTCCATATAAGATTGTAAGCTATTTGAGGGCAGGGGACTGCCTTTATTTTTATTTGGATTTGTATCCCATGTGAGTGCTTGGCACATAGTAGGCACTTAATAAATATTAATTGACTGACAGACTTTCTATCACTCTGACTTGGTAATACAATGAGTCTCAGATTTTTTGGTTTCAGGACCCCTTGACACTCTTAAAAATTAATGAAGACTTATCACCCTTCCTATCCCCTACCATCTGTAGAGCTTTTATTTATAATGACATTTACCACATTAGAAATTAAAATGTATTAATATTGTTACAAAAATAGCTTTGACTCAGTGGACCCTCTGGAAAGGGTCTCCAGGGTTCTGAGGGATCCCTGAACCACGCTTTGAGAACTACTGCTATCATATGATTTCCAGGGTTTAAGTCTAAAGTGATTCACTTCCCACCTGATTCCTTCATTGGACTTCTCAATTTCTCTACAGACTCATCTGCCTGAAGGATCAGATCAACTCTGAAATTCATACTTCCTTAGTATCCCATGCCCTTTGGACCCCTCCCTTCCTCTGGTCCGAGAAAGTGGAATCTGGACATCAGAGAACTGGAATTTTTTAAAGCTGGGGGCCCACACAAATACCTCATCACTTTCCGCCTGGTTAGACTTCATTAGACTTCTCCATTGTCTCCCAAAATTTGTTTTCTTGCACAATCATATCAACTCTGAGAATCATCCTTAGCAACTCTGTCCCTTAGACTCCTCCCCTCTAGGACTTGAGCAAGTGGAGAATGGGTATCACAGAGCTCCTCTCAGATCTTTTATTTAAGGAAGCATCCAGGGCAGGCAGACATCTCACAAATTTCCAGTTGGCAGTAGGATTTCATCGCCCCCCAACCTCCCTTTCCTCACCTTTCTGCTTCTTTTTATGCATTGTCTTCCCTTGTGAGTTTCTTAAGAGTAGGAACTATCCTTTACCTTTCTTTGTACTTCTGAGGCATAGCAGAGTGCCTGGTACATAGTAGGCACTTAATACATATTTATCGACTGACTGGCAGAATGATTATACTGTTTATAGAGATAAGGGAAGGTTAGGAAGGAAAGCTAGAATTATAGGAAAGAAAATACGTGCATATTGAGACATGTTCAGTTTGAGGGAGATGACCTGTAAATGGAAATTTCCAGCAGGTTGTTTTGGAGAATAATCAAGATTGGAGATAGAAATACGTTTCTTTGTCTTTTCTTATTATGTATATAAGTTTTAGTAAAAAAAAAAAGATTAAAAAAAAAGATTGGAGATAGAGATTTAGGAGTTATTCTCATAGAGAGGTTCTAGAACTCAATGGAGTTGAGTTCTAGGTTCTAGAACTTAAATGGACCCTTTACACAGTCAAAATGGAAGAGAACGAGAACAGGATGTTTGATGAAATACTGTATAACCTTCAATGGAAAGAATATTTTCTTCCCAAAGAGATATCATAAAATACCCTTATCCAACAATCTGTTTTACAACAAAAATTCTAAACTTAGATGATATTAACATGGATTTTGTTTAAATTGTGATTTTAAAGTTCATTCTTATTTGATATAGGTTTACCGTGCATGTATTCTTAGCAACTCAGAAATAGGGGACTGTTTTACTTTCAGAAAGTGTAGATTACATACATTTAAAAATGGATCTTTTTGGTCTGTGTTGACATTTGTCTCATGATTCTGAGTCATGTGAGCAAGTTGGCAGATTAGACATTTTCCCTTATCCCTGTGACCTCACAACCTTTCCAATAGGAATTATGTGCAACATATAAGGTGATTTCTGCCATCTCCAGAGCCTAGGAGAAGTATTGGCAAATTCTGGTTTATTAAAAAATGTAAAAACCATTCTTATCTTTTGGGCCATACAAAAACAGCCTGACAACATTTTGCCTGAAGTCCATAGTTTGCTGAATCCTGTTCTTGGACACGTAAGAACCCAAATGTGGTAACAGTTCAATGAACAAACAACTAGCTTCTTGCTAGCTCCTAATGTGCCTCCTCAGCATCCTCTCTCCTATTCCCCATGACTTTCTGACAGCCGTGCCACACAAGCTGACCCATGCTTGCAGCAGAAATCAACTTTCCCTCTATGGTAGTCTTTTATTCTTGGTTGGCATGATAGGATTTTACCATGTACTTCTGACAATGTGTTTCAGATTGGTGGAGGGTCTACTCATAAACTTATTCATTGAGATTTCTAGAATATCATGCTAAAAAAAAAAATTCCCTTTTCTATTTCCCTTTTTTTTCTTGCTCAGGTCCACTTTACCTATTGTACTTCTAGGAAAATAAAAAAAATAGATTTACTGCTATCTCCCCATTGATAGTTTTTGTGCATAGAGCTGATCATGTGCCTCACCTTCTCTGACATCTTCAGTGATTGCTCTTGCCTGCATTTGCCTTTCTTTGCCTAGTATTGAAGGTCTTCCATAATGGAACACTTGAATTCTCCTTTTCTAGTTTTATCTCTTATTATTTCCTCTCAAATATTCTTTATTTCATTAGAATTAGACAGTGTCCTGTCCCTTAAGCACATCCTGTCTCTGTCACTTGGCTCATTTTATTTCTTTTGCCTGGAAATAATTAATTTTCTCCTCCTCTTAGTCAGTTAAATCTTTAGTCATTCTTTAAAAGACAATATCAAAAGCGTCCTTCTCTGATCTCTTGTCAGTAATAACCTTACATATCTTGTACCACCTGATTTTATACTTTCTACTATACTCATGTATATTGTATTATAATGATCTCTCTCTCTATATATCTATATTTTTTATTACCCCTCTAGACTCTAAGCTTCATGAGGTCAGAGGCTCTGTTTTATCTTAACTTTGTACTTCCCTTTGTTCCTGATACAGTACTCTGCACACAGTAGGTAGTTAATACATGCTTATTGTTAAGTTGAGAAGGCAAGGATAAGAAGTGATGGGAAAGAAAGAATGAGAAGGACTAGCTACTCTGCAAACTACTTGTAAGGGAACCCTCTGATTACTTTCCAAATGTACTTCTATTCTGCCTTCTTTGTCCTGATTTTTTTCCTTATTAGAGGATTTATGAGTGTATACATATATGAAGGTGTAAAAATCAGTTATGGAATTTTAGGAACTAGCCCTATTGGACCTGAAGCAGTTCTCTTTGACAGCTGATTGGATGGCTGTGCTTTGCTGAAGCATTGGCTTGTCTAGCTCCTACAGTCTCTGATCTATTTTTAACAATTTTGATCATGTTGTGTTCTGAATCTATTTTGGTTACCTACCATTTTAGATCTGAATATAAATGTCCCACATGGTGTCTTGCACATCCATTACATTAAAAAAAATTACTGAATGATTGATAAGTAGTTGAAATATAACAATGTAAGAGGAAATGATGAACTTTAAATGAGGGAAGAATGGATTTCATTACAATGCTGCATGGAAATATATTTCAGTTAATTCAGTTATCTGTAAATTGGTTATCCATTTGGGAGATAATATTGTCCTCTTGCTTCTCTTCCTTTTTGCTGTGTGCCTTTTTATTATTTCATTACTTCTTTTACTGAGAAAATTGACGTCATCTGTCATAAACTTCAAATTCTCTCCTTCCTTGTCTCCTTTCAGCTCATTAATGTCCTTGTCTATCTTTTCCTTCTTGTTTTCCTTCCTCCAATCTCAGAGGAAGAAGTGGCCTTTGTTCTTCTTTCCTATAGCATTGACTTGTCATGTTTCATAAGTTCCAGGTCTATTTTAAAGTTTTTTTAATCCTGTTTTGTGCTGAGTCTTTTCATTATGATATTTCATCAATTGCTAAGACCTCTAAATTCTACTTCCACAGCAACTCATGCATTTCACACTTTGCTCTGCAGACACTGACACAGCCCTCATTTAAGGCCTGAACATCTGTAGCTTAGATTATTGTTAGTCTTCAAATTGGTCTTTTGGTCTCTGGTCTCCTTTTTTTTCCAATCTGTCCTCCACATATCTGCCCAGAATTTTTTTTTTAAAGTCATAGATCTGACCATGTCACTCCCCTCTTCAAAACCTTCAATGACTTCCCATTTTTTTCCCCAAATAGTTTATGTTCTCTTAAGCCTGGTCTTCAAGATCCACCATTACCTGGCCCCATTGTTCCCTTCCAAACTTATTTTATATTACTGCCCTTTATGTGTGTGTTCATCCCTCATTGCTGAAGAAGATCATACCATCAGAGAAATAATGATATGACTTGCACTTGACTTTGTTTTGAGTGAGTGAGGGCTGTCCAGGTCACCAGGCTCACTTCTCCTCCAGAGCCATCTGAATCCAGTGACCTGATATTCATCAAGATGACTGGACATGACCCAGGATGAGGCAGTTGGGGTTAAGTGACTTGCCCAAGGTCACACAGCTAGTGAGTGTCAACTGTCTGAGATGAGATTTGAACTCAGGTCCTCCTGACTCCTGCACTGGTGCTCTATCCACTGCACCACCTAGCTGCCCCTTGTCCTTTATGTACTTTATGTTTAAACCAACCTGGATGACTAGCTGTTCCCCAAAGTTGACCATTAGCAACAACTGCCTTCGGAGCTTGAGATAAACTCTCTTTTCATCTCTGCATCTCAGAATCCTTATGCATACTTCAAGGCTCAGTGCTAATTTTACCTCTGCCATCATGTGAGCTGCTATCTTTTCCCTAGTTGCTGGTGTATTCTATCTCTTAGAGTGACCTCATATTTATTTATTTGTGTATGTATTATATTCTTGTGGTAGAATATAAACTCCTTAAGGGTAGTGATTGTTCCATTTTTGCCTTTGTATTGATCCCTAGTCCTTATACAGGGTCTCATCCATAGTAGGAACTGGACTAATTCAAGGCAAGAAACATTTATATTATTGAGAGCTGACTGCACCTTTACTAAGCCCTCCTGTCTTTTTCCAGGCAGATGAGATTGTAATCAGTAATTCCCACTTATGTACCTTTAACCTGCCCTTCTCTGCTGGCTATTGCTATATTCACCTTTATATCATCCTTAGAAAACCTTCTCTTGAGCTTGCCATCACTTCAGTTATTTCTGTTATCCATTATCCATTGCAATAGGCAGCATGGTGCAGTGGAATAAATGCTAGATGTGGAGTCAGAGTACTGTGTTACCCACTACCTATGTATTACTGAATTGTCTCTGGGCCTCAAGTTTCCTGATCTTGGTGAGAGCGTTTTGCAACGTGACCTCTATGTTTCCTTTGAGGTCTATGAACCTAATTGCTCTCTATATAGAGTACTATACATTTGTTAACAGCTACTTCCTCACCAACACTTATCAATCCCTCTCAGGATGGCTTCTGCAATACCTGCTCTACTGAAATAGCTCTCTCTAAAGACAAAAGTTCTTAACCATTTTTGTGTCCGGGTCCACTTTGGGAGTCTGGAGAAGCTTATGAACTCCTCAAAATAATATATTTACATGCATAAGGTGAATTAAATAGGTTTACAAATACCTAGTTATATTGAAATAGTTATTGAAATATATATTAAAAAACCAAACAAATCATGATCCACAAGTGAAGAATTCCTGCTCTTGAGGCCTTTCCTTGTCCTTGTAGCTTTTAGTGCCCCCCCCATAGCCTTACATTAATTTAGCATATATTTATTTATATACGTGTTGATTCCTCCAGTAGAATGTAAGTGCCTTCCTCCTTAATGGTAGAGACTTTCATTTTTGTCTTTATTGCCTCAGTGCCTCGCATTGTGTCTGACTCATAATAGATATTTAATAAATACTTGTTAATAGATTGATTGGGTAGCTAGGTGGCACAATGCATAGAGTGTCAGGTCTGGAGTCAGAAAGACCTGAGTTCAAACGTGACCTCAAAAACTTACTAGCTATGTGATCCTAAATAAGTCACTTGACCCTCTTTGCCTCAGTTTCCTCTTCTGTAAAATGAGTTGGAGAAGGAAATGGCAAACTACTCCAATGTCTTTGCCAAAAACCCCCCAAAAGGGATCATCAAGAGATGGACACAATTGAAATGACTGAACAATTAATTGATTGACAAAGGTTACTAATGAGCTCTGTATTAAAAAATTACCATTTCCTTGACCTATTTTGGGGGGAGGGGATGGGAGGGCTTTTGAGCCAAATACAATAGCACCTATCTCACAGGGTTGTTGTAAAGTAATATTTATAAAGTGCTTAGCACAGTGCCTGATACACAGGTGCCTAAACAAATGCTTGTTCTATTCTCCCTATCTTCCCCAGTGTCATTTTCATTTTTCTCCAATGGTTACATATAGTTGTACATATATATATATATATATAATATATATATATATATATATACATATGTATATATATGTATGTATGCATATATGTGTGTGTTTATATATATCTGTATACACACACACATACACACACACACATATATATATTTATCTGCTTTTATGTTGTATCTACCCAGTGGAATATAAACTCCTTGAGTGTTTGTATCCCTGTTACCTAGCATCATATTTATAGTAAGTGCAAATACTTGTTGGATTGTATTTCTTTGATTTTGTAAGAGTATTCTCTGGCTATCTCTGAGAATTTCTTCCTTGTCTCTTATTGGCTCCTTATGCTCTATCCACTCATTAAATGTGGACACCTCAAGGTTCTGCACTTTTCCTTTTCTTACCTTTCTGTACTCTCTCTTGGCTACCTAATTATCCTTCATGGCTTCAAAAACTATATCTATATTGATGACTGAGAATTTTATATCTCTGCCTCTAGCCTCTCTCCACAGCTCTAACCCCATATTTTCAACTGCCTTCTTGATCTATCCTTCCAAAAAATCTGACCAATTAATTAGCCAATTAGCAAGGATTTTTAAGTACCTACTGTGTGCCTGGCACTATGACAGACACTGGGAATTTAGAGATAAATATGAAACAAATAGTCTCTGCCTAGAAGAAGCTTACATTCTATGAGGGGAGACGATATGAACCTGTGTAAGAACATACAGATTATATGTGAAATAAATAAAAGTAATATTAGTAGAGAGGTCACTAGCAGCTGAAGGATCACAATGTGTCATGGAGGAATTTGGATGTTTGGTGGGTAGAGTTGAGGAGGATGGGAATAAGGGAGCATGGCTGTTGGTGTTGGAGAACAGAGTGTGTACAATAATAGCTAGGAGTTCATAATCACTGGGGTTTTGAGAGTATGATAGAGAGAGACTTGTGTTAACCATTGAAAAATGAGTTTAGTCAGATTGTCACTGATTAGAGAGAAGTCTGTTGAAGAAAGCAAATACTAGTTTGTTGAAGGCCCACCCTCTTTTGTTCTGCTTTATGGTATGTGAAATGATGAATCTTATGAAGCCCCAGAGACCCTGCTCACTACAAGCAGGAACAAAAGAAGATATAGTCTGAGGAAGCCCAGACATGCAGCAAGAGCAATTAGTGGCAAGTTTCATCTAGAATGGAACATTCAAGAAGGCCCTGGGATATAGATGGGCAAGTCACCGAGCTCCTTGGGAAGGCTTGGGGGCAAATATGGAGGCCACAAGTGGGTCATGTGGATCTGGGGTTGATACAGAGCTCCTTTGGAAGTTTCAGGAGTAGAGGCAGAGGCAGACGACCCAAATCTGGTGTTGATATAGGACTTGATCTAATTCACATTTCTGTCTAAGTTTATTAACAGAACTCCTTTTCTCTTCAAACATATCCAAAATAAAATCATTCTCTTTCCTCCAAAACCTACCCCTGTCTAAATTCCCAGTTACTCTTGAAGGTAGCACTACTCTTCTAGTCAATAAGGTTTACAACCTAGGAGTCATCCTTCTCCACACCCTACGGTCAACCAATTGCTAAATCTTGTCAGTTTTACCACCCCAGCATCTATCACATCAGACCCTTTCTCTCTACTCACAACACAACCACCTTTCTCTAGGCCCTCATTACCTCTCACCTTCTTGAATTCCTGGGGGATAATCTCCTCTTGCCATATAACCTGGAAAATTTCAGTCAGCTTTTGTGTGAGCAATGGCCACCCTACTTTGTAACTCTCAGCTGGAACAGAATCAGTACCAGGTGCTTTGCCACATGAAAGGAACCTAATGGCCCTCAAAGCCTCTTCTTCAGCTGGTAGTTCAGCTAAGGAGAGATTGACTTCAACATGAGGTAAACGGTCAGTGGCCTCAGCATTGATCAATGATGGTCTGTTGAGAACACTATGGAAGTGCTTAGCCCATCTCTCTAGGATCATGTCCTTATCATTAATCAATGTGGATCCATCAGCACTGAGTAGTTGTGATGCACCATAGGTTTCTGGTCCATAAATAGCTTTCAGAGAATCATAAAAGCCCTTTGAATTTTACTATCAGCATAAAACTGAATATCATCTGCCTTCTTACTGAGCCAAGAATCCTGCATCTCTCTGAACTTTGCTTGTACTTTGCTTTTGATGGACTTAAATGCTGCCTTCTTAGAGGTGGGTGCACTATCCTGCTGGTATGTCCTGTGGAGTTCTCATTTTTTGTTTAACAGCTTCTGAATCTCCCCATGATTTTCATCAAACCCAGTCTTGGTGTTTGCGAGTATTCTGACTCAGATGAACAAATGCAGTGCTGCACAAAAAATCTCTGAAAGCTGCCCACACCTTTTCTGCTCCACTGTTGCCAACTGTGTGTTGGCTCAACTTTACCAATTTTACTAAGTTTACCTCTACCAATTCATTTTTTTCAAGTGTTGCTTTAAATAGATAGCCTGTAAATTTTGAATGGGATTGAAATCAGGCAGTCTTTATGGTGTATTTCAATTTCCAGCCATTTATGCTACACGGCTGAGGAATCTGGCTGCCAGGTCCCTCTGAAGTGCTTTGTTTTCTGAGAATTAATTCTGCTGTGTTGTAGCAATACCTTGTCAGTTCTTTTTTCATTTTGGCTACACCTTCCTCTGTGCTTTAGTGTCTGATCCTGTTTCGTTTTGATTGAATGATCCTTGAAACAGTTGTGCTCCCCAAACCAACAGCTGCTTTAGTATCTCTGATGGTTAGTGAAGTGTGCTCTTTAAGAGTTGCAGTTTTTGCAGTTCCCTTCAAATAATATCTATTCCTAAAAACTATAGAATTTAAAACACAACAAAGAAGAGCAATAAAACACATTAATATGGCACAAAATGTAACATTTAGCTGATAGAGAATTAACTAAAAGTCAGGAAGTCAGTTCAGTCTAGTTTCACTTAGTCAAATTCAACCATATCAAAATTATTACTGTCTCAAACTTTTGTTGTGTTTGTCATTTTTTCTAGAAGAGGGCCATGACATTAGGGAAATGATGACATGACTTGGAGTTGACTTTGATTTGAGTGAGGGAGGGCTTGTGCAAGATCACCAGTCTCACTTTCTCCTCCAGAGCCATCTGGGTCCAGTGGCCAGACATTCATCAGAACAACTGGAGATGACCCAGGATTCAGTGGGAGACCCTGGCCCTTGTAGGCTAAGGTCTTAATATGTGCCCAACTTTAGATTAGGAGAAGTTACTTCCTTTAATCCCCATGACTCCTAGATGAGAAAAACTTTACTTTCTGTTTTTACAAGCCCTCTTTCTTATCTAGCTTAAGGATTTGCCTCTTCAGGCCTGAGGATCTCAGTGCCATGATCCTTAGAAGTTCTCTTTATTTTACCCCATCCCCATGCCTCTCTTCCTGACCCTCTTCTTAACATTAAACAAATTCTTTTAGCTGAATTATTGAAACTGGTTCTATATCTAGGCTTATAAGTAGAAAAAGTCTTTCAAAAGATAATGCATATCAAAAGAACATTTCCTTCTCTATTTGCAGAAGTGGACCATGGCATCAAAATCCATGTTAAAACATTAAATCAGTTTTGAGACCTCCTGGGATTAATCTGTTGGATCCAATTAAGTTCAATGAATATTTGTTAAATGTAAGTTATCTACAAGGCTTTTTGATAGTGTATTCAAGGATACAGAAAGAATAAAGTAACTTCTGCTCTGAAGGAGCTTATATCCAAGAAAGGATGGAAAACTTTTTTTCTCTTAATATTATTCTGCTGACTTACAAAAATAATTAATAATAGGCCAAGTAGAATGAAATTAAAGCATGCAAACACAAAGTGCCTCCTGTGCAAAGCGTTATGGTAGAAACTGGAATAGGCATAAATTTAGATAAGACACTTATCCTCATGTAGCTTGCAATCTTGTAAGGAGATACATGTATAAATAAACATAGTGCATATATGAATGTATTAGTCAGTTGTAAAACAGTACTAAATATCCCTTTCCTTGGTTTAGGTCACTCTGAAAGATCTAGTATGCTCCAGGACAGGGGTGGGGAACCTGTAACCTTGAGGCCACATGTGGCCCTCTAGGTCCTCAAGTGTGGCCCTTTGACTGAATCCAAACTTCACAGAACAAATCACCTTAATAAAAGGATTTGTTCTGTAAAACTTGGATTCAATCAAAAGACCATGCCCTACTCTAAGAGTTTCCAAATGAATGAACGAAAGAGTAAAAAAAGCAGTATTGAGAATTTTCCATGTTCTGGGCACTGTACTAGAACTAAGGAAACAAATTCAGGCAAACAAGACAGTTTTATTCCCTCAAGAAACTTACACTGCAACCGGGGAGGACAAATTATGTGGGAGCCAGAATCGTGGACAGGGGTGGTGGCTTGTTCTGAAGTTGACTGGTTCTGGGCAGAATCTGGTGAAAGTTGGGGGAGATTCTGGTGGTTTTGGAGATTTAACCAGAAGCCCCTGTTTGTACCTTACCTACACTTCTCAGGACTTGAAGATACCTCAGATTTTGTGATGTACCTTAGGATCATATGGTTTTAGGTGGCAAACCATGGAGTTTTCAAATCTCCTTGAAATATCTCCAGGGATTCTGGGGATTTCTGGGTGTTTGGCACTTTTGAACATCTTCAGAGGAGATAGTCAGAAAGATGAGGTTGTAAAACCGATTTAAGTCAACACAGATTTTGTTTTGTGAAGTTTGGATTCAGTCAAAGGACTGCACTTAGGAACCTAGAGTGCCACATGTGGCCTTGGGACCTCAGGTTCCCCACCCCTGACCTATATAGAGATTGAATATTGTGTATAGGGATCAACAGTGAGGCTGGAATATAAAGTATGTGAGAGGGAATAATATGAAATTAGTATAGATACCATCTAGATTGGAATCAGCTTGTGAAACAGTTAATTAACAAATTTTTATTAAGCACCTGCTATGAACCAGGCTCTGTACTAGACAAAAATGAAACAGTCCTTGCTTTCAAGGAGGTCACATTCTATAGAGGGAGACAACATATATAACACGTACATGTATAAGGATATACCAAATACATTCACTAAAAAAGGCATTAGAAATGGGAAGGATCAGGAAAGGCTCCTGTGGGAGATTGTCTTTGGGCCTAGTTTTGAAGGAAACTAGGGCTTATAAGGGCTGGCAGGTGGTCCAGTGGATAGATTGCCAGGCCTGGAGTCAGGTAGACTCATATTGGTGAGTTAAAATCCTGCCCCAGATACTTACTAGCTGTGTGACCCTGGACAAGTCACTTAACCTTGTTTGCCTGAGTTTCTTCATCTGTAAAGTGAGCTGGAGAAGAAATTGGCAAACCACTCCATAATCTTTGTCACAGATATCCCAAAATGGGGTCATGAAGAGTTGGACATGATGGAAAAATGACTCACTGAAAACAACAAAAGGCTTATAAGAGTTAAAGGTGAGGAGGAAGTGCAAGGCCATTGAGAGGGGGGATGGAATTCTGTGTCTGAATAACAGAAAGCTAGTTTGGCTTGACTGTACCATCCTGGGAGGGAGGCAATGTATAAGAAAACTATAAAGGTAGTGGGGAGCCAGGTTCTGAAGGGTTTTAAATAGTAAATGAAGAAACTTGTGTTAGAATGTAAGGTCCTTGGGAGTAAAGATTGCTTTACTCTTTGTACTTATATCTCAAGTGGTAGCACGCAGTAGACCCTTAACAAATTGATTCAAGAAGTAATAAGGAGTCACTGGAATTTATTTAGCAGGGTAGTGGGTGGTCAAACCTGTGCTTTGGGAACCAGTGGAGGATGCATTTAGATTTTCCTCCTTTTTAATCAAGAGGGTCAAAGTTTTATTTTTTAAGCTTATCAGTTTTATCAGTTAAATTTATCAGTTTTTTAGTATTTTTGGTGTCCATTTACAAGATTTTCTTATTTGGGCTTATTTGTTGCCTCACTAATTTTTTAAATTGCATGTTCAGTTCATTAGTCCTCTCTTCTATTTTGTTAATGTGAAGTTTTTAAGGATGTTTTTCCCTCTGAGGACTGATATAGATTCATCCCAGAAATTATGGTATGTTGTCTTGTGCTTATCATTATTCTTATAGCTATTATTTCTATTCAAATAGAATTACTTTGTTTTTTGACCTACTTGTTATTTAATATTTCATTATTAAATCTCGTTGTAGGTTTGTGATATTTGCTTGTGCTTCCTGAGTCGATAACTGCTTTTATTGTGTATCTGTAAAGGATGTTCTTGGCTTAGCATTTCTACATTTTACTTATTTGTATTTTTATCTTTGCCCCAATGCTTGGCCTAAGTTTTATAGAAATGCCATATGGTGATGAGAAATATGTATATTCTTTTATTTATCCCAATTGGAAGATTCCATAATTCCATTTTAACCCTAAATTCTCTAATAGTTTATTTATTTAGTTCTGTCTCCTCTCCCTTTTTATTTTTATTTATTTTTATTTTATAGTTTTAATTAATTAATTTATTTTTAACACAGTTTATAACGTAAAGCAATTCGAACTTTTGGTCAAGTGATACATCTTTTTAAAGCATTTACAATATGGACAACAAAAAAAAATTTGTTTTTTTTTAAACATAAGCCAACTGAGACACAGATAATATTGATGTTGCTAACTTCACAATCTCTTGATCTAATTGTCTCCTCAGTATTACTAAGAATAAAAAGACCCTAACTTAATGTTGTTGGTCTAAAGTTCTATGCCTAATAGCTTAATTTTAGGCAGCCTTGGATGTTCCTCTACCCATAATCTATAATTGAATAGATCTGGTATTAAGCTTGCAAACCTTTTGACTATAGGAAATTGCCACCAAGAGTGGGGACATTGCAGGGAAACAATATCTCCCCAACTTCATGTCAATTCCAGGCAGGAGTAGATTGTCCACTTGTATTCAGTCAGGCTTAAAGTCTGCCAGGTGTCATTGGGGAAATTGAGTCAGGAGAATCCCACCTCAGCCCATGCTGAACAGCTGCTCTCCCACCCTTCCCTTGAGATCACCTATGCAGTTCATACCAGCATCTCATCAGCTTACTGGCATCATGGATTGGAGGCTCAGATCGCCTTTCTTGCTTCCCATGCCTGGAGTTAGACTCAGAAGAACAGTCACTTAGTAGTCCCACATCATCTAAACCAGGTTTCAGATATGATTATAGTTTCACTTTGGCTAAGGAACATCTTTTAGTCAAGTCTTAAGTGGCTTACATGACTTTCTATACATGTTTTAGTTCTGATTAAATGGCAATCATAAAATCAAATTTACCATTAAAACCTTGACTTTCCCATCAATGCCAAATTTTATCAGAGGTTACTTTCCTCTTGGAAACTTAGACTGAAATTCTTTTCTCCAAACTAAAGATGTCATTGATTTATTCTCAGTAATTAATTCAGTCTATTGTTTTAATACTAATTGCTTTTACCTCACTTTGTAACATGACCAATTTTTCTCCCCATCACCCCCCTCCCCCCACTTCCTAATACCTTGCATTCTGGTTGCTCCTTCCCTCAACGTACCCTCCCCTCCATCACACCCCACCCCTGTCCTATCCCCATCTTCCTTCTTTTCTTGCAGGGCAAGATAAATTTCCATACCCCTATCCCTGTAATTCTTATTTCCCGATTATAAGCAGTAAAAATTCTCAACATTCGTTTCTACTGCTTTGAATTCCAACTTCTCTCCCTCCCTACTAAGAAGGGAAGCATTTCAATACAGACTAAACATGTGTTGTTTTGCAAAAGACTTGCATAGTAATCATGTTGTGTAATACTAATTATATTGCCCTCTGACTTACCCTATCCCCCTTATTTTTCCCCCCTACAATTGACCTTGTCTCTTCTCAAAAGTGTTTATTTCTAGTGACTCCCTTCTCCCATTTGCCCTCCCTTCTAACATTCTCTTCACTCCACTTGTTGCCTCCTCTCCTACTTTCCTGTAGTGTGATATAAATTTTCCTATCAAATTTAGTGAGCATGTTATTCCTTCCTTCAGCCACATGTGGGGAGAGTAGCTTTATTGCCCCCCTCCCCCCTCCCTTATCTCCTCCATTGAATAAGATTTTTCTTGTCTCTTTTATGAGTTATAGCCTACCCCATTCCATTCCTCCCTTTCTCTTCCTGGAATTTTCCTCCTTCACCCCTTAATTTTTATTTTATTTTGTTTTATTTTATTTTATTTTTTGTGTGTGTGTACATGGATATCATCTCTTCTGATATAACATACCCTGTACTTTCTATCTATCTATGTGTATGTGTGTGTGTGTGTGTGTACAATCTCTCCAACTACCCAAATACTGAGAAAAGATTCAAGAGTTAAAAATATTTTCTTTCCATGTAGTAATGTTCATGAGTAGCAGCTTTAGAGAGTCTTTTATGATTTTTCTTTTTTGTTTACCTTTTCATGCTTCTCTTGATTCTTGTCTTGGGAAGTCAAATTTTTAAATACAGATCTGTTCTTTTCCTCAACATAAAATCTTCAAATTTGTCTCTATTACTGAATGTCCATTTTTTTCCTTGAAGTGTTATATTCACATATGCTGGGTAGGTGATTCTTGGCTTCAATCCCAGTTCCTTTGACTTCTGAAATATCCCACTCCAAGCCCTTAGATCCTTTAATGTTGAAGCTGCCAGATCCTGTGTTATCCTGATTGTATTTCCGCAGTACTCAAATTGTTTCTTTCTAGCTGCTTGCAGTATTTTCTTCTTCATCTGGGAACTCTGAAATTTGGCCACAATATTCCTAGCAGTTTCTCTGTTCTGGTTTCTTTCAGGAGGTGATTGATGAATTCTTTCAATATCCATTTTGCCCTCTGATTCTAGAACATCAGGGCAGTTTTCCTTGATAATTTCATGGAAGATAATGTCTAGGTTCTTTTTTTGATCATGGCTTTCAGGTAGCCCAACAATTTTTAAATTATTTCTCCTGGATCTATTTTCCAGGTCAGCTGTTTTTCCAATGAGTTCTTTCACATCATCTTTTATTTTTTTTAATTTTTGGTTTTGTTTACTAACTTCTTGGTTTAACTCATAGTCATTCTTTTCCCTGGACTCAATTCTCTCTTTCAACGAATTATTTTGTTCAGTGAGCTTTTGAACCTTCTCCTCCATTTGGCTAATTCCGCTTTTTAAAACCTCCTTCTCTTCATTGGCCTTTTGGACCTCTTTTTCCAATTGAGTTAGCCTCTTTTTAAAGGTGCTATTTTCCTCAGCGTTTTTTTGGTTCTCCTTTAGTAAGCTGCTAACTTGTTTTTTAAGGTCTTCTATTTCCTGAGCCAAGTTTAAGTCCCATTTGGAGGGAGGGCCCTTGACTTCCTCTGGCAGCATGCCTTGTTCTTCCTCCTCCAAAGGGATGGAGGGAGACACCTGTTCCCCAAGAAAGTGACCTTCTATAGTCTTATTTTTTTTCCCCTTTTCTGGGCATTTTCCCAGCCAGTTACTTGACTTCTGAGTTTCCTCTCCACACCCATCTCACCTCCAGATCCTACCAGCTAGTGCTTGGGGTCTGAGATTCAAATGCTGCTTCCCAGCCTCAAGGCTTTCGGTGGGGCAGGGCTGCTATTCAGTGTGAGATTAAGTTCAGGTGCTCAGGTCAGGGCAGGGCCGCCTCATGGGGCTTAGTTCCCTCAGGGGGTTTAAGAGGAGAGCTTCAACAATGGATCTGGGCTCCTGCCTGCTTTGGCAGCCCCTGTCTGCTGCTGCCTCCGCTGCTGCCTTCCAAGGGGGCACCCCACTCCCCTCTTGGCAAAAAGACCCTCTCACTGACCTTTGGCACCTGTGGATGGAGGGATCTGCGCTGCTGCTGGAGATTCCGTCCCTGAAGCCTGCTGGGATCTGCTCCTCTTGGTGCCTCACGGCCAAGGCAGGGCTGGGCTCTCCTCCGGGTCTGGGCAACAGACCTTTGGTGTTGGTTTTTCAGGGCTCTCTGGAACAGAAATCTCCTCCACTCCATTGTTGTGTAGCTTCTGCTGCTCCAGAATTTGTTGGGAGTTCTTCTTTACAGGTATTTTATGGGCTGTGGGTTTGGAGCTAGCATATGCGTATCTTTCTACTCCACCATCTTGACTCCTCCCCTCCTCCCCCTTTTTAAAGCTTTATGTTAGATTTTTTTCCAGCTTTGAGAGAAGAAGATAAAAGTTTCCTATTATTGCTGTGTTAATATATACTTTTCTGTAATTTAATTAATTTTTCTTTATGAATTTAGATCATATGCTATTTGATACACATATATATATTTGATCTTGGTGTTCCTTTATTGTTTCTGATTCCTTTAATTGTGATATTTCTTTGTTTATTTTTGATATTATGAATTTTTAGTTTTGTTTTGTTTAATGGGATGACTATAATTCTTAGTTTTTTTTTTTGAATCTACCTACTGTGGATAAATATTGTTCCAGTCTCTTGACTTGATTCTGTGTATGCCTTGTTTTTTAAATGTATTTCTGGTAAGCAACAGATTGTGGAATTTTGTTTCTTTTCTTTTCAATCTATCAACAAGAATTTATTAAGCACCTATATGTCAGGTACTTTGCTAGGTACTGGTGATACAAACACAGAATAAAAGTACCCCTACTCAAAAGGAGTTTACATTCCAATGAGGTAGGCAAGTACATTTATAAATAGATGCAAAATGAATATACAAAGAATAAATACAACGAAGCACAAGGTAGTTAGGGAAAGAGGACACAAGCAGTGGAGAAGGGTCGGGAAAAGCTCAGGGTCTTGAAGGAAATGAGAAATCCTGCGAAGTGGAGTTGAGGTGGGAATGCACTGGAGAATGGCCAGTGCACCAGATAAGAAATGGAGGGCTGTGTCTGGGATCAGTTTGACTAGATGACAGACTGAGAAGGGAAAGTAATATTCACTGATGCACAAAAGACAGTTTGGGGGGGCTACAACCACAACTACAAGTTGTGAAACACTTCTATAGCTAACGAAAATAGTATATATTTTCTCTTAGGAGCAATAAGGGATTGAACAGAGTTTATTGAATAGGGGAATGATAAAGGTCACATCTGTGCTTGAAGGAAAACCATTTTGGAAGCTGTGTGGAAGACAGATTGAAAAAGAGAGAGGCTTAAAGGAGTTCATGGGTTCAAATATCATCTCTGTACAGATGATTCTCAGATCTATATATCTAGTCCTAGATGCTCTCCTAAGCTCCAGTATTACATCATCAATTGTCTTTTGGAACATCTCAAACTGGATATCCTGTAGGCATCTCAAGTTCAACATGTCCTAAAGAGGACTCATTATCTTTCTCATTATCTTTATCCAACTTTCGCCTTACTGCTGAGGACAACACCATGCTCCCAGGCACCCAGATTCACAACCTAAGGTTGATTCTTTAGTCACATTACCCACCCCCAATCTGTTGCCAAGTCTTTTACATACACACACATATATACATACACATACACATATACATGCATACACATATGTGTACACACATATGAATTGGAGTAGGAAGAGACTTGAGCCAGGAAAATCAACCAGGCTTTTCAATAGTCCATTCATGAGATGATGAGAGTCTGTACCAGGGTAATGACTATGAGTGTGGAGAAATGGAAAGGGAGAAGTGTTGGAGTATGTGTGTATGTGTGTGTGTGTGTGTGTGTGTGTACAATACACATATAGCTATATGCACATGCATGCATATATACACATATAATACATACCCACACACATATATACATACATTATGTGTATGTGTGTGCACATCCCTTTCTTTTTTTTTTGTTTCTTTATTTATTTTTAGTTTTCAACATTCATTTCCACAAAATTTTGAGTTCGAAATTTTCTCCCCATCTCTCCCCTCCCCCTCCCCCATGATGCCTTGCACTCTGATTACCCCTTCCCTCAATATGCCCTCCCTTCTTTCACACTCCTCCTTTCCCTTATCCTTCTCCTCTCTTTTCTTGTAGGGCAAGATTGATTTCTGTATCCCATTACTTGTACTTCTTATTTCCCAGTTGTATGCAAAAACAATTCCCAACATTCATTCCGAATACTTTGAATTCCCACTTCTCTCCCTTCTTCCCCCCCCCCCATCCCCACTGAGAAGGGAGGCAATTCAATGTAGGCTGTACATGTGTAGTTTTGCAGGAGACTTTCATGGTAGTCATGTTGTGAAAGACTAACTATATTTCCCTCCGTCCTATCCTGCCCCTCATTTATTCTATTCTTTTGACCTTGTCCCTCCCCAAAAGTGTTTACTTCTGATTACTCCTTGGAATTTTGTTTCTTTATCCATTCTGCCACTCTCTGTCATTTTATTATATTGTTTAGTCTATACACATTTAAAGTTATGAGAATTATGTTTATGTTTTCCTACATTTGTGTTGCTAGTATTGGTCTTTTCTTAATTTTTTTAAAAAAATCACCTTTCTCTTTTAAGTCAATGTCATTGTTGTTCAGTCCTTCAGTTATGTCCAACTCCTTATGACCCTGTCCTCCATCATCTCTGAAAGTCTGTCCAAGTTCATATTTGTTGTTTCCATGATATGGTCTATCAATCTTATCCGCCATTCCATTTTCCTTTTGCCTTCAGTCTTTCCCAACTGTCTTCTCATTATGTTGCCAAAGTATTTAAGCTTCAACTTCAGCATTTGACCTTCCAATGAATAATTTGAATTAATTTCTTTAAGTGTTGACTAATTTGACTTCCTTGCTCTCCAAGGGATGCTCAGAAGTTCTCCAGCACCACGATTTGAGAGTGTTGATTCTATGGTGCTCATCTTTCCTTATTGTCCCACTCTTACAGCCATACATTGCCACTGGAAAAGCCATAGCTTTGACTATATGGACCTTTGTCAGCAAGGTGATGCCTCTGCTTTTTAATATGCTATCCAGATTTGCCATAGCTTTCCTTCCAAGAAGCAAGCATCTTTTAATTTCATGATTGTGGTCCCCATCTGAAGTGATCTTTAAACCCCAAAATATAAAATCTGACACTGCTTCCATTTCTTCTCCCTGTATTTGCCAGTAAGTGATGGGGCCAGTTGCCAAGATATTAATTTTTTGGTGTTAAGAACAACCTTTACACTCTCCTCTTTTCACCCTCAACAAGAGGGTGAATTCCTCTTCAGTTTCTGCTATCAGAGTACTATCATCTGCATATCTGAGATTGTTGATATTTCTCCCAGCAACCTTAATTCCAGCTTTTGATTTATCCAGGCTGACATTTAGCATGATGTACTCTGCATCTAAGTTTAATAAATACGATGACAGTATACAACTTTGTCATATTCCTTTTCCAATCTTAAACCAATCAGTTGTTCCATATTAGGTTCTAATTGTTGCTTCTCGAGCCAAATACAGATTCTCAGGAGACAAATAAGATGATATGATATTCCCATCTCTTGGAGAACCTGCCACATTTTGTTGTGATCCACACAAAGACTTTGTTGTAGTCAAAGAAGCAGAAGTAGATGTTTTTCTGAAACTCCCAACTTCATAATTCAGCAAATATTGACAATTTTGTCTTTAGTTACTCTTCCTCTTTGAGAACTAGTCTGCTCTTCTGATAATTCTTGGTTCACATATTGTTGGAACCTAGCTTGTAGGATCTTAAGCATTACCTTGCTAGCGTATGAAAAGAGTGTAATTGTTTGTTAATTTAAATATTCTTTGGCATTGCCCTTCTTTAGGATAGGCACTCTAGTGGCCACTGTTGTATTTTCCAAATTTGCTGGCATATTGAGGGCAGAACTTTTAACTGCATCATCTTTTAGGATTTTAAATAGCTCAGATGGATTCGGTCACCTCTATTACCCTTATTGTTAGCATTGTTTCCTGTGTGTCTGTCTGTGTTTGTCCTTCGTTTTCAAAGTAGACCATGACATCAGAGAAATGATGATATGACTTGTACTTGACTTTGTTTTGAGTGAGGGAGAGCTGTGCAAGATCACCAACCTCACTTTCTCTTCCTGAGCCACCTGGGTCCAGTGACCAGATAGATATTCATCAGGTTGACTGGAGATGGCCCAGGATGCAATGGGAGAGTTTGGCCTTTTTAGACTGGCCTTTTCAGGTACTCACTTAGAGGGATTTAACGTCCATTGAATGAATAGGCCTCTTTAAGAAGTAGTCACACTTGACTTCATTCTCTAGGATGTCCTGCTCTAGATCAGTAACAACACTTTACTGGTTATCTGTGATATTAAGATCTTCCTTGTATAGATCTTTTGTATATTTTTGCCACCTCTTATTCTCTTCTGCTTCTGTTAAATTCCTGCTGCTTTGGTCTTTTATCACACTTATTTTTGCATGAAACTTTACCTTGATATCTTTAACTTTCTTTTTCTTTTTTTTTTTTGTAAATAGTATTTTATTTTTTCCATTTACATGTAAAGATAGTTTTCAACATTGACTTTTTATAATATTTTGAGTCCCAAATTTTTGTCCCTCCTTTCCTTTCCTATCCCCTTCCTAAGATAGCAAGCAATATGATATATCTTATACATGTGTAATCATTAAACATATTTTCACATTAGTCATGTTGTGAGAGGAGAATCAGAGCAAAAGGGAAAAATCATGAGAAAGAAAAAACAAAAAAGTAAAAATAGTATGCTTCAATCTGCATTCAGATTCCATAGTTTTTTTTTTCTGGATGTGGATAATATTTTCCATTATGAGTCTTTTGGAATTGTCTGAGAACATTGTATTGCTGAGAAGAGCTAAGCCTGTCATAGCTGATCATTGCACAGTGTTGCTATATTGTGTGCAATGTTCTGGTTCTGCTCACTTCACTCAGCATCAGTTCATGAAAGTCTTTCCAGGTTTTTCTGAAATCCACCTGCTCACCATTTCTTATGGAACAGTAGTTCATTTCACCTAATCCCATCCATTTAAGCTCACTGACATCCAAGATGTCAATGTTTAATCTTTCTATCTCCTGTTTGACCACATCTAGCTTACCTTGGTTCATAGAACTTACATTCCAGGTTCCTATGCAATATTGACCTTTTAGACTTTTCTTTTGTAACCAGATGCATCTGCAACTGAGTGTCCTTTTGGCTTTGCTTCAGTCACTTAATTAGTACAGAAGCTAATTGTAGTTGTTCTCCACTTTTCCCTAGTAGCATATTGGACACCTTCGTATGTGAAGTCTTCGTGTCCTTTTTTTTTTATAATTTTAATATTGTTCATGGAGTTTTATTGACAAATATACTAGAGAGGTTTGCTATTTCCTTCTTTAGTTCATTGCCCCCACTGTGACATGTCTGTCTTGGATAACCCTGTATAGTTTCATTGAGCTACTTAAGGTCCTCCACCATGACAAAGCAGTGATCCAGGGAGGGTTTTTAATCCAATACTTTTCTCCTAAGAGTAGTTTTCTTTAAATTGGTTTGATGCAACCCTGTTCCCACAAATTTTCCTCTCCACCCTTAGACTTCTTTCTGATTTGTCAATCCTGTCCCTAGTATTGAGTTGTTGCCTAAATTATTAATTTATTCTTCTTTCTTTTATTTATTTAGTTATCTAATTTCTTTGCTTGGTTCTCTGCATTAATTCCTTTCCCTTCCTATAAATTTTATTCTCTGGTTCATGTTCTTTATTTATTCCTTATTTATCTATTTTGTGATTCTCATGATGTTTAAGCTTTTGAAGTACTAATTTTGAGCTCTTTGAATCAATTTCTATTTTGTTCTTGCATTTATAGATTTTGCCTTTTCCCCCATTTTTTCCATCCATTTTTTCCTGTTAAGCCTCACTCTTAGAAGCATTAATTCATGAGGCATTGTGGACCTCAGTTTCCTCATTTGTAAAATAAGTTGACTGCTCTGAGATCCCTTCAGCTCCAAATCCATGGTTATGTTCACTTCACTTAAGAAAGTTCACACAAGAATCTTATGATTCTTTCTTGGCTTAAGTGCACAAAATCATCATCTAGAGTTTTAATGGCAATGAAAGGGTATGTTTTGGTATAATGGGTATGTATATATTTTTTTACCTTTGTGTCATGCCATCAAGTTCACAGTTGCAAGAAACCTTGGGATATGAAGTACTGCACAAAAGACCAAACTCCTGTATTTGGCTAAACTTTTATGCTAAAAATTTTTAAGATAGGTAAAAATATCTCCTCTCCCTCCTGCCCCATGTAAACAGGCTTCTGGTACACCCTTTCTATGAGATGATTTCAAGGGGAAATCATATATACACATATGGTTTTTATTTACATATATGAATACATATGTACATAGACACATATGTATACACATGTATATATGTATGTGTATGTTTATATGTTAGTAGTATATGTATAGGGGCCTAGCCCTGGGATTTCATTAGTATAAGAACTTCTTGGGGAGGAAGTTCTCTCTTCCAGTGCCATAATGGTACAAGTTGGCACCTTTGATATTATATTACAAGTTTTAGATGGGAATAAAAAAACCCCATTAAATCCTATCCTTCCTTCTCCCCAATTATCAGGAATTTATTTCTTCTTTTTCTTCTCTCCCAGTGAAATTAAAGAGAAACAAAACCTTTGTAGCAAATATGCATGTTAAACCATAACAAATTCTCATGTTAGCTAGGCCCTCAAAATGTATTCACTGTTCTGCACATTTAGTTGGCAGGGATTCTTAACCTTGTTTGTGTCATGCACCTCTTTGACAGACTTCTGAAGCCAATGGACTCTAGTCAAAATAATGTTTTTAAATATATAAAATCAAATATATATGATTATCAAGGAAACCAGTTATATTGAAATATAATGATTAAATTATTAAAAAAAAAATCAAGTTGCCTAGAGCACTTAGAAGTTAAGGGATTTAACTTCAGTGTCATATGTCCAGCATTTATCAGAGGCAATACTTGAATTCAGGTCTTCCTAGCTTTAAAGTTGAGCCTTTATTCACTATGCCCTGCTGTCTTTCAATATAAACATATTATTCATTATTCCTAATATATGTATTTGATTTCTGGAATGATATTAAAAAGTACAATATGGGGTTTAAAAGTTTGTTTGTACTTATATTCAAATACTTTTTGTTTGGTAAACTCTCTCCTATTCAACAAATTCTGTCATACTTTTATCAGCTTTCCCCTACTTATTAAAACTTCGGTGGCTCCCTATTGGTTTTAGGATAAAATATAAGCTCCTTTGTTTGCCTTTTAAAGCCCTTCACAGTTTGCCCTTGACCTGTCTTTCCTGACTCTCTCTGCACTCTCTCACCCTGCCCACGTCATCTTCTTTGTGTTCCTCATACATGACTCTTTATCTTCTCTGTTTACCTTTGAGCTGGCTGTTCCCCATACCTAGAGCATGCTTCCTCTTCACTTCTTTCTCATGGAATCTCTCTTCTTTCAAAACCTGGATGCAAAACCACCTTCTGCATCAGAGATTCTTAACCTTTTTTGTGTGTCATAGACCCCTTTAGCTTTAGCATTATGGTGAAGCCAGTCCTTCTCAGAATGCTTTTTTAAGTTTATAAAATAAAATCAATTATATTTCAATATAGTTATCACAATGTGGAATAAAACCAAAACCAAAACCCAGTTTACAGATCTCAGGTTAAAAAACTTCTGTGCTACACTGAAATGATTTTAGAGTTACTTGATCATAATTTTCAATTGATGTAATGGTGACTAATACTTCAGTGTTAAGTTTTCCTTTGATTACCAAATTTATAAGCAAAGAAATTCTCTTGAGTAGACATATTTAAAGAAATTGTTAAGCAAAACCTTTTTAAACATTTATTTTTATAATATGAATAATTATTCCCTAATTTATTTGTTTTGTAAGTATAGATTTTTGTTTTTCAAACTTTATTAAAAAGTGAATTGCCTATATGTCTTACATATACTTTGCTGCACTCCCTACCTCTAACCAAAAGTTTGTTCCAAAACCAAAATATCCAAGTGGATTAGTGCTATTTCGCAAAATAGATAGTCATAAGGAAAAAAAAATGAGCATGCTTATTTTTGTTTTTAAGAAAGAAAACAAGTGAGCTTAAGATAGCATTTGTCCTTGTCATATTTTTAAATGCTGTATATCTTTTTACATAAAAGGTAAATATTTAGCATAGCAGAATTGTGAATTGTGAATGAACGGTGATTCTGAGAACACAATTATGTAAGAGAGAATCTTCTAATAAATTTTAATTTTTTAAAAAAAATCTCTTGTTTTACTTTAATTGTGGATATCCAAATACTTTCACCATCTGCTCTAGTCAGCCATTTAATTAACATTGTAACTCCGTAAGGACTAACAGTTTTGTCACTGATTGCTGCAGTAGGTGTGCAAACATCAGATTTTGTTTCTAGCATTGAATCACTTTATACTTTACTTATCTCACTGATTTTATGAAACAAAAGAATAACTTACCAAATATTTGTTTTTATTGCAGTGATAGACGGTGGACAGTTAAAATGCAGACTTCAATAAACTTCGCTGAATCTACCCTCTCTCCTACGGTGCTATCCCCATCTTTAACATCTCCAAGTTCTCTGGGTCTGCAAGGCCCCCTGAATGGTTCAATTCCAGAGTTAGCAGTCAACTGTAATAGTCATATCATTGGGCTCTTGGATTCTCCTCCTTCTAAGAACTTACCTGGTAAGGTTGCAATTTTCCAATAAATGGTTCGTTATCATGATTTTGGTCAATTCATTATGTCCAGTCATTTGGGCCTGGAAAATAATGATACCAAAGGCTATAGAAAAATAGTTATTTGGTATAGCCTAACCACAAAAAGTTTTAAAGTGACTAACATTCTTAAATAAAGCCTATTTCTTTTTACATCCTGTTCTCTATCTATTCTGAATATTTCCTAGAAAGGGGAGTTTAACTGAGAAGTAAGCTGTTATATTTTTCATTTTTGTAAATTTTTTGTATCAGCTTACAGTGATTAATGCTTTTTTTTTTTTAACTCTAATGAATACACTCACTGGTTCAATATCATGGATAAAAAACAAATGAACAAGTTCTTATATTTTTTAAATTTATATAGTTGATGACAGGAAAATTCAAGATAAACTATATTATCAGGGTGTAGAAAATGAAACAGTTCTCATCATGTTAGGAAAAATTGAAAGTAAATGGAGGAGAGAAAAAAGGTAGAAGAAGTTAATTGCTAGGACAAATAGGGAAGGAGAAGTGTGATGTTATGAGCAGAGAATGAGGAAGGACTTTGGGACACCTATTTTTTGTCCTCCCTCTGTGCCAACTTATATAAAATGGAAATCACCTCACTCTTTGTGGGGCCTTATTGGATTAGATTGCTAAACCTTTCCTACACCTCACATTCTCAGATTCGGAGTTATGTTAAGAAGCTAAGGAGGAAATAAATATTTTATTAAATTTCTACCTAGAAGTTAAATTATTTGACCTTTGAACCCACAAGATTTTTTCAGTTAGTGTAATTTTTAAATTGTTACAGATTTTGTAAATATGCTCCTCTAAGCATTATTAGTTATTGAGGTCAGGGAAAAATTTTGTTTTTATTTGATAGTTATTTTGTGAGTAATAAATTATTTCTCTTGCATGTAATGAAAAAGGTAAAAACAATTTTCTCAGTTACATCAGTTTTACTCAGTATTTTATACATGTGTTTTGGTTTTGCTTAGATTAATAATCTGCAAAATGTTTTTTAAAAATATATTTTTTCATTTTTGCAAAGTTTTATGAAGTTGTGAAGAAGGTATTTCTCCACCAAACTTTACAGATTCTTTATTTACAGCTCCTCTCCAAGATAACATGGCAAACCCCAAAGAGAAAACTCCAATGTGTCTGGTAAATGAGTTAGCCCGTTTCAATAGAGTTCAACCCCAGTATAAACTTCTGAATGAAAGAGGGCCTGCTCATGCCAAGGTAAGGTTACAATTTTAGGTTGTGAGCTGTACCTTAAGTTCTGAACAGGTGATTTTATGGTCTGACAAGCTGCTTACTAAAATAAATCAGATTTATAGTCTTAGATTTGCTGAAGGGCTAGACGCATGGGGCTGAAGTCATTGTTTCTGCGTTGAGGTCAGTAATGTATGATTAAAGGTAGAATGAAGGGGGACAGATTTTCTTTCTTTAATTCCTACCCATCATGCTCACTTTTTTTTGGTCAATAATACCTGGATCTAAAATACCTAGATCTTGACTCATGAGCCCAGATATATTGATGAGCCAAACTTTTTTCTGCATTCTAGAAACTATCTGAAATTGAGTATTTCCTCTAGCAATTGCAACTATCAGCCTTATCCAGTGTGATTTTTATTTTTAAAATTCATCTAGTTTACATTATGTTGGATGTTAGTATTAAAACCAAATGATTTATTATTATCGATATGTTCATTTTTAATATTTGTTTTAGGAAACAATTTAGAACATATAAGTTATTCTTACAGTATATCCCCACAATAGTGCCTTATATTTGCACTTAAAAAAATCTTAGTACTGTGGTGAAACTACAAATTTAAAAAATATAAATATTAAACTATATTAATTGTGTGTTATTTTTTGGGTCAATCATCTGCTCTTGGAAATTTGAGATTATGATAGTATGGTTACACTTTAGGGTTAGCCCCGAAGTCAACAGTCTTCTAGGAGTTGATTATGAAGATTATGGAATATCTCTTCTCTTTACTTCTCTTTCTTCTGCTTTAATCTTTTGTTATCTAATTGCTCACTAGCACCTCTTTCTAAATGTGGTTCAGGTAAGGAAAAAAATTAAACTAAAATTCGTCATTTTTAAACTTGCTATCAGTTTTTTTAAAGAGATTTAAGGAATGAGAAGATGAAATATGTGAAAGATTTTATTTATAGCCACTCTCTCGCCATTTAGTTTAAGTAAATTCCTAATTGCAGCTACAGGTTAGGAAAAATTGCTAATGAGTAAACATTAATGGAAAAAAAGAGGCTAATACCTCTTTATGCTATAATGATTTAAATTCTGGCATTGTTATTTACTAGCATTACTTGACCTTACTTTTTTCATCTGCAATTCGAGGGAATTGAAGATAATTTCTAAGCCTCCTTTCACCTTTATTAATTCATGAATCTTTAAAGGAAAGCCATTTTTACAAAAAATCTGGATCAATTTTGCAATGTTATGTACCTTCTTAAGTGGACTTATAAGCAAATTAATAAACACCAAATATGTTATTTATGGCTCATATGTTTTTCTGACAGTTTATTCATTATTCTCCATGGTGTTTTGCTACCATGGAACTTAATAGAACTTAAAGAAGAAATATTATTTTTGATAACTTAATTTCTGCCCTTTTTATTATTTTTAGTCAGGCTGCCTATAATTATGTTCTTCTATTATTTTATTTTGAACTCCGGAGCTTACTTACTCTATTATTCTAATAACATTCTGCTATTGTTTCATGATATGTAGTTACTGTAATTATTATCATCGAAGCAGTTACAGAGTCCTAGAATATCCTTATTTTGTAGATGAAGAAACTAAGGCAAAAAGGAAAAGTGACCAGTGTGCTCAGGATTAAGTGGCAGCTTTAAGACTTGCATGAAATTCCCTTGACCCCTAGATGTGCTTTCTAGTGTACTAGGCTGCCTCAGTTTTAGACTTTTAGACTGATATTTTGGTAGTGGGACTTCAGGGATTTTAAGTCTTAGATGCAGTAAATCCTGAGTATGCTTTTCAATGTTTTTTGACCCAGTTGTTGTATGTTAAAGTTGAAAACTTATTCTTTTATCTCCGATTTTTGTATTCTGCACTGTGCCAAAAAAAGAGAGCATTTCCATATCTAAAACAGAAGAGGAAAAATGATTGTACATGAAATTATTTAATAGGTTTTTAAAAAATATCTAACAAATTCCATGTTACTTTCAAAGCTGTCCTGCTTTTCTTTGTTTTCTGTTCTACCTCCTGTTCTCTTCTGTGCATTTTTAGAAATAGGTCAGTTAACTTCTTTTCCTCCTTTTATGTTTTTATGGGAGTGGGGCACTAAAGGGGCCATCCTATTACTGGGCGCATTCTTCTTGCTAGTGCTTGAGTGACTGGGAGAAGGGTTGTACCCTTGACAGTGATAGGGAAGTTTAAAATATGGGAGGGTTTGGAAAAAGAATGATATAAAATGATCTTGCAAAGGATCTAAGGATCAAAGGATCTAAGAAAAAAAAATGGTTAGACAAATAGGAAAACTAGGAGAGAGTGCTGTAACAAAAATCTGGTGTGGAGAACATAGCTGGAGGAAGGGTTGGTCAGCAGGGTCCTTCCCATAGCACTGAGAGATCAAGAAGGTTGAGGGCTAAGAGAAGAGGTTATTGAGTTTAGTAATTATGAAGCTGTTGATGACTTTGGAGAGGGCAATTTGATTTGAGAGGGACTGTCAAATTGCAGAGCTGAGGAGTATATTGCAAGGGATATGAGGCAGTGGAGGTAACAAGAATAGGTGGCTTTCCTGTAAAAGGGAGGAAACATAGAACAATGCATTAAAGGGATGTGGGCTCAAAAGAAAGGTTTTTTTTTTTAAGGTTGGAGGAGACCAAAGAGGAGACCAGGCACCTTTGAGAACATTTTAGTGGACCACCCTGGCCTCCAGATTCATTTTGAACAAAATCCTTGCCTCTAGCTAGATCTAGCTTAGAGCAGAGGTTTCAAACCATACGCTGCTGCATTTGGCCCACAACACTCTGGAATGCAGCAGAACCAGATTGAAATGTAATTGGGAAATATTTAATAAAATACAATAAAAGGTAGATAATATTATATTTGAAAAATAAGTTAACACACCTTTACCATAGAGTTTCAGAGAGATAGAAAGCCTGGAAGAGGACTTGTAACCAGCTGTAGTCATTATTATACACGTTCTGGACTTTGTTCCATCAGATTTGTAGCTCTTCAGTTGATGGTCTGCAAAGGGTAAGGGCTAGAATATTAGCTAATTTATGAATTAGATTTCTGTTTGTTCTTTTGTAAGATAATTACTTGCTTATGTCAGACTTTATTACTTTATTAAAAATATAAAGTATATGAAAGTATTGACTGAGCTTGACTTCATATTCTTGACTTAAGCAAAAAAGGAAGCTTCATTTAAAGGACTATATGATTAGCTTTGACAATAAAAGTACAAAATAACCTTAATTGATAAATTTACTAATTGTCCTTCACTGCTTTTTTTTTGTCAGTGTTTTCTTACATAGTTATTGGACCATGTAGCAAGATGTTTTGTGGCCTTGGAGGAGATGGTGTAAAATTGTTTTAGTTTCTCATCTATACCCAGTCCTTTGACAGAAAATAATTCCTGAATGATGAGAAATATGTATTGTGTACATATGTATCTTACATTATTCACCCCAAACTTTCCAAGGCATTAAATATATGAAGGCAGCTATTTATTTGTAAATTTAGCATCAGTAAACAGGGATCACATAATCAACAAGATAAAGAACATTTTCTCCAGTTCCCAATAACTCTCAGAACCCCCAGAGAGGAGCTATGAGCCAAAGTTTCAATTACAATTGTTTCCACAGGGTGAGAAAACACGGAAGATCACTCAACAAGATAGCAGGCTTATGAACTAATAGTGCATAGTACTACTTCCTAGAGTGCTAGCTCAGCACTTCAACTCTCCCTTCCTCCCTTAAGTACAGACTAGGCACACAAGCCAAGCCCCAGACTTGTTCTTTAGGACCTACTCAAGGAATTCACTCCTGTTGGAGTCTTTGCTAGCACATCCAGCCCCTGCTCTTCCCTCAGCATCCTGTTGCAACAGCAGAGGACTTCAACTCTATTCATGAGGTAAAGGATGAGGTGTGGAGGGGGAAATCTGTGTACTGCCTGAGGTGTTCTCTAGGTTAGGGAATCCCAAAGTGACAAACTCTGCCTATTACACCTACTCTACATACACCTGAGCTGCCAAAAAAGTAGACATTGATTCAGCTCATGCGGAGAACTGAAGAACAGACATAACTGGGTTGGGGAGGAAGGGTGGCATCATTGTACCAGGCTTTAATGAAAGGGTACTAATATTCAGCTGGGGTCAGTCCCATTCCTCCAGAAGTTACTTGAGGCAGATACTGAGACTGATGAAAAGTAAACTCATCAACATGGGAGGAAACAACCTTGAGGTCCAACCCCAGGGGTAAACTCACTATTAAAGAGGGAGGAATTAGAAAGTGTGTGACAGACAAATATAAAGAAAAATGATTAAAGCCACCATAGATCTTGAAAGGAAGAAAATTCACTTAAAAACCTAGAGCACAACCAACTAAATTAACAGAGAAGACAAAGATTAGAAGAGAAGATGAGTAAGAACATATCTAAAAGGTTACAAACCTGTCTAAATGAATATTCCACAGAAAGCATATTCAACTAGTACCTGAAAAAGCATAGAACCCTGTACATTTCCAAGGGAGGATGTAACTTCAGCAAGGTGTTCCCAGATAGATCAAAGAGAGAAACCAGAATCTTAAGAGAAGTTAGATGGGAACAAATGGCAGAATTTATATAGCAGGAATAATTAGTGGAAAAAAAATTTGACCTCCTAGTGGCAAGTTGCTCCAGAGAAGCAAAAGGGAGGACAATAGATTGAGAATATACTGAAGTGAAGGACTATCTGGAAAGAGAAGCAAAAAAGTACTTTAAAAGACGACATATTGATGTTGAAGAGAGGAGGCATGGAGACACTTACGGATAATGTCTCCTAGAAGAACTTGGAAAAAAAAACCACCAAAAACAACCTCAAACTCCATACATTATAATGCAAGAAGTAAATAGAAAAAATGGTCCAGAATTTCTAAATACATAAAACAAAAGCATTGATTTAAAAAATCCACCTGCAGGAAAATAGTTTTCAATTAGTAAGCATTTCCTTTTTCTCTTTCCTCCCTCCCCTAATTTAAAATAAAAAAAAACCCCTTTGTAATAGACATGCATAGTTAAGCAAAACAAGCTCCCAAATTGTTCATATACAAAAAGGTATGTCTCATTCTGCATTGTGAACCTATCACCTTTCTCTCAGGAGGTGGGTGGCATAGATCATCATCAGTCTCCTGAAGTCATGATTGGCTCTTGCATTGATCAAAGATCTTAAATCTTTCGGTGTTTTTCTTCACAATATTGTATTTGTATAAATTATATATATGCATATGTATATAAAACACACATATACATATATACATGTGTATTGTATATATATATGTATATATATATATATATATATATACATATATATATATATATATATATGTGTCTCATTCTGTACTTGAGTCTTTCATCTCTCTATCAGGAGGTGGATAGCATTTTTCATAATGAATCCTTTGGAATTGTGGTTGGCCATTACTCTAGTCAAAGTCCTTAAGGCTTTCAAAGCTGTTTACCTTTACACTATTGCTTTTTTTTTCCTAAATTGTTTTCCTGGTTCCATTCATTTTATTCTGTGTCAGTTCATACAAGTTTTGCCAGTCTTCTGTGAAACCATTCCCTTCATCATTTCATAGCATTGATAGTATGCTATAACATTTATATGCATAACATAACTTGTTCATCCATTCACCAGTTGATGAGCAACTTCTTTTCTAATTCTTTGCCACCTCAAAAGGACCTTTACATGTTTTTTGGGAGTACACCTTTAGAGTTTTTTGTGCTTAGAATTAAGTGCTCAGTTCATCTACCCTCCCTTTGCTTCTCTCTGTTCCCTTCTCCCCTTTCCTTCCTATTTCCTGAGTGAAATACATTTTTGTACTGAGCTCTGTTTGTGTGTGTTATGTTTATTTATATATTCTTTCCTCCTTTGACTACTTTAGATCAGAGTTAGGTTCAAATATCAGCCACTCCCTTCCCCTTCCTCTTTGTTTGCTTAGACTTCTACTTGAGTACCCTCATTATGTGTGATAATTCTCCTAACCGTCATTCCTCCCCTCCTCCCCTCCCCACAAGAGTATTCATCTTCCTCTCTTTTCCTTCTTCTTCTAAGATCATTAAGACATAACAGATATTAGAGATATTTCTAAGCCTGCTGTCTAAATAGATTCCCTCTATAACTCCTGGTGATGATAGGGTTCAGAGGAGGCACATATTATTATTTCTCCATATTTAAACATAAAAATGTATTCTTGTTTAGGCCCTTATGATAATTTATTCCTACTTGCCTTTTTGTGTTTCTTTTAGCCCTTCTGTTTGAACTTCACAGTTTCTTTGCAGCTCTAGTCTTTTCATCAGAAATGCTTAGATATCCTATATTTCATTAAAAGTCCATTTTCCCCCTTTAGGATTATACTAAAAATTTCAAGGTACGTTATTCTTCACTGTAAGCCTACATCTTTTTCCTTCGGAATATTAGTTCCTAAGCTCCCCACTCCTTTATAATGGTAGCTACTATGTGTGAGTCTGACTCTGTTTCCTTGGTACTTGAATTCTTTCTTTCTGATTGCTTGCTATATTTTTTATTTGACCTGAAAGCTCCAGATTTGGGGTATAATGTGCGTGGGAGTTTTCATTTTGAGGATTCTTTCAGGAAGTGACCGGTGGAGTCTTTGTGTTTCCATTTTGTCTTCTTGTTCTAAAAGATCTGGGTAGTTTTCTTTAAATATTTCTTGAAATATGCTGTTTAGGCTCTTTTTTTTGGTTATGGCTTTTAGGTAGCCCAGTGATTCTTAAATTTTTTTCTTCTCTGATGGTTTTCCAGCTCAGTTGTTTTTGGAATGAGACAACTTATATTTTCAATTTTTTCCAGTCTTTTGACTTTTAACAAATATTCCCTGTTTTTTCACAGAATCATTGGCTTCTATTTGAATTATTCTAATATTCACTGTGTTTATTGCTTCAGTGAGGATTTGTATCTCTTGTGCCAAACTGTTACTTTCCTTTCTAATGATTTCCTCCATAGCTCTCATTTCTTTTCTAATTCTTTCTTCCAGCATTCTCATTTCATTGACAAAACATTGATTAACTCTTGCTTCATCTTTTCCAGGTATTTTATTTAAATTTATGCTCAGGCTGCATTTTTCTTTGAGGCTTTGCCTATAGATAATTTTGAGCCAATTTTTTTTTGTTTTGCTTCCGTAAGTCTTTAGCATCCTTGTCACCATAATAGCTTCTTATGGTGGGTTTTTTGTTTGCTTATTCTTCTAGCCTACTTTCTGACTTTGGGTTTTGTTAGTGCCAGCAGGTATAAAGAAGTAGATGACACAAATGATACTAGTACTAGTATGAAAGGGAAATTTTATTGTGAAATAGATATTCCTGAGAGGGACCAGTGTGGACCAGTGGTCCGAGTACAAGACAGGGCTAAGAATTTTATACCTTGCTAGTCTGGTTAGACTGGATCATTGCTTTACATAATTTTGTGAAAATGCAGTATGGCTTTGGGTAACTTAAATTTTCAGTTTCCTTGTTTGTAAAATGAGACCCATAATACCTATTCTATTAGGACATGATAAATAGTGATTCATTCAGGTGCTAAATATTATGTTGCTAGAGTTGAGCTCCCTGTGTAAACATGCCAGTTGACTTTTAGTAGTATGTATTTTCAGTAATTGCCTGAACAAGATCAGTGTTTATCTGTAAACCAGCAAAAGATTTTTTAGACCTATCACATGATTCTTTCTTTTTACTTTTTATTATTTTGTTTTCAGTGTTCTACAATCACTTCCATATAACTTAGATTTTTTCCCCCTCCCTCCCCCTCTTTCCCTCCTCTCTACCCGCTCCCTCCCTGGGATGGCATACAATTTTATATAGGTTCTACATATACATTCCCATTAAATACATTTTCACCTTAGTCCTGTTGCATAGAAGAATTACAATGAATGGGAGAAATCATAAAACAAACCAAAACATAATACAAAAGAAAATGATCTGCTACATTCTATAATCGAATTCCATAGTTCTTTCTCTGGATGTGGAAGGCATTTTGCCTTAAGAGACCACTGGGAATTTTTTAAGTCCTTGCATTGCAATGAAGTTCTAAGTCTACCAGAAAAAATCCTCGCACACTTGTGGTCATTGCTGTATACAAAGTTCTCCTGATTCTGCTCCTTTCACTCAGCCTCAGATCATATAAATCTTTCCAGGCCTCTCTGAAGTCTTCCTGTTCATCATTTCTTATAGCACAATAGTGTTCCATTACATTCATATACCACAATTTATTCAGCCATTCCTCATCTGATGGGCATCCCCTTGATTTCCAGTTTTTGGCCACCACAAAGAGTGCTGCTATAAATATTTTTGTACATGTGGGACCCTTTCTCATTTTTATGATCTCTTGGGGATACATTACTAGAAGTGGTATTGCTGGGTCAAAGGGTATGAACATTTTTGTAGCCCTTTGGGCATAGTTCCAAATTGCTCTCCAGAATGGTTGGATTAGCCCACAGCTCCACCAACAATGACTTAGTGTTCCAACTCTCCCACATCTTCTCCAACATTTTCATCATCCTGTTTTGTCATGTTAGCCAATCTGATAGGTGTGATGCTATCACATGAATCTTGTGAAGATTATCCTTAGGCAACATGATTTTCTTTTATATATATTTTCATCAAAGCTTAAAATGAGGGTAGAAGAGAAGTCAATATTAGTAACTCACTTTTATGGCATTCTAAGGGTCCAACATAATACAGTGTAACACATATTAAAGCCCCTATCATATGCAGAACACTGGGTTAGACACTAGAGTAGATGCAACATTCAGCTAAGAATACAGGCTGTGCCTCCTTGGAACTTTGTCTGGTAGAGGTGTTTAGAATGTAGATCAGGGATTTTTCACTTTTTTTTTTTTTTGGTGTCATGGATCCTTTTGACAGTTTGGTGACTCGTAAGGACCACTTCTCAGAGTAATTTGAATTGCATAGAATAAAATACATAGAGCTATGAAGGAAACCAATTATTGAAATACAATAGTGAGAGGATTAGGTACCAGATGAATGGCAAAAGAGGGTTGAAAACATGTACACATACACAAACACACATATACACACACACACATTCTCTGCCTGATCTCAAACTATATTATTAAATGGGAGTTATCTTGTCAATTGTCAGTATATAAATATGTATCAATTATTTCAATATGTCAATAGTATTTGCTGATTTTTAAAATCTACTTTTCTTTCTTTTTTCTTTTCAAAATATTCTTCGCTATGTGAGATGGCTCTCAGACCAGCAGGACAGTGGTGGAACTACCACAGTAAATTTCATGCATCCTTAAAAAACCCCAGCTGTATATAATAGAACTTCATGATTTCATAAACAATCTTCCTTTTTTCTCCTTTGTGTATGGAAATATATAGATACTAGCTAGCTATTATATATGGAAATGCCCCATGCTTGTTGACTTCAAAATTAAAAAAAAAATTATGATCAGGTCAGGGACCCAGTGGGGTAGTCGGCTGGTTTGTGGCAACCCCTACCACCTCCTCTCTTTCCCCAAGATGTAGTTGTCTGATTTTTTTTTTTTATAGGAGAAAGAAAAGACTTCAAATTATAGACTGGTGAGATTGATTGCTTTCAAATACTAATTTATTCAAATTGATCTGTGACCTACTTGATGTATCCCTTCTTGCAGTTTGCCCCTTTGATCATTTCCTCTCTCCCTAAATTCCACTGTCTTCTTACCTATAAGCTGCTTCCTATCAAATATACCCAAATTTCTTCCATCCTTAAAAATCCTTGACATGATCCTACTATCTCCTCAAGATATTATTTGATATCTCTCCTTCTATTCCCAAAAAATACTATTTGCTTCTTTAACCCTTGTAATCTGACTTTTGTCCCCACCAGTGGAGGGAAACTACTGTCTGCAAAGTCACCAATGATTTTATTGCTAAATCCAGTGTCCACTTCTCAGTCCTCATCTTTCTTGATATTTCTTCAGCATTCAACACTGTTTACACATCCTTCTTTTTAATGCTTTTTCCGTTGTGGATTTTCATGATGCTGTTCTGTTTCTTCCTTTTTGTGTGATTGTTCCTGGTCTCTTGAAACTTTCTTATCCTGACTCCTGTGCTATGGTGTATCTTAAAGTTCTGTCCTGTCAGAGACAGGCCTGATTTGGGCTGGTATTCTGTTCAAGTTCAATATTAGAATGAAATCATGTATTCATGAGTCATTCAATAGTTAACAGAAGGACGTTTACTGAGCCATAGCATGGAAAGGATGCTCAACAAGGATATTGTAGTGCTTAGCTTGGGCAAATATGACTCCCTTTGTTTTTATATGGAAATATGTCAGGGTAGGATATACTAATTTGCATTTTGGGACATATGTCTAGTCTGAAGGGTCCCCGCCTCATGTGTGTGGGATTTTTTTATGCCTTTACGTGATCAGGAAGGCAAGTCAGAAAGTTGAGTCGAGGAAAGTGCAGCTTGAACCATGTGTCTCCTGGGCCAGTCAAATCCCGGATGCAGTTTTGTTGCTTTTTATTAAAAAACTTGCCTAAACCATGTTGTAGGGAGAGAGGGAACTCCAGTAGATAATTGATCCTATTATGCCTTCCTTCTTGGGTTTCCATGACATTGATCTATCATGGTTCTCTTTCTCCCTTTCTGACTGATCACTATTCTCTTTTGCAGGTTCATCATCCATGTCCTGTTCTCTGAGCCCTGATGCCATGGCTCTGTCATGGGCCTTCTCCTTTTCCCTCTCTTTACATTCTCTCTTTTGGTGATCTCATCATCTCCTATGGATTCAGCTATCATCTCTATAAAGCTTACTCCTAGATCTACATTTCTAGCCCTCATCTTTCTCTTGAGTTCCATTTGTGCATTTTCAGCTTTGTATGTGACATCACCACCTGGATGTCTGATAGACACATCAAGTTCAACACGTCCAAAAGAAAACTGTTTCTCTTTCTTTCCAAGTCCACTCCTTCTTTTGCCCTGCCTCCTTTTGTTAAGAGCACCACATTCTTCCAGTCAATTAGATTTGTAACACAGTAGTTATCCTTGATTCATCATTCTCCATCATCCCCATATACAATTAGTTGCCAAGTCTTATTGATTCAAGCTCTTTGATCTCTGTCTTCTATGTCCTTTTCTTTCTTTTCATAGCACAATTGCCCATCTAGGTAGGCCCTCATCATTTTTCAAATGGACTATAATAGCTTCCTGATTGGTTAGAAAGACCAATTTTGCATTGTTTCTTCTTTCTCTACTCTCCATGCAGTTGCCAAGTCAGTATTCTTAAAGTACAAGAATGGTGAGGTTAATCCCTTTCTCAAGAAGCTTCAGTGGCTCCCCATTGCTCTTGCAGATTTGTCTAGTTAGTACTTAAAGCCCTTTACATTCTAGCATTAGTTTAGCTTTTTAGGTCATAAATGCATTTGGAGCTTATCTTTGTATATTATGTTTTTGGTTGATTTAAACCCAGTTTCTGCTAGATTCCTGTCCAATTTTCCTTGCAGTTTTTGTCAAATAGTTGGTTCTTCCCCCAGGAGCTGGAATCTCTTAAGTTTGTTGAGCTCTAAGGTATTAGGTTCATTTGCTTCTGTACAATGTGTACCTCATCTATCAAACAGAACTCTATTTTTTGCTTAATTATTTAATTATTAATTATTAATTATTTTGTTTAATTATTTCATTTCATGTACTCTATACTCTAGCCAAACAGGTGTATTTTCTGTTTCCTTTATGTGGTGATCTATCGCCTACTTCCATGCCTTTGTGTGGGAATGGAAGTGCTGCATTAATATAACTGTTTTCCCACAGTCCAGTCAATACGTAAAATTTTCCTTTTTTCCCCAACTTTGCCAATCCAATAGATATGAGGTGGATCCTTAGTGTTGCTTTAATTTGCATTTCCCTAATGCAAAATTAATGATTTGGAGCATTTTTTCATATGTATGTTGATGGCTTGGGTTTCTTTCCTTAAGAACTTCCTGTTCACGTTCATATCCTTTGATCATTTATCAAGTGGGGAATGGCTTTTATTCTTATTAATTTCAAACAGCTCATACTATGTCTTGGAAATGAGACCTTTATTAGAGAAACTTGCTACAAAGATTTTCCCCTGGTAATTGTTTCCGTTAAACTCTTAGCTGCATTGCATTTGCAATATGCAAAAACCTTATAAAGTTTTTGTAATCAATAGTTTCAGTTTTATCTTTTATAGTCCTCTTTGTTCTTTGTTTAGTTATAAACCTTTATCCTATTCATAAATCTTAAAGGTAATTTCTTCTTAGTTTCTTTAACTTGTTTATATATGATATGACCTTTTATTTCTAAATTATGTGTGTATTCGGAACTTATCCTTGTATATGATATTTAGCATTGTTATTAACTTCATTCTGCTAGTCTACTGTCTAGTTTTCCTAGAAGTTTTTGTCAAATAGTGAAACCTTCACCCAGGAGCTGGGATCTTTAGGTTTGTTGAACTCTAGGCTACTAAGTTCATTTGCTTCTGTACAGTATATATCTCATCTGTTATACAGATTAAATTCTCTATTTTTGAACTGTTGCCAGATTCTTTTTGATTATCATTGCTTTCTGGTATACTTTAAGATCTGGTATTCCTTGATCTCCTTCCTGCCTACATTTTTTGGTTATTATTTCCCTTGAGATGATTCATTTTGATTTTTTTAGGAGATGGTATTTTACCATACCAAACAAAATGCTTTTTCTATGATTGCCAAATAATAAGTTCAGTGGGACTTTGTGTTTCTGGATCTTTCAGTCAATTTTGATGATGTACTATAAAATATCACTTACCAAAGCCTATCCCTTTAATTCTGTATCAAGTACATACCCAATGAGTTATGGATATTTCTCATGAAATTTCTTTATAGGTAGGAAAATAGGCATATGATTTAGTCATTATTGATGGGTCTCATGGGCACCTCTTTTTTGGTATTGGTATGGCCTGAGAAATTTTGTTTTACAACTTTGCTATTTTTCTCTCTTTAGATGTCTTAAGACTTGGTTCTTCAATGTTCTCAAAATTGTGTTGTTTCCAGCAGAGACCCTCTCTATGCATCCTTGGTCTAGTATAGCTGTTTTTTTCATTGCCATTTCCATTTCCTGTATAAACACGTTCAAGATGGTGATATTAAGAATCCAAATATAGTGACTCCACTGTCCTTGATGGTGAAAAGCATTTATAATAAGGATATTTGCAAACCATTTCTATCCTTTGTCAATTTGCTGTCCTCTTTCCAGTTTCATCTTTATATCTATCTGACTTCTTCCTCTTAGAGTTTATGATAGAAAAGAGGAGGAGATTTAGGTCTTCTCTGATATGTGCCCCAGATTTTTAGGAGAACAGATTTACTTTGCCATATATATTTCTATATATGTTTTAGTGAAGATAATTTGAATGACATTAAAAAGATGTTTCTATTTTGTTCTTTTAAAGAATTTATTAAATCTCTAAATTATTTTTATTTTATTTAAATAAACTTTTAAGTTATTTTTTCCTCAACTATACATCAGAGGATCCTATCAATGCCAGCCTTTACTGATATGTAGAAGATAGAATTTGGTGTATATCAGTTAGAGTTACTGTAGTGAATTGGAGTTCTAGAACCTTCTTCTTTTGAAGGATACTTCAGTTATGTGACCTAATTGAAAGAAATTCACTTAATCTCTTTGGACTTCTCTGGTTCCTAGGACCATAGACCTAAGGTTGGGAGGAACCTTAGAAGTCATTGAATCAAACCCTTTTATTTTATAGAAGAAGAATCTGAAGCCCAGAGAGGTTAGGGGACTTGTCCAGGGTCACACAGCTATTAAGTATCTGAGGCAGGATTAAAACCCAGGTTTTTCTGCCTCCAAGTCTGGCACTCTATCTACTATACTATATTTCTTATTTATATAATCCGTCAAGTTGGACTAGATATTCTTTACAGTCCCTGATAATGCTCAAATTCTGTGATTCTTTGTATTTATTTTTCAGACAGGTAATATTTCATATATACTTGCTTACTGGAAAGTTTTAATTAATTTTTTCAATTTTTTTTGAAGATGTTCTCAGTGCAGCTGACTCTTGGAGAACAGGCCTGGCAGTCTGAAGGGAGCAGTATAAAGAAAGCCCAACATGCTGCTGCCAACAAAGCCTTGAGGGAAACTACCCTTCCCAAACCTACTCCTCGACCCCCCAAAAACAATATTAATAGTAATCCAGGTAATCCAGTGCTGAATTCTTTCCTTTTCTTGTATTATGTTTGTGCCCTTTTCTTGTATGCTTTTGGAATGAAAGAAGAGCTTTGGTTGCATTGTTAACAGACTAGTTCTATAATCAACAAGGATTTTTAGAATGATAAACTGGGAAACAACTGAGTTATGTCAGTTAAAGGTAAAAGCTTAATGGTGGATAATGAAATTTAAAGCAAATGCTTTAGCAGAGTGCTCCATTTACCTCTCTAGGGTTTTGTTTTTAAGAGTTAGGAAGAAGCAGCATATTCACACAGGCATTCACTTATTAATTTGCTAGTTTACCCACCACTATTCTAGGCATCATTTGGTTTCAGAAGAAGATGCAATTTCTGACCTCAAAGAGTTTACAATCTCTTTAATCTTTCATATACATACAGGCTCATTCACATAAATACTTATTCACTTCCATACTTTGCCATAAGTGTGTTAGGTAAAGGAGACTGAATGGGTCAACCTGCTCAATTTTTCTGAGTCTTTTCTTTCATTTCTAAGACTCCTCTGGTTTACCCTAATCTGTTTTCCCCCATTCTGACCCTCTGTCTATATCGTTTATATTCTTTTGTCACAAAAACAGTGAGTGTGTTAGATTGACTCTTCTACTTTCAGTTTATTCTTATACCAGAAGTGAATAATCAACTTATTTTTCATGTTCATAATCAAAATGACATTCATAGTCATTTTGCAGATGATGAGAAATTAAATTCCCCTGGGACAAATGGGAATTATTTAGATATCTGTTAACTTCTTTAATGTTTCTGGATTATAATCATCATTTTCACTGAACATTTGTTGGGCTCTTACTTGTGTTATTCAGGGTTCTGGGTACTTGGGGTACAAAGAAATATAATATGTAGTCCCTTCCATAAATTACAATTTAGCTATTTGGGAAGCTAAGACATAAACAAAATAGGGTAAATAAAAATGCAATGTATTTAAGTGCTAAATGAAATGATGTAACAGCAATAAGTGCTGTAGGAATTTCAAGGGTGGAATAATCACTGAGGACTGGTGCAGCTGGGTTAGGCTTCATGGAGAAGTAATGGGTAGGATTTAGACAAATGGAAAGGAAGGGAGGTAGCTAGAGTAAAACTCATGAACAAAGTTGAGAGGCCTGAGAAGTAAGGAGATGATGTATTGGGAAAACAGCGTGTAGCTAGCTTAACTCAAGCAGAGGGTTTCTGTGGTGATTCTTCTTGGAGTTTGTGGCCTCCGTCAAAGCTCAGTTCAGGTTCTGTCTCCTGGGGGAGGCCTTTCTTAATTCCCCCAGTTCTTCTTCTTGAAATTGCTTTGTATTTGTGTGTGTGTGTTCATGTTTTATCTCTCTGTTCAGATAGGATTCTTGAGGCCAAGGACAGTTTCATGTCATCGTTGTGTCCTCAGAGCCTACTAGATGCTTAAGTAATGTTTGTTGAATTGACTTGATCCTCACCGGTGATGATACCCAACCTCTCTGCCTGTTTTAGCTAGATGACTCTCCTTTGAGTACTTTACACGCCAGCCAAATGGGGCTACTAATTATTGCTGGTTCTCATTTTACCCTCTCCCATTTCTGGTAGTCTTTGTTCACATTCCTCAGGCCCAGAGAGAACTCCCTCCCTTACCCCTTGCCTCTAATTGATTCCTTTTGGAGACCTTACTTTCCAAACCTTCCCTGACCCCTCCAGAGAGTGATTTCTGCTTCCTTAGATTCCTATTAGCCTTATTTTGGGCTTCTTGTACTTATCCCATTGTACCTCATATCATAGTTATTTACATATATACCTTGCCTCACTTCAACCTTCTCCATTAGATTACAGATTTCTCCAGAGCAGCTGAGTGGTATAGTGCATAGAGTATAGAGACCTGAGTTTGAAACTGCCTGAGACACTTAGTTATATCACCTTGAGTAAGTCACTTAACCTCTCTGCCTCTGGTGGTTGTTGTGAGGACCAAGTGAGTTAACATATGTAAAGTACTTTTCAAACTAAAAGGACGATATATAAATGATTTTTCATATAAAATATAAATGATATTTCTCTGTTGCCTTGCACATAGTAGGTATGTAATGTTTTTTAAAAAGTGAATTGAATGGAAATTTGGATGTCTGGTTAACATGTTTATATCCATTAGCCTAGAGACAAATTTAATAGCCATTTAAAGAATATAATTTAGAAGAGTAGAGTAGATATGGGTTATTGATTGTAAGGACTTATTAAATAATGACTCAGGTACTCCAACTGTTCCTCCTCTTTGTGCTTCCATGTCAAATGATAGTCGTTTGTAATAGATGACTTCATTATTATATTTGGTTTTACTTTACTTTCATACTTTTATTACCTTTTTTCATAGTTTGCCCCCTTCGTACCATATTTCCTCACTTAGTTGTTCTGCAATTCAGTAAGTACTATCAACGTGAGATGCTTTAGTTAGCACAGGTAGATTTAAGGTACCTTCTGGAGGAGAACTGATGCCCTGGCAACCCCTAGGGTTCATCCTGAAGAGGTCATTTTGGTTTTTCCTTTGTAGCAACAAGAAAACTTTTCTGTTTGCTGGGTATTATGTCTTAATTGTTTGTGAAGAAGGTGGCAAAGAGTTAAGATAGTATGTTACAGCATCTATTCTGAAAGTTATTTAGTGGACATTTTTTTTTTTTGTGGCACAGTTACTAAACAAGGGGTATTTCAAAACACTATTGCTTTTACTACTTTTCATTTGGTGAGCTCTCAATAAATGTTTCTTAAATTGAATGGAACTGAAACAGTTTGTCCTTTCCCAAGTAAGTTTGGACAGCTCTCAAGTGTCTAAATTAAAAACCTCATCTCTTTGGGCTGTAGTTTCCTCACCTGTTAATTTAGGAGTTTAAGAGAGGCTTATTAGTGTCTGGGGTCAGGCAGGTGGTAGGGAGGGTGTCTCCTACTCTGCCCTTGCCAGAGCACAGCTGAGCATTCAGTTTAGGGTAGCACATTTTAGAAATGGCATTGAAAAGTTGGAGAGTGCCTGGAAGAGGGGAACTGGTATGATAAAAGTTCCAAGACCATGCAATAATGAGGAGTAGTTGAAGAATTTAGGGTGTTGAACTTGGAGAAAAGAAGACCTGGGGGAAGCTAATGGACGAGAGAATAATTTTGTTGTGCTTGGACTCAGAAGACTGATCTAACAGCAGCAGGTAGGAGTTGCAGAGGCCAAATTAGATTTGATGTAAGGAAAAACTTCCTCAAAACTAGAGCAGCCTGGGAAGAAGTAGATTCCATTTCACTGGAGATCTAAAGGAGAATCAGGATGAATTGTTGGTTTTGTTGTAGAAGAAATTCCTGTTCTAGTAACTTGAGTTTGTATTAGATGATCCCTGAAGCTCCTTTCAGCTCTGAGTTTCTGTGATTTTGTGATGAGGTGAACTCCAAGGTCTAACACTTGGGAGTGATAGGGGAACAGAATGAAGGTTTGACCTGCTCTAATATTATGTGTTCTAAATAGGGATTTTTTTTTTTTTTTTTTTACTATACCGTTGTACTTTGTATTCTAAGAATAGAACACCAAATCTAAAAGAGGTTGAATCATTTTATGCATTCATGCAATACATGTCATTAGGAACAGCATGATCTTATACAAGTTATCCTTATTGAGTTATTTAAATTTAATTCTTAAAGTTATTTGTATCATGGCATTTACCAAACTGTCTTTGTATAACATTCTAAAAAACGTCTTTTTATCGCTGATGTTTAATTTCTTAATTAAGTATATAGCTAGATCTCAATTAGTGTGAGTAATGAATCCCTTGAAGTGGTCTGTCTCATCATTTGGATTTTCATTGCATATTTCCTTTGGGTTAGATTCATATTTTTACTTAACAATTATATTTTTATAAGATATTAATTATATTTAATAATGTATCTATCATAGTTTACCTATAATTATAATTTTGAATAGTACATTTTTGAACAATGTGAAGAAACTTTTGAGAGTTGTGTGCTTTATTCCTTTGGAATGGCTAGCCAGAAAGCCCTAGATCAAAAACTCAGAAAAAGAAAGAATAAGGACTACTTCTGTACTTTGTCTTTTCTATTCTGATAGTAGTTATATTCCTGGACTAAGAAAATCATGCAAATGGTTCTCTATACAGTATCTCACTGTCCTCCATTTCAACTTTTTACTCATTATAATAAAATAGTTGTAAGTATAGATTGTATTCTTGATTTAGAAATATTTACATGCATTTTTCTTTTACTTAAACAGGCAGTATAACTCCAACAGTGGAACTAAATGGTCTTGCTATGAAAAGGGGAGAGCCTGCCATCTACAGGCCTTTAGATCCAAAGCCATTCCCAAATTACAGAGCAAATTACAACTTTCGGGGCATGTACAATCAGAGGTTTGTATGTCTTCAATTGCTTTTTGCTTTGATTTTATTATAATTTGTTTAAATTATCATTTTATTTATTTAAAACATTGTTACATGTAAAAACAATTAACATTTATTTTTTAAAGCTGTGAGTTCCAAATTCTATCCCTTCTTCTTTCTCTAACATCCCTCATTGAAAAGATATTATATTTGATATTATATGTTTGATTTTATATTTTGATATTTGATATTACATATGCAATTTGATATTATATGTGCAAAACATATCCATAAATCATGTTATAAAAGAAACTATAGACAAAAAAAATCACAGGAAAAATAAAGAAAGTAAAAAAAGTGTGTTTCAATCTGTATTCGGACACCATCAGTTCTTTCTCTGGGAATGGATAGCATTTTTCATCATAAGTCCTTCAGAGTTGTCTTGGATCGTATCACTGAGAATAGCTAAGTCATTCACAGCTGATCATCTTACAATATTGCTGTTACTTTGTACACAGTGCATTTCACTTTGTATCAGCCCATACAAGTCTTGATAGGTTTTTTTGAGAGCATCTTGCCCATCTTTTCTTATAGTATTCCATCCTAATTACATATCATACCTTGTTCAGCTATTCTCCAATTGATGGGCATCCCCTCAATTTCTAATTCTTTGCCCCTAGAAAAGAGCTGCTATTAATATTTTTGTGCAGATAGGCCATTTTCCTTTTTTTTACATCTCTTTTGGAATACAGACCTGGTAGTGGTATTGATTAAGTCAAAGGGTATGTATGGTTTTATAACCCTTTGGTCGTAGTTCCAAATTGCCCTACATAATGGTTGAATTAGTTCACAGCTCCACCAATAGCGCATTAATGTCTCATTTTCCCCACATGCCCTCCAACATTTGTCATTTACTTTTTCTGTCCTGTTAGCCATTCTAATAGGTATGAAGTAGTACCTTGGACTTGTTTTAATTTGCATTTCTCTAATCAGTAGTGAGTTTGAGTATTTTTCCGTTATGGCTATCGATAGCTTAAATTGTCATTAAAAAAACCCCTCATCTTATGTTCTCCATGTACTCCATATTCTAGCCAAACTGGATTGGTCCCTGAACTTTTTTTTCTTTGAAAAGTTTTCTTTTTTTTTTTTTAAATTAAGAACCCAGAAGTCATCATTATCTCAATGCTATCAACACAAGGTAGAATCCTGTTTGTGTCATCATCTCCACTTTTGAGATTTCTCTTTCTTTAAGATTTAGCTCACCTTTTCTGACCAGACCATGTGAAAATGTTATTTCCTTCCTGAAATATCTAACTTTTCTAGTTCTATCTCATTTTTCTGTTCTTGCCTTGTCATAAAATATTTATTTTTGTATGTGTTGCATCTTTTCTCTAAAACTATAAGCCTCTCTCTGCTTTTTTTTTTCGTTTTCAGCATTCACAAGATTTTGAGTTCCAAATTTCTTCCTCTCTCCTTTCCCTCCCTCTCCCCAAGATGACAGGCAATCTGGTATATGTACATGCATAATGTACATGTACATGCATGATCATATTAAACATTTCTACATTAGTCATGCTGTGAAAGAAGAATCAGAACAAAAGGAAAAAACCATGAAAAAGGAAAAACAGAAGAGAAAATAGTAGTATGCCTCAATCGGCATTCAGACTCCATAGTTCCTTCTCTAGCTGTGGATAGCTTTTTCCGTCATGAATCTCTTGGAATTATCTTAGATTCTTGCATTGCTGAGAAGAGCTAAATCTATCAAAGATGATCACTGCACAATATTGCTGCTATTGTCTACAATGTTCTCTTGGTTCTGCTTGATTCACTTAGCATCAATTCGTGAAAGTCTTTCCAGGTTTTTCTGAAATTCACCTGCTCACCATTTCTTACGGAACAATACTATTCCATTACCTTCATATACCACAACTTATTCAGCCATTCCCCAGTTGATGGGCTTTCCCTTAATTTAAATATTTTTGTACATGTAGGTCCCTTTCCCTTTTTTATGATTTCTTTGGGATGCAGACCTAGTAGTAGTATTGCTGGATCAATGGGTATGCAAGTTTTATAGCCTTTGGGCATAGCTCCAAATTGTTCTCCAGAATGGTAGGATCAGTTCACAACTCCACCAATAATGCATTAGTGTTTCAATTTTCCCATATCTTCTCCAACATTTATCATTTTCCTGTTTTGTGATGTTAGTCAATCTGATAGGTGTGATGTGGTGCTTCAGAGTTGTTTTGATTTGCATTTCCGTAATCAATAGTGATTTAGAACATTTTTTCATATGATTGTAGATAGTTTTAATTTCTTCATCTGAAAGCTTCCTGTTCATGTCCTTTGACCATTTATCAATTGGGAAATGACTTGTATTTGACTCAGTTCTCTAAATATTTTTTAGCAATAAGGCCTTTATTAGAGATATTGGCTGCAAAAACTATTTCCCAGCTTTCTGTTTCCCTTCTAATATTAGTTGCATTGGCTTTGTTTGTGCAAAACCTTTTAAATTTAATGTAATCAAAATTATCCATTTTGCATTTCCTAATGTTCTCTCTTGCTTGGTCATAAATTCTTCCCTTCTTCATAGATCTGATAAGTAAACTATTCCTTGATCTCCTAATTTGCTTATAGTTTCATCTGTTTGTCTAAGCCATGTACCTATTTTGACCTTTCCTTGGTATACAATGTAAGATATTGGTCAATGCCTAGTTTCTGCCATACCGTTTTCCATTTTTTCTAGTAGTTTTTGTCAAATCCTGAGTTCTTATCTCAGAAACTGTAGTCCTTGTGTTTATCAAACAGCAAATTATTATAGTCATTGACTATTGTGTGAACCTAACCTATTCCATTGATTCACTACTCTATTTCTTAGCCATTACCAAGTAGTTTTGATGAATGCTGCTTTATAATGCAATTTTAGATCTGGTAAGGCTACCTTCTCTTGCATTTCTTTTCATCAGTTACCTTGATAATTTGGATGACTAAATATACAACCTGCATTTAGATGCTCAATATGTCCCTAGTACTGTGTTAAGTACTAGTATTACAAAAATATAAAACTGAGGGAACATAGTGGTCTAGCCCTGGTCCCAGGCAAGGGCAGCTTCCATTATTGGAGCCCTAGCCTAAAGGCCCTGGAGGAATTGAGCTGTTGATCTGGATCTCAGCCCTGAGTGGCAGCCCTAGGGTGAGGAGGAGAGCTAGCTGGTGTGGTGGAGCTGAAGGTAGTTGTAGAGAGGGAATTCTACTGCCAGATTCTGGGCAGAAAAGAGTGCTTGTAGTTGCTCCCAGACCAGAGTGCAGATCAGGAGAGGAGTAAACTCCTCTCCCTTGATTGTGCCACCTTGGAGGAACTGAGAACTTACAGGTCCCCAGAGTGTACCCTCCTCTTGACAAAGAATTCAAAAGTCAAGTAACTGGCTGGGAAAATGCCCCCCAAAGGAAAAAAGAATAAGACAATAGAAGGTTACTTTCTTGGTAAGCAGGTATTTTCTTCCATCCTTTTGGATGAGGAAGAACAATGCATACCATCAGAGGAAGACATAAAAGTCAAGTCTTCTGCATCCAAAACTTCCAAAATAAATATGCAATGGTCTCAGACCATGGAAGAGCTCAAAAAGGATTTTGAAAATTAAGTAAGAGAGGTGGAGGAAAAATGAGAGTGATGCAAGAAAATCATGAAAAACAAGTAAATAGCTTGCTAAAGGAGACCCAAAATATGCTGAAGAAATTAACACCTTTAAAAATAGACTAACCGAAATGACAAAAGAGGTCCAAAAAACCAGTGAGGAGAAGAACGCTTCAAAAAGCAGAATTAGCCAAATGGAAAAGGAGGTTAAGAAGCTCTCTGAAGAAAATAGTTCTTTAAAAATTAGAATGGAGCAGATGGAAGCTAATGACTTTATGAGAAACCAAGAAATTACAAAACAAAACCAAAAGAATGAAAAAATGGAAGATAATGTGAAATGTCTCATTGGAAAAACAAGTGACCTGGAAAACAGATTCAGAAGAGACAATTTAAAAATTATGGGACTACCTGAAAGCCCATGATCAAAAAAGAGCCTAGACATCATCTTTCATGAAATTATCAAGGAAAACTACCCTGATATTCTGGAACCAGAGGGTAAAATAAATACTGAAAGAATCTACCGATCACCTCCTGAAAGAAATCCAAAAAGAAAAACTCCTAGGAATATTGTAGCCAAATTCCAGAGTTCCCAGGTCAAGGAGAAAATATTGCAAGCAGCCAGAAAGAAACAATTCAAGTATTGTGGAAATACAATCAGGATAACACAAGATCTAGCAGCTTCTACATTAACGGATCAAAGGGCTTGGAATAGGATATTCCAGAAGTCAAAGGAACTAGGACTAAAACCAAGAATCATCTACTCAGCAAAACTGAGGTAAATACTTCAGGGGAAAAAATGGTCTTTCAATGAAATAGAGGACTTTCAAGCATTCTTGATGAAAAGACCAGAGCTGAAAAGAAAATTTGACTTTCAAAAACAAGAATGAAGAAAAGCATGAAAAGGTAAACAGGAAAGAGAAATCATAAGGGACTTACTAAAGTTGAACTGTTTACATTCCTATATGGAAAGATAATATTTTTAACTCTTGAAACTTTTCTCAGTATCTGGGTAGTTGAAAGGATTATACACATGCACACACACACACACACACACACACACACACACACACACACACACACACACATAGACAGAGGGCACAGAGTGAGTTGAATAAGAAGGGATGATATCTAAAAGAATAAATTTGAAGAGAGAGAGGAATATAATGGGAGGAGAAAAGGAGAAATGGGAATGGGGCAAATTATCTCTCGTAAAAAAGGCAAGAAAAAGCTTTTTCAATGGAGGGGAAAAGGGGGAACATGAAGGGAAAAAGTGAAGCATCCTCTCATCACATTTGGTTTAAGGAGGGAATAACAGGCACACTCAATTTGGTATGAAAATCTGTCTTACACTACAGGAAAGTAGGAGAGAAGGGGATAAGTGGAATGTGGGGGGATGATAGAAGGGAGGGCAAATGAGAGGAGGGAGATAATTAGAAGTAAACACTTTTGGGGAGGGATAAGGTCAAAAGAGAGAGTAGAATAAATGGTAAATGGGGGGGCAAGATAGGATGGAGGGAAATATAGTTAGTCTTTCACAGCATGACTATTATGGAAGTCTTTAGCAAAACTATACATGTATAGCCTGTATTGAATTGCTTGCCTCCACAGTGGGGATGGGTGTGGAGGGAAGAAGGGAGAGATGTTAGAACTCAAGGTTTTAGGAAGGAATGTTGAGAATTATTTTTGCATGTAAGTTGGAAACAAGAAATACAGGTAATGGAGTATAGAAATCTATCCTGCCGTACAAGAAAAGAGACACGATGGGGATAAGGGAAGGGAGGGGTCTGATAGAAGGGAGGGTAGATTGGAGGAAGGAGTAACTAGAATGCATAGTGTTTTGGGGTGGGGGAGGGGAGAGATGGGGAGAAAATTTGAAACTCAAAATCTTGTGGAAATGAATGTTGGAAACTAAAAATAAATAAATAAATATTTTAAAAAAGAAAAATACCAAATACATACATACATACATACATACATACATACATACATACATACATACATATATATATATATTTATATACATATATATATATATATATGTATAAAACCAACCCAGTCCTTGCTCTTGGAAGCTTGCCTCGAAAACAATATGTCTAGGGGAGTGATGATCAAGGAGGGATGTTTTGGTCAGAGAAGTCACAGAGTTTGTGAGTGGAGTCAGTATGTGATTGATCTGTCCTTACTGGGAATGGTAGTGATGGTGTGATTCCTATTTCCAGAGCAAGAAGTGGAAAGCCCAGTGGTGTAGGGAACATGTCCTGAGAAGTGGCCTGGAGTGAAAATAGCTTGGCAATAACTATGTAGGGGTCCACATTGAACTAGAAATAATGAATCCTCATCAGAGTCTCAAGGCCCCAGGGTGGCAGGTGTAATGTTATTTATGTTAATAAGAGTTAAATATCTTCCCCACCCATTCATGGGCTTGTCCATTAAGGGAAGCTTGATTAGGGGAGATTTGTTTTGTAGGAATGCCCACACCTTTTGTTAATTTCTAATGAGGCACTGGTTCTAAAGGGTTGTGATGCCCTCTGGCTCTGAAAAGTGTACATATACTCTGAAGTGGGGTTTTGTTTTGGGGCTTACTCATTGGAAATGTTTGCTTAGCCAGATGAGACTCTGGGAAGTTGCTAAGTATCACCCCTTACTCCCGCTTTGAAAACTCAAATATTGGTGCTTCTCTCTCTGGTAACTATGTATGTATGTAATGGTCAGACAGTTGGATCTGTCTGTTGATTTGTGACTTATGTATTGCTTATGGTCAGAAAGTTGGAAGCCCTGTCTGTTGGTCTTTATTTCTCTATTTGTATTTTCTCTGAAGTTCAGGGTGCTGACTTTTCCCCTGAACTAAGTGAATGATATACGTGCTTGATTAAAGTAGATTGTTGCCTTCTCAAAAGTTGCCTTTCCTTTCAGAAAAGCAGATCAAAGAACCTGTGATAGCAGGCCATCCTGGATGTTTCAGGGTGCTTGCTTTTATAGTAGGTAAAGTGCCAGGTTGCAGGTAGTATCTGGGGAACATAATGTTCCATCCCCACTATCATCCTATGTCTCTTCTACCTTTTATAATTAAATTCCTGGAAAAGACCTTCATAGATATCTCTACCTCTTCTCTCACTCTCTTCTCAACCCCTTACAATCTGGCCTCTGACCATATCATTCCACTGAAACTGCTCTTTCCAAAGTTACTGATGGTCTCTTATTTGCCAAATCTTATGACCTTTTCTCAGTTCTCATTCTCCTTGACCTCTTGGCGACCTGTGACACTGTTGCTTACTTTGTCCTTGAAACTCCCTTTTCTTTAGGCCTTTGGAACGCCATGCTCTCCTGGCTCTCCTGCCTCTCTGACTGCTGCTTTTTTGGATTGTCTTTCAGATCATGTCCTCTAACTGTCAGTATCTCTCAAGATTCAATCCTAGGCCCTCTTCTTTTTCTCCTTCAGTACTACTATACTTAGTGATCTCATCAACTTCCATGGATTTAATTACCATCTCTGTGCTGGTGATTCTCAGTTCTGCCTGTATTACCCAAATCTCTGCTGACCTTTAGTCTCTCATCTCCAACTGCCCTTCAGACATGGAAGGATATCCAGTAGACATCTTAAACTCAGCATATCCAAAATAGAACTCATTATCTTTTCCCTTTAACCTCCTCCTTTCCCCCCTTCCTTTTTATTATGGAGGGCAACACCATCTTCCCAGTCCCTCACGCTTGCAACTTAGGAACTGTCGTCCTGAATTCCTCACTATCTCGCACTTCCCGTATCTGAGCTTTTACCAACGCCTGTTGATTTCGCCTTTGTAACATCTCCTGAATATGTCCGTTTCTTTTCTTTGACGTTGTCACCATTCCAGGGCAGGCACTTATCCCCTCATGCTTAGATTATTGCAGTGGCCTGCTCATGGGTCTGCCTGCCTCAATTCTCTCCCCATTTCAACTCATCCTCCGTTCTGCCACTAAAGTGATTTTTCTCAAGCACAGGTCTAATTACATGACTCCAAACCACCCCCTTCCCCCAACCTTCATAAACTCTACCACTGCCTATTGCCCTCAGGAGTAAATCTAAAATGCTCTGTTTGGCATTTAAAGTGCTTCATAATCTAGCCCCCTCCTACTTTTCAGTTCTTCCTAACACATATTCTTCAGTCCAATGACACTGGTTTTCTAGCTGTTCCAAGAACATGACACTGTCTTTCAGCTCCAGGCATTCTTCTGGTTGTCCCTTATTCTTGAAACACTCTCCTTTTTCCATTCTCTATTGACCTCACTGGCTTCCTTTAAGTCACAACTAGCTCTCTCATCTTGTACCTGTGAAGGTAGTTTTTGTTTTTGGACTCAAGGCTAAGACTAGATTTATCACTATTAAATTTCCTCTTTGGCTCAAGGTTCTATCCTTTTGAGATATTTTTGGGTCCTAACTTTGATAACTCATCAGCTATTGTCGTTTATGTTTGCAGTGGTGTTTGCTTTTGCTTCTTAGGTATGTTGCAGTCTTCCATGATTACTTGTCGCATAAAATGATGTATCTTGTCTTTGGGCATAGCTCCTTTATTCATCTCCTCAGAGAGAACCTTTGAATCTTCCTTACTTTTAGCTACTGCTTATTTTGCTCTTCTGATTTTATTTGTAGTAAGACTCTCAATATAGACAGCATTACATTTCACTAGCAGGGATTCATTGATCATTGTAAAAAAAATGACACAGCAAAAGTATCAAGAGTAAAATTATTGTTTTTGACAATCTAAGACTTGAGTGATTTATTGTACCCTCTGTTCCCTTTTCTGCCATTTAGTCATTTTTGCTGTAGAAGGGGAAAGAAAATGCATAAAATTGTTTTATACTTTTATGTTTTATGGGTTTACTGTGTCCATTTGTCTGTTTATGAGCCTCTCTGTACTTAGTCAATTTGGTCCTCAGACTGCAGACACATACTCTATCTCTAGAACTGTTCTTGAATTGTTTCAAGCTCAGTAGAACCTTTCAGAGCCTATGTTCTGTGAATATTTGAGAACACAAGGTCATTTCCATGGCACAGTGAGGAATTGAAATAGGATTTTTTTGGGGGAAGATACTGTGTTTTCATGAGCACATCTATTATGTATAATGTTATGGTGCTTTATCTGGACATTTTGTTTTATATTGATTTTTGATACCACATTGAAATTGTCTTAAAAGTTTGATTTTCTTAGTGTTTTTAGAAATATCTGGGAGATTTGTGAAGTATCTTTGTAGTTTATTTTTGTTTAGTAAACCATGGAAACTGAAAATATTAAAGTTAGCTTTAAAGTGGAAAAAACTTTGAAAGACTTAAAGACAGCTGAAATTTTACATAATGAAAATAGCTAGCATATTACATTTCAGAGGACTACTTTATAAAATTAAAAAAAATCCCTAAAACCAAGTATACTCTATGATAGTCATTGTTGTGTTGACAGAATACTAAGATTCTTTCTTTCTTCCTCCCTCCCTTCCTCCCTTCCTCCCTTCCTCCCTTCCTCCCTTCCTCCCTTCCTCCCTTCCTCCCTTCCTTCCTTCCTTCCTTCCTTCCTTCCTTCCTTCCTTCCTTCCTTCCTTCCTCCATCCCTCCCTTTCTCTTGAATTTTTAGTATAAGAAATTTCTGCTTTTAATTAAAATACATTCCCCCAAAGCATATCCAAAAGCATAAAACTGATCATTTTGATCTCATCTATTGTTATGGTTGTTAATTCTGGGTAAGCTCAAAATTGCCCACTTTTACCACTAGATGGCACATCTTGACCGCTAAAGTGAAATACTATCCTTACACAGGGCTAGTTTAAAAGATCTGGGGAAACATATAAGAAACATATAAATGGCTTTATTAAGCGTCTTAGAACTGAAATACCGGCATTATTAAGGGAGCATTAGATTGATGAAATGTGAAAAGATACTACTGGTTTTCACATTTCAACTACCCAATGCTTCCTTTGCCTGTATGAATATAATGTCTTCCACCCCCCTGACCCCTCCCCCCCCCCCCCCCCCCCGCACTGTGCTAACTTACCTTGCTTAGGTTGCACCTCTAAATTTTATTTTAAGATCAAACTTTTTATTTACTGTCTAAAGGGCTATCTTTTCCTCTTACCTCATACAAATAAAATGTATGCAGGAACTTTATGATCATCTTCAGGTGAATTGTACTTTGTGGAATAGCTTAAAAGACTAAAAAGTGAATTCCTGTAAGTAAAATAAGTTTTTCATTGATTTCTATGATAGAATTAAAAACATATGCTTATAGAAATTGTTCTAGTCATACTTAAGTATGTATCATGTTCTATATACCTTATTTATTCTAGAAGAAAAATATAGACTCCAAGATGGTAGAGTAACAGGAAGCAGTTCAGCCTAGCTATCCTCCACAATTGCTCCAACAAAGACCTAAAAGAGCACTGGAGTGAGTCCTTAAATGAAAGGGCAAATCACAGTGTCATTTTTCCAGTTCAAGCAATCATAGGGAGACAGGTCTAGGGACACTGGGGACAGGTTCTAGCCAGGGAATCACAGTGGGGAGCCTTCTGGGACTGGGACTGTACTGAGACCTGTGGCTATGATCTCTCAGGACCAGATGTATCAGGGGCTGGCCAGACCCGCTCTGTCACTTGTATCTCAGAGCTATGTGTCAGACCTAAGGCAGACTGAAGTGGGGACCCGTCCCTAATAGTGCACTAAGGCTGTGAACCGTGAAAGGTGCAGGAATGGAAGCCAGCATTCACTTTGCAATACTTGCACCTTTCCTCTGATGATTATCTCCCATTTATTTTGTACATAGCTTGTTTGTATAGTTGTTTGCATGTTCTCTCCCCTATTAAACTGTGAGCTTCTTGAGAACAGAGATTATCTTTTTGCCTTCATTTGTGTCCCCAGTGCTTAGCATGATGTCTGGTAGATAGTATGTGTCCAGAACCCAGACCAAGGGTTTCAGCTGAGTCACCAGGGAGTTCAGATCAAGGAACTTGTAGAGCCTTCCAGCTAGGTGACAGAATAGTTCCAACCAAGGGTAAGCCATATCAAGGTTAGGAAATTATAAAACTTGGACCAGGAAGTGATTAGACTTTGCCCTGGATCAAACTATTTTGGGTGATTGAAACCCTGGAGAAACCCAGCCTATGGAAAGGGAATTAATAGCTTAGTAAAAGAGGTACAAAATCTTACTCAAGTAACAGACTCCTTGAAAATTTGAATGGAATATTTGAATAGAAGTGAATGACTTCAATGAAACAGTAAGAAATATTAAAACAGAACTAAAAGCCTGAAAAAATAGAAGAAAATAAAAGTTATCTCTGATCAAAAAAAAATTGACCTGGGGAACAGATGAAGGAGAGATAATTTAAGAATCATTGGGCTGAAAGCAGTAAATTAAAAAAAAAGAGCTTGGACATCATATTTCAAAAAATTGTTGAAGAAAACTGCCCAGATTTATTACAACCTGAAGGAAAGTAGAAATTAGAATGAATTCTATGATCACCTTCCTGAAAGAAACTTTAGAATAAAAACTCCCAGGAACATTGAAGGCAATGTCCAGAGTTTCCAGGTAAAAGAAAAAAAATACTACAAGTTGGCAAGAAGAAAGATTTCAAATGACCAATTAGCTACAGTCAAGATCACACAAGATTTAGCAGCCACCGCTATAAAGTAGCAGAGAACTTAAAATACTGTATCTCCTCCCCTCATCTGTATAAACATGAATACACACACACACACACACACACACACACGCACAGAAGACTTTAAACATTGCTGATAACAAGAACACAACTGGGTGTAAGCTTTGAAACACAGCCCAGGAGTCAGGAGAGTCATAATGTAAGTAAGTAATTAGAAGGGACTAAATATGGTGAAGTGTTTACATTCTAACAGTAGGAGATGATAGAATTGTTTTCTCTGTACTGTGGCATCAGGGAGAGTTAAATCAGACAGAGGACCTGGGTGTGATTTTGCTAGTTTTTTTTTTTTAATGATCTTGAAAGACAAAAGGAAAAGGAATAACTAGAGGAAAAGGGAATGTGGGAGGAAGGATGGGAAAAATGATCTCACAATTAGAATGTACAAGTAAAGACTATGTCAGCAAGGAGGAAGAGGTGAGGGGGTGGAGCAGATGACACTGGAAGCAAAGATACAGACTTTGTTACCTGCTTTTAAGATTTTTTTGTTGACAGAACCTTAGAGTTAGATGAAAGAGAATTTTATCAGTAAAACTAAATCTAATAGATTTCCTTCTCTGTTAGTCATCAGCCAACAAGCATTTATTGACTGCATTTATTTATTGGTCAACCAGTTAACATTTAGTATGTACCAGGCATTGTGCTAGATCCTGGCAATATGAAATACAACATGAAACAGCCCTTCAAGGGCTCGCATTTTACTGGGGAGATGTAACATGTTCCTAGATAAATAAATACCGAATAATACAAATTAACTTCAGTGATGGATGACATGGGACATTGACAGCTGGAGGAAGGCCTCTGGAAGAATGTGGCATGAGTTGAGCCTTGAAAAGGAGCTCTGGGTTCTGAAATGTGATGTGAGGAAGGATGGAGGACAGTCTGTGTAAAAGGTACAGAGGTGGGAGATGTGCTAGATTAGGGAGGACTGAGCTGGATCAGGATCCCATCTGAGTCAAAATCTGGGCTCCAAAGTTAGGCAGAGAACCTTCAAACATTATACCAAACTTTAAGTAAGACTTTAACTATTTAAAAAATGCTGATAATATTTAACCACAATTTTGATGTATAGAGGTGAAATTTTTCAAAGCATGCCATAGTAAATTAGTTAAATATGTGCTTCTTCTAGAGCTTTAAAAAAACATTTTTCTACCAATACCTATAGACGCTAAGGAATTCTGTGTTTTTTTAAACCACTATAAGCAATATATTGCAAAATATATCAAACTATACTTTTTTCTCCCCAGTGAGGTGGGAGAAAAGGGAGGGTTTGAGAGATTATGTGATATTTTTTGTTTTGTTTTTCCTTTGGCAGTTATTTGAAATAAAATGAAATGTATGGTTAAGCATTTTCTCCTCATTGTTTGCCTCAGTTTGATTTCACAATTTTATGCTCTTAAGGAGAATGCTTTTATTAACTATATGTAGCAGAACGAGCTGTCATTCAATTTTAAAAGGTTTCAAAGGTCTCTGTAGAAAAGTGTAGTCACTTTCCCCCTTAATCTCTTAATACATATCTTTGTCTTTTCATAGTCTATATGCCTATATTCCAAATTGTAGCTGTTTTAGAATTTCAAAAGATGTCTAAGCCACTGGATTCCAAGGTTTTTAAAATCATGCACCCATATCACATGTTATAAAACATGTATAAAAATTAAAATAAAAAGAATGAGATGAAGAAGTAAACAATATTTTAAAAATAATTTTTATTTATTAGAACAAAAAACCTTTTTGCTCCCATACAGTACTACTAATAATTATATTTTTTAAATGAGAGCAATGTACTTAATATTTAATTTTTTCAAAATCTTCGTTTAACACTTTGCAATAAGTGATTCAAAGGTTTAATGCTCTCTTCAGTTTATTTTTGGTTCTTGATTTTATTGACTATCATAACTGAAAACAATGCTAACCTGAAAACACTACTAAATCACAATTCTCATTTTTCAATCCTATCAATTATGTGAAGGTTTGTAGATGAAATTTATTTAGCAAATTTTTGCCTAACCCAATGTCAATATGTTGTTCTTGCAGACTAGTTGGAAAGTATTATTTGTGTACATACACACACACACACACACACACACAAATCATTCAGTTCCCACTGAAACTCTTCATTTGGGCAATTTTTGATCTGTTTAGAAAATTCTGTCGTCAAGTTTAAGTGTGAATATTTGGGAATTTTTAATAAATGATGGATCATTTTTGGCAACAAAGGCTTAGCTTTTAAACGTCTTCTTAATCGTTATTGCTTCATACTGTTATTAGCTACTATTACAAGGCACTTAAATATACACAGGGTGAACTTAATCATTAATCATAGTGGATGTAAATCCATATTTCATATAATCTTCTGGATGGTTTAGAATTTCTTTTAGCTAAGTTCTTGCCAGATTTGATTAGACCAGCATTATTTTTACCTGAAAATATAGCTGATGAAAAGCTTGTAGGAAAGTGTTAGCTTTGTTATTTGTGTGTTTTTTGTTTGAGCTCACAGTATTAGTATTATCTTTACGCACATTTTCATTGCAGGAATATTTTATTTTGGAGGGGGAGAAGGCAAGGCAATTGGGGCTAAGTGACATATTGGATATTTTTAAAAAATAACTTTTTTCAATTAACACAGCTACTTTCTTTCCTCTCCCCTTCCCACCACTGGTGAAAAAATAAAAACAGAATCCTTGTAACAAATATGCATAGTTAATCAAAACAAATCCTCTCATTGGCTATATCTTTAAGATACATGTCTGCACCTTGAGTCAAGAGGTGAGTTGTATTGCCTCCTCATTGATACTCTGGAACTGTGAGTGGTTATTGCATTTATTAGAGTTCTTAAATCTTCCAAAGTTGTTTGTCTTTACAATGTTAATGTGATTATTTTCTTGGTTCTGCTTACTTCATTTTGTATCAGCTCATACTGTGTCTTCCTAGTTTTCTCTGAAACTGTCCATTTTATCATTTCTTACAACATCATAGTATTCCATTATATTCATATGCCATATTTTGTTCAGCCATTTCCAAGTTGATCTTTCCTTTCTTTGCCACCTCACATACACCAAAAAGCTTCTGTAATTAGCTTTGTACACATGGGTTCTTTTCCTTTCCTTTGGTCTCTCTGTGATATAGTCCTAGTAGTATAACTGAGTCAAAGAGTTTAGTGACTTTTGAGATAATTCACAATTCCATAAACAGTGTATAGTGTATATATTTTTCCTCAGCTCTTCCAACAGACATCATTTGTCTTTTTTGTCAACTTTTCCAGTCTGATGGATGTAAGGCAGAACCTCAGAGTTGCATTAATTTACATTTCTCTAGTTTTTAAGAAGAGTAATTTTTCATATGGTTTTTGGTAGCATAGACTCCTATCTTGGAAAATTATTGAGCAATCTTTTTAGATCACTTGTCTATTTTGTGAGGGTTGTGGCAATTACTTATATATCTTGGAGATGATACCTTTATTAAAGAAACTTATTGGAAAGATTTTTTCCAAGGTAACTTTCCTTTTTAATCTTACAAACAATTAGGCACTGATTAAAAAGCAGACATTGGTCACTGGAACAGATAAGGTATAAAATATTCAGAAACAAATGTATTTAGTAGCATGGTATTCAGTGAACATAAACAATTCAGCTTTCTGGGATAAGTACTCACTATTTGACAAAAACTGCTGGGAAAATTGGACAACAATATGAAAGAAAAACTAACACTTCACATCTTATGCTGAGATAAATTCCGTATAGATATGTGACCTGGCTATAAAAGGTTACATCATAAACAAGTTAGAGCAGCGTCCATCTTTGCCACTTACTACCTTATGGCTACAGACAAGTCTGCAGCTCTCTGGATGTTTGTACATGTAAAATAAGAGAATTGAACTAGATTATCTCTAAGATGCTCTCTAGATTTAAATTATGTGATTATATGATCATTTGGGACCTAACCATTCTCATTCTTTCATTTTTAAGCTTTCCCTCTCCATTGGCTTTTTTCTGTATGCCTACAAATATATTTAGGTCTCTCTTACCCTTAAAAAAAAACAACCCCTTCCTTTGTCCTTTCTGTTTATGTAAGATACAGTTTTTTTTTCCTCCTTTTCACTGACAAACATCTAGAACTATTAGTTTATACCTGCTGCCTCTAATTTTTTCACTACTAACTCAAATCTCTAATACACTTGAAATCTGATTTTGGTTCCTACCAGTGTTACTGGTCCTGGTCCTTTCAAGGTCACCAGTGACTTTCTCGTTGCTGAATCTGATGGTTTCTTTTTCAGTCTTCCTTCTTGACATTTTAGCAGTTGACATCTGTCCTCCCTTGGCTTCCATGGTTTTGTTTTGACCCAGTATTTTGACCATAGCCCTCCTTTCTCAGAATCAAACAGAATCTTAGAGTTGGAAGTGACTTTAGAGGACAACTAGTCCAATCTGTACCTGAACAGGAATTCTTTCTACCTCACCTTGAAGAAGTGGTCATTCCACCTTTGCTTTAAGACCTTGAGTGAGGGAAAAACCATTACTTTCCAGAACAATTTATTCCATGTTTGGATAACTCTGTCAAGAGTTTTGTTTTGTTTTGTTTTTTCCCTGACTTCAAATGCAAATTTGCCTCTGTGCCACTTTCAATCATTCCTGTTAGTTTTACCCTTTGAATCCATGCAGAAAAGGAGCAATCCCACTTCTACTTGATTGTTCTTTTACATAATAGACTCCAAGATATTTCATACTTCTTATAGTTATTTTGATTGAAATTTACCTTTCTATCGCTTCCTTCTAGCTTTTGTTGGTAAAGTATAGCAATACTGGTAATTTATATGGATTTATTTTATATTCTACAATTTTGCTAAATTGTTGAAGTTAATTTTTGAATTGCCTCTTAGGCAATTCTAAGTAATCATCATGTGATCTGTGAAAAGTGATAATTTTTTTTTCTCTTTTCCTATGCTTATTCTCTCAATTATTCTTTCTTGTCTAATTAAAAGTTATGTTAAGTAGTAGTAGTGATAATGGGCATCTTCATTTTACTCCCAATCTTATTAGAAAGACTTTTAACTTTTTCTATTGCATGGAATGTTAGCTCTTGGTTTTGCATAGGTCTTATTTTATTGTGTTAAGGAAAGGTCCATTTATTCCCATACTTTCTGGTGCTTTTAATAGAAGCAGGCTTGGATTTTGTCAAAAATTTTTTTCAGTATCTAGTGATAAAATCATGTTTTTTTAAATTACATATGTGATTAACATTGTTTATTATGTTTATAATCTTCCTTGTATTGAATTAAGCTTGCATTTCTTGAATAAATCCAATGTGGTCATAAAGTATAATCTTTCTAATATGGTATTGTTCCCTAATTGTTAATATTTTATTTAAAATACTTGTTTCTATATTTATTAGGGATATTGGTTTATAGTTTGCTTTGTCTCTCTCTAATTCAAGACCATGTTTGTACCATAGGAAGGTCTTTTTATATTTTTATTGACTGTTTATGTAATAGTGGGATTAATTGTTCCTTTAATATTTTATAAATTTAGCTTATTAATCAATCTGGTCCTGGAAAATTTTCCTTGGGAGTTCATTAATGACTTATTCAATTTCTTTTTTTTGATATTGAATTATTTACATTATCTACTTCTTTCTATATTTGTGGTATTTTGTATTTTTGTAAGTATTCATCTATTTTCTGTTATGAGTTTTGTTAGAATATAATTGGGCATAATAATTTTTGATAACAATTCCCTTTAGTTCCTCTTCAATTGTTCCAATTCAGTACTCCTTTTTAATTTTTGATGCAAACAACTTGTATTTTTTTTTCTCTTTCCATTTGGTATTTTTAAAGCAGGTTTTTTGAAACCGCATGTAGGACTTGCATTTATTTCTGTATTTCATCTTGATTCAGTTTGATTAAATTTCATTTCAATTTGATTGAGCCCAATTTAGGCTTTTAAGATTTTTTTTGAATCCTATCATTTAGTGTTATTTATACCAGCTTTGTCATCTGTATATTTGAAAGCATTTTATGTATGTCTTTATCAAAGTTGTTGATAAAAATGTTACACCATGCAGAACTACGCAGAGATCCCTAGGGCATTCCATGTCAAGATGAAACCATTAATAACTACTCTTTGGGTCCAGCTGTTCAACCAGGTCCCTGTATTGTTGTTTTTTGTTTGTCTTTCATTCTCGAAGAAGACCAGTGACATCTGGAGAATGATGTCTTGACTTGTAAGTGAATTAGATTTTAGTGAGGCAGAGTTGTGCAAAGTCATCAGCCTCTCTGTTTCCTCCAGTCATTGGAGTCCAGTGGCAAGACTTATCAGGAAGACTGGCAATGGCCCAGGATGAATGGGAGACCTTGTCCTTTTTAAGCTAAGATCTTTTCCAGGGTCTCAGCTTGCCTGAGTCAACATCTATTCAGTGATTAAAGGCTAGGTTAGAATTGAAACAAAAGATGGCCTAGTTTGCCTTCCCAAAAGAATGAGTCCAGAAGGGAGAAACATCAGTTTCTTGGCCCTTATGTACTTAAATGTACTAGCATTTAATAATTGCTTACTTTGTTCTAGGCACTGTGGTAAATGCTGAGGATATATTTTTTTCCACAAGAATAATATCACAGATTTTTGCTGTTTACATTCTTTCCTTTAGATCTCTTTCACTTGCATGGCTTCATTGCTCATATAAATGACTCTAAAAGCTATTTTTTTCCACTCTAGCTGTGGTCCCATCTTTATAGTTATCTTCCGGTCATCCAGTTTAGTGGAAGGAGTATGGGATTTGCATACTTCACCTCCCTAAATCTTCATTTTCCTCATCTATAAAATGAGACAGTTGGACTATTGTAAGGCCCCTCCTAGCTCAAAATCAGTGATCTTCAATATCAAAATGTACTTATCTTTTTTTATGCTGCCCACCACACCTTCTAAACTTGCCTCTTCTAATTTCTGTCTCTCTGCTTAAGATATCACAATCCTCTCCACCCAGCTCAATCTTTGCTATTTGTTGTTTCCTCTTACTCAATCAGTATAACACTAGTTCTGTTTTTCACTTGGGCCTCTGAAATGGTCTCCCTACTGTCTCTTAACTGGTCTCCTATAGCTATGTCCCTTTCCAACCTATTCAATACCAAAAAGAGAAGTTTATATTTATCCTAGAGGCAGTAGGTAGCCATTGAAACTTCTTGAACAGGACAGTGACATTATCATTCTTGTGTTTTACTACTGTCAATTAGAGAACTGTGCATAGAATGTTTTGGAAAAATAAAAGTCTATTGCTATAGACACAGTGAGAGGTGATGAGGCAGAACCAGCATGGTGTTCCCCTTATGGAAGAGAAAGGAACAGATGAAAGGATATGTTGTAGGTTGAATTAATAAGATTTGGCAACTGATCATATATTCACAGACTTAGAGAATGGAAGAACTTTTGAGTTGGAAGGGACCTCTATGGCCATCTGATTTAATCCATATATGAAAGGGACATTTATTATAACATACTAAGTATTTTCTAGCTTCTGCTAGTAGACCCCTAATTAATAGGAAACTGTCACCTGTTGAAGTATCCCATTCTACTTTTGGACAGCTCTAATTGTTAGGAAATTTTACTTGATGACAGGTCTAAATTTTCATTTTTGCAACTTTTACCCCCTGCTCTTGGTTCTTTCCTCCAGGCAAAACAGAACAAGACTAATCTCTACTCTGCATGACATCCCTTCGGATACTTGAAGACATTTATCATGTCCCTCCTGAATCTTCTTTCCTCAAGGTTGAACATGCCCAGTTTCTTCTCCTGATAGTCATATAAACATGGAATCCATGCCCTTTACCATCCTGGTTATTCTTCTCTGGACAGTCTTCAGTTAGCTTATTAATGTCCACCTTGAACTGTGATACTTAGAACTGAACATAATACTCCATATGAGGTCTAATGAGGGAAGAATATAGTGAGACTATCATGTCCCTATTCCTGGAAGCATTGACCTTCCTAACACAACCTAAGATCAAATTTGGTTTTTGGCTGCCATATCATACCGCTGTTTTATGTTGATTTTTTTAGTCCCCAGATTTTTTAGAAGTACTATCTCACTTTGGCTCCTCTGTGTGTTGTGCTTATGAAACTGATTTTTTAATACTCTATTGAAAGATTATCCCTACTGAGTTTCATCCTATTAGATTCATTCCAGTGTTCTAGCCTGTCAAGATCTTTCTTGATCCTAGCTCTGTTAGGTATCACTCCTAGTTTTGCATCATCTGCAAATTTTATGAGCATTCCACCTGTTGCATTGATAAAAATATTAGATAGCAGAAGGCCAATCACAGATCCATGCAGCACTCTATTAGAGACCTCTTGCACTGTTGACATTGAATATTTCACAGCTATTGTTTGACTCTGACCACCCAACCAGTTCTGAAGCCATTTAATTATATTATTATTTAACCCATCCCCCAACTGTCCATCTTTTCTATAAATATGGTACAATACACCGTCAATAGCTTTGCTTTGCTAAAATATAGGTAAACCATTTACAGAATTCTCTTCATCTTTGAGTTCCCTAGCAAGGAAGAAAATTATGTTATTTTGGCATGGCTTGTTTGTAATCACTGCTGCCCTTTCTCCATTCCTTGAAAAACGTTGGTGCTATAAGTCTTTATAGAGAGAGCAAGGAGAAGCAATCTTTTGGACTAAAAACTCATTATTTTCATAGGATTGGTGCCAATTTAAATTGGACTAATTCTTCTAGCTTTCTCCAATCTTGTGATATCTCCCTCATTTTTCATGACCTTTTAGACTAACAGGACTTCTACAGTCACATCAGTGCCTGAGGAAATAGTTCATCTGGGCCCGGTGACTTGAATTCATCAAGGACAACTTTTCATCAGGTGCATTCTTACTATCTCCTTACTTATATTGGGTATCAGCTCTCTTTTAGTCATTTTAGTTCTTTAATTTTTAGTCATTCTCCCTGACAGAGAAAGCAGAAGCAAGATCAGTATTGAGCAGCTATGCTCTTTCTTTGTTATTAGTTTCATCACACTAGATACCCCAAGCAAAAATCCTCATTCTCTCCCTTTCTTCAGTTCTTTCTTTCTTAAAGGATATTGAGTAAATTTCTCTGGAAAAGGCAAATCATGGAGTAGGAGATAAAAGAAAGGGTTAGCCTAGCGTATGCCTCAGAGAATGTCTTGAAAGCAAATGGTAGATCTTATCTGTAGGACTGGGTTAGGGTTGAGGTGGGAGTCACTATAACTGTTGTCATAGTGATACATGAAGGGGACAAGTTTCACAATGGTGTTAAGAATTGTTTGATTGCAAGAAAATTTAGAGGAAGAAGAAATTCAGATGATAGTTGACTAGGGTCTTAGGACAATGCTGGTAGGAATGAAAAGAATGGGTAAATTCTGGAAACAAGGTAAAACTTCTGAGAAAAAAGTAAAATATTTGGGGGGTGGGGAGTCATTGGAAAATCATTGTTGTCTGGTCCTAACTGTGAATCAACAGTCTTTTAAGATCCAGATATGCTATGCTTTTAGTTACCTATAAAGCATAGATAAAGTTCTGCTGCCTGCGAATTGTTGCTCACTTAAATCAGGAAAGTGATTTAAATGCTATAGGAATGGAGAATAGACTTGAGAAATCAGGTAAGAAAAGGTTGATAAGGAGTTCTTACCAGAAACCTAGATTTCTGTAGTAGTTGTCACCATGCCCGTTATTTCATTTTTAATATTAGATGAAGCTACCAATTTTTTTTCCTGTGTAATGCCATGTCTTCAGAGCAACGTTTACTGTCTGAAAATGACAAACTGAAAATAAACCTAAGGTTTAGGGGGGTCATAAATGAAATTTAATTCAACCCTTATTGGGTGCCATTTTACTCAATGATATGGGAAGGTCAGGCCTTGGGCATTAGGGATTTGACTACTGAAAAAAATTGCATTAGTGAGGATTGCTAGGGTTAGCTTTTTAGTATGGAAAAGCAAAAATCAAATACACATAGCTTAACATTGTCTTAGATTGTGCATTAGAGAATATGACAGTTTGATGAAAATGTTTTTAGGTATAATTGTCCTAAATAAAAAAAATGTTTCAGTAATCATTAACCTTTTTGCCTCTATCAGGCCAAAATTTAAAATCTTGCTCTCTTTCAGCATTTAACTAGTAGTACCTCAATTTACAATACAAAAATATGTTGCTCATCAGTATAAACATGTGAAATGGAGTAGAAAACTTTGAAGTTAGAGAACTTGAGTTTGAACACCAGTTGTTTTCCCATTCTGTTCATCTGTATGAATTTGGCTAAGTGACAAATCTGGCTTTCAGTTTTCTTATCTGTAAAATGAAGAGGTTGAACTAGATAACTGCTAAGGTTCTTTTTAGCTCTAAATACCTATAATGGCAATATAGATAAAATTTTAAATTTTAAACCATTAAAAGACATCATCAGTTCATCCCAGAAACTAATTAGAACAACACACCAAAATTTTAATAATCATTATCTTAATAAAAGGATTATTTAGATCAACCTAAAGTTTTATAGTAAATATTAAGAAAAATAGTTTTCTTTGAAAAAATTTCTGTTATAATTATGTATATTTTATTAACTATAATCTACATACTATAATTTTCTCATACATTTGCATATGTGAAATTTATAGTAAGTAGATTGTGTATATGATTAATTAAAAATCATAGTATTATAAACTGGAAATCTTTTAGTAGATTGGACTAGAGTCACATGATGAAGTACTTTTATAAAATGATTTTATTCAAATAGAGACTAGACCACTGAAAAGACTTCTTTGTGAATAGTGGGAGTTTCATAGAAGTTCCCCAACAAGTAAAAGGTCTTCAGATTGTCTGCACTTTGATAGTATGGTGCTGAACATATACTGAATACACAGAAAATACTAGTGAATGGGATGGGCTTATTAGATGAGACTATGTCTCAGAGAGATGCCACCCTTGTAGTCTACTTAGAGGAAAGTCCTCAGGAAAAAGTGAACTCTCCTGTCAAGCCCTTTCAAAACCATTCTTAGGCTAACCTTCAAGATATACTCTGTAATAACATCTTTAGTCAAGGTACTTGGTTGTTGTTGGGGTATGAGGGGATGTAGGGGGAGTGAGGTGTGTAGGCAGAGAGATATGTAAAAACTGAGATTTAGGCAAGTAGGAAATAAGTGATACTTTATTCTGGCCCTACTAAAAGTGGGTCATTGGAAGGAATCAAGCACCAAATCCTTGTAGGCCACCTCTGTTCATATACCCTCCCTTCAGGATGATAGATGTTGGTAAATAAAATCTAAAAAAAGATTTTAGAGGGCATCCAATCCTACTCATTTTTCAGAGGAAGAAAATTAAGAGGGGTAGAGCCAAAGCCCTGCAAGTACCTGCAAAAAAATGACTCTAAACAAATTCTAGAGCTGCAGAACCCACAGGATGACAGAGTGAAACAGATTCCCAGCCCAAGACAGCCTGGAAAGTCAACAGGAAGATTCCATTGCACCAGGGCAAGGAGGGAGCAGAGTGCAGTCCAGTGTGGCCTGCACCAGCACAGACAGGCTGGAGCAGGTCTCAGGTGACTGAATAGTTGGCAACTGTTGCAGTTTCCAGACATCTAAACCCATGGGCACAAAAAAGATCAGTGGGAAAAACTCTGTGGCACCTGGGTGAAGAGGAGGGCACTGTTTGGCCAGTCTGGGCCTGGCACAGAGGGGGCAGCAATGGAGGCAATGGCAGTGGCAGAGGCTGCTTCCATAGCTGTAGGTCCATAGAAGGTAGGGAATCAAGTGGCTGATACAAAATCCAGGACAGTACACCTACCCTAACTGGAAGCAGAGTCCTACCTTGACAAAGAGTTAGAAAGTCCAGTGTTTGTCTGGGAAGATAAGTAAACATCATACAAGAACTCAGACTAGGATTTGCTGACAAGGAAGATCAGGGCAGACAACCAGAGAACAGCAGAGTCGAAGCTCCTGCATCAAAAGCCTCCAAGAGGAATATGAATTGGTCACAGGCCATGGAAGAGCTCAAAAAGGATTTTAAAAATCAAGTAAGAAAAGTAGAGGAAAAGTGGGAAGAGAAATGAGAGTGATGCAAGAAAATCATGAAAATCAAATCAACAACTTGTTTAAAGGAGACTCAAAAAAATACTGAAGAAAATAACACCTTAAAAAACAGACTAACCCAACTGGCAAAAGAAGTCAAAGGACAATGAGGAGAAGAATACCTTAAAAAGCAGAATTGGCCCAAAAGAAAAGGAGGTCCAAAAGCTTACTGAAGAAAATAATTCCTTCAAAATTAAAATGGAGCGAATGGGAGCTAATAACTTTGTGATAAATCAAGAAATTATAAGACAGAACCAAAAGAATGAAAAAAATAGAAGATAATGTGAAATATCTCATTGGAGAAGTCACTGACCTGGAAAATAGATCCAAGAAAGACAATTTAAAAATTATCAAATAACTTGAAAGCCATGATCAAAAAAAGAGCCTTGACATCATCTTTCAAGAAATTATCAAGGAAAACTTCCCTGACATTCTGTAACTAGAAAGTAAAATAGAAATAGAAAGAATCCACTGATCACTTCTAGAAAGAGATCCTAAAAGGAAAACTCCTAGGAATATTATAGCCAAATTCCAGAGTTCCCAGGTCAAGGAGAAAATATTGCAAGCAGCCAGAAAGAAACAGTTCAAGTATTATGGAAATACAATCAGGATAACACAAAATCTAACAGCTTCTACATTAAGGGATTGAAGGACTTGGAATATGATATTCCAGAGTTCAAAGGAGCTAGGATTAAAACCAAGAATCACCTACCCAGCAAAACTGAGTATAATCCTTCAGGGGAAAAAAATGGATTTTCAATGAAATAGTGGACTTTCAAGTATTCTTGATGAAAAAATTAGAACTGAACAGAAAATTTGACTTTCAAATGCAAGAATCAAGACAAGCATGAAAAGGTAAACAGGAAAGAGAAGTTTTAAGGGACTTATGAATGTTGAACTGTTTACATTCCTACAAGGAAAGATGATATTTGTAACTCATGAGACCTTTTGGAGGAGATAGATAGATAGGCAGATAGATGGCACAGGGTGAGTTAAATATGAAGGACTGATGTTTAAAAAATAAAATTAAGGGATGAGAAGAATATATTGGGAGGAGAATGAAGAGATAGAATGGGGGAAATTATCTCACATAAAAGGCAAGAAAAAGGTTCACAATGGAGGGGAAGAGGGGGGAGGTGAGAAAGAATGAGTGAACCTTACTCTCTTCAGATCTGGCTTAAGGAGGGAGTAACATACACACTCAATTGGATCTTACCATACAGGAACACAGGGGGCAAAGTTTTAAGCAAGGGGAGGGGGGGGATGAGACAAGAGAGGGCAGATTGGGGGATGGGATAGTCAGAAGCTAACACTTTAGAAAAGAGACAAGGTCAAAGGAGAAAAGAGAATAACTGAGGGGCAAGATAGGATGGAGGGAAATATTGTTAGTGTTTTACAACATGACTATTATGGAGTGTTTTGCAGAACTACACATGTATAAACTATATTGCATTGCTTGCCTTCTCAATGGGGGTAGGTGGGGAGGGAAGATGGGAGAGATTTTGGAACTTGAAGTTTTAAAAACAAATGTTAAAAAATTGTTTTTACATGCAACTGGAAAATAAGATATACAGACAATGGGGTATAGGAATCTAGTTTACCCTTCAAGAAAGTGAAGGGGAAGAGGATAAGAGGGGGGAGATGATAAAAGGGAAGGCAGACTAAGGAAAGGGGTAATCAAAATGCATGTTACCTTGAGGTGGGGGAGGGGAAAGATGGGGAGAAAATTTGGAACTCAAAACTTACAGAAATGAATATTGAAAACTAAAAATAAGCAAAGCTAAATTTAAAAATAAAGAAAACTAAGAACACTGGAATAAAATGATTACTTTCATGTTACATAGCTAAATAAAAGTGAGGTCAGATTAAAGTCCAAAGTCTACTGACTCCTAGTTCATAATCTCATAAATATAGTCCTCTTTATCAGCACACATATAACCCTTCACTTTCACTTATTGACCCATGCCAATCACCTGTTAGTCAATCATTATATAGTATCTCTTTCTATCACAATTCTGCCTCATCACTAAAGCTCAGGGTCCAAATCCCAGTACAACTCAGCACCACCCTCAGATCTCTTCCAAAGGCCTTGCTGTGATCATGTCATAGTCAGAGTAACAGCTATTGATAAAGCTCTACTGAGATCTAGTAACATTTTTTTTTGAAACTATGACAACCCAAATCCTAAAATGGAGTTTTTTCCAATTTCAATGCCCCAAATATCACTATAATCAGTGAATACTTTCTTTGACCCAGTGATACCACTATTAAATCAATACCCCAAAGAGGAAAAGTACTCACATGTACAAAAACAGCACCTGTATTTGGAGTAACAAAGAAGTAAAAGTACAATCAAGTTTGTAGCTGGCATTTTCATACAGTTCAATTAAATAACATCTTTTAAACTCTTATTATGTGCAGGGCATTAAACAGGCACTGGTGAAATAAAGATGAAAATAAAGTTCATGACTTTAAGGAGATTACATCACTCTATAGGCCTAATTCTCCCCAAGAAATCAAAGAAGAAAAGTTCCTAAAAGCTCCATTATTATTTGATGAATTTAAAACTAGAATATGATAAGAGCAAAAGAGGGTTATAGACAAAATGAGGAAGGGATCGTTGTCAGCTTAATTTAGTGCAACGAATGCTTGTATTTAGTCCTTGTCTATAGAAGAATCATTTGCTTCAATGATAAAATAGCAAGCATTTGATTATGATTGCATGTATGAGCATGAAGGATCCAAAGGAATCCCTCTACTCCCTGCAGAAATTTCTTCCTATATCCATGATTAACAAGGAAACAAGAATGTAGGCCATTTTTTTTTTTTACGGAGAAAAGGCAACAATAGTAGAAGCACTTAATTTTGGCAGGACAAAAGATGATCAGTGATAGAAAAATCAGACCTGCTTCGCTGCAGAGGCAGAAGGAGGTGGTACAGTACTGAGTACTAAACCAATTTTTAGTTTTCCTTTTTCATGAACTAGCCTAGAATGGGTTACCTAGGGGCCTGTCTGCTGGTGATGAGACTCTCTACATAGGCAGACAGTCTGTTGCCAAGATTTACTTCTTAGAAAAATAACTGCTTCTAGATTATATATACTAAAGACACTGTGGATCATTGTTAATCCAAAGACGTAACACTTCTTTAGAATTATTACTGTTTTAAGAATTATTCACCTTGATGAATTTCTAATGATCCAAAAGAATTTGGATATTCCTTTGAAATTTTCTGTGATGGGGTATGACTTGTATAATTCACATTTGTAAATGAGGCTAAGAAATATCACTAAGTATGATGAAAATGTTTATCAATCAGAATTTTGAGGGATTTTTGAAACCAAAATTTAACCAAAATACTGAAAGATGCTGTATGACCACTTGGTGGTGGTATGTTATAGAGGAAATTTTTGTTCAAGTTCAGATTAGACTAGGTAGTTTCTGAAGTCCTTTCCAACTCAGAGAGTTTCAGACTTTGTAAAGCTTTGTTCTTTGCTAATCTTTGTGTACAGATTTGTTCTAGGAGGACAGCTGCCTTTGGGCGTGTGAGCAAGACAAGCTGGACAAAGTCACTATAATTGCGATAGCTTTGATTCGTAGAAAGTGTTTCTTAAATCAGTACTGAATCTCACACTGTACAACTTTCACTCATTGCTTCAGGTCCTAGAGAAAATTGGTTCTGCTCACTTCACTTACAGGATTTTCTTTAATTATTTCGTCTATAATTTCTTTCCTTGTGGTAGTATTCATTACATTCAGAAATCACAGTTTGTTCAGCCGTTCCCTAACTGATAGACACTTCTTCAGATTCTCGCTTTCTTTTTTTGTTTTTCCTTCCTTCCTCACCCCTTCAGGATCAGGAAGTTCATCTCTCTTCCTGATATGCCTTTCTTTGTCTTATTTTCCTCTCCCCACCCCTATCCCTGCTTGTTTCTCTGCCGAGTCTGAAGCATTCAATACAAACTCTGTGTGTATATGTGTGTGTTTCACTCTTCTTTATTTCAGATAAATGGGCATCAGATGAATCTGTTTGAGAACCTCCCTTTATCCCTCTCTCCATGTTTGTATAATTTTCTTCTGCTTCACCCCAATTATGGGAAATAGCAAGTGTTACTCCTTTTTTTTCTTTCTATACTAGTCTGTTTCTTTTACCTCATTATTTTTCTTTCTTCAAACCTTCAGAATAGAACCAATTCGCCCCAAGAATCTCTATTTTTCATATTTTACACCCCTTCCTTAATAATACCCTTTGAAGATATTACAGTTCTTTCTAGGTCCAAAGAAACTTTGAAATATAAAATTAATCTTGTAAACTTATATATTTTGCCTTTTGGAATATTGTATTCCAAGATCTCCTCTGATTTATTGTAGAAGCTGCCAGGTCTTGTGTGCCCCAATTGTGGTTCTTTGGTACTTGAGCTGCTTTTTTCTGTTCATGTGTGGTATTTCTGCTTTGGTGTTGGGATTCTGGGTTTTGACTATGACACTCCTGGAACTTTTGTTTTTGAGGCTTCTTTTAGACAATGGTAGATTTTGTATTTTCGCTTTGCTTTCTTTGCCTTGTGCTGGTGCTGGCATTGCTAACAGCTGCATTTCCTATTGCCTGTGGTCTTTTGCCTGGCTTTTTGTGCAGTTCTGGGGTGGAAGAAGTAATTTACTGTAATTCCTTATTACTCAGTCTGGTGTGAACTTCATTTTTGCTAGAGTAGGTAGGAGTTGAGCATTCTTCCTTTGTTCAGACAAACTATGTTGGCTGGAAGTCTTCTAAAACAAACTTCAAATAGGTATTCAAATTCTTTTACTCTATTAGCATGTAATCATTGCGAATAATGCTAAAAATATACTCAAAATAGTAATAATTCTGAATCACTATTATTCCTTTACTGAGCTGTAATTAACTCTGATATCAATATGAATAAAACAGAAATAATAGGTATTTCAAACAGTAATACTTTGAATTTCTGTTAAGCTATGAAGGATTTTAGAATAATATATAGTATGTATTGGCAGTGCAATGAAATATAAACTCACCTTGCATATTAACTATTTTATTTAAATGATTTTCCCCTATTTTCTGGTTAATTATTAATTAACTAATTAATAATTATCTGATTAAAATTTTATTGGTAGTGCTAATGTGCCCTTTTGTGTATTGAATTATCAGTAGATGGGAGGAAGTGAGAGTGTAATAGAAACAACATTAGTAAGGTTTTTTTTTTCGTGTTTAAATATCCTGAAATGTAGGTTTTTGGTATGGTTAAAGTCGGTGGAAGAAAGCATTTTATCTGTGGTAAATTTTGTTTTTGAACTATTTATCAATGTTATCTCCATATTTTTCCTGTTTTAGGCAAGACTTTTTATGCTAACTGAAAGTTTTAAAAAGTCATTATATTTGGATGAGGGAATAAAGATATTCTTTAAATTTTCTTATAGTTCTCTTCCCTCTGGTTTCCTCATCCCCCATCTTAGATGTAATTTATCCTCTTTTAAAAACAACAAATGAGCCATTTCAGGATTTTTAGTTCTGGAATTGGCCATAAATATGTTAGTTCTCTGTCCCAGGTGTCTTCTGTAGTTTTCAGTAAGCATACTTTTAAGTCCTGATAAAACTGTTAAGCAGAATATGGCTAAGGTACTAGAAACTTTCTAGGTTGACATTTCTTAACTCTTTTGGTTATATTTTATACTCTTTTGGTCTGGTAACTCAGCCAGTTCTGAATCTATCTAACTGTAGTATCATCCATAGTATATCTTTCCATCTTGTATATAGGGATGATATAAAAAAACTTTGTTAAAAGTCATACTCAAATCCATGTATTTACTGTGTCTGTTGTGTTTCCTGATCTACTAGGGTAGTAACTATTCTCTTGGACTGGGTTATGGTAGACCTTAAGTTTGAGATTCTGTAAACATTGTCAAAAAAGGGAACAAGTTCAGTATGACAGGACTTGTGCTTGATGATTCCATGCTAGCTCACAGTGATCACCCCTTCCCTTTCTTTTTCTTTCTTTCTTCCTCAATAAAATATTTCTTTTTAACATTTAATTTAAAAAATTGAATTCCTAATTATTTCCCTTCTACCTACGCCTTTCCATCCAGAAGTAATATGACATAAATTATTCATGTGAAGTCATGCAAAACATATTTCCATAATAGCCGTGTTGCAAAAATGTCCCCAAAGCAGTAAAAGCAAGAAACATAAAGAAAGTTAAAAAAAAAAAGAATTATTCAGTCTTCACTCAGAGTTTATCAGTTCTGTCTCTGGAAGCAGATAGCATTTTTTGTCATGGATCCTTTGAAATTGTCTTGCATCATGGTGTTGGTCAGACTAGCTAAGTCTTTCATAGTTGATCATTGATACCATATTGCTGCTACTGTGTGCAATTTTCTCTTGCTTCTGCTCACTTTAAATTGCATTAGTTCATAAACGTTTCCCCAGATCTTTCTGAAACCATCTTGTTCATCATTTCTTGTAGCACAATAGTATTCTATCATAATCATATACCACAACTTGTTTAACTGTTCCCCGATTGATGGGCATTTCCTCAATTTCTAATTTTTGCTGACACACACACACAAAACCTACCATAAATATTTTTGTACTTGTTGGCACTTTTTCCATTTCTTTGATCTCTTTGTGATACAGACATAGTAGTGGTATTGCTGGGTCAAAGGTAAGCAAATTTATAATAACCCTTTGGGCATAGTTCCAAATTGTTCTCCAGAATGGTTGGATCAGTTCAGAACTCCACCAACAGTGTATTAAAGTACCTATTTTCCCACATCCCTTCTAGCATTTTTAATTTTCCTTTCCTGTCATGTTAGCCCATATGAAAGCTATAGGTGGTACCTCAGAGTTATTTTAATTTGCATTTCTCTAATAGGGCATTAGAACATTTTTTTAATGTGACTGTTCATAGCTTTGATTTCTTCTTTTGAAAACTGCTAGTTCATATCATTTGACCAATTATCAATTTATCAACCATCTGTCAACTCTTATTTTTATAAATTCACTCAATTCCCTATATATTTGGGAATAAGGCCTGTATTGGGGAAACTTGCTGAAAAATCTCTCTCCCCCTCCATTTTCTTGCTTTCCTTATAATTTTGACTGTAATAGTTTTGTTGGTTCAGAGTCTTTTACATTTCATGTAATCAAAATTATCTATTTTAGTGATCTTCTCTGTCTGCTTGTCCATAAAATCTTCCCATATCCATAGATCAGACAGGTAAATTTTGCTCCCTTAATTAGTTACTTATGATATCACCCTTTAGGCCTAAGCAATTTATTTATTTTGATCTTATTTTGGTATAGGGTATGAAATGTTGGCCTGTGCTTAGTTTTTGCCATATTACAGTTTTCCCAGCAATTTTTATCAAAGGTTGAGTTTTTGTCTCAAAACTTGGATCTTTGGGTTTATCAAACACTAGATTATGATGATCATTTACTACTGTATATTATGTACCAAATCTATTCCACTGATCCACTAGTCTGTTTCTTAACCAGTACCAGATTGTTTTGATGATTACTGCTTTGTAATATATTTTGAAATCTGGTATTGCCAGCCATCTTCCTTCACTTTTTTTTCACTGATTCCCTAGATATTCTTGACCTCTGCTTCCAGATGTATCTTATTATTGTTTTCTCTCTATGAAATAAGTAAATTAATTACTTAGAATTGTCATTTTATTATATTGGCTCAGCTGACCCTTAAGTAATTAACATTTCTTCATTTGTTTGGTCCCTGTGATTGTCTGGCCATGTAGAATTCCAAATATTTCTTAATGTCTGTAGCTATTTAAAATAGAATTTCTTTGTCTCTTCCTGCTGAGTTTTGTTGGTGATAAATATAAAAGTTAATGATTTATGTTCTTCAACAAAGTTGTTAATTGTTTCATCTAGTTTTTTAGTTGATTTGCTAGTGTTCTTAAGTATATCATCATAATATCTGCAAAGAGTGATAGTTTTGTTATCTCATGGACTGTTTTTTATTTCTCTAATTTGTTTGTGTGAGGTTTTTTTTTTTTTTTTGTCTTATTGTAATAGCTAGCATTTCTAGCACAATATTGAATCATGGTGGTGGTGGTGGTGGACATCCTTACTTCATCCCTGATCTTATTGGAGCATCTTCTAGTTTATTCACATTATAGCTAATCCTTGCTCTTGGTTTTAGATAAATACTACTTATCATTTTAAGAAAGGCTCAGCTTATTCTTATGCTTTCTAGTGTTTTTAATAAGAGTAGGTGTCATATTTTGTCAAAAGCTTTCTTCTGCATCTGTTGAGATAATCATATGATTTTGGTTGTTTTTGTTGTTGGCATGGTTAATGATGCATTTAGTGTTCCTAGTTTTTGTCCTGCATTCCTGGCATAAACTCTTTTGGTCATGCTGCATAATATTTTTGACATATTTCTGTAATCTCTTTGCTAGTAGTAGTAAAAATTTTATTTAAAATTTTTCCATCAGTATTCATTAGGGAAATTGATGTATAGTTTTCTTTCTGTCTTTACTTTCCTTGGTTTAGGTATCAAAACCATTCAAATATTTATATAATATTGAGATTAATTGTTCTGTAAATGTTTAGTATAATTCACTTGTAAATCCATCTGGTCCTGGGGATTTTTTCTTGGGGAGCTCATTTATGGCTTATTCAATTTCATTTTCTAAGATAGAATTATTTAAGTATTCTTTTTCCTCTCTAACTGGGCAGTTTTTTGTAAACATACATCCATTTCACTTGGATTGTCAGATTTATGGTATAGAATTGGGTAAAATAGCTCCTAATAATTACTTTAACTTAATCTTCATTGGTGGTACCTTCACACTTTTATTTTTTATATTGGTAATTTGGTTTTTTCTTTTTAAAAAAATCAAATTAATAAATGGTTTATTCTATTGTTTTTTCATAAAACCATCTTCTAGTTTTACTTATTATTTTAATTTTTCCTTTGCTTTTAGTTTTGTTAATTTCCTCCTTAAGTTTTAGGATTTCCACTTTGGTGTTGAATTGGAGATTTTTAATTTGTTCTTTTATGAAGTTTTTTTAGTTGCATGTCTAATTCATTGGTTTGTTCTTTCTGTCTTATACGTGTTTAGAGATAAATTTATCCATAAGTACTTCTTTGACTGCGTCCCACAAATTTTGGTTGTCTCATCATTGTTATTATTTTTAATGAAATTATTGATTATTTCTATGATTTGTTCTTTGACCCACCCTTCCCTTAGGATTATATTATTTAGTTTCCGCTTAATTTTAAATTTATGTTTTCACAGCCTTTTATTGAATAAAATTTTTATTCGTTAAGGTCTGAAAGTGGTGCTTTTAATATTTGTTTTTTTTTTTTTATATTTGGTTGTGAGGTTTTTATGCCCTAGTATATGGTCAGTTTTTATGAAGGTACCACACACTGTTATGAAATAGTTATCTTCCTTTCTATTCCCGTTCAGTTTTCTTCATAGGTCTATCATATCTAACTTATCCAAAATTCTATTCATCTCCTTAACTTCTTTCTTATTTTTCAATGGCTAGATTTGTCTACTTTGGAGAGAGGAGAGTTGAGGTTTCCTACTCGTATAATTTTACTGTTTCTTACTGTAACTCATTTAACTTTTTCTTTAAGAATTGGGATGCTGTGCCATTTGGTTCATATATATTTATTATTGATATTACTTCATCTTCTATGGTGGCTTCTAGTAAGATGTAGTTTCTCAGCTTATCTCTTTTAATTAGGTCTACTTTTGATTTTGTTTTGTCTGAAATCATGATTGCTATCTCTGCATTTAAAAAAATTCAGCTGAATCATAATCAGTTCTTCTCCAGCCCCTTATTTTAACTCTGTATGTGGCTTTCTGTTTCAAGTGTGTTTCTGGTAAATAACAAATCACTGGATCCTGGTTTCTAATCCATTCTGTTACCTTCTATTTTATGAGTAAATTCATTTCATTCACATTCAGTTATAATTACTAACCATATTTTCCTCCATTCTATTTTCTTCTGTTTAGTCTTCCTCCCCCTCTTTTTATCATCTCTCTCCTAAAGTCTATTTTACTTCTGGTTACTGCTTGCTCACTTTTTTCACCTCCCTTTTGTATTACCTCCACTCCCCATCTCCTCCCCCTCCTATTTCATTGCTATATTAGATCGATTTCTGTATCCAATTGAGTAAGTGTGTGTGCATGTATACATGCACACACATATGTATATATAGTCTTCTCTTGTTAAATCAGTTTATATGAGATTAAGGTTCAAGCATTCCCTTTGCCCCTTTTACCATTTTCCCTTTCACTGCAAAAGTTATTCCTTGTTTGTCTCTTACATGAGATAATTTTTCCTATTCTTCCTCTCCCTTCCCCTTTTTGTCAGTACACCCCTCTTTCTCACTGATTCATTTTTTTTGAGATCATCCTAACATAATTGACTCACTCTCATGTTCTCTATCTAATGTAGAGTCCTTCTAACTATCCTAAATTGATAAAGTTCTTAGGAGTTACATATATCATCTTCCCATATATGATTATAAAAAGTTTAGGGGGGGTGGAGCCAAGATGGCAGAGTAGAAAGATACACATACTCTAGCTTTTCCCCCATAGCCCATAAAATACCTGTAAAAAATGACTCTAAACAAATTCTAGAGCAGCAGAAGCTGCAAAATGACAGAGTGAAAGAGATTTCCAGCCACAACATCCTGGAAGGGGGACAGGAATCTCACTGGGCTCGGAGCATAGTGCAGCCTTCAGAGTGTAGCCCAGCCTTGGCCACGCAGTACGAGCAGGCCTCAGAGTTGAATCCCAGGCAGGAGGTATGGTTCTCAGATGACTCAACCCACAAATGCCAAAGACAGCTTCAAAGGTGAGTGAGAAAGCACTTTCACCTGGGTGAGAAGAAAATGCTGTCTGGCCCCAGTGGCCCCAGGGTGGCAGCAGTTGCTGCAGCACAGTGCCCATTTTAGGAGTCCTCCACCTAAAGTCCCTGGAGGAATCAAGTGGCTAATCTGGATCTCAGCCCTGAGTGGCAGTCCTGGGGTGAGGGGGAACATGCTGATGGGGTGGAGCTGGAGGCAGCTGTGGAGATGAAACCCCACTTGTAGATTTTGGGCAGAAAAGCTCTATTGCACCAGTCTCAGAGTGGAGTGCAACCCAACCCAGCCTAGGCAGTGTGGCATCAGCAGGAACAGAACCAGAGTAGGCCTTGTGGGTGAAATCCCTGGCAGCAGCTGTGGTTCCCAGATTGTTCAACCCACAAACACCAAAGACAGCTTCAAAGATCCAGGGCAGAAAAGCTTGCAGTAGTTCCAAGACCAGAGTGCAGGCCAGGAAAGGAGTAAACTCCTCTCCCTTGATTGTGTCACCTTGGAGGAACTGAGAACTTACAGGTCCCCAGAGTGTACCCTCCTCTTGATAAAGGACTCAAAAGTCAAGTAACTGCCTGGGAAAATGCCCCTCAAAAAGGAAAAAAAACCAAGACTATAGAAGGTTACCATCTTGGTGAACAGGTATTTTCTTCCATCCTTTCGGATGAGGAAGAACAATGCTTACCATCAGAGGAAGACATAAAAGTCAAGTCTTCTGCATCCAAAACTTCCAAAATAAATATACAGTGGTTTCAGGCTGTGGAAGAGCTCAAAAAGGATTTTGAAAATCAAGTAAGAGAGGTGGAGGAAAAATTGGGAAGAGAAATGAAAGCGATGCAAAAAAATCGTGAAAAGCAAGTTAACAATTTGTTAAAGGAGACCCAAAAAAATGCTGAAGAAAATAACAGCTCTAAAAATAGGCTAACTCAATTGACAAAAGAGGTCCAAAAGGTCAATGAGGAGAAGAAGGCTTTAAAAAGCAGAATTACTAAATGGAAATGGAGGTTCAAAAGCTCACTGAAGAAAAAAGTTCTTTAAAAGTTAGAATGGAGCAGATGGAAGCTAATGACTTTGTGAGAAACCAAGAAATTACAAAACAAAACCAAAAGTATGAAAAAATAGAAGATAATGTGAAATATCTGATTCGAAAAACAACTGACTTGGAAAATAGATCCAGGAGAGACATTTTAAAAATTATGGGACTACCTGAAAGGCATGATCAAAAAAAGAGCCTAGACATCATCTTTCATGAAATTATCCAGGAAAACTACCCTGATGTTCTAGAACCAGAGGATAAAATAAATATTGAAAGAATCCACTGATCACCTTCTCAAAGAGATCCAAAAAGGGAAACTCCTAGGAATATTGTAGCCAAATTCCAGAGTTCCCAGGTCAAGGAGAAAATATTGCAAGCAGCCAGAAAGAAACAATTCGAGTATTGTGTAGAAATACAATCAAGATAACACAAGATCTAGCAGCTTCTACATTAAGGGATTAAAGGGCTTGGACTGTGAAATTCCAGAAGTCAAAACTAAGAATCACCTACCCAGCAAAACTGAGTTTAATACCTCAGAGGAAAAAAAATGGTCATTCAATGAAATAGAGGACTTTCAAGAATTCTTGATGAAAAGACCAGAGTTGAATAGAAAATTTGACTTTCAAACTCAAGAATCAAGAGAAGCATGAAAAGGTAAACAGGAAAGAGAAATCAGAAGGGACTTACTAAAGTTGAACAGTTTACATTCCTATATGGAAAGATAATATTTGTAATTCTTGAAACTTTTCTCAGTATTTGAGCAGTTGGTGGGATTATGCACACACATACACACATATATGTGTATATATATATATATATATATACACACATACATACATACACACACACACACACACATATATATATATATACATATATAGACAGAGCACAGGGTGAGTTAAATAGAAAGAGATTATATCTAAAAAAATAAAATTAAGGGGTGAGAGGGGAATATATTCGGACAAGAAAGGGAGAAATTGAATGGAGCAAATTATCTCTTATAAAAGAGGCAAGAAAAAAGCTTTGTCAATAGAGGGGGGAAAAAGGGGAGATGTGAGGGAAGAAGTGAAGCTTACTCTTGTCACATTTGGCTTAAGGAGGGAATAACATACACACTCAATTTGGTGTGAAAATCTATCTTACACTGCAGGAAAGTAGGAGAAAAGGGGATAAGTGGAGTGGAGGGATAATAGAAGGGAGGGCAAATGGGAGGAATTAAACATTTTTGGGGAGGGACAAGGTCAAAAGAGAGAATAGAATAAATGGGGGGGCAGGATAGGATGGAGGGAAATATAGTTAGTCTTATATAACATGAGTATTATGGAAGTCTTTAGCAAAACTGCACATACATAGCCTGTATTGAATTGCTTGCCTTCACATGAGGATGGGTGGGGAGGGAGGAAGGGAGAGAAGTTGGAACTCAAAGCTTTAGGAATGAATGTTGAGAATTGTTTTTGCGTGCAACTGGGAAGTAAGAAATACAGGTAATGGGGTATAGAAATCTATCTTGCCCTACAAGAAAAGAGAGAAGATGGGGATAAGGGAAGGGAGGAGTGTGATAAAGGGAGGGCAGATTGGGTGAAGGGATAATCCGAATGCACAGCGTTTTTGGGGTGAGGGGAAAGGAGAGATGGGGAGAAAATTTGGAACTCAAAATTATGTGGAAATGAATGTTGAAAACTAAAAATAAATAAATTAACATTTAAAAACTTTAAACTTATTGAGTCTCATGATTTCTCTTTCATATTTACTTTTTTACATTTCTTTTGAGTCTTGCATTTGAAAGTCAAGTTTTGTACTCATCTCTAGTCTTTTCATCAGGAATCCTTGAAAGTCCTCTATTTCATTAAATATCCGTTCTTCCCGCCTCCCCCCACCCCCAAAAGATTATACTCAGTTTTGTTGGGTGGATTATTCTTGGTTGGCTTTTTGAAGCACTTTCTGTTTCGCCCAGGAGCTCTGGAATTTAGCTATAGTATTTCTGGGAGTTTTCATTTTGGGATCTCTTTTGAGAGGTGATCAGTAGATTCTTTCAATTTCTATTTTATTCTCTAGTTCTAGGATGTTGGATATCTTTTATAATTTTTAATTTTTTTAATTTTAATTTTTAACACAGTTCACATCACATAAAACAATTCCAACCTTTGGTCAGGTGATATTTCTTTTAAAGCATTTACAATATAGACCACAAACAAATTTTTTTTTAACGTTATCTAACTGAGACACTAATAATAACTATATATGTTAACTTCGTAAGCCCTTGACCTAATTGTCTCCACACTATTACTAAGAATTAGAGGACCCTAACTTATTGTTGTTGGTCTACAATCCCAAGCCTAATAGCTTAATTTTAGACTTGACTTTGGATGTTCCCTTACCAACAATCTATAATTTAATTGATCTGGTATTGAGCTTACAAATCTTTTGACTATAGGAAATTGCCACTAAGAGTAGGGACATTGCAGGGAAAAAAATATTTCCCCAACTTCATGTCAGTTCCACGCAGGAGTAGATTGTCAGCTTGCATTCAGTCAGGCTTAGAGTCTGCCAGGTGTCAGTGGGGAAATTGAGTCAGGAGAACAGCTGCTCTCTCACCCTCCTCATGAGATCACCTTTTTCAGGTCCTACCAGCATTTCACAGGCTTACTGGCATTATGGCTCAGACCGCCTTTCTTGCTATCCATACTTGGAGTTAGACTTAGAACAGTCACTTAATAGTCCCATAGCATCTTATAATAGCAAGTTCCAATGACCAGGTTTCAGATATGACTATAATTTCACACTGGCTAAGGAACATCTTTTGAGGCAAGCCTTAAGTGGCTTACATGCCTTTCTGTACCTGTTCTAGTTTCTGCTTAAATAATAATCATAAAATCAAATTTACCATTAAAGCCTTAACTTTTTGATCAATGCCAAATTTTACCCAAGGTTACCTGCCTCTAGGAGATTTAGACTAAAATTCATTTCCCCAGTCTAAAGATATCTCTGATTTAGTCTTAGTAATTAATTCAGTCAATTGTTTTAACACTAATTGCTTTTACATCACTTTGTAACATGTCCAATTTTTCTCACAAACTCTCCCCTCTCCCCACCCCCTAATTCCTTGCATTCTGATTACTCCTTCCTCATTGAGCCCCCACTTCTATCATATCCCACCCTTCCCTTATCCCCATCTTCTTTCTTTTCTTGTAGAGCAAGATAAATTTCTATATCCCATTATCTGTGTTTCTTATTTCCCAGTTATATGCAATAATAATTCTCAACATTTGTTTCTAATACTTTGAATTCCACCTTCTTTCCCTCTCTCCCTCCCTACCCATCCCCCCTGAGAAGGCAAGCAATTCAATACAGACTAAATATATGTCATTTTGCAGAAGACTTCCATAACAATTGTGTTGTGTAATACTAACTATATTGCTCTCTATCCTACTCTATCCCCCCTTATTTTTTTTATTCCCTCATTTGACCTTGTCCCTTCCCAAAAATGTTTATTTCTAGTTACTCCCTTCCCATTTGCCCTCCCTTCTATCATTCCCCTCACCCCACTTGTCACCTCCTCTACTTTCCTCTAGTATAAGATAGATTTTCATACTAAATTTAGTTAGCACGTTATTCCCTCCTTAAGCTATATGTGGAGAGAGTAGCTTCACTTTGCCCCTCTCCTCTTCTCCTTTTTCTCTTCCATTGAACAAGATTTCTTTTTATCTCTTTTATGAGTTATAGCCTGTCCCATTCCATTTCTCCCTTTCTCCTCCCTCACCCCTTAATTTTTATTTTATATGTGTATATTTTTTTTGTCGATATCATCTCTTCTGGTGCAACATAGCCTGTACTCTCTGTCTCTATATGTGTGTGTGTGTGTACAATCCCTCCACCTACCCAAATATTGAGCAAAGTCTCAAGAGTTATAAATATTTTCTTTCCATGTAGGAATGTAAACAGTTCAACTTTAGAAAGTCTTTTTTTCCTGTTTACCTTTTCAAGCTTCTCTTGATTCTTGTGTTTGAAAGTCAAACTTTCTATACAGTTTTAGTCTTTTCAACATGATTGCTTGAAAGTCCTCTATATCATTGAATGACCATTTGTTCCACTGAAGTATTATACTCAGTTTTGCTGGGTAGGTGATTCTTGGTTTTAATCCCAGTCCATTTGATTTCTGGAGTATCTTATTCCTAACCCTTTGATCCCTTAATATTGAAGCTGCCAGATCCTGTGTTATCCTGATTGTATTTCCACAATACTCAAATTATTTCTTTCTAGCTGCTTGCAATATTTTCTCCTTGACCTGGAAACTCTGAAATTTGGCCACAATATTCCTAGGAGTTTCTCTTTTCGGGTCTCTTTCAGCAGATGATTGGTGGATTCTTTCAATATTTGTTTTGTCCTCTGGTTCTAAAGTATCAGTACACTTTTCCTCGATAATTTAATGGAAAATAATGTCTGTGCTCTTGTTTTGATCATGGCTTTCAGGTCGTCCCATAATTTTTATATTGTCTCTCCTGAATCTATTTTCCAGGTCAGTTGTTCTTCCAATGAAATGTTTTACATTATCTCCTGTTTTTTCAAACTTTTGGTTTTATTTTTTAACTGCTTGGTTTATCTCATAGTCATTCATTTCCCTGAACTCAGTTCTCTCTTTCAATGAATTATTTTATTCAGTGAGCTTTTGAACTTTCTCCTCCATTTGGCTAATTCTGCTTTGTAATGCTTCCTTCTCCTCATTGACTTTTTGGACATCTTTTCCCAATTGAGTTAGCCTCTTTTTAAAGATGTTATTTTCCTCAGCATTTTTTTGGTTCTCCTTTAGCAAGCTGCTAACCTGCTTTTTGACCTCTTCCATTGCCTGAGTGCAGTTTAAGTTCACTCTGGAGGCCCTGGAGGCAGAGGTCTTAACTTTCTGTGACAATAAGCCTTGTTCTTCCTCATCTGAAAGGATGGGAGGAGACACCTGTTCACCAAGAAAGTAACCTTCTGTGGTCTTATTTTTTTCCCCTCTTTTGGGCATTTTCCTAGCCAGCTATTGATTTCTAAATCCTTTGTCAAGAGGTTAGACTCAGCTGCTGGGTTCCCCTGGGCTTTGGGCGGGGATGGGGCTATCACTCAGGGCTGAGGTTTAGATCAACTGCTCCCTACTGCCAGAGGCTTTAAGCTGAGCTGCCTGAACAATGGACCCAGGTTGCTTCTTGGCCTCAATAGCTGCCTGCAGCTCTGCTGTCACCTGGGGCTATTGCTGAAGAAACCCTGGTCCCACACAGCTCAGAAAGCCCTCCCCCACTGACCTTTGGTGCTTTCTTTGTTGCTTGTGGGTTGAGGTATCTGGGACCCTCCCTGCTAGGAACTCTTCCCAGAGGTCTGTTCAGAACCTCTTCCTCCGCATGACCAGGGCTGGGCTCCCCTCCACTCAGCCTCCCATGAGATAGACCTTTCCTGTCAGCCTTCCGGGTTACCTTTGGCTGGAAACCTCTTTTGCTCTGTTGTTCTGTGGCTTCTGCTGCTCTATAGTTTGTGAGAGTCCTTTTTACAGTCATTTTGTGGGTTGTGGGGGAAGAGCTAGAGTATATACATCTTTCTACTCCGCCATCTTGGCTCTGCCTCCTTCTTTTATAATTTCTTAAAATATGATGTCTAGGCAGTTTCTTTGATCATGACTTTCAGATAGTTCAAATAATTCTTATTATTCAGGTAGTCCAATAATCCTTGAGTCTTCCTGAGCTGATTTCCCTTTTAGAGTCATAGGTTATGGCATCCTACCTATGCTGTCTCTGAAATCTTGGAGTCTATCAGCCTAAATGCTAGAGAACATGTCAGATTATGCCTAGTCATTCTTTGCTTATCATGAGCTCAGGAGTGACAAAACCACTGTCTCTGATTCAATTTACTCAATGAATATTTATGTAGTACCTAATATGTACAAGGTACTGATGCTAGAATCTGTTGGTAGGTGAATTGAACTGAATTACAGTCTGTTATTGGGAGTTGAGAGGAGGACTAGTGCAAAAATAAGTATTATAAGGGACAATAAAATTACATACAGCACTAGCCTTCCTCTAAAGATACTTAGCTAGGTGGTGAAATGGATAGAGCACCAGGGCAGGAGTCAGGAGCACCTGAGTTCAAATCTCACCTCAGACACTTGACACTCACTAGCTGTATGACCTTGGGCAAATCACTTAACCCTAATTGCCTCATCCTGGGTCATCTCCAGTCATCCTGATGAATATTTGGTCACTGGATTCAGATGGCTCTGGAGGAAAAGTGAAGCTGGTGACCTGCACAGCCCTCCCTCACTCAAAACAAAGTCAAGTGCAAGTCATGTCATTAATTTTCTGATGGCATGTTCTTCTTCAGCAACAAAGAACGAAGACACCAGATACACTAGAGAGGGAGTCAGCAGACTATAGCCTGAGGGTCATTTCTTGCCCAAATGCCTGCTTTTGTATAGGTCCATTTGCTAAGAACAGTTTTTTCTTATAAAATACATTAAAACTTTTATCTTAAGATGTAAAACTTAATTTTAACTGTGAACTGTATAGAAGCATATGGTTTGCTGATCCTTTGCATTGGAGGCGTTCCTATAGATCTTTGGATATTTTGTGGATTTCAACACTTGAGTTTACCATTCATTGCTATTCCTTACTATATGACCAGTTCATTACATTTTCCTGTTGCATGTATCTTTAATGATATTTGTTCATGAAGGATAAATTTTTAACCACTTTGAAGACCAAATTCACTGGAATAGCTGAAACCAAAATAAGCAAAAAACATTGAGACAGATTATGTGGTAGAAACATGAAGTAAAAGTCCAAATATAGGAGATATGATCTGCTACAATTATCACTGGGATTCGTAAGTACAATTACAATAAGTACAATGGAGAGGAGAAATTTCTTTTTGTTTTGTGTCAATTCTTTATCATCAAGGAAACCTACTAAATTGAAACTTCTTGAAAGTGTATATGCAGAAAGTATTCTCAAAGTAAGAATATTTTAAAGAGAAAATTAGATGCTTTTAATAAACTAGAGCAAACTTTAAAAATGTGATGGTAAAGTAATTGCTTGAATCATAAAAGTTATAATTGTTAAATGTGAAAAGCCTCATTCAGTGGGACAAATGTTGGTTTATTTGGAGCTGTTGATGTGGTTAGACTAATACTTGGTGAATCATATTCAAAGTAGTTCAAATGGTTCTACTTCCAAATACTACAGTGTAAAGGAAGCATGATTTTATGTCTGAAGAACTTTGACTTGGTTAGTTGAGAAATTAAAATCTTTTCCTTTGCATTGCTAATGGATGAAGCAATAGATCTAATAAAAGATATCATTTGGTTAGATACATTTGATTTGTTGTTGAAATTAATGTTAGGAAAGACTTATTTTCCAGACTGGCTGATAGGTATATAAAGAGAAAATTTAAATGCAATTGACATTTTAAAAATGAAAATAGTATAATATGAGAGAATTATATTGGATTTTACATTGATAGAACTCAGTCAATGTCAGGAAGAAATAGGTCTACAAATAAGAGTGAATTTCTGTTTTGTGAAATATTTTGACTTTCTTGTGCCAAAGTACTTTGATGGATTTTTGAGCTGAAAGAAGAAATTGCCATTTTCTTGATGATCATGGTAAAGCTGAAGCAAATTCATATTATAAAAGAAATTTTTCCTTGAGACTAGTGTAGTTTTTGGATATTTTTGAAAAAATGAATACCTGAAATAAGTTAATACAAATTCTTAAATACATAAAGAAAGTCAGGAGTATAAAAATTTTGAAAAGAGGTATAGATAAGTAAAATCTCAAATAATATTTCCTCATTTAACATTTTCTGTTCTGTAAATGAAATAGAAGAAAGACCTACTTATTCTCTTAATAATCTAAAGCCATTCTCAGTTTATTTTGAAGTAATATATTTCTAAATATAACTGAACAAGAAATCCATTTGCCATTCATAAATATGGTTTATTTGGTCTTTATTCTATCTAAACAAGAAAAGTTAAGAGATTTGTCTTTGGTTATACTGAAACAAGCATTTAGCCTGAGAAATCTTCTTTTCTTTAATTGCCTCTGAATTAAGAATTCTCTTTATCATGGTGGTACAAATTTTACTATAATTAAGATAATAAGATTATTATCTTTCATTTATATGAAATGGACTTTTCTGTGGTAGTTTTAAAGACTAACTATCGATGTTGATTAATGATTAAAAAGAACTACAGGTGGCAATATTATAAATATTATCACATTTTGAGAAATGTTATACCATAACAAAAGCCTACCTATGTTATTATCATGGCTAGTATTTCATAATATAAATATGAAAACCATAAAATATTTTTCCGTCAGATATGAATAATATATTTATATGTAAGATTTGTTGTTATAAAATTGTAATAAAGTTTAATTTTACTTGAATAAAATATTACCTAGGAATTATTTGCATAGATTGTTCTATGAAAAATGTGGGATGGTATAACAATTTTTAAAGGTAAGTAGGTGGTTGGATGGGCCTGGACTTGGGAAGACCTGAGTTCAAATTCAGCCTCAGACACTTATTAAATATGTGACCCTGGGAAAGTCACTTAAGCTCTGTTTGCCTTAATCCACTGGAGAAGGAAATGGCAAACCACTCTGGTATCTTTGCCAGGAAAACTCCATGGACAGTATTGACATGAAGAGTTGGACATGACTAACTGACTGAACAACAACAACAGATATCAATTTTTGGTTTTAAAAAAAGTAGGTTTGTTACATAAAGTTTAAAAACCATTGCCCTTGAAAGTAATCTTGTAATAAGAATACCTGTAAAGACGCCCAGAAGTTTACAAAGCAAGGGTAACATGCATGATGAATTAGAGATCTAAACACAAAAAGGCAAACTTGATCTCATGGATATACTTGCGGTTTTGAAGGATATGAGACTTATGACTGGAATATTCTTCTAGAAAGGTATTCTATTGTATATAAAGGAGATGTACTCGTATGATTCAATCCAAGAACTGGAGGTAGGCAGGAAGCATGGTGGAGAGCATTTAGATAGGATCAATGAATACAGAAACCGAAGGGATATTGTTGTCAGAACATATTACAGATTACTTGGACAAAAAGGAGATATCAAGAATTTGGGAAACATCACAAGCCTGGCAAAGAAATGATATTGATAGTGATGGGAGTCAGAGCCAAGATGGCAGAATTGAGATAGAGCCAAAAAGGCAGAAAAGCAAAAAGTAATACAGTAAGCCCCCCCTACCTCCCAAAACCACACCTTATCATTTTCTAAGAGATCTAGAAAGTATACCAGAACAAATTCTGATAGGAAAAGCCTAGAAAAAGTTGCAATGAATTGTTTTCTCAGTCTAGGTCCACATAGGAAAATAGAGGTCTATGAACATTGGAGCCCAGGAAGAGCACATTGACCAGGACAAGAGGAAGCCACAAACCCACACGGGGCACCACGAAGAGAAGAGGAGCCACTTTGTGGCTCTGTTGCTCACTACCCAGTTCCAGATCATAGGTCCTGGATGGACTAAGGTAGTTACCTATGCTCATGGGCAGCATTCTGAGGTGAGGTATTGGCAGGCCCTAGGCTGTGTACAGGGAGAGAAACAAGTTCAGAAGCAAGTAGCAGCAGTGTGACTCTCAGTCCAGGAATAGAGCAGGGTCTCAGTTCTAGCTTCTAGCTCCATCTGAAGCCTGCAGAGGAATAACCAGGGCAGGATTTCTAGACCAAAGAGGAGCCTAAATTTCTGTCAGTCTGAACCAGCAGAGCTTCCTACCTGGTTGGTAGTGACTTAGCCTAGTAGCAGTATACTATTGTCCAGTTCTAAATCCAGATTAGGGACTTGAAGAGGTATACCAGGGAGGCAATAATCAGACTTTGCCTTGGATCAGACCACTCTGGGAGCATTGAAAACTTGCAGGTCCCCACCCTGAAATCTCCCCCAGTATCCTGGAATAATATTCAACATTAAATACCCCAAGAAGGCAGCTCTAGACCAGACTAGATCTTCCCTCTAGAACTATGTAGAGCCTAATCCTAACATCAAGTCTGAAGTAAAGAAGTAGGCTGGAAGAATGAGGAAACAAACAATAAAGTCTCACCATAAGATGCTATTATGGTGACAAGAATGCTTAACATACAAACTCAGAAGAAGAAAATGATTCTGAAACATTTGCAAGCAAAACCTCAAAGAAAAATGTAGCTTTGGCACAAATTTAACTAGAATTCCTAGAAGAGATGAAGGAGGAGTTTTAAAAAGTTAAAAAAATGTTTTTTAATCAATGAAATGAGAATGCTAGAGAAAAAAAGTTGGAAAAGATAATCAAATCTGTGGAAGCAAGAATTGAAAAGGGAATTAACAACTTGGCACAAGAGATACAAAACCTTGCCCAAATAACATATTCCCTGAAAATTAGAAATGGAGAAGCCAATGACTTCATGAGACAACAAGAAATATTAATGTAAAGTCAAACAACTCGAAAAAATAGAAGATGTAACTTATTTCTTAGCAAAAACAACTGACCTAGAAAACAGATTGAGGAGAAAAAAATTTAAGAATCGTTGGACTCTCTGAAAGTCATGACCCAGAAAAGATTCTAGATGTCATATGTTAAAAAAGCTTAAAAGAAAATTGCCCAGATCTCTTAGAAGGCAAAGTGTAAAAAAGGAAAAATCCACATGTAATCTCAAGAAAGAAACCTGCAAAACACATAGTTAAATCTAGAGCTTCCAGGCCAAGGGAAAAAAAAAACTATAAGTAATTTTTTATCCTCCACCCCAGAAAAAAAAAAAGATTTCAAGAACCAAGGAATTACAGTCAAGAACATACACAATTTAGTAGCCACCACAGGAGTGGAACAGAACATTCCAGAAGGTATAGGATTTAGGCTTACAGCCTAGAGTAATTTATCCAGCAAAACTGAGTATAATCCCACCGAGAAAAAATGGACAGTCCATGAAACTGAATTTCCAAACATGCTTGATGAAAAAGACCAGAACTGTATAGAAACTTTGAAATTCAAACACACGAGTTAAGAGAAACATAACAAAATAAGTACAAATGAACAATGATAAAGGATTAAATAGGGATAAACTGCTTACATTCTATTATGGGGAGATTATTACATGTGTTTCCTCTGAACTCTATTGATGTGTGGTTTCATAGAAAGAGTCTAATTAGACAGAAGGCCTAGGGTGGTCGTTCTGTTATGTTTTGATGGTCTCAGAAGTAGAATGTAAAGAAAGAGGAAGAGAAATACACTATAGGGGGGAAGTGAAAGGAAAGTAAAAGAAAAAGAAAACTATCTCACATAATCAGGGTGCTCAAGCAGCCATCTATACAAACTAAGAGGGGAGGATGGAAGGAAATCCTGACACTTCAACCTTTCATCTGAGATAGTCAAAGGAGACAAGAATACATGTGCATACTCAACAGAGTTGAGGATGGAAATACATTTCCCTCAATAGGGAAATAGGAAGAAAAAGGGAGAAGGGAGAATTAGAGGAAGGATGGATTAAGGAAAGAATTAGTCCTCAAAACAAATTCTAAAGAATGCACAAAATTATTTATAGTTCTTTTTGAAGTGGAGAACCATAGGATTCTGACGAGCTGCCTATAAATTGGGGAATGACGTGCTATAAGAAATGATGATGGAGATGGTTTCAGAGAAATCTGGGAAGACATACGAAGTATTGCTGAGTGAAGTGAACTGAACTAGGATAACAATTTATGTAGGGCAACATTATGGGAAAGGCAAATACATCTGACAGAATTAATGATTTTAATCAGCATAATAACCCACCACAATTCCAGGGGAACTAATGTAATATTCCACCCACCTTCAGATAGAGAAGTAAAGCACTCAGAGTACAGAATGAGACATATATGCCTATAGATGATATTGCCAATGCAGAAATTTGTTTTGCTTGACTATACGTAGTTATAAAAAGGGTTTTGTTTTCTTTCATTCTGAATTGCAGGGGAGGGGGAGGAAGTGGTAAATAGGTGAGAAAGTGGGTTTACTCATTGAAAAAATGTAATTTTTAAAAAGAAAAATAATAATTCTATACATCTGCTGGATTTCTTTCTCTGCCAAAAGAAGAGCAGAAAATAGTTTCTTCATTTTTCTTAAGGACTTCTTAAGACAGAGGAACTAACAAGGGGAATTTCCATCCTGGCTAGCAATATAGGAGTGACGGGAAACTTGATAGAAAATGTCCATATCATCTGAGCTTTCATAACAGGAAGGATAGGAATATTGACTGCATTCAGACATTAGGACTTGAGGAAAGCATTTTCTGCAAAGGAAATAAAGCTCTGATCAAGTGGATGTGGACTCTAAAAGGGACTATGTTCTCCATTACTTAGATCTAAAACCTTGGAATCAACTTGGGTTTTCCTTGCTTTTCACTCCCCTATCTTCCATCCTGTTAGTTGTATTCTGTTTTTCACATACATCTCCTCTTCTCTACTCACACTACCACCAATTCAGCAGAAGTCTTTACCATCTCTTGTTTGGACTATTATAATGTCCTCCTAACTGTTCTCACGTGGACTATTACATAGAGTATTAATTATTATTATTATGTTTATATATTGTATTTATATTATTATAATAAATATTTAGTATTATTAAAATATTATTATATTAATATATAATAATAATAACTAAAAATAATAGCATTCTAACCTCCGTATCTCATCTTTTCTCTTCAAGTCATTCTTCATGCACTGCCAAATCTTAATGAAAGCGTCTACTAATATCACTTTCTGTTAACATGATGCAGTGGCTTTATTGCTTTTGGATAGAATATTCCAGTATTTGAGGCCATCTGTAGTCTAGCTAAGTTTGAGTTAAATTGGACTATTAGCTGTTTCCTAATCTTGTCCTACATGTTCTTGATTCCATGCATTCCTGAAATATGTACTCAGTCATTTTCATCTTTTGAAATCTTTCTTTTACTTCAAAACTCTATTCTTGTGCTACCTCTAATGTGAAGTAAACTTAGTCTACTTAAATCTTCATAGCTCCCTCTGTCCCTTTCACATTCTACCTTGTCTCATACTTAATTGTGTATTTTAGATTGTGAACTTTTTGAGGATAGGGACATTGTCATTTTTCATCTTTGTATCTTCAGCCTCTACCAAAATGCCTCTCAGTAAACTTTGCATTGAATATTGATATATTCATATACTTATATGAGGAAACAGCATTGCTTCAATAACAAGAAATTATGTTAGACTGTTTCCCTTTTTCACTTAAAATGGTGAATCACAAAGATTACTGTAATATAGTTTGGTTTTTGCACAACATTTCATAAAGCATTCTTGTGGAAAAGATAGAGAAATATAGACTAAATTATAATAGTGGTACAGCCTATAAATTTCTCCTTTCATGTATTTTATATAGGAGATGCACCCAATGTGCCATTGATCTTTCTTTAGTTCATTTTACATTCTGTAACTTAAAAAAAAAAGAACAGAATTGGGAAAATTTACCAAACAGGGGATAAAGCATACCACAAAAAATGGAATAGACAATTTCAGTTACATGAAATAGCAAACCTTCTACGTGAACAAAATGCAGTGCAGTTAGAATTAGAAAGGAAATTGTCAGTTGAAAAACAATCTTTGGATTAAATATCTGACAAGGTTCTGATATTCATGAAATAAATACGAAGAGCCTTCTTCAATAGATAGTTCTTGGAAGTCAAAGGATCTCAAGAAATAATTCTAAAAAAAAGAATTGCATTATTTTATAGCCACATGAAAAATTGCTCCAAATAATTGGTAATATAAATGCAAAATAAAGCATCTTTGAAGTTTTACCTCACATCCAACAATTTGGCAGATGTGACAAAAATAGAAACAGTTGCTATTGGAGGAGCAGTTGGAAGATAGGTGTCCTAATATACTGATAGTGGAGTTCTTAATTGATCCATCTATTCTGGAAAGCAATTTCAGATTATGCAAAAAAAAAAAGTGGCTGAAAAATGCACACCCTTTAACTTAATGGGCAAACTTGAGGAGGTCAAAGACAAAAAGAAATATTCCATATATGCAATGAATACATAAATTACTCATTGCAGCAATTTTGGGGGGTAGCAAAAAATTAGGAAAAAAATAGGTGCTCAGTGATTGGGTAATGACAAAATTGTGGTACATGACATTAATTGACTATTGCATCATAATAAATGATGAATATGAAAAATTCAGAGAATCATGGGAAAACATGAATTAATGAAGAATTAGGTTGCTAAAACTGGAAAAAGTTATTTGAACTGGTACAACATTAGGTAAGTAGACCTAGAAAGACATGATGTATACAATAACTACAATAGTCTAAATAGAAAGAATGCACAAAAGAGAAATTTGAATGCTATGTCATTACAATGACCAAGGTTACCCCTGGAGAATAGTTAAGAAAATGAACTTCTTTCCCTTTTTTTAAAAGAGATGGGGGACTGTGAATATAGAATATTACATATATTGTCAGGTCATTTTCTATGAATTATTTTCTTTTAAAAATCTTTATTATAAAGGATGCTATCTCAGTGGAGGGGGAGGAGGAATATATTAAAAATGAGTATGACATAAAAACAAAGGGCATTCCTTGGGTACCAGTATGACATTTGGTCTAATCATCTTTACCTGGGTTCTTGCTATGTGACAAGCCAACTTCATTTTTTAAATAGTATTTTACTTTTTTTCCCCAATTACTTGTAAAGAAAATTTTTAGCATTCATTTTTACAAGATTTTGGGTTCCAATTTTTTTTCTCACTTCTCTCCCTTCCCCTCCCCTCTTCTGAAAATGGTAAGCAGTGTGATATAGTTTGTACATGTGCTATCCTGTAAAAATATTTCCATATTAATCACAGTTATGAAAGAAGAAAGATGTAAAAAAAAACACAAAAAAGAATAAAATGAGTGAGAAAAAATGCTTTGCTCTTCATTCAGAGTCTACCAGTTCTTTATCTGGATGTGGATAGCATTTTCCTTCATGAGTTCTTTGTACTTTCACTGGATCATTGTGTTGCTGAGAAGAGCTGAGTCGTTCATAGTTGATCATCACACAGTTTGTTGTTAATATGTACAATGTTTTCCTGGTTCTGCTCATTTCACTTTGCATTTGCATACAAGTCTTTCCAGGATTTTCTGAAATCTGCCTGTTCATCATTTCTTATTACACAGTGATATTCTATTACATTCACATACCATGGCTTGTTCAGCTATTCCCCAATTGATGGGCATCCCCTCAATTTCTAGTGTTTTGCCACCATGAAAAGGACTGCTATAAATATATCTTCGCACATGTAAGTTGTTTCCCCTTTTTTTATGATCTCTTTGGGATATAGATGTAGTAGTGGTATTGCTGGATCAAAGGATATGCATAGTTTTATAGCCCTTTGGGCATGGTTCCAAATTGCTCTCCAGAATGATTGGATTGGTTCACAACTCTACCAACAGTGCATTAATGTCCCAATTTCCCATATCCTCTCCAACATTTATCATTTTCCTTTAGTCATATTAGCTAATCTGATAGGTCTGAAGTGGTACTGCAGAGTTGTTTCAATTTGCATTCCTCTAATCTAAAGTGATTTTTTAAAAAAATTTATTTATTTCACTTTTAACATTCGTTTTCACAGAATTTTTGGGCTCCAAATTTTCTCCCCCCTTGTCCCCTCCCCCCACCCCAAAACACCGAGCATTCCAATTGCCCCCATCACCACTCCACTCTCTCCTCCATCATTCCTCTCTGCCCTTGTCTCCATCCTCTCCTCTGGCCTGTTGGGCCAAATAAATTTTTATACCCCTTTACCTGTATTTCTTATTTCCTAGCGGCAAGAACAGTACTTGACAGTTATTCCTAAAACTTTGAGTTGCAACTTCTTTTCCTCCCTCCCTTCCCTCTCCCTCCCTTTGGAAGGCAAGCAATTCAATATAGGCCAAATCTGTGTAGTTTTGCAAATGACTTCCATAATAGTCATGTTGTATAAGACTAACTATATTTCCCTCCATCCTATCCTGCTTCCAATTACTTCTATTCTTTCTTTTGATCCTGTCCCTCCCTGTGAGTGTCGACCTCAAATTGTACCCTCCTCCCCATGCCCTCCCTTCCATCGTCCCCCCCACCCTGTTTATCCCCTTGTCCCCCACCTTCCTGTATTGTAAGATAGGTTTTCATACCAAAATGAGTGTGCATTTTATTCCTTCCTTTAGTGGAATGTGATGAGAGTAAACTTCATGTTTTTCTCTCACCTCCCCTCTTTTTCCCCAAACTAAAAAAATCTTTTGCTTGCCTCTTTTTTTTTAATTTATTTTTATTTTTATTTTTATTTTTTATTTTTTTTTTATTTTGTAATGTTTAACAGTCACTGCCATACAATTGTGATTTTATCCCCCCCACCTACCCCCCACTCCCCCCCTCCCTCCCCACGACTGCATACAATTCTGTATAGATTCTACATATACTTTCCTATTGAGTATATTTTCACTATAGTCATGCTATGTAGTCAGACTAAGATAAATGAAAGAAATCGTATAACAAATCAGAACATGATACACAAACACATACACATACACAAACATGATCTGCTACAATATGTGAGTGACTTCCATATTTCTCTCTCTGAGTGTGGCAGGCATTTTGCCTTGAGATCCTCCATTGGGATTTTTTTTTTTTTTTGGTAAGAAGTTCTTGTGTTATTACAAAAATCTAAGTCTACCAGAAAAAACTCTCACACACTGTGGTTGTTGCTGTGCATAAAGTTCTCCTGGTTCTGCTCCTTTCACTCAGCATCAGGTCATATAAGTCCTTCCAGGCCTCTCTGAAGTCTTCTTGTTCATCATTTCTTATGGCACAATAGTACTCCATTACATTCATATACCATAATTTATTCAGCCATTCCCCAATTGATGGACATCCCCTTGACTTCCAGTTTTTGGCAACTACATAGAGTGCTGCTATAAATATTTTTGTACATGTGGGACCCTTTCCCATTTTTACGATCTCTTGGGGATATAGTCCTAGTAGCGATATTGCTGGGTCAAAGGGTATGCACATTTTTGTAGCCCTTTGGGCATAGTTCCAAATTGCTCTCCAGAATGGTTGGATGCGCTTGCAGCTCCACCAACAATGAATTAGTGTTCCAACTCTCCCACATCTTCTCCAACATTTATCATTTTCTTGTTCTGTCATGTTTGCCAATCTTATAGGTGTGATGTGGTACCTCAGAGTTGTTTTGATTTGCATCTCTCTAACCAATAGTGATTTAGAGCATTTTTTCATATGATTATAGATAGCTTTAATTTCTTCCTCTGAAAATTGCCTGTTCATATCCTTTGACCATTTATCAATTGGGGAATGACTTGTATGATTGTACATTTGGATCAGTTCTCTATATATTCTAGAAATGAGGCCTTTATCCCCGAGCTTAGCTGTAAAAATTCTTTCCCAATTTACTACATCCCTCCGGATTTTGGTTGCATTGGGTTTGGTTGTGCAAAAACTTCTCAGTTTAATGTAATCAAAGTTATCCATTTTGCATTTCATAATGCATTCTATCTCTCCTTTAGTAAAGAATTCTTCCCTTCTCCATAGATCTGATAAATACACTATTCCTTGCTTCTCCAGTTTATTCATGGTATCAATCTTTATACCTAAATCATGTACCCATTTGGACTTTATTCTTGTGTACGGTGTCAGGTATGGGTCTATGCCTAATTTCCGCCACACTGTTATCCAGTTTTCCCAGCAATTTTTGTCAAACAATGAGTTCTTATCCCAGAAGCTGGGGTCCTTGGGTTTATCAAACAGAAGGTTGCTATATTCCTTGCCTACTGCATCTTGAGTGCCAAGTGTATTCCACTTGTCTACCTCTCTGTTTCTTAGCCAATACCAAGTGGTTTTGATAATTGCTGCTTTATAGTACAGTTTGAGGTCTGGTAGCGCTAGGCCACCTTCCCAAGCATTTCTTTTCATTAGTCCCTTTGATATTCTGGACCTTTTGTTTTTCCAAATGAATTTTGATATTATTTTGTCCAGCTCTAGAAAGTAATTGTCTGATAGTTTAATTGGTATGGCACTAAATAAGTATATTAATTTGGGTAGAATTGTCATTTTTATTATATTAGCACGGCCTATCCATGAGCAACTAATGTTTTTCCACTTACTTAAATCTGACTTTATTTGTGCAAAAAGTGTCTTGTAATTGTGTTCATATAATCCCTGGGTTTGTTTTGGCAGGTAGACTCCTAAGTATTTTATACTGTCTACCCTAACTTTAAATGGGATTTCTCTTTCTATCTCTTGCTGTTGGACTTTGTTGCTAATAGATAGGAATGCAGAAGATTTGTGTGGGTTTATTTTGTACCCTGCAACTTTGCCAAAGTTGTTTATTAATTCTAGTAATTTTTTACTTGAATCTCTGGGATTCTCTAGGTAAATCATCATATCATCTGCAAAGAGTGATAACTTAGTTTCTTCTTTGGCTATTTTAATTCCTTGGATATCTTTATCTTGTCTAATTGCTACAGCTAACATTTCTAGTACCATATTGAATAATAGTGGTGATAATGGACAACCTTGTTTCACCCCTGATCTTATTGGGAATGCATCTAGCTTATCCCCATTGCATATAATGCTTGCTGAAGGTTTTAGATAGATACTGCTTATTATTTTATGGAAAGTTCCCTTTATTCCTACATTCTCCAATGTTTTTAGTAGGAATGGATGTTGTATTTTGTCAAAAGCTTTTTCTGCATCTATTGAGATAATCATGTGGTTTTTGTTAGCTTTGATGTTGATGTGATCGATAATGCTAATAGTTTTCCTAATATTGAACCAGCCCTGTAGTCCTGGTATGAATCCTACCTGATCATAATGTATTAATCTCGTGATAAGATGCTGTATTCGTTTTGCTAGAATCTTATTTAAAATTTTTGCATCTATATTCATTAGGGAAATTGGTCTATAATTTTCTTTCTCTGTTTTGTCTCTTCCTGGTTTGGGTATCAAAACCATATTTGTATCATAGAAAGAATTTGGGAGGACTCCTTCTTCCCCAATTTTCAAGAATAGTGTATGTAGTATTGGAATCAACTGTTCTTTAAATGTTTGATAGAATTCACTTGTGAATCCATCTGGCCCTGGAGATTTTTTCCTAGGGAGTTCATTGATGGCTTGTTCAATTTCTTTTTCTGAGATGGGGTTGTTTAAGTAATCAACTTCCTCTTCTGTTAATCTGGGCAATTTGTATTTTTTAAAATATTCATCCATCTCATTTAGATTATCGAATTTGTGGGCATAAAGTTGGGCAAAGTAGTTTCTAATTATTGTTTTAATTTCCTCCTCATTGGAGGTGAGTTCACCCCTTTCATTTTTAATATTAGTAATTTGGTTTTCTTCTTTCTTTTTTTTAATCAGATTGACCAAAGGTTTATCAATTTTATTAGTTTTTTCATAAAACCAACTATTGGTTTTATTTATTAATTCAATAGTTTTCTTAATTTCAATTTTATTAATCTCTCCTTTGGTTTTCAGTATTTCTAATTTGGTATTTACTTGGAGATTTTCAATTTGTTCTTTTTCTAGCTTTTTCAACTGCAAGCCTAAGTCATTGATCTCCTCTTTCTCTATTTTATTTATGTAAGCATTCAGAGATATAAAACTTCCCCTAATAACTGCTTTTGCCGTATCCCATAAGTTTTGGTATGTTGTCTCACTATTGTCATTCTCTCGAATGAAATTGTTGATTGTTTCTATGATTTCTTCTTTAACCCAACCCTTCTTTAGAATTAGATTATTTAGTTTCCAATTGATTTTTGGTTTCTCTTTCCATGGCCTTTTATTACATGTAATTTTTAATGCATTGTGATCTGAAAAGGATGCATTGATTATCTCTACCTTTCTGCACTGGATTGTGAGATTTTTATGTCCTAGTACATGGTCAATTTTTGTAAATGTTCCATGTACCACTGAGAAAAAAGTATATTCCTTTCTATTCCCATTTAATTTTCTCCAAAGATCTATCATATCTACCTTATCCAGAGTTTTATTTACCTCCTTAACCTCTTTCTTGTTTATTTTGAGGTTGGATTTATCGAGTTCAGAGAGGGGGAGGTTGAGGTCCCCCACTAGTATAGTTTTGCTATCAATTTCTTCCTTCAATTCCCCCAACCTCTCCTCTAAGAATCTGGATGCTATACCACTTGGAGCATACATGTTTAGTAATGATATTGCTTCATTGTCTATGGTGCCTTTTAGCAGGATATAGTTTCCATCCTTATCCCTTTTGATTAGATCTGTTTCTGCTTTTGCTTTGTCTGAGATTAGGATTGCTACTCCTGCCTTTCTTACATGAGCTGAAGCACAATATATTCTGCTCCATCCTTTGACCTTTATCCTATGTGTATCCCCCCATTTCAAATGTGTTTCTTGTAAGCAGCATATTGTTGGATTATGGCTTTTAATCCATTCTGCTATCCGTCTCCGTTTTATGGGAGAGTTCATTCCATTCACATTCACAGTTATGATTACAATCTGTGTATTTCCCTCCAACCTCTTTCCCACCATTTGTGCTTTTAGCTCTCCCGTCTCCCTTCCCCTCCTCAATAGTATTCACTTTTCTCCCCCTCCTCCCGCAGCCTTCCCCTCCTTCTTTTAGCCCCCCTCCCTTTTACTCCCCTTTACTCTTATTGCTTCTTTCCTCCCTTTTAGCCACCCTCCCCTTTCTTCCCCCTTCCCCTCCTACTACCTATAGAGCTAGTTAGGATTATCTACTTAAGATTATTGTTCCCTCCTTTGAACAAATCAGATGAGAGTACCTCTCAAACAATGCTCATCTCCCTCCCCTCCTTCCCTCTACTATAGTTTTGTACTTCTTCCTGTGATATAATTTGCCATTTTCTGCTTCCCCCTTTCCACACCTCCTATTACATTCCCTTCTCATACTTAAATCATATTTTTGACATGACATCATTTACTTTATGCCCGTTCCCTCTACATATATCCCTTTTATCATAATAGCTGCACAGTTGTCAAGATTAACAGGTATCATCTTCCCTTATAGGGAGGTAAACAGTTTGCCCTAATTGAGTAGCAAGTTTTTGTTTTTGTTTTTTCCCCCTGTTTACCTTTTTATGATTCTCTGGAGACCTGCATTTGAAGATCAAATTGTCTATTGAGTTCTGGTGTTTTGGTCAGGAAGCTCTGGAAATCCCTTATTTCGTTGAATGACTTTCTCCTTGCCTGAAATGTTATGCTGAACTTTGCTGGGTAGTTGATCCTTGGTTGAAGTCCCAACTCCTTTGCCTTACGGAATATTGGGTTCCAATTCTTTCGATCTTTTAATGTAGAAGCTGCAAGGTCCTGTGTGATCCTGACTGTGTGTCCTTGATATTTGAATTGTTTCTTTCTGGCTGCTTGTAGTATTTTCTCCTTCACTTGATAGCTCTGGAATTTGGCAACTATATTTCTTGGGGTTTTGAGTTTGGGATCCCTTTCGGGAGGGGAACGGTGGATTCTTTCGATGACTATTTTGCCCTCTGAGTCTAGTACTTCTGGACAGTTTTCCTTGATGATTTCCTGGAAGATATTGTCCAGACTCTTTTCTTCATCGTGGGTTTCTGGCAGGCCAATAATTCTTAGATTTTCTCTCCTGGATCTGTTTTCCAGGTCAGTTGTTTTTCCAATTAAATATTTTACATTTTCTTCTATCTTTTCATTCTTTAGATTTTGTTTTACTGATTCTTGTTGCCTCATTGAGTCATTAGTTTCTACTTGCCCAATTCTAATCTTCATCGTAGTGTTTTCTTCAGTTAGCTTTTCCATCTCCTTTTCCATCTGACCAATTTTTCCCTTTAAGGAGCTATTTTCTCCATTTAATTTTTGTACTTCTTTTTCCATTCGACCAATTTTCCCAGTTAGGTTTTGGGTTTCCTTTTCCATCTGATCAATTTTCCCAATTAGGTTTTGGGTTTCCTTTTCCATTTGATTAGCTCTTCCTTTTAGGGAATTATTCTCTCCAGTTAATTTTTGAACTTCCTTTTCCATTTCTTCAATTTTCTTTTTCAGGGTGATGGTCTCATCAGTGAATTCTTTTTTTATAGTTTTAAAATCATTGGCCAGTTTTTCTTTTATATCCTTCTTCAGACGTTCCAGGTAATCTAGTTGTGCTTGCGAGAAATTCATAGTCCCATCTGAGGTTTCAGATGGAAGTACAGTCTCAGCTCTAACCTCTTTGGTGTTTGTGTTTTGGTCCTTATCCCCATAGAAAGATTCTATGTTTTTTTCACTTTTCGTCTGCTTTTTCCGATTCATGATGTTGGCTGAGTGTTGTAGCTCTTGGTTCTTTCAGTCAGAAGGTATTTGTGTTGAGCTGGTGTGTGTAGAGGCTAAAAGCAGGTTTTGGTTTTTGTTTCCCAGATCAACCCTGGGGTTAGCTTGTTAGGTGTGTGGGAGGTGTGGTCTGGTCTCAGGCTATCTCCTCAGCTGACTTGAGGCAAAGGCAAGGTCAGGGGATGGTAATCCCAGCTTCCCTATTGTCTTCCCTTTTCCCCTGGAGGGCTGGGGCACGCCTAGAAGCTAACGCGTGTTCCCGCCCCTCCTGGGGCTCGTCTCCCGGCTCTGAGGCTTGCCTGGGTCTCAGTACGAATTTTCTCTTCCCTGTGTCGTCTGTCCCTCCAGATCGCCTCCACCACAGTAGGAAGAATCCCCCTTTGCCACTTTTCCAGCCTCTGGTGTTATGAGACCACCCGCCCCCTTCTGCTGTTCCCGCTGATCCAGGATTAATCTGGGGAAGAATTTTATGGTTCCCTCAGGGTCATCAGGGGGGAGGAGAGAGCACTTACTGATTACTCTGCCATCCCAGTTCCTGGAAGTTCAAGTAGTGACCCACCGAAGTCCGTCTTCAGGCTGAAGATTTCAAGGACTGCTGCGCTGATGTCTGGCACTCAGCGGCTCTCACCGGCTCGGCCTGGCTTATCTCCTGCTCCGCTGGTCTCGCCCGCCACTCTCGGGCTCCTCTGGTCCCTTCCGCCCTGCCGCGCTGACCGCGCTGCGCTGTGCGCCGGGGTCTTACCCCCGCGGAACAGATCCCTCCCGTGGACCCTCCGGTCCAGCTTCGTCTCCGAATCCATCAAAGTCTGTCACCCACTGGATTTTACACCACCAAAGTCTGGTCAGACTCTCCCCCCAGATATATCCAGAGGAGTTTTTTCAGGAGCTTAGGTGAGTCATTGCTTTCACTCCGCCATCTTGGCTCTGCCCCCTGCTTGCCTCTTTTATGAGAGATAATTTGCCCCATTCCATTTCTCCCTTTCTCCTCCCATATATTTCTCTCTCACTGCTTGATTTCATTTTTTTTTTTTAAGATATGATCCCATCCTATTCAATTCACTCTGTGCACTCTGTCTCTATGAGTGTGTGCGTGTGCATGTGTGTGTGTGTAATCCCACCAAGTACCCAGGTACTGAATAGTTTCAAGAGTTACTAATATTGTCTTTCCATGTAGGGATGTAAACAGTTCAACTTTTATAAGTCCCTTATGACTTCTCTTTGCTGTTCCCCTTTTCATGCTTCTCTTCATTCTTGTGTTTGAAAGTCAAATTTTCTTTTCAGCTCTGGTCTTTTCATCAAGAATGCTTGAAAGTCCTCTATTTCATTGAAAGACCAATTTTTCCCCTGAAGTATTATACTCAGTTTTGCTGGGTAGGTGAATCTTGGTTTTAGTCCTAGTTCCTTTGACTTCTGGAATATCCTATTCCATGCCCTTCAATCCCTTAATGTAGAGGCTTCTAGATCTTGTGTTATCCTGATTGTATTTCCACAATACTTGAATTGTTTCTTTCTAGCTGCTTGCAATATTTTCTCCTTGACCTGGGAATTCTGGAATTTGGCTACAATATTCCTAGGAGATTCTCTTTTTGGATCTTTCAGGAAGTGTTCAGTGCATTCTTTTAATATTTATTTTGCCCCCTGGTTCTAGAATATCAGGGCAGTTTTCCTTGATAATTTCATGAAAGATGATGTCTAGGCTCTTTTTTTGATCATGGCTTTCAGGTAGGCCCATAATTTTTAAATTGTGTCTCCTGGATCTATTTTCCAGGTCAGTTGTTTTTCCAATGAGATATTTCACATTATCTTCCATTTTTTCATTCTTTTGGTTTTGTTTTGTGATTTCTTGGTTTCTCATAAAGTCATTAGCCTCCATCTGTTCCATTCTAATTTTGAAAGAACTATTTTCTTCAGTGAGCTTTTGAATCTCCTTTTCCATTTGGCTAATTCTGCTTTTGAAAGCATTCTTCTTCTCATTGGCTTCTTGAACCACCTTTGCCAATTGAGTTAGCCTATTTTTCAGGGTGTTATTTTGTTCAACATTTTTTTGGGTCTCCTTTAGCAGGGAGCTGATCTGTTGTTCATACTTTGCTTGCAAGTCTTTTATTGCTCTTCTCAGTTTTTCCTCCACCTCTCTAACATAATTTTGAAAATTTTTTGAGTTCTTTGTGAGATTTTCCCAGGTCTGATCCCATTGAGTGGGCTGGGATGTTGAAGCACTGACTTCCGTGTCTTCCCCTGATGGTGAGCACCACTCTTCCTCATCAGAAAGGAGGAGAGGAGAAATCTGCTCACCAAGAAAGTAACCCTCTATAGTCTTGGTTTTTTTCCCTTTTCTGGGCATTTTCCCAGCCAGTGACTTGAGCTCTGAATATTCTCCTCACACCCACCTCGCCTCCTGGTCCTCCCAGCCAGCGCTTGGGGTCTGAGACTCAAATGCTGCTTCCCAGCCTCAGGGCTTTGGGCGGGGCAGGGCTGCTATTCAGTGTGAGATTAAGTTTAGGTGCTCAGGTGGGGGCACGGCCACCTCTTGGGCTCAGTTCCCTCAGGGGGTTTATGCAGAGACCTTCAACAATGGATCCGGGCTCCTGCCTGCTTGGGGAGCCCTGGTCTGCTCCCACCTCCGCTGGTGCCTCCCGAGGGGGTCTGAGTCTTGGGGTCTCCCCACTCCCCTCTCGACCCGTCGAAGAGACCCTCTCACCGACCCTTGTCACCTGTGGGTGGAGGGACCCACGCGGCCACTGGAGATTCTGTCCCTGAAGCCTGTTTGGATCTGCTCCCCACTCGGATCTGCTCCTCTCGGCCCCAGGCAGCCATGGCAGGGCTCCCAGTCCACTGCACAAAGAACCTTTTGCGAGAGGTTTTCAGGCTCTCTGGAGCAGAAATCTTATCCGCTCCGCTGTTATGTGGCTTCTCCTGCTCCCGAATTTATTGGCAGCTCTTTACTACAGATATTTCATGGGCTGTGGGTTTGGAGCTAGCGTATTTGTGTGTTTCTACTCCGCCATCTTGGCTCCACCTCCTCATACACCCATTTTGACCTTATCTTGGTATATTGTGTGAGATGTTGGTCTGCACCTAATTTGTGTCCTATTGTTTTCAAGTATTCCCAGAAGTTTTTGTCAAGTAGTGAGTTCTTATTCCAAAAGCTGGGATCTTTGGGTTTATCAAAGTCCAACTTCATTCTAAATTTCCTGAATAATATTTTTTATACTACATTTTGCATGGAAGTCATTATTGGTAATATGCCACAGCCTATTTAAATTCATTTTTGCCTGTTGGGTACCCTGCAATTCTAATTTCTTACATTGTGATGTTCTGTGATTAACAACCATATAACATCACTGGAAATGTATTGATACTAAAGAAATAGGGTTTTCTTTCAGAAAGCAGCTTGGCATCACTGAAAGCAATGCACAGTTTTCCAAATGCAGGATGGTTGTCTCATTTCCTCCTCTTCAGTTCTGAACCCAGCTTACTCTCCATGTATAAAATTATCTCTGTGTTTGTATGTATTAAGTAACTTTGTGTGATTTTAATATATACATTGGAGAAAATCTTATTTTACAGGAGTCCTTAAAGTTTCATTTTGCTCTGCTGATTCAAATGATTAAAAAATTATCAACAAATGATAAATGCAGCAGAATCTTTTATTTTCAGCTATTTTGTGTAAACTGTGACACATCTGATCTTACATAGACTATGGTGCAAACCTGTTTCCTTCTTACATGTCTTAATCAAAGATACCTTCAATATATTTGTAGATTGTTCTCATAAGTATTTTTAGAGATAAGAAAATTGACATGTGGCCCGGTAGGCAGTGAGGTCCTTTTGATCACATTTTTTGGTAATAACATCAGACATGATTTTTGCATTCAAGTATCCTTCTCTCTTTGAACTATCTTAAAAAGTGATCCCTCAATGTTTTAAAAATTATTTTGCTTCCAGCCTAGATTTCTTCTTTGTGTACTCAGCCTGATCCAGTTGGTCTTTGCATCTTCCTGTTTTTTAGTGCTATTTCTACTTCATCTAATTCATTAGGGCTTGAGGTGTTAGACATGCAGTTCTACTATGATTAGTGATAAAAATGATTTATTATAGAAATGCTGACATATCTGCTTCATTTCCATCTGTTTTTTTCTTCTCAAGTTTCATTTATCCGCTGGATTCTCTTGACAAATTTCCTGAAAACTTACTTTTCCCTTCAAACCTTTTATATGTTTTGTGAGGCTAGAATCCTCCTCAGTGACATTCTGCAAATTAGTTTATATTTTAAACTGTTGTTCCCCACAGCTGCTACATCTCCCTAACTGCAGAAGCCATTTCTGGAATTTTTTGGTGTTCTTATTATGGTGATTATTTTCCATTGGTGGGAAGTAGTAAAAACTTGTGCCAATTTATTTTCTTTTATTCATTTCTCATTTGGCTGTATAATTGCATAATCTGTGGAAAAAATGGTGAACCACACCATTACAATACGGAAACTGCTCACTGTTCTTTTGGAAAAGTAGATAAGAAAGAGGTGTAGAGTGAAGCTGATATGGCTGTATATATATAACTTTCTAATGAATTCATATATTAAAAAGATATAAACAGAAGGTAAAAGGAAGAGTATATAATCAAGGACGAAGCCAATAATGTCATTAGTAAGAATAGTGTCAGGACAGTGAAACTATCAAGTAAGCTGAGCCTTCCTAAAATAGTAAAGATAACCAAGATGCATAAATAAATGTGTAAGACCAAAAGCCATTCCCCATTGGACAAATGGACAAAGGATATGAATATATTTTTTAAAAATACAAATATTAACATACATAGAAAAAAAATTTCCAGATCACTAGTTATAAGACCAGGACAAGTAAAAAAAAAACCCTGAAGTTTAACCTCACATTCAGAAAATTAGGTCTGATGACAGAAGATGGGAATAGTTAACGTTGGAGGGACTGTAGGAAGATATAATACGTTGTTTAGTGAAGCTGTGAATTAGTACAATAATTTTGGAAAGCAGTGTGGAATTATGCAAATAAAGTGGCTCAAATGTCCACACACTGACCCAGAGGTTGCACACTTAAGCATGTACCCCAGGAAGCTCATTGTTGAAAAGAAAGGTGCACACAAGCACCCATGCGTGCGCACGCACACACACACACACACACACACACACACACACGTGCGCGCGCGTGCTCTGTCTGTCTCTGTAGATTCCCATTGACTGGGCAATGGCTAATATTTGTGGTTTATGAAAGTAATGAAATGTTGCTGTGCTGTAAGAATTATGTGCCTGATGAACGCAGAGAATTGTGGAATCGCTTCCTTCAGTACCCTTTTAGAGTTGTCTTTGCCCATTAGAATGTAAACTCTCCTTATGGGCCAGGATAGTCTTGCTGGCTTGTATCTGTGCTTAGCACAGTGCCAGGCACATAGCAGCACATAAACTCTTATGTGTCTGCCTGCTCTCAAACATCTCGCTTCCTACCTGGTTGCACTCCTTTTGGAGTTTTTTGACATCCCTGGTTGCACTCACTTGAAATTTCTTTGACTTTTCCACCAACTCCCTTGCAGAGGTAACTTCCGCAGGCTCACCTGCCCTCTCCTTTTTGGCTTTCTTTTGTGTGTTGTCTTACCCCATTATGTTGTAATCTCCCTGAAGGTAGGAGCTGTGCTTTTTTACATTTGTTCCCACAATGCTTAGCACAGTGCCTGACATAGTAAGCACTTAATGAATGTTTGTTGACTATTGACTGTTTCCTTTTTTGAAAGTCATTAGACCATTGGTTGGGGAATATAACTGGACATACTATTTTTTTCTGACTAGAATGTCTAATTTCTACTTGTGAACCTCCATCAAGATTCTGCTCAAATTCTGGCTCCTTCATAAAGCTGTCTTGGGCTATAAGTAATCTCTCCATCCTCTGTATTTCCACAGTACTTTTTCCATAGCAAACAACTGACTCCTGTTCTTTAGAATTTGCTAAGACTATAACCATTTGTAGCTACATGATGATAATAAAAAGGCTTATTATCATTAAAAACAGTTTATATGGTATATTGATTAGCTTAATTTTGGAAGCAATAAGAATCTTTCCTCATATTTTAATGAGCATCTTGGGGAGCTGAGGGCCAAGAGAATATTAACAGGATCATTATACAAATGAGGTTTTTTTTTTACATGTTTTTGCTACTCTTATGTTTTTGAGAACAATGTAATAGCACCAAAATAAGAGGTGAGTACAAAAAGCATATGTTCAGAAAATCTGTAAATGATTAGGATCAGCAGCTGGAACCTAGGTTTGTTGAGAAAGTTACATTAAGGGGCCAGTATTGTTCAGGTTTAATAAAAAGAGGTTACTGTTTTTGCCAAAATTAATCAATTCCAAAATTAGAAAGGGAAGCCAAATAAATGCTAAAATTGATGAGATTCTGGAAAAGAATCTCTTGTTCAGCTATGGAAAAAGGTTTGATGTTGAGACAATTTGAATGCAAGGTGAAATGATTCATAGCACCTTTGGAATCCTCATTCTTCTGTAATTTTTAGAGTCCCAAAGTAGGGCAATATTTGCTGAACTTTTTTTAGGTCTCTTAGATAAGAATAACTAAGATTTTGAGGCAAAGTCTGATCAGGGCCCAGCATTTAGAAAACTTGACAGAAGTCCAGGTGTTGAAGGGCACAGTTTTTGTCTTTCCTTAGCAATAGCCCATTTTGGGTATTTGTTTTCTCTTTCACATTTGGAGGTCTTATCCTTTTGAATTCTTCTTGGACAAATCTTTCCATAAATAAAATGCAAACTTTTCACTTTGTGAGAATTCAAAATTATTGTGAGTGATACTTTTGTATTTAAGTGTTACACATACTACCAGGCCTAGAGGCCTGTGTGGGCTACCCGAGTCTTTCTTACCTCACCTCCGAGGTCTTCGGCTGGCCATGCCGGATGCACATATGAGAGAAAGGACGTTCCAGAGTCGAACAAGGGTTGAGCTTTATTTCAGGGTCTAGTTACAAGTGCAGGGTGGTCTTCCTTAGGAGGAAGAGGGGGAGATTTCCTAAGGAGGCTAAGATCTTAAGGGATTGGAAGTAGAAGTACAAGCGGGGAGAGAGGGGGAGGGGAGAGAGAAGAGAAGAAAAGCGGAGCCTACTGTCCTCTTGGCTCCTTACGTGCTAAGAGCTTTCAGGCTTCCTCAATCCTACTTAACTCTCCAGCAGCATAGTTTGCATCTAAATACCGTGCTATTAGATAACAATAGTGTGCCCAGATCCGGGACGACCTCGAGGGCAGGGAGACTCCACCCATCACGTATCTCCCGGGGAGAGGCGGAAATACCCGAGCTAGCCGAGCTAGCTCAGTCTGACCTTCTCGAATCCCCGCTGTTCATGGAGGGCCTCGTAAGACTCTAAGATTTAGAAGTCCCACTTTTACCCGCCCGAGACCATCCACACAGATTTGAGCTTCCAATCCCAACAACATACAAAATGTAAGAGGAAATAACAGAAACTTGAAATATGTAGGTCTTAAACTTTTCTTCTAAAGCATAATTAAAAATTTTACAGACATTTTGAATGTTAATGGGCCATACATGTTATTCCTTTCATCATTTTGATTTCTTTTCATTAATGGCATTTGTTTCATAAGGTAATTTTTATGTACAAAATATAGATTTTTTCAAATGAGACTTAGTTCTTTTTCTTATTTCTCATTTGAAAGCATTTTGTACAGTTAAAAATAAAGATCTTTCTAAACCTTCCCTCAATCAGGTTTTCTCTTTCCTCCCTGTCCATGCACATTATACCTATTCTTCAAGGTTCAGCTCCAACATGATGCTTTCTGATGAATTCAGCCTGTCCTCTCCTCTCTTTCAACACCTGCTGATCTCAAAGCTGCTACTACACAGTTTAGCACTTAGTTGTGTTCATATTATCCTATCTCCACTGCCAAATTATAGTCTCTTGGAGAGCCATTTCTCATAGTATTTTTGAATCCCTCTTTATGATTTGGATAGTGCTTCTTACGGTCAGGTAGCAGCAGCAGTAGTAATTCACATTTGCATAACTTAAAGAATCTGGAGTGGACTTTTACATACATTATCTCAGTTGTTCTTTATAATAACCCAGTAATGTATGTGCTAATTATTATTCTCATTTAAATCATATATTTTATGATGATTTTCCCTGGGTCACATAGCTTATAAATATCTGAGGTAGAATTTGAACTCAGGTCTTGGTGACCTCCCAAATCCAGCATGCTGTCTCTTTCATTACACCACCTGTCTATGAAGTACTTAATACTTTTTGATTGATTTCATCTCATAGAATTTTACCTTTACCTTATAACTTACCATATTTATTTCCATTTATGCATCACATAATAAATGTTCCATGGGAGACATTGTGATGTAGAGGAAATAGCTCTAGATTGAGAATGGGGGGGTGGAGCATGACAAAATGTCAAGTCTGCTACTTGCTCACTATGTATTATGTAAGCTTGCATGAGTGACTTCACAGTCTGGGCCTCAATTTTGTTACCTTTAAAATGAGATGCTTGGACTAGGGAACCTCTATGGTCTCTTCTATCTATAAATCTATGAGTCTGATTTTTAGGGATGTTTCTAAGCAATATATTAATGCAACATATTTTTCTGTTTGAAGATCAGACCAGTACCTTCCTTCACAGGCAGATGGAGATAAAATTGCTGCTGCAGGGTCTGGGACTTTTTTAAAAGCTCTATTTTTGCAGAACGAGACAGGAATGCGATATCTGGCACTGTCACATCTCAGCTTTCTCAAACAGTAACAACAACAACAAAACAAAAACAAAATCAACCAGTAAGAAATGGGATTCTGTTATAGATAGAATACTGATGCAGAGATTGGGTCATTTTATTTGTTTGCTTTTTAAAAAATTAATGTCTTATTCCCCCGAATTAGTCATAAAAACAATTTTGACATTTTTTTCAAATTTTGAGTTCCAAATTTGTCTCCCTCCATCCTTCCTTCCCCTGCTTCATCGAAAAGACAAGCAGTTTGACATAGGTCATACATGTGTAGTCATGTAAAACACATTTTCATGTAAATCATGCTGTGAAAGAAACAGACAAAAAAAGAAACTTAAGAAAATAAAGAAAAAGTATCTTTGATCTGCATTCCTGTGCTCATTTTGCTAAAATGACTTTGAGACTTTTTGTCATTGCTCCAGGCTATGCTCCCTTGTTATGATAAAGAGATTATTGCCCTATTTTAGGTTATCGCTATAGGGAGGAGCAGGGAGATACTTGGAAAAGAAGCCCCAGCACTGGGAAGGTACCAGGAGGTGTTTGCTTCTGTTCAGTATTGGAAATGGGGTTATCCTGAAGAAAATAGGATATATATCTACTAGGAACCCAAGAAATGTCTGAATCTGACACTCAGTGGAAAAGAAAAGGAACAGCCAAACATGTGCCTGAGGAAGGGGAGGGGGGGTGAGTTTTGACAGCAACAATTATCCAACTAATACTGTTTTCACTTGCATGCTAGTTATACCTCTGATTTTTGTACAAAAAGTTGGCAGTAAGAAACGTGTTTCTTACATGAATAAATACATAGAAATAGTTTGAGGACAAGTTTTCTATTATTCTTTTATATTTAATAATATGCAGACTTTTGCAGAGGTGAATTAAATTGCTGCGCTTTTGTGATTAAATATTGGTTTATAAACCTGTCATCTGTAGACTCAGTGAAAGCATCTGTGGGGCAACTCTGCTGAGGGGAAAGGAAGAAAGATTTATTAAGGGACTACTATGTGCCAGACGCTGTGCTAAAGCTCATTTACAAATATCTCATTTGTAGCAGCAACAAACAAGATAATGAAGATGTACTCTTTACCTGATTTCAATCTATATTTTGAAGACTTTTCATTCCACATAGTTTGGAGATTATTAGTAGCTGGTGTGGCAACATCTATGAAAGCATTATTCTTAAATTTTATATATCATTGTTATGTCTCTGCTGTAATAGGCAGCAGTTCTGTCTGTAACAATATTCTAATTATATAGCAGTTAATTTGCTGAATTCTCAAACCTGTTTTGGGTTTTGTATTTGTGGTGTAGGAATGACTTGTGTTCTTATAAATTTGAATCAATTCTCTATATTTGAGAAATGAAGTCTTTATCAGAGGTACTTGCTGTAAAAATTGTTTTCCAAGGGGAAGCTAGTGGCTAGAGCAACAAAAAGCCTTGGAGTTAGAAGGATCTGAGTTCAAATCTGGCCTCAGACACTTACTAGCTTTATGACCCTGGGCAAGTCACTTAACTCCAAGTGTTTCCCAGATTTCTGCTTTCCTTCTAATCTTGGTTGCATTGGTTTTGCTTCTGTAAAACTTTTAAAATTTATTATAATCAGAATTGTCCATTTTACACATTGTAATGCTCTCTTATCTCTTGTTTGGTCACAAATTCTGTATGCAAAGTATTTCTGTAAAATTTTAACCTGTATAATATGTACTTTGAGGGAACTTGAAAATTATTTTTCTACTTTCCAATGAGGAAATGTTAATATTTCTATAGCTGTTGTGGGGTAATGAACCTTGTATGTAAATGTGTGTGTGTGTGTGTGTGTGTGTGTATGTGTGTAAACATCATTGGCGTTTTTGTGTGGATACCTCTTATAGCCATTGTTCATATTACCATGCAAAAAGTATATAAGACTGATTTTGCCTAGGTTTCAGTTGCTCTCCGTGTGTTCTTCCCATTAAGTTTTAACTTCAGAAAGCTGTAACAGTAAGCACCCCAACATACACAGGGGGCCTGCTATCACAGGTTCTTAGGTCTGTATTCATAAAAGGAAAGCAACTTTCAAGGTGTTAACAATCATTTTAATCAAGCACATGTATCATTCCTTTAACCAAGCACATATACCATTCACCTAGTTCAGGGGAGTCAGCACTTTGAACTTCAAAGAAAATATAGAGAAATGAAAAGTCAACAGACATGGCTTCCTCTGCCTGAATTCAACAGATAGTTCCAACTGTCTGACCATAGTTACTAGAGAGGGAAGTGTGACATTTGAGTTTGCAAAGCCTGGTCGTTTCCCAGAGTCCTTGTCTGCCCAAACACTTCCAGTTGGTAAGCCCCAAAATAATCCCACATTTCAGAGTCTTTACACACTTTTTAGAGCCAGAGGGCATCACATCCCTTGAGACCCAGTGCCTCATTAACAAAGCAGTGGACCTTCCTACAAATCTTCCCAGGTCCAACAGTGGGTATAAAGGATCCTCCTTAATCACATTCAAATAGAGGCATTTTACTTCTTGATTATACTAAAACAAAAACAGCAAAAGATCCTATTTTACTTGCCATTACAGAAGCCAGCTGGGTTCTTAATGTACACAGCCTCAGTTTTCTTCTTTATAGTCTTATGCTCATTTTGTAAATATTATCTTCATCCATTCATTTAATTTGACCCCTGGATTCAAGCTCAGAGTCTTCAGTCTTTATTATTTCCTGGTACACATGAACAAATTTACATTTATGAAGTCCAAATAGCATTTTGATATTACTGGAAAAATTACTTCTATGAGATGAAGTAACTATTTAATATGTTTCTCACTGGAGCCATATAATTTGATATCATCCATGTACATTAAGTGATTACTATGATGTTTTAGTACATCTTCCTCCTTGACTAGAAAGGTAGTAATCAGTTCTCTTGTTAATGGGTTTAAGGATAATGATAGTGGACTTAAATTGTCTTACTAGAAGATGCCATATTTCATTTATTCTTAACATTTTTGAGTTGGTGGTACAGTTTAAATTAATACTAGTTTTCCATGTGGATATGCTAACATTCTAACTATGCTTGGATTTACTTTATATTTAGGTTAATGACATAGTCATGAATGTAAAACTGCAGTTTTTGGTACTTAATGCAAGTGAAGTAAAAAGTTTAGCTGTGAATTTTTTGTATAAAGTAATAAACACATCATTCTATGTTTGGAGAAGATACTGATATCCTTATGCTTTGGTAAAAAATACATGATACTTTTTATTAAAAAAGAAAGTATCAGACTTGCATTAGAGAGGAAGCTGGTAAAGTGCTTTGCTATTAATTTGTGCCTCACTATGAAGTGTCTGAGCCACCAGTCACTCAGCTTATTTGGCCCCTCTGCTCTCAAATTTTGTAGAAAACCTAGAGTTTCAGTCACCTAAAGCTGTCCTGTTATTCATTACATTAATCGTATTCAAGCTTTCTGTTTCGTATTTGATCCAAGTTGGGTTTTCATTGTATTGGACTACTTGTGACCATAGAAATATTCTATATTCCTGCTCTTCTTGTTCTTTTTTTCCTTGTTCTTCTTGTTTCCATTTTTTCTTTTCAAGCCTTTGTAGTATAAATTTTGATTGGTGTTGCTTTTTTTCTTCTCCCTTGAGATGTTTGTTGTCTTAACTTTCAGATTTTCACTTTTAATTGTTAATTAAGGGTATGAAGAATTTCTGGCATACTTTCGTTGCCTGGATTCCAGTTGCTTCTTTTTTGTTGCCTTTAATTAGATGATGCAATGCTTTACTTTTCTACTATATATAATGGTAAGTTAATGACATCCATTGTCTTTTTAGAGGTCTTCAATAGTTTTCTCAAACCATTTCTTCCATGGGGTAGTTGGTGTCTGTCCTTAGGAATATTCCTAGTAAGTGGATAGCTCTATCTTTCTTTCTATGGTCTTTGCCATCATAATGACCTTAAGCATATACTGTTGTGTGCAGGATCTGAAATGTTTTTTATATTCTCTGTCATATATCATGGGATAATGTGTTCATTGATGATGGTTATAGCTTATACCAACTTTTAAAAAACTTACCATGTTTTGATAGAATTGGTTTATTAGTTTAATTTGTGCCATCCAATTGAAAAAGATTTTTTTGAAATTCTGTTCTAAGTATTTGCATCTTTTTTCAGAATAATTTGAGACACTGACATTTTTTTGCCACTCATTTTGCTATTAGGTGACAATTCTGGAATTTTTGTTAAATATAGATTTTTTTTTCATTTCCTTCAGGTTTTTTAACCTTTCTTCATATTTAAGTATGACCTGAATTTCCATCCTTACTTCATCTAACTTCAGTTTGGAAATAGTGACAGGCAGCTAGGTGGCACAGTGGATAGAGTGTCGAACCTGGAGTCAGATCCTAGGCAAATCACTTTACCCTCTATTTGCCTCATTTCTTATTTATAAAATGGGGATAATAATAGCACCTACCTTCCAATGTTGTTGTGAAGATCAAATGAGTTAAAAATTGTTAAGCACTTAGCACAGTGCTTGGCACAAAGTGAGCTATAAATGTTAGCTCTATGTAATGATTCTTAACAATTTTTCAGCATTGATCCGCACTATAAATTGTTGTGTAACTTGGAGCTGAAGCTAACTAAAAAAAAAAAGAGTACTTTTAGTGTAGTCAGCACAATTTTAAATGAAACATTTCCATTAGGTGGAATAGTGGTATTTTAAATTTGTTCTGATTTTTCTTTCTTACTTGTGGCATCCCAACACAAAGAGGTTTTACTCTCTTAGCTGTTCTCCGTACCAAGCTGATCATCTTGTTGATTTGAAGTAGGGCTAACTCGAAATCCTATTGTACCCCCCCCGTCGCCCCCAGACCTTAGACATCTAATAGCAGTTTAATCACACTGGCACTAAGAGATATACACGGAACAATGGAAGGTAATCTTAGAAGGAATATACAAACAGCATGGGGAGGGTGAGGGGCACAAGGAAAGTTGGAATTGGAACTGAGTCTTGAAGAAAGCCACAGAAGCTAAAAGGCCTCTGACAAAATGGAGAAGAGCATTCAAGGCATGGGGAACTGCTAAGGCATGGAGATGGAATATATAGATTATTGGGAGGAAGGGGAGAGAAAATGTAAAAAGAAGGGAAAGGTAGGGAGGAGCCAGATTGCTAATGGTTTTATTTTTGATCCTGGAACTAATAGGGGAGCTACTGGAGTTCACTGAGAGGGGAGTAAGAGTGAGGTTTAGCATGCTCACACCTACTTTTTAGATCGATCACTAACTGGAATTAAAAGAAAAAGATAGGAAGCACCAGGAAAACAATACTCTGAAATCTTCAAACAAAACAGGTATGGCATCCTAAAAATGCAGTTTTGGTAGGGACAAAATGGGAAAAAACTCTAATCTATGGAATTTAGCCAGTAAAAAAAAGGAAATTAAACAAAGTAAAGTAAGCAATGAAATAACTGTAGTTATTAGCAATTAACTAAAAATGTCACTAAAGAAATATTTTTTTCTCATCAGCTAAGTATCTTGGGGAAAACACAAAATTATCCAAAATTACTATTCATTCTATAGATCAGTATAAAAAAATTAGTACTTTCTATAGGAGTGAACGTCACAAATATATGTTCAACTGACACAAATATTTAAAACTGAAAAGCATAATCCAATTAGTGGACAAAAGATACGAACAAACAGTTCTCAAAAGAACATTTGCAGACTATTAAAAACCATATGAAAGAAAGTTCTAAATCCCTAATAATATGAGAAAGACAAATCAAAACAACTATGAGTTTTCACCCCACACCCACAAATTAACAAAAGTGACAAAATATGGGAATAGTCAATGTTATGGAAAGACAGACATACCAAAGCATTATAGATAAAGCTTCATTTTTTTGTACTACTCCATAGAATGAAGAGCAATTTAGGATCATTTTCTATTTTCCCCAGATACTCAGTTGATGAATAAAAATGTTTCTCTAATAACATTTTTAGTAATTGTAATGTACTCTGGCTTACTTTAGTTTGAATGTTACATTTCTTTTTTTTTCTTTTATCAACCAAATTCCATAGACTACATTTCTTTACTTCATTTCTACTGAAACAGCATTCTTGGGATGCCATATCTATTTGATTTGAATGTTGCACAGAATTTAAACTTTCATAATGTTCCACATTTTTTATATTCCATTTGGTGACTGTTAAACTCATAGTTAAAAGGTTTTCAGCTTTGTTTCAAAATTGGATGTAATTTTGCAAATGGAACCAATTTTTTTCCCTAATAGTTATGCCTTGAAGGCAAACAAAGCAAAAAGTAGAATAAGAAAATCCACCCAAACACTTTAAGTCATATTAAAACTATTGTTCTCTTCCTCTAATTGTAAACATTAAAGAAGTCCCTGAGAAATAACTTTGTGAACATCTCTAAGATAGTTGAAGTTCTAGCTTGCTTTCTGCTTTATATAGAAATATCTTTGTCTCATTGTTCAATGATCAAGATCATACTAGATCTAAAGGCAAGGGATCTAGAGGCAATTCCTCAACATAACATTATCAGTGCCTTTTTTCTTCTGAATACTTAGCTCCTCTACTCAAGTCCAACCCTTAATTATCCCCAGTTCCCAGTCTTTTTCTTTTTTTATAACCCCACTACCCCATTAAAAAAAAAAGAAAGAGAATAAGAGGGAAAAAAATTCAGAGTTGCAAAAGAAATCAAATATATGGAAATAGAGTTACTGAAATGTTTCAAAAATAGTTTCTTTTACCCCAGATTTAGAACCTCTGACAGATAATCTCAAAGGTATTTTTGGGCTTTAAAATTCTAGTTACATGAGATAAAGAGGAGGAAAGTTGTAGCACTTTTGGGATTTTGTGTTTTTTATTTTATAGCAAATCAAACATCATTTTAGTTTCATATTACTTTTAGCTTTATATAATTATTTACTGAAATTATTAATTATTGACGCTAAAGATATAACATAGGTGCTCATAAAGGAGACCACTGTTCTTTATGCATGTTTTTAAAGAGTGTTGTTGTATGGGGATAAAAATTCAGAGAAACATGTGAAATGAATGTTATTACATAGAAAAAAAGGTTCTGCTCACCCCCATTGTTTTCTTTAAAGTTATCATGGCAAATGGGAAAATCTATAAATATTGACAGGTAAAACTGGTATAAGCACTAGATAAAAATGATCACCATACCACATCCCAGTCCTTAGCAAACCCTGTTTCTCCTCCCCTTGCAGATTCCCACCACTGCTTTCCTTAAAACCTGGTAGTAGTCCTTTGTAGAAGCCGTCTGTGTTTCCACACAGATTGTTGCTTGTTAAAACAAGCAGCCTTTTGACTCTTGATAGTTGATTCCATTCAGTCAGTCATGCCAGAGAAACTCAATAAAGAAGTAATGAGTAAACCATCGAATCCTGACTGTATTTAGGTTTGGGGAGACATTGTTTAGGAAATTCTAAGACCAACATACAGAGGATGCATCCCTAACCAAAGGTCAATGAAGTTAACATTGTGCAGAAACAGAATTAGGCAGACTGAATTTTTTCTGAAAAACATTATTTTAAATGGTTGAAAATGAAGATCATCTTCAAAAATATTATAATTCTTACTAGTTTTAGTTGATCTAACACATAATTGCATTATCATTTGACTATAAAGGCCCATATTTTAAGTTATTTGTGTAGAAACTAGTTAAATGAATACTGTATACTGTATAAATACTGTATAAAATAACTTATTTGACCTATTTTTCCCTAATTGCATTTCCATAACATTTTTCAAGGAAAGAAATTTATAAACTCAGAATAATAAAAGAAAAACAACTAAAATTGTTAACTACTTTAAAATGTTATTTTTTAGATTGAAGACCATCTCCTGTTATCTTGAGGGTAGAATTGTTGTACTTGACCTGTTCCTCACTCATTCTTTTTACTGGTCTGGTCTGATTCCTTTTCGCAATCATATGTGTCTTGGTCTGAGGTCTTTTGTGCTGCTACTGTGAAAGCCTTCACTAGTATATCCTACAGTATGTTTACAACCTTGTGTCTTTCTAGTTTTATTTGAGTTATCTGCCGTTTTGATCCTTTTATGATCATGGTGCTCTAGGGATTTGAAGCCATGAAGCAATATCTTCAGGAGAATATTAATTATGAGAGATTTTTTAACCATCTTGAAATCCCAAGGAAAACTGAGGATTCGGTCCATTTTTATAATTGTGAGTCCTTTCTTATATTCAGCTAATTGAGCTTCTGTGGAGCTTATCCAAAATATGTGTGTATATGTGCACAAATACGTATACACACATAGGGTGTCTTAAAAGTCTTAGTGTATTTTAAGCTATTAAAAAAGATATTTTAAAAACCTGTTTTAGGTATCTTTTTTAACTTTCAATTTAAAAAAAAACCTTAAAAAATTAATAATCATGTATTTTCTTTACTTGTTCCCTCTTCTCCATTGGGAAAAACCCCAAATCTTGTAATACATATGCATAGTTAAGCAAAATAAATTCATCTATGCAATTTAAAGTGTTAAGAATTTTTGGGGGGACACAGAGTGTGACTTGTCTAGTTTTATATAGTCAATATATCATAGGTGACTCCTGAACCCAGGTCTTTCTGGCTTTCAGCACAATTCTCTGTCCATTGTACCTTGAGGCTTGACGTATACACATAGATTTACTTAATGGGTTCTTGACATATAGTAATCTACATAACAGCTAGTTTCCATTCAATTTGTTTTTCCATTGTGGGAACATTCTCTTTCTAACTATTACTGATTTCACCGAGGAGGCTTTATAGGTTTATGAGCCTCAGTTAATTTAGTACGATATCAATTCAATTCATTTCAATAAATATGTCTTAAACATCTTTTAGGTACCAGGCACTCTGCTAAGTATGAAGAATATGAAAACAAAAAATGTTAACAGTGTTTGGCCTCAAGGAACTTGTATGCTACAATGGGGAAACAATAAGTTATTGGTATCAGTTATGAAGAATAATAACTAAATATATATAGTACTGTCCATCTCATATGTCATTGGTTCCTCACAAAAACACTGAGAGGAGGGAGGTATTATTATTATCTCCATTTCCTATGTAAGGATTTGAGTCTGAGAGAGGCTAAGTGACATGACCAATGTCACAAATAGTATGTATTTGAGGAGGGATTTGGACTCAGGTCTTCCTGGCTCCAAGTTCAGTGTTCTATCTACTGTACCCCACATTGCCTCCATATGCACGGGTAATTAAGTACAAAATATAAACAATGCAATTTTAGGGCTTGATAGAGCCCTCTCAACTGGAAAAATCATAAGAGGTCTTAAGTCTTCCTGATTCCAGGTCCAGTTCTCTATCATCTAAACCATGAAGGTATGGCATTTAAGCAGGCCTTCACAGATCTCATGAACATCTTTCTGGCATTTGACTTTCCTCATGTTTTAGGCCCCATTGCTCTCTCTACAAACTTTCCAGCACCCTTATAGTTCTATTTCTGTTAATTTTTGGTAATTTTTGGGCTCTGGATTGCATAGAAATGCTCCCACTAGCTTCATAAATCTGTTAATGTTGTAACTGATTGGGGACTTACTGGAAAGTGTTATAGTAAAACAGGAGACCTCTGTAGCACTCTCTAGTTATTTCTGTATTTTAGTGCCTTTTTTGTGCTATAGATATACCAAGGAGAAAATTCAGGCTCTATTTTCCCATTCATATTCTTTAATTTGGTTAATCCATTGTTCAAGAACCCACCTAACATATTTTGCAGTGCATATATAATCAGTGAAAAAACAACCACTACCAATTTTAGAAGAAATGTATAATCTGAAATAGCTTTATTTGTATCATTTATTTCGTTTTGTTAAAAAAAAATTCTCCATTTCTTATGACTCAAAAAATTTTGGGGGCGGAGCCAAGATGGCGGAGTAGAAAGACGCACATACACATAGCTCTGAACCCACAACCCATAGAATGGCTACAGGGAAGTAACTCACGGCGAATTCCGCACCCAGAGGCCACGGAACATAGGAGCGAGGGAGATTTCTGTTCCAGAGAGACCTGCAAACCTCTCGCGGGGGGGTCCTTCGCGCCGCGGACTGGGCGCCGGGACTGGGAGCTGAGTGCAGCCCTGCCGCGGCCGCGGCACCGAGAGGAAAAGATCCGAGCAGGCTTCACAGACAGGATCTCCAGCGGCCACGCGGGTCCCTCCACCCACAGAGGGATCTGCAAACCTCTCGCAAAAGGTCCGTCGCGCTGCAGACACAAAGCCCAGCCCAGACCTGCTGCGGCCACGGCTGCGGCACCGAGAGAAACAGATCCGAGCAGGCTTCAGGGACGGGATCTCCAGCGGCCGCACAAGTCCCTCCACCCACAGGTGACAGGGGTGGGTGAGAGAGTCTCTTTGGTGGGTCGAGAGGGGAGTGGGGTGCCCCCATAATTCAGGCCCCCCCCGGGAGGTAGAAGCTGGGAGGCGGCTGCGGACAGGGGCTCCCCAAGCGGATGGGAGCTTGAATCCATTGTGGAAGGTCTGCGCATAAACCCCCTGAGGGAACTGAGCCTGAGAGGTGGCCCTGCCCCGATCTCAGCACCAGATCATAATCTCATACTGAATAGCAGCCCTGCCCCTGCCAAAAGCCCTGAGGCTGGAAGCAGCATTTGAATCTCAGACCACAAACACGGGCTGGGAGGATCAGGAGGTGAGGTGGGTGTGAGGAAAATATTCAGAGGTCAAGTCACTGGCTGGGAAAATGCCCAGAAAAGGGAAAAGAAATAAGACTATAGAAGGTTACTTTCTTGGCGAACAGGCATTTCCTCCCTTCCTTTCTGATGAGGAAGAACAATGCTTACCATCAGGCAAAGACACAGAAATCAAGGCTTCTGTGTCCCAGCCCACCCAATGGGCTCAGGCCATGGAAGAGCTCAAAAAGAATTTTGAAAATCAAGTTAGAGAGGTGGAGGAAAAGCTGGGAAGAGAAATGAGAGACATGAAGTCAAAGCATGAACAGCAGATCAGCTCCCTGCTAAGGGAGACCCAAAAAAATGTTGAAGAAATTAACACCTTGAAAACTAGCCTAACTCAATTGGCAAAAGAGGTTCAAAAAGCCAATGAGGAGAAGAATGCTTTCAAAAGCAGAATTAGCCAAATGGAAAAGGAGATTCAAAAGCTCACTGAAGAAAATAGTTCTTTCAAAATTAGAATGGCACAGATGGAGGCTAATGACTTTATGCAAAACCAAGAAATCACAGAACAAAGAGAGAAGAATGGAAAAATGGAAGATAATGTGAAATATCTCATTGGAAAAACAACAGACCTGGAAAATAGATCCAGGAGAGACAATTTAAAAATTATGGGACTACCTGAAAGCCATGATCAAAAGAAGAGCCTAGACATCATCTTTCATGAAATTATCAAGGAAAACTGCCCTGAGATTCTAGAACCAGAGGGCAAAATAAATATTCAAGGAATCCACAGAACACCGCCTGAAAGAGATCCAAAAAGAGAAACTCCTAGGAACATTGTGGCCAAATTCCAGAGTTCCCAGGTCAAGGAGAAAATACTGCAGGCAGCTAGAAAGAAACAATTCAAGTATTGTGGAAATACAATCAGGATAACACAAGATCTAGCAGCCTCTACATTAAGGGATCGAAGGGCATGGAACAGTATATTCCAGAAGTCAAAGGAACTAGGACTAAAACCAAGAATCACCTACCCAGCAAAACTGACTATAATACTTCAGGGGAAAAAATGGTCTTTCAATGAAATAGAGGATTTTCAAGTATTCTTGATGAAAAGACCAGAGCTGAAAAGAAAATTTGACTTTCAAACACAAGAATGAAGAGAACCATGAAAAGGTGAACAGCAAAGTGAGGTCATAAGGGACTTACTAAAGCTGAACTGTTTACATTCCTACATGGAAAGACAATATTTGTAACTCTTGAAACATTTCAGTATCTGGGTACTGGGTGGGATTACACATGCACACACGCTCACATACACAGAGACAGAGTGCACAGAGTGAATTGAATAGGATGGGATCATATCTTTAAAACAAAATGAAATCAAGCAGTGAGAGAGAAATATATTGGGAAGAGAAAGGGAGAAATTGAATGGGGCAAATTATCTCTCATAAAAGAGGCAATCAAAAGACTCATTAGTGGAGGGATAAAGAGGGGAGGTGAGAGAAAAACATGAAGTCTACTCTCATCACATTCCACTAAAGAAAAGAATAAAGTGCACACTCATTTTGGTAGGAAAACCTATCTCACAATACAGGAAAGTGGGGGATAAGGGGACAAGCAGGGTGGGGGGGATGATAGAAGGGAGTGCATGAGGAGGAGAGTGAAATTCGAGGTCGACACTCATGGGGAGGGATAGGATCAAAAGAGAATAGAAGTAATGGGGGACAGGATAGGTTGGAGGGAAATATAGTTAGTCCTATACAGCACAACTATTATGGAAGTCATTTGCAAAACTACACAGATTTGGCCTATATTGAATTGCTTGCCTTCCAAAGGGAAGGGGTGGAGAGGGAGGGAGGTAAAGAAGGTGGAACTCAAAGTGTTAGGATCAACTGTCGAGTAATGTTCTTGCCACTAGGAAATAAGAAAAACAGGTAAAGGGGTATAGAAAGCTATCTGCCCCTACAGGACAAAAGAGAAGATGGAGACAAGGGCAGAGAGGGATGATAGAAGAGAGAGCAGATTGGTCATAGGGGCAATTAGAATGCTTGGTGTTTGGGGGGGGAGGGGATAAAAGGGGAGAAAATTTGTAACCCAAAATTTTGTGAAAATGAATGTTAAAAGTTAAATAAATAAATTTAATAAAAAAATAAAAAAAAAAATTTTGGTCCATATTTTTCAGAATTCATATTATACAGAAATAGTTTTGTGTTGTGTTGGTCAATCACACTAGGAGTCTTCATATATCAATATAATAGAGATTCATTCGTATTTGAAAAAGTAAGTACTCCTTGATCAGAGAACCTGAGAATGAAAACAATAATAAGCATTAAAGAGAGTGGGTCAAGGTCCTTGTGGTTGCAGCCAAGAAAAAGCCTGGGAAGAATCTGAAGAATGAGCTCCCAGGAAACTAAAAGTGGGAAAAGCAGTAAGCTGTGATGAGACTAATACGTTAGATAGTTAATATATATATTGATTCACAGTGCCCAAACATGCTGCCAAAGGTCATGAACCTATTCTGCAGGCAAAAGAAAATATCCAGATATTAAGAAGATGTCTATTTTCTAAAAAAGAGATTTGGAGTACAGAAGAAACTATAATAGTAAGTGTAATAAGAAAGGTTATCCCAGGATTTTGGAAAAACATCTTAGATACTATAAAAGTCTATGAAGAACAGGTTGGTTTAAGAAAAGATTAGGGCAAAAGAAAAAAAAATGCCTTCAGATATCACCAAAAAGCCTACTGATATAGCAACAGAATTCTAGAAGAGTCGTAACAGTGATACCAATGAAATCTTGAGTCAGAGAAGCTGGGTTCAAATCCTATCCCTGTGTAGTCCTGGACAACTCACCTAAGCTCCCTGGGAATGTCTCCTTATCTATAAAATGAGAGGTTGAATTAGATTGGCACTGAGGTTTGATATATCCTGTAATCCCCTTCTTTTTATATTTATTGATTTTTGAGAACACTTTTAATATGAATGGTTCCTAAATTTAACAAATATTTTAAGCCATTATTAATAAATCTTTGTTGAGTTGAATAAGCATCAGTTATGTGCAAAGCACCATATTGGTGATGGAGATAATAAAGCCAAAAACCAAAGCAGTCTCTATCTTCAGGGAGCTTACATTCTACTCAAAGAATCCCTCTTGTACTCAGTTAAGCGCAATTAAAGTGAAGTGGTAAAAAAAAATGTCTGACAAGGAATATTTGAGTACACAAGGATTCCAAAAGAGAGGTTTGAGGAAATGGTTTGTATGAATACATATACCATTGGGTGGCATGTCATTAGAGAAGATTAGTTGTTCAATTTGAAACATAGTTCATGTAGGTAAGTCGGAGGCAGATTGCAAAGGGCTAAAGGAATCTGAGTCAGTTAGATCTAAATGAGATAGTGAAAACCACCATGTAATATGCTAGAAATATTTGAGAAAATGGCTATATAGAATCCAAGAAATTGGAAACCAAAATGGGAGTAAAGCAAGAGTGTATCCTGAGCAAATTTTTGTTGACTAGTCTGTAAGATTTTATTTTGAAAATGTGTCCTCAAGAGAAAACAGAAAAAAATTTTTTTTAAATTTATTTATTTATTTCTCTTTTAACATTCATTTTCACAGAATTTTTGGGCTCCAAATTTTCTCCCCCCTTGTCCCCTCCCCTCACCCCAAAACACCGAGCATTCCAATTGCCCCCATCACCACTCCGCTCTCTCCTCCATCATTCCTCTCTGCCCTTGTCTCCATCCTCTCCTCTGGCCTGTTGGGCCAAATAACTTTTTATACCCCTTTACCTGTATTTCTTATTTCCTAGCGGCAAGAACAGTACTTGACAGTTATTCCTAAAACTTTGAGTTGCAACTTCTTTTCCTCCCTCCCTTCCCTCTCCCTCCCTTTGGAAGGCAAGCAATTCAATATAGGCCAAATCTGTGTAGTTTTGCAAATGACTTCCATAATAGTCATGTTGTATAAGACTAACTATATTTCCCTCCATCCTATCCTGCTTCCAATTACTTCTATTCTCTCTTTTGATCCTGTCCCTCCCTGTGAGTGTCGACCTCAAATTGTACCCTCCTCCCCATGCCCTCCCTTCCATCGTCCCCCTCACCCTGTTTATCCCCTTGTCCCCCACCTTCCTGTATTGTAAGATAGGTTTTCATACCAAAATGAGTGTGCATTTTATTCCTTCCTTTAGTGGAATGTGATGAGAGTAAACTTCATGTTTTTCTCTCACCTCCCCTCTTTTTCCCCAAACTAAAAAAATCTTTTGCTTGCCTCTTTTATGAGAGATAATTTGCCCCATTCCATTTCTCCCTTTCTCCTCCCATATATTTCTCTCTCACTGCTTGATTTCATTTTTTTTTTTTAAGATATGATCCCATCCTATTCAATTCACTCTGTGCACTCTGTCTCTATGAGTGTGTGCGTGTGCATGTGTGTGTGTGTAATCCCACCAAGTACCCAGATACTGAATAGTTTCAAGAGTTACTAATATTGTCTTTCCATGTAGGGATGTAAACAGTTCAACTTTTATAAGTCCCTTATGACTTCTCTTTGCTGTTCCCCTTTTCATGCTTCTCTTCATTCTTGTGTTTGAAAGTCAAATTTTCTTTTCAGCTCTGGTCTTTTCATCAAGAATGCTTGAAAGTCCTCTATTTCATTGAAAGACCAATTTTTCCCCTGAAGTATTATACTCAGTTTTGCTGGGTAGGTGAATCTTGGTTTTAGTCCTAGTTCCTTTGACTTCTGGAATATCCTATTCCATGCCCTTCGATCCCTTAATGTAGAGGCTGCTAGATCTTGTGTTATCCTGATTGTATTTCCACAATACTTGAATTGTTTCTTTCTAGCTGCTTGCAATATTTTCTCCTTGACCTGGGAATTCTGGAATTTGGCCACAATATTCCTAGGAGTTTCTCTTTTTGGATCTTTTTCAGGTGGTGATCGGTGGATTCTTTCAATATTTATTTTGCCCTCTGGTTCTAGGATATCAGGGCAGTTTTCCTTGATAATTTCATGAAAGATGATGTCTAGGCTCTTTTTTTGATCATGGCTTTCAGGTAGGCCCATAATTTTTAAATTGTGTCTCCTGGATCTATTTTCCAGGTCAGTTGTTTTTCCAATGAGATATTTCACATTATCTTCCATTTTTTCATTCTTTTGGTTTTGTTTTGTGATTTCTTGGTTTCTCATAAAGTCATTAGCCTCCATCTGTTCCATTCTAATTTTGAAAGAACTATTTTCTTCAGTGAGCTTTTGAATCTCCTTTTCCATTTGGTTAATTCTGCTTTTGAAAGCATTCTTCTCCTCATTGGCTTCTTGAACCTCCTTTGCCAATTGAGTTAGCCTATTTTTCAGGGTGTTATTTTCTTCAGCATTTTTTTGGGTCTCCTTTAGCAGGGAGCTGATCTGTTGTTCATACTTTGCTTGCAAGTCTTTTATTGCTCTTCTCAGTTTTTCCTCCACCTCTCTAACATAATTTTGAAAATTTTTTGAGTTCTTTGTGAGATTTTCCCAGGTCTGATCCCATTGAGTGGGCTGGGATGTTGAAGCACTGACTTCCGTGTCTTCCCCTGATGGTGAGCACCACTCTTCCTCATCAGAAAGGAGGGGAGGAGAAATCTGCTCACCAAGAAAGTAACCCTCTATAGTCTTGGTTTTTTTCCCTTTTCTGGGCATTTTCCCAGCCAGTGACTTGAGCTCTGAATATTCTCCTCACACCCACCTCGCCTCCTGGTCCTCCCAGCCAGCGCTTGGGATCTGAGACTCAAATGCTGCTTCCCAGCCTCAGGGCTTTGGGCGGGGCAGGGCTGCTATTCAGTGTGAGATTAAGTTTAGGTGCTCAGGTGGGGGCAGGGCCACCTCTTGGGCTCAGTTCCCTCAGGGGGTTTATGCAGAGACCTTCAACAATGGACCCGGGCTCCTGCCTGCTTGGGGAGCCCTGGTCTGCCGCTGCCTCAGCTGCTGCCTCCCGAGGGGGCCTGAGATATGGGGGCACCCCACTCCCCTCTTGACCCACCAAAGAGACCTTCTCACCGACCCCCGTCACCTGTGAATGGAGGGACCCACGCGGCCACTGGAGATTCTGTCCCTGAAGTCTGCTCGGATCTGCTCCTCTCGGTGCTGTGGCCGTGGCAGGGCTGCAGAAAAAAATTTTGCACAAAAAGTTAAAAGATGTAACCGATACTTGTGAATTATATAATTTACCTGGTAGATTCAATGAGAAGCTCATTGGAATCAGTTTTCCACTGCTCCCTTCCTCCTTCATTGGTCTGAATTTTAACCTTTGTTCTTTGCATACATAGTTTTCATTTGGTCTTTCTTTTTTTATTAAATTATTTTATTATTATTTTTTTTAATGTTCTACTATCACTACCATAAAACTTAGATTTTTACCCCCCTACCTGTCCCCCCCTCCCCAAAGCAGCATACAGTTCTATATAGGATCTACATATACTTTCCTATTGAATATGTTTTCACTATAGTCATGCTGTGTAGATGAACTAAAATAAATGGAAGAAATCATATAACAAATCAAAACATAATACACACACACACACACACACACACACACACACACACACACATGATCTGCTACGTTCTGGGAATGAATTCCCTAATTCTTTCTCTGAGTGTGGAAGTCATTTTGCCTTAGAAAACCATTGGGAATTTTTTTTTTTTTTAAGTTCTTGCATTTCTACAAAGTTTCAAGTCTACCAGAAAAAGCTCTTGCACAGTGTGGTCATTGCTGTGCACAAAATTCTCCTGATTCTGCTCCTTTCGCTCGGCATCAGATCATATAAGTCCTCCCAGGCCTCCCTGAAGTCTTCTTGTTCATCATTTCTTATGGTGCAATAGTACTGCATTACATTCATATACCATAATTTATTCAGCCATTCCCCCATTGATGGGCATCCCCTTGACTTCCAGTTTTTGGCAACTTCAAAGAGTGCTGCTATAAATATTTTTGTACATGTGGTACCCTTTCCTATTTTTATGATCTCTTGAGGATGCAGTCCTAGTAGCGATATTGCTGGGTCAAAGGGTTCACTTGGTCTTTCTATGGTAGAAGTTTGATGGTATCGTGGAATTGTGGTATGATTTCCTAGATCAGACTCAGCAATATAAGGATCCGTATTTGGTAGACTTTGTCATTATCACACTATTATTACTTTAATGCTTCTTGGCTCTATGATTCAGAGTGTGAGTTTTCCTTCCATTAACATAATTTATAACCTCTCCATAATTTAATAGATAGTCTACAAAAGTTGCTGTGGCTGAAAGATTTTTTTACCCTGTGGCACAGTTCTCTTGAAGGGACTCTGAATGTAACCAGATGGTTCTTGAAAAATAAATATTCTGTCACTGGGCCTGTATTTGAAGTTTTTACAATTTGGTAGGACCTGCCTGAGTTTCTAGTCTACTGGCCTGATGCTGAATAGCCTAGGTTTACTTCTACTGATTAGGCATCAGTCTAGGATATTAGTAGAGGCAATCCAACTATAATTTCCATTTATGTATCCCTTTGTGGTTTATAAAACTCCTTCTTCATAAATGACCATATTAGGCAAATAGTGCAAATGTTATTGTTATTTTACAGGTGAAATTGAAGCTGAGAGTTATTATTTGCTTCACTGAACTCAAATCATTTTCCCCAGACAAATTTCTTTTCAGTGCACTAAGAGAAATGGAGAATGTTAGTGCAGAATGGCTGGTGGTGATATTTGAAGAACTGTGGAAAATGGGAGTGGTGTTTTAGGACTAGGTGGTCAAACATCCTCATATTCAACAGAGGGAAGGAGATTGGTTTGACTTCAACTTTTGACTTTTGAGCAGTGAAACCATAGACAATGAACCAGTGGGCAGTGAAAGTTGTTCAGAACCTGGTTGTGTGAGTTTCTGGAAGTGTATTTTTCAAAGGATTAGCCTTGCCTTCCTTCTGAGGAAGAGACTAGGAAAGTAGTGGTGGCAGTGGTGATAGGGAGAGCACCGTCTATTCCTCCATCCTCTCATAGGAAGTCTGTTGACTGAAAGCGATATTGGTATATAGGAGAGCCAAAGTAAGAGACTGAATAGGTGCAACAGTCCTTCCCTGCATCCCCACCTGTTAGTCTCAGAACTGGGGTGGGTGGGTAAAGGATAGTTTCAAAATTTTCTCTTTTGTGTCTATTTTATGTTTATTTGTTGGATTTCTAATTTTAAAATTCCGTATCCAGTTCATTAGTCCTCTCTATTTTGTTAATGAATGCTTTTAGGCATACAATTTTTCTTTCAAGGACTACTTTAACTAATGTATCCCAGAAATTTGGGTATGCTATCTCATCATATTATTATCCTTTATAGTATTTTTATGACATTTTACAGTATTTTTTCTATGATTTTTTTCTTTGACTTGTTTAGGATTTCATCATTAAATTTCCATTGAATTCTTCATCTTTTGCTTGTGCTCCCTATATTGATTGTGGTATTTTTCATTATGGTCGATGAAGAATGTGTTTAGATACTTCTGCTTTTTTTACATTTATTTGCAATTTTTTTGTGCCCTAATATGTGGCCTATTTTTGTAAAACTGTGTAGTGCTGAGAAATATATATGCTTTTTAATGTGATCATTTAGGAGATACCATAAATCTTTTATCTCTAAATTCTCTAACAGTTTGTTCGGTTCTGTTTTCCTCTTTACTTATCTTTCTGTTAGATTTGTTCAACTCTGAGAATGGATCACTACTGTCATCTATTATTGTATTATCTATGCATTTTTTAAATTCTGTTTTTTTCTTCCTAAATTTATTTGCTAAATGATTTGGTATATATGTATTAACTATTATTACTGGTTCATTATGGTTTCTTTAAACATCATAAGATTTTCTTGTTTATATATGTATGTGTATATATATTATATATATATATGGATGTGAACTTTTATTTTTTGCTTTGACTGATAGCATAATTTCAACTCCTGCTTTGTTTTGATTCCCCTGATGCATAGTAAATTTTCTGTCAGCCTGTCATTTTGATTCTGTTTTTCTTTCCTTTTCAGATGTGTTTCGTATAAACAACAGAGCATTAGGTTTTGTTTTCTTATACTTCCTGCCACTTTTTCATTTTATTGCTTTTTTTGTCCATTCACATTTAGTTATTCAAATTAGGTTTGCATTTGCCTTTGGGTTTTTTTGTTTTTGGTGTGTGTTTTTAAAGATTTGTCTCTGAGATTATTTGTAATTAAACTACTTTAATATAGCTGTTCTCTCCTTATAACTCCCCCCCATTTGTTAATCCTTTCCCTAGTTTCAGGAAAAAAACTTACACTCCTATTGATTTCTTGGATTTTCTTTCTTTCTTTCTTTCTTTCTTTCTTTCTTTCTTTCTTTCTTTCTTTCTTTCTTTCTTTTGTTCGTTATTTTTCCCCTCTCATTTCAGAAATTGGTTCAAAATCACCTCTTCTTTTCACTTTTCCAAGTGTTTGCGATTATTAATTTTCTTTTTATTTAACTGTCTAAATTTTTTTTTCTTTGTGCTCTGCATTAATTTATTGAATGAGCTCCAGGAGGCATAAGTCTGAGAGTCAGCTTTGTGCCCCTGCCTTGGGTGCTGAAAGCTTGGTGGCTGATTAGCAGTGAATCAAATAAGGATTAGAGTTCATGGTAATTTATAAGAATTTTATCTTTTCTTTGGTCTCCTTTGTCTTTCGGAGTCAGCTATAACTACTTGACATCTAAACTTAATTTCTTTTGTTGGGCAAAGAAACAAACAAATAATAGCAATAATTGCTAGCATTTGTTGTTATTCAGTCATTTTTCAGTCTTGTTTGTAAAACCCCCATTTGAGTGGTTTTTTGTTTTTTTTTTGTCAGAGATCCTGGAATGGCTTGCCATTTCCTTCTCCAGCTCATTTTACAGTTGGGGAAACTGAAGCAAATAAATTTGCCTAGGGTCAAACAGATAGTAAGTGTCTGAGGCCAGATTTGAACTCATGAAGAATAATCTTACTGATTCCAGGCCTGGCATGCTATTCACTGTGCCACCTAGCAGCCCCTGCTAGTGCTTATATAGTACTGTAAGGTTTTTAAAGCACTCTACAAATATTTATCAATTTTTTTTTCCTCACAACAACCTGTAAGGTAGGTGCTATTATTTATCCCCACTTTACAAATGAGGAAACTGAAACAGACAGAAGTTAAGCCACTTGTCCATAACCACACAATAAATAAGTAAGTCTTCCTGACTCCATGTCCAGAAATTGTCTAATTCACTATTTTGTTAGTATCATTATGACTTCTTAGTCTTTTTCACTCTTTCCTGGACATACCTAGTTATTTCATGTTTTTCTCCACTGCCTTTGTAAGCTCTAAGTTTACATGGAACCATTGCCTTGGATGACGCTCCAACAATAACGTGCCAGACACAAATTAGTTTTAATATTTAAGGGAACCTCCACTAACTTATTGTTTGGGAGTTGGAGATCAAAGGTCTAGGAAACCTATGCAAGACATTTTTGCCATGATTCAACTCTTCTATAGGCCCCCTAAGGCCAGAACCTCAGAGTGAGATGAAAGCATCCTCTGATAAGAAGAATGAACCTTGAATCAGTTCTTTTTGAACTTACACTGCTTAGGTGATTGATATTCCTTATGGAAGCTTCCTTATGGTAGCTGGCCTCTTGGCTATGGTTTCTTGTTTGAAGGTTCATGAACCTCAGTGTTCATCATACCCATTGTGTTTACCTTGACTGCTATTTCAAGCCTCCCAGTTTCCTCATCTATAAAGTGAAACGATGATCTTTTAGGGTTTCTTCCAATTCTGATGTTCTGTAATTTTTCTGATCTACCCTAGTCTGTTGCTCAAGATCTGACACAATCTATACAAAGCTGAGGATCGGATATGGAATATAAGTACTTATGTTCAAATCTTAGCTCTTTTATTTATTATGACCTATGTAGCCTTGGGAAACTTGTTTAATTTCTCTGAGCCTCACTTTATTCATCTGTAAAATGGGGAGATTGGACTAGATAATTTCTAAAATCCCTTTTAGATCTAGATACTGTGGAAGTAGTTATGGTAAATTTCTCCAAAAATCAAATTTTTCAGGTAATATAGTTAACAGATACAATAAAATACTAATATCATTATTTAGAAAAACAAGAAAACTTCCCACTTAGTGAGGGATAAGGGATGATATGGTGTTGATCCTAACATAAGCTCATGTTCAATGTTAATATACCTATGGGTTACTCCATTAATTTCTTGGATTGACATTCTTGGATGTTTGATCAGCATTTAATTAAATATAAGGAGATTAGACATCCTTTTGGCTTCAACACCTGTTTTATTTCCTATACATTTTATTTATGCATTTACTTTCAAGTCATAGTAATTCTTGGATATTGGCCCTCCCACGTACCCCATAATTAAATCTTCCTTTGTAAAGAAGAAAAACAGTTGTGCAAAAAAGTCTGACAATGTTCACAACTATCACATAGGCTCTAGGCTTGTTCTTCCAACTTATTCACAGTGGCAGGCTGGATTCTCAGAGGATACTGCTCTCCTCAAGGGTTCTTGGGGTAACCCTAAGGGAGTTATGGGGTAGTTTTTTACTTTTGCTCATAAACCCCCACTAGTATACTTCCTTCATAGATTATTTTTTTATATCAATTGGCTAGCCACACTTAATTAGTTTTTAGAAACCATTATATACTATGGTGGTATTTAAAAGAGATGGTACAAAATATTCCCAATATTAAAACAAAGATACACTTTCCTACAAGTATGTATAGAATGTAGAGAAAGTGGGCCTGACCTTAGCACATCTGGCAAAGGATTAACTCACAGCTTCTAATTACTAGAAGTCCCCTTCTTCACTTCATGGGGTCCTCACTGAGTTCCCCACAGGCATGATAGAGCTTTCTGTGGCTGTAAACTTGCCTTTCTTAAGTATCTAATCTGTCCTCATTTCCCAATTTAGATCCTGCTCTCAACCACTGCTGTTCCTGTGACGTTGGTAGAATGGTCATGGAAAGTTCAAAGCTATCCAAAATTTTGAAGTTCACATGACCAGATCCCAGTCAAGAATGGATCAGGGGCTGGAGATAGAGAATTTCTCCCCTATCTCCCCACCCCTACCCCAGGCAAAGCAATTTCTGCAGAGTAGCCTGCTGTTTTTCTCTCAGCTCCACAGGGCATGACCAACTCTTAATTCAAGCCCAATATACTCCTAGCCTGACTTTGCTTCATCCAGTGGTTGGAAATATTTTACTCCTTTCAGGTTATTGAAGGACTTTTCACTCCTTTGAATGATTGATCCAACAGAGGTCTTTTCATCTGATTAAAGGTATTAGGACCAGAATTTTTCCTGGTAATCACTTTAATTGGGGTAAGGATGATTGATTGGCTTGAAACCCACCTACCTTTATGTATAATCACCTGCCTCTCCTCCAAGTTCAGGAAGATGTGTTTCATTGTCTATTCTCAGGGACCAAGTTGAATGATTGCAGTTATATACATTTCAAACTTGTTTTCCATATTTTTTCATTTATATTATTGTAGCCCTTCATTCTTATTTTTCTTATTATTAGTGCACACAAAGCTCATGTTCCTTGGAATTTTTGGTAATTGTCACTCTTACTGTACTTTTACATTCTATTACATGCATATGCCACAGTTTATTCATCTGTTTTCCCGAATAATGGGCACTCACTTTATTTCGTTTTTCTTAGGATTGGTTTAGGGACTTGCTAAACCTGTTATTTAATAAATTGGCATAGGTAGCAGAAAATTCTTCAACCAATGCAGGTTGACATATTTTCTGCAATTTTTAATTTTAGACAGCTGTTTAGACCCCCCAAGAGGCTAAACAGTTTCCTTAGGGTCACAGAGCGAGTATGTGCTCCTGGCTTGAAATCTGGGTTTTCTTGGCTCTGAGGTTTATATTCTGCCGGTTCTTTGCTACTACAAAAAGTTTAGTACTTTTCTTAAAGCTCACTTTTGATTGGCTTCTAATCTGTTAAAATTTGCCCAGTTTCTTCTTTCCTCACTACAAATGAAATAAAAATTTAAATTTATGACAAATAATAATGAAATTGTTAGAATTAGAGCTTATTAAATGTTAGTTAATTAGTTAAATTAATGGTAAGTACAACATAGTAATTTTAATTCAAGCCTGACGTAGAACTTTTTCATATGGAAATATATGTATATTTATCATAATATATGAATTTTAAAATATATATACATATTTTCTAAAGATAATGCCTTTGTCATCTATTATAAAGTACTATGATAAAGAAAATTCAGAATAAGTTGGAGAATAAAGACTAGTGAGAAATTATTCTCATCATGTTAATTTTGTATTTCCCAGCATAATTCTGTACTTGAGTCTATTTTCTAGCATATACTAATAGCTGCCATTTAATTACAACTGTATTGTATACTTAGAATGAATAATAGTGCTAAAAGTATAGAAATAATAAAATAGTTGACATTTCATTGGAATTCTGTGTTTTGACTTATAAAGTGCTTTATAGTCCTGAAATACAGATTCTGTAAATGCTTTGTAGATAAGTAGTTTGAGATATAAAAGTTAAGTGACAACTATCTCAAGTCTACTGTAGAAATAAACACAAAAATTCTAAAACTCCTAATTAGGCCAGGCCATAACTTTGTCAGGTATCATGAAACACAAACTTTTAAAGATATGATAGCTAAAATTCCAAAAGGTTACAAAAAGTTCTCAGAAATGGCCAACTATGTTGAGATTTATGAACAATACTATCAAATGAAATGAGGTAATTATTTTTCATTTCAAAAAATTCTACTAAAGTTGTTTGGAATATGTCTGTCTCACCTTGTAAAAATGATATTCAAGAACATGGAGATGATGGGCGAACAGGGTAATCAGAGAAGTGGAAGGCCTAATGGGCTTTAATTGTTTAGAATGATAATATAAAATGAGTTGACAAAGGCAGTCTTGGTAAAAGAGGCTTGTCTAATGGACTGAGTACATAGCATAGAAATTATCTATGATTGTGAGTCTACCACAGAACAATAAGGTATATACTCCAAAAAAGGCTATTAATGAAATTGTGGTGGCATTTATTTATAAGGACTAAGTAGAAACCCTTATTTTGTATGTACTCAGTTGGGAAGCATGTGAAAGCTAGAATCAGCACTTTTTCAGAATTATAAAGTCTTGGAAATGTGTTTGGAAGAGAAGACTAACTCTTGAACCAGTTGTTTATTTATTTGTAGGATATCAGGTTGATAGAGGAAAAGGAAGGATCATGACTTTCAAAAAATAGTTTTGAGAAAGTTCCCATAGGCTAGGTATTTCTTTTTAGTTTTTGAAATATGTAGACAAGGTAGCGCATAGCTCCGATTATTCCAGCTTCAGTAAGACTGGATATAGTTTGTCATGACCATTTCTGTCCTTTACAAAAAATAAGGAGCCTCTTCTTTGTATCATCAATAATTAATTGGTAATCTACAACAAAGAAGCCTATGAATAGTGAGTGGTTTATTCCACAGTCCAAGAGGATTAAAAAAAAAAGATTGTTGTAGACTTCCATGATTCATTGTAAGCACGGTAAAGATAGGAACTATGTGTCTAATGACTATGTCTTAAGATTTTCAGTAAGGCATCACTTTCCCTAAGCATAATTTCTCAGTAGCACTAGTCTTTATTCTCCAAACTCATTCTGAATTTTCTTTATAGTAGTTCTTTATAGTAGACCCACAAAAGCATTATCTTTAGAATGCATGGATATGTATTTTAAAATTCATATATTATGATATATACACATATATCTTCATATGAATGAAGTTCTAAGTCAGACTTGAATTCAAATTACTATTATGTACTTACCATGCTTTCCTAAGAGTAAGTTAAAAAGGGAGAGATGAGATAGTTGTTGAATCAAAAAACATCCATCAAGTGTCTTTGTCAGGCATTGTGCTAAGTGCTGGGGATATAAAGGCAAAAAAGCAGTCCCTGCCCTTAAGTACCTCACAGTCTAATGGGACAGACAACAGGGAAATAAATATGTACAAATAAATATATGTGACTTGAACTGGAGATAATTTTAAAGGAAAGGCACTTTAAAAATATTATTTTATTTTTTTCTTAATTACATGTAAAATTTTTTAACATTCTTTTTTTTAGGTTTAGAATTCCAGACTCTATCTCTGCCTTCCTCCCTTCCCTGCCTCCCTAATATAGTAAGCAATCTGATATAGATTATACATGTGTAATCATGTAAAACATTTCCGTATTAATTATTTTGTGCAAGAAAACGTGAACAAAAACAAAAGAAAGGAAAGAAGGAAGACAGAAAGAAAAGAAGAAAGGGAGGAAGGAAGGAAGAAAGTATGCTTTGGTCTATATTTAGATGGCATCAGTTGTTTCCCTGGAGGTGGACTGCATTTTTCATCATGAGTCCTTTGGGATTGTCTTGGATCATTGTATTGCTGAGAATAGATGTTCTTCATCATATAGCAGTATTGTTGTTACTGTGTTCAATGTTCTCCTGGCTCTGCTTACTTCACCTGGAAGGCAGTAAAATTAAGGGGAATCAGTAAAGAGCTTCTTACAGAAGGTAGGATTTGAGCTGGGACTTGAAGGAAGCCAGGAAAGCCAGGAATTGGAGATGAGGAGGGAGAGAATGTCAGGCCTGTAAGTGAAAGTACCTGGAGTCAAGATGGAATGTCATGTCTAAGGAACAGCAAGTAGGGCTGTCACTGGATCCCAGAGAGTGAGGGAGTGACTAAGAGAGGGAGGGAGTGAGTTAGAGAGAGAGAGAGAGAGAGAGAGAGAGAGAGAGAGAGAGAGAGTGTGTGTGTGTGTGTGTGTGTGTGTGTGTGTGTGTGTGTGTGTGTGTGTGTATGTGTGTGTGTGTGTGTGTTGAGGGGGTAAGTGGGGGGGAGAGTTAAAAAGGGGCTAAAAAGAGGATTTTATATTTGATCCTGGAGGTGATACGAAGTCACTGGAATATGGTGTAGGGGTATGACATGGTCATATTTGAGCCTTAGGAAGATCCATTTGATAGCTGAGTGGAGGATGGATTGGAGTAGGGAGAGACTTGTGGCAGGAAGATCCAGCAGAAGAAACTGAAATTTTCTAGGCATAAGATGATGAGAACCTGTCCTAAGGCAGTGGCAGTGTCAAAAGAAACATTAGAAAGATAGAATCAACAAACAATAGATTGGATATGGAGGGTGAGAGAGAGTGAGGAGTTCAGGAGGACACCTAGGTTGTGAGCCTGGTTGGCTGGGAGGATGGTGATACCCTCAGCAGCAATAGGAAAGTTAGGAAGAGAGAAGGACTTTGAGGAAAGATCATGGATTCCATTTTGGATTTGTTGATTTTAAGATGTCTATAGAACATCCTGTTTGAGAAGTTCAATGGGCAGCTGGAGATGTGAGACTGGAGGTCAGGAGAGAGTTTAGAGCTAGATAAATAGATGTGAGAATCATCTGCATTGGGATAATCATTGAATCCTCATTCATTTAACATTGATTAAATTATCAAATTACTCCTGAATATCCAGTAAGTAGAATTTGGGTGGGTAAAAATTATTCATGGAAATATTCATCATTTTACAATAAGCATTATACAAAAAACCTAACACCTAATTTAAATGAAGGAAAATAATTACAAAGATATTGTATTAAATAAATAGAGAAGGTCAACCTTGAAGGTTGCTCATTGAAACAAAAGAATGAAAATTTCAGACTAGAATCTGACACAAAAAATTCTACCTCTTTTCTCTTGTAATTCAATCTGGGTACCATTAGTAATAGTGCTCTGGTTAATCTTAATTGTCATGATGATATAAGGAGAAATGATATTTAAGGTAAGCTAATCATGTGGGGCATATCATTAGGCACCATTGTTAAGTCAGAGGATGAAGTGTAAGAAGAATGAGACAAGTCAGGCATCCGGTCTCAAAACTTCTTGTAGCTAGCATAAGTTTATTTTATTCTATATATTTTCAAATTCTGAACTAAAAAGTACAGTGACTTTTTTTCCTATGATATATGTATGTGATATGGTGTATATGTTTGTCTTTTTATATCCATATTTGATAGCTAAAAAGGGAGAGGCCCCAAGGGCTCTATAGTATGCAATTAATATTTTGGCCAGAAAATCAGCAGATTGTTTCAGTATGGTTATGTGTTATGACATCATATTCCAGTAAAATTATAATGAACAGAAATTTTGTTTGTCTCTGCGGCAAACCAAAACGAGTTTTGTAATTGTCAACAGACCTTAGTGATTATAATGGCGCCCACTTACATCACTGTAGTTAAGGGCCTGTCAGCATTCCAGTTATGAACCCCAATTTTCAGGGGTTTATAACTGATTGTAAACATTTGCTTTGTGTTGGAACTTGGCATATAAGACCTCAGTTCAGGAGAAAATTTCTGATTTCATGGAGGGAGACAAAAAATTCTGTGGGACATAAAGAAATTCAATATTTGTTGTTTTATTCTAAGAAAATATTTGCCTTAAGGTTACCTTCATTGTCTCTTCAATTAGATGCAGCTAGGTGGTTCAGTGGATAGAGCACTGGGCTTGGAGTTGGGAAGATCTGAGTTCAAATCTGAATTAAGACATTTAATAGCTGTGTGACCTTGGGCATACCACTTCACCTCTGTTTGCCTTGGAGGCAGTTAGTTGGCTCCGTGGATAGAGCGCTGGACCTTGAGTCAAGAAGACCTGAGTTCAAATCTAGTATCAGACTAGCAGTATTAGCTGCTGTGTGACCCTGGGCAAGTCACTTTATCTCTGCCTTAATCTACTGGAGAAGAAAATGGCAAATCACTCCACTACCTTTGCCAAGAAAACCCCATGGACAGTACTGGTATGATATGACCCACAGGATCCCAAAGAGTTGGACACGACTAAATAACAATTATCTCATAGACTTTACTGTACTTTTCAGTTTCATAATGAAAGGCCAGAGCAAGGCAATGATTTCTACTACTTTTTTTAAAAAAGATATTTAAAACAACCTTTTATCTCTTGGATAGAAGAAAAATGTCTGGATTTAGAGTCACAAGACCTAGGTCACAATTTGGGTTTTCTACTTGTGTCTGTGTGACACGGAGTCATCACTAACTGTCTTGGACTTCAGTTTCCTTATATGTTAAATGAGTATGTTGAAGTAATTGTTTTCTATTGTTCTCTATCACAGTTTTAGAAATCTTATAGGTTTTTTGGGGAGTGGGAATTTATTCAAATGTTTGTGCATAATATGAACTAATAAGTTTGGTTTTAAGCTACATTCATTATTTCATACTTTATCAATGAATCTTCATGCTCTCTAGCATTGCTGATTGCAGCCTATCCATGCTTTCACACTTTGGACAAATCTTCTTCTTGTCTTCCTATAAATTCTTCATAGAAAGTGTAAAAACATTTTGGGAATCTTCCTTTAGATAGTCTAGCCTTTGCATGGATAACATAGGCTATCCATTGGTAGTCCCTTACTCTTGCTATATGACTAGTACACCTTGTTTTCCATTCATACACCTCTTTGAAAGTCTTTTTAAAAATAATATTCTATTTTTTCCCAATTACATGCAAAAACAATTTTTACCATTCATTCTTTAAAATTGACTTTCAAATTTTCTCTTTTTCTCCCTGAAATGGTAAGCAATTTGATATAGGTTGTATGAAAGAAATCATGCAAAACATTTCATAGTAATGTCATGAAAGAAAACACAGTTAAAAATATGAAAAGAGGTGAGAAATAGTATGCTTTCATCCGCATTCAGACTCTTATCCCTTCTTTCTCTGGAAGTGGATACCATTTTTCATCAATGAGTCCTTTGGAATTGTCATAGATCATTGTATTACTAAAAATAGCTAAGTCATTCACTGTTGATCATCTGATACTCTTTATACTGCTTTTCCCACTGGATTCTTCATTGATCATATACGTAAGCCAACTAGCACCTATCATGTATTTCCATTGCCTTTGGTGGCACCCACAAGTTTAACTTCTGAAAGGTGAAAATTACTTGACATGTAACTAGATAACATTACTTGAAGAATATTGATATTGAAAATATGAGACTTTGCTTCAGGGATAAATGGGATCATCAGAAACATTTCTTAAATGTGTGCCAGCATGCTCTTCTACTCCTTTTCAATTCTGGGTCAATTCGTTGTATATCTTCAATGAATGCCCAAGATATATATGTACTAATATTTATGGAATTTATGGGATTCCAGTCTAACTCCATATCAGTGTGAACAGTCTGTGTTTTTCACCCACTTTTTTCCCTTTCCCTTTTTTCAAAGTCTTTTGAATTTTTATGCATTGCATTTAGGAGGTTCTGTAATGCTCTGGGGCTTGATGAAAACAACACAGTGCCATTTGAAAACAGGAGCATTCGAAAGACGTCACTGTTAACAGGGAGTCCTTCCACTTGGATTCAGTGTTGGAAATCTTTGATATGTTTGGCAATCTTTTTTATGCCTTGTGTGACATTAATAATCAGAAGGTCATGAAACAAATTTATCTCTATTTCTGCATCTTTAAAGAAATCTCATATGATTGTGACATTTGTGTATGGGTGACACTGTTGAAACCTTTAAGACAATTACAAGTCAAAGTGCTTATGAAATTTTAAAATACTATGCAAATGGCAGTTATGATTGTGATTAGTAGTAGTATTAATTGTATGATTGTAATGATGCACTCTGTTATAGAATGTCATTTGTAATTTCATATTATGAAAGAAAAATAGCTAATTTCGTTCATTTCCAACCTGAATTCTTTGTTGTGTTTTATATTTTCGACCATTCCTTCTTTCTTGAAGCCCTCTTTTACTTTGGTTTCCATGACATTGTTATTTCTTTCTTAACTTTGCATTCACCCTTTATTTCTTCTCCATTTTCTTTTCTTCTCCCCACCTCCATTAATCAGCAATAATCGTCAATTCTCAGTCCTAGTTTTTATTGCTCATTGTTTAGTCATGTTTTACTCTTTGTGATCTCATTTGGAGTTTTCTTGGCAGATACTGGAGTGTTTTGCCATTACCTTCTCCAGCTCATTTTACAGATGAAGAAACTGAGACAAATAGGGTTAAGTGACTTGCCCAGGATCACACAGATAGGATGTTTCTGGGGTCATATTTAAACTCAGGAAGATTCATCTTCCTGACTCCAGGCCTGGAACTCTCTCCCACCAGCTCTCCCCCATTCACCATCCTAGGTACTCTGTTATTTTCTTACATCACTCAGTTAATCAACCAACCAGCAAGTATTTAAGTTCTATATATATATATATCCTTCCCTACAAATTCTAATGTGCATGTAGAATTTAAACAATTTCTTCTAAAATTTGCATGTCTAGTCCCAACATACATTTCTGTTCTTCAATTTATCTTTCAAATCTGACCCCAGACACTTACTAGCTGTGTGACCCTGGGCAAGTCACTTAACCTGTTTGCTTCAGTTCCTCATCTCTAAAATGAGCCAGAGGAGGAAATGACAAGCCACTCCAGTATCTTTGCCAAGAAAATCCTAAATGGGGTCACAAAAAGTTGGATATAACTGAAACAAATGAACAACAAATCTTTCACAAGGTTCAATATATTCACCTCATGTGGATTTGCTTTCGTTTTGGATTGCATCATAGAAAGTTTTGATCTCAGATTTATTGACAGTATATTATGTCATGTACTCTAGGTTAAATCCTCTTATCCTCTCTTGTCAGTTCTGTCTTTGCAACAATCTCTCATATGAGAGATCTCATATGTACATGTCTCCTCTTCTCCAGCATTGTTACCACCATCGTGTATACCCTCATCGCCTTACACCCAGACTAGCTAGCCTGCTGGTTGATCTTCCTACCTCAAATTTTTCCCTGTTCCAGTGCTTCCTCCACTTAACTCCTGACCTATCTTACAGGTCTGACCATGATTCCCTCATCCCCCAAACCCAATAAATTCCGGTGACACCTCCAGGAACAAATATAAATTCTTTAGCTTTCAAAGACTTCCCACGACCTCATTCCCTCCTACCTTTTTGTCTCCCTACACCTTATGTCCCTCCACATACCTTATTATCTAGGAACACTGGTGTTTTTGATGTTCCTCATGTAAGCACTCCATCTCCAGATTCTAGGCATTGTCACTGGTTATTCCCCATGCCTAGAATACTCTTTCTCCTCATCTCCACCTCCTTGTTTCTCTGGCTTCCTTGAAGTCCCAGTTAAAATCCTATCTTCTATATGATGCCTTTCCTGGTCCTTCTTAATGTCACTATCTTCCTCTATTGATTATCTCCAGTTTATCTTGTATGAGGCTTGTTTGTACATAAATACTCATTGAGTATCTATTCTACTGTTCTTTCTACATACTGTTCATAACTAAAATTCTGACCAAAAGCAGGGTAGAAAATGACCAAAGACAAGAAATTACTTTATTGAATGTTCCGAGTATAGTCTGTACTTTTCAATTCAATTCAGTAAACATTTAGTAAGTATATATCATGGGCCAAGCACTGTGATAAGTGCTGGGGATAAATCACATTAAAAAGAAGAAAAGCAGTCTCTGCTGTCAAGGAACTTACAATACAAGGGAGGAACACAACATAATAAAGGAAGGTGCAAAGGGGAGGAACTTGAGGAGGGACTATGAGGCGGTGTGATGTTCATGGGATCAGAACCAAGCAAAGCTGGTGACAGAAAATGGAGAGTTACCTGGGATAATTTATAAAACCTGAATCCAACATATTAGTTGGTGGGTTTTTAAAAAATATATATATATTTTCACCAAAGTGTTCCTTTTCTGCTTCCTAGAACTGCCTTCAAGTTCTTCAGTTCTATGCTTTGAAACTTCAAGCATAGGCCTGGTGATTGACTTTATTTTTGTATCATCTGAGTATCAACCTAATTAAAATTGTCCAGACTTCATCATTTTAGGTACCAGGTGATGAATTTGTTTGGGGATGTCAATTATTAGAACTCTAGAACCAGACCTCCATATTTTAGCCACCATTTCTAAAGCCACACCATCCCTGCTTCCTCCCCTTCCTAGTTTTCCTTTTTGAACTGTCTTCCCTCATTAGAATACCAGCTCCTTGGGGTCAGGGACTGTCTTGATTTCTTATTAGTATATCTTGTATTTATACAGTTCCTGGCATATACTAGATTCTTAATAAGTGCTTTATCATTCAGTTGTCAGCATTCATCATTGAAGACCATCCATTCAGTCAGAGAGGGGTTGAAGAAATTCAAGTCTATCTACGGAAGGCTGGTTGAAGGAACTGGGTATGTTAGTCTAGAAAAGAGAAGATCCTATATGTAACACTGAAAGATAATACAGGTATTAATGTCCTGATTTTATGGATGATGAAAGGGAAGCTCAGAGTGGTGAAGCTGTAAGTAATTTGGATAGCTTCAAAGTCCCTAAATTATTAAAGACCTAACCACATAGAAAGACAATGAAACTTTTTGTATTCTATGCTCTCCTGCTTGCTTCCCCTGCCTCTTCCCCCTGAAACTTTTCTCCTCCATTCCCAGTGATTATTTAAATAGTAATCAAATTTGAAATGCCCTGCCAACTTGACATTGACAGGGAAAAAACCTATTTCAATTCTTGTGCTTCCTCTATATCTACACATACACGCATGCACAATTCTGAGAAAATTCCTTCTCTAGTTTAAGGACTAAAATATCATATCAGTGCTGGGAAGATTCCCCACCCACTTAAGGACTAGTATTCTCAGAAGATTCCCCCGTTACTTTAGCTATAGGACAGAATAATAATAATGAGGCCCCCATCCTGCCCTGCCAGCTCAGTCAAGTGGAGAAACAGGACAAGGGATGTGATTAGTACTATTATACTTTGTGGTGTTTAGACCACATGTATAGTATTATCTTCAGATTTGGGCACCATTACTTAGGGAAGAACACTGATGAGCTGGAGAATATCCAAGTGAGATCAAGCAGAATGGCCAAGAGTTTGGGCTGAGGATCAGCTGAAGGAACTGTTTAGTGTTTGGCTTTTTATTATGAAATTAACAAACAGCAAAAAAGAGAACATTGCCATATATAAAGTATAACAGAGAAAGAGTGTTATGTGTGAAACCATGAATTTACACTATGTACAATTTTTTGGAAGTATATTAAAAATTCAGTGTGTTACTTTCAAAAGTGTCCTCCATATCTGTCTTTTCATCTTTCTTCTTCTCCTCTTTGTGTTTTAAAATATGCTTTAAGGCTCTCCTATTTTCATTTTCCTTTTTTCATGGCAATACTATTGATAGCTTCCCATGGTTCCATCTCCCCATTAAAAAGAGAGTGAAACATACATCTTTTAACAAGCAAGTATAGTCAAGCAAAACCAATTCACACATTATTAATGTCCCAAAATATGTCTTTCAGTGTATCATGCTTCATCATCTAGCTCACAGAGCTGTAGTTGGTCATTGCATTGATCAGAATTAAGTCTTTCAAAGTTGCCTTTTTTTTGAATAGTGTTCTTGTTACTGTATAAATTGTTCTTTGGGTTCTCCTCACTTTACTCTGTATTGGTTTATAAGAGACCTCCCGTCTTTCTCCCCCTTTTGTCATTTCACATGGCATAATAATATTCCATTATAATTCATGTTAAACCATAATTTATTCAGTTCTTTCCCTGCTTAATGGATAATCACTCTTATTTTCCAGTTCTTTACTGTACACAAAAAGAATGATTATAAATATTTTCCTTCTTCCTTTGGTCTTTGTGGGTATAGAGTTACTACGATTATTGCAGCAATCAAAGGGGGAGGGTGTACAGGAAATATTGAAAATATTTCCAAATTTCTTTCCAGAACGTCTGGGCCAATTCATAGTTCCATCAGAGATGTACTGGTATGTCTGTCTTCCAGCAGCCCCTCCAGTAACTGTCATTTTATTTTTTCTTATCATCTTCACCAATCTGATAGGTGGAATATAAAAGTTGTTTTAAAATTTCATTCCTTTAATTATTTGTGATTTGGAGCATTTAAAAAATATGGCTGTTCATCTTCATGTATTTGAAGAACTATTGTGTGGAAGGTTTGATCTCATCACAGAGGACATAACTAGGAGCATTGAGTAGCATTGCAAAGAAACAAATTTATACTCATCCATTATAAGGACTACTATTGCTCATGTCCTGTCTGTAATATAGAGAAAAGGTATTTAAGGACTTCACTTGACTGTATAGGTGATTTTTAATTATTTGTAATAATGAAAGGGATGAGAGAAAATCATGAAAGCAAATTTTTAAAAAAATGTTTTGTTGAACCTTTCTTCCTTTAGCTTACATGATATTGAACTTTATTGGTTTTTCTTTTTATCTCTTTGAGCATTCTTCAAAAAAAATTCAGTTTTGTTCATTTCAGTAATATTTATTAAACACCTCCTATCTTCAAACACTTTGCCATGTTATCTCTATTCAAAACCAGATTTTCAAGCCCCATGATTAGTGCTCTTTCTGCTAAATCATGTTGCTTCCCTAGGGGTGAGGTAGAGGGAGGTGCCAAATACGACTCCTCGCTGACACACACAGAAATAAGGAAATTAGAACACTAAGGATGTACAGTCACATCAAATCAAGTTAACAAGCATTTATTAAGTACCTACTATGTGCCAGGCACTGTATTAAATGCTGGGTATACAACAAAAGGCAAAAATAGTACCTCCCTTCAAAGAGCTCACATCCTAATGGGGAAAACCACATGTGGATAACTATGCAATCAAGATATGTACAGGGTAAATTGGAGTACCTTAGAGTCTCATCTGCACAGAGATGGTAATTGAATCCATAGGAAGTGTTGAGATCACCAAGTAAAATAGTGTAAAGGGAGAAAAGAGAAACCAGGACAGATCCCTGGAGGACATCCGTGATTAGAGGGCGTGACCTGGACTGAAATTGAGCAAAGGAGAATGAGAGATACTTAAGATAGATAGGAGAACCAGGAAAGAGCAGTGTCATGGAAAGCTAGAAAGAAGAGAGTATCAGGGAGAAAAGGGTGATTGACAGAGTCAGATTTGGCAGAGAAGGCAAGAAAAATGAGGACTGAGAAAAGGCCTTTATACTGACATCTAAGAGATCGTTAATAACTCCAGAGACAGTAGTTTTGGTTAAATGATGAGGCTTGGAAGCCAGACTACAGAGGGCTTAAGAAAAAAGGAAGTGGGGGCACGGATTATAGATTTTCTCAAGGAGTCTACCCATGGACAGCAGGACTAACATAGGGCTATAGCTAGTTAGGATAGATGGTTCAAGAGAAGGATGTGTGTGTGTGTGTGTGTGTGTGTGTGTGTGTGTGTGTGTGTGTGTGTGTGTGTGTGTAGAAATGGTTGTATTTGTTGGCAGCAGGCAAGCAGTCAGCAGACAGATTGAAGATTAGTGAGAGAGAGGATATGATAGAGGAAGCAAAGTACTATAGAGGACAGGGTAGAATGAGATCTCTTGTGTACATAGAAGGATTTGCCTTGGCCAGAAGAGATTGCCTCTTCCTATGAGACCAAGGTGAAGAAGGAGATAGTGGTGGAAGGCATCTGAGAGATGAGCAGGAGGGGAAAAGAAGTAGCTTTCACTAAATGGCCTGATTTTTTTTTCTGTGTAATATGAAGCAAAGTTCTTAGCTGGAAGGGTGGGGGAGGAGGAAATTCCTCCTCCTCCATAGGAGGTTTGAGAAAAGATGAAATGATTTGGAAGAGCCACTGTAGTGAGTGAGATAGTGAGTAGATTATGGAGGTGTAGAAGGATTGCTGTGCCACTCTGTAGGCCCAGATGAGATTAGGTAACATAAATCTGTAATGAGCCCAGTCAGCAGAGTTTTCTAATTTTCTCTAACTTCACATGAGTAGGAGTGAAGGTGGTGGATGATGGGAGTACTCTAAGGTTGGGTTTTGGCAGGACGAGATTAGTGATAGGATAAGGATTATTAATTTGCCCTGGATTCAAGAGAAGATGATAATGTGGAGCTGAACTGGTTTACCTCAGTTAGATAGGGAAGGAAGGTGATAACCTAAGAAAGAATGAAGAGTTTGAGGGATCGGAGGTCATAGTAAGGATGAAGAACAGGGTTAAGGGTTGTAAGACAAAGGGAAAAATGAACTGATATAAAATTGTGATCAGATAAAGAGATTTCAAGAGTTCATGAACATGGAAGTAGAATCCTCGTGGGTGATGGTAAGATCAAGGGTATGACACCATCTCCATGTATAGGTGAGGTGCAGCAGAGGGTTAAGTCAAGAATGCAAGTAAGTTAAGGATGTTATGATTCCTAGAAGTGCCAGTGACAAGTAAGGGTTATTTCTGTCTCCTTTTCTCCACCATGATCAATATGGGTATGAATGAAAGCACAATCAGTGCTGTAAAAGGTGGCTGACCCAGAATGCCATGTCATCATAAGAATGTGTCTCAGTGGTTTAAGAAAACTGGAAGGCTTGAGAAAGGAAAAGTCTAAGCAAATTTGTGTGGACAATCAACCTTGAGTTCCCAATTGTAAGGTCTGGGTTGGGGGGATAGGATCAAGGGAGCAGGCAGCAAGAAGTGAGGAACAGGGTTTGTAAAATGACAGATGGCAGTTCCCAATCACTGAAGTCATTCAGAAGATGAGGGGTGATAAGTTTGAGATGCCAGAAGGACAGGAAATATGTAAAAGACCTAACTGAAACTCATAGGTTCATAGAATCCAGACTTATAAAGGACCTGATAGGTCATTAGTTCAGTTGCTTCATTTTACACATGTGGAAACTGAGTCCAAGAGACGTTAAATGATTTGTTTAAGCTCACAGGGATAGTTTGACTACAAATCCAATGCACTTTTCAGTGTTTCACACTGTCTGTCTCAAAAGTTAATAAGGATAAATTTACAGACTTGGTTATCATCCATGTCCAAGTGATATTTGAAGACATCACCAAAATGAAGTACATAGAGAGAATGAAAGGATATCAAAATTTAGGGTGAGGAAGAACTAGCAATCCTGTCACGTAGAAAGCATTGTGGATTTAGGGTCAGAGGCAGAATGAAGCAATGAAAGGTAATCATAAGATTTCTAATGTGCGTCGGTACAATGTTTTTTCATGGTGTTGTGGTGACTCTGGGTTCATGAAGGCTCTGCTGGCAGAACAAAAACACTGTCAAGTCTTACCCAACTGGAAAGACTTTGATTCCAGGCTTAGTGATGTACTTTTGTCCAAGGCATGCTAGGTAAGTTCACAGAGGTTCATCTGAGATGGGCAGACATTAAGTCATGAATTATTTTTGGTCATAGCAGTTAAGGGAAATTTTTCTAAGATGTGAGAGAGTTGCAGTCTGCATCAGTAGAGACAATATATTCTCACCGATAAAAATCTTAGTCCTTGAAGTTTTGATCAGTATAACACCTAGTGTAACCTGAAGACTTTTATCTAATTCCCTTCTACAAAGAATGGGTCTAATAAACTTAAGCAGCAACATTGAATTATATTGATTGTAACATTACAGCATTAACATATTGGCTAAAATCCAGTATGATAAAATGGCTGCTATTTAAGAGAATATGTAGTTTATGTTTAACTTCAAATTATTTATTTTTAACTGTTTACTAATATTTGGGTAAAAATTTATTCAAAATAAGTTTCTTATTTTTTTGTATGTGATTTTTCTATTATATAATAATATAAGGTAGAGATAATGCTTTTATTTTTTTAGTCATATCAATATCTACTTGAAGATAAAATTTTTATATAGTGGTTGAGGGTACATTGTATACCTTATGTAATTTAAAACAAAACATGTTTTTAATCTTTATGGAGTGTTTTTCCCTCCAGTAATAACATTTACTCTTTCCAATTCTAGGTATCATTGTCCAGTGCCTAAAGTTTTTTATGTCCAGCTAAGTGTTGGAAACAACGAGTTTTTTGGGGAAGGAAAGACTCGTCAGGCTGCTAGACACAATGCTGCAACAAAGGCTCTCCAAGCTCTCCAGAATGAACCTATCCCAGAGAAATTACCTCAGGTGCCATTGCTTCTAATACTCAAATGAACATGCAATTTCATTGACATGGATCCTCTCTCCAATAGTGTGGATTGCAACCCATCTAGATCTGCCTATACTGTGTGACTCCTATCTATGTCTTTTCACAAATTTGTCAAGGGGGTTGGGTGGGAAGACATCCGCCCAAGGTAGATTGGCTCATTTTCTCGCGACTGCTTGAAGATACCAGTAGAATATGGTGACTGTGCTGTCATTATTCTTTGGTCTGGTTATTTGAACAATCCTTATGTTCCCATTTCTTTAGTTAGATATGATATTTATTATGCATCTCCTTAATTTCTCATTTCTACTCTGTTGCAGCTGATCACACACATCATACTTTCCTCCATTGCCCTTTGGGAGATTTTCAGTTTTAATTCTTCTAAGACTTGTGTCTTATGACTTGCCCCATATGACAACACAAGAGAAATTCAATATTAAAAGATGGCCCTTTATTTTAGGAAAAAGCTTGGAGTCATCATAATAAAAATAATAACGTGGTAATAGCAGCTCATATTTGAACTGTGCAAAACCCTGCAAAGCAAGTTGAAGACTCATAGTTAAATTATAACAAAGGCAGGTCATAGCATTTAATCCTTAATAAGTCCCTTGGTCTCCTTCTCTCAATAGTTAAATTGTTAAGAAGGAAAACATGTTCTGCTTGATGAATATGTACCTTTTTTGTATAAAAGGAAGAAGTAAATTTTTCTTGATATGATTAGAGACAAATATAATAGTTCAATTTGACATCCTTCTCGGGCTGCCTTTCCATTCCTCTGCTGTGCCATGGTTTACAGCCACAGTTGCCCTTCAGTACTGATGAAACTATAGAATGGGGTTCTGAGTATCACTCAGATCAGTAACATTGCATTAAGAGCTGAAGGGCCTATGTTTAAATCCCGACTTTGTTACTTCCTCCCTGACTATCTTTGAACAAGTCATTTAAGATTTTTTAATGTCTTATTTGAATCTCAGGTTCCTCCTGTGAAAGGAGGCAATTGTTCATATTATCCCTAAAATCTTTTCCAGGAATAGATCTTATGATTCCAGTTCTAATTGGGAAAAAAAATATTTTCCTTATGTTGCTCCTAAATATATCCCCTACTATTTTTTTCTCATTGTTTCTAGTTTTGCCCTCTGAAACCAAGGAGGAAAAGAAATAAATTTTTCTTGATAAGATAAATGATGATCCTCTAAATATTTGAAGAGAGCTCTCCTGTCCCCACAAAGTTTTCTCTTCTCCAGGCTAACCAGCACAACAGATCCCAAATTGGAGCATTGTGCTTTAGACATTTGCATGAGGAGGCACAGGGAAAGAAAATCAGATTTCTAAGTTGGGGTTCTAGTATCTCCCAGGACGGGACATTCTCATAGTAACTAGGAGGGATTAATAAATGGTATCAACATATATATTTACACTCATTCACTATTTTGTCTAAGAAGCCAATAAATGCTCCTTGAATTGGATTGATTAGAAGGCATGAAACTATGTAACAAAAGAACTACAGATGATCATTTTCCGATTTGTGTCACTAAGTTTGACTACCTCAGATACGTATGGTTGAATTTTGTTTATAGCCTTAGTTTATAATAAAAATAATTTTATAGTTATACTTTTCCATTATATTTTTTGAAAGATATTGCAGTTTTGACAGTACAAATTTACAAAAAAAATTCTGTTCTGATTTCTATCAAAGCAATTTCCTTGTCTTCTATTACTTAGTATGATATTATAAATAAGAAGCAAAGTTCCTTGACAACTGAGTACTATATGGCACAAATTTCCTTGTTTTTCATGATCTAGAATGGAGAATCAGGAAAAGAAATAGAAGAAGAAAAAGATGCCAACAAATCTGAGATCAGCTTAGTTTTTGAAATTGGATTGAAACGTAACATGCCTGTCACTTTTGAGGTACGTACTTAATAGAGATTTTCATGGTTTTTTTTCTGCTCCCCAATCATTGACAATAAATTACCTTGTGAAAATAAATCATAATTCAGCAGTCTTAGTCAGTGTGTCTCCCTAATCTTATGAGACTATAGGCATTTGATCTTTTACTAAAGCCCTAGTCTTTAATGAATTTCTTTAATGAATGAAGGTGATTTGGTGATATGCTCCAAAACTATCCTTGTGGAACAAATACCCTGGAAGGTACTACAAAGTTGGAGGGCCTTCATCTATAGGCTTAATAACAAACTATGTATTTGTTGTTAGAGGACCAACTTAACTACATGTGGAGAGACTTATCACGATAGGATTGGCCTCTGAATGATGTATTTTTTACTGCTGTAACTCATTATAGTTGTTTTCTAAGTCATAGAGGGATTGTTCTCTGTGATGGTGAAGAGAATATTTTTACCAGTGGAAACATGAATCTTTGCAGTATTGAAGAAGAAGTATAAACACTATGTCCTATTTTAAATTAATAGGTCATTAAGGAAAGTGGACCTCCACATATGAAGAGTTTTGTTACCCGAGTATCAGTAGGAGAGTTCTCTGCAGAAGGAGAGGGAAATAGCAAAAAACTCTCAAAAAAACGTGCTGCAAGCTCTGTGTTGCAGGAACTAAGAAAGCTTCCACCTCTTCCTGTGATTGAAAAGCCAAAATTGTATTTTAGAAAACGTCCTAAAACAATATTAAAGGTAAGACATATGCATGTAAGAGTGACTAAATTGTGAAAAAATGTTGAAGTACCTTTGAAATTAGGTAATTCTATAAGATCATAAAAGTGCTTTGGATGGTTACCATCAGCATAAAACTGAATTTCATCACCTTCTTACTGAGCCAAGAATCCTGCATTTTTCTAAGCTTTACTTGTACTTTGCTTTTGATGGAATTAAATGCTGCCTTCTTAGAGATGGATGAACTATCCTGCTGGTAAACCCCATGGAGATCTTGTTTTTCATTTAGCAGCTTCTGAATTTCCTCACCATTTTCATCAAACCAGTCTTGGTGTTTGCTACTGTTCTGACCCAGATGAACAAATGCAGTACTGTACACCAAATCTCTGAAAGCTGTCTACTCCTTTTCTGCTCCATTGTTGCCAGCTATGTTTTGGCTCAACTTTCCCTCCAAGTTAGCAACAAGCTGTTCACACTCAGAGAAGAGCTCTAATTTGTTGATGTTAATTCTTCTGGTAGTCATTTTGCCTTGGGGGCGGCACTTTTGATGGATGCAAATATTTAACTTGGAAAGAATAAGTCTATGATCAGTCCAGCACTCTGCACCACACATTACCTTTTCTACTCTCACATTTTGTCTGTCTCTTCTTACAATCACATAGTCTAGTAGATTCCAATGTTTGCTGCAAGGGTGCATCCATGAAGTTTTATTGCATTTAGGTAAAGGGAAAACAGTGTTGGTGATGAGAAGGTCATGTGATGTACAAGTCTTCAGCAGTAAATGACCATTGCCATTGCTGTTTCCAACTCCATTCCTCCCTAGGACTCCTTGCCAAGTCTGGTAGCCTGAGCCTACTCTAGCATTAAAGTCACCCAGAATGATAAGCTTGTCCTCTCTTGGGACATTGATGATAAGTGTCTCTAGACAGGCACCTATCTTAATTCATGTGTAATATCTAGGAAAGGATATGTATATCCAGACAAAGTTTATTATGCTGTGTCCTCCATGTACACAGTACAAAGTAAAAGGACTTACTAAAACACATATGCAAATACACATGAGAAACTATACCTGCAAAGCTTTAAAGAGACTGTGTATTTGGGAGACTATATTTAATCCAATTGTACTCCCATTGCTTAAAATAATTTTGAATCCTCATTTGTAATTCCTTTAGAACCAGTTTGTCAAAAAAGGACCTCAGTCTCAATTCCTATTCATCATGCCTCCATTTTGACAAAAAAAAATTTTTTTTAGCCAGCTGAACAATTCACCTCTACAAGTATTGTCTCTAAGTGACATTTGGTTATTTACAAAACTCAAATACCTTTTTAGAAGTCTAAGATTTGTTACTATAATGAATATTCAAAAAGTGTTCTGCAAGTTCTGAGGACACTTGTACTTTGTACTTTGTCTTACATCAGCTATATTTCCCAGTGTATCACTTTTGTTTTTCCCTCTCCCAGAGCCATTGTTTATAATAAAAAGTAAATATGAGGGGAAAAGAAGTTTGGCAAAACTTACAAACACACTGTAAAATATCTGACGTTAAATGCAGTGTTGCCCACTCATTGTTCCCACCCTCTGCAAGGAAAGGGTGAGGGTGTCTACTATCTCTTCTTTCTAACATAGAACTTTGTAAATAGCAAACCATTAATAAATAAATGCTTTTTAATTCATTCCTTTTTAGTCTACAGTTGTGATTGTTTTATTATTCCCAGTCTTTTCATTTATACTTACAGTCATTGTTTATTCTGTTTACTCTGTTTAATTTCATGCCAGTCTGACTAAGCTTCTTTGCTCATCACATTCATTATTTCTTACAGCACAGCAACATCCAATACCACAGCTTGTTTAGCCATTTCCCGATTGATGGGCGTCCATGTTCTTTCCAGTTCTATGCTTCTACAAAAAGTTTTGCTGTAAATATTTTGGTGTATATGGGGCCTTTGTTTATTTATTTACCATTTTTACCATTGAATCTCTGGATCCCAGAGTATGAACATCTTAGTCACATCATAACTTTTCCTGAATGGTTGGATCAATTCACAGTTCTGTGCATAGTATAGTAGTATTCATGTCTTTCTATATCTCCTCCAACATTGTCTATTTTCATTTGTGTTATCTTTGTCAATTTGCTAGGTATAAGTTGAAACATTTTTTTCAACTTATTCTTTTGTATGGATCATTCTCTTTATGGTTGTAAATAGTTTGCAACTCTTTTGAGAATGGTTTGCTCACATTATTTGACCACAGATATTGGGAAATGGCTTTTGTTCTTATATATTTTCATTTAGTTACCTTCATACATGATCTATCAGTCCTTTATCAGAGATATTTAATTCACGTTTGGTTTGTTTGTTTTTTCCTAGGCAGCTGCTTAGTTGCATTAAGTTTTTTCATGCACAGACTTTGGAATTTCATGGCATAGACATTATATATTTTATCTTTTATAATTATCTCTATCTCTTGTTAGGTTGAGAATTCATCCTCTAGGCATTATTTTCAAAGGTGCCTATTATGATTCTCTTCTTTTTGTGATATGACCTTGAATATTCAGGTTAAATAATCATTTTGACTCTACTGTGGCATGTACTGTAAGATGCTTCGCTAAACCTAAATTCTACAAGACTGCTTTCAAGTTTTTCCAGCAATCTCATTAATTAGGGAGTTCTTTCCTCAATTATTTGTTTTAGGTCATATTGTACACCGAGATAGTGTGTTTATTTTTTTTATTCTTCTGTCTAATCTGTTCCATTGATCTCCTTTTCTGTTTTATCACCAGTATTAAGTAATTTCTACTTTATTATAGTTTTGAGGTCTGGAAGTGCTCTTCCCCCTTTGTTCCTATTTTTAAAGTTTGATTTCCCTTTATATTTTATTCCTCCAAATGAATTTTTATATTATTCTGCCTAGTCAGTTAGTCAGCCAACAAAGCATTTGTTTGTGAGACACTTTCTATATGCCAGGCATTATGCTAAACTCTGAGGACACAAAGAAAGACAAAAACCATCCTTATCCTCAAAGAACTCACAGGCTAATGGGAGATAGACACAGCATACAAATAACTATGTAGATGCAAGATATATACAGGATAAATTGGAGATAAATTCAGCTAAGGCACTTTCATTAGAAGGAATCAGGAATGTCTTCTTGCAAAAGCTGGGATTTTAGTGAGACTTAGGAAGTTAGGGAAGTCAGGAGGCAGAGGTGAGGAGAAAGGGCATGAAGGACAGTGAGTGAAAAATGTATGCATCTGGAGATGGAGTATTTCATGCAATGAACAACAGTAAGGAGGCCACAGTCATTCAGTTTTAGAGTACTTATATAGGAGTAAGGTGTATTTTAAGACTACAGAGATTGGGAGAGGCCAGATTATGAAGGGCTTTAAAAACCAAAGAGAGGATTTTGTCAGTGATCTTGGAGGTAATAGGGAGCCACTAGATTTTATTGAGTAGAGGAGTAGGGTAAAGAGTTGTCATGATTAGACCTATACATTAGGAAGATCACTTTGACAACTGAGGATAAACTGGAGTGGGAAGAGTCTTGTAGCAGGCAGACTAATCATCAGGCTATTGTAACAGTCTAAGTGAGAAGTGATGAAGGGCTCCACCAAGATAATGGAAGTATTAAAGGAGAGAAAGGGATATATGTGTATATATGTATATGTATATATGTGCATGTATGTATGTATGTATATGATGCTAGGAAGGTAGAATCAATGGTACAAGGCAACAGATTGGATATGGAGAATGAGAGAGAATGATAACTTAGGAATGACATATCCTAGATTGTAAACTTGCTTGACTAGGGGTACCCTTGATAACAGTAGGGAAGTAGAAAGAGTGAAGGGTTTGGGATAATAGTTCATTTATGGATGTGTTAATATTAGGATGTCTGTAAGGATATCCATCTTGAGATGTCTAATAGTCATGAAATTAAAAAGATGCTTTCCCCTTGGAAGGAAATCTATGGCAAATCTGGACAGAATACTAAAAAGCAGAGAGATCACTTTACTAAGAAAAGTGTGTATAGTCCAAGCTATAATTTTTCTAGTATCAATGTGTAACTTTGAGAATTGGATTAGAAGGAAAGCTGAGTGCCACAGAATGGATGCTTTCAAATTGGAGTGGTAGAGAAGACTTTTGAGAGTCTTTTGGATAACAGGGAAATCAAATCAGTCAATACTTAAAGAAATTAATTTAGACTGTTCGCTGGAAAGTCAAATGCTGAAGCTGAAACTTAAATACTTTGGTGACATAGTGAGAAAGACAAGACTCTTTGGAAAACACCCTGATGTTGGGAAAGATTGAAGGCAAAAGGAAAAGAGAACAGTAGATGGTAAGATGTATAGATAGTAATATAGAACAATAAACATGAACTTGGACAGCCTTTGAGAGGTAGTGGAGGATAGAAGGGTCTGGCTTGCTATTGTCTATGAGGTCAAGAAGAGTCAGACATAACTGAACAACAGTAGACAGTTGGAATTATGAGACTGGAAGTTAGCAAAGAGGTTAAGGTTGGACAAGTAGGTTTGTGATGGCAATCAGATTAGGATCATTTGCTGTTTTTGTCTTGCTAAAAGTGCCCCTGATTGGTTGGTTGGTTGTTGTCCATGACATCACCATGATAAAGTCAAGTTTCAGTGTGTCTGAATGTGACTGATCAGATCAATATAAGCTCAAAATGCTCTACTATAGATTGGGCACAAATAGTTGGTGTGAATATTTGGGGTGGTTATTCCAAATCTGCACATCCTATGGTTCCTTTGTGATATCTCAATTCTGCTTTACTCATAGAGCATAGCACCTTTTCTGATGTGAGCATGCCATGCTGAATGGTCCTGTGTCAGTGTCTCCCTTGTCACACAGTCAAATCCAAAGTTCTTAAGAGTGTCTTTATATTACTTCTTCTGGCCACCATGTGATTGCCTGCCCCATGTGAGTTCTCTATAAAATAGTCTTTTTGGCAAAGGTACATTTTGCATTCGAACAATGTGGCTAGCCCATCAGAGTTGTGCTCTCTGAAGCATAGTTTGAATGCTTGGCAGTTCAGCTTGGGCAAGGACTTCAGTGTCTGGTACCTTTTCCTGCCAGGTGATCTTTAGAATCTTCTTAAGACAGTTCAAATGGAAAGGATTCAGTTTCCTGGCATGGCGCTGGTGGACTGTCCATGTTTCACAGGCATACAACAATGAGGTCAACACAATGGCTCTGTAGACCTTCAGTTTGATAGTCAATCTAATACCTCATCTCCCCCAAACTTTTCTTTGAAACCTCCCAAACACTGAACTAGCTCTGGCAATGCATTCCTCAACCTCATTGTCAATGTGTACATCCCTGGAAAGCACACTACCAAGGTAAGTGAATTTATCCACAGCATTCAAAACTTCTCCATTTGTTGTAACTGATGGTTCCACATATGGATGGTGTGGTGGTGGCTGTTGGAGCATTTGTGTTTTTTTTGGTGTAAATTATTAGGCCAAAATTAGCACAGGCAGCAGAGAATTGATCCATACTTTGTTGCATCTCAGCTTCCAAGGATGCATTGAGTACACAATCATCTGCAAACAGAAAATCATGCACCAACACTCCCTCCACTTTGGTCTTGGCTTGTAGCCTTTTCAAATTGAAGAACTTACCATCAGTATGGTAGTTGAACTTGATGCCATGTTCATCCTCATTGAAAGCATTTGACAACATCATGCTAAAAACATGGGAGCAAACACACAGCCCTGTTTCACTCCATTGGTGACTGGGAAGGCCCTAGATCATTGTTCACTATCCAGAACCCCGGGCAAACATGCCATCATTAAATTGATGTACAATGTTGATGAACTTCTCCAGGTAATCAAATTTTGACATAATTTTCCATAAGGTCTCATGACTACAAGTGTCAAAGGCTTTGGTCAGATCCACAAATGTTGTGACCTCTATTGTACATCTGGCACTTCTCCTGGAGTTGTCAGGCAGCAATCACTATATCAATTGTACCTTGGCTCTTTCTGAAGCCACACTGGCTCTCAGGTATATAACCATCTTCCAGGAAAGGATCAGACTATTAAGGAGGACTCTAGCAAGAATTTTGCCAGCAATGACTTAGAGAGAGACTCCTCTATGATTGTTACAGGTCAGTCTATTCCCTTTACCTTTATAGAGTTGGACAATAGAGGCATCCTTGAACTCCTGGGATATAACCTCCTTTTGCCATATAATCTGGAAAATTTCAGTCAATATTTGTATGATTAATGGTCCCCCTACCTTGTAAATCTCAGGTGGAATAGAATCAGCACCAGGTATTCTGATTGAATAATGTGATTAAAGAGGATCTTTCCCACCCATTGATGGGCCTGCCCATTGTGGGAAGCTTGATTAGGGGAGTTGTTTTGTAGGAGGGTCTCAAGTACCTTTGGTTTTTTCTACTGAGGCATTGAGTCAGAGGGTTATGCCCTCTGGCTCTAAAAAGTATATAAATACTTTAAGGGTGAGGTTTTACTTTGGGGCTTAGTTTTTGTAAAAAGATTTGAGTGTCAGAGGAGGACTCTGAGAAACCACTTTAAGGAGCTCCCTCCCTCCTCCTTCTCTTCCCCCTCTCCCCCTTTGAAAACCCAGATGTCATTGCTTCCCTCTCTGGTAACTATAATCAGACAGTTGGACCTGTGTCTGCTGAATTATGGTCAGGCAGAGGAAGGCATGTCTGTTGACTTTTTCTTTTCTCTGTATTTCAGCGTTGCTGAAGTTCAGGGTGCTGACTCCCCTGAACTTGGTGAATGATATATGTGCTTGGTTAAAGAGATTATTAACCCCTCAAAAGTTGCCTTACCTTTTATGAATGCAGATCTAAGGACCTGTGATAGCAGGCCACCCTGTGTATATTGGGGTGCTTACTGATACAATGTTAGAATCATCAGCATCGATATGATTGTTGAATCTAGGGCAGCTTATGATATCACCACGTGAAATGATATAGAGGGAGAAGAGATAGGGGCGTCCCTGGACAACATCCATGGTTAGCAGTAGTAACCTGGTTGAAGATCCTGCAAAGGAGACAGAAGGAACAGTCAGATAGGAAAAGAAGCAGGAGAGAGTAGTGTCACAAAAACCTAGAAAGAAGAGAGCATCAAGGAGATGAGAGTGATTAACAGTGTCAGAAGATACAGAGAGGTCAGAAAGAATGAAGACTGAGAAAAGACCATTAAATGTGGCAATTAAGAGATCTCTGGTAATATCAAGGAAAATATTTTCAGTTGAAGGGTGAGACTGGAACCCAAACTGTGAGGATTTAAGAAGAGAGGAAGAAGAAAGGAAGAAGTACTGATTTTAGATGGTTTTCTCAAGGAATTTATCCAGAAAGAGAGGAAAGATATGAGAACAGTAACTAGTGGGGACTGACAGACAGATTGAAGATACTAGAATAGGGATGAAAGAGGAGGAAATATGTTGGGGGAGACTGGATGAAATGAGATCATGTGCATATGTAGGAAGGGTTAATCTTGGCAAGTAGAAGGGCCGCATCTTCATCTGAGATGGGTGAAATTGTCTAGATCTGTAAAATATCCTCTTGATAATTTGGTTGTGCAGCACTAAATCTGTAAATTTATTTAAGTAAGAGTGTCATTTTTATTATATTGGTATAGGCTAGGTATGAGCACCGAATATCTTTCTAGTTGTTTAGGTTATTGTTCATCGAAGGTGCATGTTGTAATTGTATTTACATAGATATTTTATACATTTTACTCTTATTTTGGATGTAAATTATCTTTCTTTTATCGCCTCCTGGATTTTGAGATTGCTCTGTAGTAATGCTATAGATTTTTGTGGGTTTATTTTATAGCTTATTATTTTAATGAAGTTATTAATAGTCTTACTTTCTTTGTTGATTCCTTAAGATTTTCTAAGTCATGCATCAGCAGATTAGAGTAACATGCTTTCTTTTCCTATCCTTATACTTTCATTTAAAAATGTTTTTAAATTAAGAAAAACTTTAACATTCATTTAAAAATTTTGAGCTCCAAGTTCTCTACCTCCTCTAGGGCCTCCCCAGTCAGGAGAAAACAAATAATACCCATTATACATGTGGAGTCATGCAAAACAATTTCAAAACTTGTGCCTTGTTTCAAAAAAAAGCAAGAAAAATAAAGTGGAAAAAATATGCTTTAATTTGCTGTCAGAGTTCATCAGTTGTCTCTCTGGAAGTAGAAAACGTTTTTTATCATGATTCCTTTAGAATTGTTGTGGATCATTGTGTTGTTCAGAGTAGCTAAGTCCTTCACAGTTGATCGTTGTTACAATATTGCTATTGCTGAGCACAGTGTTCACCTGCTGTGTTCACTTCACTTTCTATCAGTTTATATATATATGTATATATATCTTCCCAAGTGTTTCTGAACCCACCCCGTCATTTCTTATAACGCAATAGTATTCCATCACAAACATATGCCACTACTTGTTCATTTATGTTTTTATTTCATTTTTTGTCTTATTACTCTTCTTAATATTTCTCTAAATTTAAAATTTTTTATTTTCATAACCATTTATTTTCTTTCCCACCTTCTCCCATTTTAAAGAAAAAAAGAAAAACAAAATCCTTGTAACAAATATTCTTAGTTAAGCAAAACAAATTCCTGCATTGACTGTGTCCACAAATGTATGTTTTACTCTACATCCTGAATCTATCACCTTCCTATCAGGGCAGGAGGAGCATGTAGTAGTCTTCTGGAATCATGGATGGTCATTGTGTTGATAAAAAATCTCAACTGTTTTAAAGTTGTTTGTCTTTAAAAAGCTGTAAGATTAAAAAATGTTTTCCTGGCTCTGTTCACTCTCTTCATAGAAGTGTTTCATAGAAAGATTTCATAGAAACCTTCCTAGGTTTTTCTAAACCTGCCCCTTTTGTCGTTTGTCATGGCTGGTAATGAAACTAATATTTCACTATATTCATATACCATAATTTATTCAGGAATTCACTTAGCAATTCTTGGCCACTTCAAAAAGATGTGAGATATATCTGTGTGTATCTGTATGTATAATCTATATTTGTGTAACTATATGTATGTATATCTCTGTATTTGTATACATATGTGTGCATATACATACATATATATATGTGGCATATATATTGTGTATGTACACATATATGTATATGTGTTTATGTGTATATGTATCTCTCTCTCTCTCTGTATATATATACACACACACACATTCACACATGTGGAAAGAGAGAGACAAAGAAAGGGAGAAAGAGAGAGAAAAAGAAAGAGAGATAGAGGTTTAAAAATTTCCCTTAACGATTAATAAATTATGACCTGATTATACCCCCTCCATTCCAGTGATTCTTAACCCCTGTAAGTCATTATTTGAACTTATTCCTCATGTCCTGCTGCCAGATATCTTATTCTCCTTCCTCTCAATCTTCTCCTCCTACCGCAGCAATATCCCACCCTAAAGCTACCCAACCCTTCTTCCATTGTGCTTTCAGGAGTACCTACTCCATAGACAACAAACTTGTTTTCATTTTAAATATTTTCTTTTCTTATTCTCCTGACTCCTGACTCACTGAAATCTGGCTTCTTCCTGGAGATGTAACCTCCTTGGCTACCCTTTCTAGCTTTGGTTGCATTTTCATCCCTCCTAAATTACTGATTCATATAGAGGAGTTGGAATACTCTTTGCTTCCCATTTCTACTTCCAGATTCTTTGTCTACTACCATCACTCAGTAACCTCTTTTGCTTTGAGGTTCACTCAATCAGAATCTACAACACAAATACAATTCTGGTAGCTGTTGTCTACTGACCTCTAGGATATTCCCTTCCTTCCTCAATGAGTTCAGTGCCTAGCTCACAATCTTTTTCTCCTCTTTAATGCTTGCCATCATACTAGGGGAGTTCACATGCATGTTGATACTCTAACACCCTATCCTCCCAGTTCTTCTTATTCATTTTCCATGACCTAGTAATATAATCTGCCTCACACACAAGGATGGTTGTACTCTTGATCTTGCCATGACCCACAAATGTACCACTTCTGTGTTCATGAACTCTGAAATTCCATTATCTGATCAGAAACATTTGGGTTTTCACCTCTTCCTTTGCCCTCCAGTATCAAACTCAGTTCTTTGTCCGTACTGTGAACTCTGATCCTTTGATTCCTCAGTTCTCTTCTAGGCCATCACCTCCTGTAGTATCCACACTCTCCATCTTGAGCCTTTGGTTAACCTATTCAATGCTACACTACTTTTTTTATTGTCACTCATCCCCTTATATTGTTGATAATGCCCTGCCAAATCTTAGCCTTGCATCACTCCCACCACTCTCAGCCTTTGTTCCTATGTGTGTTCTGTTGAATGAAGCTGGAGAACGTCACAAAACCAGGCTGACTGCATATACTAAAAATTTAATTTACATATCTTCAACTGGGCCCTTACTTCTGTAAGGCAATTCTTTTATATCTCTCTAATTAACTCTTTGGGGTATTCAAAGAGGATTAACACCTCTGGTGTGAGGGCTTACTGTGCCCTTTTCAGGACTGCTCATCCACCTTTGGTGTCCATCTGACAATGAACTCTCACCTATGGCTCTAAGAAGCTGTAGCATGTGCAGTGCTACACCCTAGTAAAATCATCTCAGGAGAGAGGCTAAAGCAGGTTGAGGGTAACCAACAGGCCTCAAACCCATTGGTGAATTGGATTGAAGTCTACGCTATGTGAAGACTTTTCTCAGCAGAATAGGTCCTTCTGGTCAAGAAGCTTGTGACACTTATTGAGGCACTATGGAGCACTTATAGCTTGGTAAGACCTCAAAGATGCCAAAGTAATCTGCTCCATCCTGCATCATCATGAATTATCTTGATTTTTGTCTTGCCACTGGACTTGGATGACTCTGGAAGCGAGAGACTGACAACTTTGTGCAACTCTGCCTCACTTAAATCCAATTCACACATGAGTCTAGACATCACCCCATGATATCATTGGTTCTTTTTGAAAATAAAGGACAAATAACAATAATTAACTCAATATCCCACTCACCACAGAAGCTCTTTCAAACATTTTCATTCTTACTCAAGCCTCTGATGGCTCTCCTTCCCTGCTTCCCTTTCAGCTAAAAACATTACCTTGTGTTTTACTGAAAAATTTAAGCCTCTGTATTCTTTTCTCTCTTCATCTTACATCATCGAGAGATGTTTTTTGCCACTATCTCTACTTTTCCTCTTGTCTCATATGAAGAGATACTTTGCAAGGCAAACTTATCTTCATGCACAAGGGGTCTCATTACATCCCATTTTCTGTAATAGATTGCCACCTCCACCACCCCTATTCAATTTCTTCTTATCTCCTGGATGTTTCCCTACTGTCTACAAACATGCTCAAGTCTCCCTCATAGTAAAAACAAAACAAAACCCTTCATTTCATTCATCTATCTCTACCACTGTCCCATATTTCTCCTACTTTTGTGACTAAATTCTACAATAAGTGCTTCTGCTACCTCTGTAATCATTTTTGACTCTATAGTCTGGCTTCTGACCTCATTGTTCAACCAAAATTATTCTCTTCAAAGTTACTAATGATCTCTTAATCGCCAAATCTAGTGACCTTTTTTCAATCCTCATTCTTTTTTTTGCTTCTTTGGAGCCTTTGACACTGTCAATCACCCTCTTCCCCTTTCATGCTCTCTTCTCTCTACGTTTTCAGGACACTATTCTCCTTTGGTTCTCCTATTTTTCTGACCTCCTCAGTCTCCTTTGCAGAATTTTCATCCAGATCTCATCCTTTAACATTCAGCATTCCCCTCCCTAGGACGCTGTTCTGTGTGTTCTTTTCTTCTCCCTCTACACTATTTCACTTAGTGATCTCATAAACTTCCCTGGATTAAATTATCTCTGAGTTGATGATTCTCAAATCTACTTTTCCAACCCTAACCTCTTTGCTGATTTCCAGTGTGATTTCTCCAGCTGCCTATTTGATATCTTGAAGTAGATGTTCCATAAACATCGTAAACTCAACATGTCCCAAACTGAAATCATTATATTTTCCCCCAAATCCTTCCTTCCTCCAAACTTCCCTGTTGCTGTCAAGGGCACCACCATCCTCCCATTCTCCCAGGCTTGCAGACTAGGTGTCATACTTGTTTCTTCATTCTCCCCATATCCTATCTGTTGTTGAAGCTTGTCAACTTTACCTTCATAACATCTCTCATATATATACCTTCTTCTCTCCTCTGATACTGCCAAGTCCCCCATGTAGTCTTTCATGACCTCACACATGGACTTTTGCAATAGTCTTCTGATTTGTTTGCCTGGCTTAAGTCTCCCTTTTCCAGTCCATCCTCCACTCAGCTATGAAAGTGATCTTCCTAGTGTTCAAGTCTGACCATGTTATCACTCCAACCCTCCCCCCCCCAACTTACCCCTACTTAAGATAAATCCAGTGGCTTCCTGTCATCTCCAGGAGCTAATATAAAATCCTTTATCATTCAAAGTCTTCATTAACTCCCTGCCCTACCTTTCAACCCTCCCCTCCCCACCACACCCCAATCTAACTCTTCAACACTGTAATACTGGCCTCCTTGCTATTCATCAGATAAGATATTGCATTTCATGACTCTGGACATTTTGACTCTCTGTTCCCCTTGTATGGCATGCTTTCTTTCCTCATTGCTTCCTGGTTTCCCTGAAGTCCCAGCTAAAATCTCACCTTCTACAGCAAGCCTTTCTTTATCCTCTTAATTTTAGTGCTTTCACTCAGTTGATAATTTCCAATTTATCCTGGGGATCATCTGTTTTTACAGTTAGTTGCAGGTTGTCTCCTTCATTAGACTGAGTTCCTTAAGAGCAGGTTCTGTTTTTTAACTTTTCTTTGTCTCCTCAGGACTTAGCACAGTGCCTGGCATATAGTCAGTGCCTAATAATTGTTTATTGACTGATTGGCTTTTTTTAAAAAATCTGTTTGGTAGATTGATCTATTAGATTTAGATTGCATCAAAGAGTATGTAGTTTAGTGAATTTGGGGATATAGTTCTAAACTGATTTCCAGAATGACTATAAAAATTCACTGTTCCACTAACATTTCATTAATTTATCTGGTCATGTAACCTCTCCAACATTTGTCAATTTCCTTTGTTTTTGTTAACTTTGTGAATATGATTGATGTGAAGTGGAACTAGAAATGTTGTTTAATATGCTTTTCTCTAACAATTATTCAGTCATTTTTTCATATATCTGTTCATAAAGTATATATTCTCCTTTGAGAACTTCTTTTTAATGTCCTTTGAACATAATTAATTGGAGGATAACTCTTACTCTTATCAATTGAATCTGTTTTTATACATCTTAGAAACAAAATCTCGAGAAAGATTTTTTTCTAGTTGTTTCCATACTAATTTTGGATACAGTGGTTTTATTTGTGCAAAATCTTTACAGTTTTATGTAGTTTATCTTCTGTGATCCACTTTATCCCTTGTTTGGCAATGTCCTGTTCCCTTCTCCATAAATTTGAAAGGAAGTTTCTTCCTTGTAACTCTCACTTGACGATATAACCTTTTATTTCTAAATAATCTATTCATTTGAAACTTATATTTGCACACTATGGGAGGCATTTTTCTATATCTAGCTTCTGCTAGACTGCTTTTCAGTTTTCCTAGCAGTTTTTGTCAAATAATGAGTCCTTACTGTAAGCAGTTGGGGTCTTTGGATTTACAGAACCACTAGTTCTAGGTTCACTTCCTTTTCTGCATGTTGTGTACATTTCTTTAACTGATTAACTTCTCCATCTTTAAACTAGTAGCAAATAATTTTGATGATTATGTCTGTGTAGTATATAGTTTGAGGTCTAATATTGCTAGACTTCATTCCTACTTTCATTATTTTCCTAGAGATCTTTTGTTCTTTCATAAGAATTCTGTTAATATTTTTAAACACTGTATAATGATTCTTAATAATTTGATTTGTTTGTTAATAAATAAATAAATTTTGAAAGTATTTAAATTTTTATCATATTGGTTGGGCCCATCCATAACTAATCAATATTCTATTGTTAGTATTTCTTGATCTATCTCTAAATCTAACCGGTAAAGGGGCCCCATTGATTTACTTCAGTATATGTTGGGAAAACTTTTATTTCTCTGTTGCATAAGATAGATCCTTTTAAAATCATGTTAAGAAAAGGGGGGCTTTCTAGTTTTGCAATTTGAAGGGTTTTTAATATAAATGAATATTTTACTTTATCAAAACCTTTTTTCTGCACAGAATCACAGGTTTGGGAATGATTTCATTTTAAATTTGATTAATTATGTTAATTTTTTCCCTAATTTAGAACTCTATTTAAATTGCTGGTGGATATCCAACTTGTTCATATTGAAAATTTTTTAAAAGTAAAATATTTTAACCTTCTTGCCAGGATTTTATTTTTAAAAATTAATTTGATATTCTTTAATGATATCAGTCCACAATTCTCTTTGCTCTCTTTCCTTGGCATAGGTATTAGGAATATATTTGTCTCATAAAATGAGCTTTATAGAGTATCTTTCCCCTTGATGATTAAAATTATTTGTGTAATGTAGATATTGATTATTCTTCAAAATTTTGGTAGGATTCTCTTGTAAATTCATGTGTAATAGAGTTTTTCCCTGTAGTTCTTTTATAGTTACTTCAGTTTTTTCTGAAATTGGATAATTTAAGATATATTTTTAATGGTCTATTAATTTGATATTTTATATTTATATATATAATTCTCTATTTCTATTGAATCCTCAGTTTTATTGCCATATGTCTGTTTAGTAAGCTGAGATAATTATTTTTATTTGGTATCTCTTAAAATTATATTTTATTCATTTTTTTATTTGTTAAGTTGATTTTTCTTCTCTTTAATTAGGTTGGTTAGAGCTTTATGTTGATTAACATCAACATAAAGTCTTTTAAAAGACATCTTTAAGTTCTCTGTCAGTCTTTTTGTTTTCCATTTTTATCTATTTTATCTCCAGTTTTCAGCATGTATTCTTTTGTTCTTGTCCTGGGTTTGTTAATTAAAATTTTTTTAAATTGCATATTCAGTTAGTCACCTGTATTGTTAATATATTTTTGCTTAATTTGAAGATCTTTCCCACCCATTAACAAGTTCATGTGACCAGCTTAAATCACATGGAGGCCTAAGTCACATGTGGTGGGAGGAGCATGCTGAATAGAGAGAACAGGAAGGGTCGAGCAGAGCTGGGAGGAAGTTGGTGAGATCAGTTAGAGCAGAGGGGGAGAGAGGAAGCAGGCAGGAAACTAGATCTATTTGTGGAAAGGCCCTAGCAGGGGGAAGGCTTGGGGATGGTGGCACCACCTGCATTGTTATTGTGTATAGATTTCTTTGTTGCTATGATGGATTTGGCTTTCTGGTGTTTAAATAAGTGTTTTGATTCTGTCTTTCATGTGGAGAGTCTGTTGTATTTTGTGATTCAGAATTATGCCAGCATATTCATAGCTGCCGTAGGCACTATGAATATTGTGTTGGGCTACATTGCCTCTTTTTGTATTTTTGTAATAGGTGTAATTAGAGTAATTTTTTTTCTTCTGAGGAAGAGATTGTGAAGTTATAAAAAACATACTTCCATATTAACATGTTGCAAAAGAAAACAGAAGAATACCAAGAAAAATAAAGAAAATGAAAAAGTATGCTTCAATCTATATTCAAAGTTCATCAGTTCTCTGTCTGGAGATAACATTTTTTATCATGGGTCCTTTGGATTTGTCTTGATCAGAGCAGTTGTTATTAATAACGATTGATTTGGAGAGATCCAGAGTTCTTCCCTTTTTCCTAAAAGACTCATTTCAAGGTTCAGCCTCAAAAGGACTAGACTGATGATAGCAGATAGGATTAACATTCTCCTCAGTCCTATCTTACAAGGAATTTAATTTAATCCTGTCCATTGTTTTTTGTTCAGACTTGAGTGGGGGATATAGATCCTTTGTCTAGATTGAGGCTTGGAGTGATTTGGAATTAAATGACATAATCAAAGTTATACCTCCTGAGCCCCGTATTAGACTAGGACCACCTCTCATTATAATATTCATTCTCATTAATTGTTAGCCAATCGGAATTGATTGCTGGCCTCAGGAACACTGACTCTTCCGAGGGTATGTAAACTATGAATCCACCTTTATGAAGGGTCTTTGGTCCAAGACAGATGGTCAAATGACTATTTCTTACTATGTCTTGAACTTTTAAAATGTCAAAGTAGCTAAGTCTTTCACTGTTGATCATCCTGACAATATTGATATTACTGCATACAATATTCTCCTGGTTCTGCTCACTTCACTTTGTATGAGTGAATGTAAGCTTTTCCATATTTTCTGAAACCATCCCATTTCTTATAGCACAATAGTATCTTATCACAATCATATACCACAATGTCTTCTTTTCTTTTAATTATTTAGTTCTTATTTCTTCCTCCTTTGTCCTTTCTCTTTCCTCTCTCTGGTAAGTGGTTAGTTCAGATCTTCACCTCTCCAACTTTATTTATTGATCTCCTTTTTTTTTTTACTGCATCTGTGTCTAAGGAGCTTTTCTTTATTTTCTTCCTTAATTCTTTTCCCTTCCATTCTGTTCTAAACTTTAATTCTCTAATTTGTTGTCTACTTTGTTTACCCCTTCTTTAATCTTTCTGTTTCTTATGAGGCTTAACTTGGGTAATGTCTAGAGGAGGGCAATGAGAATGATGAAATGACCCAAATCCATACCACATGAGAACTGGTTAGAGTAATGGGGTATGCTTAGTCTAGAGAATATAAGATTGTGATAGCTGTCTTTAAGTACTTGAAATGTCAGGATGGCGAAGAAGGATTAGATTGGTTCTTTTTGCCTCCAGAAAAGGCAGAACCAGGAGTAATTTGTAGAAGTTACAGAGGCATATTTAGGTGTAGTATCAGCTGATATTTCTGTAATAATTAAAAAGTGTAATGAGCTGTGTTGTAGGCAGTATGTTTTTCTTTGCAGGTGATCTTCAAGTGAGTATTTTTTTTCCAGTGTGTGTTGGATGAGATGGCCACTGATGTCCCTTCCCATTCTGAAATTGTGTGTTGTTGTTAGTTTTTTTTGAAGGAATGTTGGATGAGCTTACCATGTGTATTAGAGACTCATTGTTGGAAGAGAAACTTTAAGTCAATGTGTTCTTAGCTTCATTGAAATGCATGGACTTAAAAAGTTTCCAATGGACTCTTGAGGCAAAATGCCTTCCATATCCAGAGAAAAAATTATGGAATTGGATCACAGATAGAAACAGACCATTTTCTTGTATATTATATTTTGTTTTGTTTTATGGTTTGTCCCATTCATTTTAATTCTTCTCTACAACATACATTTAATAGGAATGTACATGTAAAACCTATATAAGATTGTATGCCTCCTCAGGGAGGGAATGGGGAAGGAGGGGGGAATGAGGGGGAGAGAGTAGAAAAAAATATAAGATATATGGAAGTGAATGCCAAACACTGAAAACAAATAAAGTAATTCAATAAAAAAATGCAAAGTACCAATAAAAAAAATATAATGTGTTCTTAGACAAGCCAATTAACTTCTCTGAGATGAATTTCTTATAAAATAGGAATAATAACATTTCCTTCACAGGGCTCCTATGAGGATCAAATGAAATAATGCATTGGCATGTACTTTGCATACCTTCAAATGCCACACGAATACAAATTATTACTGTTATTATCATTGTTATTTCCTTCTTTTCTTCTTTATTTTGGATGTTAACCTGATTGAAATAGTCCTCCAGCAAATCACTATTCTGTTATTTTACTTAGATAGTATAATGGATAGAGTCCTGAACCTGTTGTCAGGAAGACCCAAGTTCGGATTTGGTGTTAGATACTTGTAGATGTGTGATCCTGTCAAATCACTTGCCCTTTGTCTTCCTTAATTTCCTCATTTATAAAATGGGGATAAGAATAGCACCTATATCTTTGAGTTGTTGTGAAGCTAAGCTGAGATAATATTTGTGGAGACCTTTGAAAATCTTAAAGTGCTACATAATAGCTAGTTTATTATTGTTATTTTGATTATTATTCAGTTCAGCAGACTGTTACCAAAGTGTTTAATTTTTTAAATTGAATAAGAGTATTGAATATAAGCCTGTCTTATTCATTCACTGCAAACCTCCACTCTCCAATCAAACTCAGGGCCCCTACGGTACAGGGTACTTCCAACATGTGAGTTCTAGGACTGAAGTTATCTTCCAGTATGCGGAATTTCTGGGACATGATAGAGAAGCTGAGAAGAGCATAGCCTGGTGGGAAATGAACAGATGGCTTGCCTGGGTATCCTCCTTCAATGGAGGAAATAGAGTAGTAGAGAAAAGGAATTCCCATTCATCCTGTGTGATTCTTATTCATATCTTCCCATGAATCATCTGTGGATGATACATCTTGTGTGTTAGAGTACTTCCTTTGGGACTTACAACATTTTGTGGCTACCATCCCCACCCCAGGACTGGTATTCAGTTGTCTTTCCCTCTCTTTAGGTGACTGACTTTTCCTGCACCATTCTCACATTTGCTATTTCCTTTTTTGTCATCTTTGCCAAACTAAGAGTAAGATTGAGCCTCAGAAGGATTTTAGTTTTCATTTCTTTTATAGTAATTTGGAGCATTTTTTCAGATGATTGTTAATAATGTGGGGAAAGGAAAGGGAAAAAGCATTTATATAGTCCCTAGTATATACCAGGCACTGTGCTAACCACTTTACAAATAAATAAAATCAATTGAATAACAACTTTTAATCTTATATGTTTGATTCAGTTTCTTATATATCTTGGAAATGAGACTTTTATCAGAAAAACTTATTAGAAAGATTCTCCCTCCTCACAGTTAACCCTTTCCCTTCTAATCTTAGTTACAATGCTTTAGGTGTAGAAGGGAAAACATTTTGATGTTATATAACAAAAACTACCCATTTTTATCTTCTTTTATCCTTTCTCTTTTGTTTCATCATGAATTTTCCAGAACTATAGATCTGAAAGGATATCTCTTCCTTGTTTCTGTAATTTGTTTATGCAGTGACATATATCATTTTTTTGGAATATGATATGAGATGTAGACAGCTTTTTAGTTTTCCCTGCAGTTTTTGTTGAAAGTGAATCCTTGCGGGGTCAGAGCCAAGATGGTGGGGTAACAGCAAGGATTGCTAGTGCTGTCCCCACAAACCCAGCCAAATACCTGTAAAAAGTGACTCTAAACAAATTCTGGAGCTGCAGAACCCACAGAATGATAGAGTGAAGCCAGTCTCCAGCCCAAGACAGCTTGGAAAGTCACCAGAAAGTGTCTATCATGCCATGCTGGGAGCAGAGTGCAGTCCAGTGTGGGCCAGGCTGGCACAGATGGGAACTGAGCAGGCCTTGGGGGACTGAATCTTGGGCACTTGTGGTAGATAACAGACTTCATGACCCCAAAACACCAAGGACAAATTGGAAGGTCAGTGGAAAAAACCTATGGGAGCAGGTGGTTGGATCCCAGCCCCAGGGTGACAGAGAGGGTGGAGGAGCATGCTGAGGAGGAGTCTGTGGCAGCAACAGCAGCAGCAGCAGCAGTGGCAGCAAGGGCAGGAACAGCAGCAGCAGCCACTGTTTCTGGAACTATAGGTACACAGATTGTGGCTGGGATCAATCAGCTGACGGTACACCCCCCTGCCCCCACAGGAAGCAGAGAACTACCTTGACAAAGAGCTTGAAAGTCAGGTAAATAGCTGGAAAAGTGAACAAAAACCAGAAAAAGAATCAGACTATAGAATCTTACTTTGGTGACAAGGAAGACCAAAGTATACAAATAGAAGACAACAAAGTCGAAGCTCCTCCATCCAAAGCCTCCAAGAAAAATATGAATTGGTCTCAGGCCCTGAAAGACACCAGAAAGGATTTTGAAAATCAAGTAAGAAAAGTAGAGGAAAAATTGGGAAGAGAAATGAGAGTGATACAAGAAAATCTTGAAAAACGAGTTAACTGCTTGCTAAAGGAGACCCAAAAAAACCCTGAAGAAAGTTTCACTTTAAAAAATAGACTAACCCAAATGGCAAAAGAGATCCAAAAAGCCACTGAGGAGAAGAATGCCCTAAAAACCAGAACTGGCCAGATGGAAAAGGAGGAACCAAAACTCACTGGAGAAAAGAATTCCTTAAAGATTAGAATGGAGCAGATGGAAGCTAATGACTTTATGAAAAACCGAGAAATTATAAAACAAAGTCAAAAGAATGAAGAAATATCTCATTGGAAAAACAACTGGCCTGGAAAATAGTTCCAGGAGAGACAGTTTTAAAATTATTGGACTATCTGAAAGCTATGATCAAAGAGGAGCCTAGATATCATCTTTCAAGAAATTATCAAGGAAAACTGCTTTGATATTGTAGAGCCAGTAGGTAAAATAGATATTGAAAGAATCCCCCAATTGCCTACTGAAAGAGATCCCCAAAGGAAAACTCCTAGGAATATTGTAGCCAAATTCCAGAATTCCCAGTCAAGGAGAAAATATTGCAATCATCCAGAAAGAAATAATTTGAGTATTGTGAAAATATAATCAGAATAACACAAGTTCTAGCAGCTTCTACATTAAGGGATTGAAGGGCTTGGAATATGATATTCCAGAGGTCAAATGAGCTAGGATTGAAGCTGAGAATCACCTACCCAGCAAAACTGAGTATAATACTTCAGGGGAAAAAATGGTCATTCAATGAAATAGAGGACTTTCAAGCATTCTCGTTGAAACAACGAACACTAAATAGAAAATCTGACTTTCAAACACAAGAATCAAGAGAAACATGAAAGTTAAACAGGAAAGAGAAATCATAAGGGACTTAACTGTTTACATTACTACATGGAAAGATCATATTTGTAACTCTTTTGAGGAGGGATAGGGTCAAATAGAATAAAAAGGGGGCAGGATAGGATGGAGGGAAATATAGTTAGTCTTTCACAGTATGACTGTTATGGAAGTGTTTTGCATAACTACCCAGGTATAACCTATATTGAATTGTTTGCATTCTCAATGGGGATGGGGGGGGGGGGTAGGGAGGAAGGGAGGATAGTTAGAACTCAAAGTTTTAAAAGCAAATGTTAAAAATTGCTTTTACATGCAACTGGAAAATAAAACATTCAGGTAATGGGGTATAGAAATTTATCTTGCCCCACAAGAAAATAGACAGGAAGGGGATAAGAGAAAGGAGGGGTATGATAGAAGACAGGGCAGCTTGGGGGAAATGGTACTCAGAATGCATACTGTCTTGGGGTGGGTGGAGGGAGGAGATGAGGAGAAAATTTGGAACTCAAAATCTTGTGAAAGTGAATGTTGAAAACTAAAAATAAATAAATTTTTTTTTTGAAAAAAGTGAATCCTTACTCTAGTAGCTGGAAATCTTTGGATCTCCTCAACATGGATTCTAGGTTTCTGTTTTTGTATGTTGTGTACCACATTTGTTTTGCTGTTCAACCTCTCTGTTTTTACTGTTTTGATGATTACTGCTTTGTTATGTAGTTTGGGATCTGGTACTAGTAGGCCCCCTTCTTTCCTTTGAAATTCTTGACTTTTTTTCCCCTCTGCATATGAATTTCATTATTACTTTTTCTAGTTCTATCAAATAATCCTTTGGTAGATTAATTGGCATGAAACTAAATAAATAAAGTAATGGTTGGGCTTGTGAGTAATTAATATTCTTCCAATTTAATTTGGTTTGTCTTTATTTCCATAACATACTAATTAAAGTGTTTTGTAGTTGTAGTAATATATTTTCTGTGCTTGTTGCAAGTATCTTCTGCTAGCCCTGATTTTCTTCTCACCAAGACCCTAACAACCTTTTCTTACTCTGCTTGCCTTTTCTTTTAAACTCTTCTTCACAAATCCCACTCTGAGCTTTTAGTTTGCTTTGCTTACAACTTAATTCTTCCCTGATTTTACTATTCCTCTGTCCCCTGTTCTCCCCTCTCCCTGATCCCTCTTAGTGGTCTCATTGGATAGAATGTTGGGCATGAATTCACAAATACCTGAATTCTTGTTGTTGTTGTGTTTGTCCTTCATTTTCGAAGAGGACCATGACATCAGTGAAATGATGACATGACTTGCAGTTGACTTTGATTTGAATGAGGGAGGGCTGTGCAAGGTCACCAGCCTCACTTTCTCCTCCAGAGCCATCTGAATCCAGTGACCAAATATTCATCAGGGTGATTGGAGAAGGCCCAAGATGCAATGGGAGACCCTGGCCTTTTTAGGCTAAGGGCTTTTCAGGGATCTCACTTAGCATGAGATAATGCCCATTCTTTGAATAGGCATCTTTAAGAAATAGTCGGGGGATAGCCCCTTTAATTAGAAAAACAAAAAAGCAAACAAACAAAATCAAGCTGAGGGAAACAACCATTAAATGGAGCTTGGGCAGGGACCTATTGTGGTCCAATCTGTGCACCTCAGAGTGAACTGGGTTTAAGGGTTTTAGGAGAGGAAGGAAGGAAGGAAGGAAGGAAGGAAGGAAGGAAGGAAGGAAGGAAGGAAGCCTTCTAGCCAATAAGCCCCCATCAGTGTGAATGAATTCTAAACTGGTTTTAGATGCTTAACTAGCTGTAGGACCCTGGGAAAGTCACTTAACCTCTGCATCAATTTTTTTTTATCTTCATCTGTCAAAATGGGGATCATAGCAGCACCTGCTTCACGGAGTCATTAGGATCAAGTGAGATACTATTTATAATATGCCTGGCACATGATAGGAGCTTCATAAATGCTTGTTATGTCTCTTAATTTGTTTATTGGTTGAATTTAGATGTTTTTCTACATCAAAGTATTTGTCTTTGTGTACTTTTTTACCCTTCTTTGACCAGTTTAGATGAAAGTGAGGCTTAAATAATGCCTGCTCCCCCTACCACTTCCTCATTTATATGAACTTTTACTTACCTTGATTATATGTGGTAATAAATTCCCTCATTCTTCTTCTCTGCTTTTCCTCTTGTGTATAAATTTTTCTTTTCTTTTCTGATAGAACAGTGGCTAGAGAACTGTGATTCAAGCACTTAACCTAGAATCAGAAAGACTCGAGTACAAATCCAGCCTCAGACACAAGCTGTATGACTCTGGGCAAGTCACTTAACCACTGTCTCCCTCTGTTTCCTCATCTGTAAAATGGAGGTAGTAATAGCATCTATCTCCTGAGGTTGTTGTAAGGATAAAATGAGACATTTATAAAGAAATGTACAAATCTTAAAGTGCTATGTAAATGTTAGCTGTTATAATTGTTACGTTGTTACTATTATTAATCATCATCAAAACATAAAACCACTTGTAGGCCGTCTTCCTAATTTAACTCCCTCTATCACTCCTAATGACATGAGATTTGTGAGGGGGAATTTGTATCATCTCCAACAATTGGAATATTTTTTATGTTTCTCTTAACACCTACCTCTGTTTATATTTCAGAATTTCTATGCAGCTCTGGTCTTTTCAGCAAAAGTTCTTGGAAGTCTTCTGTTTTATTAAAGGTTCATTTTTTCCTTTGGAGGAATGACTATAAGCTCATACCTTTTTTCTTTTGGAATGTTGTGTTTCATGCTCTCTGCGCTTTTATATTGCTCGGTGCTGTATCTTGTACGATCCCAATTAGCATTTGAAGTCTTTCATTCTTATTGATTTAGTATTTTTAGTTTGACCTGGAAGCTCTGGAGTTTGCTCAGACTTTCCTGGGAGCTTTCTTTTGGGGATTTCTTTCAGGTGACCCAGTGGATTTTTTTGATTTTCATTCTGCCCTCTGAATCTAAGATAACTGAGCAATTTTCTTTCATTATTTCTCAAAATATGATGTCTAGGATCATTTTTTGGTCATGGCTTTCAGATAGTTTAATAATTTTATCTCTCTTTGATCTGTTTTCCAGGTTGGTTTTGTTGGGGTTTTTTTTTGTTGTTGTTAATAAGCACTTTATATTTTCCTCCTCTTTCTCTTCTTTTAAATTTTTTGACTTTGTTTTACTGTTTCTTTTCTTATGGAGTCATTACCATCTACTTGGTCCATTTTAATTTTCTAGGAGTCGTTGGTTGGGTAAGATTTTATACCTCTTCTTCTTTTCTGTTTTTTCTTTTTCTAAGTCTTTCTGCTATAGCTCTCATTGCTTTGCCATATCTTTCCACCAACACTCTTATTTATTATTATTATTATTATTATTAGCTAACATTTATATAGCACCCACTAAGTGCTTTATGAGTTTTACATCATTTTATCCTCACAGCAACCCTGGGAGATAGGTGCTGTTATTATTCTTATTTTACTGATAAAGAAACAACATTTTAGACTCTGTTAAAAATTCTTCCTTTATTTCTTCTAGGATAGGACTATATTTCTGAGCTTTGTTTTTCTTTGAGGCATTGTTAGATGTTTTGCAGTTATCCTCTTCTTCTATATTTGTGTCTTGAACATACTTGGTACATGATAGTTCTTTACTATGGAAGTTTTTATTTTTCCCTTTTTATTCAATCTTTCAGTCTTCCTTTCCCAGTTGGAACTTTTATGTCATGACCAGGCTCTGTTTACTTCTTGAGAGAATGACAGAGCCTAGTTCAGGCCTAATCTGTATTCTTTTGAATCCTGCTGAGGCTTCTTTCATGTATGAAATGTTCTATTTTTCCAGCAACTGCCACAGAGCTACAAGTTTTCAATGCACTAGCAGTCTTATCTTAAGTACAAGCTGATCACTACCTGCCTGGACTTTTCAGACTCTGGATCCCAGTTTGTTTCTATATAACACAACTGCAGAATTGCCCTTGGGTAGAGTTTCAGTAGACATTTGCTCTCTTCACCCCTGTCATTTAGTTGGTAGATTCCGCAGGTTTATTCCTGGTCTGAACCCAGGACTGAGTCTGTGACTCCAATATGGAGTAAGAATGACTATGCAGCTGATCTAACCCTACTCTGAGACCTAAGCTTGAGGTCAGAGTAACCATAAAGCCTACTTAGCTCTGATCTGAGACTAGAGGCTGCATCTGTGATACCTATCTTTCTCTGGGATCACAGAGAGATTTTATTTCTTCCTTTCTGGGGTCAGAGAGAGGAGAGGAGAGAAGAGAGAGAGGGAGAGCTGTCGACCTCACCCTTTTCTGATTCCTCTTTGTCATCAGAGAGAGAAAGAACTGTAGACCCACTGTGGGCAGAAGTAATAAATTTGGGCTAGGGCTAGAAGTCTCCCCCTTTATCCCCATGTTTTCTGCTTTGATCTCCTGATCTACTACTCAATCTCAACTCTTGTTCAACCTTTGTTGGATTCATTCTGGCAGAGTAGGCCTATGCTGCTTTCTCCTACTTCATTATCTTGGCTGGTCCCAAGCCTTAGCTTTGAAGCATGGATTATGAAAGATGGGGTGAAAAGGAAAAAAGAAAGAAAGAATAAGAACCAGGGCCTGGATAGGTAAGAAAAAAGTACATGAAGGTAGATGCAGATTGATTATAGATCACTTGTATTAAGCACACTCTTCTCTTTCCACTTTCTGTTTCTTAGAGAGGCAATAGGGGAGAAAGAGGAGAAAACTTGCAAGGATAGGATAGAGGGAAATACACAATTAGTAATCATACTTGTGAAAAACAACTGGATGTACTCCCCAATAAAATCCAATTATGTGTTGTTTAGCAAAAACAAACTTGAGAAAGGATTAACAAAGAGTTAAAATAAGGAGCGAAGTTTGCTGTGTTTTAGGTGAACTAAATATCATAGTGGTAGGAGTCATGATACCTTTTCATATGCAATCAGGACATTCCTTAAGGGAAAATTTATATCACTAAACACTTCCATCAACCAAAGGGAAAAAGAATAGATCAGTGAATTGGGCATGAAATTAAAACAGAAACAGAAATGAGGAAAGCAACAAGTAAACAAACTGAACTAAATACCAAAGTGAAATTCTGAAAATCAAAGGAGAAATTTGCAAAATGAAAGTTAAACAAACAAACTTCTAGGCCACTCTCTGATCTGTTTCATCTCCACACAATCTGTTTTGCCTGCCAGAGAATCATTCTACCTTGACACCTACTCTGTAACTGGCTAGTCCCTGCCTGGAAACACCATATCATGAGATACCCTAGCCAAGCTACTTGCTCACTCTCTGGTTTGCTTCACCTCTATGCTGGTTCTGGCTCTGGAAGCCACCCTCCTTCTTCCCCCCTTGCAGTTCCCTCCCCTTTTGCAGTTCCCCTTTATGTTAGGGCTTCCTTTATTAGAATGTAAGCTCTTTTAAAATAAGAATTATCTTTTTTTTTAAAAAAAAATTGTTTTGTTTTCATATTCCTTGCTCTCAACACAGTATCTGACACAGTAAATGATTAATAAATATATCTATTGCATTGATAAAGAAAAGTCAGAGCTGGTTTTTAAAAAATAAACTAGATAAATCATTATGTGCTAGTCTGATTTTTTTAAATGGAAAAAATAAATTTCCTGGATCAAAAATGAAACAGCATATTTCAAAACAAATAAGGAAGAAATAAGGGAAATTTTTTAGCAGTTTTTGCATAAACTATAAACCTAAATCAAATAGATGAATATTTAAAAAATATAAAATACCCAGATTAAACAGCTCAGTCTCAGAAAAAGGAATTATATAAAATGTAATGGAAATCCCAAAGAAAAATACCTCAAGATCAAGTTGTTTGAATTGTACAAAAACATTCAAAAAATCAGATCCAGCATTATATAAACTCTGCAAAAACAGAAAAAGAAGAAATTTTACCAAAGTTCTTCTGTGATACAAAAATGTTCTTGATATCTATAAACCCAAGAACATCCAGAAAGAAAACGGTAGACCAATCTCTCTAACATCACTGTAAAAATTCTCATAAAATATTAGCAACATACCAAAAAGTTTATATACTATGTCTAGGATTTATATACAAAATTCAGAGTTGTTTCAATATTAGGAAAATTGTGAGTCCAAGTAATATGCATATATTATATGTACAAGCGTAACTATAACATACCAGTAATAGAAACAATACAAAATAACTGGTTATATGAAGAGATGGAAAAAAGTTTTTTGAAAATTCATAGCACCTATCTCTGTTAAATACAATAAAGACCATAAGAGTAATAACCATTCTCTAGTATGGTGAGTTGTGTCTGTCTCAAGCTGAGAGCTGGCATTACATGGAAAAAAGCTAGAGATATTTTTAATATGATAAGAGGTAAGTCAAAGATTTCTGTGGTCAACAATATTATTTGATACAGTGCTAGAAGTGCTAGCTATAGTAATAAGATCAAAAGAGTAATTGAGAGAGTAAGCACTGATAGAGAAAATAAAATTGTCATTTTTAGTAGATGGCATAATGATCTATTTAGAAAGTCTCATAGAGTCAACACAAATTTAAATGAAACAATAACTTAGGCAAAGGAATAGAATATAAAGGAAACACAAAAATTATTTATTTCCCTATGACTTACCAATAAAGCCATCAGGAAGAGATGAAAAGAGAAATTCCATTCAGAATAACTAGAGATTATATGAAATCTTTTGTAGTCCACATACCAGTGCACACTTAGGAACTATATGAATATAACCCTAAAATATAAAAATAAAGATTTACCTAAAAATGAAGATATTAATTCCTTGTAGTTGAACTGTGCCAATATGATAAAAATAACAATACTACTTAAATTTATTTACTTATTCAGTACCATATCAATCAAGCTACCAAAGCATTATTTTATTGAGCTAGAAAAAATAGTAACAAGATTGATTTGGCAGTGTTCAAGGTTAAAGATCTCAAGGGACATTATGAAAAAAGTGAAAAGGAAGAGGGGCTAGTCATATCAGATCTCAAATGATACTACAAAGTAGTAATTATCAAAACAATTTCGTACTGTTTTTAAAATATAAATATATTCAGTTATACAGCATGGAGAAGCAAACCTTGTAGAATAGTGTTCAAAAAAACCAAAGTCCTCAGCTATTGCAATAATTGTTGACAAAAACTGGGAAAGTTAGAAGTTGTCTGGCAGTAATTAGGTTTAAACCAACATCTCACACTATATACCAAGAATTGCTCCTAATGGATGCATGATGTAAGACTAAAAAATGACTTTATAAACAGGTTAGAGGAGCAAAGAAAGAAATGATTTCCGTAACTATGAATAAGTACTGAAAGGAGCAGAGATGGAAAAGTATACAATTTTGATTACTTAAAATTTAAGCGCTACATCAATTAAAATGAGAAGGGAGAGTTTGCCTGAGAATAAAAAAAAAAATCCTCCTTGCAAAGTCTCTGAAAAGATCTGATACCAGAAATAAGTCAGGGACTGATTTAAAAATATAAAGAACAAGACACATTACCCCAAAGATAATTATTTAAAGGATATGAACAGGAAGTTTTGGAAGGAAGAATTTCAAGATATCAGCAATGATACAAAATGTGCCCAATCACTAGTAATTAGAAAAATACAAATTAAAACAACTTTGAGGTTCCACTTCATTCACATCAGATTGACAAAGATAACAAAAAAGGTAAAGTGATGGTTATTGAAGAGACTACAAGAAGATAGGTATAATGATGTGGCCTCCTTTGGTGGAGCTAGAATGGTCCAGCTGTTTTAGAAAGTTACTACCCTTTTTTTAAACTAAAGTGCATCTTCTTTAAGTTGGTGATATTCCTAGTAGGTCTGATATGTATATATATTGTATATATGTATATATGTGTGTGTGTGTGTATATGTGTGTTTTAAGAAGAAATGATCCCATATGTTTAAAACTATAGTAGTTTTGTTGTAGCAAAGAAGTCTATCAAATGGGGAATAGCAGAACAAATTACAGTGAATTGTATAATATAGTGTGTGTATATATATATAATATATATATATGATATGGTATATAGTATAGTACAAGGATAGAAATAAGGACTAGATATGTGATTTCACTGGTATAAAGAACTCCTAGATTAGGAAACTCTCCTTACTAATGCAGGCTGGCATCTTCTCTACAACCTATTAAAGTTAAGACTGAGACCTAAGACCACACAGTCAATATATGCCAGAGGTGAAACTTGAACTCAGCTATTTTTGCTCCTAAGGCCAGCTCCCTAGGCACTAAACCATGCTAACCCTATTAAAATTAATGTATCAATATGAATATAATTCATTAACATTAAATAAGGCCAAACCAAACCTAGGAAAATGTATGCTTGTTATAAGTGTATACCTTTGTCATAGACTATTTTCACTGTCAAGGCCCAATGAAATGTGGGTTGCATATAAATTTTGAGTTTCTCTAGCTGCTTATCCCTGTGGTTAATATATTAATTGTGTCAAGCCTGGAATACTACAGTACTTCTTCAATATGATCCATAACCATTCAAAACAGTTTGACCTTGTGACTGAGCAAGTCACTTAAGCACTTGCCCTGGGCAACTCTCCAAGTATATAATTTGTAGGGTAGTTGCTGAAGCATATTTTCATAAGGAGCTTCCTCACCATGAGTTCTCTATGCCAATTAAATCTTGTGTCTGCACTTTCCCCAAAAAATGTCCCAGTAATATTATATGAAGAATGGAACACTATAATATCCATACCATCCAAATTGTAGGTCAATGGAATAATCCATTTGGAGGTAGGTTCTGACAAATTTTTGATGGTGACTTGTATGCTGGGTTTAGAATAAATTGTATTATTGAGGATAAGTATGATTGAAAACGAGGTGGGCTAGTTGTGTAGCAATAGTTTGAGATAGCCTGAGTGTTTTATTGGTACCTAGGCAGTGTCAGAGGACTATAGGAAATCCTCCAACACACTGGATAATTTCCTAAAGCAGATTTATAGGGTATCAAAAGTCATAGAATGGGAGGGCATAGATAGGTTGTGATCTACTGTCTTCGAGGTAGTGTCAACATCAAGGTGGTTAAGACTATACAGAGTCATCATTGGATTGGCTGTAATATATGTGTATATACATGCACACACACACACACACACACACTGATTTTGAACCAGTACTGTTCATGAGAATTACTTAAGACATGGAGTGGTTGCAAATTGAATTGTGGGAGAGATTGTTTATATCAATGAAATTAGAAATCTTTTGATGTATTGAAGAATTAGAATGTATTTAAAAAACATTTAGACATTGATTTAGTGACAGCAAATCTCATATAAATGAAAATAAATCCTTGAGATGTTTTTCTGGGGTCATAATTAAAAGTGCTTATTTTGATCTTTTACCCTAGAAGAATACATATTATTATCCCTGTATAGATTATTGTGGCTAATGCCAGTGAAAGTTGACTGAGGAGCCTCAATTTTCACCTTTGTGCTCATAATCTCATTTTTATCTCTGGCACATAGCCTGGAGCACCCTGTACATAGTATATTCTTAGCAAATGTTTGTGGTTATAATTGTATCTAAACCATCCAGACACACAAATGCTAAGTTCCTTTCAGCAGAGAGGGACTTGGACTTTGTAAGAAGCCAAGAGCTAGGAAGTGGTAGAACTTTTAACAAAAGGAATGCTAAATGTTGCTATCCTGGAAAAGTTGTATCTGCTGGCTGATGGGAGCTGCCTAGTTAGCAGGTCACTTTAAGGTCAGAATTAGTTAAAGGTCAGATTAGAAATACTGTTGCTTTTAATAAAATAATAATAATAATGATGATATTACTTCACAATGAAGATAATGGTGACCTTTTATTACTGAGAGAGTTAGAGCCATGCTTTATGTAAAACATCCTGCCTTTTCTCATGGTGGTGGTAAACAATTTCAGTGGATTAATAAGGAAATTATCAAGTAAACCATTTACTTGCTCTCTTTGATAAAATGATTGTGTTTCTGAAATGGCTGAAATCCATACAAAGTTTTATGTGATTTTGAGAGCTTTATTTCTCAGAGCAAGGAGAAATAGTTACCTTTTTGTAGTTTAAAGGATTAAGTGGGTCTAAGAAAATCAATGATACAAAATGATACCAAAAAAACCCATTTAAAATATTCACTCCTCTATATGGGACTAGAATTTGTTGAAATAGAGAAATAGAGATGTTATTCTCTCCATACACTATCAAATCTATTTGAACAGAAGAGAGCATACTTTGCATAGTTTAAAAATTGTATCATAGCTTATTCTACCCCATGTAAAAATTTTTGTTGTTGCCTAACTTTTGAGGGGCTCCTTTCCTTCATCAGTAAGCCATGCAAACATAAGAGTCAAAAGAAACCTAGTCTTTCAGAGGTTCTTTTCCTTTTCCTTCACCTTTTTGCTAATTTTTAAACAGTCTATATCAAATAGTCATATTTTGAGCTATATATATATTATATATATTACAAACAGTTATATATCAAATTAACTGTATGCTTGTTTTGTTCTGAATTTGATTTTTTAAAGGAGGAGAAACTAATGGTTTATTGCTATATAACATAATTTACTATATGCCAAGTTTGTTCCCCAAAAAGGCAGCCTTAAATGGAATGCTTTTTTGGAATTTCATGTGCATCAAGAAGATATCCATTGACTTCACTGCTTGAGGCATCCCCTTAGGCACAAATCTACCTGAGGCATCAGTAACCCCAATCTGGGACTTAACCTGGAGTTTCATGTTTGATATTTGGCACCATAGTAATTTATAGCTGGGCTACAAGGACCTCAGAACCATCCATAGTAATCCTCTCCATCACAACTTTTGGGAGTTTTCACTAATATGACTAATCTGTAACTGTCACTTTCTCAGAAATTGAAATAGATTCAAAATCTTATCAATTTGAATGCTCCCTTAGAACGTACAGATCACAACCCATCCATAGCTGTCCATCCTGTGCAGCTCTTGTCCTGAATGCCCTGTACAACTCTGTCCACATTGGCCAATAGATTCACCATAGGGGGTCTACCCATTGTGCCAGAGGAATTTTTTGCTTTCTCCGGATGTCCCAACTGTGATAGTGGAGCCCTTTGGATGTGTAGATATCATCTCACTCTTGCCACATTACCTCTATTCTTTTCCCATCTTACAATTTCTTGACAACATCTTTATCGCTATTCTTTGATGTTTCTTATTAGCTAGATGTTGCAACCTGCTTACATCTACATGCTTCTGCTTTACCTTGTGCAAGAACTCACACAAGGTAAACTTTCATATGGTGGTCAGAAAAAGCGATACAGGGACACTCTCAAGATCTCTTTTAGGAACTTTGGAATTGATCGTGTGACCTGAGAGACACTGGCATAGAATCACTCAGCGTGATGTGCCCACATCAGAAAAAGTGCGGCTCTATGAGCAAAGCAGAATTGAGAGAGTACAAAGGAAATGTAGGATGCACAAATTTGGAGTATCTACCTGAGAGGTTCACATGGACTACTTGTGCCCAATCTGTGGTGGAGCAGCTTTCTGAGCTCGTATTGGTCTGATCAGCCATAGTCGGACACGTTGAAACTTGGCTCTAGCACAGTTATGTCATTTTGGTCCTCTTTGAGAATGAAGGACAACAACCAACCAACCAATATTAATTTTTAATTCTTTAGAGGCTCTGTAACTATTTGTTTTGCTGGCATACAGCAAAGTTGTTAACCTGTCGATATTAAAAAGATAGATCTTTGTTTCTAGGAGAAACTTGGAGTCATTAAAGAAACTGTAATCTCACGGAGATTCTCTTCAGTTCTGGGCTAGATCATTCTACATTTATACTGTCACAGATATACATATGTGATGGACAAGCTTTACAAATGATCTATTCAAATGTGTGCTCTCATCTGGGCAATAGCTATTCTTCATTGTTTGTCTTTCCTGGTTGGATTGTTGGTCCAAACACATTTTTCATCATTGTGGATCTCTTCCAGGAGGCCTCAGAGTGTTCTAAAGTTTGATAATTAGCAAAATATCTTCTAAAAAACAAGAGTATCTAGAGAACTTCACTATCCATAGAGAGTTCTTCTTCAAATAGGACTCTGTGCTGAGTGCTGTATTATAGTGATAAACACCTTTATCAATCATACACTGCTTTATTCTCTAGCTGATGTTTATGATCTGAGGGTAATTGAATAGCATTATTTCTGTTATTATGTCCTTCAGAAAAATCTTGAATGATTTTAAAGTATGGGTGGAAGACACCATGATGTAAAAGAGTCTGTAAGAAGCTTTTTGCTCTAATGAATGAGATGCTTTTTCACAATGAAAAAATGGTAAGCACAGTGGGATCTTGTATTCTCTACATCTTTCAGTCAGCTGCAAAATAGTAAAGATGGAGTCCATTTATTAATATTGTTTGCCAAAGCCTTCTTGTTCCCTATTAATAGTCTTAATGAAGGTTCTCTTGATTTTGGGCATAGATAACTCAATTTTTTTAAAATTCTCAACTTAATCATCAAATAAGAGCATTTCCATATGCACAGTAGAGCACTAAATGCAAATTCTATATGGTACCATGAATCTCCATTTCATATCACTTTTTTTTTGTAAAGTATGTAATAAATTCCACATCTTACTTTCAAAACTGTCCTGCTTATGTTTTCTTCTGAACTTCCTTCTTATATCTGTGCATATTTAAAAAAATGTTTCAGTGACTTCCTTCCTTCCTTCCTTCCTTCCTTCCTTCCTTCCTTCCTTCCTTCCTTCCTTCCTTCCTTCCTTCCTTCCTTCCTTCCTTCCTCACTGTTGTTAGCCTCTTCCCCGAACTTCCAATTAAAAATTGAAAGGAAGAAAAAACCCTTGTAACAAATAAATATAGAGATGTAAAATAAATCCACACAATGGCTATGTCCTCAAATATATGTCCTTTTTAAAAAAAGAAACTTTGTATCTATCAATTCTGGCCTATCCAATCTGCCTCAAGTTTCTTACCACTCCAGTCCATCCTCCATTCAGTCCAATGATTTTCCTTAAGCTCATGTCAGACCATGCTCCACACTCCCAATATACTCCAGTAGCTTGCTATTGCCCCCAGATGCAAATACAAAATGCTTTGTTTGGCATTAAAAGTCCTTCATAACCTAGCTCCCTCCTACCTTTCAGGGCTTGTTACACTTTACTCCCCAATATGTCTTTGATCCAGTGATGCTGACTTCTTGACTGTTCCACAAACAAAACTCTATCTCTTGGCTCTGAGCATTTTTTGTGCCTTTACCCCATGCTTGGAATGCTCTCAACTCCAATAATTGATTTCCTTGGCTTCCTTTAAGTTTCAGCTAAAATCTCACCTTCAACAGGAAGCCTTCCTAACTCCTCTTAATTAAAGTGCCTTACCTCAGTTAATTATTTCCTATTTATCCTGAATATAACTTGCTTTGTCTATATTTGTTTGCACGTTGTCTCCCCCGTTAGAATGTAAGCTCTTTGAGGGCAGAGAATGGCTTTTACTCCTTTTTGTATCTGCAGCACTTAGCACTGTGCCTGGTACATAATAGGCTCTTCATTGATTGATTGATGGTGCAGTGATACTCTGTTACATATATACCAGTTTGTTTAACAATCCCTGGTGGTAGCCCAAGGCAACCTTTAGATTCTATTCTTGCTTTTTCTTCTCTTTTCTGCTGTTAACTGTTAGGGCAGGTAGGTGATGCATGCAGTTCCAGGCCTGAGGTCAGGAGGATTCACCTGTCTGAGTTCAAAACTGGCCTCAGACCTCAGGCCTCTGCTGAAGTGACTGAATAACAACAAGAAAGCAACATATCATATGTATCTGTGTGTACTCATTTTTATGTATCCTGCTTTCTTAAGTCCATTTCAGATCAGAGTGAGGTTCAATTAATACTCATTTCCCCCGTCCTTTCCTTCATGTTTGTATATTCTTCATTAACCTCAATTATAAGAAATGTCAGTCTCTACCTTCCTCCTCTTTTCTATGGTATTCCTTTTACCATCCCTTCCCTTTTCCCTCTTAAAACCCTTGCAACAGAAGCAACCAACCCCTGTGATCTCTCCTTTCTCTCTTTTTTATTTAACTCCCTCAAATACCCTTTCAAGACATTAAGGTTCCAAAAGGACACTTATTTTGTCTACCTCTCAGAATATTAGTGCTACATCATCATACAACTTTTTCCAGTTGCTCAAATAAACTTATCTTTCTGTGTTTCTCTTTCCTTCTTGTGGTTGTATTTCAGAATTCTTACTAAGCTCTAGTCTTCTAATTAGAAATGCTTGAAAGTCCTCTTCCATTAGAAGATGTTTCCTCCCTTTATAGAATCATACAAAACTTTGCAGGATAAGTTATTCTTTGGTTGTAAGCCCATATCTTTTGCATTTGGAATATTGCGTTCCAAAAATGTCTCTTTGTTTATGGTAGAATCTGCCAGGTCTTGTGAGATGCTAATTCTAACTTCTTAGTACTTTAACTGCTCCTTTCTACATTTTTCTTTTTATGTGAAAGATTTGGATTCGAACTGACATTTCTAGGGCTTTTCCTTTTGGGGCTTCTTCCAGGAGGTGATCAGTGAATTATTTCTGTCTTTATTTTGTTCTCTCATTCTAGTAGACCTGGACAGTTTTCACTTGTAATTTCTTATAATATTGGAAGTTTGGTGATTCTTAAATTATTTCTCAATGTATTTTCCAGGTCAATTGTTTCTGAAAACAGAGATCTTACTTTTCTTTTGTTTAATTCATGTTTAATTAATTTATTTGTTTTCAGTTTTTTATAATCATTTCCATAAGTCTTAGATTTTCTCCCCCTCCTTCTCACCTCCCTCCCCAAGATGGCTTGCAATCTTATATGGGTTCTACACATACATTCTTATGAAACACATTTTCACATTCAGTTTTTAAAAAAGCTTTCATTTTTGTTCTAATTTTTCTTGCAGTCTCTTGAAGTCATTGGTTGCTGCTTGGTTAATTAGAGTTTAGGGAAATAATTTCTTAGATAGGGCTTATTTCTTTCTCTTCTAATCTATTTTTCCACTTATTTCTTCCAGGACTTTATTTTCATTTTTTTCTGAGTATTTATATAATCTTCTTGGGCAAAAAAAACACAACCCTTTTTTTCTTCTTTTAAGCATTTGCTTGCCATTGTTAAATGCTTACCTGCTTCTTCTTTTGAGGCATATTTTTATCTATAATTTTTTTAGTAATTGGTATTTTCTTTGACATTCATTTGTATAGCTTCAGTTCCTTAATTGAGCTTTGTACCAGGCCCATGCTGCATCCTACGGCATGCTTTTGGGTGATATGGTTGGCCCTTCTGGGGTCAACCTGGGTCATTTGGGTTTCTATTCTGACCTGTACCTCCAGAGGTTAACCCCACCTGGATCTCTGTGGTTCCAAGAATGGAATCTTCAGGGTCCTTTATGGTACTCAGGACATATTACTAACTGTATCTTGACATCTTTAGCTATATACATATGTATATATGCACACATATATATTCATGTATTCATGTGTGTATATATATACATACATGTATATATACACATGTGCGTATATATCCTATGGATATTTCGAACTCAGCATGTTCATATCAGAGCTCATCATCTTTCCCCCAACCCTTCCCTTTTCTGAAATTTTCTCTTAGCCACTCAGGTTTTTTACTGTAGTGTTATTCTTGGTGCTTTATTCTTATTCACACCATATATCCAATCTGCTTGCAGCTCTTGTTTTTGCCTTTGCATCTCTTGTATATGTCCCCTTCTCTCTACTCATGCATGATCACCACAGTGTGGGCACTTATCTTTTCATGCCTTGATCCTTGCAATAGCATTCTGCTTGGTCTGCGTGCCTCATCACTGTGTGCTCCAGTCCATCTGCCACTTAGCTGCCAGAGTGATTTTCCTAAAGCACAGATGTCATCATGTCAACCCCCCCCCCCCCATTAAACTCCAGTAGCCCTCTATTACCTCCAAGATGAAATATATAAACTGTCATGTTTTGCCTTTGTAGACCTTTGCAACCTGGCTGTTTCCTACGTTTCTAGTCTTCTTATAATGTATTCCCCTCCTTGTACTCTAAAATACACCAGCATTGACCTTCTTGCTCTTTCTCACACATAACACCCCTTCTCCCAACTCTGTGCCCTTTCACTAGCTGTCTCCCTTTTGTGCAATACTCTCTCTTGACTTACTTTTACCTGTGGGACTCCTTTGCTTGTTTAAAAACTCAGCTCAAATCTCACCTCCTGCAAGATGCTATTTCTGATACTTCCCTCTTCCCCCCACCCCCAATATTGCCAGTAGCTTCCCTCTGAAGTTACCTCCCATTTGCTTTATATTTGTCTCTATCTATATCAATATCTAGATCTACACAGAGATACAGAGAAAAGGGATTTAAAGAAAGGCAAAAGTGTGACCTCAGAGTCTAATAGAGGAGACAACATGTAAACAGCTATCTACACACACACACACAGACACACACACACAGACACACACACACAATGTCTAACTCTCTGTAATTCCATCTGGGGTTTTCTTAGCCAAGATACTGGAGTGCTTTGCCATTTTCTTCTCTAGTTCATTTTATAGATGAGAAATTGAGGCAAACAGGGTTAAGTGACTTGCCCAGGGTCACACAGCTAGTACGTCTCTGAGGCTGGATTTGAACTCAGATCCTCCTGACTCCAGGGCTAGCATTCTATCCACTAACTGCCACCTAGCTGCCCCCAAAATATTTATCTGTGTGTGTGTGTATCTGTATACACACATATCTCCATATAAATGCATATATACATATCTGTGTGTTACCTATATATAATTATAGATGAAAGGTAATATATTACACATACTGTCTCCCACTGGTGAGAGTTTTTGATGCAAGTGTCACTATTTCAGTAGGGGAAATTCCTTTAATATTACAGGAATATGGAATAGCTCAGGTTCAAGCAAAAATGTGAAAGAGAGGTCTAATAGAAATGAATGGTATCAGACAAACACAGTTAGGCCCATGACATGATCTTGGCTTCCCCTCCCTGCCTGCTTCTCATGCTTGTAAAATATCAAGGACATTACACTCACACACACACACACATGCATACATACACATGTATGTGAGATTCTTCCTATACACATATATGTGTACATACATTAATATATGTCTCTCTCACATACACACACACATGCATGCATACATACGTATGTGAGATTCTTCCTACACACATATATGTGTATATACATTAATATATGTCTCTCTCTCACATACACACACACACATGCATACATACATACGTATGTGAGATTCTTCCTACACACATATATGTGTATATACATTAATATATGTCTCTCTCTCACATACACACACACACACGTATGCATGTGCACACACAATTTCCCAGGGCTTCCAAGGCTTTCACCCTTGTGCTTTCTTAGCTGTGCCCTCTGTCCTTGTGGCTGATGAGCATCGGTCTTTGCAGGATACGTGTGTCTGTGGCCCAACTCTGGGAAGCTTCCTGGCAACCTCTTTCCTGTTTCCTTTGGGCTTCTGGCTGACTCCTTGTGCATCTTTCGAAGGGGAAATGTCACTCGTAATAGTCTATCTTTGGATTTCTTGAATGTTACTTGGCCCCGTGTGAACTTCAGGGTTGGGGGTAGGTATGGGGAGGTCTGTCTGTAGCTCTTTTGCTTAGAGCTCTTAATAGATAATTCCCAAATGTTTTGTACAGGGGTGAGAGTAGGCAAATATATCAGTGTTATTTTAGTCACCTTCTTTTAGTGTCTTTCCTCTCCACTATATGGAATGCATCAACCAAGACATGTAATTAGATAGCTTACTTTAAAATATCATTAACTATATTTTCTTTTCTGTTAGTTTTACCTCTTCATTTTTTTTTTTTATAAAAGATGTTTTTTAGAGTTTCAACTTTTCCATTCATGGAATTTACTTAGAGAGAAAAATAGATAAATATCAAGTTAGGAGAACCAATAATAATATATTCTGAAATTTATTTTTACTACTATTTTCTAGGCTGACCCAGAATATGGTCAAGGGATGAACCCTGTTAGCTGTCTGGCTCAAATTCAGCAGGCCAGAAAAGAAAAGGAACCAGATTATTCCCTTCTTTCAGACAGAGGAAAGTCTCGCCGGCGAGAGTTTTTGATGCAGGTATCACTGACTATTTCATTAGGGGAATTTCCTTTAACATTATTGATGCAGGTATCACTGACTATTTCATTAGGGGAATTTCCTTTAACATTATAGCAATATAGAATATCTCAGGTTTGGGTAAAATATGAAATAGAGGTCAAACAGGAATGACTGGTGTCAAACAAATACAATTAGGCCCAAGACATGTCCTCTCCCTGCCTGCTTCCCATGCTTGGTATGGTAAAGCCTCAAGGACATTTATAATAGACAGTGTGAGGAGTTCAAGGCCGTGTGGGATTCACACTGGTTATTTATGACACAATTTATCATCTTGAACATATTTATGTTGCAGTTTGCAGCTGGGGTATTTTACTTTCTGGGAACTGGAGATGTGGTAGCTTTCTTCAAGTATTTGAAGAGCTGCCCCATGAAAGAGAGATGGGACATGTTCTGCGGGTCCCTAGAGGGCAGACCTGGGACAAGTTACTGATATGTGGATTTAGGCTTGATGTCTGTAAAAACATTCTAATAATTAGAGCTGTCCAGAAGGATAATGGGGAACCTCAGGAGGTGGTGGCCTATGGTGCCCTTAAAGGCTAAGAGGCTGGATTTTTGTTCAGGTTCAGGGTAGATTAGATGATCTCTGAGGTCTATGCAAACTCTGCGACTTTGTTAATTTGTTATTCTGGGAAATAAAAGTGGCAAACAGGTGGTCTTGTCACATACAACAGAGCCCAGAAGAAGTATTTTTAAAGGAACTGTGAGGAGAACTAACTATCTGACTAATTGCCACAGGACCTATAGGGTGTCAGTCATTTAGAGGTATTGAGGGATCTTGTCTCCAGTCCAAGTCTTAGGCACAAAACACAGGGCTAAATGCTGGTCATACAAGAATAAATGTGATGCAGACCCTGCTTTTAAGTAACTTAGTCACTTCTAGGAAAGTAAAACTTTAGTCAGGATGAATCCTGTTGCAATCATTAAATGTCTATGCTAAGACGGCCAAGCTGTCTCTTCCCTTTTGTGCATACTTTCATACTGCAAGGCTTTGGCAGAAGTGACTGGGACGTCCCTTCGTCTTTGCCTCCATTGGTTCATGACGCTTCTAATAAAACAAAAATTAAACAACCGCTAATTTCCTTATGTTTGTAATTCATAAATACTATAACATACTATATTCAGCAGTTTTAGGGATCTGAGCTCTGAACACATTTTCCATCCAGTTATATTTGGGCAGGGTTGGAGAAGGAAACAAAGTAAAATTACATAGAGAAGGATCAAGTTGTTTATGATGACATAAAATAACCATTTACTAAGCACCTTCTACGTGTAAACCACTGTGCTATGCTAAGAAGTTACAAAGATAATTACAAAACTGTTTTGGCTCATGAAAATAGTTTCTTTAATATATCTTAATGTCTAAACTTAATGATTTGCCTCTCTGACCTACTTTAGTGTATTTGAAATGTTTCATATTAATTCTAATACACTTATAGATTGTATTTGTTACTACTTTGTCTTTAAACACTCTGTATTCTCATCTCTAGAAGGGATATTATCTGGACATCTTGATAGTTTAGACATTTAGGATGGACAGACTTCTTGCAGTTCAGAAAAGGAGTTTAATTTGTATTGAAGTAAAGTACGTAACAATTCTGATAGTTTTTACTATAGCAACCCAGTTTATGGATGATGTGATATGGTGGTACCCGAAATGGAAGGGTGGGTAGAAACAAGAGTGTGGCTGAATGGAGGATTCACAGCCTCAGGTCAAAGTGATGCCTACAGTTGGCTCAGAATTAGTTGTTCAATATTTCAATTTCTATTTACACTGTACTTGAAGCCCCCATAAGAAATACATTTTCACCTTCTTTTTTACTCTCAAATGTACCGACAAATAGTGTGGAATAGGAAAAAGGGAATGTCATGTGTGAAAGCTGCCCCAAGGGCTATTAGTTCAGTCTCTTTGATTTAAGTTTATTTACTTAAAACTTTTCAGTTAATAAATTAACTACAAACTTGGCAAAATTAGACTATGTTGTGAGATTTCTAGAACTTTGTAACTTGGCTTGTACTTCTAGAAATAATTCTAGAATAGGTTTTGGCCCGCTAAAATAGCATTGTTTCCCCAGGTGTTGAGGTATATAGATGATTTCTTCTCATCTCATTGCCATGTAACATTTCGCTTTATCATATTTGGAGCTTGTCCTTTTGACAAAATACTTTCTATTTTAACAACCTTGTAATTAGATTTATATTTGAAAAAATTTAGTATGTAGAGAGAATAGCAATATATGGGAAGTGGAAAGAGAGAAACTGACTATAAACACATTTGGGTTCACAATTTTCCTTTCCTGCTTTTGAAAATCATAAGAACTAACTCTTTAACTTATTTGTTTATTTAGATTTTGGAAATGGATATTTTTTCTGAATAAACAAGCTTCTTTTTTGGTGGCTTCATTAGCTGGTTGCCAGTAAGACAAACAACATTGTAATGTTTTCACTTTGTTGACCAATCATGAAGTCGTTTTACCACCTTCACTGTAGTTTTCTTAGATTTGAAGACTTCCAGAAAGTTTTCTTTGAACTCCAAAGGTTTAAAAAATCTGATCTAAAATTTTGACATGTATTAGAAATATAAAACTTCTGTGGCCTTATAAAAGATTTTTAAAAAAGCCTCTGCCTGTGGAGTATACTGAGTACCCTTTTGAAAGAAGAACTCAGAATTTTTATTAAGCGATCTTTTTTTTTATGGGTATTCGTAAACATTCTAGTTAAGCAGGGACATTTGGCCATGCTTTTAAATGTTTTCACACTGAATTCATATTGCTTCCCCTCCGCTCCCCTCCCACCCCGAAGTCCCAGTGGATTCATTATAGCATTCAGCAACCTTATCAAAGAAAAAGGCTTTTTGTATAAACTATTTAAGCAATGTTTTCATTTATTTTAATTGAATGTGGAAGTAAAGTATCTAGAGATAATTTGCTCATTTTTATCTGTCACAGAAAGGGTAAATTTGAATGTAATGAAATGGATCCAATTACTTGTATTGGCCATTAGATAAACAGAAGAAAATCTCTGATGACATTGGTTGAGTATTCTATTCCCAAAGCTAATTTTGGAAAGATTTTTTAAAATGTTAATCTTTTGATAGAGAACATAATAATGTCCAAAATCTGGTTTCGTAGGTTTTAGAAATATTGAGATTTTCATTTATTATGTATCATAAGACAAATTTAGCTAAGTAGCTGATTCTGTGATGTTTATTACTTGATCAAGTACTAAATTATTTAACCAGTAAATGGTGTTTTAGGACATTTTTATGTTCCTTAATTTATTTAGACTTCTTAACTGAAGTAATATGTAAAGTTAAAAACAAACCTCCCATATTTATGTTAACTTTTGCCAAGTAGCAAAATAATTGAAATATATTTTAAAATAATTTACCATTATTTAAATAAAAACCTTATTGTTAAAACAATGAATACATGGACTTTATCAAAAGATTTTACTTTTTAAAATGTACATGCATAAGATGTTTATTTCTTTTCCATTATTAAGTAATGAAACAGTTGTTGTCGGTGAATCAATGAATTTTTGTGTATCAGATAGGCTTTTTTTGGTTAATTTATTTTCTTAGGTTGGTATTGAGGAAGTGTGATATAGTGGTTAAAGGGCTGACTTTGGAGTCAGAGCCGCTTGGGTTCAAGTCTTGCTGCTGAGATACACAGGCTATGTGACTTTGGGCAACTTGCTTAATCTCAGTGTTCCAGATAACTCACTAAAATTAATTTGTGGCTCATTTGCTGGTTTTCCTTAAAGGAAGGCATTTTCTTCACCTATGAAATCACAGGTCTGTATTCTTTACCAACCACCCACCTCCATTCCCCCAACTCCAATAAATAAATAAATGTATCCATATTGTTGTTTTGGCTTAAAAGGGCTAAGAACGCATCTCCAAAATTGCCTAACTTTACCATTTGGAAACTTAGTGATTTATATTACTATTTTGAAATTTTTATTTACTGACAAAGATCAATATTTATTACTTTGTACATATGATATATGCCTATAAATCCACAAAACATATAGAAAACCCAAAAGATTTCTTTTTAGTAAAAATGATAGTAACTCACTTGAGAAACTATAGTAATATAACATTTGAAATGTACCTTAAACACTTTCTGAATTGCATGAAAACACTGACCTAATAGTTAAGTCTTCTAGTCTTAGGTCTGTCACTCATTTAGCAGCATGATTTCAGGTCTGTATTTAAACCTTACTTTACTCATCTGAAAAATAAAAATATTTGGATTAAATGACCTCCTAAGTTCTATCCATCTCTAAGATAAAATTCTATGAATTTTAGGGATTTTTGAAACTGAATGTAGTTCTAATGGAATCACTTCAGAGCTTATTATTTGGGGATGTCAAGAAGTTATGTTTGTGTAATGGTTATTATTAATTATTTCTTTTCATTTTACCAGGTTAAGGTTGGCAGTGCAGTTGCTACTGGAATAGGTCTTAGTAAGAAGATAGCTAAAAGAAATGCAGCAGAGGCAATGCTGTTGCATCTTGGATATAAAACCTCCACTCCTGTTCAAGAGCAACTTGAAAAGGTGAGAGTTAAGTTTAAATATCTGCATTCCATTTTATGTTGTAGATTACCAAAGGTATTAAAAAAAAAATCCTGACCTTTGACCTTAGATTATTGCTAATGTGGCACTGAGGCAGACAATGATAACTTTCTTGAGGCATGTATATTTTTATTATATACTATTAAAAATAGAAGCTATAGGTATACATAGAAACCTAACTTCATATCATGGAGATTTGTTAAAACTGAAATCAATTGTTACTTTCCATTCATTTAAGAGTAGCATCTCAGGGTAAATTTCTCCACATTTGTGGTGCAAATATAATAAGATGAAAGATTTGTTACTTTAATGCCTTGATGGGTCTTTGAGTTGTTTATTGACAAAAGTTGAAATTTCAACCCTTTTGCACTTTGTTATCCTCTTTGACTTTTGTCCATGTCTTTGTACAAATCTAAGACTTTCTGTCATTTGAAAAGTGAAAAGTAAAGTTAAAATTCATTTTAGTTTTTGTATTGCACACTGCTTGTTTCTTTTTATAACAGAATTCTTGTTGTTTTTACTGTGGAAACCCAGTCTTAGACTAATAAGTTTTCTTATAAGTCGACAAATTTGTGCCAGTGTTGTTAGCCTGAATTCTGGAACCCAGATGAAAACTTTTGAAATAAAAGGACTGGATTATCCCTTTAGGGCATGCATATATTGGACAGACACTCTATAAAGTAATTTTTCTATTTATTTTAAACTTGAAGGTAAACTAAAAAGGTGTTGTTGTTTTTTCCGCCAAGAGCCTTGTTCATGGGTCCCTATTTCTTCCATGGCACTTAATGACATCACTAACACCTCCCTCTATTGCAAGAGAAAAATAGAATCCCGAACTCATGGGTACTTGGCATGTAAACAAGATACACTCAATTAAAGTTCATTTAATCTTAAAAGTTGTTCATTATTAATTTTGCTATCTGCACAGATAAACAAATGTTTTCTCATTAAACTTTTTTTAAATGACTGAAAGATTCGTATTACTTTTAAACCAGCTTAACAATCGTTAAAAGTAAAAAGTTTTAGTGTTTGGGTAATTTTACCACTCATGAGTCCTGCTTCAGAGATATTTTTAGGTACTGAGAATACAGATGCTCAAGCTTTAGAGGGCAAAGTAATAGAATCACTTTTTAAGTAAGACTCAGTTGTTCTTTATTTTTAAGGTATTAAAGTGTTTTAGAAAATTAATTTTAGTTCACAAAGAATTATTTGCCTAAATACTATCCCTAGAGATTTTAGTTCTGTTTTCCTTACCCAGTCTGCCAGTGATTTCCTTTCTTTTAAATATATTTGTAATATGAAACCTAACATATGTTGTTAAGATTTTTGTTGCTCTTACATTGTATGTGTTATTTTAACTTCACCCATTTATATCAACTTAAAATTGTGATTTTAAAATGCATAAAATAATCCCCTTCAAAAAACACCTGTGACTTTTAAAAAATCCCCCAAAGTAAACATAGATTATTCTACCAAACCTCCTAAGTTTGTTTTATTTTTTGCCCTTGAGGAAAATGGAATAATATGAGCAAATATAAAATGAGATTATATTTTCTATCTTTATATTAAATACCAATTGTTACTGTTATCTCTTCACTCTTTTTAAAAGGCAGTATGATGTTCTAGAAGAGCAGTGGAGTCACAAAATTGGGATTTGAGTCCATTTCCCATGCTTTACTAGCCAGGTGACCTCGGTAATGACACTTAAATCCACTGAGACTCAGCTTTCGCATATGTGTAATGGTAATAGCATTAGTTGCAGCTTCAGCACTACTAGATGATTGCAAGGAACAACAGAATTCAGTTCAGCAGTGTTGCTCTAAGCACCTACTCTGTGCAGAACGTCATTCTAGGCACCAGATATGCAAAACCAAAGTAGTATTCGACTTCAAGAAACTTAGATTCTTCTGTGGGGTGGGGAGAGGAGAGATTCATAATATATATGCAGATAAATAAATGTAAAACAGTTTAAAGAGGGTGAATATACTAATGTAAAGAGGAAGGCTTGATGGAGGCAGAGATAAGCACTGAAGGAAGATAAGGATTTTAAAAAGCAGAGATGAGAAAGGAGTGTGGTTTAGGCCTGAGGGGCAATTGGTAGAAATATAGGGAGATGGAAGGTGAAATGTCAAGGCTATATAAGTCCAAGGGAACAGCTAGCAGATCAGCCTGGCTAGAAACAGAGTGTGTGAAGTGTGTGATGTGAAATAAGAGTAAAACATTAGTTTGGAGTCTCACTGTGAAGGACATGAAAATCCAGCCTGAGGGGTCTGTATATTATCCTACAGGCAATAAGGAGTCACAGAAGGAATTTGAGCAGGGCAGTGACATGAGCCCTGAGACCCTGGCCATCTTTTCCAGTACTGGTTGCATCTTCTCTCATGCCCCCTGACACATGAGTCCTGGAGGGTGAGTTAGCATACTCCTTACTCCTGTTGCTGCTTCCAGATTCCCCCTTTCCCAAAATCACTCAGCAATTTATCCTCCTCGAAAGTTCACTCTCTCCCTATATATATGTGTGTGTATCCAGATCCCGATGGCAATTGTCTACTTCCAGCTTATCTTCCTTCCTTTCTCAAGAAGTTCACTCCAACCCCTTCTCTTATTCTAGGATATTTCAAAATATATCCTGATGTGCCCTGACGTATCCTAGCCTCTCAGCTCCTTCTTCTAAGCTTACCTGGTCTACGTCAGCCAACCATACACAAGGACAGATACATCCATAACCTTTCTGTTACCCACCAGCGTTCCACTGCCGTGGTCAAGCATTCTGACATTCACTTATCTGATCATAATCTTTTATCGTTTCATCTCTCCCTGTGTTTCATTCCTCCTAAATCTATTCTTCTTCTATCCCTTCTAGCCCTCAATATTCTCCGATGCTATCACTCCTGCTCTGGCTTTTTTCTCCCCTTATCTTGAATTCCTGACTTCTTTCTCCTATTGCCAATTGTACCTTGCCAAATGTAACTGTAGGTCACTCTCACCATTGTGTTCCTTTGCTCCTGTTTGCTTACTTCTCAGCTGTGATCTGGAAAGTCACACAATGTTTCTAATATCAATGGGGCCTTCACTGAATTAAAGCAGTCTTTTTCACTGTTTTGCAATTGATTTTGCTTTTTAATTATATTTTTCTTTTTTGTATTATATAATTTTAAATAAACAAAAGTCTGCTTTCTCTCCTTCTGACCCCAACTCTCCTCTTTCCATTTGACAATAAAAGAAAAAACTCCTGTTACAAACATGTGTAGGCAAGTAAAACAAATTTCCTAACTGATCATGTCCAAAAAATGCAAAAAATTCGTTTTTTGCTCCAAGTCTGCCTCTTTGTCAGCAGCTTAGTGACATATTTCATCATTAGCCCTCTTGGAACATAGTTGGGCCATTGCATTGGTCAGAGTCTCCAATTCTTTCAAACTGGTTTATCTACATCCTGCTTTTGTCATGATATAAATTGTTTTCCTGGTTCTATTCATTTATTATGCATCAGTTCATATAAGTCTTCCCATGTTTCTCTGAACCCATCCCCACCCCCATTTCTTACAGTATGCCATCATATGTATGTACCATAACGTATGTAGCCATCCCTTACATCACAGGCACCCACTCTGCTTCCCATTCTTTGCCACATCAGAAAAGGCATAAATATTTTTGTGCATCCTTAGTTAAGAATTTACATTGCTTAAGACAGCTCTCTCTCTTAATCTACCCTCCCTCTCATTCCCCCTTCCCCATTTTCCCTTTTTCTCTCCTATTTCCCAATTGAAGAAAATGTGTTTCTGTCCTCAGTTCTTTGTGTGTGTGTTCTTCCCTCCTTTGACCAGTTCAGATGAGAGTGAGATTCAAGTGCTAGCTGTCCCCCCATTTCACCTTGTTTGTAAAGATATCTGCTTGAGTCCCGTGATTATGTGAGATAATTTCCACTAACTTTCCTTCCCCTTCCCCCCAGTGTATTCCACTTCTCCTTTCTTTCTATTTTTTTCTTGTGATCGTTAAAACATAACAGAGCTACTCTCAGGTCTTACCTAATTAGACTCTGTTACCCAAATGATAATTGAGTTCATAGGGGACACATCATCATCATTCCATATTTAAATGTAAGGAGGAGCTGGTGATGCAATAGATGGAGCACTGGCCCTGGATTGAGGAGGACCTGAGTTGAAGTCTGGCCTCAGACATTTGACATTTACTAGCTGTGTGACGTTGGGCAAGCCACTTAACCCCAATTACCCTGCGCTCCCACCCACCCCAAATATTTGAATTTAAGCAGTTTATCTTGTTAGTTCCTTAGAATTGCTCATTCACATTTACCTTTTATGTTTCTCTCAAGACCTGTGTTTGAATTTTATAATTTCTACTCAGCTCTGTTCTTTTCATCAGGAATCCTTGGAAATCCTCTGTTTCTTTAAAGATTCCCTGCCCCCTCCCCACCCCTTCACCCCCATTCTCAATTTTACTGGGTAAGTGATTCTTGGCTATAAGCATATTCTTTTTTTTCTGGAATAGCACATTCCAAATTCTCTGTTCTTTTATACTGGTGACTGGTAAATCATTGTGATTCTGACCGTGACTCCTGTATACATGAATTCTTTCTTTCTGGCATCTTGTAATATTTTTCTCTTACCTGGAAGCTCTGCATTTTGGCTCCAATATTCCTGGGAGTTTGCATTTGGGGATTTCTTTCAGGAAGTGGCCTGTGGATTCTATTTCCACTTTGCCCCTTGTTCCTAGAGATAGGGACAGTTTTTTTTTTAAAGAGTTCTTGAAATATGATGTGTAGGTTCCTTTTAGGTAATTCAATAATTCTCAATTTTTTTTCTCATTAATATGTTTTCTAAGTCAATTTTTTTTTTTTTTTTGCTATGAGATACTTTATATTTTCTTCTATTTTTTTAGTCATTGGCTTCTATTAGCTCCATTCTAATTTTCAGGGAATTTGTTGCATGGGCAAGATTTTGAACCTCTTGTTCCAAGTTGTTAAAATTCTCTCTCTAATTCTTTCTTCCACAGCTCTTGTTTCTTTTCCTCCAGTGCTCTTATTTGATTGTTTAAAAATTTTTAAACTTTTTTTTAAAGTCTTGTTTCATATATTCCAGGTATTTTAGTTGAATAAAGCTTAAGTAATATTTTTCTTTGGGGCTTTGCTTGTAGATGCTTTGGAGTCATTCTTTTCTGGGTTTGTGTCTCAACAGTTCCAGTCACCATAATTGTCTTTTATTGTGGAATTTTTTTTATTTGTTAGGGCTTCTAGCCTAGTAGCTTCCTGACTTAATGCATGATGTTAGGACTGAATTCTGTGCATTTCTGGAGAAAAAGTCTGGGCCAACTCTGGTGTTGCTTGCTTAGGATTTTGAGTGTTATATTATTCCAGGAGCCTCAGGCTGGAGATCTGTAAACTTTCAGTGCTTCCAGAGTGGTCCAGGACAAAGTCTGATCACTGCCCCACTGGTCTGGCCTTTTTAAATTCTTGATCTGGTTTTGGGTCTGAGCATCAGTAGATGCTGCAGTACTCAGTTCTCAGCCAGCTGGGAATCTCTGCTGGTTTGGAATGACAGAACTGTAATCTCCCCTTTCATCTGGAATTTTTCCCCTGGCTACTCCTCTACAGGCTTTAGACTAGGATAGAAACTGGAACTGTGACTGAGCTCTACTATTGAAATCTGAACCGTACTCTTTTTTTTTTATAGTTTTATTTATTTATTTTTAGATTTCAACATTCATATCCACAAAATTTTGAGTTCCAGTTTTTCTCCCCATCTTTCTCCTCCCCCCCATAACATTTTGCATTCTGATTACCCTTTCCCTCAATGTGCCCTCCCTTCTATCACACCTCACCCTTCCCTTATCCCCATCTTCTCTCTTTTCTTGAAGGGCAAGATAGATTTCTATACCCCATTACATGTATTTCTTATTTCCCAATTATATGCAATAACAATTCTCAACATTCATTTCTAATACTTTGAATTCCAATTTCTCTCCTTTCCTCCCTCCCCACCCATCCCTACTGAGAAGGCAAGCAATTCAATATAGGCTACATATATGTCATTTTGTACAAGACTTCCATAATAGCCATTTTGTGTAAGACTATATTTCCCTCCATCCTACCCTGTCCCCCATTTATTCTATTCTCTTATTTGACCTTGTCCCTTCCCCAAAGTGTTTGCTTCTAATTATTCCTCTCTCCCGTTTGTCCTCCTTTCTATCATTCTCCTCACCCCACTTGTCCATTTCTCCCCTACTTTCCTGTAGTGTAAGCTAGATTTTCATACAAAATTGAGTGAGCATGTTATTCCCTCCTTAAGCCATATGTAACAAGAGTAAGCTTCACTTTTCCCCTCTCACCTCCTCCCTTTTCTCCTCCACTGAAAAAGATTTTTCTTATCTCTTTTATGAGTGATAGTTTGCCCCATTCCATTTCTCCCTTTCTCCTCTCAATATATTCCTCTCTCACTCCTTAATATTATTTTTTATAGATATCATTCCTTCTGATTTGACTTAACCTGTGCTCTCTGTCTATATGTGTATGTGTGTGTGTATAATCCCTCCACCTACCCAAATACTGAGAAAAGTCTCAAGAGTTATACACATTATGTTTCCATGTAGAAGTGTAATGAGTTCAGCTTTAGAAAATCCTTTATGGTTTCTCTTTCCTGTTTATCTTTTCGTTCTTCTCTTGATTCTTGTGTTTGAAAGTCGGATTTTCTCTTCAGTTCTGGTCTTTTCATCTTAAATGCTTGAAAGTCCTCTATATCATTAAATGACCATTTTTTCCCCTGGAGTTATTATACTCAGTTTTGCTGAGTAGGTGATTCTTGGTTTTAATCCCAGTTCCTTTGACTTCTGGAATATCCTATTCTAAGCCCTTCGATCCCTTAGTGTAGAAGCTGCCAGATCCTGTGTTATCCTGATTGTATTTCCACAATACTCAAATTATTTCTTTCTAGCTGCTTGCAATATTTTCTCCTTGACCTGGGAACTCTGAAATTTGGCTACAATATTCCTAGGAATTTCTCTTTTCAGGTCTCTTTCAGCAGGTGATCAGTGGATTCTTTAAATATTTATTTTGCCCTCTGGTTCTAGAATATCAGGGCAGTTTCCCTTGATAACTTCATGAAAGATGATATCTAGGCTCTTTTTTTGATCATAGCTTTCAGGTAGTCCCATAATTTTTATATTGTCTCTCCTGGATCTGTTTTCCAGGTTGTTGTTTTTCCAATGAAATATTTCACATTATTTTCTATTTTTTCATTTCTTTGGTTTTGTTTTGCAACTTCTTGGTTTATCATATAGTCGTTAGCTTCCCTGAAATCCACTCTCATATTTAAAGAACTATTTTCTTCAGTGAGCTTTTGAACCTCCTTTCCATTAGGCTAATTCTGCTTTCTAAAGCCTTCTCTTCACTGGCTTTTGGACCTCTTTTTCCACTTGAGGTAGCCTATTTTTAAAGGTGTTATTTTCCTCAGCATTTTTTTGGTTTTCCTTTAGCAAGCTGCTGACTCACTTTTCAAGCTCTTCCATGGCCTGAGTCCATTGTATATTCATTTTGAAGGTACTGGATGCCAAAGCCTTAACTTCCTCTGACAGTATGCATTGTTCTTCCTCATCTGAAAGGATGGAAGGAGATACCCGTTCACCAAGAAAGTAACCTTCTATTGTCTTATGTTTTTCCTCTTTTGGGGTATTTTCTCATCCAGTTACTTGACTTCTGAATCCTTTGTCAAGAGGAGGGTCCTAGTGCTCCTGCTTATCCCAGGACTGTGCTCAGGGCTGAGATTCAGATCAGTTGCTCAATTCCCCCAGGGGCTTTATGCTCAGTGCTCCAACAATGAAACAATGGATGCTGGCTGCTGCCTGCCTGCTGCTGCCTCCAGAAGCCTCTGCTGCCCAGCCTCCATGGACACCTTGGGCCAGGGCCAGGGTCAGGAGTGGACTCTGCTCCCTTCTCTCTCAGGTTGAAACAGCCCTCTCACTGACCTTTGGCTCTTGTGGGTTGAGGTATCTGTGAACCGCTGTTTCATCCCAAAGCCTGCTGTGAGCCTGCTCCTCCCAGAGTCACTTGGCCAAGACCGGGCTGGGCTCTGCTCCGCGTCCATGTCTGGTAGACATACCTTTCCCATTGACCTTCGAGGCCACTGTGGGCTGGAAATCTCCTCCACTCCGTCTTTATCTAGCTTGTGCTGCTCTAGAATTTGTTGAGAGTCTTTCTTTACAGATATTTTATGAGCTGTAGGGGAAAAGTTAAAGTATATACAACTTTCTACTCTGCCATCTTGGCTCTGCCTCTCCTTCCCCCCCAACCATATTCTTGTTGCTTGCTTCTGAACTAACTCTTCTTTTGCTCCATAGCCTTGGGCCTGCAATATCTCCTTACTCTGGAATGCCACTCTTTGTTGCATCTTCCCTCCTCATTCTGCCCAGGATTTGAGATACAGAACTTGATAAGAAGTGACAGGGCTGCCAGCTGTCACCTGTTCATATTCCCAGTACAAAGTCATTGTACTCATTGAGGTTATGGGACATCCTTTTGCCCTGATCAACAGCTTTTCTCTGGTCATGGCCACTCTTGGTCAGACTCTAACCCCAGTGTCCACAGACCCCTCTGACTATCTCCCCATGCCAACATGGACTAGAAATATGACTCACTGCAACTTTTTCTTGGATTTCTCATCAAGATTTGGTTTAGTGCATTTTTTAGATCTGTATGGAGGAGTTGGGGTATGTGTATTGTGTGTGTGGAAGGGGGGTAGCTCATTGTGTACTTCTTCAATTTCATCCCTACTTCTTCTGAATGGTTTTATATCGCAGTCTCCACAACAGCTGTTCCAAACCTTCTCTTCTCCCACACTGCTCCCTCCTCTTCCTCTCAGTAGACCTTAACTCATAACTTACTGAAAAAGAGAGCATTTGCAATAAGCTTCTTTTTCTTCCCTACTCTGCATCTGAAAACCTCGTTTTCTCCTATTTCCAGTCCCTGATGAAAAGTTGTCATTTCTCCTTGCTTAGGCCAAGAGAACCAATCACACCTTTGTTCCTATTCCTTCCTATATTCTTTGGAAGATTCCTTCTCCATTTCCCTCCCTACCCCCTATCTCTTTAAACTGTAGTGTTTCCCATAGTTTCTTATTCCCCTTCTGCCTACATAACCCAGGTCCCCCATCTCTCTAACCCTCATTTATCCTTAAAAACAAACAAACCAAAAAACCTTACTATATGTCTTCCTTTTCACAGTTAACTTCTCAAAACAGCTGTCTTCTTTCCTTGCCTCTATTTCCTCTCTACTTGTTCACTTAACCCCTTGAAAGCTGGCTTAATTGAAACCATTGTGTCCAAAGCTACTAATGATCTCATCATCAAATCTGATGACCTTTTTGACCTCACTGTACCATTTCAATCAATTAGTTAATCAGTCAGTGAACCTGTTATGTGTTGCAGGAGTGGGAAACCTGCTGCCTCTAGGCCACATGTGGCCTTCTAGGTCCTTGGATGTGGCCTTTAGACTAAGATTAAGTTTTACAAAACAAATCCTTTCAAGGAGATTTGTTCTGTGAAGTTTGGATTCAGTCAAAGGGCCACACTTGAGGACCTAGAGGACCACACGTGGCTTTGAGGCTACAGGTTCCCCATCCCTGTGCTGGATCTTATGCTAGTTGATTGGACACTATGGCAAAAAACAGTAGCCTTTGCTCTTAAGGAGTTTACTCTCCCAAGGAGGAGACCACCTGTGCACTCTATGTATGTATGTACCTGTATGTGTATGTGTATATGTATATATGTATTTGTGTATGTGCATGTACATGTGTTGACTACCCTTTTCTCCTGGATGGATATGCTTTCTTCTCTGGGTTTTCTTAGCAGCGCTCTCTCTTCCTTCTCAGTCTCCATGGCTGAATCTCCATCCATTTCTTGTTCTCTAATGGTAGATATATCTCAAGGCTTTGTCCTGGGCCCTTTTTTCGTCTCTCTTTATATTCTCTCTTCATAAATTTCTTATTCTCATGAGTTAGATTATCTCTTCCCAGATGTATGCCAGATCTATATTTGCAGCCCTAGTGTCTCTCCTGAGCTTCAGTCCTGCATCACAAAATGCCTTTTGGGCAGTTCTACATGTTCAAAACACAACTCATCCTTTCTCAGAAATCCATTGTTCTGAACTTCCTGGTTTCTGTTAAGGATTCCACCATCCCTTTAGGAATTCAGACTTGAAACCTTGGAATCTTCTTCAATTCCTCACCCTCCCTCACTCACCATATCCAATTTTATTTCCATGGCATATATCACATCCATCTCTTCTCTCAACTTAGAGAGCCAGTACCCTAATTCAGGCTCTTCTCTCCTCTCCCCTCAACTATTATACCAGCCCCTTAGTCGGTCTCCCTCCTTCACAGATCCCCAAAGTGGGATATCCCCAAAGCCCAGGTCTTACTTAGTCACTTCCCATTCTCAATTAACCATATTGGATCTCTATTTTTTCTAGGATATAATGTCAACCTGCTTGTTTGTCATTTAAGACTCCTCATAATTGTGTTCCAGATTGTATTCCCCACTTTATTATACATTATTCCCTTTCATGAATTATTCCATTTAGCTGCACTTGCCTTCTTACAGTTGCCTACATACAGTATCCCAATTCTTACTTTTGTGTCTTTGCAAAGGCTGTGTTCCATTTATGGTTTACAATCTTTTATCATTCCTTGTTAAAATTCCTAAGTTTGCTTCAAAATTCAGGTCAGTCACTATATGAAACATTTCCTAGTCTTCACAGCTGCAATGCTTGCCTGTTCCATTATCTTTAATTTATTATTATTTTTTCTATCTATAAAAGATGGCTTCTGGGGGATAATGTTGCCCTCAATAGGGAGAAGTTTGGCATAGGGGCAGATTTAGGGCAAGGGGGAGATGCTAAGTTCTGTTGTGAGCATTTTGAGTTTGCGATGTAGACAGGATATCCAAGTGGAGATGTCCAGCCATCAGTGTTAGAGAATTGAAATTCAAGAGAAATATTAGGAAGGATATATATATATATATATATATATATACACACACACACACACACACACACACACACATGCATACATATGTATACATATATGTATATAAAATTTGGGAATCATCTGTATAAAGATCATGGTTGAACCTATAGAAGCAGATGAGATCACTTTTAGAGAAAGCATAGATAGAACAGAGAAGAGCCTTGGGAAGACAAGTAAAGGAGACTGAAGAATAAGTAGATGTCTAATAGGAGAACTAGGATAGGATTGATCAAAAGTGTAAAAAGCTGCAGAAACCAAGGAGGATAGAGACTTAAACATGGCCATTTGATTTAATCCCAAGTCATTTGTAACTTTTGAAAGAAAAGAGGATATCATGGAGGTAGGGTAGCTTTGGGTGATGCTGAAGCATGATTGATACTGTGGGTAGCTAATGTAGAGTAGGGATGTAGGTTATGGAAGCTGAGAATGAACTGGGAGCCCACGTTGTTTGAAGGCAAATCATTATGAATAATGAAGTTGATAATTGGGATGAGAAGAAGTAGGGTGGGGATAAAAGTGTGAATCAGATACTGAATTCCCTGAGAAAGAGCATAGAGTGATCTAGAGGTTTGTAGTTGACAAATAAAAAATTATTTAGACAGAGTGATATATTTGAATAGAGTGAAAGGTGGAACAGTTTCTGATGGTGGCAAAGGGGAAAGTCTGGAAGTGATATTGGGGATTAAGGAGTATAGTCCTGTTCAGACTCCTAGTCCTGTAAATTGTGGGGCATGAAATAAGGAGGATCCAATACTGGAGAGAGAATGCATGGCTGAGGTGTCTTATGGGGGAAACTAAATTTCTTTGACAGTAAGAAGATGGAAATAGTATGAAAGGAAGAGAACTAGATGCAGGGAAGTTTTCTTTTGTTTAAAATGATACAATAAAAGCCATAGAAAAATAGTTACTGGAAAAGACAGAGGTAGGATTAAGCTGTGTAAAGTTAGATATGGGCAAAGACAGTGGAGGGAGGGGAGGTTTTTTGCCTTAGAAGATGTCAGTTCTGAATTATAGGGATTAGGGGAGCAGGAAGTGGGAGTTTATTAGCCATGGAACTGGGTAAATACCAGGTGATCCAACCAGGAAAACATAGGGTCAGTGGTCATGACAAGTCAATATGTTTGTTGACTTGACTTGTTGATAATCATGAAGGTTTTGTAGTAAAAATCACTAGTACTAGGTGACATCCAATTAGAATAGCCGTTTTATTTTTCCGTCCATCTACATCTTTGGGTAATTGAAAGCCAGTTCCTAACTCCAGTTACCTGAACATTTTTAAATGTGACCAGATCTAGTCATAAGAACTATTAGTCTGGCAGCAATATGAAGGATAGATTGCAGGACAGAAGAGGGTAGAGGCAGGAAGATTTCATTAGGAGCCTGTTATAGTATAGTCCTTGTGGGTAGTAATGATGGCCTATGCTGTGGTACTGATAGGGAGTTTGGGAGAGGTGATGTATGGGAAGTATTTCAAAGGTAGAAGCAATAGAATATAACTGATCTAATATGAAAAATCAAGTCAACTAGATATCCTGGTCTACAAAATATGTTGTTGCCTCTCCATTGCTAAAACATCTGATTGAAACATTAAATCATCAGAGGATTTATCCATAGTTGGTAGCTGTAGAGGAGTTTCCTGCCATAGGAAGTCTCTTCCTCAAGAAACTATAAAAAAATGTAAACACAATCAAAAGTTTCAGACTAAGAAAAGTGAGCAGCAAGAGAAGCACTGTTTTTAGTCCATGAAGCCTATTAATATGACACTATATTATTATGTGATATTTTGCCATGCTTTAAGTTTGATGACATACATTTTCTCACCTTCTCTCTCTTATCCCTACCTTGTGATGTTTTATAACCTACAAAAAGAAGGTAAAAGTTTTTTAAGGTGATTAGAGTTTCAAGACTACCTTGTGGAATATCTGGCTAGAAGGTGTGTTTCTATCATTTGCTCAATAAATTTTTTTTTAAGTGTTAATTAGTCTTTTCTCAATTTAGGAATTGATCTTAGAAAAGAAAATTTAATGAGCAGCCTCATTCCTTAAAGATATTTTGCTACTCTCTTAAATCTGTTCATTTTCCATGGATTTACTCAAATATTCCAGGGTACTCAAAGTAGAATTTGAGAATAGTTAACATACTGAGATTTTCAAATGGATTTGTCCTTTCATCAGCTTGGAAATTCTCTCCATGAGAAACAACTCATAGTCCACCCTTGCCTGCCTATCTCGTGTACCAGTTGTCCATATCCTCCCATAAATTAACCAGCTGGCATATACCCAATGTACTAGAATCTTTCCTCCTTTTCTTCTGTAAGTGCTTTTATAATTATTATCTCATTTAATCCTCACATCAACCTTGGGAAGGAGGTGCTATTATTATCCCTGTTTTACAGATGAGGAAACTGAGACAAATGTAACAGTTAAGTGACTTGCCAAGTGTCACAAAGCTAGTCAGTATCTGAGGCTGGTTTTGGACTCAGATCTTCCTAACTCTAAATCCAGTGCTCCATCCACAGAGTCACCTAGCTGATCACTGCAGTCATCTAGTTAAGCATTGATGATAATGTGAGTTAATGAGGTCAGCCCAAATCTAAAGGCTTTACACGATTCTAGGTTACCATATTCTGAGCAGAATATTGACAAACTGGAGCCTGGCCACTAGAAGGAATTCAAGATGGTGAGAGGACTATAGACTACATCACATAAGGATTAGTTAAAGAACTCTTTTTGACTTTTCTCTGTGGAGAAAAGAAAATTGAAGGAGACATCGCCACTACTATCATGATCACTGATATCATTTCTAGCATTTACATAGCACTTTAGGATTTGTAAAGCACTTTATATATATATATGTCTATAAAATATAAATATATAATATATATATAATTTCATGTGATCTTCTCAAGTCTATAAGGTAGATAGTATAATTGGTCACGCTGAAAATTTAACAAGCAACTCTTGCGAGCTGGTATTAGCTCTCATCTCCAGCCTGCCCCAATTTTGTGGTAACAAAGATAATGAGTTCAAGTTTCGGGCATATTGGAATGAAGATGACTGGCACAGTCAGTTATTATTATTATTGTTCTTGTAGCTAATTTAAAGAAAAGGGTTTCCAAAAGATGGTTTTCAATGAAGTTCTATTATAGTTAATGCTCCATTCAAATAAGTTAAAAAGAAAATTTTTTTGAAGTAATAATATATTAGAATGCAATATTAATATTATATTCAAATTATGATTTTTACCTTTTGCACAATCATCACAATAGGCTGTTTCGGTAACTTTAGCATATCTACATAGTCATTAAGTTCACATGAGGTATATGAATCGCTGTAGAAATGAATTTATTAAGGGGATTTCATAGAGTATTTTAAGAATTTCCCTTTAATTATGGCCTCCATTAAATCTTGTCTCCTTTCCAGTATTTTTTGAGGGACAGACTACCTACATGGTTAAAGTTGCACCTTTCCAGGAAACTTTATTCCTTTTTAGGCATTGTGTTTTTTGTTAAAGTGCAAATATTTCTGGTGGAGTGAGAAAAGAGGTAGGGAAAGAGGAGTGCTGAGGTAATGCATTAAACTTAGTGGGAACTGGTTTCTCGGCTTGATTTCAAATCTCATAGCTTTGTTAAAGTAGATTCCCATAAGACTGGAACCATGCATAAGTATATTTATTTTGTAGATTGGAAAAGGTAGGGACAGTTTCAAGGAAAAGTTTCTTCTGGGGAAGTCAGGCTTCAGTGTTATCCCATGATGAGGAGAAAGGGCTCGAAGAAGCTGGGGAGGAGCACATTAATGATGCAAAGGAGAAGAGAAAGAGAGGTACTCCAAGTGGAGGCAGAGAATTCTGAAGATAGACTGCCAATTTAAAATTTTTCCTCGGTTTGATTCTTAATATTATCTAAAGAGTGTCCCACTACTCCTGGGGTCATATTTTAGTGATTACCTCATATCCTGAAAGTCCCAGAAGCCAAATTTCATTTTAAAGATTTTATGTCCTATGAAAGTACTGCAATTCATTTTGAACCGTTGGGCCCCTTTAACAAGTTATTATGCGAGTTAACATTACCTGTAGGTATATGAAGCAGGTGGCCACTACTTGAGGAAATAAAATCAGTGCAAAATTAGATCTTTGGTATTTCACATCATAAGCCATCCTGTAAGCTTATTTCATGTTATTTAAAATACTGAAGATAGCTCTAACTCTATTCAAAAGAATAATAATACAACAGTTGAAATAAAATTTATCCATCATTTGAGAAGCTGAAAATATTTGTGGTAACTTTTCATGGTAAGGAACCAGACCATTTCATAAAATGAGAATAACTTATATGCAAATAATTATAAACTTTAACTGTTTTTAGTAAGATTTTCATGTTCGTTGGGCTTTTCCATTCATGTCTTTTGACATTATTTCCTAAAAGCAACCTTATTGATATCCTTTTATTTATGATGAGTTAAACAAAATTGTTGCTAATGTTCACAATAATGTTCAAAATGACTATATTTTAGAACGACAACATTCTAAGTATATAGACTTAAATTTGTTACCGATCGCTATTCAAACAGGTGGTCTGTTTTCAGTTTGTAGTCATGATCTATGGCCCACATAACACATAGAATGCTTTATGTCTAGAGGACTGTGTTTGTGGGGTAATTAAATTCTTTCACCTTTCATCTCTCCCATCTTCACCTTTGGTAAAGAGTAATCTGTGAAAGGAGGAGTGTTTAGGTACTAGCATTAGGTTAAATTAAGTGCTTAACTTAGTGATTAATGTCCATGAACATAACATTCCACTGTTAGAACTGGAGAATGCTACAAATATACTCCAATATCCACTCTATCCTTAAACAAACAAACCCCTTTCCTTGACCTTGGCAAGATTTCAAGCTATTATCTACTCTTTTTTTCCCCCCTTTTACTTCCAGGTTTCTAGAAAGAATATTTTACACTCACTGAGCTCCCTCCTACCTTTTTCTGTGGACGTCCCTACAAACGCCAACTAAAGATCTCCCCTTGGACTGTATCCCCTTCTCTGACTTCTTAATTCCCCAGTGGAGCAGTCTTCTTTCTCACTGTCATTTTCCTTTTCATATTTTTTCTCCCTACAGAGAGGGCATGAATTTTCCTGTAATCCAAAAGTCATAATATTTCTTCATGGTCCCACTCAGTTGTGATCTCCTATATGATAATTTCCCTGAACCTTTATCCCTTTCTGTCAGGTAGAAGTTATTGAATTTCAGTGGTGGAAGGGCCCCAGAGGCTTCTGATCCTGCCCACTCTTGAACATACCTGAGAAGTGGCCATCCAGCTCAGAGACTCTCAGTAGAAAAGAAACCTTGATTTCTGAAGGCATCCCTTTCCCCTTTTGGATATCTTGAATTGTTTTTTCTTAGATTAAACATAAATTTGACTCTCTGTAACTTATTCCTAATTTTGCCTTTTGGGACTAATCAGCAAAAAAATTTAGTCCCTTTTCTTCAAATGAGATAAGACTTGTAAAGTACTCAGCACAGTACCTAACACATAGTAGGGATTTAATAAATGCTTGTTTCCCCTCTCCCCTTTCTATGTGACCGTTCCTCAGTACCTGCTCCTCACCTCAGATTTCTCACATTGCTTGTCTGGATCTCTCCTTTGTATTCTTATCTCCTTTCTCTTGGTTATTTGTGTGCATGTTACCCTCATTTAGAATAAGAGCAAGGTTTGTAAAATATCTATTTTTTTAATCCTTTTTTGCCTAGCATAAATTCTGGCACTTAGTGGGCAGTTCAATTCAATTCAGCTTTATTAAATTCCTACTCTGCCCAAGGCACTGTAGTAACAAAATGAAAATTAGATTGTGAGGAACTTTAGAGAATATCTAATCCAATCCCTTCCTTTACAGATGGGAAAACTGAAGGGCTGGGAGAAAAAAATTACCTGTCACACAATGAGTATAATTATGGGAGAGAAGGGACTTTCTTTTGTCCCTGAAAACTTTGCTTTCCTTAAGGATTTCATTAGTCTTTCATCTGCCTTATCACTGAACTTGCAGTACACTAAAGTCTCAGCTCAAATCCCACCTTCTGCCAAAAGCCTTTCCCAGCCCTTTGTAATCTTAGTCCCTTCCCTCAGAGAATATCCCCAGTTTATTTTATTTGCACATAGCTGTTTGCATGTTGTCTCCCCATCAGACTGTCAGCTCTGTGAGAGCAGTCTGTCTCTTCTGTGTAGCATTTAAAGCCCATAATAGTCTGATTCCAAGACTTTCCTAAACTCCAAGAATACAAGTGAAAGGAAGAAAGGAAGAGAGTCCTTATAGTTAACTTCTAGAGCTGACCTTCTAAGGGGAGAAGATGACACATAAAAGAGATTAAAAGTGTTTGGGTCTGGGGAAGGTATGCAGGTGGGGATAGGGTGGAAAAGTTCAGAGAGTCAGGAGCTGGGCTGGGTTTGAGGTGAGCATGACTGAGACATGTCCTCAAATAGAAGCTTCAAGTAGGAACTCACCAATCGGAGGAGGGGCCCACAAGGCCAGAGGTAGAAAAATTTAGAGTGTCAGGGATGCAGCTGGTTCAAACTGAGTACAGAAATACTGCATGAAGACCAATGTGCCATAAAATGGTGCTTCTTATTGCCCCAGATGATGAATGAAACTACACTAATTCTTTCATTTGCCTCTCCAAAGAGAACCTATGAGGCATTTAGTTGCAACTTTCTTATACCATCTGGTTTCATTTATATTGAGAATGTCTATGTAGAGATGGTTCAGTTCCTTTAATAATCTAGCAACACATTAGTCATTGGACAAGGACTGTACATTTTGAGTACTGACAGCTAAATTAATATCTGTGGACATAAAAAAACTATTTTTTAACACTCTCTGGCCCCTCTTTAATTATACTGCCACAATGACTACAGAAGATATAGTGGTGGACATAGAATTTAGGATCTTTTGGGTTGTCATCAGGAAATAATTCATGATGTAGTGGTCAGCTTACTGATGGTTAAGTCTCTCTGTGATTAGCTAAACCTATCCTTAAATAGTAGAAACAATCTGTATGCCATACAATACTCAAAACCTGTCCAGCTTGATAGAAACTGTCAGTTTGTATTCCACTGACATAGGCTTTGAGAACATGGGTTTATCTCCAAAGTAAAAACAACAACAAAGAAATGGAGGTAAGATGGTAGAGAAAAGGCATGGATTCACCTAGCTCTCCCCCAGACCGCTCCAAATGCCTTAATATAATGCCTCAAAACAAATTCTGATTACCCTTTCCTCTCATCTGTTCTTCCTTCTATCATTCCCCTCCCCTAATCCCCTTCTCTCCTATTTTCCTGTAGAGTAAGATAAATTTCTATACCTCACTGCTTATATAACTTATTTCCTAGTTGTATGTACCAACAATTTTAACACTCATTTTTAAAACTCTGAGTTCCACATTCTCTCCCTTTCCCCCTCCCCACACACCTCATTGAGAAATCCTAGAGTGACAGAACCTACAAAAGGTCGACAGGAAAGATCTATTACACCAGGGTGAGAGTGGAATGCAGTCCAGCGCAGGCACACCAGTGCAGACTGACCCTTAAACCAAAAGCAGGCCTTGGGGACAACTGAATCAATAGCATGGCAGCAGTGGTGGTTTCTAGACCTCTCAAACTACAGATGATAAGCAGATCTGGTAGCTGGTCAGAAGGAGATTACAGGGCTCCCTTTGCTGGCACTGGGGGCAGGACCCTTGCATTGTGCACACCTGGATCTGGCTTGCAGTCCTGAGTCTCCATCCCAGGGCAAGGATAAGCACTAGCACACCAAAGCTTGTGGGCTGCAGAGGAGCAAAGACCTTGATCATAATTCCCAGGTGGAAAACAGAGCTTAGGCCAGGAGAGTAGTAAACATACTTCTCCCTAGATCGTACCACCTTGGAAGAACTGAAAACTTACAGGTCTCCAGAATTACCTCTGAAATCAGCTGTACAAAAACATCTGAAGCCTAAGATGGAGCCCCCTCCATTCTGGAAGCAGACCTTTACTTTAGCATAGAGTTAACAATCAAGAAATAGGCTGGAAAATGAGCAAATAGTAGAAAAACTATAGAAAGTTACTGTGGTGACAGGGAGCATCAAAACAAACTCAGAGTATAATAAAGTCAAAACTCCTGCATCCAAAGTTCAAAGAAAAATATGAATTGGCCCTAGACCATGGAGTTCAGAAGGGACTTTAAAAATCAGGTAAGAGAGGAAGAGAAAAAGATTGGGAAGAGAAATGAGAGTAGTGCAAGAAAATCATGAAAAAAGAGTCAACAGTTTGGTAAAGGAGGCACATGAAAATACTGAAAAAAAACACCACCTTAAAAAACAGAATAAGCCAAGTGGTAAAAGAGGCACAAAAATCCAAAGAAGAGAAGAATGCCTCGAAAAGCAGAATTAGCCCAGTGGAAAAAGAGGTACAAAAGTGACTGGAGAAAAGAACTTTTTACAAAGTAGAATTGGCCAAATGGAAGAGGAAGTACCAAGGTCACGGAAGAAAAAGAGCCCTTCCTCAATTGATAAATGGTCAAATGACATGAATAGTTGATTTTCAAACAAAGTAATCCAAGCTATCTATAGTTACATGAAAAAATGCTCTAAATCACTATTGATTAGAGAATTCAGATTAAAACAATTCTGAGTTACCACCACACCTTTCAGATTGGCTAATATGATAGAAAAGGAAAATGACAAATATTGGAGATGTGGGAAAATTAAAACACTAATGCACTGTTGCTGAAGTTGTATACTGATTCAACCATTCTGGAGAGCAATTTGGAACTATGCCCAAAGGGCATACCCTTTGCATACTCTTTGACTCAGCAGTATCACTACTAGATCTGTATCTCAAAGACATATCAAACAAAAAGGAAAAGGACCTATATGTACAAAAATATTTATAGCAGCTCTTTTAGTGGTGACAAAGAATTGGAAATTGAGGGTATGTCTATCAATTGAGGAATGGCTGAACAAGTTGTTGTATATGATTGTGATGGAATACCATTGTGCTATAAGAAATGGTGAGCTTGATGATCTTAGAAAAATCCAGAAAGACATAAATGAACTGATGCAGAGTGAAATGAACAAATCCAGGAGAACATTGTACAACAGTAACAGCAATATTGCATGATGATCTACTGCCAATAACTTAGTTGTTCTTAGCAATATAATGATCCAAGACAAGTCTGAAGGACTTAGGATAAACGGTTCTGAAGAGCTGGTAGAGTCTAAATGCAGATTAAAGATACCTTTTCTTTGCTTTCTTTATTTTTCTTGTGATTTTTGTCTGTTTTCTTTCCTAGCATGACCTGCATGGAAATGTGTTTTGCATGACTACACATATATAACCTGTGTCAAATTGCTCATCTTCTCAGTGAGGGTCAGGGGAGGGAGGGAGAGAATTTAGAACTTAAAATTTGAAAAAAGCATGTTAAAATTGTTTTTACATGTAATTGGGAAAAATATTAAGTTGTAGAAATAAAAAAAGCAATCCCTATTCTCAAGGAGCTCACAGTCAAGTGGGGTAAAACAACATGCACATAGTACAAATAAGGTATAGACAATATAAACTGGGTGTAATCTCAGAAGAAAGACACTGAGATTAAAGATTGAGGAAGACTTTTTGTGAAAGATGGGATTTTAGCTGAGACCTAAAAGAAGCCAGGGAAACCAGGAGTTGGATATGAAGAGGGGAAGCATTCTAGGCATGGGGTCAGTGTAATGTGGTGTAATGTGGAGTCAGGAAATGTAGTGTTATAGATGGGAAACAATGAAAAAGATAATGTCACTGTCTAATAGTGGATTGAGGGGATTGAGATATAAGAAGATGGAAAGGGAGGAATGTTAGGTTATGAAGGGCTTTAAAAGCCACAGAAAGAATATATTTGTTCCTAGAGAAAATAGGGAGCCCATAAGGAGCCATAAATAGAGGTTATTGAATCAGGGGATGACATTGTCAGACCTGTACTTCAGAAAGATAATTTTGACAACTGACTGAAGGGTGGATTGGAGGGAGGAGAGACTTTTGGCAGGGAGTCTAGTCAGTGTAGTTTAGACATGAGGTAATTAGGGCCTGTACCAGCATGATGGCAGTGTTAGAGGAGAGAAGGGGGCATATATATGAAAGAAGTTCTCAAGGTAGAAACAATAGAACTTGGCAACCAGTTGGATGTGGGGGGAGAGGGTGAGAAAGAATGAGGAATCCAGGATAACATTTAGGTTGAGAACCTGCATGCCTGGGAGGATGATGGTATCCTAGATAGTAATATGAAAGAGTATTGTGGGGGTAAGGAGAAGATTTTTGGGCAAATATAATGAGTTCAGCTTTAGACATGCTGAGTTTAGGATGGCTATGACACATATAGCTCAAGATGTCAAATAATTGGTGGTTGGAGATGCAATATTGGAGGTCAGGAGAGAGGTTAGGACTTGACAAACAGCTGAGAATCATTGACTTAAAAATGATCATTGAATCATGGGAGCTGATGAGCTCCCCAAGGAAAATAGTTTAGAAAGAATTCCTTTGATTTTGTACCAACAAGAAATTAGAAATAATGGTTTCTTTCTACCTTTCTAGGGTTCTTCTACCTTATTCTCTTCCACATCATTGCTGTTTCTTATACATAATGCTCCATCTCCTGATTCTGATCATTTCCACTGGCTGTTCCCCATGCCTGGAATGCTGTCCTTTCTCATCTCTACCTCCTGCTTTTCTGGCTTTCTTTAAGTCTCAGCTAAAGTCCCACCATTTGCCAGAAGTGTTTTACAGTCCTCCATAATCTTGGTGCCTTCCCTTTGAAATTACTGCCAGTTTATACTATCTGTATCTTGTTTGTATATCTTTTTTTTGCATGTTGACTCACCCATCAGATCATGAACTCCTTAAGAGCAGAGACTATTTCTCCTATGTGGCATTTAAAGCCTATCACAGTCTGACTTCGGACTAACTTCTAGGCTTTTGAATATTATTCTCCTTCATACCTTCTACATTCCAGCAAAACTGGCCTTCATGTTCTTCCCTATATACAACATTTTGTCTCCATTCTCATGTATTTGTCCCAAATGCACTCCCTTCTTCCCCTTGTCTCTTGGAATCCCAAATTTTTTTTTAAAGGTCAGCTCAGATACCACCTCCTACATGAGGGTTTTCCTCAAACCTCTGAAGGAAAAGGCATCTAGAAGCCAGGCTTTGGAGTTTCTATTTAATTTGGCCCATTACACCATAGTAATAGAACTGTATGTTTTAGATGGCAGTGGTCAGCAGGAGAGCCAGATGAAACCTTTTTACAAAAGAGCATTGTGGCTCTGGGCAACATAGTTTTATGGCAACTTTTCCCTGTAACCCCTATGCCTGAGGTTTCTTCTTGATGCAGAGGGTCAGCCCTACACTTGGGGGACCTTATTTTCCCTTTGTAGATGGCACCCAGAAACTTCAGCATCTGGCAGTACTCTAAGCGTAACTGTTAGCTCCCCTTATTAAGCTCTGGCTTAACAAGGCTTCAAAACAGGACATTTTAATTTACTCAGTAAAGAACATAGTAAAGCTCAAAACTGTCCAGAGACCCCTCAAATCAGCTACTACCTCCCTCCAAGTGACCTATGAAGTTATTATGACTCATACTTCCATTTGGGGTGAGGCTGAAAGACTTCATGCTGATATTCTCCCACTGTGTAGCTCTTTGGCTGACAGCTCTCCTTTGCCTTAGCTCCCTATAGGGTTGCTTCTCTGCTGGCTTCTTCTCTTTTCCAGATCCCTGACAAACTTCTCCACCCCCCCGCCCCCTTCCCTACCCCCTCACCCTTACTTCTACTCTGCTCACTGCTCCCCTACAGTTGGTACTGGTTAGCTCCAATTCAGTCTACTCCAAAAAGCACTTAATAACTCTGGGGACTAACTTTTGAGCAGGGGCCCATGGAGAGATTACACTAGAGCCTTAGTTGCCAGTTTTACAACTCTTTCATGCCTCTGGGGCTGGAATGGCAATAGGCTATTTATGCTTTCTGGTTTCTGAACATCTGGATCCCACAGCAAGACCCTTTATACTAAAGGTCTCCTCTGGTGGCTTAGGAAATGCCTTTTTTCTGGGTTATTCCAGGGAGTTTCTGCTTTCCATTCCCAGTTTTCTCTAGATGAGTCCATCCCATTACTTCTTTCTTTGCTGGTACCTGTGCTTCATGCCTCCCATTCTGTCATTATCTACTAATTAGTCTTTGAAGGGTTCAGAAGGATGCTCTTATTTTATCTTATTTTTTTTTAATTCTGTACTTAAGCTCCAAACAAAATGGGCATTGTCATATATACCATAGAACTGAAGGATTATACACAAAACTGCAGAGCTCTCATCCTGTAGCTTTCAAAGCTGACCCTTTTGTCTATATTTCTTTTTGACCTTTCTTCTGTCTTATTTTTCTTTTCATTTTTAATAAGATGCCTCAATAACTCCCTTCCTCCCTCCCGTCCTCACTTCCTCACTTCCTTCCTTCCTTCCTTCTTTCAATCCTTCCTTCCTCCATATCTCTCCCCTTTACCCTCCTAACCCTCTTCTACATTGGAAGAGAAAAAGAAAAACCATGCCTTTATGACATGTATGCAGACATGTAAACAAAACAAATTTTCTCGACGGTGCCCCTAAATGTGTTCTTATGCTGTATTTTGACTCATCTCCTCTCTGTCAGAAAGTAGGTATTACGCTCCATCATCAGTCCTTTGTGATCACGGTTGGTCTTTACATTGTTCTCAAGTCTTTCAAAGTTTTTTTTTTTTTTATCATGTCATTTATAAATTGCCTGATTCTGCTCATTTCACTATGCATCGATATATACAGGTCTTCTCATGTCTCTCTGAAATTGGTTCCTTCTTAATTTCTTATGGCATAGTAATATTCTATTACATTCACATACCTTAATTTGTATAACCATTCCCCAATAGACATGCAACCCATCTAATTTTTCATTTCTTTGAAAAAAGCTACCACAAATAGTTTTGTGAATATGTCCTTTATTCATCTTTCTTTGATCTTTTTGGAGGTACAAGGTAGATAATAATGTGTAGCTGGGACCAAGGGTATGCATAGTTTTGAGCATCATTCCAAATTTCTTTCCTGAATGTCTGGGTCTATTTATACCTCCCCCAATAATGCACCAGCGTGCTTATTTTTCTGTAATTCCTTTAACAATTGTCATTTTTTTTTTTTTTGCCATTTTTGCTACTTTGACAGATTTGAGGTAGAACCTCAGAGTTACTTTAATTTGAATTTAATTTAATATTTTGGACCTCATTTGGACCATTATGCTTGTTGATAGCTTAGAATTTTTTCTCAGAAAACAGCCTATTTATGTCCTTTTATCATTTATCTATTAGGAAAGAGTTGTCATAAATTTAAATCTTTATCAGAGAAACTTGTTGCAAAGGTTTTCCTTTTGACTTACCAATTTCTCTTCGAATTTTAGTTTCGTTGGACAAACAAAAAAAGTTTGTGCAAAAACTTTTAAATTTTGTCTAATCAAAATTTTCCCTTTTGTTTTCTGCAATTCTTTTTTTATCACTTATTTTGGTCATATGTTTTTCTCTTGTTCAGAGATTGAAAGGTGATTTCTTCTTTTTCATTTCTCTCCTGCTCTCTCCCTATCTCTTATCAGGGCAGGGTCACTGGGTCACCCCTAAGTGCTGCTCTGTCCCTTTCTACTGCTGTGACTGGGTTGCTTCACACCTATGCTCAGTGTTTTTGGCAGCCTTTTTGTGCAGTTCTGAACTGGATAAAGGGGCTTATTGCTAATTCTTTCTCTCTCTCTCTCTCTCTCTTTTTTTAATCATTGTCCCTTTTCATGCAGTTTTAGAATTTTACTGGAGTATTTGGAAAGGGCTTCTCTAGATCTTAATACATTACCATCTTCTGTCTTCAAGTCTTATTCTTTTTCCATCGGAATTTCCATTTCCTACATGCCTCTTAAATCTATTAAGTAAATTATCCTACTCTGTGCTGTAAATAGGAGGGGAGAGGGACAAAGGGAAGAATAAGCATTTATATAGCACCTGCTACTTGCCACATAAATATTATCTCATTTAATAGGCAGATCCTCCTGGTGTTGTTAACTGTTCCAAGAAATAAAGACCTTTTACTTCAATGGATAAAATTTTTGTACTCTCCACTGCATGCAAATATTTGTGCTCCCCTGCACTGTGTGGGTCCTAGAGGCAAGTGTTCTGTTTTTGTCTGCTCTATATGCTATTTGAGGTCTTAGGCATAGAATGCTCCAAAATGCTGGACAGTGTCAAGTGATGCTCTGCTACAAGATCAGAGAAAGATGACCACACATTATGGGCTTTTTCCAACTCTGTGTGGTGTTTTCATATCAGAAAAAATGGAATTCTTGTAGTGACCCTTACCTGTGGGTAGGTACAGTAAATATAAGCATCTTCACTTGACAAATGAGGGAGCAAAAGTCAGTTTTAAACAACTTGCCCAAGACAGTAAGTGTAGATGAAACTCAGAGCTCAGGTTTTCTAATAGAATTGGAAGGGACATTACAGGTCATGGGGTCCAACCTCCTCATTTTTCAGACAATAAAACTGAAGTCAAAATGGTTAGATGACTAACTTAAGTTGACATACATAGTGAGCTGAGATGGAATTTGAGCTCAGATTCTCTGATATTAAATCCAGTGTTCTTTTCACTATACTAAACTGATTCCAAGTTGTTATTTCCCCTACAACAACTCTACTTCGGATGAAATACCTTTGGGGAGAGAAGCATAAAACTGAGAAGCTCTTTGAAAAAACAGAGTCTAGGAAAGGAGTGGATTGGAAAAAACTTACCTTTCTTTATGCCCTCCAATTTTGTGGTATGTTTGGTTCAAATTGGGGGAATGTACAACTTTTAGTAAATCTTACAAAATGTATTTTCTCTTGAAGTTTGGTAATATTGTATCTTGACATATGAATGCCATATTAATTAGCAACTGTAACTCAGTGGGGGATATATATGTATATATAAAATTCTTTGTTAGGATAAGAATCTGCCATAAACTTATATTAGATTTCCCTAGAAGTTACATAAAGAGTAGAATTCCATCCAGTTCTTAGTGATACATCCAGATGTAGTGACTATATTAAATCACAGAAGAGGTATATTTAGAAGTTGTTGGTGTTCCCCCTCCCTTTGGATTTTGTATAATAGCATTCTTGATTAATTTACATTAGTAAAAAATAATGTGGATGAGATTAGTTCCTTTTTACAGTAAAGTAATGCCTCATTTATCCAGTATTATCAAGGAATGGGACATTGTACATAAGTGAATTTTCTAAGTAAATGACATACCCTTTTAAATGCCAAAAGTTTGGGGGTGGGGCTAGGAGTGGGGAACAGGACTTCATACTTGTCTTGAATTTTGAGTAAAGGTAGAGTATATGAATATATCAGGATCATCCTTATAAGCTCCAATAAACACATTACTTTACAATTATCCCGGGAGTGACTAAGGTAGTAGTGTCATTTTTTTCTTATACTAAACGATCAATACTCTTTTGTGATAGTTGATTCTGTACTTGGGTGGTTGTGTTTGTCCTTCGTTGACAAAGAAGATCATGCCATCAGAGAAGTGTTGACATGACTTGCACTTGACTTTGTTTTGAGTGAAGGAGGGCTGTGCAGCTCACCAGCCTCACTTCTCCTCCAGAACCATCTGAATCCAGTGACCTGATATTCCTCAGGATGACTGGAGATGACCCAGGATGCACTGGGAGACCTTGCGCCCTTTAGGCCAAGGTTTTTGCAGGTACTCACTTAGGGTGAGGCAAAGCCCATTCGTTGAATAGGCCTGTTTAAGAAGTAGCCAGGGCGTGGCCCCTTTAATGAGGTCAAGAAAAAGGAAGACATCAGGCTGGGTGGGAAACAGCAACAGTTACTACTGGTGATCACTCTAAGCTGGGGGGGTCCAGAGGAGCCCTCAGTCAGGGCCCCAATGGAGTCCGAGTTTCAGAGTGTAGTACGTTTAAGGTTTTGGGAGAGGACAGGGAGAAGAAAGGAAAGGAAGGGAAGGGGAGGGGAGGGAAGGGAAAGGAAGGGAAAGGAAAGGAAAAGAAAGGAGGCAGTAAAATCCAGGTCAACTGGGCAACTTGGGTGGTAGTGGTGGAAGCAGAAAGGAAGGCATACCCTAATCCCCATTATCTCCTGCTTCTACTATTACAAAAGTCTCCTAACTACTTTTCCTACTTCCACTCTCTCTCCCCTCGAGTTCATCTTCCATATTTCTCTCTGATTAATTTTCAGTGACTTTCTTTTGTCTAATGAACATAACTCAGTTTCATCAGTCTACCTTTAAGACCTTGAACTATCAGCTACTACCTTATCTTCCTACCTTTAACTCTTTCCTTACTTCTCCATTCTCTTACTACTTTCAGGTGCTTCCACCAAACTTGATTCTTTTACCTTCTCCTATATACATTCTACATTTTCTCACTTCTATGCCTTTGCTCATGTCATTCTTTATATCTGGAATATACCCTCATCCATGCATCTCTGCCTGTTATAATTATACCTATCTTCTGATGTCCAGTTCACATGTTACATACTTCATGGTTCATCCCTGTCCCACTCATCAGTGATCCTCATACCTCCCACAATACTTGGATTTCAGCTCTTTTGCTTTTGTAAAGGAAGATGCTTCTTCAATGAAGGCAAGGACTGTATTTTATTTAAGATTTGTGACCCACCACTGCCTACATTAGTGCTTTGCACAGAATATATAAATAATATTTGATGAAACTGAAGTTGAATTTATGAATTTGCACCAAAACATCTCTAGCAACGAGTAGAAGTTGCATCTGCCTTCTCCCTGAACATTTTCAGTAACATGACATTCACTACTTTACAAGACAAACTTATTTCATATTTGGACAGCTTTACGTCATACCTTTATGCTTAACTTTTCCACATACATTATCTTGAGTTCTAAAATTACCTATATTTGATCCTCTCTTTCTACTTCTTCCACTGCCTCATTCTCTTTAAACCTCACTTATCATCCTAACTATGCCCCCGGTCCTTCAGTCCTTCCCTGTCTTCCCAGTCTCTCAATCCTATACTCACCTTTCTTTCTTTTCACCATGTCTCAGTCATATAATTAACTGGTTCAACAAGGTGCTATCCTCCACCCTTGAATCACTTAGCCCCTTGTTTTACCCATGTTAACATTTTGCTGATTTGCAGCCCTTGTTCACCTATGCTACCCACTTTCTGCTCCTGCTCGCTAATTGCTAAGTACTACTGGAAGAAGTCACACAACTGTTCTGACTGAGTCCATTAAAAATTCAGGGTTATCTAAGTTAAAGTTTAACGTTAATGTAATACAAAGTCATGGGCAGCTAGGTGACATAATAGATAGAATGCCAGGCCTGAAGTTAGGAAAACTCATCTTCAAATCTGGCCTCAGACATTTACAGCTGTGTGACCTTGGACAAATCACCTAACCCTGTTTGCCTCAGTTTTCTCATCTGTAAAGTGAGTTGGAGAAGGAAATGACAAACTTCTCCATTTTCTTTGCCAAGAAAACCCAAATGGAGTCACAAAGAAACAGACATGACTGGAAAAAAAACTGATTGCAAAGTCATGCTTGCATTTGAAAATCAACTTCACGAGTACAAGAAAGAGGAGTAATGGTTAGACAGCATGTGACTGAGAAAAATCTAAGGGACTGCTATCTCAGTAGAAGTCAACTCTATGATATAGCAGCAAAAAACCCCCCAAAACTGCCAACATTGCATTAATGTAAGGGAGGTGGTATTTCCACTGAATTCGGTCCTGGTGAAGCCACTTTTGAAGTTTAGTGTTTAATCTTGCCACCACATTTTAGGAACAACATTGATAAACTAGAAAGTGTCCAGAGGAGGGTGACAAGGACAGTAAAGGCTCTCAAAACCATCCCATATGAATATTGGTTGAAAAAAAACTAGAGTTCCTCAGCTTTCAGAATAGAAGATTGTGAGGGATATATGGAGATGACAACTATTTCAAGTATATGTAGATATCCTATGGAAGGTAGATTAAACTGGTTCTACCAAGAGGGCAGACGTATGAGCAATGGGTAAGGACAATTTTATATCTAAGAATGAGACTTCTTCACTGGAAGTCATCAGACTGAGGTTGGATAACCACTTGTTACAGAGGAAATCCTTGTTCAGATATCAGGTGGACTAGATCCAGAATTCTTAATCTTTTTTTGTGTTATGGATCTCTTTGAAAGTCTGGAGAAACATTTGGACCCCTTCTTAGAATAATCTTTTTAAGTGCATAAAATAGAATGCAAAGAGTTACAAAGAAAATTAGTTTTATTGAAATAAACATATCAAAGTGGCAGGGGAACCAAGTTTACAAACCCCAGTTCTGATCCAGGAGAAGAGATTTTGAGGTTCCATCTCATTCCAAGGTTTAATTATTTTGTCATTTAAAGCCCTTCACATTCTGGCTACTTTTACTCTTCCAGCCTTATTTTACATTGTATTATATCTCTTAAAATAATCTTTCAGCTAAACTAAACTACTAGCTATTCCTCAGTTTAACATAACATCCCCTACCCTCATGATTCATGAATATTGCCCTATGTTGCAATTCATTCTTTCTTCAGCTCCATCTGTCAACATTCTTTTTGTTCAAGGTTAAACTTAAGTACCACCACTTTTTTGAAGTTTTCTCTGCCCCCAAAGCTTAGTGTATTTCCTCCCTCTGGCAATTTTCTTTGAGCCTTTTGGTTAAATTTTTCCTTTGGCTTATCACACTCTCTTGTATTTTACTTATCTTTGTACATGCTGTACTTTGTAATAGAATGTAAGCTCCAAGATGGTAGATATTCTATTATTTTAAAAATCTTTTTATCCCCAGTGACTCCATTCTCCTAAATATTCCATTAGGTACCAAGACAAACTTTGTCAAATGTAAATGACTGAAATTGAGATGTGTTATCACTATGTCATTCCCCTGTTCACCCAGGTTAGTAATCCTATCCAAGAACGGAAGGGTGGTTAAGTTGGCACGACTTGTTGTTAACCAAACGCATACTGGGGAGAAGTTTCCAGGATAGTGTAATGGGAAGAGTATCTCTTATCAGAGTACTTGGGTTCAGACTCTCACTCTAATTTAATTCCTGTCTGACATTGGGCATTTTAAGAAAAGTGAAGACGCAAGCGGGACAACTTTGAAAGTTATGCGTTACATTTATTATATACAAAAAAAGAAATGAAAAGTAAGCTGTATGTAGCACAGATTCATAGTTTCAGGCGCAATTCTCTTCAGTTCTGCGTATAGACGTACTCATTTTATTTGGTGTTGCTAAACTGAGAATAAAAGTTTAAAAAATAAAAAAGAGAAGAAATTGAACTGAAATATAATTGAGTTCCCTTCTAGCTCTAAATTTTATGACCCTCTAGTTAATAATTTGTAGTTAGCTCTTTTTCTCCAAGGACAAACATCAAATTCTAGTCTTTAGTTTGGGGAATCTCTCCATTTCTGAAAAAATGTGGCTTCCCTTAGTAGCCTTCTGACATATCTCCCATTCTTCCATGATTACTGCTAACTCTCAGCAATGACAGCTGTAAGTTCCTCCGGTTACAATACTGCTTCTTTCTTGAGTGTTGTTTTCTGAAAGTAGAAAATTGAGCACCTTAGATCTAAACCCTTAAGCAGGAGGCAAACCAGTCTTCTTATTACCAGTGACTTCTAAATCTGGATTGACTGAGGTTTAATTGTTCCTGGCAACTCAGTGAGATGAACTCAGAAGTGAGGTACTTCTCCTTATACTCAGAATTGGGAGAGTCAGTTTTAGGGAAAACACTGATTTGCATTATTAGATGCATCTGGGGCTTGGGGTAGGAGAGTATGTACTTCCTACCATTTTGTACCTAGAGGTCTACGGTTTGCATGGTCTTATCACTCCTTGATAGCTTGCCCTGTATAAGTGGAGAGAGGCAGTTAGGTCATCCTCTGCCTTTAAAAAGATGAAATTATTAGAACTGTACCCTTACTTTTACACATAATTAGATAATAAAATAATAAAAGAGACTGAGGCCTGAAGGCTTAGAGGCACCTCCATCTCAAAAGTGGTCTTGTGACAGCTGATTCCCCTTGTTCAGAGGTCCTTTTCATTTATTTTCTAGTTTATGGCTGTGTTCTAGACAGTTGAAGTTGCCAGAATTCTGACTGCAGGTTAAGTGGACCACTACTTTATTGTGTTTGGGGTGTGTGGGGTGTTCAAGGAGGACTAGCACCTCTAGTGTGAGGGCTTCTGAGCCCTTTTCAAGGCTCCTCATTCACCTTTGTTGTCTTTCTGGAACTGAGCCCTCATCTGTGGCTCCAAGAAGCTATAACACAAGCAGTAAAACCATCTCAGCAGATGGGCTAAACCATATTGAGGATAACCTACAGGTCTCACACCTGTCAGTGAGTTAGGGTGGTGTCTACCCCAAATATGTGAAGACTTCTCCTGGTGGAATGGGTGGATGAAAACAGTTTGTTCCAATGACCATAAAGGCAGTAGAAACAGGTACTGTGGAACACTTAAACCTTGATCCAACATCAGAGATACCAAGGTCATCCATTGCATCCCAGGCCATTGCCAATTGTCTAGACTTTTGTCTTGCCATTAGACTTTGATGATTCTGGAAGAGAGAGTGAGACTGATGCTGATAACTGTGCAGCTTTGCCTCACTCAAATACAATTCATGCATGAATGAAGAGATCACTCCCAGGAAGTTATTGGTCCTCTTTGCAAAGGAAGGACAAACAACATATTGTTTTTAAAAGTGTATCTATATCATGTATATTGTAGGTGTCTTTAATACACATGTACATTCATGCATACTCCATACATACAAATGACTAATTGTCTGACCATAGTTGCCTGAAAATTGAGAGACAGTAGCATGTAGAATCCTCCACTGAGATAATTTCTAGAAAATTCAATGGCAGACAGAGCAGAAGTAGTTTTCTTGGTGGTTTAATTTAATGCTACTTTTAATTTCCTAGTGTCCCACTCTGATGTCTCATCATGATACGGAGGTTACCATGGCATCTCAAAAACCAAGTCAGAAGAATTTAAGGCAGCACTACCTAGATAATCTAGGTCTAACCATTAACTGAACATCATCTAAAGATTAGAAAAATCACAGAAGCACAGAATCTGAGAGCTAGAAGGGAACTCAGTGCCATCTACTCGAACTCAACATAAAAGAAATCCTCATGATAAAATCTCCAATAATCTCTAGCCTCTGCTTGAAGAGCTTCAAGGAAGAGAAAGGCACTATGCCTCAAGCAGCATATTCCTCCTTTGAACAACTCCAATTTTTAACAAGACTTTTCTTATTTTCAGCCTACATTGCTCTCTTTGCCACTTCTACCCACTGCTTTTGGTTCTAACCTTCTGAAGCCAAACAGAACAAATTCAATCTCTCCATGCTATAATCTTTCAGATTCTAGAAGAATCTCATTTATGGAAGCTTAGCCACTAGATGATGAAATATTTGGCCAAAGCAACTCGTGATCATTATGGATACTAGAGCATAGTTGGGTGGCAACTTGCATCAATGGAAGCTATGCCTACATCAGTGAAAGAATAGATCCTTGAAGTACTTACTTATCCTAATGTTTCTAAAGCCTATACCTTAGGCTTAATTAGATAAAAGGGAGAGAATGACAAGAGGGAAAATATAGCAGATTTGAAGCATAACGTTTAGAAGCTGTGAGATTGTCCATCTAGTTACTCTAGTACATTATGATAGTTTGCATCTGTTATCACATCCAAGGAATAATTGCTCATCTTGACCCCCAAGTTAATATCCCACCAACTGACAAAAGATACTCCCCACTCTCCTTCTCTGCTTCAGTGATGTCCTATCATTCCATGACTTTTAATTAGGAATGAAGAGTAAGAATTGCAGGAGACTGGTGAGCCAGGCTTAGCCAAATTTTGGGGGGGAGGAAGAAGGAGGATGATATGAATGGGGTATAGCTTTTTTTTCAGGCATAGATTTTCCATTTATTTTCTACTTATTAAACATAGCTATCTTTTAAACTTATATTTCATTTAATGAAACTATTGCTTTCTAGTTCTTTTACTTCTTAGAAATTCATTCAATTAATCTTTTTAAAAATTTTTATTCTTGTATAGGTTCTCTCTAGCTGGTCAATAACTTTCTGAAATTTAGCCATTGTACTACATACAGCTTACATATTTAAGTTTTTATTAGATTCCATAATGAAATTCCTTATTAAAATAATATTGAGATATGTGAACATGTCACTTCTTACACAATCTTTTTTAAGAATTTGTTTTTAAGGCTAAAATTTGATAGTTTAGATTAGGCATTTCTAACTTCTTTTTTTCTTCTTTTAAAAATTATTTGATTCGTTTTCAGTGTTCTACAATCACTTCCATATATCTTAGATTTTTTCCCCTCTCTCCCCCACTTCCCTGCTACCTGCCCACTCCATCCCTGAGATGGCATACAGTTTTATATAGATTCCTACACATACATTCCTATTAAATACATTTTCACCTTAGTCATGTTGCACAGAAGAATTACAATGAATGGGAGAAATCATAAAACAAACCAAAACATAATACAAAAGAAAACGATCTGCTTCATTCTGCGATCTAATTCCGTAGTTCTTTCTCTGGATGTGGAAGGCATTTTGCCTTAAGAGACCATTGGGAATTTTTAAAGTCCTTGCATTGCAATGAAATACTAAGTCTACCAGAAAAATTCCTTGCACACTATGGTTGTTGCTGTGTACAAAGTTCTCCTGGTTCTGCTCCTTTCACTCAGCATCAGTTCATATAAGTCTTTCCAGGCTTCTCTGAAGTTTTCTTGTTCATTTCTTATAGCACAGTAGCATTCCATTACATCCATATACCACAATTTATTCAGTCATTCCCCACATTCCCTTGATTTCCAGTTTTTGGCCACCATAAAGAGTGCTGCTATATTTTTGTACATGTGGAACCCTTTCCCATTTTTATGATCTCTTGGGGATACAGTCCTAGATGTGATATTGCTGGGTGAAAGGGTATGCACATTTTTGTAACCCTTTGGGCATAGTTCAAAATTGCTCTCTGAAATGGTTGGATCAGCTCACAGCTCTACCAACAATGATTTAGTGTTCCAACTCTCTCACATCTTCTCAAATATTTGTTATCTTCCTGTTTTGTCATGTTAGCCAATCTGATAGGTGTGATGTGGTATCTCAGAGTTGTTTTGATTTGCATCTCTCTAATCAATAGTGATTTAGAGCCTTTTTTCATATGACTATTGATAGCTTTAATTTCTTCCTCTGAAAAATGGGTATTCATATCCTTTGACCATTTATCTATTGGGGAATGACTTATATTCTTGTACATTTGACTCAGTTCTCTGTATATTTTAGAAATGAGGCCTTTATCACAGGTACTAGTTGCAAAAATTCTCTTCCGGTTTTCTGCTTCCCTCCTAATCTTGGTTGCATTGAGTTTGATTGTGCAAAAACTTTTCAATTTAATGTAATCAAAATTATTCATTTTGTACTTCATAATGTTTTTCATCTCTTGTTTAGTCAAAAATGCTTCCCTTCTCCATAAATCTGATAAATAACTATTCCTTGCTCCACTAATTTGTTCATAGTATCAATCTTTATACCTAGATCCTGTACCCATTTGGACTTTATTCTTGTGTACAGTGTCAGGCATTGTTCTGTGCCTAGTTTCCACCACACTGTTATCCAGTTTTCCCAGAAATTTTTGTCCCAGAACCTGGGGTCCTTGGGTTTATCAAACAGTAGATTGCTATATTCATTGACTACTATGTCTGGAGTATCTAGCCTATTCCACTTGTCTACTCTTCTGTTTCTTAGCTAGTACCAAGTAGTTTTGATAATTGCTGCTTTATAATACAATTTGAGATCTGGTAGTGCTAGGCCACCTTCCCTAGCTTTTCTTTTTATTAGTTCTCTTGATATTCTGAACCTTTTATCCTTCCAGATGAATTTTGATATTATTTTTTCTAGCTCTAGAAAATAATTATCTGATAGTTTGATTGGTATGGCATTGAATAAGTTAATTAATTTAGGTAGAATTATCATTTTTATTATATTAGCTTGGCCTACTCATGAGCAACTGATGTTTTTCCACTTAAGATCTGACTTTATTTGTGTGCAACTAACTTCTTACTACAGGCAAAATTTGTCATGTTTTAAAATGTAGATTAATATACTACAACCTAAGTGAATTTTATTTCATCTTCATTTTTATAGTGTTTTAAGCACATCAGAAACAATAGAATTTTGATAACAGACACTTTAATAAAAATGTGATTTTTATTATTTGGTTGAAGTTTTATAAATAGACAGAAAAATATTTTTTTAAAATCTTGGACAAGTTATCCCATTTTTAAATTCTTAAGATGTTCATCCAATTTTAATATAAATTAAATATTTATTAGTATGAGAAGAATAAGCAACTGAACTTATAGTGTGTATTAAAATTTTACAGGTGAAGAAATAGAGGCACAAAGGAGTTAAGTGGCATAAATCAAGTCAGTGACAGAGCCAAGATTAGAACTCAGAGTTCCTGAGTCCCAAGTCAATGTTCAGGATTAAGGGGGTCTGTCAATAAGAGGGGCATTTTAAGGAAATATTTGAAGGCAAAAAGGATCCCTGATTCAAGAGAAGCTGATAGTTTTTAAACATGATTAATTTTTAATTTTTGAGAACATGATTTATTTTGCACATCAGCCACACACTTACATTTTCCTTTTTCCTCTTCATTTGCTTGTTAATTCTGTTAACAGAAAATATTTAGGAGGAATGAAAGAAAATTAAGTACAAATTTTCCCATTTTATCTTTTATTACAATCACTAGGAAAATATTAGAAGTCAAAATGATTGAAAGTAGTTGCTAAAAAGAGATTTTAAAAATTATATCTAGGTACCATTAGCATGAATAATCAAAAGCTTATTATAGTAGGAAGAATTAAGACTTACATTTTTGGAGCATTATTATCTCTTGAAACCCTTCATTTCTAAATATTTTGTGTGATAAAATATAGGTTTCAAGATATATTTTAAATCAAATACATATTTCTTCAGGCTAGGCTACATAGCAGGGGTTGGCAGCTCATGTAACCCATCTTTGCTCAAAAATGTGTGTTTCTTAGCAATATTTGTGGATCTTTTGCAAATTTGAACAACTGAAATAGAAGTATTTCTACTGTGTAAAGTGCATAGTGCAGTGCTAAATAGTAAGTACTGTATTAATGTTAGCAATTCTTCTTCTTATTGTTAATCAGAATTTGAACCAATAATAGTCTCATAGATACTTCTGCTTACATGATGATGGTAATTTTCCTTTTATTAAACACCCATAATTTGCTACCTTCCATTTAGAAAATGAGGAGATAATACAAGGAGATATACATTCTGATTAGGAAAATGATGAAATAATGCAGAGATTTATATGCATTTAGTGCTGTTGTATCCATCTGTTGACATCGGAGTATAGAGAAATACAGTAAAAGGAGTATGTCAGAGATCTTTGTGTTTAATTAATATACTCTGTCAAATTTTTTAGTTTTGAATAAGTAAAAGAGGTGATTTCTCTGCACTAACCTATCCATTTAATATTCTAGACAGTGGAAAACAAAGGATGGAATAGTCAAAAGATTGGATTTCCTGAAACAACAAGTAATAGTAAGTATTCACTTTTTTAAGGCTCTCTATATTCATATGCTGTTTCAATCGACTCACTTGTTTAGCTAATATTTATTGAGTACCTACTGGGCTCAAAATACTAGATTAAATTACAATGAAAGATTCAAAAATTATAAATGACATAGCCTGTGTACTGCAAATTCCAGCCTAGTGGAAGGTGGTCATTTTCCACTCTATTGTGCCTGCTACTGTTGTTACTCCACCCCCTGAACCAGTGACCATGCCAGGGAGAAGTTGGGCAATTGTGTGGCCTCTTCTTATTCCCTCTCCATTGTACCTCTTTCTTGGAGAATTGTAATGAAATTACCATTACCATTGACTCTGGAAAAGATATGTTAATAGCTTATTCTATGATTCTGCTCCCCATCTTAGTGACTTCTCTGACATCAACTCGCTTTGCTGCCATTCCTCTTTGTGTTTTCTACCCCACTGGAATACAAACCACCTGTGAGGCAGTAGCTGTCTCATATTTTATCCCCAACGCTTAGACATAGTAAGTGCTTAACAATTGCCATTCATTCATTCATTCTATGTACCTTATAGGAGAATATGCTTTTTGAAAAATACATATTTGTGGCTTCTGTGGCTTATGATACCGTAGAGGTACCATGTTTTCTAAGCAGACTCTCTCTTTGAGGGTTGGATTCAGTGGGGGCACTAGTATTATCTTCCCAAATTTGAATTAAGCAGTTCATCTCTGTTTAGTCTTATGATTTTTCTTCATGTTTACCTTTTTATATAATCTCTTTACTCATTTGTTTGAACTTCAGAGTCTCTACACAGTTTCTATCAAGAATGCTTAGCAGACTTCTATTTCATTAAAGATCCATTTTTTTTTCTCCAGTAGCATTATACTCAGTTTTGCTCAATAAGTTATTCTTGGTATTAAGTCCCTATGCTTTGGCTTCTGGAGTAGTGTATTCCAAGCTCTGTCTAAGATGGATTTAATTTCTTCCTCTGAAAACTGCTTGTTCGTATCCTTTGACAACTTATCAGTTGGGGGATGACTTGTGTTCTTGTAAGTTTGACTCAGTTCTCTATATATCTGAGAAGTGGGACCTTTATCAGAAACACTGGCTATAAAAGTGTTTCCCAACTTTCTGCTTTCCTTCTATTCCTGGCTGTGTTGGTTTTGTGCAAAACCTTTTTAATTTAATGTAACCAAAAATTATCCAATTTGTATTTCATAATGTTCTCTATGTCTTGTTTGGTCTTAAATTCTTCCCTTCCCCATAGATCTGACAGGTAACCTATTTCTTGTTCTCCTAATTTGCTTATGGTATCACCCTGTACGTCTAAATCAGACCCATTTTGACCTTATCATGGTATGGAGTGTGAGATGTTGGTCCATGCCTAGTTTCTGCCATAATATTTTCCAGTTTCCCCAGCAGGTTGGTGAAATACTGAGTCTTTATCACAGAACCTGGAGTCTTTGGGTTTATCAAATGGTAAATTGCTGTAATGGTTTACTACTTTATCTTGTGTACCTAACCTATTCCACTGACCCACCACTATTTTTTTAACTAGTATAACTTTTTGATAGTTTTGATGATTCTTGCTTTATAAAATAGTTTTAGATCTAATATCACTAGGTCACCTTCCCTTGCATTTTCTTCTACTAATTTCCTTTATATTCTTGACCTTTTCTTCCAGATGAGTTTTGTTATTTTTTCTAGCTCTATTAAATAATTTTGGTAGTTTGATTGGTATGATACTGAAAAAGTAAAGTAATTTGAGTAGAATTGTCATTTTTATTATGTTAGCTTGGCCTACTTATGAGCAATTGATATTTTTCCTCTTGTTTAAAATTTATTTGTGTGGAAAGTGTTTTGATCCAGAGAAAGAACTATAGAATTAGATTGCAGAATGAAGCAGACCATTTTCTCTTGTGTTATGTTATGTTTTGTTTTGTCTTATGGTTTCTCTCATTTATTTTAATTCTTCCATACAATATGACTAAGGTGAAAATGTATTTAATAAGAATGTATGTGTAGAACCTATATAAGAATGCATGCTGTCTCAGGGAGGGAGGGAGGATGGAGGGGGATAAAAAGGGGAGGTAGGGGGAAAAAATCTAAGATATATAGAAGGGATTATAGAAAACTGAAAATAAAATAATTTTTATTTTTTTATTTTTTAATGTTTAACAATCACTGCCATACAATTGAGATTTTATCCCCCCCACACCTACTCCCCACTACCCCCCTCCCTCCCCACGACTGCATACAATTCTGTATAGGTTCTACATATACTTTCCTATTGAGTATATTTTCACTATAGTCATGCTGTGTAGTCAGACTAAAATAAATGAAAGAAATCATATAACAAATCAAAACATGATACACAAACACTTACACATACACAAACATGATCTGCTACATTTTGCGAATGACTTCCATATTTCTTTCTCTGAGTGTGGAAGGCATTTTGCCTTGAGAACCACCATTGGGATTTTTTTTTTTATAAGAAGTTCTTGCGTTATTACAAAATTCCAAGTCTACCAGAAAAAACTCTCACACACTGTGGTCGTTGCTGTGCACAAAGTTCTCCTGGTTCTGCTCCTTTCACTCAGCATCAGGTCATATAAGTTCTTCCAGGCCTCTCTGAAGTCTTCTTGTTCATCATTTCTTATGGCACAATAGTACTCCATTACATTCATATACCATAATTTATTCAGCCATTCCCCAATTGATGGACATCCCCTTGACTTCCAGTTTTTGGCAACTACATAGAGTGCTGCTATAAATATTTTTGTACATGTGGGACCCTTTCCCGTTTTTATGATCTCTTGGGGATATAGTCCTAGTAGCAATATTGCTGGGTCAAAGGGTATGCACATTTTTGTAGCCCTTTGGGCATAGTTCCAAATTGCTCTCTAGAATGAATTAGTGTTTCAACTCTCCCACATCTTCTCCAGCATTTATCATTTTCTTGTTCTGTCATGTTTGCCAATCTTATAGGTGGGATGTGGTACCTCAGAGTTATTTTGATTTGCATCTCTCTAATCAATAGTGATTTAGAGCATTTTTTCATATGATTATAGATATCTTTAATTTCTTCCTCTGAAAATTGCCTGTTCATATCCTTTGACCATTTATCAATTGGGGAATGACTTGTATGATTATACATTTGAGTCAGTTCTCTATATATTCTAGAAATGAGGCCTTTATCCCCGAGCTTAGCTGTAAAAATTCTTTCCCAATTTACTACATCCCTCCGGATTTTGGTTGCATTGGGTTTGGTTGTGCAAAAACTTCTCAGTTTAATGTAATCAAAGTTATCCACTTTGCATTTCATAATGCTTTCTATCTCTCCTTTAGTAAAAAATTCTTCACTTCTCCATAGATCTGATAAATACACTATTCCTTGCTTCTCCAGTTTATTCATGGCATCAATCTTTATACATAAATCATGTACCCATTTGGACTTTATTCTTGTGTACGGTGTCAGGTATGGGTCTATGCCTAATTTCTGCCACACTGTTATCCAGTTTTCCCAGCAATTTTTGTCAAACAATGAGTTCTTATCCCAGAAGCTGGGGTCCTTGGGTTTATCAAACAGAAGGTTGCTATATTCCTTGCCTACTGCATCTTGAGTGCCAAGTGTATTCCACTTGTCTACCTCTCTGTTTCTTAGCCAATACCAAGTGGTTTTGATAATTGCTGCTTTATAGTAGAGTTTGAGGTCTGGTAGCGCTAGGCCACCTTCCCAAGCATTTCTTTTCATTAGTCCCTTTGATATTCTGGACCTTTTGTTTTTCCAAATGAATTTTGATATTATTTTATCCAGCTCTAGAAAATAATTGTCTGATAGTTTAATTGGTATGGCACTAAATAAGTATATTAATTTAGGTAGAATTGTCATTTTTATTATATTAGCACGGCCTACCCATGAGCAACTGATGTTTTTCCACTTACTTAAATCTGACTATTTGTGCAAAAAGTGTCTTGTAATTGTGTTCATATAATCCCTGGGTTTGTTTTGGCAGGTAGACTCCTAAGTATTTTATACTGTCTACCCTAGCTTTAAATGGGATTTCTCTTTCTATCTCTTGCTGTTGGACTTTGTTGCTAATATATAGGAACGCAGAAGATTTGTGTGGGTTTATTTTGTAACCTGAAACTTTGCCAAAGTTGTTTATTAATTCAAGTAATTTTTTACTTGAATCTCTGGGATTCTCTAGGTAAATCATCATATCATCTGCAAAGAGTGATAACTTAGTTTCTTCTTTGGCTATTCTTATTCCTTGAATATCTTTATCTTGTCTAATTGCCACAGCTAACATTTCTAGTACCATATTGAATAATAGTGGTGATAATGGACATCCTTGTTTCACCCCTGATCTTATTGGGAATGCATCTAGCTTATCCCCATTGCATATAATGCTTGCTGAAGGTTTTAGATAGATACTGCTTATTATTTTATGGAAAGTTCCCTTTATTCCTACGTTCTCCAGTGTTTTTAGTAGGAACGGGTGTTGCATTTTGTCAAAAGCTTTTTCTGCATCTATTGAGATAATCATGTGGTTTTTGTTAGCTTTGTTGTTGATGTGATCGATAATGCTAATAGTTTTCCTAATATTGAACCAGCCCTGTAAATCCTGGTATGAATCCTACCTGATCATAATGTATTAATCTCGTGATAAGATGCTGTATTCGTTTTGCTAAAATCTTATTTAAAATTTTTGCATCTATATTCATTAGGGAAATTGGTCTATAATTTTCTTTCTCTGTTTTGTCTCTTCCTGGTTTGGGTATCAAAACCATATTTGTATCATAGAAAGAATTTGGGAGGACTCCTTCTTCCCCAATTTTCAAGAATAGTGTATGTAGTATTGGAATCAACTGTTCTTTAAATGTTTGATAGAATTCACTTGTGAATCCATCTGGCCCTGGAGATTTTTTCCTAGGGAGTTCATTGATGGCTTGTTCAATTTCTTTTTCTGAGATGGGGTTGTTTAAGTATTCAACTTCCTCTTCTGTTAATCTGGGCAATTTGTATTTTTTAAAATATTCATCCATCTCGTTTAGATTATCGAATTTGTGGGCATAAAGTTGGGCAAAGTAGTTTCTAATTATTGTTTTAATTTCCTCCTCATTGGAGGTGAGTTCACCCCTTTCATTTTTAATATTAGTAATTTGGTTTTCTTCTTTCTTTTTTTTAATCAGATTGACCAAAGGTTTATCAATTTTATTAGTTTTTTCATAAAACCAACTATTGGTTTTATTTATTAATTCAATAGTTTTCTTAATTTCAATTTTATTAATCTCTCCTTTGGTTTTCAGTATTTCTAATTTGGTATTTACTTGGGGATTTTCAATTTGTTCTTTTTCTAGCTTTTTCAACTGCAAGCCTAAGTCATTGATCTCCTCTTTCTCTATTTTATTTATGTAAGCATTCAGAGATATAAAACTTCCCCTAATAACTGCTTTTGCGGTATCCCATAAGTTTTGGTATGTTGTCTCGCTATTGTCATTCTCTTGAATGAAATTGTTGATTGTTTCTATGATTTCTTCTTTAACCCAACCCTTCTTTAGAATTAGATTATTTAGTTTCCAATTGATTTTTGGTTTCTCTTTCCATGGCCTTTTATTACATGTAATTTTTAATGCATTATGATCTGAAAAGGATGCATTGATTATCTCTACCTTTCTGCACTGGATTGTGAGATTTTTATGTCCTAGTACATGGTCAATTTTTGTAAATGTTCCATGTACCACTGAGAAAAAGGTATATTCCTTTCTATTCCCATTTAATTTTCTCCAAAGATCTATCATATCTACCTTATCCAGAGTTTTATTTACCTCCTTAACCTCTTTCTTGTTTATTTTGAGGTTGGATTTATCGAGTTCAGAGAGGGGGAGGTTGAGGTCCCCCACTAGTATAGTTTTGCTATCAATTTCTTCCTTCAATTCCCCCAACCTCTCCTCTAAGAATCTGGATGCTATACCACTTGGAGCATACATGTTTAGTAATGATATTGCTTCATTGTCTATGGTGCCTTTTAGCAGGATATAGTTTCCATCCTTATCCCTTTTGATTAGATCTGTTTCTGCTTTTGCTTTGTCTGAGATTAGGATTGCTACTCCTGCCTTTCTTACATGAGCTGAAGCACAATATATTCTGCTCCATCCTTTGACCTTTATCCTATGTGTATCCCCCCATTTCAAATGTGTTTCTTGTAAGCAGCATATTGTTGGATTATGGCTTTTAATCCATTCTGCTATCCGTCTCCGTTTTATGGGAGAGTTCATTCCATTCACATTCACAGTTATGATTACAATCTGTGTATTTCCCTCCAACCTCTTTCCCACCATTTGTGCTTTTAGCTCTCCCGTCTCCCTTCCCCTCCTCAATAGTATTCACTTTTCTCCCCCTCCTCCTGCAGCCTTCCCCTCCTTCTTTTGACCCCCCTCCCTTTTAGTTCCCTTTACTCTTATTGCTTCTTTCCTCCCTTTTAGCCACCCTCCCCTTTCTTCCCCCTTCCCCTCCTACTACCTATAGAGCTAGTTAGGATTATCTACTTAAGATTATTGTTCCCTCCTTTAAACAAATCAGATGAGAGTGCCTCTCAAACAATGCTCATCTCCCTCCCCTCCTTCCCTCTACTATAGTTTTGTACTTCGTCCTGTGATGTAATTTGCCATTTTCTGCTTCCTCCTTTTCACACCTCCTATTACATTCCCTTCTCATACTTAAATCATATTTTTGACATGACATCATTTACTTTATACCCGTTCCCTCTACATATATCCCTTTTATCATAATAGCTGCACAGTTCTCAAGATTAACAGGTATCATCTTCCCTTATAGGAAGGTAAACAGTTTGCCCTAACTGAGTAGCAAGTTTTTGTTTTTGTTTTTTCCCCTCTGTTTACCTTTTTATGATTCTCTGGAGACCTGCATTTGAAGATCAAATTGTCTATTGAGTTCTGGTGTTTTGGTCAGGAAGCTCTGGAAATCCCTTATTTCGTTGAATGACTTTCTCCTTGCCTGAAATGTTATGCTGAACTTTGCTGGGTAGTTGATCCTTGGTTGAAATCCCAACTCCTTTGCCTTACGGAATATTGGGTTCCAATTCTTTTCATCTTTTAATGTAGAAGCTGCAAGGTCCTGTGTGATCCTGACTGTATGTCCTTGATATTTGAATTGTTTCTTTCTGGCTGCTTGTAGTATTTTCTCCTTCACTTGATAGCTCTGGAATTTGGCAACGATATTTCTTGGGGTTTTGAGTTTGGGATCCCTTTCGGGAGGGGAACGGTGGATTCTTTCGATGACTATTTTGCCCTCTGAGTCTAGTACTTCTGGGCAGTTTTCCTTGATGATTTCCTGGAAGATATTGTCCAGACTCTTTTCTTCATCATGGGTTTCTGGCAGGCCAATAATTCTTAAATTTTCTCTCCTGGATCTATTTTCCAGGTCAATTGTTTTTCCAATTAAATATTTTACATTTTCTTCTATCTTTTCATTCTTTAGATTTTGTTTGACTGATTCTTGTTGCCTCATTGAGTCATTAGTTTCTACTTGCCCAATTCTAATCTTCATCATATTGTTTTCTTCAGTTAACTTTTGCATCTCCTTTTCCATCTGACCAATTTTTCCCTTTAAGGAGCTATTTTCTCCATTTAATTTTTGTACTTCTTTTTCCATTCGACCAATTTTCCCAGTTAGGTTTTGTGTTTCCTTTTCCATTTGATCAATTTTCCCAATTAGGTTTTGGGTTTCCTTTTCCGTTTGATTAACTCTTCCTTTTAGGGAATTATTCTCTCCAGTTAATTTTTGAACTTCCTTTTCCATTTGTTCAATTTTCCTTTTCAAAGTGATGTTCTCATCAGTGAATTCTTTTTTTATAATTTTAAAATCATTGGCCAGTTTTTCTTTTATTTTCTTCTTCAGCTGTTCCAGGTAATCTAGTTGTGCTTGCGAGAAATTCATAGTCCCTTCTGAAGTTTCAGATGGAAGTACAGTCTCAGCTCTGACCTCTTTGGTGTTTGTGTTTTGGTCCTTATCCCCATAGAAAGATTCTATGGTTTTTTCACTTTTCGTCTGCTTTTTCCGATTCATAATGTTGGCTGAGTGTTGTAGCTTCTGGTTCTTTCAGTCAGAAGGTATTTGTGTTGAGCTGGTGTGTGTAGAGGCTAAAAGCAGGTTTTGGTTTTTGTTTCCCAGATCAACCCTGGGGTTAGCTTGTTAGGTGTGTGGGAGGGGTGGTCTGGTCACAGGAGATCTCCTCAGCTGACCTGAGGCAAAGGCAAGGTCAGGGGATGGTGATCCCAGCTTCCCTATTGTCTTCCCTTTTCCCCTGGAGGGCTGGGGCACGCCTAGATGCTAATGCGTGTTCCCGCCCCTCCTGGGGCTCGTCTCCCGGCGCTGAGGCTTGCCTGGGTCTCAGTGCGAATTTTCTCTGCCCTGGGTCCTCTGTCCTTCCAGATTGCCTCCGCCACAGTAGGAAGAATCCCCCTTTGCTATTTTCCTAGCCTCTGGTGTTATGAGACTATTTGCCCCCCTCTGCTGTTCCCACTGATCCAGGATTTGTCTGGGGAAATATTTTATGGTTCTTTCACGGTCATCAGGGGGGAGGAGAGAGCATTTACTGATCACTCCGCCATCCTGGCTCCCAGAAGTTCAAGTAGGTGACTTACCGAAGTTTAGTCTTCAGGCTGAAGATTTCAAGGGCTGCTGCGCTGATATCTGGCTCTCCAACAAAATAATTTTTTAAAAAGGATTTTATAATTGTGTTCATATAGGTCCTAGAATTGTCTTGTCAAGTAGACTTCCAAATATTTTACATTGTGTACAGTAATATGACATGACTTGCACTTGATTTTGTTTTGAGTGAGGGAGAGCTGTGCAGGTCACTAGCTTCACTTCTCCTCCAGAGCCATTTCAGTCCAGTGACCAGATATTCATCAGGATGACTGGAGATGACCCAGGATGAGACATTTGGGGTTAAGTGACTTGCCCAGGATCACACAGCTAGTGAGTGTCAAGTGTCTGAGGTGAGATTTGAACCCTAGTCCTCCTGACTCCTGCACTGGTGCACCATCCAATGCACCACCTAGCTGCCCTTCTGTTGGTAATATAGAGAAATACTGATGATTTATGAGAGTTTATTTTATATCCTGCAACTTTTTGCTAGAGTTGTTAATTATTTCAAGAAGTTTTTAAGTTGACTCTCTAGGATTCTCTTAATATATATCATCTGCAAAGAGTGAGAGTTTTGTTTCCTCATTGCCTGTTCTAATTCCTACAATTTCTTTTTCTTCTCTTATTGCTAAAGCTAACTCTTTGAGTACAATATTGAATAATAGTGATAACAATAGGCATCCTTGTTTCACCTCCAATCTTATTAGAAGGGCTTCTAGCTTATCCCCATTACGTATAATGCTTATTGGTGGTTTTATATAGATACTGCTTATCATTTTAAGAAAAGCTTCATTTATTCCTTTGCTCTGTGATTTTTTTATAGGATTGGGTGCTGTATTTTGTCAAAAGCTTTTTCTGCATCTACTGAGATGATAATATGATTTCTGTTGATTTGTTATTGATGTGCTCAATTATGCTAATAGTTTTACTAATATTGAACCAGTCCTACATTTCTGGTATAAATCCCACCTAGTCATAGTGTATTGTTCTAGTGAGAAATTGCTAATATTTTATTTAAAAACTCTGCATCAATATTAATTGGGGAAATTGGTCTATAATTTTCTTTCTCTGTTTTGACTCTTCCTGGTTTAGGTATCAGCACCATATTTGTGTTATAAAAGGAATTTGGTAGGACTCCTTCTTTTCCTATTTTTCCAGATAGTTTCTATAGTATTGGAATTAATTGTTCTTTAAATATATGGTAGAATTCACTTGTAAATCAGTCTGGTCCTGGAGATTTTTTCTTAGGGAGTTCATTGATGGCTTGTTCAATTTCTTTTTCTAAAATGGGGTTTTTTAAGTACTTCATTTTCTCTTCTGTTAATTTGGGCAATTTCATTTTTATAAATATTCATACATTTCCCTTAGTTTGTCAGATTTGTTGACTTACAGTTGGGCAAAATAACTCCTAATTGCTTTGATTTTCTCTTGATTGGTAGTGAATTCACCCTTTTCATTTTTGATTCTGGTAATTTGGTTATCTTCTTTTTTAAAAAAAATCAAATTAACCAAAGGTTTATCTATTTAATAGTTTTTCAATAAAGCCAACTCTTAGTTTTGTTAGTTCAGTAGTTTTCTTACTTTCAATTTTATTTAATCTCTCCATTGAGTTTAAGAATTTCTAATTTGATGTTTAATTGAGGATTTTTAATTTGTTCTTTTTCTAGCTTTTTATCGATGTACTATTTCTCTATTTTATTCATGTAAGCATTCAGAGATATAAAATTCCCCCTAAGTACTAACTGGGCTGCATCTACTAAATTTTGGTATGTTGTCCATAGCTTTTTATTACTTGTAATTTTTATTGCATCATGACCTGAAAAGGATGAATTTAATATTTCTGCATTTCTGCATTTGATTGTGAGGTTTTTATACCCTACTACGTGGTTAATTTCTACATAGGTCTTTTCATGAAGAGATTTTGAAAGTTTCCTATTTCATTGAATATCCATCTTTTCCCCTGAAAGATTAAGCTCAGTTTTGCTGTATAGTTGATTCTTGGTTGTAATACAAACTCCTTTGACTTCTAGAATATCATATTCCAAGCCCTCTGATTCTTTAATGTGCAAGCTGCTAAGTCCTGTGTAGTCCTGTTTGTGGCCCCTTGATATTTGAATTGTTTCTTTCTGGCTGCTTGCAGTATTTTCTCCTTGACCTTATAGTTCTAGAATTTGACTACAATATTCGTTGGAGTTTTCATTTTGGGTTCTCTTTTAGGAGGAGATCAGTGAATTCTTTTAATGACTATTTTCCTCTCTGGTTCTAAGATTTCAGGGCAGTTTTCTTTGCTAATTTCTTGAAAGATGATGTCTAGGTTCTTTTCACGATCATGGTTTTCAAGTAGTCCAATAATTCTTAAAATAACTCCACTGCATCTATTTTCCAGGTCAGTTGTTTTGCCAGTGAGGTAGTTTACATTTTCTTCTATTTTTTCATTCTTTTGATTTTGTTTGATTGATTTTTGATGTCTCATAGAGCCATTAGTTTCCATTAGCCCAATCCTAAATTTTAAGGAATTATTTTCTTCAATGAGCTTTTGTACCTCCTTTTCATTTAGCCAATAATACTTTTAAAGGAGTTGTTTTTGTCAGTGGATTCCCCACTCCCCCTTTTTGGCCAATTCTATTTTTTTAAGGAGTTGTCTTCTTCAGTCAATTTTTTTGCTTTTCCCAAGCTATTGAATCTCTTTTCATAATTCTATTGCATAACTCTCATTTTTTTTCCAAAATTTTTCTTCTACCTCTCTTACTTGATTTTTAAAATCCTTTTTGAGCTCTTCCAGGAGGGTTTTTTGGGCTTGAGATCAATTCATATTCCTCTTTGAGGCTTTGCATGTAAGCATTTCGACATTGTTGTCCTCTTCTGTGTTTGTGTTTTGACTTCCCTGTTGCCACAGCAGCTTTCTATAGTCAAGGCTCTTTTTTGTCTTTTACACATTTCAGAAGGTTGAGCTCTGCTCCTAGGATAAAAGGGACACTGTCCCAAGCTCCTTGCACTGAAGGCCAGGGGTCTGGTCACTGGCTTTCTGTACTGGGACCTCTGGAGCCGGTGGCTTACCCACTATGCTAGGGTATCCTGGTCTAGTCATGCCTGTTGTGCCCTGAGTTTTGAGGCTGGCAGTTGCTTACTGTGCTTGGGATAGAGGCCTCACAGCTTGGTGTACTGTGCCACTGACCTTTGGAGCCCAGACTGTGGGACCTTGGTGGCTGATTTTTGTTGTGGCTAAGAGTCTCAGACTGACTTGTTTGGATGCTGCCTGTGTTGGGCTGTGCTCCCCTTTTATCCAAGTGAGACAGACCTTTCCTGAAGCCCTTCTAAGTTATCCTGGGCTGGAAAATTGTTTCACTCCATCTTTTTCTGGGTTCTGTTGCTCCAGAATTCTTTTAGAGACTTGATTTCATATTGTTTTTGAGGGAAACTGAGGAGAGCTCAGGTAACTTCCTGGCTTCTCTCTACCATCTTGGCTCCACCCCTGCAATATTTGTCTTTCACCTGGAAGCTGTGGATCTTGGCTGTAATGTGTCTGGGAGTTTTCATTTTGAGATTTTGTTCAGGAGGCAACCTGTGGATTCTGTTTCCACTTTGCTCACTGGTTCTAAGAGATCTGGGCAGTTTTCTTTTAAGATTTCTTGAAATATGATACGTTGGCTCTTCTGTTGGTCATGAGTTTCGGGCAGCCTAGTGACTGTTATTTTTTGTTATTCTCAATCTGTTTTCCAGGTCATGAGGTACCTTATATTTTCTTCTGGTTTGTTTTTTTTTTTTCTGTCTTTTAACTGTTTTAATATTGCTTGTTGTCTCAAATATCATTAGCTCCTATTTGGTCCATTGTAATAGTTGTTTGTGCAAGACTTTGAACCTATTTTGCTGAGCCAAATTAGAAGTTCTAATTTCTTTTTAATTTCTTACTTCCATCTCTTTATTTTTCAGTTTTTTTTTCGTCTAGAATTCTCATTCCATGTATGAAAAACCCCAACATTTAAAATTCTTTCTCAACTCATTTCAAACTTTTGCTTCATCTCTTTCAGGAATTATAGTTGCATTTGTATCCAAGTTGTGCTTCTCTTTGAGACGTTGCTTGTAGATGTTTGGGATTCATTCTTTTTCCCTGGGTTTGTGTCTTGTGTGTTCCTGTCACTATGATAGCTTTTTTTTTTTGTTAGCTTTTTCTTCTAACCTACTTTCTGACTTTCAGCTTGATGTGAGAGCTGGATTCTGCACACTCTATAGGGAAAGTCTAGGCTGTTCCACTTACTACTTTCTTATGTTGTTCCAGGGTCTCACGGTTGAAGCTGGGAAATTGTAAGCTTTTAGTTTTCCCAAAGTTTCTCATTCCCCAAAGTGATCTAATCAAGGACTCAATCTGGTTGAGACCTTCTCTGGTCTGAGTTCTGCAAGTTCCTGACCTTGGCTTGGGTCTGAGCAACAATAAGCTACCACTGAACTCAATGAAACTTCTAGTTCAGAGCAACAGAGCCACAGGTTCCCCTTTGGTCAGGGATTCCAGCTTTCGTTGTTCCTTTGCAGGCTTCAGACAGAGCTAGAAGCTGGAACTGAGACCCCACTGTGCTCCTTGGGTCTTAGCTACATAGCTGCTACTTACTAAAGAACTTGCTGCTTTGGCTTTGCAGCCTTGGGCCTGGGGCCACAGCTTAGCATGCAGTGGCACCCCTGGGTGCAGGTCTCATCCTCATTCTACCCTAACTGTGACCCAGAACTGGGCAGTGAGTGACAGACTTACTGGCTGGCAAACTTACTCCCTTTGCAACGTCTCCGCCCCTCATTAGGTCTGAGATCCCTTCTTTCTTTGGTCCACAGCTTCTCCCTGTTTTCAGGGGCCCTCCACATGGCTCCTCCTGGCCAGATCCCATCCCCAGTGTCTGCACACTTCTGTTTGCGGGAAAAATGACTCAGTGTGATTTTTTTTCTTGAATTTCACCATCAAGATTTAGTCTTGTGCATTTTCTAGATGTATTTGAAGAAGTTTGGATTTTTTGGGGGGGAGGCAGGGTAGGGAGGGGCAACCTGAGGTAGTTCACTGTACTGCTTCCTAATTGGTTTCCCCTCTTCCTCTCCCTCCCCTCATAACTTTTTTCAAGATGCATATTAATCCATGGAAGCTTTAATGTATTATTTGAAAAAATATTAAATTAAAAGTAAGAGAAATACTATATTGATTAGCAAGTCAGCTGTTTTCAAATTAATCCCCTTTTCGTGAAAATGGATATCTTTTTATATTTAGAAGTACCATCAAAATACTACTCCTGCTTTGTTCTAGTACAAACATGGTATGCAGGTACATGCATAATTGTTGAGCTGTAGCAGAAACCATAGATAATGGAAGGAATGTTAATATGATGTAACATGCAAATAAATTATATTAGCATTTTAACTTTCAAATAGAGTATAGAAAACTGTAATCTTCAAGTTACTTTAGCAAAGCTTAGATATTTTATATCTTAGCTTACTTATCTGTTGAAGCAAAAAGATCAAGTAATTAGAAAAGCACAAAAAAAATTTAACATTGGATGTAAAGTTAGAAGTGATACGGTGGTTTTTGTCTGACCAAAAACAACAATAACAAAAAAAAAATTCCCAAACTAACCCAATCACAGAGTTTTAGGAATTGCTATCTCCATGATAGGAACAATACATGAGATGTTTGAGCTCAGAGGAGGAGTGACCACACCTCCTCCATTCCACATGGTCCCTCCATCTGTGCTAGTTTAAGATGGTGAGCTGAAAGGGGCTCTCCATCGCAAACATCACCAACGCTGAATGATTCCTAGGCTCCAGCACCATAGGGAAGGAGGGAACTCAGCTCCAAGAAGGCATTACTCAGCTTCCCAGATAATTTTTATCTAAGCAACACTTAGAGGTTCTGGGACTAGATTGGTCTTGCTGCAACACAGCAACAATAAAAAGCTGGTCTCTGCTTAGGAATTAATAACTTTGGGAATAAAGTCTATTTTTTTCTATAAATTTATGTAAGTTCAAATCATAAGGTAAGATAAACAAAATCTGCCCAACTTAATCAGTTCCATGAGCTCAGATTTCTGTCATAGGAAATTGTGTAGAGTGAGGGAATGTGTACAGTGTTAGTGTTTCAGATATAAAAATGTGCGTTTGTAATTAGGGGCTTGGTTTCTAGGTCCTAAATGCTGTCTGAAATGCTGCGGGGCTTTGGATGCCTCGCTTTGCCTCATTACGATTCAGCTGAATCATCTTTTTAGAATTTGCATGTTGGAAAGAGTTAAGAATTTTTCTTTAAAAAACTTTTGTAGAATGATTCACCATCTTTTGACAGCATAAAGAGGAGCAGCATCTTACTTTAAAATAAACATAATGTCATCACATATTGGTATTTAAACATATAGATTTTCTTCATGAAGTGTACTTTTTTCCACCCTTACTTAAAAAGAGACTTTAATTTTTAAAGTCTAGGTTCATTTGAATAAACGCTAATCATAATAATAGCTACTATTTACATACTCTTTAAGGTTTGCAAAGCACTTTATAAAGATCACATTTCAGCCTTACTACAGCCTTGGGAGGTAGAGAATAATGTTATCCCCATTTTACAGATGAGGAAACTGAGTCTGAGGAAAGCTAAGTGATTTGCCCAGCCTTGCACCGGTAATAAGTGTTTGAAGCTACGTTTAAAGTTGCGTCTTTTCTTCCCTCCAAATCCAATTCTCTCTTCACTAGTTGCTCTGCAATTACCTTGAAAACAGGCTACACTGGAGGCACATATCTCCTCATTTCCTCTGGTGTCCCAAGGTAGGCAGTGACAGTGATGTTGGGTTCTGGGAACTCTTGCTTGTAGCATTAAAGGACAAAATAATTTTAATGTGGCATAGCTGAGATTTGTGTGACACCTGATTAGAAATGGGCAGGAAGTTAATATACACCTGTGTTTGATTTTTCCAATGGAAGATTTTTTCGAGATTACAGTCATAAGAGACTGCTAGCAATTACAACTAAAGAACAGTTTAAATGGTTTTGCAAGTGTTAGTGATTACGCAGCCTGGCTCCTCTATGTATTTTCCTAGCCTGATTGCCTGCAGATTTAAATTATAGGACTAGGTTTGTTTTGGTTTTTTGAAGATTTTCATGAATGTACCTCCAGCTGAAAAGGCACTGAAACAAACGTGCTCTTTCCTCCTCACCCCAAACGTGGATACTTTGGATGTATAAGCCTGCACCTTTGTCATGGGCATGTTAAATTGCAAGTGCACATAACTCTGTAATGTGAGATTTGTGTTAAATTTAGCATGGGGCAATTTTATGCTTGGCATGCACATAAAAAGCTAGATTTTACAGATGAATGACTAACAAGTTTAAAAAAAGGTTGTGTGTTTTAAAGATCCACTGATGGCTAATGGAAAACTTTGTAAAACATTCTATTTAGAGACAATTCAGCTGATACATATCTTATTTTTAAAAATTTCTCATTCCCTGTTTCTTATTAATAAAGGATTTTGTTTTAAAACGGGCTCATTGTTTCTTAAAGGTGAACTGTGAAGCTTAATTCAAAATTGGACTAGGCTCAGAGGTACTGGTATGTGCCGGATCCACCCACTAAAAGACTGTTCAGAGGCATTTACCACATAAATATGTTTTTGCTAACCTTTAAAAAAGTTTTATTTAGCCTCTGTGAAATCTGCTGGTTCTTTTAGGTTCATTAGAGATGACCCTAGATAAATACTTCTGAGATGGAGTAGAGCTCCTTGTGACTTTCAGTGTAATTGTTTATTTGTTTTATTCTTTGTCACTTCTTGTGTGTCTGTTCACTATTTAACCCCAGTGACACATCCTGAAACTAAGAAGGTGCTCCCCTTCCCAGCAGGCCCATACTGGGCTTTGTTCTCAGTTTCCTTTGGACTCTGCCCTCAGTTTAGAACTACTACTGTTGGACTAAGGAATACCTTTGAAATCTGTTTTTCTTTATTAGATGATTATTTTTATATGATCTCCTAGATGTTTTAGTACTATATTTATAGAATTAAAAAGACCCTGATTAAACACAACAACAACTATTTTTTTGCTCAGTTTGTTCAAAGGCAATAAGGGAATTTGATCTGATTTCTCCTAGTTTGGCTATCTCTAGTTTGAGTTCACCTCAAAAATGTCAAAGCTCCATTTCTTTGCATTTGGCGTAGAACTCTACAGTGGTATTGAAGAAACTGTAGAATCATTGCATCAGAAGCACAGTTTATACAGACACGTATCTGTACACATCTACAACATCCCCTTACATACAGATGGATGTATAGTTGCATACACATGCATGTATATAAATTCATATAAAATAGAGATATAGGCAACAGACCGGTAATTTCATTAGTATAAGACCCTCCCAGATGAGGAAATTTTCTACTTTTGCAAGTTAGCACCTTCTGAGCAATCTATAGTTTTAGAGAGTTGCATAAGCCACCAAGAGGTTAAGTGACTTTCTCAGGGTCATATGGCCTGTGTGTGGGAGGCAGGACTTGAACCCAGGTCTTCCTGGGTGCCTCTGCTGTTCCCTCCACATATCATGTGATATAAGATATATAAGAAGTAATACATAGTAATAATTGTATGCATAAAAACATGCACATACACATACACATTCCTTTTTTTCCCCTCAGTTAGGGAACTAGCTACTGCTTGAGGATACAGAAGGCTATAATACATGCTCTTCATCTAGGTATCTGGAGATCAGAGAGTTATTTGTACCAGAGTGTTATCGGCATCATCAAATAGTTCAGCATCAAGAACAGACGTGGTTTTGTCCAACAAAACGACAGTAAAGAAGATGCATTACCGTCTGACTTGAAGCTGAAACTTCCTACATGCTTTGTGCTTTCCTATTGGAATGTGAGTTCTTTGAAAGCAGGGGCTTCCTTCCTTTTTTTCTTTTGGTATCCCTAATGCTTAACACAGTACATTTTAAAGTGCATTTTCATTCGTTCATTTGTAGTTATACAGAAGGGGGTCAATTTTCAAATCAAGAATAGATAGATAAGAATTTTTCTGAGATAGAAAACTATAACAGCTAATTTTCTTTCTTTCTTTCTTTTTTTTTTTTTTTTGGAGGGGGGAAGGCAAGGCAGTTGGAGTTAAGTGACTTGCCCAAGGGCACACACCTAGTAAGTATCAAGTGCCTGTGACCACGTTTGAACTCAGGTCCTCCTGTCTCCAGGGCTGGTGGTCTGTTCACTGTGCCATCTAACTGCCCTTTAAGTTTCTTTATAAAAACAAAAAAAAAGCAGTTTTACCCAGGGAGGGAGAAAATAAGGATAACCATTTTGACTTATCTAAGGAACCTTAGTCTAATTAGACAGGATTCTCTAGAAGTCTTGATTTCAGAAGTATTTTGATAAGACATTTTAAAAAATATACTTTAAAAAAGGAAGCACACTTTTACTTTCACTCAAGGACACAGGTCAAATGAAGTTCAATTTAAAAGTGTGGTTATGATTGATTTATTTGTTCAGAAACGAATCAGTTGTGCCCAGGTAGGGCATATGCTTATGGTGGCATGAATGCCTAGTAGAAAATTGGAAAATTGTCCCTTCCCCCACTCAGGAAACAGCTCAAAATAGTCTTCACACACTTCATGGCTGGAAAAAGAAAGGTGAAGGATGGATTGCCCCCTTTTGTATATCCATCGTGTTATCAGCTTCTCTGCTCAGCAACCCATTGGGAGATTCTTTGCCATCCCAAAGCACAAACCTGTCAGTGCCAAGCCAGCCTTTCCAGGCTGGAAAAAGCTGAAAAGTTTGCCATCCCCAAAAGAACCAAAGGATGAGTCACCGTGTCCTCAGAGCCTGTGGAAGTTTCTGGGGCAGGGGAAGGAGAGAGGGGAACATTTTCCTGGGAGGATCCCTTGCTGCCTCTGATACACATTGTAAATTAGTTAGTTCATTTAACATACAGTCGAATCGCCAGCTTGGTTAATTGAGTTCGTCAGCTACTACAGAAATTCAGATAATTAAGAAGAGAAAAATCAGTCTAATGCTGGAAGTAGGAAGGTGAGAGGACATTAGCTATTAGGACAACTGGAAAGAAACAGCTGGGGAAGAGCCATGCTAGAGAGATTGTTCTTGTTATAATGGTTATTAAAGATGGAAAAAAGAACCAGCTACACATAGCTCATTCATTAATTTCCATCATAATTCAATTAAAAGAAAGTTTCTTATTTATTTATTTTAGCTATTTTCAACATCAATTATTTTTATCAACTAGGCTTTCTACAGTGTGAGCACAGACACCTTTGAGTCTCGTATTATTTTTTGAGAAAAATAACTAAATATTTGTAATTCATTAAAATTACAAATAAAATGGATCAAAATTTCTTTGATACGTATGTGGCCTTTAGAAAAGAATTTTATTGACGCCTTTTGTTTTTTGTCTTGTAATCACTTCTAGAAACATACACACACACACACACACACACACACACACACACACACACACACACACACACACACACACACACACACACAAACCTCCCTACCTTCAGTGAACCCTCACTAACAAAGAAAAGCATTTAAACCTAAACAACTAATAATAGGTACCACCTAATAGTATATCCAGTTCTCTTCCTTCCTAGTCACTCATCTCCCTGTCAAGGAGAGAGTTCTTTTTCATTAAAGTTCTTGGTGACTGTGACTAGTTTTTACTCAGTTTGACTTTCTTTTAGTGCATTTTTGTAGCCATTGCCTACTTGTTCTTCTGGGTCTGCTCATTTTGCTCCACATCTGCTCATACTAATGTTTCTTTGAAGTTTTCCTATTTAGAATTTCCTTTATTGTTGTGGTTGTTAAGTCCTTTCAGTTGTGTCTAACTCTTCCTGATCCCATTTGGGGTTTTTGTAGCAAAGACACTGGAGTGCTTTGCCATTTCCTTCTCCAGTTCATTTTACAGGGGAGGAACTAATTGTCATGCATCTCATAAGTGCCTAAAATCAAATTTGAACTCAAGTCCTCCTGACTGGAGGGCTGGAGCTCTCTCCACTCTACCATCTAGCTGCCCTGTTATAATTTCTTACCACACAATAATTTTCCCTTACATCATATACCACAGTTTGTTCAACTATTCCCCAGTTAATGGACATCTACTTTATTTCTAGTTCTTGCTACCAACAAAAAGTGCTAATAAGATTGTTTTGTTATGTATTAATTTTTTGTTTTTGCCATTGATCTTGGTACACATGTCTAGCACTAGGGTAGCTGAGAGATTATGAACAAGTTAGTCACATATAATTCCAAATTTATGCCTGGAAGAGTTGGATAAATGTACAACCAGTTCTACCAACAATATATGAATGTATCTGTTTCCCCACACCCCTTCCAACATTGACTGTTCCTAGTTTTTGTGTTCTTTGCCAATCTGCACGGTGTGAAAAACTAAAACCTAAAAAACCTAAAAGCTGATTTAATTTGTTTTTACTTTACTATTAGTGATTTGGAATATGCTTTCAAATGGATATTGACAAATTACAATTTTCAAACCTACTTGTATCCTTTGACTGTTTATCTATTGGGGAATGATGGTTCTTTGGTTTTGTATATTTCTACCTATTCTCCAAAGGTATTGAATATCAAATTTTTTATCAGTTACATTTGATCCAATTTTTTTTTTCCAACTTCAGAATTTTCTTACAAACATTTTGTTTGTGCAAATGCATTTTAATTTTATGGAATCAGATTTTTTTGTTTTGTCTTTTATGATCATAGTTATCCCTTGTTTGATGAAGACTTCTCCTTAGTCAGGAATTCTAATCTGTCCTCAGACACTTAATACCTGCATGACCCTGGACAAATCACTTAATCGCTCTGAGACCCCATTTCCTCATCTGTAAAACAGGGATAAAAATAGCGCCTACCTCCCAGAATTGTTGTCAGGATCAAATGAGACTATTTGTAAAATGCTTTGTGAAACTTAAAGAGCTGTATGAATGCTAGGTGTTATTACTGAGGAAGGTTCCTTCTTCTGGTCTCCTCTAATTTTTTGTTTGTTTGTTTGTTTTATGATGTGATCCCTCTTATAGTCAGGCCACATAGATACTTGGAGCTTATTCTAGTATGTCATTTAAGATGCCAATTTAAGCCTAATATGTGACAAATTTCCTTATTTTCCTTGTAGTTGTGGTCAAATAGGGAGTCCTTTCCCAATAATTTATATTCTTAGGTTTTAATCAAACACTGAACTGTTGTTTTAGACTGCTCCTGGGTCGTGTGTGTACCTGTGTGTTTGTGTGTATGTATATATACTATCACATTGACCTACTTTTCTATTTTTTTAACCAGTAACAGATAGTTTTGATTACTGCTTAAAATACAATTCAAGATCTGGTAATGCTATGCTTCTTTCATTCTGATTTATTTTCATTACTTTCTTTGAGATTCTAGACTGATTACCTTCCAGATAAACTTTATTATTTTGTGTAGTTCTACAAACTATCTTTTTGGCAACTTGATTGGCAAAGCACCAAATCTGTAAATTAATTTAGATAGTATTGTCATTTTATTTTATTTGTCCAACAGTGAGCACTGAATTTTTCTAGTCACTTAAATCTTCTTTTAAAGAAGTGGTAAAGAGTGGTCTGTCATTATATTTATACAAAATAATCTTACATGTGTATCTTGGTAGGTTAATTCCCAGATTTTTTTTATACATTGTGTATTTTTAATGGAATTTCTCGTTTTCCTTGATTCTTCTTCTTGTCATAGTCATTGTTAATACTGCATAGAAATGCTAGGGATTATTTCCTTGAATTTATTTTATATCCTACTACTTTCCCATGTCCTTTATGATCACTCAATCAATAGGAATTTATTAAGTACCTCCTACTTGCCAGACTCTAGGCTGGGTATTAGGAATACAAAGATGAAAGTCACTCTTTTGAAAGGTTCTATTGAGGGAGAATACATTCATTATATGAATGTAGTATACATACATAGTTTTAGGTAGGTATGTATGTGTATATACAGCTAGTTAGTGGGGATAGTCACTAGCAATTGGGCAATCAGGAGTCATCATACAGAACAGAGGTGTCAGACATGTACAGGTAGACAGCTACAACCCTCCCCAGTGTGGCCTGAACCAGAGTAAGATGTAAATGGTAAATATTTAATAAAATAAATTAAAATACAATAAAACATAGATAATATTGCATTTAAAAAGCAATTCAATATGTAACCACAAGGGTTTTATATACAGTTTAGTGTCCCTTGTTTCTATTTGAGTTTGACATCATTGTTCTAGAAGATGGTGCTTGAGTAACGCAGCTGAGATGAGAAGGAATTTCATTCCAGTTCCATTGGTCAGTTCAGAGGCATGGATATAGGAGATAAAGTGCTGTTTGTGAGGAAAGGAGAGAGAAGGCAGTTTAACTGTATTATAGAGTGGAGAAAGACGAATAATATTTAATGAATCTTGAAAGTTAAGACACTCTAAGGAGTTTAGAAGCATGTGCAAGTGAGGTTTAAATTAATTGTGTTTTTGAAGAAATAATACTCAGTTTCTCAATCTTGAAAGATTAGGTATTAAGAAAATAATTCATTAATTTAGCAATTCCATTAAAATAAAATATGCATACTTTGATGTTTGATATCATACAGATTTTTTTTATTCACCACATGCTGTATATTAGTTATTTTAACATTTAGAAAGTTTGGTAATTGGAAAAAGTCCAAACTATTGTTCCAGATAGCAGTTAGATATTTGGGTGGATCATGTAAAAACATTGAAATGCCTGAGAAAGCATGTGAAATGTTTGTTTTAAGTATTATTACATCAATGGAAAAGCCATCTGCTGTACTTGTTTTTTTCTGAAAACTTTAAGTAACTGTCCTATTTAAAAAAATTATTCCCTTTGTGCTGATGTTATTGCAAGTGTATTATTTTACTTCAAGATATTTTGCTTTGTGTTAATGTAACTGAATTATACTAATCTATTTTTACTGATATATCTTTTACCAATTTGTAAATAGGTTAAATGTCTGTCTTTAGGCTTAAAATTAAGCAAAGAGTTTATTGCACTGTGTTCTAATATAAAAATGTAATTCTATGTTATTCTGTTATTCACCATAAAGAAATTTAATATTTATATAATGCTTCATAACTCAGAAGTATAGATCTATTCATATCATCCTATTTATCTAAAACTTGGTGAGGAAAGGAAGATTAGTAGATTTTCTTATTTAATCATAGATAAATTTCCTACTAAATATGAGAAGTAGAAAGTTGGCCTATTAAATACTTTTCACAAGAAATAGCATTGTGAAATAATTCTGGAAATAAACTGTTCTTTGTATACCCAGCACTAAGCACATTTCCTGACATATAATAACACTTAATAAGTATTTTTTGTCTCTTGCATTACTCATTTTGTTGCTTACTTAGCTGTTCCCCTTATTATTTTTTGGTTTTCTTTGGGATATAGACCTCACATTGCTGAATCAAAGGATCTGCACAGTTAGCCTTTTAGGCATAGTTCCAAATTGCTCTCCAGGATGGTTGGGTCAGTTCACAACTCTACCAAGAGTGTAGTAATGGCCCAGTTCTCCCAGATCCCCTCCAGTATTGAACATTATGCTATTTTTTTTTTGTCAAATTAACCACTCTGATAAGTGTGAGGAAGTACCTCAGAGTTGTTTTTATTTGCATTTATCTAATCAATAGTGATTTAGAGCATTTCTTCATATGACCATACATAGCTTTGATTTCTTTGTCTGAAATCTGCCTGTTCATATGACTTGCAGTTCACTTTGTGTTGAGTGAGGAAGGGCTGTGCAGGTCACCAACCTCACTTCTCCTCCAGAGCCTTCTGAATCCAGTCACCTGATATTCCTCAGGATGACTGGAGATGACCCAGGATGCACTGGGAGACCTTAGGCCCTTTAGGTCAAGGTCTTTGCAAGTATTCACTTAAGGTGAGGCAACACCCATTCATTGAATAGGCCTGTTTAAGAAGTAGCCAGGGCATGGCCCCTTTAATGAGGTCAAGAAAAACAAAGACCTCAGGCTGGGTGGGAAACAGCAACAGTTACTATTGGTAATCACTCTAAAGCCAGGAGGGTCAGGAAGAGCCCTTGGCAGGGGCCCTTTGGAGGCCCAGTTTCAGAGTGCAGTAGGTTTAAGGTTTTGGGAGAGGACAAGGGACAGGGGACAGGAGAGAGGAAAGAGGAGAGGAAAGGAGAGGAAAATAGGAGAGGAGTCAGTAAAACATAAGTCAGTTGGACATCTTTTGGCCATCCAAGTTTACCTTCCTTTGGAGAGGAGAAGGAAGGGGAGGGGGAAACAGAGAGGAGAGGAGGAGCTGAGTTACCTAGCTAGCATTCAGTCAGATGCATCTACTCACAGGATTGTGTTTGTCCTTCATTGTCGAAGACCATGCCATCAGAGAAATGTTCCTCCCCTCCCTCCCCTCCTCTTTCCCCTCCCCTCCCCTTCCTTCCTCTCTATCAATAGTAACCGTTGTTGTTTCTCACCCAGCCTGCTGTCTTTCTTTTTTCTTGACCTCATTAAAGGGGCCATGCCCTGGCTACTTCTTAAACAGGCCTATTCAATGAATGGGTGTTGCCTCACCTTAAGTGAGTACCTGCAAACACCTTGGCCTAAAGGGCCCAAGGTCTCCCAGTGCATCCTGGGTCATCTCCAGTCATCCTGAGGAATATCAGGTGACTGGATTCAGAAGGTTCTGGAGGAGAAGTGAGGTTGGTGACCTGCACAGCCCTCCTTCACTCAAAACAAAGTCAAGTGCAAGTCATGTCATCATTTCTCTGATGGCATAGTCTTCTTCGGCAATGAAGGACAAATACAATCCTGTTCATATACTTTGACCATTTATCAATTGGGGAATGACTTGTATTTTTATAAATTTGACCTACTTCTCTATATATTTGAGAAATATGACCTTAATCATTGATACTTATTGCAAGATTTTTTTCCCCCAGTTTTTTGTTTTCCTTATAATTTTGGGTGCATTGGCTTAGTTTGTGCAAAAAACTTTTTAAATTTCATATAATCAAAATTATCTAGTTTAAATTTTTTAATGCTTTCTATAGTTCCCAAATTTTTCCCTTATCTATGAATCTGACAGATAAACTATGGGTAAATCATATACCCATTTTAACCTTATTTTGGTATATGGTGTGAGATATCATTCCATATCTAGTTCCCACCATACTGTTTTCCAGTTTTCTCTGAAGTTTTTGTCAAATAATGAGTTTTTGTTCCAAAAGCTTGGCTCTTTGGGTTTATCATATACTAAATTCTGTGGGTTTCTTTGAGTGTGTTGTTATAGCTTTAGACTTTCTACCAAAATGAACCCTTCTTTAATCAGTCAATAAGCATCTATTAAGGACCATCATTTATTATTTTCTATTTTACTATTCTTAGGCACAGTGGTAAGTTCTGGAAATAGAAAGGCAAAAGCAGTCCTCCCTCAGAGTGCTTACATTCTAACGGAAGAAGCAGTGTGTATGCCTGCATGCAGACACAAGATGTGTACAAATAAGGGAAAGTCCTATAGTTGGGTATCCTGGGAAAGAACTCCTGTGTAAAATGATAGTTAATTTGAGTCTTGAAGGAAGCCAGGGATTCAGAGGAAGAAATGTGGAGGAAGGGCATTGCAGGCATGAGTGACAGCCAATGGAAAAGAATGAGGATGGTAGATGGAATGGCTGAATCACAGAGTCCATGGAGGGGAATAAAGTATAAGAACACTGGAAACGCCAAAAGTGGCTAGGTGATAAAGAGCTTTAAATGCTAAAAAAAGGACTTGTATTTTCTCCTGGTGGTAACAGAGCCCCTGGAGATTATTGAATCATGAGAGGTACCATGGTCAGAATTATGTTTCAGTAACATCATTTTTGAAAACTGAATGGAGGATACATTTTTAGAATGGAGAGATCTGAAGCAGGAAAACAATTTAAAAGGCTATTGCAGTAGTCCAAGTGAGAGGGAACATGGGCCTGAACTTAGGTGATGGCTATGGAAGTGCAGATAAGGAGACATATATAAGAAATGGGGGGGGGGGGGGGGCGCCAAGATGGCAGAGTAGAAAGACGCACATACACATAGCTCCGAACCCACAACTCACAGAACGACTACAGGGGAGTAACTCACGGCGAATTCTGCACCCAGAGGCCATGGAATATTGGAGCGAGGGAGATTTCTGTTCTGGAGGGACCTGCAAACCTCTCGCGGGGGGTCCTTCGCGCTGCGGACTGGGCGCCAGGACTGGGAGCTGAGTGCAGCCCTGCCGCGGCCACGGCACCAAGAGGAAAAGATCCGAGCGGGCTTCAGGGACGGGATCTCCAGTGGCCACGCGGGTCCCTCCACCCACAGAGGGACCTGCAAACCTCTTGCAAAAGGTCCGTCGCGTTGTAGACGCGGAGCCCAGCCCAGCCCAGACCTGCTGCAGCCACGGCACCAAGAGAAACAGACCCGAGGAGGCTTCAGGGATGGGATCTCCAGCAGCCGCACAAGTCCCTCGGCCCACAGGTGATGGGAGTCGGTGAGAGAGTCTCTTTGGCGGGTCGAGAGGGGAGTGGGGTGCCCCCATGATTCGGGCCCCCCCGGGAGGTAGAAGCTGAGAGGCGGCTGCAGACAGGGGCTCCCCAAGTGGGCGGGAGCCTGGATCCATTGTGGAAGGTCTGTGCATAAACCCCCTGAGGGAACTGAGCCTGAGAGGTGGCCCTGCCCCAACCTGACCACCTGAACTTAATTCTCACACTGAATAGCAGCCCTGCCCCCGCCAAAAGCCCTAAGGCTGGAAGCAGCATTTGAATCTCAGACCCCAAACACTGGCTGGGAGGACCAGGAGGCGAGGTGGGTGTGAGGAGAATATTCAGAGGTCAAGTCACTGGCTGGAAAAATGCCCAGAAAAGGGAAAAGAAATAAGACTATTGAAGGCTACTTTCTTGGCGAACAGGCATTTCCTCCCTTCCTTTCTGATGAGGAAGAACAATGCTTACCATCAGGCAAAGACACAGAAATCAAGGATTCTGTGTCCCAGCCCACCCAATGGGCTCAGGCCATGGAAGAGCTCAAAAGGAATTTTGAAAATCAAGTTAGAGAGGTGGAGGAAAAACTGGGAAGAGAAATGAGAGAGATGAAAGAAAAGCATGAAAAGCAGATCAGCTCCCTGCTAAAGGAGACCCAAAAAAATGTTGAAGAAATTAACACCTTGAAAACTAGCCTAACTCAATTGGCAAAAGAGGTTCGAAAAGCCAATGAGGAGAAGAATGCTTTCAAAAGCAGAATTAGCCAAATGGAAAAGGAGATTCAAAAGCTCACTGAAGAAAATAGTTCTTTCAAAACTAGAATGGCACAGATGGAGGCTAAGGACTTTGCGAGAAAGTATGATATCACAGAACAAAGAGAGAAGAATGGAAAAATGGAAGATAATGTAAAATATCTCATTGGAAAAACAACTGACCTGGAAAATAGATTCAGGAGAGACAATTTAAAAATTTTGGGACTACCTGAAAGCCATGATCAAAAGAAGAGCCTAGACATCATCTTCCATGAAATTATCAAGGAAAACTGCCCTGAGATTTTAGAACCAGAGGGCAAAATAAATATTCAAGGAATCCACAGAACACCGCATGAAAGAGATCCAAAAAGAGAAACTCCTAGGAACATTGTGGCCAAATTCCAGAGTTCCCAGGTCAAGGAGAAAATATTGCAAGCAGCTAGAAAGAAACAATTCAAGTATTGTGGAAATACAATCAGGATAACACAAGATCTAGCAGCCTCTACATTAAGGGATCGAAGGGCATGGAATAGGATATTCCAGAAGTCAAAGGAACTAGGACTGAAACCAAGAATCACCTACCCAGCAAAACTGAGTATAATACTTCAGGGGAAAAATTGGTCTTTCAGTGAAATAGAGGATTTTCAAATTTTCTTGATGAAAAGACCAGAGCTGAAAAGAAAATTTGACTTTCAAACACAAGAATGAAGAGAACCATGAAAAGGTGAACAGCAAAGAGAAGTCATAAGGGACTTACTAAAGTTGAACTGTTTACATTCCTACATGGAAAGACAATATTTGTAACTCTTGAAACATTTCAGTATCTGGGAACTGGGTGGGAGTACGCACATACACATGCACACAAGCACACATACATAGAGACAGAGTGCACAGAGTGAATTGAAGAGGATGGGATCATATCTTAAAAAAAAAAATGAAATCAAGCAGTGAGAGAGAAATATTGGGAGGAGAAAGGGAGAAATTGAATGGGGCAAATTATCTCTCATAAAAGAGGCAAGCAAAAGACTCATTAGTGGAGGGATAAAGAGGGGAGGTGAGAGAAAAACATGAAGTTTACTCTCATCACATTCCACTAACGGAAAGAATAAAATGCACACTCATTTTGGTAGGAAAACCTATCTCACAATACAGGAAAGTAGGGGACAAGGGGACAAGCAGGGTGGGGGGGATGATAGAAGGGAGGGCCTGGGGAGGAGAATGCAATTCGAGGTCGACAGTCATGGGGAGGGATAGGATCAAAAGAGAATAGAAGTAATGGGGGACAGGATAGGATGGAGGGAAATATAGTTAGTCCTATACAACACAACTATTATGGAAGTCATTTGCAAAACTACACAGATTTGGCCTATATTGAATTGCTTGCCTTCCAAAGGGAAGGGGTGGAGAGGGAGGGAGGTAAAGAAGTTGGAACTGAAAGTGTTAGGATCAACTGTAATGTTCTTACCACTAGGAAATAAGAAATACAGGTAAAGGGGTAAAGAAAGCTATCTGGCCCTACAGGACAAAAGAGAAGATGGAGACAAGGGCAGAGAGGGATGCTAGAAGAAAGAGTAGATTGGTCACAGGGGCAATTAGAATGCTTGGGTTTGGGGGGGGAGGGGATAAAAGGGGAGAAAATTTGTAACCCAAAATTTTGTGAAAATGAATGTTAAAAATTAAATAAAAAAAATAAAATAAAATAAAAATATAGACTAAAAACAAAAAGAAATGGGAAGGTAGAAACAGAAATATTTGGCAAAATGTGGGGTGAGTGGAAGTGAGGAATCAGGGTGATTCTAAGATTTTACGCCTTGGTCACTGTTTGGATTGTGCTGCTCTCAACAGGAATTAGCAATATTTGGAAGAGGATTAAGTTTGGGTGCAGGAGATAATGAGTTTTGTTTTGGACATATTGAGTTTGAGGTGCCTAGGTGGTGCAATGGATAGAGTGCTAGACCCGGAGTCAAGAAGACCTGAATTTAAATCTGGTCTCTGGGTGGCCCTTGAGAAAGTACTTAAAGTACTGAGTTTGCCTCAGTTTCCTCATCTGTAAAATGGGGATAATAATAGTGCCTTTCTCCCAGTGTTGTTGTAAGGATCAAATGAGATAATGATTGCAGAGTTTAGCACATTTGCATGGCACATAGCAAGCAATATATAAGTGCTAGGTATCATTAGTATTATTACAGGACATTCAGTTCAGATTGTTTAATAGGTGGTTGTAGAGGCAGAAATGGAGGTCAGAAGAGAGACTGGAACTAGATATATAAGTCTGGGAATAATCATCATAGAGATGACGGTTCAACCTGTCGGAGCTCTAAGGGATATATTACAGAGAGACAGAGAAAGACTCACAACTGAGCCTTGGGGAACACCCATAGTTGGTGGTCATGACATTGATGAAGATCCAGTGACTAATACATGGAAGGAGTGGTCAGACAGGACATTTCCTTTCCTTTTCAAGTTTCTATCTTGATCAGAGTGAATTGAAACCAAATACAGAGGAATAACTTCTTCCTTAGCAAAGTAACTACCATAGAAGTTCTCTAGTCCCTGTTTGAATATGCCAGTACATACCAGATGAAATTATCTGCCATTATTAGGGTATTACTTAAATTCTTGTTATCATCTGTAAAAGCTAAAAAGTATATACACAAAAGCCCAAATGAGTTGCAAGTAGTTACAGTCCAAATATGCAGCAACTTGTCATATCTGACCATTTGTTTCAAGACTTTCTATTTACCTATAGACCAATTAAATGTATCTCGGTGTCTCCATAGGGGACCTGGGATAATCTGAGGATGTTCACATCTTCTGTCACCACTGATCTTTTGATTGTTAACCTTTGAATTAACCTTTGTACACGGAGCAAATATTTCAAAAGCTTATCAGTTCATAAATTTAAAGCTGGAAGATACCTTAAAAGCCACCTAGTCCTACCATTTTGTTTTATATGCAAAGGAACAGAGGCCCAGAAACAAGCTATATACAGGATAAATTGGAGTAATTAACAGAGAGAAGGTGTTAGAATTAACAGGGATTAGGAAAGATATCCAGTAAAAGATGGAATTTTTGTTGGGACAAAACAGACACCAGGGAGGCAGTAGGCAGAGTTGGGGAGGGAGAGCATTCCAGGCATGGGGGATAGCCAGAGAAAATGTCTGGTGCTAGGAAGTGGGATATGTTGTTCACAGAACAACAGGAATGCCAGTGTCACTGGACTGAAGAGTATGTATTAGGGTGTAAGGCATAAACAGACTAGAAAAAGAGGAGGGGACTAGGTTATGAAGAGTTTGAATTCCAAATAAGAGACATGGGCACATTTGGAGGCATCAGAGAATCTCCCCGTAGACAGGGAACTATTATAAATAAGCGAAAGAACAGAGATGACGGAGGGGCAATCTGTGGGAGGACACAGGATGGAATGGTATCACTTGAGCAGATACAGGGATTAGCTTTGGTATGCTGTGCAGCAAGGCTAACTTACCATATGAGATAGGGTGAAGGAAGAGATCATGGCAGAAGGACTATGAGTGATATGAGATGAGCAAGTGACAGTTCATGATGAATGACTTCAATTTTTTTTTTTCTGTAGAATATAGGCAAAGTTCTCAGCCAAGAGGATGGGGGTAGAGGAAGCCACAGAAGGTTTAAGGAATTATGAAGAGGTTTGGATGAGCAACTCTGGAGCGTGGGATGATGAATTAATATGGCCAATAAAGAAAAATTGCCTAGCAACAGTGAGGACCCAGTTGAGGTTGAGTAGCATAATTTGTAGCGTACCTAGTCAGAGTGATTGTATGATTTTCTTTACCTTTGTTTAGTAGCATGTGTGTATAGGAGTGAAGGCAGTAAATGATGAAATTATAAGCGGGCTAGGGATCAGGAGAGGAGGATGCAGTGGAACTGAATTGGTTCAACAAGCTATCAAGATAAGGAAGAGGAGAGAATGACAGGGGAGATGGCCTGGGAGAAAACTGAGAGCTCAGGTGATTGGAGGTTACAATGAGGACAAAGAACAGGGTTTTGCATGGGAAGGCAGGGGGAGAGGGGAAAACTCAATAAATTATGGTCAGATATGGGGATTTTGGAATTCTTGAATGTGGAAATATGCATTTGTGGGTGATAGCAAGATCAAGGGTACATCATGACCTAAGGTCACAGGTAGTTAGTGGCAAAGCTAAGGTTCCAGATCAATTTCTCAGATGTTAAATCCAATGCTTTTTCCACTGTATGGTTCTGTCTCTTACTTATGAATTGGGGTGCTTGCTCTTATTCACAAATCACAGTACATGAGATCTAGTGGGGAAAAAAAGGAAGACAGAATTTCCTGCCCAAAGTGGGAGAAAAATAAGGAGATGAGAAAAGGTGACTGCTTTTTTTTTTTTTTAAAGGAAATTAAGTTTTAGTGATAAGTGACAAAAAGAGATCATTTAGGACATGGAGCAACATCTCACATGACTTCATCATGTGCAGAATTATACGTGTTTCCTTTTTTTCACCCTCTTCTGGTAAGTATTAGGAAACTGGACATAGCCTTTTAGTGCATTCTCTAAGTTCCCCAGTTGCCTTTCTAATCTTTGCAGTCATCCTAGAATCATAAGATCTTGTCATTTCAGTCAACATGTAAGACCAAATGAAGATCCCTTAAGTCTCTTCTCTTCCTTCATGATACTTCCTCCCCAGTGGTGGTGTATTTCAGCGTCATGTCCTATCCAGAAATTGAAAGGTTCCGCCCCAGCAGTGTTCGGATGCTCTCCTAGGAAGGTTCTTAGCTTGGGTAAGGATCATTGAATATGGAAAAGCAAGTTGTACAGGTTAATCCTTGATGTTAACTTCCCTCCATGCAGGTATCTTATGCTATATCCAGCTAATCCTTCTTCCCCGAAGGTTTTGAGCCTTTTTACTATCTTCTCATTGTCAGTGCAAGAGCTAGTTACCAGTTTACAGACATTTCACCTCCTCTTTGATCTCTAGGGAGGCTGTACTACTTACTGATTCAACTAATTTACAGACAGGGTTTTGTCTCTTTCCTTGACATTTTACTAAGTACTTCAGATTGACCCAAGAAGTCAGGAAGACCTGAGTTCAAATCCAGGCTCAAACGCTTACTAACTCTGTGACTACCTCTTTTTGTTCGGTTTACTCAGCTATAAAATATGGATAATAATAGCACCTACCTCTTAGAGTTGCTGAGAGGTGAGGCTCAAATGAGATAACAGTTGTAAAGCGCTTAGCATAATGCCTGACATGTAATAGGTGCTACATCCACATTAGCTGCTCTTTTTATGGTTATTTTTATTATTATAACTTTGATAAGTAAAAACAGTAATAGAGCACATTCAGAAACACAATGAAACACAACAGTTCTTTTCAGAATGGGATTTCTGTTAGAAACAAAAAAGGGAAGAAATTCCATTTCTAAAGGAAATATCTTTAGGCTATACCAAATAGACTTAAAAACAAAACAAAACAAAAATCTTAAAATAAATTCCCCACAAGAGTTCCCACATGAAATGTGGCTCAGCTGTTTCACAATACATTTCCCCTGTACCCAGAACTCTCTTTGTAACAAAGAAAAAGCTAAGACAACCCACAAAGTGATCTTTATCTACCAGTGTATCCAACATTCCACATCCTTAATTCTCTGACTTTATTTCAAGAGGATGAAAGTATATCTCATTATCTGACCTCTGGGATCAAAACTGGACATTGCATTGAATTAGAATTTAGCTACTTTTTAGTGTTTATTATTGGTTCTTGTCCATCATGTTTGAAGAGAACCTTTTTGGTATGTTGGGATCAGGGTACAGCGCATCTGACTACAGCTGGTCAGACCAATACAAGCTTGAAAGGCTCTATCACAGGTCAGGCACAAATAGTCCATGTGAACATTTGGAATAGAGATGTCTCTAAATTTGTGCATCTCATGTTTCCTTTGAGCTACTGCAATTCTGCTTCACTCATAGAACTCAGTGTCTTCTTTGATGTGGGCATGCCATGCTGGGTGGTCCTGCGCCAGTGTCTCCCATGTCTCACAGTTGATTCCAAAGTCCTTTGGAGAGACCTTGAGAATGTCCTTGTAACACTTCTTCTGACCTTGTGAGTGCTTGCCTAGTGTGAGTTCTCTGTAAAATAGTGTTTCTTTACTCAGGATCAGTTCGTAAAATCTTCTCCTGTTTCTTAGAATTCTTCACATTCATCATTTCTTACGGTGAGATTATGTTCTGTTACATTCATGTGCCATAACTGGTTCAGACATTCTTGCGTTGATTTGTACTTACTTTGTTTTCAGGGTTTTTTTTTTTTTTTTTGGTAGTATTGAGTCCTGATATAAATACTTTCATTTATGGGATTTTTCTTGGTCTTTGAGCCCTTTGTGGGAGGGGTGTATGACATATAACTTTTAAATATAGTATGAAATATTAAGAGAAAGAAATTAATTTTAATTACATTAGTTGTTCTACCCAGTTCCCTTACAACCCCCACATAATCCATACTTTAAGCTCCATGTACATCCTCTTATCACAATGTGGACTAGGAATAGATAAAGAATGCAAGCCCTCTAGGGATTCACAGGACACCAGGAGGGACGTTTTTAAATATATGTTATTGTTGTTCAGTCATGTCTGATTCTCTGTTCCCCCATTTTGGGATTTTCTTGGCAAAGATACCATAGTAGTTTGCCATTTCCTTCTCCAGCTCATTTCACAGATGAGGAAACTGAGGCAAACAGGATTAAGTGACTTGCTCAGGGTATTACTTTTTATAAATGCATGTAATTCTAATATCGAAAAATTCAGGCACAGAGGTATTTATTTTGTTGTATGTCTTTTGGCAGCTAGGTGGAGCAGTGGATAGAGGAAGACTCAGGAAGATTCATCTTCATGAGTTCAAATCTGGCCGCAGACACTCACTAGTTGTGTGACCATGGCCAAATCACTTAACCCTCTTTGCCTCAGTTCTTCATCTGTAAAATAGCCTTGAGAAGAAAGTGGCAAAACTGTTCAGTATCTTTGCCAAGAAAACCTCAAATGAGGTCCCAGAGAGTTGGGCATCACTAAAAAACGACTGAACAACAACGAATTATGGCAAAAGCTATAAGTCTTGGACACAGCTCTTAATAGGGAAATAACTTTCAGACTTTGCCTCTTACACATAAATGCCTTATGATGACCCTCTGTGTTATCCCTTCAAGTGGCCATTCTGAGAATATATGAAGGCTCCTTGTTAGCTGTGCAAGGGCAACTACAACCAACTCTGCAGTGGCCACTTGACTCATGTTTCTTTGATGTTTTGTCATTTTACCAGTACTAAAATCTAGATTAGTAATGTTACAAGCTGCTCATACTTAAAGCTATTTCCAGCATCATAAAATGGTCCTTTTTATTTACAGCTCCAAAGGGTATTCTTCATTTGTCTCCTGATATTTATCAAGAGATGGAAGCGAGCCGCAACAAAGTAGTTTCTGACTTTGCGGTAAGCTATTTGTCACCCAACGAAATGAGCCAGCCTTCAAGCTCTTTCTTCAGCCTCTCTCCACCATCAAATAGCACTACGACAATAGCCAGGGAATTCCTTATGAATGGGACATCTCCGTCAGCTGAAGCCATAGGTCTGAAAGGAAATTCTTCTACGTCCCCCTGCCCTATAATGCAGCCTTCAAGACAACTGGAGTATTTAGCAAGGATTCAAGGCTTTCAGGTATGAAACAAAATCTCTTCATCAACTTAAAACTCAGCATTTATATGTCTGACAGTTTGGTCCTGCCTTCCAGTGTGACTTTAATATTGTAAAATTAATATGAGTACAAAGAGAGATGAGCCTATGAAAACATGTAAAGCCACACATGCATGATTTTCTTGTATTTCCTATCTATCCAGCAATGCCTTTGCTATATACTTCTCTTCCATTTTTAATTTTCTATTTTTCTTCTCATTTCCAATTCTTTTTTCCCGTTTTTTATTATTCAAGTGCACCTGTTTTATCATTCCCTCTTTAGCAAACACACAAAAAGCCAGCCTTTCTGAGATTTTTTTGCTATTCTTGAGCTCATCCTCTTTTAAAAAATTATTGTTATAAGTTTTCCTAATGGAGATTTTATTTATGTATAGTTTTTGCTGTGGGTTCTCCATTTACCAAAGAAGATAGGTTGCTCACTGTAAAGTGGAATTTAAACTGGATACGCTTCGTCCAGATTCAAGGCCCAGAAAGGGCAATTTGTTTTATTCAATCAAGTGATTCTCCATATAATATAGCATCTACACTAGATGTCATCAGTTCATCCTATTTCAATAGCAGGACAAAATAACTTGTAATTATGTTGTACACACGAATAAGTGATGGGAAGTTTGATTTCTAAAATACAGGGTTACAGTACTATAATAAGACTTTTGGAACACCCTGTCTTTGGGGGAGGGGGACTAATACTTTTGGATAATATAACTACTTTGGAGAGGAAATGTCTATGTGTACATTTATTTCTTGGTTATTTTTAACCGTTTGCCAAACTTTAACCATTTATTAACCTTACTAGATAAATAGTTGTATTCTTCAAAGCTGAATAGCTATGTTCCCCCTACAATTTCATTATTTGGAGTTTGCTTTTCTCTATTCTTTCCCTTAAGAATGAAATAACAGCAATGAAATAATACCTGTGACTGAATGATGTCATTAGGAAAAATTACTTACATAGAGTTTGCTTTACTAGATTATGAAAATGAGACATAAATTAATTTTTTTCTAGTATTTTTGAATGGTCATTATTTTCTTTTTCAGAAGCCATAGATTATATGAACTACGTTGTGAAGTGACGTTTGAGTTTTTAATGTGGCAGTTGTAAATGGCATAAATGAAGTGGCTCCAGGTTGTTTATTTCTCTAAGATTTTAAACCTTCAATGAAGAAGTTGTGTTTTTGAATATTTTCAGGCATTTACTTTAGGAAAAATTAAAAGGAATTTCCTTCATTTAGTGAAGACATGATCATACACCTAAGTTGCTGGAAAGATTTAAATAAGCTTGAATTCTATCGGTCATATGCAAGGAGAAAATAGAAGTTCATTAACTGACAAAAAGAAATTCAATCCCCAGAGTTTTCCTTGTTTGAATCTGGTAAGAGTAATATTTTATTTTTAGAGAGCCAAAGCTTAATTTATTTCCTGGTATTTCTTGAGGCTAGAACTGATTCCTACTTTCAGGGGTTAAAAGTTGAGGTTCTTGCAACGCTGACAGGTAACTAACTCTCTCTAGAACTTGTAAATTCAGTCAGTTGGTTTTCTCTCTTTAGTTCTTATTAAAGCTTTTAAAGATCTCCAGCTAAAATGTCGTTCTCATATCACCAATTATTTAGGTAATTACTTAGGATTGTTTTTCATGTTTATGATATCAAAATAATCTATTTTTATCCTATGGGCAAACTAAGTCATTTCCAGATTTCTATGATTTTTATGCAACAAGTAAATAGAAATGTATGCTTTTAAAACATTAATTGACTTCTCTGGTTGAACGAGTTCAGTGTTGATGTGAAATACTGCATCTCTGTTGAATTACTGAGCTGAGGTTGATCGGTGAACAGAATCTCTGTGGGAAATAGCTTGCTGCCTGGCCTGCCAGGACGTATCATATCCTGTTCTAATTTCCCTGCAGAAGGTTCTTTGTGTATAAGAAGTCAAAAGACTATATCTTTACAGGTAACTTTATCAGCAATATTTTCTTAGTTGCAGAGTAGTGCATTGAAAATATGTAGCTTGCTTTGTGGTTTTCTGAATGATTTATTGGAGCCTGGTCTGCTTGGTTGAATGGATATACAAGATGAAATTGTTTTTAATAATACTGTCCTTTTTTCGTTTCTGGATTTTAAAAATCAATAAATGCCTTTGCTTTTTTTCAAGAGTATTTTTTTTAATTTCTGTACAAAACATTTTTAGTTAATGTGTTTTGTGGAAACTTTTTTAAACCTAACATTATATAATATAAATAAACCTTCCAGGCCAGTCTATATGTAATATTAGCCATATTGTATCACAAGTTATAAAGATGATTTTTATGAAAAAAGTCTTTTCAGCCATTATTTTTAAAATACATCTATGGATATTTACCAATTCTTACATCATCATAGTTATCCCAAGTATATCTCCCCCTCAAGAGAGCCATCTCATATAACAAAGAGTATTTTTTTAGAGAAGAAAAAAAGTCAGCACAACTGATCAATACATTGAAAAAGCCTGAAGACATGTGCACTGTGGACTTTCATGAAGGGATGGGTTACCTCTCTCCTCTCAAATCTCTTTATTCAAGTCCTGTTGGATCTTTATAATTTTGTTGCATTTACTTTTGATACTTGTTTTATAGTGGTTCTTTCCATTTGTATTCCCATGTATATTGTTTTCTTGGCTATGCTTACTTCACTCTGTATCTATTCATATAGATCTTTCCATGCTTCTCCTTGTTCACTAACACACATCATTTCTTATAGTACCGTAATTCCATTACATTCATGTACCTTGATTTGTTTAACTATTCCCTAGTGGATAGGCATTTACTTTGCTTTCAGTTCTTAGCTAATACAAAAAGTGCTGCTATAAATATTTTTACTGCATATAGAGACTTTCTTCTTATTAATAACTTCCTTGGAGGTAGAAGTCCAGTAGTGGAGTCTCTGGTTCAAAAGATATAGGCATTTTGATACCTTTATTTGCATAATTCCAAATTGCTTTCCAAAATGGTCTCACCATTTCACAGCTCCACCAGCAATGTATTAGTGTGCCTGCCCCTTCAATATTGATCATTGCCATTTTTTGATATTTTTACCAATTTACAGGGTGTGAAGTGAAACCTCAGGATTGTTTTGATTTGCATCTCTCTTATCATTAGCGACGTAGAACATTCTTTCTTGTGGGAGGTAGGGGAAGTTCAGGGTCAGTGATTGCTAGTTGGTGTTTTGTTTCTCTTTGTTTTTTGGGGGGGCATTCTTTTGGATTTGGGTGTCCTAGATCATGAAGACAATTGAAATTGCCTTATCTTGGGCATGTAATTTCTGTTTTGGGAATGATGGAGCTCAGAGAAAATATCGAGTCTTCTGTCATGTTGCTCACAAGACCCCCAGTTATTATTTAAATAGACTATGTAGTGACAAATTTCTTACCAAATGCACATAACACACATCTAGTACTTCAAAAAAACAGTAAACTGAATTCAAGTAACTATTATTATGAAGTCAAATAACTCAAAATAACATTGAATATGACTGAATAAGCATTCTTTATGTCTTCTGTTCCCTTAGTCTAAAATGAATTTTTATTACATTGCAGATTTTCAGTCACTACCATAGATGAAAATGTGATTCATTGAATTTGTTTTTAGAATTGCTTTCAGAATTATATCTTTTAAAACTTTCAGAAATTTTATTGTTGTAAAGGGCTAATAATTGTATATAGTGGTAGTTCTGTAAAATGTGGACTTTCCCTCATGTAATTATGTAACTAAACCTCTTTTCAATAACGCTTTATTTAAATTCATTATTTTAACTTAATTTAATTAATAAAGCATTTATTAAACATCTACAGTATGTAAGGAACTGAGCTTGGTCCAAAAATAATAATACCTGTCCCAAAGAGTTTTACAGCAGAGTAGTGAGATGAGATGTAACCAAATAGAAGTGTAATATGCAAGTTTGAGGAAAATTCTTAAATGTAGTAGGGAGAAAATAGCTTGAAAAGTTAAAAGGAGGGAAGGATCATTTTTCATTGGGAGGTTTAGAGAAGGCTTTAGAAAGATATGGTACCTGAGCTGTCCCTTAAAGGATGTCAATAAGTAGAGATTTGGGGTGATTAGAGGGAAGGAAGCTATTCTAGGCATGGAGATCAATGTGCACAAAAGCATAAAGGGAAAGGACAAAATTAAATGAGAGGACAACAGATAGTCAAGTGTCACTGTCTTATACAGTGTACTAAGGTTGAAGGAAGTAAAACGAATCTGGAAAAATTAGACTGTATGAGGCCTTGAAGGACCTGAATGCTAGGCTAAAGATTTTATTTAACTAATTGGCAATGAGGACCCACCAAAGGTTTTTAGGACAATGAGGTCAGTCAGTCACTAAACATTCTTCAGCTCACTTCACTAAGCACTGAGGATACAAGGAAAGGCAAAGGACAGCCCTTGCTCTAAAGGAGTTCAACAGTAGACGTGAATAGAGGAGACAACACATAAGCAACTACGTACAAACGAGCTACATGTAGGATCAATTGGAAATAATCAACAGAGGGAAACACATAGAATTTAAGGGGGATCAGGAAAGGCTTGCTGTAGAAGTTGAGGTCTTACCTGGGACTTGAAGGAAGCCAGGAAAGCCAGGAAGCAGAAAGATGAGAGGTGGAGGATAGCCAGCCAAAATTCTTGGAATCAGGAGATGGAATATTTTGTTTGAGGAGTCTTCTGGATCACAGAACATGTAGTGGGATAGAAGGTGTAAGAAGCCTGGAAAGATGGGTAAAGGGGAGGTCTTCAAGAGTTTTGAATTCCAGAAGATTTTATATTTGATCCTTGGAGTAATAGGGAACCTCTGGAATTTATTGAGTAGGCGAGAGATATGGTCAGACCTGTGGTTTAGGAAGATCACCTTGATAGTTAAGTGGAAGGTGACTGCAGTGGAGAGAGAATCATCACAGGGAGACTAACCAGAAGGGTATAGTCCAGACATGCAGTGATGAGGGCTTGCACCAATGTGGTGGCAATGTCATCAAAGAGATCTGAGAAGTAAGACGGATAGGTCTTGGCTACGTATCAGATATGAGGGGTGAGAGTGAGTAGAGGACAACATTTAGGAGTGACTGGGAGGTTTGTAGTTCCCTTTTCAAAAATAATAGAGAAGTTAGGAAGTGAGGAGAGTTTGGGAAGAAAAAGGGTGAGTTTAGCTTTTGGACATATGAAGTTTAGTGTATCTATAGGATGTTGGAGATGAGACTGGGGGTCAGCAGAGGTTAGGACAAGATAGGTGGAATTGAGAATCACCAGCATAGAGATGATAATCGAATCCATGGGAGTTGATGATATTACCAAATAAAATAATGGGGAGGGAAAAGAGAAGAGTACTCAGGATAGAGACCTGTGAGTAAGGTGATCAGATTTGCATATTTGGCAATGATGTGAAGGATGCGTTGGGAAAAGGTTAGAGTAGATATAGGGATTTCAATTAGTGGGTTGTTATGAAAATGACCCATTTCAGTGATAATAAAAGTCTGAACTTGAGAGGAAAGATGCAAGAGGAGATAGATACAAGAGATATTGAAGAGGTGGAAATTGAAAAGTATTTGGCAAATTATTGAATACAGGTGATGAGGAAAAGGAAGTTTCAGAGATATTTCTGAGGTTGCACAAATCTAGATATCTGGTAGAATGGTGGTGTCATTACCAAAAATGGTGACATTCAGAAGAGGTGCAGGTTGGGGAGGAAAATGATGAATTCAATTCTTGACTTGATTTGTTTGAGTTGTTGGAAGATCCAGGTTGGGAGTAGAGCACAGTTGATAGGATAATCCTGAAAATATACGTTTCAGAGCAGTTTGTATAAAGGTAATGCTTGAAACAATAGATGCAGATGTGCCTACCTAGAGGGAGTTCAGAGAGAAAGGAATATTTAGGATATAGTCTGAAGAGATACTCATATTTAGGAGAAGGGAGAATAAGAAGAAACCGTCAAATTAAAATGAAGGGGTTAGAGAGGTAAGAGGAGAGCCTGGGAACAGGGTAAAAGTAGTGTCCTGACAGTTAGTGTGGTGAGGAGGATTACAAGCAAGGCTGCAGGTACGCTAGTCTGTTGTGAAAAGTCTAGCTTTAGATATATAAGATCATTTGAAATAATAGCAGGGTCAAGGGAAGGTTTCTTCGGGATAAAGAATTCATGAGCATGCATGCGAGTAGAGCAGGTGGAACTAACTAGTGCTACAGAAGTCTAGAGATGAGATTCTGAAGATACTAAATGGACCAAGGAGGTAGGAGGGAAGAAAATCATCTCATTCTGTCCGATTGGAAAGAAAGAGAAGTTGATGGGAGGAAACAGTTTAGCTTTAATCTTCCCATTAAAAGTGGAGGTGAGATCAATTTACAGGGGGTAGGGTGAGTCATTAAGGTACAGTTTGGTTAGAAAAGAAATTTTAGGGCATTTCTCAGGTGAAATGTTAACAAGAGTCAATAAAAGATAAGTATACAAATTTCTGTGTGTCAGTTGAGGACCTAATTGAGGCATAATGAAAATTCACATTTACAGGTCATTTTAGGTTTTCTAAAGTTAATTTTTATCCACAACAGTGCTGTGAGGTAGACTTGGGAGGGAAATGAGGAACTTCATGTAGAGGCACATAAATTGTTTCCTGAAGGAAGGAAAGAAAGGATTTTAGGTGATGGATATGGGAGAATATAGTCCTGGCATAGAGCAAAACATGCACAAGAGCATGGAGACAAAAAAGGGCAAGACAAGAAATGGGCATGTGTTCTAATCCTGGAACCAAGTATGGAACATAGAGTGAATGAATGGGAGCAGTATGAGATAAGATTGAAAAGGTAGATTAGAGCTAGATTTAAAGGGTCTGTAATGGGGAAATCAGGAATTTATATTTTATTCAGAAGACAGTCAGACATAACTAAAGGATTGACTGTCAGGACAGACTGATGATAAGAACATTTAAGCCATCACAGTAATCCATAGGAGGAAAGACAAGGGCCAGAATGAATGGTTTCAATGGGTATTGAGGGGAAGGGAGATAAACCAGAGTCGCTGTGAGTGTGGAATAAAGAGGATTTGACAACTGTTGAATATAAGGAGTTAAAGAGAATAGAGAAAAGGGAGAGTCAAAGACAACAGAGGCTAATATCCTAAGTGACAGGAAGGAAGTTATCAGTAAAAACACAGAAGTTAGGGGAGAGAGAAGTTTTTAGGAGAAGACGATGAGTTCAGTTTTGGGCTTCTGGGGACTGGCAGAACATCAGATGGAAATATCCAGCAGAAGTCTGAGATACGGCACTAGCTCTGAGGAGAGAGTGGTAGAGGTATGTATGTAGATGTAATTGAAACTAGGAATACTATGGGCAAGTACGGAAGGGGAGAGAGAAAGTAGCACCATTGGAGAGAACCCTAGGGAATGCAAAAGGAATTAAGAGCTTGTAAGAGAGACAGAAAAAGAATAGTCAGAGAGGTCGGATAATTATGAGAGAACAGTATCACAGAAAGCAAAGGGTGAGAATTTATCAAGAAGGATGGTTCACAGTGTCAGGTGGCACGTAGATATCAAAGGGGAATAAAGTCATTAAAAAGATCATGTGATTTAGTAATAAGGAAGTCATTAAGTGACTGTGGGAAGAAAGATATTTAATGTTAGCAGAGATGGAAGTCAGATTGTAAGGAATTAGAGGTACAGAGTGCAGAAGTCAAGGTAGATTGTAGACTTTCTAGAAATTTGAGATAGATGGTAAGTAAAGAATGTGAGGGTTCAAGAAAGTTTTTTTTTTATTTCTTGGGGTAGAACTGAACACATTTGTAGACTCAGAGGAATGGCTAATAGAGAGCAAAGGCTGAAGATGCATGAGAGAGAAGGAATGATTGATAGAGAAAGGTTAGAGAAGAGATGAGAGGACAAGAGATGGAAGATTAGAAATATTAGCTTTGGCAAAGGGGAAGGCCATTTCATCCTCTGAGACAATATATATGGTATGATAGAGAAGAGTAATAGAGAATGTGAATTGATAGAATTGATGTCAAATGGCTTTGCTCTTAGAGGCAACTAGTTAGCATAGAAGATATAGTACAGGATTTAGAATCAGAAAGAAACCGAATTCAAATTGCCTCAGACATTTATTAGCTCTGCAACATTGAGCAAATAACTTAAAAATTTCCTGTTTCAGTTTCTTCATCTGTAAATGGGTCTATAAATACTGTTATTATAAATAAGGTGCAAATCTGCCTTCTGTGACACAGTAAAATAAGTTGATTACAAGGCAGATGTGGAGCAGTCCTTGTAGAAAATATTGATAAGAGCTATTGCTATACAGCTGTGAAAGAGTAACTAGTGGTACAGTGGGTAGAGTGCTGAATCTGGAGTCAGAAAGACTCATCTTCCTGAGTTCAGATATGGCCCTAGATACTTAGTAGCTGTATGACCCTGGGCAAGTCATTTACCCCTGTTTGCCCCAGTTTCCTCATCTGTAAAATAAGCTAGAGAAGGAAATGGCAAATAATTATATCTTTGCCAAGAAAATCCCAAATGGAGTCACAAAGAGTCAGTCACAACGGAAATGACAACAAAATATAGCAGTGAGGATAGAATAAAATGGGGATAGATGTCTTCCTTTCAGTATGATTTTGTGATTTTTTTCTCCAGCATTAATTTCAGAATAGGAATGGAGAAACCAGATGGAGTTAGCTCAGGCTTGAGGGTTTACAGGGCAGGTACATAGTATCACAGATCAAGAGTGGGTAGGGAAGAAAGTGAATATAGTCAATTGTTTGGGAAATAGAGAGGAGTCTTTATTCAAATAAATCTTGAGAGAACTAGTTGCACAAAAAAATAAAAATAAATAATTTAGTGACCAATCTCTGTTTCCTTTAGATTAAATGTCATAGTTGTTCATAGTGATACAGATGTAAATGTACCTGTCACATTTTCCGATGATCATTTCTAGCTTAATTTAATTTCAGATTGCCTTTTTATGACATCCCTTTTTATCATCTACTATAAAGTGATATTTGTGAAAGGCTCAGTATAAAAATTGGAAAAGTCGCTCTTATGCATGTTTTATGTAAAGCACATTCATATAACAAAACCATAAATAGCAAAATCACTTTGTTAGAAAAAAATCTATGGTTATTTCTTACAGAGGCTTTCCACATATCTGGTGTTACACATTGGGGCCATTATCAGCAAAATGTGACTTCCAGTGGGTACCTTTGAAATAGCTTCTTAAACTCAGACTTTCTTTTTAAAATGCAATTCAAACTCTGTACATTTCAACTAATGCATCTGAAGGGATACAATGGATAGGGTGCTGGTCCTGGAGTCAGGAAGACCTGATTTCAAATTTGACTTCAGATATTTACTATCTGTGTGACCCTGAACAAGTCATTTGGCCTCCATTTGCCTCAGTTCCTTTATCTTTAAAATGGGAATAAAAATATCACCTATCTCCAAAGGTTATTGTGATAAATAAAAAGATATAGTTATAAAAGAAATAACTTTGCGAACTTTAAAGTACACTATAAATGCCATTGATTATGATAATAATTATTGTTTGTGTTTCTTTCTTATTTTGTGATTCATAATATTATAGTGAAGAAAATAATCTGTCTTTCTTCTTCAGAATCTGACCTTAGCACAATTATTTTGTCTTATTTTCTTGAGAATCTGAGAATGTCCCTTTGACTTCCTTAATTCTCTTATATTGCTTTAAGTTTATAATCTGTACCTTTTGGCATCACATTTTTTTGTAAAGTGTGAATCTTCTTAAAAAGTTTTGGTTTGTTTGATTTTTTTTTTTTTAAAGCTGGGTCTCTTTTTCTTGCCCAGGCTGGAAGTGTAGCAGCCACTTACTACTGATCAGCCCAGGACTTTTGACCTGTTCCATTTTTGACCTGGGCCAATTTACTGCTGCTTAGGAAGTCTGTTGACCCCTCCCCTTCCAGGGAGTCTCCACGTTGCTGACCTTAGTGCAGTTCTCAGCTCACTACAGCTCAGAACTCTGGAACTCAAGTGATCCTGCAGCTTCAGGCTCCCCAGGAGCAGGGCCTACTGGTGTGTAGCTAAAAATTTTGTTATTAGATTAGCATAAGTGAAAATATTTTCCACTAATTACATGTGATGACAAAACATTTTTTACTTTGAAACACTACTTTTTCCCCCATAAAGCTTAATTATGGGTATTACTTCAGAGCCCAGAGTATTCTGGGTATTCCATAAATAGTACGTTGCAGTGGATATATAGGTCTAGAATGGGTTTAGTGGACTCTGTTCCTTTTGGCAAATAACCTTAGTAATCCATGCTGACTTTGTCCTTTGTTGTCATTGCTCATCTCAAGGACACCAGGGACTCTGAGTTGGTAATAGAACTCTTTTAGGAATTTGGTATACTCTCTGATTTTCCCAGAGTTCATGTTTTTAGTCTGTGATGCCTTGAACCACCCCTAGACCCATTTGAATTGTCCCAAGACTTCATAGAGCTTTGGAATAATCTGGTCCAAATCTTCCTGGGGTTTGATCCTTTGATGGATTTGATCCTATGAATATGAGTCAGTCTGGTCATTTCCCTTCATTACTATACATTACTTGTTATTCTCTATAATTCTTATCCATTATTGTTATTTATTGAAAATACAGTACATTTATTGACTTTCAGTTATTCAGAATTTTGAAATCTACAAAGAAAAAATTTAAGTATTAGAATAGATTAATGAAGGGCACAGTGATTTTTAACAAATAAGAAATGATGAGCCTATATGCAAAGTACCATCCTTGCCACATTATGGTCGATGTAAATCTAAGGTAAACCACTGCAGCACAGAAAATTCTTGACATGTTTGCCCTCTCGAGATAAGGATGCCTATACTTTCTGGTTTTATGAGATGATTTTCATAAAGAAATTTCAACTTGTTTTTAAAAGAGTTTTTTTCAGCTTCACATGATAAATTCTACCATTTGGAATCATGTAAAAATTAAACCTTTAAAGAAAATAAATCCTGTATCTCTAGGTATATTCTCACTTCTAAACTCCTTCTTTGAAAACATTACTGTGCAGTTGGAGAGTCTCATGTTTCTTTCCATGTGTAAGTTTGGCAGTGATAAGATTTTTAGGTTGGGAACATTAACTTAATTGTAAAAAGTCCCTGGAGCATTCATCTGTCAGGTGTCACCAATCAAGCTGATGACTGAATATTTGATACTGTCTCCTGGTGCTTCAGAGCTGTAAGAAAACTACTTGTTTTCTACCTGCTGGTATTCAACTAGTCTAAGACATCTTATTACTAAAAATAAGTAGAAATGTAAACCCAATCAGATAGTGGTATGTAGATTACTGTAGACCATAATATTAAAAGATTAAAAGCCATGGTGCTGACCTCATTGTTGTATGCCTGTGCAACCTGGACAGTCTACTAGCACCATGCCAGGAAACCAAGTTGCTTCCATTTGAATTGTCTTAGGAAGATTCTGAAGATCATCTGGCAGAATAAGGTACCAGACGCTGACATCCTTTATCAAACTAAACTGCCAAGCATTCAAACTCTGTTTCAGAGAGCACAGCTCTAATGTGCTGGCCATGTTGTTCAAATGCAAAATGTATGCTTGCCACAAAGATTATTTTATGGAGAATTCACATAGGGCAGGCGATCACATGATTGTCAGAAGAAGCGATACAAGGTCTCTCTCAAGAACTTTGGAATTGATTGTGTGACATGAGAGACACTGGAACAGGACCACTCAGCATGGCACGCCCACATCAGAGAAGGTGCTGTTGCTTTATGAGCAAAGCAGAAGTAAAATAGCTTGAAGAAATGTGAAATGCACAAATTTAGAGAATGTTCACATGAACTGGATGTGCCTGACCTGTAATAGAACATTTCAAGCCAGTATTGGTCTCATCAACCAGTTGGACACACTGTAACTTGACACTGGTATAGTGATGACATTTTAGTCCTCTTCAAGAACGAAGGACAGCAACCAGCCAACCAAGGAAATAGGTATTATTATTACCACCACTTTACAGATGTGGAAACTGAGGCAAACAGAAGCTAAGTGACTTGCCCAAGGTCACACAGCTAGTAAGTGCCTGAGGCCAAATTTGAACTCAGGTCTTCCTGACTCCAGCCCCAACATTCAATCCACTTCATCAAATGAAACTTGTTGCTGACTTATAAAGGTAAATTTCAAAGGCAAATTTCAGTGTCAAATTATAATAGTGAAAGGGTACTTGAATTGTTTGGACATCTGCTAGAGTTTTCTCGTTTCAGAAAGAATGGCTATGGGGCAGAGCCAAGATGGCAGAGTACAAGGATGGACCTACTCTAGCTGTTCCCCCATAGCCCATAAAATACCTATTAAAAATTACTCTAAACAAATTCTAGAGCAGCAGGAGCCACAAAACGACAGAGTAAAAGAGATTTCCAGCCCAAGACAGCTGGAAGGCCAACAGGAAAGATCTCAGATGTGACCTCAGGACTCAGAGCAGAGCACAGCACAGCATGGGTCACACAGCACAGCACAGAGAGGACTGGAGCAGCCTTCAGGACAGGGAATCCTGGGCAGCAGCAGCAGTTCCCAGATTCCTCAACCCACAAACACCAAAGACAGATTCAAATGTCAGTAAGGAAGGTCTTTCATCTGAGTGAGAGGGGAGCATGGGTCTAATCCAAGCCCCGCCCCAGGACAGTGGCAGTCAGTATAGCAGCTTCCACTTTTGGAGCCCTCAGCCTAAAGACCCTGGGGGAATCAAGCAGCTGATCTGGATCTCAGCCCTGAGTGGTGATGTGATTCTGGGGTGAGGAGGAGTGCTGGCGTGGTAGAGCTGGTGGTGACATTGGAAAGGGAACCCTCCTTGCAGATCCTGGGCAGAAAAAAGTGCTTGTGGTTGCTCACAGACAAGAGAAAAGACTAAGAGAAGAGTAAACTCCTCTCCCTTGATTCTGCCACCTTGGAGGAACTGAGAACTTACAGGTCCCTAGAGTATACCCTCCACTTGACAAAGGACTCAAAAATCAAGTAACTGGCTGGGAAAATGTCCAAAAAAGGGAAAAAAAATAAGATTATAGAAGGTTACTTTCTTGATGAAAAGGTATTTTCTTGCATCCTTTCAGCTGAGGAAGAACAAAGCATACCATCAGAGGGAGACATCAAAGTCAAGACTTCTACATCCAAAACCTCTGAAAAAAAATATGCAGTGGTCTCAGGCCATGGGAGAGCTCAAAAAGGATTTTGAAAATCAAATAAGAGAGGTGGAGGAAAAACTGGGAAGAGAAATGAGAGTGATGCAAAAAAATCATGAAAAGTGATTACTTAGCAGCTTGCTAAAGGAGATCCAAAAAAATGCTGAAGAAAATAACACCTTTAAAAATAGACTAACCCAAATGGAAAAAGAGGTCCAAAAAGCCAATGAGGAGGAGAATGCTTGAAAAAGCAGAATTTACCAAATGGAAAGGGAGGTTCAAAAGCTCACTGAAGAAAACAGTTCTTTAAAAATTAGAATGGAGCAGATAGAAGCTAATGACTTTATGAAAAACCAAGAAATTATAAAACAAAACCAAAAGAATGAAAAAGTAGAAGACAATGTGAAATATCTTGTTGGAAAAACAAACCACTTAGAAAATAGATCCAGGAGAGATAATTTTAAAATTATTGATCTACCTGAAAACCAAGATCAAAAAAAGAGCCTAGACAATGATATCTTCCAAGAAATTATTCTGATATTCTGGAACTGATATTCTAGAACCAGAAGGTAAAATAGAAATGGAAAGAATTCATCAAACACCTCCTGAAAGAAATCCCAAAAGGAAAACTCCTAGGAATATTGTAGCCAAATTCCAGCCTTCCCTGGTCAAGGAGAAAATATTACAAGCAGCTAGAAATAAACAATTCAAGTGTTGTGGAAACACAATCAGAATAACAAAGGATTTAGAAGCTTCTACACTAAGGGATCAAAGGGCTTGGAATATGATATTCCAGAGGTCAAAGGAAATAGAATTAAAACCAAGAATCACCTATCCAGCAAAACTGAGTATAATACTTCAGGGGGAAAAATGGAATTTCAATGAAATAGAGAACTTCTAAGCATTCTTGTTGAAAAAAACCAAAGCTAAATAGAAAATTTGACTTTCAAATACAAGAATCAAGAGAAATATGAAAAAGTAAACAGGAAAGAGAAACCTGAAGGAACTTCTTAAAGTTGAACTGTTTACATTCCTGCTTGGAAAGATATTATTTAAAACTCATTAGACCTTTTTTCAGTATTAGGGTAGTTAGAGGGAATATATATATATATATATATATATATATATATATATATATATATATATATATATATATACATATATATGTATATAATCTGTATAGACAGAGGGCACAGGGTGAGCTGAATATGAAGGTAACATACCTAAAAAAAAAATACAATGTACTATGGAATGGAGTGTACTAGGAGTAAGAGAAAGGGGGAGATAGAATGTAGTAAATCATCTCATATAAAAGAGGGAAAGAAAGAGCTTTTACAATGGAGGGGAAGAGGGGGGAGATGAAAGGGAATAAGTGAGCCTTACTCTCATGGAATTTGGCTTAAAGAGGGAATAACACACACCCGGTTGGATATGGAAATCTATTTTACCCTGCTGGAAGGCAGTGGGAAAAGGGATAGGAGGAAAGCGAAAATCAGAAGCAAACACTATTGTGGGAGGACAGGTCAAGGGAGAGAATGGAATAAATGCAAGGCAGGATATGACAGAGGGAAATGTGGTTAGTCTTTTTCAGCATAACTATTATAGAAGTGCTTTGCATTGTTACACATATATGACCTGTATTGAATTGCTTGTTTTCTCAATGAGGGTGGGGAGGGAGCAAGGGAATATGGAACTCAAATCTTTAAGAATGAATGTTAAAAATTGTTTTAGCATATAACTGAAAATTAAGCTATACAGGCAGTGGAGTATAGAAATCTATTTTGCCCTACAGGAAAATAGAGGGGAAGGGGGAATGGAAGAAGGGTGGTTAATAGAAGGGAGGACAGACTGGAGGAAAGGGTGGATGGGATCCATGCTGTCCTGAGGTGGGGGTGGAGAGAGATGGGGAGAAATTTTTGAATTCAAATTTTTGTGGAAGTGAATGTTAAGAACTGAAAAATAAATAAATTACATATTAATAAAACCAAAAAGGATAGTTTAGAAATTCTTTATTTGCCTTGTTCACCATTTCATCCTTTTTGAGGCATAGAAAATTATGATGGGAACTCTTATTTTGGATTTAATTTCTACCAATAAAATGAAACTGACCTCCATAGCAGAAAAAAATTGAACTTTCTATAAAAGTGGTTTGCTCTCTTTGAACTAGGAGGAAAACACTAGGTATAACTTTATACATACCCAAGAGTTTGGGAGACCAAATTTAAAAGAGTTTTTAGATAGAATGGGTAAGCATCTGTGTTTTAAGACCAAGACTCTACAGAAGTCAACTTAAGAATAATGGAATACTATAAAGAATAAATCTAACAACGTGACCATGAATGATTCTGCTGAGAAGAAAAGGAATAACATTTGATAAGACCAATATGGATGCACAGGAAACAACCAACTCAAATTTTTAACACATATGTAACCAAGGATGAATATAAAGACATTATAAAAATATCGGGAATTCTAAAACCTTTAATAAGATAAGCTGCCAAAGAATTCAAAGGAAAAAAATAAAATGGTTTATTCAGCCCTTCTATAAATTCCTTTGGGGTAGGATTTGTTTTTGGTTTTGGCTTTGCATTTCTAGTGCCTTTCGGAGAGTTTGGCACATGTAACTGCTTAATAAATGTTAGTTTAATTGTAATAAATTTCAGAGCCTTGCAGAAGATCAAAGAAATAATAGAACCACTAAGGATAGATAGAATGGCAGTAATAGGTGTCAGGTAGAAGGCAGAACTACTCAGCTCTTCATGTACTTCTGTTTTCTTTACTAGATAGTCAGACCTTTGCACTTGGAAGGCTAGAACAAAAATGGTTAACAGGCCAAAAAGCTCCCCCCAAAAAACAATAGAAGGGAGGGACTACTAAAGGAGCTTCAACAGACTTCATCACAAACTATAGAAATAACTTGCAGATTATGACTGGTGAACTACTGTCTTTGAAATTTGAAAAACCATGAGATATGCAAGAGGTTCCATTGGACTGAAGATGAGCCAAAAACATCTTGATTTGCAAAGAGGGGGAAGGTGAAATATTCCAGTTATACGTTGACAATCTTTTCTTGGACTCTTAGCAAAATTCTAGAACATATTAACAAACTAAAGGTTTTTATTGCTTAGAAAGTCCTTAGTTCATTAAAAACTGATTATGTCAGACTAGCCTCATTTTCTTTTATTACAGTTACTAAATAAACTGATAGATCAGGGAGTATGTCATGGACATCATGTACCTGAATTTTAGTGAGGCTTTTGACAAAATCTCATTACGATCAAGTCACAAGTATAAGATAGTACTAAATGATATAGTACAGTTAGGCAGATTCATAAGTGATTTAATGACTGTACCCAAAGAATAGTGATTAATGGACCAGTGCTATCCTGGTGGGAGATCTTTAGTGGAGCATGTCAAGGTTTTTTCATTGACACTGTGTTCTTCCACATTTACCAGTGACTTGGTTGAAAGCATAGAGAGTGTTCTTATCAAATTTGAAGATGACACAAAAATTGGAAAGAATAGCTAATATATTATAAAGCTGATTTGGCACCCACATTGTCTCTATGGTCTAGAGCAGAGGTGTTAAACCTGTTTCGCTTGGCCCTAAGGCAAAACTAGGAGAAATGTGTAGAAATTCTCAAGATGCCTTTTTAGACTTGGTATAAGGAAAAACTTTCAAATAACTGAAGATGTTTAAAAGGAGAATAAGCTGTTGAAGGAGGTGGTGGGCTCCTTATTATTGGTGATCTTCAAGTAGAGACTATATGATTGTTTTTTAAGGATTGTATAGAGGAGGTTTCTGTTCATTCATAGATTAGACTAGATAGCCTCTTGGGGTCAACTCAATTCAACAAACATCTATTAAACTCATACTATGTGTATGGCACCCTGCTAGGTGCCAGTAATACAAAGAAAAATGAAACTACTTGCAATAAGAGGTAGGGTTAAGTGAGGAAGCATTCCAAGCACAGGCTATGAAAAGGCCTATTTTGATTACACTACAGTGCATAAGTGAAATATGTCTAGAAAGATAGGCTAGAACTAGATTGCAGAGTACCAGAGGAATTTGTATTTATCTTAATGGCCATAGGAACTCTTAAAGGTTCTTGAGCAGGAGAGTGACATGTTTAGACTTATGCTTAAGGAAAATTATCCTGTAGCCAAATGAGGTCTCGATTGGACAGGGGTAAGGACAGGAAGCTGGGAATTCTATTAGGAAGTCATTGTAGTAGTTCAGGGGAGAGATAAAGTGGTCCTGGACTACAGTAATGCCTGAATTATTGGGAAAAAGGAATGGATATGAGACATATTGTAGAGGTAGAGACAATAAGATTTGAGAACTAATTGGTTATAGAGGTGAGGGGAGATTTGAGAATTTCTCCAAGGTTGCAAACTCAGGTAACTAGAAGGATAGTAGTGCCCTCTACATAGTACAGAAAGTTTGGAGGAGAGGTAGTTTTGGGGAGAAAGATATTTTTTGTTTAAAGGGACATCCTGGTGAAAATATCCAATAAATCAGTTGGAAAAAGAACTAGAGTTCAAGAAAGACATGGGGAATGGATATATGGATTTGGGAATTTTCTGCATAGAGATAATAATTGAACCCATGGGAACTGATGAAATCACTAAGACAAAGAATATAGAGAGAGGACCAGCGACAGATTCCTGGGGTACTCCTGTGATTGAGATTGTGATATGGATGATGATTTAGCAAAGGAGCCTAAGAAAGAGCAGTAAGACAAGTAGGAAAATAGACAAGAGAGAATAGTGTCACAAAAACCAAGGAAGGAGAGAGTATTCAAGAGGAGGGGGTGGTCAACTATACCAAAGGCTGCAGAATGGTCAGGAAGGATGAGAACTGTCAAAGGTCTCTCCCAATCCTGAGATCTTCATTCTGATATAGTAAAAAATAAATCACTACCCCCTGAGTCTGACTTATAGCAAAAAAGCAGAAATGCAACAGTCCATTGAAGGCTGATTTTCTCCTTTGTATTGCCTACTATTTGTGAATCAAATCTCATTTGCCCATTTGGGGTAGAATATCTGCAAAGTTTATAATCTTGCAAGAGAAGTTCTTATAGCTGATCCAACAGTTTTCCTAATTCTGTTTTCTGCTAAAGTATGCCTGCTCACATTGTGTAAAATATTGCAGTGTTCCAGCATTATCTAATGATGAAGATGGACCTACTAAAAAAGTAATATTCAGATACTTAATAGGATTTACACTGACAAGTATTCTAAAGCTTCTCTCAGTTCTTATGGCTCTTGTCCATTATGATCCATTACCATACTCCCTAAAGTTGGTATCTTTATGTTTTAAATGTACCTTTTTCTATGAATATTTCCTCTTATATTGTTTCACTCTTTTCTGCACCAATCAACTTTCCAGAGACATGTTTCTTTGTGTGTAGTGCATATGTATGTATACATGTGTATATTTGCATACATACTTATATAGGCTTATGAAAAGGGCAAAGACCTGATGGTGAACTCATAGTATTGTCCCACAAAACTGAGGAATTGTTGTAGGTCTCTTGCTAATTTGGAAGTTCTTAACCTTCAGTACATTTTCCGCCCTATGCAGATCCTCGTAGAATTCTTACTGATCCATGAGCCTCTCAAAATTCCATCTTTTTACCCAAATTGGAATTTCTCCAACTTGGCAAATCCCTTTTATTGGATGAAGATTGAGATGCGTTTGTCCTGCTGAGCAGACCCTTGAATAAACAAGGGTTTCATCAAGAAAGACCATCCTTTCCCCACCCTCTCTATTGAATCTTTAAAAAACTGTGGGACAATTGCACAAACTGAAGAGCATGAACAGAGGTTATACAAAATATGCCAGACTGGAACTTTCAACTTCCGTGTTCAAATTGTACGCCTCCAGGGTTTTATGCTGAACATTAAATATACTAAGTGGTGACCCCCTTCCTTATCCCTTCCTTACAACACCCCACATACTTCCTCGACTCTCACATTTAACCATCATAAGCAAGTTAGGAGAATAATGAAGGAATTGTTATATCTCTGACTATAACAAGTCACCAAACACATTTTTGGGCGAATTCATAGCATCTAGTCATGCCCAATACTTCTGAAAATTGATTTACCAGGGTATTTCACCATTTCATGACAAATACCCAGTTAGCATCTATCATGGTCCCTGTTTCTTCTGTCAAATCAACTGATTAGTAGTCTTGGACTCAGGAAGGCTACCAAAAGTTTTCTTGAGCTTTTCGAGGCACTCTTCCACATTTTCCAACATGGGCTTATTTTCCATAGGACTAGGGAGTAAACTAGCTGGCAACCTTCCTTGCCAAGTAGGATACAATGAAAGCTTCTTTGGCTCGAGCTGTGGAAATTCTCTAGATATGATAGTCCTTGAACAGTCAAGAATCCTGGATTCCCTGATCATCTCACTGTAGCACTGGTAAGCAAAGCAAATACCCTTTGAAACAACCCAACACAAATCTTCAGTCTTCCTCCAACTGTTACTACAACAGCATGTTTTGAGGTTCCCTCTCTCCTGCCCTGACCCTAGGTATAGAGAAATATGTCCATGGTTTTAGCATCAGGTAAGGGGAAAGGGTTTATTTGGGTTGGATGTCAGTTCTATGGGAGCCCCCCCCTTGGGGCAAATGGATGTAGAACATGTGGGAAGGAATAGGGCCCACATATGTTGATTGATGATCAAGGCAAACAGCAAGACTGAAGGAGAGACCTTTCTTGACAAAAGGGGTCCAATCTTTGATCAGAGAGAGAGCAAGCCAGAGGCCATTCTGGGTCAAGCCATAGTTCACTGGGAATGCCAAATCTAGTGAGCAAAGAACAAGGCAGGAAATGTAAAACAAGACAGCAATTTAAAGCCAGCTTGTTGTAGAAGCTCAGACTTAGAAGAGACTATGGAGACTATCTGTCTAGTCCAATCCATTAGTGAATAAGAACCTTGGTGTTTCATCCCCAATAAACAGTCATCCATTTTTCCTTGAAGGCCCCATGTTATAGGGAACCCACTACTTCTCAAGGCAATCCATTCCACTCTTGGATATCTCTAATCATTAAAATGTTTTTCCTTGCTTAGATTTAAATTTAAATTGGTCTCTTACAGTTCTATACACTCCTCCTAGTTCTGCCCTCTGTAATCAAGTAGAACAAATTTAATCCCTTTTTCCAAATGAAAACTTTCCTAGTATAATCATAAAGATCACTCAATTTGAAGTCAGAGGACCTGGGTTTGAATTCCAGCTCAACCATCAATCCCTTTGTAACCTTGGCTATATCACCCCACCTCTTCAAGCCTCAGTTTCTTTATATGTAAAATGAGAGTGGTATCAAAACTATATGGTATCAAAGGTCACTTTTTGTTCTAAATTCTGTTATTTCTATCAACTGTTTAAAGACAGCTGTCATGTCCCTCCTGACTCTTTTTAAGGCTGCGTATCTCCCATTCCATTCATTGGAATCTCACGTGTAATAATCAGCTGTAACCTCAAGGCTTTTTGGCATTTCCAGTTGTTCTCCTCTGGATTACCTACAGTTTATCAATGTCTTGAATAAAATATCCTGACTGCCTACTCCCCAGTTCTTTCTAGAATTCTTCCTAGAATATGAACCCCCAAAATAAAACAAACCTCTAGCTGTGGTATAACCAGGACAGAGTTGAACCAAGTAGACAACTTACCAAATGCCTGTTGACTTCACTTCTAAACACTTGATGCAACCTAAGATTGATTGCATTTAAGGTTATGCTTAACCTCCACACAGTTTCCAAAGTGATGTTCCTAAAACCATGAGACTGATCATGCCAAGCCCCTGATAAATAAATTTCAGGGGCACCCTATTACCTCTAATATACATACATACATACATACATATATATATATACATATATATACACACAATCCATACACGAGGTAAAATATTATAGGTATATTCTATATACGTACATATATATATGTCTGTGTGTGTATATATTTATATATATATACACTATAGGTGTATATGTAATATACCAGAGGTAATATACAATAAATAATAAAATACTATAATATATGCTAGAAAGAGAGTACAGATATGAAAGTTGTCCTATCTTTCCCACCTTTTAACATATAAATGCTAAAATTAAGAAACTAATTGGATATAGGTATGTTGGTGTGCAGGGAGGTTAGAAAAAGATAATGAGTTTGATTTGCATTTGGTATATCCTTATCAAAATGTCTAATAGGCAGTTGGCAATGTGATATATATATATATGTATGTATGTATGTATGTATGTATATGTATATGTATATAAATCTGGGAGTAGTCCTCTACCTGGAGGTGATAAACCTATGGAAGTTTATGAGATCACTTGAGAGAGTAGAGAGAGAAAAAATAAAAGGGTCTAGGACCAAGCCTTGGTGAAGACCTTAGGTTAGGGAGTGGGAATGATTTTGTGTACATCGATGATACTTTTATGGTTACATCTGGCTTCTTGTATAAGGATTTCTAGCTAGTTTTCTTTGTTGTATATATTAAATGTATAATTTATAGGCATAGAGGACCATGGGTTTTATTGCTTGAATTTTGTCTCCTGTGAATTTGTTGTTCTTATACTATAACTACTCTATATGTTATCTAATTATCCAAACAGGCAGCTTCCTTTAACTCCCTTTTTATTTTAAAACCATTTTAAGTAGATTTGCCAGACTCCAGGCAAGTTTTGTTTTTATTTTAACAGTCATTGTTAGGTACACTCCATCTTGGGCTATGAATCTATTATTCTTATATTTTGAACCATGGTCTAAAAATCCAAATCCTTTTTTTCAGGCATTATCTTTTCAACAAGTAGTTTACTACTCAGATTTCCCTTTCTCTTCAGAAGTCTTTCCCTTTAACAATTAATAGTGATTAAGACACCACTTGTGCCCTTAATGACTTCAGACGTTTGGTCAAGACTTTGTAATTTTTAGGAATGTTTTCTAGGGTCTCTTGGAAGTATAATTTGTGCTTAAGCACAAATGGTAGTGGATTAGGAATGTATGCAGCATTTTCAACAACCCAGTGATTTCCTTTTTAAAAAGTTTTTTTCATTTTTTCCAATTTATATAAAATTTTAACATTTGTGTTTGAAAGTTTTGAGTTCTGAATTCTCTTTATCCTTTCTTCAATAAGAAGGCAAGCAATTTGATATAGGTTATACATGTCCAGTCATTCAAAGCATATTTCCAATTTAGTCATGTTGTGAAAGAAAACGCAGACAAAAAACCCCCAAAGAAAATGTAAAAGAAAAACAAAAACATGCTTTAACCTGTATTTAGACTCTATTAGTTCTTTCTCTGGAGGTGGATAACATTTTTCATCATAAGTCCTTCATAATTGTCTTAGATCAGTGTAATTCTGAGAATAGCTAAGTCATTCACAGTTGATCATCATACAATATTGCTCTTACTGTGTACAATGTTCTACTTGTTCTGCTATCTTCACTTTGCATCAGTTGATGTAAATCCATGTTTTTTTGAAATCATCCTGCTATACTTTTCTTTTCACAATTGTATTCCATCACAATTATATACCACAATTTGTTCAGCTATTCCCCAATTAATGAGAATCCCCTTGATTTCCAATTCTTTGCCACCACAAAAGAGTTGCTACAAATATTTTTGTACATATAGGTACATATATGGGTATGCACAGTTTCATAGCCTTTTGGGTATAGTTCCAAATGAATGGTTGGATCAGTTCACAACTCCACCAATAGTGCATTAGTGTCCCAATTTTCCCACATCCCCTCCAATATTTGTCGTTTTTCTTTTCTGTCACATTAGCCAATCTGATAGGTATGAAGTGGTACTAAGTTCTTTTAATTTGCATTTCTCTACTCAATAGTGATTTAAAACATTTTATATGACTGTAGATAGCTTTGATTTCTTCATCTGCAAACTGCCTATTTGTATCCTTTGACCATTTATCAACTGGGGAATGACTTGTACTCTTATAAATTTGACTCATTAGGTATATATTTGAGAAATGAGGCCAAGGCCTTCCTTTTTAGGTTCCCACAGTGATTCAAAAAGAGTGTGAATCATGGAACATTGTCATCTCCAAATAAGTCAAATTGCAATTGACCCAGTGAGCCATGGAGGGACGACACAAGGTGAGTGCAATTAGTTTTCAGCTTAAAGAAGTGGTACCATCATATAAGAAGTGATTTAAATAACATCATGATAGGCAACCTGTGTTCTACTTAGATACCTTCCAGATGCCAATAAAACCAGAAGAAGGTTTCCATTGTATTGTACTGTGTGATCTTTGGAAGATGATTTATAAATAAGACATAGATCAGAATTACAATGGGTAAAAAGGCAGATAGCATTTGCAGGATAACAATGAAGTAATAAATAAATTGAAATATCAAAGGATGCATATGACTTCCAAATCTTTATCTGATTTCCCCCCGAACTCTAGACCCACATTTCTAGCATTATCTCACTCTTGTATAGGTGCTTTTTACTTTTAAAAAATACTTTCTTCACGACCAGGCTGTTTTACAGCTAAGTAAACTGAGTTTCTCAGTCAATGTATGATATGATCATACTGCTGATGTGCCATTATAAGGACTCTTAACAGAAATATTTTGGTTCAGGTATTTGATTCAGTTGTTCCTGCAACATTACATTTCATTTCTTCAAATGTCTTGTTATAGCTGTCTGTGAGACACTGCCCTGTAGAAATCCAACTAGCACCTCAAACTCAAAATGTTCAAAACTGAACTTATCTTCTCCCTCAGAATTCACTTTTCCTCCTAATTTCCTTATTTTTGTTCATGGTGCTTGGTCACAGATGATTGATGATTTTCAAGATGTATTCTTATGATTACCCTTTACTTCCTTGCCCACTCCACCCCAACCTCCTTTGTCTCCCTCACTGGTACATTTAATTGCCAAGGTGTGTTAAATCTATCTACACAGTATCTTTTATAATAATCCTTTTTTTATTCCTTCTCTAATCAACCTAGTTGAGAGTCCCATGACTACCAGAATATCATTTTAACTACTTTTTTTCTTTCAGTCTCATCCATGTTCAATCCATTCTTATCTATTACCTTAAAAATCCCCATTGACTTCCTATTGCCTAATGAATAAAATATAAACTGCTTAAAATTGTATTCAAAGCTCTTTACAATTAGACTTCAACTTTAATTCATGCTACTTCACTTCATGCAGGTTGTACTCCTTCTAATCTGCTCCTTATTCATGTACTGATTTTTTTAAACCTCTGTGTATTTGTATGAATCTTCCCCCATACCTAGAAGAAATAGAACATCTCTACCTGTTGAGATGTTTCTCATGTTTCAAGGCCCAGTTCAGATGCTCCCTGTTTCATGACACTGTTCCTGATTATCTAAGAGTGATTCCCTCCTCATCTCTCTTTTGCCTCTGTTTCAAAACTTCTCCTATTCATTCAGTTAATTCAAAAAGTATGTATTAATCGCTTACCATCTACAAAGCATTATAGTAGGGTTACAAAAATGGAAAAATCATTCAGTTGTTGTCATCAAGAAGCTTATAACTGATTAACAAGATAAAGTTATATACATGAAAAAAAATACAGTTCAAGTTAAAAATTCTAAGTCTCTAGGAGAAGCCAAAGAGACAGATATAATACATGTTTAAAATGGGAGAATGGATGTTTATTTCAAGTGTAGGAAAAGGGAGAATTAGGGAAGGCTCCTTGGATGAACTATTACCTAAGCAAGGGATTAAAGTAAGTGAAGGATTTCAACAGAGATGGAGGAGGAATGTTTCATGTACAAGGGAGGAGTGGAAGACAGACACATACGAAAGCACAGGGATGAAAAAAAGATCAAAAAGGGCTTGAGGACATGTCAGAGTTTTGCCCAGAGTAATTTTGTAGGAATAAAATAATTTTCATCTGAATGTCTAACCATCCCTTGCCTATTTTTTCTGATACTTGACCCAACACCTCCTCTGATGGCAACAGTTAGATATAGTTAATGCTGGACAACTTCAGGCAGTACAACTCCATCTTCAACTAACTCCCAGTGACCAGATGAATAGCTGACCCAGCGCTATAATTAAATGGTTGCTTTTCATCATATTGAAGAGTTTGACGCCAGTCAGTCAGCTTCCTGGGATTTGTATACAGAACCACTTTTGTCCTATCTTGAAGTAAACAAAGTCTAGGGCCCTAAACAGATGCTTGCTATCTTCCAAGAAATTTGAGGAGAGAGTAGGACAGGATCATGAAACAGGCTGGCAGGAACACAGCATGCATGAAGGGAAGTGACAGGAATTAAGGCTGGAGTCAGATTGTGGAAAACCATGAATACAAAGTTGAGGAACTTATATTTTATTCAATAGGCAATGAGAAACCACTGAATTTTTTTCACTGCTCTATAGTCACTTAAGACTAAGTCAACCAATATGGAATTATTGAAAGCCCACTTGTAACTTCATTGTTCAGAAATTTAAATCTCACAAAGAAATAATCTATTCAGAGCATTGCTACTTATAGAAACTACCATTTGTCTCAACATCATAATTTGGGGGATTTCTTTCATAACTTGTTATGTCTTGTGTAGAGATTTCACAATCCTCCAAGAGTGCTTCTTGATTGAACCTTATTTGGCAAGAAAGACTGTGAGGCTGCATTATTGCATGTCATAGAAATTAGACAGCTTATGATAGTAATGTTAATCATTGTATGTAGACAAAGACAAAGTATGTCAACAGAGCCAACAGAATTTAGGAGATACACACTCCACAATGTCTCCAAATCATTTTAGCCTTCAGAGGATTCTATTGACACTATGCTTACAGATTCAGAGATGTAGAGTGAAGATTTTTCCTGAAGAATTTTGATGATCCCTCTATTGCCCTTCCTCCAATTTGCGGATTTCTTCAGATTCTACATTTTGGGAAAGTGTCCAGACCAATCATGGTCACTCTTTCACTCTTCTCCCTCCTGACTTAGGACTTCTCCTTAATTTCCCCAGTTGGCTACCTTCTTCTCCACGCACCCTTTTGATCTTCTTTTTATAGATTGTCTTACCCTCCTTAGAATGTAGGCTCCTTGAGGATAGGAATTTTGTTTGGTTTTTTTTTGTATTTGTATGGCCAGCACTTAGCACAATGCCTTCTACTAGTAGGTACTTAATAAATATTTGTTGACTTGACTAGAGAAGGAATCCTGGGAACTATCTGTGTAATTCAATCTTTGTTATTCACATGATTTTAATTAATAAATTTATTTTTAGTTTTCAACATTCATTTTCACAAAATTTTGAGTTCCAGATTTTTTCCACCTCTCTCCCCTCCCCTCACCCCAAAACACCATGCATTCTGATTACCCCTTCTCCCAACCTGCCCTCCCTTCTATCACACCCCTCCCTTCCCTTATCCCCATCTTCTCTCTTTTCTTGTAGGGCAAGATAGATTTCTATACCCCCTTACCTGTATTTCTTATTTCCCAGTTGCATAGAAAAACAGTTCTCAACATTCATTCCTAAATTCCAGCTTCTCTCTCTTCCTCCCTCCCCACCATCCCCACTGAGAAGGCAGGCAATTCAATGTAGGCTATATATGTGTAGTTTTGCAAAAGACTTCCATAATAGTTATGTTGTGAAAGACTAATTAAATTTCCCTCCATCCTATCCTGCTCCCATTTATTCTATTCTCTCTTTTGACCTTGTCCCTCCCCTAAAGTGTTTACTTCTAATAACTCCCTCCTCTCATTTGCCTTCCTTTCTATCATCCCTCCACCCCACTAATCCCCTCTTCTCCTACTTTGCTATAGTGTAAGATAGATTTTCATACCAAATAGAGTATGCACGTTTTTCCCTCCTTGAGCCAAAATGTGATGAGAGTAAGCATCATTTTTTTTTGCCTCTCACCTCCCCCCTTTTCCCCTCCATTGAAAAAAGCTTTTTCTTGCCTCTTTTATGAGAGATAATTTTCCCTATACCATTTCTCCCTTTCTGCTCCCAATATATTCCTATCTTACCCCTTAATTTTATTTTTTTAGATATCATCCCTTTCTATTCAACTCACCCTGTGCCCTCTGTGTGTGTGTGTGTGTGTGTGTGTGTGTGTGTGTGTGTAATCCCTCCAGCTACCCAAATACTGAGAAAAGTTTCAAGAGTTACAAATATCTTTCCATGTAGGAATGTAAATGGTTCAACTTTAGTAACACCTTTATGATTTCTCTTTCCTGTTTACCTTTTCATGCTTCTCTTGATTCTTGTGTTTGAAGGTCAGACCTTCTATTCAGCTCTGATCTTTCCATCAAGAATGCTTGAAAGTCCTCTATTTCATTGAATGACCATTTTTTCCCTTGAAGTATTATACTCAATTTTGCTGGGTAGGTGATTCTTGGTTTTAATCCTAGTTCCTTTGACTTCTGGAATATCCTATTCCAAGCCCTTTGATCCCTTGATGTAGAAGGTGCTAGATCCTGTGTTATCCTGATTGTATTTCCACAATACTCAAATTGTTTCTTTCTAGCTGCTTGCAATATTTTCTCCTTCACCTGGGAACTCTGGAACTTGGCTACAATATTCCTAGGAGGTTTTCTTTTTGGATTTCTTTCAGGAGGTGATCAGTAGATTCTTCCAGTATTTATTTTACCCTCAGGTTCCAGAATATCAGGGCAGTTTTTCTTGATAATTTCATGAAAGATGATGTCTAGGCTATTTTTTTTATCATGACTTTCAGGTAGTCCCATAAGTTTTAAATCATCTCTCCTGGATCTGTTTTCCAGGTCAGTTGTTTTTCCAATGAGGTATTTCACATTGTCTTCTATTTTTTCATTCTTTTGGTTTTGTTTTGTAATTTCTTGGTTTCTCATAAAGTCATTAGCTTCCATCTGCTCCATTCTAATTTTTAAAGAACTATTTTCCTCAGTGAGCTTTTGAACCTCCTTTTCTATTTGGCTAATTCTGCTTTTTTAAAGCATTCTTCTCCTCATTGGCTTTTTGGACCTCTTTTGTCATTTCGGTTAGTCTATTTTTAAAGGTGTTAATTTCTTCAGCATTTTTTTAGGTCTCCTTTAGCAAGCTGTTGACTTGTTTTTCATGATTTTCTTGCATCACTCTCATTTCTCTTCCCAGATTTTCCTCCACCTCTCTTATTTGATTTTCAAAATCCTTTTTGAGTTCTTCCATGACCTGAGATCACTGCATATTTATTTTGGAGGTTTTGGATGCAGAAGCCTTGACTTTGATGTCTTCCTCTGATGGTATGCTTTCTTCTTCCTCATCCAAAAGGATGGAAGAAAATACCTGCTTAAGAAGAAAGTAACCTTCTATTGTCTTCTTCTTTTTCCATTTTTCGGCATTTTCCCAGCCAGTTATTTAACTTTTGAATCTTTTGTCAAGAGGAGGGTATACTCCAGGGACCTGTAAGTTCTCAGTTACTCCAAGGTGGCAGAATCAAGGGAGAGGAGTTTATTCCTCTCCTGGCCTGCACACTGGTCTGGGAGTAACCACAAGCTTTTCTGCCCAGGATCTTGTGAGTATGATTCTCTCTCCAGAACCTCCACCAACTCCATTAGCCAGTGCTCCTCCTCACCCCAGGACTGCTACTCAGGGCTCAGATGCAGATCAGTTGGTCAATTCCCCATGGGTCTTTAGGCTGAGGGCTCTAAAAATGGACATTGCTACTGCCTGGGGCTGCCTAGGGCTGGGGCTAGGGCAGGACCCTGTTCCCTTCTCTCCCAGGTAAAAGATCTTTCTCACTGACCTTTGAAGCTGTCTTTGTTGTTTGTGGGGTGAGAGATCTGGGAACTTCAGCTGCTACCCTGCTGCCCTGAAGCCTGCTCCAGTCCTGTCCCTCCTGCGCCATGCAGCTAGGACTGGGCTTCGCTCATGGGCTGCACTCTGCTCTGAGCCCAGTGTGATAGAACTTTCCTGTCGACCTTCCAGGCTGTCTTGGGCTAGAAATATCTTTCACTCTGTTGTTTCGTGGATTCTGCTGCTCTAGAATTTCTTTAGAGTCATTTTTTACAGATATTTTATGGGCTGTGGGGGGAGAGCTTCTACAGGTCCATTCTTCTCCACTATCTTGGCTCTGCCCTTAGGAACTTCTATTCACATGATTTTAAAGCCCCAGAACATTATATTCAAGTCAAGGAAAAGATACTTTGAGATACTGCAGTATTTCCAGTGGCCATTTTTAATGGTTCTGAATGTGAAATGAAGTTTGGCTTCCATTATAGATGATAAAGATGTCTTTTACGGTACTTTTTCACAAAGTCTGTTGTTCAAATTATTATATTCTTCATGATTACAGTGATTAGCCAATTGATATTGCCAGAAGTTGTGTTGTGAATCTGTAGTGTGGTTTCTTCACAGAAAAGGTCCTGCCCATGATTGCATGATGGAATCTCAAAAGCCTTTGAGAAAGGAATTGATTGTTTTGCCTCAGAAGGAAGCAATTTCAAAGGCATTCATAGTAACTCCAAGTTCCTGGAAACTAGAAGTTATCAACAGATTTCATAATATTTCACAACAGATTTCACTCTGTGTATTTGGGAGTTTACAAGGGGGAGCTATTGTCATTCCATCTGGATCTAACTATGAACCAATTCATTTGAAAGCTAGAAATGCACTGTCATAAACTGTATGTGTGTTTTGTGGTGTGGTTATGAGTACAACTGTCTTCCTAGCAGTTGAACTTGGTTTATTTCTGTGGTAATGAACCAGGCTAAGATTTACACACACGCACAAAAAAGCAAAAAAACCAGGATAGGTGGAATAAGGGGTTATCTAAGACCCAAAGTCTGTTGGTGATATAAAGAGATGAAAAAGCAGTAGGTTCAGGAAAGCACTAAAGGAGAAGAGTCAAGGGAACCCATTTTTATGAGAACTTAGAATTGTCTTATAAGAAAAAATACCCACATTTGGCAAAAGATGCTCCTGATGTTCAGTTCCTTCCTCTGCAAAGAGAGGGTGTTGTACTCAAAAGCCCTAAGAACTCTTTCCGTGTTAAATATACAATTCTATGTTACTGTCTCATTCTGGACTCTTCAGTGATCGCTGTTGCCCCTAGGATAAAACAGAAACCCTTTAACTTGGCTTCATAGTGTGGCTGTCACTTACATTTCAGTCCTTCCACATGCTCTATGTTCTAACCAACTTGGCCCACTTGATATTCCTTGAATCCAACATTCCATCTCTTGTCATTGTGCATTTGCACTAATTGGCTTCCATGATGGAGTGCATGATTATAACTTTGTAGAGTTACAAACATGACCTGAAAGATGTGTTTTACCTAAACTTTTATCTTCTCCAGCACTTAGGTACTCTGTACACAGGAGGTGATTAGTAAATGTCTCATTATCGTTGAAATGAACAATAGAGAATTTTCCTGAGACATTCAATTCATTCTTTATTATTAATTCTCTTTCCCTCAATTTTACCCCTTTATGGAGAAATTATATTATGATTAAGGAAGGCAGCTGTCATTTGACTATACTACATGCTATATGTCCCATCATTTGGAATTGAGCGTAACCTGCCAAAGGTACCTACATTTCATGGAAAGTCACTAAAATGCCTTAATCTAGAATCCATATTAATTTTTCAGCACTATTTCAGTTGAGGAATTTCTTACTGTGATAAGACTTCTTCCCAAAATGACTTGAAGTGTTCCTGTTTGTTTTCAGCAAAACACTGACAAGTTAAGAAAGCCACATTTTAGGAAGATCCTATCCATAAGTTGGGTAATATCCAAAGGAAGGCAGCCAGGGCAGTGAAGTCAGTCAATACACATTTATTTAGCACCTACTGTGTGCTGGAGGCCATGCCAAGTGCTGGGGATACAAAGAAAAGTAAAAGACAGTGCCTACTCTCAAGCAGCTTACAGGCTAATCTGAGAGACAACATGTAGACAACTATGTGTAATCAAGCTATATACAGGATTAATTGGAAATAATCAAAAAAGGGAAGGCCCTAGATTTAAGGGAGATCAAGAAGGGCTTCCTGTAGAGGTAGGATTTGATCTGCAACTTGAAGGAAGTCAGGAAAACAATGGGTAGAACTGAGGAGGGAGAACATTCCAGGAATGGAAAATAGTTAAGATGCCCAGAATTAAGAGAGGGACTGTCTTTTTCAAGGAACAGCATGATATAAGATAACATATGTTAAGAGATGAAAGATGTAAGAGAAAAGTATGAAGTTGAGTTGATTCACAAAGGGGTTAAAATGAGGAGGAAGGAAAATGTAGCTAGTGCAAAGAAGATGGCCTGGCAAGAGATTGGGGATCATGTATAGATGCTGAAAGTTCCTTGAACTGACACTGTACAAGGATTAATTAAATGAGCTGGTTATGCTTAACTTGGAGAAGATATGACTTGGGGGTCAAGAGAAGAGGCATGATAGGTATTTGAAGGGCTATCATTTGAAAGAATTCCATTTGTTTTATTTGGTTCTAAGGGGCAATACTAGGGGCACTGGGTGGAATTGAAGAGGTATGTTTTGTCTTAGTGTAAGGAAAAACTTCCTACAATTTAATGCTGTACGAAAGTGTAATAAAAACTGAACTATAAAAAAAGATGGAGGAAAACGGAATAATTTATTTACTTCAGATATGGACAGGAGATAAATTATGATGTCCTTAACAAAGAAGAGTTTTGGAGATAAGGTTAAAAAAAAGTTTAAAAAGGAAGGTAAATGGGCTGCCTCAGGAGTTAATAAATTTGCCACCCCTCACTCCCATCTCCACTAGAGGTCCTTAAGCAAAGGCTTAATGACCACTTGTTGAAGATTTTATGGGAGAAATCCTGTACATATATGAATTAGACTGGGTTTTTTTTTGTGGTCTCTTACAACTTAGAGATTTTATTTTTGTAATCTTAAACCTTTGCTGCAGTTGGCACAGATCTGTGTCAGTTAAGTGGAGTGTGTACAGATTGCTAGGCACTGTTATGTCTAATAATATGTCTGCGTTTACCTCAGAGTTTAGGAAATTTGTGGAACGGGAACCTCATCTAAGATTCATGGTTGCCTTTTATTATTCTTAAGCAGATAAACTGAAAGGATAGTATTGCAAAGACACCTTCAAGTTCCTCGTTAGAAAAGAGACTAAATAACTATTTAATGTAACACTCAATATTCAGGAACAAGAATTCATTATTAATGGAACAGCTTCTAGAGTGTTTCAGCAGAAGTCAGGAAGATCTGAGTTTGAATCCTGGCTCAGACACTTAGAGGTCATGTGACCCTAGGCAATTCACTTAACCTCTCTCAGCTGTAAAATAAGGGGGTTAAACTTAATGGCCTTTAAGGTTCCTGTCTATCTCCAGATCTATGACTCTATGATCTCCATCCAAGACATAGCAGAGTAATTACAAGGTAGAAAAGACTCTATACTGGCTATTGTTGTTGTTTTAAAATCTGCTCTTTGCTAATTTATACCATTAATGGCTTTGTATGGAATTTTGTATCTGAATTAGGGTCTAATTTTGGTTATTACTGTTATGGTCACAAGGTACAAACAATATAAGCCCCAGAGTATAGATGGGTCAGTTTGACATTCTGTTTATCTCAACTATAAAAATATACCTCCCAAGGTGAGGTGTATACATCTCCCCTAGTGTCATTGGCTATTTGGTTTTTGGCTTTACTTCCTGAGGACTCAGAGGAGACCCAAAGTAACGGAAATAATCATTTTTCTTTGAACACAAGAATTGGTGATGTGGAGTCAGTTGGCATCTCTATATTGACTAGCATAATTTGTAGGTAGCTTTGCAAAAGTGTATTTCCTTTGCTAGTAATTTCTAGCAAATTGCATTATGTAAAAGGGAAGCAGTTATTATATTTGTATATCAAAGAATACTGTGGTATAGTGTTCTTTTGTGTTCTTATTCGGGTTTTATTCTGAATTCCTTTAGTTTTATGGTAGTGATTCTTAAATGAAGTTTTGTCCCATGCAATGTCATAGCTAAATCCACAGTCATTAGAAGGCTGGCTAATCTTTGGTAATTTACTGATATCCCCTAAAATATATTACACATTTATTATTCCATTTAATGCATATGTACGTTATTATGAAAAAATAATATGTACTTGCAAATTATAAAGATAGTTGCAAACAAGTGCAGTGCTTCTCATGCCATCCGATGAGTTAAGAAATACTCCAGGAACCTATAATAGCTGACTTAATCTATTTATTGAGCCAATATTTATGAGGCACAACTGTTAGTCTCTTTGCCAGAAATGTGTTATTGTGTGTTAATAAAGATTTAAGTCTTTTGTCCAGCTGGTGTGCAGACTCTGCTGGATTTGAGCATGTTTTGAATATCCCAGATTTAGTGTTCAACTGTCACTCTTTTAGTTACTCACTGTCTTTGCTCTTCAATGTAGTAGCTACAATGGAAACTCTACCAACTGCTGGGAAGTAGACATAGCGATTAATGAACCTGAGGCGTGCTAATCAAACATATGTTTTCTTGACACAATGATTGCGTTATCTATCACATATGAATGTACAGGCCTTTATCTTTCCTTAATGATCTAGCAAGCAACCCTCTTTAAATGTGGGTGTTTTTCATGGCCTCCTTAGATTTGTTCAATGGGGGGTGACCATTAAAAACATCTGAAAGACAACCAGTTAACCAGTTCCCTGCTGAGATGAGTGAAATGCTATATTTAGTAGTCCTACAACATCAAGGAACTCCAGCCTTGCAGGAAACAGTTTGATTCAACTTTTTTTGGAGGTGGGGGGTAGAGAATTTAAATTTTCATTTGGTGGCCTATATTTTCATCTGGGAATAAGAAAAATATACATCTATCTTTTTATATAAATCATTTTCACCTTATGTACAGTATTTTTTTTGCATCCTAAATTATCTAACTTCTTGAAGTGTTTTCAATATTTCTCTGCAGGGAAAAAAAATCTGTAATGCTATAAGTTAATGTAAAAAGTATGGCTATAGCACTTTAATTGTATTTAATTTTATTGATTACCAGATTTAAAATTTAAAGTTAAAATGAAAAGTTTGGTATATTCTTTTGAAGGAAAAAATCTCTGCAAGGACCAGAGAAATACCTTGTTTCACTGGCAAAGATATACATTTTTTACTGACATTTTTAGCTAAAGTAAGAAAGTAAGCATGAATATTCTCATTTCATAGTTTTGATTATATTCAATCTAAAACAAATACCTTGAAAATAAAAATAGGCAAAATAATAAGACTTGACAGTTTATCTTTTAGGGGGCATGAAGTAATTAACAAGTCTTATTTGTAAACTAAGCTTACCAAGTCATCATAAAAGATGTTTTCTACAGTTATTTAAAATGGACTTTATGAAGTTTTCTTTCGTCAGAAGCAACCTTTGACTATTAGAATTTAAAGGTTCAATTTTGTAAAAAACACTCTCCTTTGTTCTGGTAGATTCGTTTTCCCCTGTCAATCCTAAAGGTTTGTACATTGCGGAATAGAATAGAATTTTATTACCCTGCTTATTTCTTTCCCTAATGTTCTGAGACTCTTGGCTCCTGCTGATTCTTTGAATCATAGGGAACATTTTTAGATTTGGAAATGTGAATTCCAGAATGTCATACATGACATTTTAGTTGGGGACAGGGAACAATTTTATGAGCTTTCACTCATTCTAGGATGGAAATTCTGAACAAAAGTTGACCTGATCAAATTAGTTTTTACAAAAATTATCAACCTTGGCTTGGAATAGGCATCTTCCTCAAACCTTTTCTTACATTTTTCAGATATATAATTATATATTCTGGTTAACTACCTCTTGTGCTCTTGTTATATTTCAGTACTGAAGGGATTCACGATTTCATCGTTGAAGATATTTTTCTCTGCTGATAAAAATCACAAGCTCCCTTGTAGATAGTCTTAATGACTTATGGTAGTCAAAAAAATAGTTACTTCTTGGCTAATCCTACAGTGGTAGGCCTGAGTTAATTACAGGTACGTAGTCTTCCCTCAGGCCCATAATGAAATCTCTTCTGCATGATATAACCTTCCCAAACTTGTATTCCACTGCCATCTCTCCAGTGAAAAACCCAGAATCACCTCTATACCACAGTAAGGCATTGAAGGAATGTTTTATCTACTGACTTAAATATTACACTGTGATTTCATATCCTTGATCAGTATATGGTCACTTTATTCAGTGACCACAGGGTATACATAACTTCATTAAACACTAGAAAGTAAATAATAAATTGTTCATGGTTATTTTTAAGATTGAAATTCTTTGGAAATAGCATTTGACCTATTGATGTAAATAAAGCAAGAAAATTTTATGTTTGTTTCATGTTGTGGCATTTATGTCATTTCTAATTTCATAACTACGTGCATTTGGACAATACTGTTATTTATTAAAGTGGGCATCGTCCTACTTCCCTGATAAGTAATGTCATCTGTCAACCGGTTTGGGAATTTTGTCCTCATAGGCAATCATAAGAATTCCAGACAGACTTATGGTACTATTGATACCAAAAAGATTCATATATTTCATGAAATTTTAAAAGGCTATGCCAAGTTTTATGATACTAGTATATCAGACATAATATTTTAACTGTCTCATAAATGACTCTGAACTACAGCTATTATAATGTCACTGTTTATTGGCTTTTCCATAAACCTGATTTGTGGTAAGCTTCTAATTTCCTGTTATTTCCAGCTAAAATATGACACAATGCTTATACATATTTGAGCATGTTAAAAATGCACAAATGATGTGGTTTTAAGTGGCTCTTGCTCTAGTAGAGTAAAAATAATATTTAATAGTATTTTCCCCCAAAGCCTACCTTAGAAAATATAATAAATCATAGTCTTATGATAATCCAAATCTTTAAATGGTTATGAAGAAGGGCTTGGGTCAGGATATTGTCTTTATGTGACATCTGACCTGCTTTTAAAGATTTCCAGGAAGAAGATTCCTCTATCCTCAGTCATAACCTGTGCCAAATCTTAACAGCCATTACTGTCAGAAAATTGTATTATAGATCCCATGGAGTCTATTGGGCTACAATTATACTAACACTCAGATTATCACGTTTTAAAATCAGATTAGTTCAGCTGTTATGTACTGTGCTATCCATATATATTCCATGTGTATGTATGCTACAAATAAAAATGTAGCTGGGTCAGATATGTTATAACTATACTTGGGAGTTCTAGGTTGATAGCATTCTAATTTCAGAAAAGCATTCAACATGGCATACATTTAAATTTCTGTTTCATAAAGACAGTAATTTTATACATAATCCTTTGCCTAAATACTATACATGTATAAATAGAATGAGCAGCGTTTATCTAATAAATCTTATTCCTCAGAATGAATTGAATTTCAGTCATCTTGTAGATGTTTTCTCTCTATAATAATGCTGCATATTTTATATTATTTTATTAATTTAGTAGAGATCAATCCTGTTTAATTTTTTTTTTTTGCTTAAAGGAGAAATACAAATCTGTTCAAAAGAATTTAGTTGAATTTAGATAAATAGGAGTTGTGGGGTTAGCCCAAAGAAAAATGGAACCCCAAACTCCTCCTCCCCGTATAATGCTGTGCCCATATGGTATTAATAATACAGTTGTGTTTAATTTAAAATAAAAAAAGACTCCAGAAGAAATATTTTTCTGTCTCCATGTTACAAATCATTTCATTTTAATTCAGCGTGATTGAAATGTCAAAATGATATCAATCAAGTCTGTAATAAATACTTGACAGTGTCACAGTGAATCAGTGGATTTCAGAAGAGAACCTGAGTAAAATAAAATCAGCACTATGGTCCATAAGGGATCACAGTGTGATGTCAAAATAGAAGCATGCCACTCCAAATCAAGTGATAATACGAAAAATATCACACAGAAGGTCAAAGGAGAGAGGATTAAGTTGACAAAAACCCACCAATGTAAAAAGAACTTCTACTTAAGCTTGTGATCCCTTTAATTTAGCTTCCTTGTGCATTACGGAAAATCTGGCCTTTGATGATAAATATGGCATTTCATTGTAAAGATTTTTTCCAAGTATTAAAATATAAAACACTTTTATATGACTTTTCTATTTCATTAAGTTTATTAATACCTCAAAAATTAACCTTAAAAACTCAACAGAACTAGTGACTATCTTTAGAAGTTTTAATGAGGCTTCAGGTGCATGCACTGTTCATGATTTAAATTTTTTCTAATCCAATTGAATGGGCACATATTATACATGACTCTCCTATCAGGATAGTCATTAGCATATTTCATGTTATTCTGTTATAGGTTCACTATAGGTTTATACAAAATGGCAAAAAGTGCATGATGTGTTTAATACTCTCACCTATATGGATAACTTTTCCATTATATCAGAAGTTCCAGGGATATAATACCTTTCTACTAGTTTTGCAGCTTTATAAAAATTGAAAGTTGAAAATTGGAAAAATTCATAGTTCCTTAGTAGAAGCTAAACTCTTTAGTTGTTTAGATAGTAGGTTGAAAATGCTTCTTGTTTCTGCATTAATTCTTCAATTAAATAGCCATGAGGTCAGAACAAACTATAAATCTGAAAGGTGATAGATTTTTTTTTTTAACTATAGTGGTAAGGTACATACATATGTGAGATACAGTATGTACATTCCAATGACTTTGGAATCAGAAAGAGTCCTGGATTCAAGTCTTGCCTCTGATACCCATTAGCTGTGTGACTATGTTCAGGCTGCTTCATCTCTGGTGCCTCAAATCAGTCTTTCAGACTGTAAGTTACTGGTGAGTTGCTGTTATGCATTGGTGGAGGAAGTTTCAGAATTAGGAATTCCATACATCAGTGAAATCAGTGGTCTAAATCAAATTAATTAAATTACCCAGAACAGCTATATGACTACTCAGTTATTTATTTCAGAATTAACTATCCATGTTTCACTACTGCAAGCATGGTGTACCTCAATATTCTCTATATATTTTTTAAAAGACTTTGAGGCACTTCTGATCAGAATTCTCAGGGCAGGCTCTTTGTCCTGTGTCTTATGTCTTATATTTTTGTAACTCTTGCAGTGTCCACATGTTTAATAAATATTTGTTGAATGAAAAAAGTGCTGGAGGACGTAGACATTTATTAGTTCATAAAAACAACTATGCTAGTCTAGGTAGAAGAGGCTTCATGAATGTTTGTTGATTCCTTCAAGTGAAATAGTTGTATTTAAAAGTATAGAATTATTGGAAATTATAATGGAATTCCCAATTCCAAGATATATTTGAAGGAACCAACAAACATTTATTAAGCATCTTCTATGCAGAATAGCATAGTTGTTATTATGAACAAATAAATGTCAACACATTTATTAAACAGCTAAGCAGTACAAGGGATACAAACATAAGAAAAAGAACTTGCTCTAGAGGAGTTTATGCTAAAATATGTATTAGACATTGTCATGTGAACAAAATACAAAGTAGAATATGTAAAATGCAATGAATAGGATACAATATGCAGTGGGAATTCAGAAGAGGGCCGAAGGACATCCATTGGAGGTAGAAGAATTAGGGGAAGTTTTTTGAGGAAGGTGAGTTTTGAAATGGACTTTAAGGTTGGATAGTATTGGAGCAGGCAAGGAATGATGGAAGTCATTCTAGACAAAAGACCAGACAATGCGGGCAAAGCTTTAGATGGGAGAAAGTATGACAGCAATGATTAATCTAATTTGGTTAGCTCATTGGTTACATATAGAGGAGTAGTGGGAGACAAGACTGGAAAGAAAGATTGATACCAGATTGTAGAGATGCTTAAATGCCAGATTCAGGAGTTTGGACTAGCTAGTGGGGGTTCAATGAATATTTTTTAGCAGGGAAATGATATGATCACACTTTAATTTAGAAATAATATAAAACCACCATGAATCATTATATGACTTGATTTTGATTGATTTATATGAAATATGATCTACAGTATGTTGTTTAAAAAGTACCTTCTTCAGTGTCTGCTCTGGGGAAATATCTCCAGATCTGTTGAATGAATTTTACCCTTTCTCTACCTTTTTTAAAGGAATGAGATTTATTAACTTTAGCATTTATTTCTATTATTTATCATATTATTAAATAAAATCTGTAACATAGATTTATCTCCTAGAAATGAGAGTCAAACCCTCTCTTGAAAAATAAAAAGAATCTTAATTAGAGTTAGTTTTTTAACAGACTTTGATGTGAATGTGAATTATTTTATAAAATAAGAGTCTATCTTTGTTAGTATAAGAAAATTTAGACTCTATTAGAGGTTATTTTGGGGTTCACTGAACACTCATTTAAAAAACTGAACAGTTTAAGTAACAATTTTAATAGGGAATATTGTATTGAAATAATGTGACTGTTTGACGTATTGTTTATCTAACAAGCCTTCATTTTTTTTCATTTCAAGTATATAAACATTTTCCAGAGGTAGCAGTGAGTTATGGGGGAAGGTGGTACAAAGATAAAATGTTATGCATTTTATAACTCACTCACAATTTCATTTATGCAGAGAATGTTGTATTTCTAAGAGGTTGCACATATCCAGGGATACTGTGCACACAAGTGACTTATTAACTAGGACTGTAAAATAATTTTGGACCATAGTCAAAAACAGTGAACTTCCTCTGTCCCTTCCTCCCTTCTCCCCACCCCCACCCCATGATGAATAGCAGCTCTTTTCATCAAGAAAGAAAAAATTACTTTTTTCCCCTTCATACCAAGACAGATCATAGGATTATAGCACAATCTTTTAACCTAGCTTTTAGCTTTACCTGCAGTTTCGTCTTTCACCCTTCATACCTTTGGAAATTCATGTTGAGTCACCTCGTGAAAAAGGTAGATAAAGAAGTGCAGAGGCAGGCCAAAATTGCTTCCTGGATTTTCTGTAGGGCACATTTTAGTTTTGTTAAATAGAGAAAATGAGAGGCGTGTGCAGTAGAACGTAGTTTCACTGTCCACAGCCCCTCCCCCAAAATCCTTCATTTGTTTTGCTTGTTCCTTATTTTGTTTATTCCTTTTCTCAAAAAAAAAAAAAAGTGTTAATGATTGAGTACTTGTTATCATTTAGATAGCTAGATATAGTTATCTTTCTACATTTAATGTTGATTTGGGTATTCTTGGGAAAGAAATCTTCTTGAATGGTTTGCAGGTTAGCAGTTCATATGAATGCATCATAACCAAATACATTATTAAATCGATAAAAAAAATGTGCATAACTGGCTAAATGGATGCGAAAGTTATAGTGGAAAACTTCTCCATGTAAATTTTGTTTTTTAAGTGATGATCAATAGGATGTAGTTCCCAAAGCCACTGATCTGAGAGCATTATGAGTCCTTTGGAGGTAACTTTTGCCATCTAAATAGTATTAACTTCCTCATAAACTCATGTTACAATCTTATGTATAATTTACTTCATCATTTAAAGTGGAAAGCTTGTAACCGTCTCCCTCCTTGCTATATACGTTCAACTGAGTCATTTTTCCTTTGTGATAGCATTGCTAGATCAGAGACTACAAGAAACATATATTTAGATTTGAGTTTAGAGGAACGTAGGTAGGATGATAACATGATTAGGTTAGCTTATAGCTAGCTGAATCATTGCATCCAAACAGTGTTACTTCATGGCAAGATGTCCACCAAAAAATGACGTCACAGGACCCTGTGCTCTGCTCTTTCCTATTTGACATTCTGATTAATGAGTTGGCTGAATACAAAGAAGGCAGATTTAGTGTTGACAAAAATTTGGGAAGGATAGCAGGATCAAGATAGATTCAAAATTCGAAAAGATCTGAGATTAAATTGATGGATCAGAACCCAACAGGATGACATGCAAAGGGGGAAAATGTAAAAATTCAACACTGAGATTTAAACAAAAAATTGAAAAAGTCCACAATGGCTAACCATGTGAGACAGAGATTGTAGTGACTGTAAACTCTGTGTGCCATGATCACTTTCTTCTCAACATTCATTATTACCCAGAGTATTTGGTACAGAGCTAGAAATCCATTTCCCACATAGGTGCATTTAGTGCTTTAAGGAGCGCAAAGCACTTTATACGTATTATTTGTTCCTGACAACAACCCTGTAAAGTAAATGCTATTATATTATCCATTTTACAGATGAAAGAACTGAGACTGAGAAGGCTGAAGTGATCTGCCCAGGATCACAGGACTATTAAGTATCTGAGGCAAGATTAAATGCAGGTCTTTCTGAATCCAAGCCTACCTTTCTGTTCCCTCCTCTACCATCTACCATACCTCAGCTATATTTGGATATTTCCTAGAGTGAATTCTGGTTAAGATGCATAAATAGCCAGAAAAATATAATGAACCTTTTGATCAGCCCCTGTTACTGGACTCATTTCCTGCAAAGTTCTAGAGGAGGACAGAGCCATAAGTTACCCATACAATGCTTCCCTCCTCCTCCCTATCTCTTAGAATCATTAGGTTCTTTCAGTCAACTTAAGTGACACTTCCTATGACAGACTTATCCAGAATTATGGAATCTGAGAGGGACCTAAATGTTCATCTAGTCCAAATTATATGCAAAAAGAATCCTCATCCTAAGATTCTCAGCAAGGGATTGTCTGTTCTCTACTTGAAGATATCTGGGATGGGGCACCCACTACCTCTTGAGGCAGCCCATTTCACTTTTTGATAACAGCTGTTAAGAAGTTTTTCCTGCCTGTAAACCTAAATTCACATCTTTTTGATTTCTATGGATTGCTTTTAGTTCTGCCCTCTGGGCCACAAAGAACAAATATACTGTCTCTTCCATATGACATCCCTTCAAATATTCAAAGAATCTCTCATGTCCCTCATGAGTCTTTTCTCCAGGATAAACTTAATCAATCCTGAAGTGACATGTACTGAAGAGTCTTCGCTACCCTTCTCTTGACAATCTATGGTTTGGACAATGGACAACCAATCTTCTTCTTCAACCCCAGCACCAAGTACTGAATGTAGTATTCTAGATGGGAACTGATGAGGACAGAGTACAGTAGGTTATCACCACTCTACTTCTAGAAACTATGCTTTTCTTAATGCAGTCCATGCTTATCTTGACTTTTTTGGTTACAATATTACACTCATTGAGCTTTCAGTGTATTAAAACCCCCAAATCTTTTCCTATTCCTTCCCTATCTTATGTGTGTGAAATTGATTTTTATACCCAAGTATAAGATTATTAAATTTCATTTGACTTAATTCAGCCCAATTTTCTAGCCTGTCAAGATCTTTTTTGATCCTGATTCTATTGTCTATTGTTTGTTATTTCTCCTTGCTTGGTGTTATTAACAAATTTGATGAGCACAGTATATATCTTAATCTAAATCATTAATAAAAATGTTAAACAGCATGGGAGTCAATCGCATATCACTGCAGTACTCCACTACACATCTCTTGCTGTCTTGACCTTGAATAGTTAACAGTTACTCTTTGATTCTAGTCATCCAATTCAGTTCAACATCCATCTAATTATATTGTCATCTAGTCCACATCTTTCCATAATCTTCACAAATATAGTATGATAAACTTTAACAAAAGCTTTGCTAAAATTTAGGTAAACTAACCTGAGAATTCCCTTTATCCCCTAGCTTAATAATTCTATCTTGAAAGGAGATGAAATTAGTCTGGCATTACTTGTTCTCGATGAAGGCATCCTGGCTTCATATTAGTGACAGTGGTCCAGCAATTCCATCCAACAGTTCTTTCAGTAGCAGAGGATGTAGTTCATCTGGGCCAGGTCCCTTGAATTTATCAAGAACATCTCTGTGCCTTTGGATGTCACCATCCCTTGACTTGTCAGGGGCATCAGTTTCCTCATGGTCATTTTGTATGTTTATTTCCAGTGCAAAGGTGATGCTTGCTCCTTGGCAGAGAAAACAAGCAGAATGCAAAGGGAGTGGCTTTGTGTCTGTCTCTCTGTTGTCCATTGTCCAAGAAATATTCCTTTCCCTTCTTTGATCATCTTTCTTGTCCCCCAAAAGCTAAAAGCAAAAGCAAAAGCAAAGATTCAATCCCTTTTATTGTCCATAGCTTCTCTTGCCATCCTCAGCTCATAGTCCTGACATGATTGTACTGGACAAGGTCTTGCTCTCATGTTCATGCTCTGTCACCTGAACTTGATTCTGTCTTCTACGTATCTTTTTCTTAAATCCAAGTCATATACCTATGAAATCTCTCTTTACACAAGTTCTATTCTTCCTCCTTGGATCTGTTTCCCTTTTCCTTCAGAACCTCAATCTTAAGCATCTCACATCCTTTCTAGGCCAACTTACCTTGTGGCATTTAGTTTATGGAATCCCATCTTTCCACTGAACCCTTTGAAATCTGCTATCCCTCAAATCCAGGATCCATATCAGACTATACCTGGGTTTCTACTCTTCAATTGGTCTATAGGAGGGTGTGATCAACTCCCCAAGGTTCCCATAATTTCCACCTGAGTAACAATTTCCTCCATGTTAATGAAAATTAAATCCAACAGACAATTTTCCCTTGTTGGTTTCTATATCTTTTGAAGAATAAAATTAAGGCACATCAAGAAGTTAGTTGCTCTTTCAAATGAAGAAATTAAAACTATTTATAGTCATTTGAAGAAAATGCACTAAATCACTATTGTTTAGAGAAATGCAAACCAAAACAACTCTGAGGTACCATATCACACCTATCAGATTGACTAACATGAAAAAAACAGGAAAATGATCAATACTGGAGAAGATGTGGGAAAATTGGAACACTAATGCATTGTTGGCGGAGTTGTGAACTGATCCAGCCCTTCTGGAGAGCAATTTGAAACTATGATCAAAGGGCTATAAAAATGTCCACACCCTTTGAACAAGCAATACCACTTGTCTGGATCACAAAGAGATCACACAAATGGAAAAAGTACCCACGTTACAAAAAAAATTTGTAGCTGCTCTTTTTGTGGTGGCAAAGAGGGGATGCCCATCAGTTGGGGAATGACTGAACAAGTGATGGTACATAATGGAATGGAATATTTTGTTATAAGAAATGATGAGCAAGCAGACTTCAGAAAAGCCTAGAAAGATTTATATGAACTGATGCTGAGTGAAGTGAACAGAACCTGGGCACTATTGTACATAGTAACAGCCACATTGGGTGATGACTAACTTTGATAGACTTAGTTCTTCTCAGTAATGCAAGGGTCCAAGACAACTCCAAAAAGACTCACAGTGGAAAATGCCAGAAAAAAGAACCATGGAGTTTGAATGCACATTGAAGTATGCTATTTACTCTCTTTTTTTGTTTCTTGTTTCTCGTGGTTTCTCCTATTGCTTCCAATTCTTCTTTACAACATGACTAATGTGAAAATTGGTTGAATATCAAATTACATGCTGTCTTGGTGTGAGAGGAGGGGAAAGATAGGGAGAAAATTTGGAACTCAACATTTTCTGGAAATGAATGTTGAAAACTCAAAATAAATAAATGTTTTAATTTAAAAAGAAAAGAAGTTAGTTGCTCTGCTTTTGGTAGAGTGCTCCAGCAGGTATTCTGCTAATTGAAAGCTCACATTACTACCTATAGCATGCCTCTCAACCATGCTTGGGATATGTTTCCCAAACTCCTCATCTATTTCCTCTTTTGATCCAGTACATATGTAATATGCTCCAATCACAAAAATCACCTCTATTTCTTCTTTCATTGAGTTTTGCACAAAGACTCTCCTACTTTCTGTTTCCTGGATTTTCTTAAATGAATATTCCTTCTTAATATGTAGTACTATCCTATTAACCCATTTTCCCTATCCTATTTCTTTGGAGTAGGTTATGTTTGTCTCAAAACTGTGGTCCAGTTAATGATTTTGATTCAACCAAATCCCAGCGAAGCACATTGTGCTAGGACCTTTAGTTCCACTTTCTCCCCCTTATTTTCAAATTTTGAGTATTTGTATATAAAGATTGGAAGCCATGTGTTTTATCCCTGGCTGTTTTTTTGGATTTTGTTTCCTGTGGACTTCCAGGTATTTCAATTAATATATTTCCTTTTTTCCAGCTAATTTCTATGGTATCTACCTCAGGGGATAATCACAGGCTGGCTTTTCCCTTCATCCTTTTTTGGTCAAAACCTTTTTAATTAAATATGCAAGAAAGCTGGCAAATATTCTTTTACTAGCCTTGTTAGTGTACCACTTATCTATCCAGGAATCTGTGAGCTCTGTATTTTCAGCAGAAGTACAAGTTCCGTTCTTAGATACTGCCTTCTCAGTCAGCTAAATTAAATCTTCTCCTGTGTACCTTGATTTCAGTAGGCAACAGTGGCCCATGCTCCTGTGGTCTTTATCTTCCGGCTCACATTTCATAACCATTGGTAAAGCTTGTTAAGTTTCTTTTGGCAGTTATCCTGAGCATCACTCCTCCATTAGGAGCATCCCTCTAAAAACTACGATGTGTATATTTTGTATTTCGATTTATGTATATTTGTTGTCTTCCTACCTCACCCCGCCCTCAACCCCAGTTAAGGGACCCAGTAGGTTCCTTCGTATTCGGAATTGTTTTTCCTTTTGGCTGCTCTATCTTTCCATTTGGCAAGGACATAAGTGTTAACTGCCTTGGTTGGTTAAATATCTAAGAAAGTGCTCAGAGTCTGTTTCGATGTCTGCTCTTTTTCTGGGACTCTGTGGTAAAGTGGATAGAATCCAGGGTGCATGTCAGACTATGCCTAGATTTCCTCTTCTCTATCACAAGCTCCAGGAGGGAATAGTCAGCTCCCCAAGGCTCCCATCATTTCTACCCCAGCAATCAGTTTCTCCCTGTTAATGAAAATCAGATCCAACATAGAATTCGTGGGCTCAAATCCCACCTCTATCACTTAATAACTTTGTGGCCATGAGCAAATCATTTAACTTCTATGTTTCATGCCTCAGTTTCCATATCTGCCAGTGGAGTTTCATTTGAGATAAAGACCTGTGAAGCACTTTGTAAACTCTTGAGCACTAGCTAAATGTTATTATTATTCTTTCCTCTATTTCCTAATTTTTTTCAGAAGCAACAAATGGTTCAGGTAGGTCAGATTGGAGTTGCCCAAATTGCGTACCACATGCTTTCATTTTTATTCTTCTAGTTTGGTAGTGATTTTGATTTTGGTTTGAAGAAACTGGTAGCCTATTTACATACTGATACCTGATTCAGAAATTGCTCCTTCATCAATAAGTTTAGTAACTAACCATTTCATAATTATTAAAATAGCAGTTTCATTTTTTGTTATGTTTTGGTAGTATCCATCACTGATGGTCTTCTTATAGAAAGAATTGATATCACACAGGGATAAAGCTTTTTTGCAATCTACAAGTCTTTGACTTCTCTAATTTCTTTTTCTGAAACATATTTTCCTTTTTATTAATTTTTTTTAATCAGCAAAAGGTACTATCTGTCCTTACTTTCACTTAACTTCTCTCCCACCTCCTGCATTGTGAAAGAACCCCTTTTGCAAACATACACAGTGAGACAAACCAAATTTCCCACATTGACCAATCTCTTCCCCCCCACCCCCGCAAAAAAATGTCTCATTCTGTTTTATCATGAGTATTCTGAAATAATGGTTAGTCATTATATTGGCAAGAATTCTTTAGTCTTTCTCCTGAATTTTTTTTCTAGAATTTTTTTTACTGTCTTACCCTGTGCCAACTTTTCAATTGTTCTCCCTCTCAAGCTACCTTATATTTACTGACTTTGTACATATTTGATCTATTTATTTTCCATTTATTCTTTATAAATATATATCTATACATATATACATACATACATACATATATAAATATACTCCTTCTATCTACCATACTAGACTGTAAACTTCTTATGAATAGAGATTGCTTCTGTCTTTGTATTTCTATCCTCAGAAGCCTGCAAAGTGTCTGTCACAGAATAAGCTCTTAATAAATAATTGCTGATTGATTAATTGAAGTCACTGAATATTAAAGTATATTTTGGCCAAATTTGAAGCATCTTACCTAATTCTTGTAAAATTTACTTTCACTCTTCATCTTCTACAACATAATTTGTCACATGAGCTGCAATTATCTTCATAGTGGTCTCTTTGCAAAAGTTTATCATGAGCAACTACAAGAAGAGATGTAAGTTAAATGAGGTTTGTTTCTTCTTTTGGATACATAACAAAATTAACTCTCTGCCAATTCCTTTATTTGACTTTCCAAGAAGAACTTATGATCCATCTTTCCATTTAACTTTAGCTTACTTTTTGTCTTCTAATTTTATTTATTGCAAGAATATCAAACCTAATATGATTAAGTTCCTCCCATAGTGTATCTATTTTTTGGTTACTGGACAAAAATTCCATGCTTAGAACACTGTAGCAGAACACCGCAGTAATAACAACTAACAATGTTTGTAAATGGTCTAAAAATTAGTAGTCAAAAAATATAGTTTAGAATTTTTAAAAAGATCAGACATGAAGTCATAAACTTCCAACGTCAGCAGTTTGTGTTTTTTTTCTTTTTTTAATATGCATGCTAACTTTAACAAAATAGTAACCATTTGTTTCCTTCCCTTTTTTTCTCTCACTAAAATGTGTTATTAATGGGACCTTTAATGAAAGCTTAGAAAGAGAAGCAATGATTAGAATGAGCTAGCATGAGTTCACTAAGAATATCTTGCCAGCCTAACATCACTTCCTTTTCTGGCAGAGTTACCAGATTAATAAATTGGGGGGAATGCAGTGGACGTAGCATATGTGGATTTCGGCAAAGCATCTTACAGACTCTTTCATAATATCCTCATGGGTGAAATAGAATGCTTTTGACCAGATAACAATTAGATGGGATTGGAATTTATGGATTGGGCCAAAGACTGTTGATTAATGGATTGCTATCATCCTGAAGGGATGTTTCTAGTCAAGTATTCCAGTGCTCTACTCTTGGCAAAGTTAAATTTGATATTTTTATTAGTAATTTGGATGAAGGCACGGATGACATCTTAATCAAAATTAGAGATGACATGAAGCTAAGAGGTATAGCTAATGCATTAGATGAAAGAGTCAGGATCCAAAAAGATCTTGACAGGTTAGAAACACTGGGCTGAAAGTGACAAGATGAAATTTAATAGTGATACTTGTAAAGCCTTGAACTTTGGCTCAAAAAATCAGCTATACAAATGCAGGGTGCAAGATTCAAGGGGAAGAGAAATTCCAAGTGACAAAGATCTAGATGTTTTAGTGATCTAGAAACTCCGTAGGAGTTAGTTGTGTAATGTGATGCTCAAAAAAGCTAAAACACTAATTGTATTTGAAACAAAGAAAGTTATAATCCAACCACACTCTATCCTAATCATACCACATTTGGAATCTTGTGTCCAATTTTGGCTGCCACATTTTAACTGGAACATTGACAAGCTGTTGTGTATAAAGAAAAGGGAGGCCAACATGATGAAGGCAGCAGGAATCATTGTCATATGAGTATCAGTTGAATAAACTGGGGATGTTTTTCTTAGAGGTAAGAAGACTTAAGGGGCAGCTAGGTGGGACAGAGGATAAAGCACCAGACCTGAGTTCAAATCTAGCCTCAGACACTTTCTAGTTGTGCTTGGGCATATCACTTAACCCTGTTTGCCTCATTTTCCTCATCTGTAAAATAAGCTGGAAATGGTCAAATGCTCCAGTATCTTTGCCAAGAAAACCCCAAATGGAGTCATGAAGAGTTGGACACGACTGAAATGACTGAACAACAAGAAAACTTAAAGATCTAAAGGCAAGGCAGCAGGTTGTACTGAAAGTCACACTGGTTTTGGAGTCAGAGGACCATGATTTCAGTCTCAACTCTGCTGTTTACTGCCTTATTGATACTGGGCAAATCTCTGAACCTCTGGGGCTTTTTCATTTCCCTATCTGTAGAATGAGAGTTTCATTCAAAGTTCTTTAAGATTCCAGCTCTAAATCTATGATCCTATGAAGGATTACAGTTCTGCTTGGACCTTGGCATTCAAGGTGAAACATCTGGGTAGATCTGAATATGACATATAGAAAAGATTCCTACCCACAGGGGGAAAACTCAGTCCTTCCGGAGGAAGTTCTTTCCATTTTTGAGTAACTTGGGTCAACTCCACATAACTCCCTGAACTGAACACAATATTAACTGATGCATTCTGACAGAGTGCAGAAGGATGTTACCTCTCTTGTAATGGACTCTATATCGCAGTGCTGAGGTACATTGCAAAAAAAAAAAAAAAAATTAGTAGGTCTTGATGGCTGACTTAATAGTGATAGGAGAGAGGAGGGAGAAAAACAGCTCTAAGGTTTTAAACTCTAGGGACCAAGAGAATAGTACTATATTAATAACAATGTGGAAATTGGGAAGGGGTCTCAATATTGTGTAAGGTTTCCAAAGAGAAAGGAAATAACCTGACTTTACAGGGATTAACCTATGAACGAAGATAAGGTGAAGGAGAAATCACATGCTGTCAGATATTTAAGTGCCCCAGACCTTCCCTTCTCTGCTAACGATTGATCTCCCTGGCCCAACCTTGTTCCAGCCTGTGGCATCTCACCTTCCCTCTGGATAGTGGTCTTCATCTAGTAATCGGACTCAGGCATTTTTGTACTTGTGGTCTCCGTTCCAGTTTGTTTCTCTTGCACTGCTCCAGTTCTTAATTTTCATATTTCAGACCCTCATCCTCTAATCTGATCTTGACTGCTGATATTTCCATCATTTGACTTGTTTTGTTAGTTTTATATATTATTCCTTTAATTATGATTTTGCATGGAGGTGGGCGGTCCTAACTTTGAATTGTTCCTTTCTTTTGATTAACCCAAACTTTATGGCTCAACAGTGAAGATCCAAGATAAATTTCAGTATTTGGGTGCCAGCAAGTCCTATCCCTGGAAACTTAGAGATAAACTAAACTAAGAGTCTGGAGCAGGAGGGAGAGATCTGTGGGTCATTTGGATGTAAGTGATAGGTAGATCAGAGCAGAATTCTTCAGATGAGTATAGAGGGAGAAGAGCAAAGATATTAAAGGCACCCACAATTAAAACACTAAAGGAAAAAAAGTGGCCAAGAAATTGTTGGTTCCTTCTACTCTTCACAGAATTTTAAATTATGTTCATTTAAAATGACTATTATGCTTTCTAACTTTATCAGAGTGAATCCCTGTGCTGAAAGCTACCACTCCTCGGGCTCTAAAAGTTATGGTGGTAGAAAGTGAATTGGGAAATGATTTAGTGTGCCTGAAAGTTTCTGTGTCACCCATATTTGTTTTTTAATTCATAGTAGGAGAGAAAAGCGTATTTTTGTAAAGTAGGAAAAAGTCTTGGACTTATAGTCGAATGTTTGAATCTTGACTTCACCATTTGTTATCTGTGTGGCCTCAGTCAGGTCACTGCCTGTCTCTCGGCCTTGGTTCCCTCATCTGAAAATGAGAAAGCTACACTGGATGTTCTGTAAGGTTCCATTTAGCTTCTAGTCCTATGATTCTATTTATGTTTTACTATGTATGAAATTGATCTCTACTCTTGGACATTAGGCAGGGAATATTCGAATAGCCCCCTATTAAAGGACCAAGAGGAAGTTCTCTCTCCAATAAGTAGATTTTCTAATAGATATTTATAGGAGGATATGGACAAGAATTGCCCAACGTAAGAAAAGGTTGGGTTATGATCTACATGGTCAAAGGGAGTCCATGTTGATGAAATCACAGGTCCATGTGTATTCCAATTTCCCTGGTGCACATAACTTGATTGTGAATCTGCCTCCCCCACTAGGTGGCAAAAGTAACCTATAGGTGAGGTCCAAAGCAGTAAGCATCTTTTGCCTCATTCATCCTTAAATGAGTCTTTATTTGACCACTTAAGAAAGCTTAATCTCTCTGTACCTTTTAAATATATACTTATTTTCCACATTTTCTACTTGGGATCCTGTGTATGATACTTTATTACTTTTCCTGGTTTTTTTTGAATTTTTGTTTCAAGCTCATGCTATTTCATAATGTTTTTGTATTTGTATTTGATGTTTTCTATTGACTAGCTACAGCCAATCTAAATGGGCTTCAGTTTCCTCACCAATAAAATGGTGGAATTGAACTAGATACTGCCCCACTGTTCACTGCATATAGTAACCCCATAATGCTTTTTTGGGGGGAATACACATTATTTGAATTTGTAAGGTGATTTGTAGCTCTAAAATTCTATTATTTTGTTATAAGTATTTTTCAAATAAACATGTATACGTATATGCATATACATACATCTCTACATAGGTTTCTTTTTTCCTTAGTGAATTCAGCAAATATTAACAGTATCACTAGAAACTTTTATCTTCTTAAAGTGCAGAAATCTGCTTGGAAATACTTCTCTTGTATTTTGATAATGGAGCAGATCTATGGTCTCCTCATCGTGGGTACTTTCAGATGACAGCACATGCATACCTGCCCATCCTCTGCAACTTTTGACCATGTCTTCCTACAGATTCACCACTGAGGTACCACCCAAAAGTGTTGGAGACCTTCCTTGAGGTCTTATGATTGCATGAGGAGTAGGCTTTTCATTACCTATGTCTCAGTCTCAGTGTGTGACTAGCCCATCTTTTTTTCTCAGTCATATATTCCTCTGATGACATCCCTTGTGCTACTTTTCCCACACAGTCCTTCATTTATAATGTGTTCCATCTTACTTGCACCTCACTTTTGCCTCTCTCTTGCCTTTTGAGTAATCTTTAACTTCATTTCTTTGGAGACTGTGATCTTAATGATCTACATCCATACATCCTCACTTGAAAAATATTATTGCTTAAGTGATGGGCTTTGGTGTCAAGAAGAAAGTTGGATCAGTACCAGCACTGTGCAGTTTTCCAAAGACAAATCCATTTGTTTCCTTCTTCTTTGGGTCCAGTGCATGATCCATGTGCAATGCCTATCCAGGATATATCAACTCACAGATGAGCTCAATGTTCTGTCAGTCAAGCCATATATTGTAACCTGGACAATACGCCTTCTCCCATGTGATTTTTCCTTTGTGGATAGTTAGACTTTACTCTTTAAATGGTTATTGATCTGATACGAGAGGATTTTCAAAGTTTCAGGACAAATATAATCAGTACATCTTCCACAAATAGGAGTTTATAGAGGAAGGGCCTCCCTATAGTAAAAAAGTCCCATTTGGACTATGTACTGGACATCTGTCATGATGCCAGATTCCTGTGATTAATAGTATATTCTTGAAACATGATTCTGCCAAGAAAATCTCATGTAACTTAGTTTGTCAATCAATCAATGAACATTTATTGTTCTCATTACATGCACACATCATGCTAAGTGCTAAGCATACAAAGAAAAAGCAAAACCCACCCCTGCCCATGTGCATAAGCAGGAATTTACAGTAGACATGGAAGAAATGGAGAGGAAGGCACTAATACCTAGAGAAAAGTAGGAAAGGGCTCCTGCAGAAAGTGGGATTTGAGTTGAGACTTGAAAGAAGCCTGAGATTCTAAGAGTGTGAAATGAGGAGTCAGAATATTCCAGGCTTGAGGGCATGAAGGAAGGTGCTCTTTATATATATATATATATATGGAGCAAGTAGGTCAGTATTACTAGATCATAGATCAAATGGAGGATAATAATGTGTAAGAAGATTAGAAATGGAAGAAGGGTGAGGTTGAGAAGAGCTTTAAATGTTGGAGGCATTTTTATATCATCCTGTAGGTCAGTGGTATTAAATTTAAATAGAAATGGGGGCCACTAAAATATATAAAAGGATCCCTGTGGAGCACATATTGACTTAGAAAATCATATCTTAACATTATCTATGTTCTATTTTTCCCATTTATTTTGCTAAATATTTTCCAGTTACATTTTAATCTTGTTATCCTGCACTCAGTGTTACTATCAGTGAGTAGGATACTTGGTCCCTCTGCTTTACTGATAGGGTAGTGACATAGTCAAATCTGTGCTTTAGGAAAATCATGTTGGCATATGTGTGAAGCATGGAGTGAAGTGAGAAGAGACATGGCATGCAGACTATTTAGGGGGCTATTGCAGTAGTCATATACCCTTAACTAGGGTGCTGTGGGATAAGATATTTTGTGAGAAAAAAGAACAAGATTTGGCAACTCTGGGATTGACTATTGGATGAATGAAAGTCAGGAATCAAGGGTGACAGGGAGATTTTGAACCTATGATAATAGTGGTGCCCACTGTAGTAATAGAGAAGTTTGGTACAGAGTTGGGTTTGAGTGGGACATAGGGAGTTATGGTTTGGATATGTTGTTTGAGATACCTACAGGATACCCCACTTAAAACGTACAACAGATACTTGGTAATATGATCCTTGAACTTGGAGAGAGACTGGGACTGGAGAAACAGATGTGGAAATCATTTCCATAGAGATAATAATTGAGAACCTTATAAAGTAATTGCACTGTATTTTTGTTCATTTGGATTTCTCAAATTTGAGTTTTGTTTTTTTTAAAGGATACTGGGTCTTTTACATGCAGAAACCTATCGGTACAAGGAGGGAGTCCTCTAACTACTCAGAAATATATCGTAAGTCACTTTATTGTGAGGGCAAGCAGGAGTGAACTGTAAGAAGTTCCTGGAACCATCTTTCTGCCATCTTGCCTTTAAACCTCTCCTGACATTACCACTCTACTCCTCTAAGTCCTAGAGATGTGGGAATCCCCTAATCTGTCTTGTCTTTGGGGTGGAATCTTGGGTACTTTTTCCAATATTATCTGAACTTGGAAAAGAACCAGTAGATAGTTGAAAAACATTATTTTATAGATTTGGTAGACCTTATTTATCCAGAATACAAATTACATAAAAGATAGCTCAGAGAGCAGCGATATTATTTAGAATACTTGACAACAATAATAACTAGAATCTTGTGTTTTAAGGTTTGTAAAACATTTTACATATGTTATCTTTCTTTGCATCTCCACTGCTTAGCACAGCATCTGGCTCGTAGTAGGTACTTAGTAAATGTTTATGGAAGAAAAAGTTTTTATTGACAATATTAGAGTCTGCTTACACGGGCTTAGGAGAGCAGATTTAAACATTTTCAGTGTCAGTATTTACACCTCAGAAATCAGCAAATGCTACAAACAACTTACTGTTTTGTTGATCATCTCGAACCAAAAAAATGATGAAGAACATATTGATAATGCAGATTAGATGTAAAAGTTTATCGCACATATTCAGAGAGCCAGTTAAATATTTATCAGCACATGCTTGCGACTGACCGATTTAATTTCGTTGTCTCAATAAATCTATAAAGTAGTCATGATTATTCTCGTTTTACAGAACAGAAAACTGAGGCTCAGAGCAAGTAAGTGGCTTGCCCATGGTCCTAGAGCTAGTAGGTATCTGAGACAGAATTTGATCTCAAGTTTACCTGACTCTATCCATTTGGCTATCTAGCTCCCCCTTACTAGGAAGGACCTCAGTAACTCCTTTTAATTATATGCTCATGTCCATGGGTAGAAAGGATGAATTTGAGATTTTATGTTTTTCAAGCACTCTACGGATTTAGACACCATCACGGGTAGCAGGAAAGCAGTAGTAAAGAGAACAATTTTTATGTTCTTTCTGTGGAAGTAGTAGTGAGTGTTTATTAGGACCAGAAACTGCAGCAGTGGCAAGGCAGGTAGAATGTCTGCATAGAATACACTCTGGTGTATATAACTGGAATTTCTGAGCCTCATCTTGGTTTTTACTTTTTCAAGAAAATTTTATTCTGAGCATATTAAGAAAGCCATATGAATAAGACATCTTCTAGGTATATGTATGGATGTGATATTTAAATGTTCGTGATATTAAAGATGTATTCACTTAGTATTCTAAAATAACCATATTTTGTCAGTGAAATATTCATATTTCTTCTTTATAAATGTGTGTCTTATAATGATTGGTCACATGACTAAAATTGAATTTTGAAGGTATAAATTAGCTAGTATAGAAATGCATAGATTCATAGAACATTAGAGATCACAGACACATTAGAGTACATGTATAAAATATGGTTTTAGCTATGCCATTTTTTAAAAAGGTTTTAATGATGAATTGATAGCTTTATATAGTAAATACCCAGCTGTTAAGGGGATAGTCTCTCCTTTCTCTCTCTCTCTCTCTCTCTCTCTCTCTCTCTCTCTCACTCTCTTTAAGCAGGGGAATTTACACAAAAGAAGTTCTTTTCTTATTCTCAAATCAATTACTTTGAAGTATTTGGCAGATTACATCAGTCTTTTGCTTGAATTCGTGCTGCAAGATGGCATCTATTGTACATCATTAGTGATGCATTAAATTGGTTATTGGTGGTATAAAATCTAAGCATACAAGAATCTTTTGTGTTTGCCTTCAAAGATTGCTGTTATAATAAAACATTCTGAAATGAGTAAAGTTGTCTTTTTTGTTTAGTTAATGCATCACTGGAGAACCTAAAAATCTGTAACCCCTAACCAACTATTCCTCTTTAACAGAGTATGAGAATTGTGAGCTAAAGTGTGGCCATATAATTTTAGAAAAACAAAATGATTGTATAATTTAAAAATAATCTCTTTATGTTAATGTTTAATGAAAGGGAAGATTTTTTAAGGCTGATCTTTTCTTCTATTCCCATTACTATAACTGCTATAAATTTCCTTCTTCCGAACAATTGTACATATTGGAATAAAAATGAAAAATTAATGCAGTGTTTTATTATAGTCATTAAATACAATGTTGCTATTTTCAAAGAGATACTAAGATCACTTGTCTCATTGCAATTATAATTAAATCATGTAATTGAGAAATAGATTTTAGGTTTCCAGCAAAATTTGTATACATTATGAAAAGAAAGAGTCTGGTCATACTTTTCACTGTTCTGAAGAACTAAATGTATTTTGCTTGTGGTATCTTATTTTATATGATAAAACTATATCACGTTGCTTTTTAAGGAACTAATGAAACATTAACCATAGTACAGAATACTGCTATATTTGGAAGTATTTACTTTAAGCCATATTAACTAGATTGTTAAATTCCTAGAGTGCCATGCACAAAGTATATCCAATAAATGTGGGCATTACATTTAATTGCTTATGAACTCAGAGAAATTTATTTTTGAAGGTGATCATTTATTGAATATATAATCACTGAAGTAATTAATGAGGCAAACCAAAGAAACTAAAATTTAAATAAACTCAATTTTTAAAATTAGCACCTAAACTTGCCTTTAGTAATACATAATAAAAAAATCAAATGCAAAAATTTTAAAAAGAATTTTTTGAGATGTTAGGATGTGCGTGGTCACCCCCAGAACACACCATGTACCTAACTTGTAGAATAGGTTCTCAGTTACATTAATGAATCTTAAATGTTAAAGTACATAACCTGAGAGGAAAAATTAGCTTGGAATATAATTTCACCAGAATGAAGAACTAAACTTCAGATGTAACACTTTGAACTTACAGTGTTAAGGAATATGCATTATTTAAAAAATAAGACAGAAAAAGTTTTTGAGTGGCTTACCACTTGAAGCACCTTACATGTTCTCTTTTCATGTTCTCTTCATGCTGAATTTGTTGGGGTTTTTTGGTCTGGATCTGTGATTTCATTGGTGATAGAGACTTCTTGTGACCAAGTACCCTTTTCTAAGACATATGAATATGAGCAACTCTTCAGCAACTTAGTGTTTGGGACACTGAGAATTTAATCAGTTTGCCCCTGAATACAGAGTATGCATCAGAGAAAGGCCTTGATCCCAGGTCTTCCTGACTCCTAGCCTGTCTCTGTATCTACTTTTTTATAATACTTTTGACCCTGTGATGTGTAATTTTAAGATAATGGGAATGATATTTTTAACTGACATATGCAAACTTATAAATGCAAGTAAGGGGTGGTCACATCAGAGCAGACATATTGGAAAGCTTTATGTTTATCCCATGTTCTCTTATGCACTTACAATATGAGTCTGGGGCACAAACTTTTGAAGATTTGAACTGGAGGCAAATTTTTATCCTTTGAGTGTGGTTATTCAAGTGCCAATCTGTTGTATAAGGTGCTTGATCAATCCAGATAATTTAAAGGTAAAAATGAGTTCTTGTTTAAAAAAAAAAAATGCATGTGTAGACTCACACACATACATACATATTTAATGGTTGGTTTTATTTTAGGACCAATTAAATTATCTCTGAAAGCAATTCCACAGGAAACATTTCAAAATGTTTGAGCAACGTTGATAGAATAATAGGCATAGATTGTCTTAAACTGACAATTCTGAAGGACAACACTCATTTATGTGTATAAATACCAATACAGCCGTTAAAATATCAGTATCATTAGTTTCTGGTCATAACTAGGAGTCAGGAAGGACTAAGCGGTATTGATAAATACTTTTGTCTATCACTGTGTTACTGCCAAAATTATTTATGTGAGATTTTAAGTGACTATCTTTATGCATATGTAGTCAAAAAAGGCAGAAATAAATGATAAAGAAACTCATGATTTCCTGATTTGTAATTCATCTGACAATTCAGGCTATGTAGCAATTAGTTCATAAAACAGAGCAAGTATTAAATGGGTTATAAAAGTAATTATATGCAAGTAAAGCATTTCATAAAGTAACTTAAGTCTCTATCTTTCTAAATGACTTGTCATTAGGGAAATGTGAACTCTGAAGATAAAATAAATTGAGTACTCACAATTGTTCTTGTATTCTTTTTAGAACCTAAATCATTCCTTGCACTGATTAACAATTCTCAATTCTAATTAAATGGCACATTACTTTGGTTTCTATATTGTCTGACATTAAAATACCAGTAGACTCGTGAAGGAAGAAAACATACTACCCAGCAAAATAAAATGTACTCCAAGTATCATATGCTATTTTACAATTTAGAGTATACAGTCTCTTGAACACAAAAAGCAAAATAATACTTCATATTATGGAGTTCATCATATCATTAAATGCAATTAAGGACCATTTATTAAAGGCTTGCTAGCTATGAGACACTATCCTAGGCACTAAGGATAACCATAGAAAAGAACAGCAGTCCCTAAACAATATCATTCCGTGTAATATATTTGGTGACTACAGTCTCTAATGAGAACATCTTTCTTATTGGTTGAAATAAAAGCTTCTCTCCTTTTGTGTACTGTTGGTTCCGTAATGAACTATTCCTTTTTCACCTCCATTTTGCTATACTCACGGCAATTGAAAGTGTCTGTATGTTTTTATATCTGCTTGTGTGAATTAGTGATTTAATAGAATTAGGGTTTAATTTAGTGTGAATCTTGAATGTTAAGGTAATGATTTTTGATTGAAACTTGAGACTGGTTTCATAGTAATTTCAGTACTTCAGATTATGATGAAGGTAGCATAATGTTTACTGGTATTATAGATGATATTTAAATGAATCCTTGTTCTGACATATGCCATACATTTTATAATGAGGGACAACGTAAAGTCTACTATACTTTCATGTTGTCCAACAATGTGGAAAATTTTGACATTCAGCTAGAATGATCAAACTGAACTAGGTTTTCTTCACTTGCTATGTGGCAGAAAGGCATTTGGAAATGATTCAATTTTGCTAACTACTTGGAGAAGTGAATTTTCATCTTTTAGAAACATAGAGGGTAGATAGAACCTTAGATAGATTAAACTTCTAAAATGTGAGTTGTTTTTCTTAAGAGGCTAGAATGTAAGGGCAAATGGATTCTGAAAGGTTTCTTTAAAAATAGGAGATATTTGCTTGTTCCTTTTTATGCATGAGTCATGTATAAAGTATCTGATCCAGGATATTTCTGTAGAAAGGAGAGTCAGTATAAAGGGGTTTGTTTGCAGGAATCTTTTGTAAAGTTCAGCATTATTGATAATGACCTATCTTCTTGTCTTGATGACAAGCAATAGATGAGTGGTGACTAAGAGAATGAGCCTGCTAGTGAGGTCTGTAGAATCACCACAAAGAACTTCTACTGAACTCTGTGCACTTATTAAAACAAAACAAAACAAATAAAACCAAAAACCCACAGCTAAAATCCTGTAAATAGAAAACTGTCTGAACATGTTTAACAGCTACCTGGTAATTTGCTAACATAACAGTAGATTGTACAGCATAGTTTCAATAACTGATCTGAATAGTAAGAATGAAATCAGTTTCTTACCTGTAAAATGACAGATTGAACTTGGCACACTGGCTTCTCCAGTTCAAAGGTCTGAGTTTCTGAGTCTACCAATACTTTAGTATTCTAGCATTTTTTATTATTTGTACCAGTCTCACAAGGCTGAAAAAATAAGTCATAATACTAACATTAAAAAATACACCAAAACTTTTCTTAAATTGACAAGTTAAAAGTGACTCCTTATATGAGTATGAAATGAAAAGTTTATCCCCATTTCAGGTGAGCTTGGTGACTGGGAATATGTATGAGGCCTTTTCTGACAAGTCCTTCTCTCTGCTTACTCTTAAATAAAAAAAAACATTAGATTTGATCTGAATATAGGCCATATCCCTAACACAAGATTTGTTTAAAAAAACAACAGTATTTCAACTTTAAATATCTGTGAGTTTTATCTCTGTGGTACTCCTTCTACCACTCACTGGAGTTTGAGAATTACTGTATCCAAAAAATTCATCCCCCTGTTAATCTTATGATGAGATTCTATGAATGTTTATGAGGTTGGTCCTTAGGTGATAGATACACAACAATTCTATGATAGCCTAGACCCGGGGTGGGGAACGTGTGGCCTCTAGGTCACATGTGGCCCTCTAGGTCCTCAAGTGTGGCCCTTTGACTGAATCCAAACTTGGCCACATGTGACCTCGAGGCAGCAGGTTCCCCACCCCTGGTCTAGAGCTTTCCAAAGTGAGTGATACAAAGTGGGGGATTCCAGGGCCCTGGGAGAGGCATTGGAACAATCCAGGTGGTCAGTAATAGCCTTGGGTGCACTTAGGGGGCATTGAATAGAAATAAGTGGATGATGGAAGCATCAGGAAAGAAGAGAAGGGAACTTTGAAAACCTGTTGGTACGTATTTCATCTGTTATGTAATAAAGTTAAAGTCATAGTGATTACATTATTTTCCAGATAAACACACAAAATGCAAGTTGTGACAAGTCTTAACAAGCAAGTGTTGGCAAGCAAGCATGTCACACTTGGTTGGGAAGTCCAGCATGCATTGGCAGGAATATGTATGTGTAATTGTTTACAATATGATTCTATATGGTTATATGATACAACATTGCATCTTCAAAATTTCAGTGCAGGGAAGCTCCCACAAATTTACAATAAATAAATAAATAATTTTTTTAAATTACATTTTTTTGAAATGATGCAAATTTCAAAAAAGTGTTAAAGGATTAAAGAAGGTAGGTTTCCAAGGGGAACTGAATAATTTATTTTTTTTAAAGGTGGCAGTAGATCATAATAGAAAAAGAAATAGAACCCTAAAAAAAACCCTGCAGCCCACTGTGATCATCACCTCATATTCAAATAAATTTGTATCTAGCTATAAAAAAAACAAAAACAAAAATGGTGGCAGTAGGTCAAATAAGTTTGGGAATCTCTGGTTTGGAACCATTCTGGTTCTAAAAGCCTTCCTAACTCAGCAGGACCTGCCAAGCTTGTGCTTTGCTGGCATAGTGTTCAAGAAGCCATGATCACCTTCACGACTTAACAAGACATCAACATGAACCAGCAAAACCCACTGTTTTTATTGCTACATTCAAGTTGTTGTTGTTGTTTTTTATAATCCTGGTTGGAGGGGGGGAAATGAAAGTATTCAAACCAATAAGCTAAGTCTTTCTTGCTCTTACACATTTGCTAGTTCTAAAGGAAATTCAGAAAAAAAATAGGCTTGGAAATCAAGAGACCGGAATTCTAGATCTTGCTCTGCCATTAATTAAGTGTGGGATTTGACTTCTCTGGGCCTGTTTCCTTGTCCATAAAATTGGGTTGCTTGATACAGAGAAGAAAGCACTGGATTTGGTTTCAGAGAATCTGCGTTTGCATCTCAGATGGGCTATTTGCAGCATGTATGATTTAAGGCAAATCATTTAGTCATTCTGGGCTTCAGTTTTCTCTTCTATAAAATAAAAATATTTTATCAGATATTCTCCAGGTTTCCTTCTAGCTTTAAAATTCTGTGAGTCTAATATACACATGAATGTGTGTCCCATTACTGGAAATGGTGCTTAGAGCAGTGCCTGACACATAGTAAGTACTTAATAAATGCTTGTTGACTGACTGGGTCTCCTAGGAAATCAGTAGATATAGATTTCCTTGAGAGGTAGTTTTCTTCAGGCACTCTCTACCTCTTTTTCTCTTCCAGTCTGTCATCACTGTAGTGCCTGTACTTTCCTACCTTCACAATCTTGACTATATTGTTAACAATTCCTACTATATCCTATCCCTGAATCATCCTCCTTTGTCCTATCATTGTTAAAACCTTGCAAAAACCCTTCCCTGGGTCACGCTTAACAGTGTTAGTTCTCGATTCCATACCATTGGAGCAAGACAAGCCTGTGTCCTTGTTATTCAGTATCAACTGTACGCAGCTCTCCAATATCCAATGTTCTTCTCTAATTGATTTTCTATCCTACTTCCCACAAAAGCTGTTCCAAGCTTTCTCATTTCTCTTCAAACTTCCTACACCATCTTCTCCTTTCATTTCAATCTCCTGAGCTGATGCTTCTCACTTATTTTGTTAACTCAACATTATTTTCTATTCTAGTGGTTTCTCATGGTACCATGAATAGAGTGCTACCCCTGGAATCATGAAGACCTGAATTCAAATCCAGGCTTAAATGGTTTTGTGATCCTGGGCAAGCCATGTAAGCCTGCCTCAGTTTCCTCAACTATAAAATAAGATTAATAATAGCATCTATCTCATAGGGTTGTTGTGAGGATCACATGAGATAATATTTATTTAAAAAGTGCTCAGCACCGTACTAAGTGCTTAATAAATGCCTTTCTTCTTTCTCTGCTACTATACTTCAGCCAATAACAGAGGTGCCCTTTCTCTTTGTTAAGGCCAGTCTCATTACCTATGTCTTGATCTCATCCCCATCCCACATTCAGGAGTCTGCCCCTTCTAAGATCCAGTCTAATTTTTCATCTTCCTTTATGTAATGATTCCTTCCCTGCTGCTTACAAACATGTACAAATTTCTATTATCCTTAGAAAAGTATCATGACCCTACTATCTCCTTAAGCTATAATCCTGTGTCTCTCTTCCTTTTCACTGCCAAACTCTTTAAAAAAAAAAAAAAGCCAACCCACCAACACTGTTTACTTATTGCTTCCACTTTCTATCTCTTACTTACCTCTCAGCCCTTGCAATCTGATTTCCTACTAGAAGTCTAAATTGAAACTGTTTCCTCCAAGGTTTCCAATCATGCATTAATTGCCAAATCCAGTGGTTCTTTTCTCAGTTCTTGTCCTTCTTGATCACTCTACAACAATAAACATTTTTGATCATCCCCTCCCCTTGAATATTCTCTATACCCTCAGTTTTTGTGACACTGTTTTCTCTTTGTTCTTCTCCTACCTCTCCAGCTTCTTAGTCTCATCCTTCCCACCCGATACACCGCTTACTAAAATCTTGAGGGACATGAGTGTCCCTCAGGGTTTTGTCCTGGACTTTCTTCTCTACATATGCCCTCTTTCATGATAATCTCATCAGTCTCCATGGGATGATTCCAAGCAGATGAGTCTCAAATAGACATAGATTTAGATATAGATATGTATGTACAAATATATATGTATATGAACATACACATATATACACACATACATATCTAGCCCTACTTCATTACTTCATTACTGCATCTCCATTTGAATATTCCTTAGTCACCTCAAATTCAATATGTCCAAAAGAGAATTCATTCTCTTACCCCTAAAAATACCCATTTTCAGAAGTTCTCCTTTTTTGTTGAGTCTTACTTGACATTCTTCCTTACCTGCCCTGTAACAATCAGTGGCCCATTCTTGTTGATTTTATGTATGCAACTCTCTTGCACCTCTCTGCTTTACTTCATTCAAATAGTTATCACCCTGGTTTGAGCTGTTTTTACCTTTTGCCTGGATTGCTGCAGCAGTCTCTTAATTGAATTCCTGGCTACTAGTCTCACCTTTTTCCAGCTCATATTCCACACAGTTTTTAAAATAATCTTACAAACGCAAATTTAATTATGTTATGAACCTACTCAAGAATCTTCAGGTGTTCCTGTATTGCCTCTAAGATAAAATATGAGCCCAGCTTCATGTACAACCAGTTTTATTTAACATACCCTACGTTTCACCCAATATGTCCTCCTTCCTTTCTGTTGAATTCAGCATTTTACCCTGCCCCCCCACCTCTGTTTCTTTGCAAAGGCACCTAGAATGCAATTCCTCCCCACCTTGGCCTCTTTAGAATTCCTAGCACCATTCCAGGCTCAGGTTATACGCTACCTTCTATGGACTTTCTTGATCCCCTACTTATTAGCACTCTATCCCTCCTGAAACTGTCTTGTTGTTTTTCTTTAGCTTTTGATATATAGTATCTCCCCAGTAGAATGTAAACAAATTCCTTGAAGGTAGGAACTATGCTTTATTTTGTGTTTATATCTCCACCACTTAGCACAGTTTCTTACACACAGTAGGTGTTTAATAAATGATTGTTGAATTAGAGGTATAGATATAGAAATGCCTGTAAAACCAAAATTCCCTGGACTGTCTTGCTGTTCTTTCCCAAATAATGAGATTTCAGAAGTTTCAGGAGGTTTTTTGCACGAATACCTACAGAAAAGCTAGGGGAAATGGATTATATGTATAATGGAGACACCTGTTGAGAAAATAGGCAACTATTGACAGGTCTGATTCATGACTGAGTGACTGCTCTGCTAGTCTTCACATGAACCCCACAGAGCAGAATCTGTGACCGCCCGCTAAACAAGGTCTGTTTGAAGTTTCTTTTTAACATTTCCAAAACGTTAATTCAGCAGGACATCTCCACTGGGGTTCTCAATGTCACCAAATCAGCAGCTGTTGAAATCCATTCACTTCAGCATGAAATGTTTTTCTACGGGCTTTTTTTATTTGTGACAACAGCAAAGTAAATATAGGACTAAAATTCTACTTCATTCAACATTTACATGTGTTAAAACTGCTTCCGATGGCAGTTTACATTCACAGTGTTTATTTGTAGGCAGTAATGCCAATGGACAGTTTTATTACAACATATTTGGAAACAGTTTAGCCTACTGGAACGGTACTTTCCAGTTCATATTTTTTTATGTTGCCAGCACAGTTGTAACTTGGAGAATAATTTGACGTTTGTCACTATTTCTTTAAAATGGAGTCGTTTCTATAGAATAGTATTTATAGATTTAATGGTCATTTTAAAAAACTGTGAACTAGCCACATTTTACCTTATTCATGCTGTTTTGTGAATTCTTCTTAAAGTTATTAACTTTGAAAGGAAAAATGCTTATCGCCTTAGAAAATAATTTAACAGGACAAAGTAATGTGAAATTCTTAGACTCCGAGACTGGGGACCTGCATGAACTGATGGCAGAGATAAGGCAGGCTCACAAATGTCTCCCGAAGCATGTAGTGTTGTTTAGATAGATTGCCACTCCTTAGAGGTAGTATCTGCCCTTAACTGTAAATAAAAGCCATATATCTTTAATTAATTGCATAGTTAAACATGAGAACTGCTATGTATAAACACTTATGGCCCAAGCTAAGTTCCTTTTCTGTTTATTAAACATTTTAAAGACTTAAGTGTATTTTTATAAGTTCATTAACTTGTTATATTCTTTCTGATGTATTTCTCCCCCATATTATCAGATTTCATTATATGGAAAGAATTATCAGATCAACCCATTATACAGCATAGAAGCATTAAGTCTGTCTGGAATCTGGCTTTCCTTCAGTTTACAGGGAGAATATTGTGTAAATCAGGCTCTCGGGTTTCAGTGGGAGGCAGAGGGTTGCACAGCATCCATTTGTCAAGTTGATTGCACCTCGGTGAGGTTACATTAGCTTGTCTTTGAACAGAAGTGAAATCCTATGCGAAGCTCCCCTTCCTGTCATTTACACTAACATCCATCCTCTTAAACCAAGGCCCCTGAGAAAAACAAAGTGATGGCACAATATAATCAGTCACTCAACTTGTCTGTCATCTGTTTTCTTAAGGAAATTACTTTTAAGTTAGCAGAGCAGAAAATTGTAGAAAATTAGCAAAGGTTGTAGTAGAAGTAGGTGGAATTTTTTAAGATCACAGATGTCTTCAGAGAGAATTTTCTATGCAGAGTGCAAGAAATGTTTCCCTATCTTTGAGCCTAATCTGAATCTCACGAGATATAGTTCTACTTGACTAACAATATGCCTACTACTTTTCAACCAACTGTTAACACCTAGGGGATCTCTTATGCTTAATGAGACTATATGTGAATATTCTAAAGAATTTCTTTGTAAATCTGAGCATTCTATGAGAGTTCCTGCTGCAATTTCCCACTCTAGGCTCTATGACAGTTACTTTCCAGACCATCTAGATTCCTTTTGTGTAATTGTGTGCACTACATATAGTGTCTATGCAGGGTAAAAGCTAATATTTCAGTCCTAGCCTTTATATAATTCCTTTATGACCTATTCTTCATTGAAAAACTTAACTGCAATGCTGATGTGTGCCAAATACAAGGCCGGTGATCAAATCTGTAGGTTTTATTTCAATAAACCTGTTTTATGGTGCTGAAGCACTCAAGTCATTTGCACCCTGTCTCATTCATCATGAAGTAGTTAAGCTCAGATTGTTAAACCTGGAGAGATTAACTGACAGACAACAGTGCATTAGATTAAGCCATCCCTTGGTTATACTTAGCCATTTATCCATCACATTTGTGCAGTACACTACGGTGTAGTATGGAATTCAGAAACAGAGCTAATGCTTAAGAGCAAGGAAAAATACCCTGTGTCTTAGATAATGTAATATGATATGGTGATATTCTGTACTTTGTATTTGTCCTGTGAAAGACCAGTATATATAAAGCCTCTAGAAAAGAAAATACCTGATCATTTTCTTATAGTAGGAAGGAAATTTTTCTTTTATTTTCATGAAATAAATCGAATGAAAACCAAATGTTTGTCAGACCCTCTATCATGGACTTGCGAAAACTAATGAGCTGGAGGGATTGTCCCTCCTCCCAAACTAGTAGTTATTTAAGGTTTAAATAACAGTATACACGGCAAAATGGAGCCATATCTTTTGCCCATTTTGGAAAACAAGAGCTCAGTTTTTTGGAAAAGAGATGTATGTATGTATGTATATATTTATTTTCATAATAGCTTTGTGTGCTACAAAATGTTATCATTATTAGCCTTTGTATAATATACATGAACAGTAATGCACTAAATATTCTAATAGGATGGCATTTTATTGTTCTCTTCCCTTTTGAAATTTATGTGAACATTTGGAATTTGTGAACTTTTGAGAAGCCCAGCAGATCAATCTTGATTAGTTTGTTTTTCTTAGTAAAGATTTTGATAGCCTGGCAAAGCTTTTGTTTAAAAGAGCATTCCTTACTTCCCCCGTGGAAGGATGAAATATTGCTAAAAGCAACTCATCAATGAAATAATGAAAAACAATTTAGCTAACTAAATCTTTGATTGTAGAGGTGGAGATCTCAGATTAAAAAGATTGATCTTTAAGAACCCTTTTCTTCATCTTTCTTCTGGCTTTAATAACTTTTAAAAGTTATTGCTTAATTGCATGGTACTGCATGGTCATTATAATTATGCTTTGGAACAATTTATTACACTTTTATTTCCTTGAACAAGAGAAGATGTTTGTGCTATATTCCATATTATCAAAGTCTGTCTTTAAGATTAATATGGTAATCTAAGGATTTTGAACACATTTTTATCTTTAAGAGTGCACAACTAGATAAGTTGCATTATTATAAAAGTCTAATTTTGTATAAAAAGTATTTTTAGGTTCCCACATTTTGTACTATAATTAGATTTTTTTAAATTATGTTAATACCACAGGGATACATAAAAGTTTATTCTGAAGTGTAGCATATAGAGACATTACAAAATATCTTTTTAATGCACTACTTATGATTGTCGCTGTTAGCCAATATCTGGACTTGGCTATATTTTGTAATCTATATTTTTACTAAGAAAGTTAGAGAATATTATGATGCTTTCTAACTGAACCACATACTTTTTATATTTATTAATTAGTTCCTTCCAAGTGGTTCACTAAATGGATTCTAAAACTACATAGTTAATGATTAAAAAAATTAAAATGGGCATTGCTCAAACTATTAATTTTACCTAATAAGATATATATGTTCTGATTTTAAGTAAGATGCTAACTGAATATTAACCTCTTCTTTCCCAGGTCCTCAATATTAGTAGTACATATTAATGATTTTCTTACCAAGGATTATTAACTAATTCTGTAACAAGCTAATTTGTAAAAATACAATTGCTTTGCACAGTTGTATGCACAGCTGTCCTGGTGGGCAGAGAAATTTCATGTGTGGTACCAAGATGGGCAGTCTGTAAAAATAAGTAACCTCTTACATAAGAAAAGTGCTTCCAGATTAGAATAAGGGTTAAACATTAAATAAATAAATCAAAAGATTTCACACCACTGTGTGTGAAATCTATCCATTTTATGGAAAGCCATGCATACTTTTGAAAGAAAAGACAGAAGGCGATTATCCATCAACAATTACTATTATGTTTGAGATTCTACTCTATTAAAAAAAATATTAGAAGTTGTCTGTTCACCTTCTTCCAATTTTAGGTAGAGATCAAAATGATAAGAGATCTTGGAACCATGCCATGTGAAACATGACTTTGCCTTGTTTCCCCATTTTTCCCCACCAGAATGAAAAGCACTGAATTTTAAGTTCCTGCCAACAAGTGACTGCTGAGGAATCCTATAAAGGGAAGTCCTTTGCTTCATCTTCCTAACTGACCTACAAAATGAATTGGCAGTCAGAAAGACTTGGGTGTCCTTAGGCCATGGCTCCATTAAAATTCTTCCTTGCCTGACTGATACCACAGGTGGGGAAAGGAACTTATTCCCCTTACCACCCCCACCATTCTCATGAGTTCATTGGCCAGCTATGGGAAGGAGAATTTTTAAAATGCCAAATCTGGTTTTCCATGGCCTTTATAGAACAGTTTCTTAGATACTTAGTAAGAAAAAAAAAAAATAACTCTTTTTAAAGTGAATCGCAGGAAGCATAAAGAAATTATGTGGGAAAGAAATGAAGAGGCAAAGATTATCTTAATTTTATTCTGGAAAAATGCAAAAATATTTCTCTATTTCTTATAAAAATAAATTTTCCTGAAGATCTTTGGTTCCAAAGTCAGAGAACTTGGGTTCAACATCATTTAACATCCTTCAGTTTCCTTACCTACAAAAGAAGAGGGCTGGATTTGATGGTCTCTGAGGTCCCTTCCAACTCTCAGTCTATGGTCTTCTGAAATTAAATCTTCTGAAATTAAATTAAGTTGTTCAAGTTAGTATATATATTTTTTGCTTGTGCAATAAGAAATGTAATCCAACAATACTGTTAAGTATTACTAGAAGCACTGAATTTAAGTACCAGTTCCATGATTGGCATAGCTAAACTATAATGTAGCATTTGGTTACCTTCAAGCTATTACTTTTCTTATCTAAACTTGGTATGAGAATAAAAAATGAACAAACAGCACAGTGTACACCTGCCAACTGATAAATTAGATAATAGAGTTGGTTTTTTAAAAAATTCTATTATAGTAAAGTAGCAAGACAAGATCTCATCATGCTTGGGGAGGAGGGGAAACATCCATTGTATATGCAATACATTAGCTTCCAACACTTCAATTTTAAATTTAAATTTTTAATTGATACACTTTAAAGACCACGAGGAATGGATTAAGTAACTTGTCAGAGTTATGCTACGAGTTGGTAGAAGAGCTGGGATTCAAACCTAATTTTCTTAGCCCATCGTCCAGACAACATGTATAGCATGAGCTTTCAGTAATAACAACTCACCTTTATGTAGAACCTGAAGTCTTTCTCACAACAACCTTATTGCTATAGGTAGGAAACCCAGTGGCAGCTAACTCTGTTGGTAAGACACTGAACTAACACTCTTGAGGATAAATATTTTATAGCATGCATTGGCTAGAAGTAGTTGGTATTTTTCATGATTAGAAGGCAGGATGTAACTGACTAAATCAGAATCCATATAAGAAAGAGCCATTTTATAACAAGGTTCTACTGAAAACATTTTCCAGTTCGATATTGCCTCCATATTGTTCCACAAGGAACAGTTTGATCTGAAAATATCTAAAGTCATTCGATCACTAGCTTCTGTTCTATTATATAACCACTTTAAAAAGAGATCATACTGCTGTCCTTCACAAACTCTGCATTCCAGCCAAACTATTATTAGCTGCTCCTTGAACTCTACTTTCTTCCACCTCCATTCATTCCCACAAGGTGTCCTCTGTGCCTGGAATGCATTTCCTCCTTCACTCTGTTTCTCACAATCCTTGCCTTCCTTCAAGGCTCAACCCAGGTGTCAATTCCTCTGGGAGACCTTCCTGATTCCCACAGTTGTCAGTGTTTCTCCTTTCTTCCTCAATTTTTCTTATGCTATACTTATTTTTGTTCATGTATTCTTCCAATAGAATATAAGCTCCTTGAGGGCAGAACAGCTTCATTTTAATTTTTTACATTTCTGGCACCAACACAGTGCCTTGCATGTGGTTGACATTTAATAAATAACTGCTTGTTGAATTGCACATATGCAAAAAGTTGTGACACTGAAATCTCAAAAAAAATGAACTCGTTATCAGTTGCTGTTTGCTAGATCAATATTATTTTTATCAATATTATTATTGTGGTTGCTCAGTCACTTTGGTAATATTTGACTCTCTCTGATCCTATCTGGGGTTTTCTTGACAGAGATACTAGAGGGCTTTGCCAGTTCCTTCTCCAGGTCATTTTACAAATGAGAAAACTGAGGCAAACGGAATGAAGTGACATTTAGAGTCACACAGCTAGTAAATGTCTGAAACCAGATTTGAATTCAGAAAGATGAATTTTCCACGCTCCAGGCCTGGCACTTTATCCACTGTGCCACCCAGCTGCCCTTTTATCAATGTAATAAGTAACTTTAGGTCACAGACTGCTAGATTCTTCAAAATGACAATGTAATTGTCTTCTCAGTTTCTCAAAACAAGGTATTCAGAATTGATTTTTAGGAGAACCAGAGGCGTAGAGGACTGTCCTATCAAGATCAGGGATTCTTAACCTGGGGTCCACTGAATCACAAGGGTCCTTGGCTAGATTTCAGGGAGTCCATGAAAATGGATAGGAAAAGTAATTACATCTTTATTTTTGTTAGCCACTATCTGAAATTCAATATTTCTTTCAATTAATGATTTAAAAAAATATATTCTGAGAAAGGATCACTAGTCTTCACCATGCTACGGTCTCTGCCACAAAAAAAAAAAAGGTTAAGAACCCTGATTTAGATGAACCTATTGTTTTTACCAGTTTTGTGATTATAGAAATCTGGCCTTATTTTGCATATTCACCACTGACTAATAATTAGATCTTGAGAGGCAAAATGGTATAGTAGATAGAGAACTGGCTTTAGTCAATAAGACCTGTGTGTCAACTCCATCCTCTGTCATTCTAGCCTTGTCTTCCTGGACAAGTCACTTAACCTCTAAATGCTCCAGACCATATCTAAGAATATTAAACTGCAAAGTGCATGGAGATCTTCATTAGTTGAGTGTGTTTCTTATCAAAACTTATTTATATAAATGCCATTCCCCCCCAAATTTGGATCTTAAGGTAAAACTAACTCATGCATTGCTGCCCTCTCCCTTTTCCCAATGAAAATGCTCCTTTGTTGATAGCATTTAAATATTTTGCACTGAAACTGAGGCAAGTAAAAAAAAAAAATCCTTAGGATTTAAAACAAGACAAAAAAATGGGCAAAGTGATTAAAATAAACATTACTCTAAATTCTTACCACATATGAACTTTGTTAGGTATATAGAGACAAAACCTTCATACACTTTACACAGTTAATCTCCAAGTCCTGCATGTCAATCACACCTCTGTCACATACCTGGCCTGGGGCCTTAATTGAATTCTTCATGGTTGTTTCAATGATATTGTACCTCCTCTGTTTTTCCAATTGTGCCAGCTTCTTAAGGGAGCATTTTCTCACCTGAACAACATTGTACTTACTTTTATAATGTATGCTGACAATCTCCTTCTAAAGTGCTTCATATAATCATTCTTTTAAATGCTCAAGTATTGAAATTTAATCAGAAAAGAAAGAACCTTCTCCAGAAAGGGCAGCTTTACCTAAATGTTAAGCTAATTGTACATTACTGAAATTTAAAATTTCAGATAAAAAAATTAAATTTAATGTCAAGCAAAGCTCATGAACTATTTGAACTACTTACCTTTGGAGTCATAGATGAAGATAGCATAATGGCATACAAATTATTTGGCATTTCACTTGAAGCCAATCTCAAATTATAAACAAACTAAAAAGGATAAAAGAAATTATTTGTGGGTATTATTTAGATATCATGCAAGTGGTTTTCCCCCCAGGGGTTGTTCAAATTCTGTGTCCTAGAAATACTCTTCTTTGGTTTAATTTTAAATTTACTTACTCTCCTTGAGATGTTATTTTCTTAAGAATATTCTAGTCCCTTAATTAGTTCCTTAAACTCTCAGTATCAGCACACTGAAAACAATACTTTTTAGTACGTCTATTTGTATCCTCCTAAAACTGAGAATAGAAATAGCTCAACCATATTTCCCCTTGTTAGCATAATGTATTGCTAAATCTTTCTAATATTAAGATATTTTCATTCTTTTAAATGTCCAGAGAAAATCATTTGGGAGATGTATTTTCTTTTACTGTGCAAGGTGAAAAATAAATATTTAATATGGCATTTTTCCCCAGAGAAAGCAGCTAGTTTAGGGTGTCCATAGTAGGCAATATACTGTGCTTGAATTCTCACCTCACTGTTACCATAAATCTGCCTCAAGTGGTCCCACTTTCTTCATGTAGTATAAAAAACAAAGCCCTTAGTATTTGTTGAGTGGACAGACTGTATTAACAAATTATCTATTAAATTAGAAATGTCAAAATTCATATAAACACCATGAAATAGACTTGCTAAATCATTAGGGAATGACTGTTGATTTAATTAAGATACAAAAATATTTAAGAAAAAAAAGACAACATAGATAACTTTGGTTACAAAGGATTTTTATTTGAATGAAAACCACAGTTTAGTTTAAGCTAGTTTAATCTAGGCATGTGACCCGGAACCTTTTTCATAGTGCTAGTGTACTGAAGCCACTTTTGTTATTTTTTCCTGAGGAGACCCATTTCAGGACAATGGTTTTTTTTTTTTTTTGAAAGGTTATAACCCCCAGCCACATCAGCAACCCAGGACTTATCCATGTACACATTAAACCCTGAAGAAAACCACCTGTGTGGTACAACTCTCAAAAGACTACATGTACTTACTGACCACACAGTAGGGAGATCTTGCTCAGAGAAAGGCCCACCTACTGCACTAGACCTCAAGGAAAACAAGTTCCGCACTGTGGAGTTGTTTGAGGAGGAGGGAATTTAGTGAGTCATTCCCAACCTTTAGTCATTCCCAAGACTCACTTGTCACATGCAGTGAAAATTCATTAAGATGCTTCCACAAGTAATATTTTCCCACCTTTAAATCTCATTTACCCATGCAAAAGAACTCATAGACAATGACTATGTCCCTTGTTCGATGAGCTATTTAGCTAATCAGCCATATTTATAGGCAATATACTTATTTTCCAAATTTCTGAAGTCCAGTGCTGCTCCAAATGAAAGAAATATGCTTTTTTAGTTCTTTACATAGTTTCCTGCCCTGTTATTACTCTTTAATCATAAGAAATGTAATTTTCATATGCCATGAAAAAATGCCATTATTTTTGAGTCTAGGCAAAAATATATAAATGTTTTAGTTGAAGAAATTCCCTTCACAATTAGGATTTTTGATAGTTCCACTTATTTCTATTGTCTCACATTCATAATGCCCAAATTGAGTGTTCACTGTGTACAAAACCCACTTTAGGAAATGTGGAGGACACAAAAATGGATAAAACATGCCCCCTGCCTTCAAAGAGCTTATGGTCTACAATTTGTGATTCTAGGAGAGATAAAACTTGTATACAAGTAAATATAAGGAAGGCAGAGAGTGAAATGTGTGTTGAGTGGTCCCTGCTAATTCAACAAAAATAATTACTTCGTAATCCTTTATAATTTGTATGAAAAAAACTGAATTTAGAGTTGGAAAAATTGGGTTTCTGCCAACTCCCTTTTTAAAAGAATAATGACAGAGCATTATTCAATGTTCAAAGGGCTCACCTGAGGAACATTAGTGCCTCTTCTTTGCCATTCTAACACTTTTGAAATAACACTCTCCTTCCCATTGTTAACTTCCATTATCAATTTCTACTTTCCAGAAAATTAAGTTTGAGCAACAAGCAATATGGATTTTTGACATTTCAGGTTAGCTAATGTAGTTACTAGTATGGCTGTCATAATAGGTAACAATTCCTTTGTACAAGGACAGAAAAATTTGCAAAACATTTGAAGTCTTGTCCTCAGAGGCACAAGCCAAGCATGGAGGAGAGGGTTCCCTTCCTCTCTCCTGCTCTCAGTTGGTTGCTTGCTTGAAGATAATTTCTCTGACAGCCAAAAAATGTGAGTTTGTCCATTTCAGGCCCACTACTATCTCTCTGTTTTCAGTGGTGGATTTGAATTAAATGAGGCTGCTCCCTCCAGTTATTGGGGACAGTGAACTCATCAGTTAAAATCTTGACAGAATTGTCCACAATGATAGGCTTAAAAAGTAACTGCAAAGAAATCTTTTTGGGAGCCAATGACTATCAACCTTAGTTGTATGTTAACACATTCGATTATTTTTCCAAATTAAAAAAATATATAAATTTATGCTTCAGTAATATCAAGGACCATTTTCTATATCAACATAAAATTTTTATTTAAGCAATTTGCTCCCTTTCCTATTTGGCTCTCTTTACATTTGTTCAAACTTTAATATTCTTTGAAAGCAGTTGTATAATGTAAACATCCTTTTTGGTTCAGTTTATTAGGGACTATAGGAGATATAAATTCTTATCAAATATCTAAAAGTTCTGTATAGCTGGAATTTTTTAAAAAGCTAGAAAACTCATAACTTACTGTATCATTCTTATTGTTTCAATCTATCTCACTTACAAACTACATTTCTCAGTTCATATTTAATATTCAGAATTTCTTTTTCGATTCCTAAGTTGTATATTTACTAGATGGGAAAGACTTTAAAATCAGACCTATTTGATTCTATGAAAGTTTCTCAGATGTAGATGAACATTATCAGGAAGATGCAAATGTATTTGAATAGATCTCTGAAGTATATCCATAAGAGTAGCGTAGATTTGTCCCAACTTTATTTTAATGGGTTGGTCACTTATTTTCCGCAACTTTTTTTTCAAAACTGTAGTTAATGCATGTTGTAGTTTTTTTTATATATAGATATATGTTGAAGAGAAAGGCAATTGACAGACTCCTAAAACAGCTCTATTTACATTTCAGTTTTGAATGATAGTCATTTTTAAATGAAATCTTGCACACTGATTATGGGCTTCAGTATGTGAAAATGTTTGCTTGAACCTGAGTCCTCTCAATGAAATTTATTATCTGTATGAAAATTCAAATACATTTTCATTGACTTAGTGCCACTAATGACTTCAGTAGAGAAAATAAATTTTAATTAAAACAAATGAATCATCAAAATAAAATGTAATGAGACCTATAATTGTGGAATAAAATAAATAATTCCTCCTATTTGTTCTTCCCTGATAATAATATGAGCTTTTATTTAGGGAGATAGATGCACTTTCCAGCATAATATAAATTTTCTTGACGTTCATTTTTATTAGTTTGTTGTATAATGGTTTATGACTCATGACAATCTTCTTAGTATCTTAATCCTTGTTGAAACTGATTTGAAACCAATTTCTGTACTGTAAGTGTGTATCCACAAGGAATTTAAATGTATCTATTTTGAAGTAAAAATATTTGAACAAGCTGACTAAGATCCTCCAAACTGAGGCAAATATAAACCTTGATGTTTAATGACACAAGATGGCCCCAGATTAGAATAGTGAAAAAAAGTTGGAAAATGATTCAGGATTTTTTAAACATGAAAGAGGTCAAAGATTTGTAGATAACTCAGAAGCTTCATACCTATATATCATAAGCATTTTCTTAAAGGAAGGGATCAGAAGTCTCTGACCTTTGAAAGCACCAAACATCACAAAAATGAAACTGACTACATTTTAACAGCTAGGAAATAATTGGTTGACTATAGATATAGATATGAATCATTTCAGAATCAACTGCAAGCATCCAGTCTGTGTGTAGTCATATCATTGACTGGTTAGAGAAAAAGTCAAAATGAATACCAAATTAGAAGAAAAGATAAAGTTAAGGAGATAACGCTAATTCAGCTAATATAGGACATCCTGACCTTTAAGTAAGCCATTGACTATGAAAAATGGGGACTGGAATAAAGCATAGACTTTCTGACTATAGATATAAATATTTCTCGCGGCAGTTTAACCAATACAAAATAGTCACCACAACAAGAAGTCAAAAGAGTCCAGAAACTACCTCCTCCAGAGAATACAATCTCCTTGCTAGGCTAAGTGACAGAGAAGCCCAAGTCAACACCACTACAGAGAGCAAATTCATTTGCAAACCATTAAGAAGAAGAATTTGTATGATTATGTACAGTATTTCCTCACAAAACAGTTGAAAAAACAGTGAGAGGGGAAGGTAAGGCTACATAAAAACTTGATGTGAGGTCCAGCTAAATCAGATAATATCCAGAGCATTTAAACAGATGTAGAAGAACAAGAAATAGATGCACAAATTTACCAACATTTTAATGGTGATTTATTCTTTATTGTGACTTTCTATTCCATGGTAATTTATTACTTGTCACTAATGACAATGAAAATGACACATTCGGATGTTAGCAACCTTACAACTTGATATATTACACAGAGAAGTGGAAATGCCATTTAGGAAGATGGAAGAGGGGGTGGACCTGACTGACACATGAGAGAAATCCTTGCTGGAGGGGGTGGAACTCTAAATACATTTAAGGGTTGATTTTCAAGCTATCCCAAAGAGGAAAGATTCCAAAGCAGTTAAAAATTCTGAATAAAAATATTATCCCCCCCAAAAATAGACATTAACCAGTATCACATACCTACTCTTTGATCTCTGTAAAATCTTTATGATAGACTATATACATATTAAAGATATTTTTGATGAAATATGAGAGGGAAGTAGTTTTCCATAGACAGTTGTCCAAAGCAAGCAATATCTTAACAATCACAATTAATATTAAGGTATCTAGAACATGAGGTCACACTTATCTATTGGGTTTTTTTTAAGTGTTTAAGGTAGAAACTGAAAAGCTGCTATGATCATTTGTTTACTGAATTGGATTAACTTAAATGTGAAAAGTTATCAGGCAAATATATTTTATTTAATGTTGTTTAATGTTTAGTTTATAATAGAATATTTAATTTTTTCAAAGTCCATTTGAGTCAGAAGAAAAAAATATCGGAGGTTCTGTTCTAACAAGGTATCCTCCATTAATATGTTAAGGTCATGTAAAATTCCTTAATGTAACAATAGAGATATCTTTGATTAATGAGCTTTTGCTTATTAATATTATCTGAGGCATAAAATGGGAATACCTCCAGTCACCACAGGTCTGTTAACTATTGTTTTGTAGACTGTCTGCCCATAGTCCAAATGGGAGAAAGATTCTCCATAGATAGTGAGAGTTTCTTGTTTGCAACTAACATTATGCTGATTTTATCAAGTCCTAAAATGCTATAATACAACCACCAAAGAACTTATCCTAGCAATCAATGGGGAAGAAACAAGTGGATGAAAAATGCGCATTGCTTTAATACCAACCCAGAGCTGAATTGAGTTGAGTAATTAATTATTTCAGTAGAAATATCTTCTAGGGGTAGGGAACCTGTACCCTCAAGCCCACATGTGACCCTCTAGGTCCTTAACTGCAGCCCTTTGACTGAATCCAAACTTCACAAAGCAAATCCCTGCACTTGAGGACCTAGAGGGCCACATGTGGCCTTGAGGTTACAGGTTCCCTACATTTGTATTAGAACAAAACTGCAGATGGGCAGTGAGCTGAGCCTAGAATTAAATAGGAAGAAGAAAAGCAGAGTGGCTTGCATTTGGCAAGTCACACAGTGACTTCAGTGATCCTAATCTTCCTTCTTTCTTATGTCTTCTTCTCTAAGGTTACTTTTTGTCTCTCTGTATATATTTATTTATATGTGTGTTGACTCATACAATAGATTCTTGAACTGGGGATTGTGACCGCATATGAGGATGCAACTCACAATTTAAGATGCTCCAAAGGGGTTGCAAGTGGAAAAATTTAAGAAACCCTGCAAGTAGAATGTAAGTTCTTTGGAAGTAGGGACTATTTCTTCTTTTCCTCCTCCTCCTCCTCCTTCTTCTTCTCTTTTTCCTCCTCCTCATCCTCCTCGTCCTCCTCCTCGTCCTCCTCCTCCTCCTCGTCCTCCTCCTCCTCCTCCTCCTCCTCTTCTTCTTCTTCTTCTTCTTCTTCTTCTTCTTCTTCTTCTCTTCCTCCTCTCCTTTCCATTGTCCATCATGTCATTTATTTTTTGGAAATTGTATTGTTTCATGATTCACAGCCAAATAAATAATGAAGAATCCCTACCCTCAATGAGATGACATTCTCTTGGCACACAGATAAATAAATGTAAAGTAATTTGAGGAGGGTGAAATCACTAATGCTTGGGAGGTGCAAGCAATGCTTCTGGGCAGCTATGGCATCTGAGCTGATGACATTGGAAGGAAGCTAAAGATTCTGAGAGGCAAGGAGGAGTGAGAAGAGAGCACATTCCAAGTCTGGCTGAAAGCTGATGCAAATGCACCTGTAAGAGATAGAGTGTCAAGTTTGATGAACTGCTCAAAGTCCAGCATGGCTGGAATGTGAAGTTCATGAAGGGAAGTCATTTAAAATAACTGTGAAAAGGTAGGTTGAAGCCAGTTTGTGGAGAGCCTTAAATGTCAGGCTGAGGAATTTGCATTTCATGCTAGAGGTAACAAAAAACTTCTGAGGGTTTTTCAGCTAAGCATTTGATATGATCACTCCTCTGCTTTAGGAAGATGATTGCAACAGCTGGGTGAGGGATTGATTTATTGAAAAGGGGAGAGACTGGAAGCAGAAAGACTTATGAGAAGGATTACAATGGTCCAGATGAGAAGTGATAGGACCAGAATTAGAATGGTACCAGTGTGAATGGAGAGAAAGGAATGGATGTGAGGAGAATGTCAGAGGAAATGGCAGTATACATATAGAGAAATGAGGAAATTCAAGTTAATTTCAAGAGGAAGAAAAGTCTTAAGGGATAAGGAAAGGCTTTACAGAGGAGGCAGTACCTGAACTGAGTCTTGAAGGAAGCGAAGGATTTTACTAGCAGGGTTACGCATACAAAGATTCAGGGATAGGAAACGTAATGTCAGTTTACAAAAGTGAGAAAAGTCAAGAATGACTGAAATTATGATCCCTGTTGACTGACAGGATGGAGGAAGTTTGGAGCAGGGGCACATTTAGGGATGAAAGAGACAGTGGTAAGATTAAAAAGCTCCATTTGGAGCATCCACCACTCTATGAATAATGTATGACTGTCGGTTAGGAAGTGAGGGCTGTATACATCATATATAGATAATGGCAGTCATTAGCAGAAAGGTGATTATACAGTCCCTAAGAACAGTTAACGAAGTATCCGTGGCAGTAGATCTTAGCAGAGATCTACTAAGATATTTTAATATACGTATCTTAGTCTTGTTTTCAGATACTTTGAAAATGAAGTAATGTAAAATATTTCAGAAATTTCTAAGAAAACATACTTTTAAACTTGTGTTATATCTGCTTTAATAGTACTAGTTTTGCATATCATACCTCAACTGAATGCTTATGTTTAAGAGCATATTCTTTTCAAGATTTTTATTCTTACAATCAATTTGTTCACACTAAAGATAGTTTTAGCTGCCTAGACCATCATGCATTTTTATAACAGTAATTAAAACTTTCATAGATGTTTTCAGAATGTTACATAGCATTATTTTGCTTCCATTGTTATGATATCTGTAAGTGAGAATTGTAAAGTTCCATATTATCCTTGGAGCTAAAATATGTATGTTTAAATGTCAAAATGCTTTAATTTTAACTAGTTTTGGTGGGAATTTTTTTGCCAGATTTAGTACAGATTTCCATCTATTTAATAAAGTACGTTGAACGTACTTGAATCTTTGTTATGACCCAAACTGATCATTATAGGCCTCAGTTACCATACCACAGTGCAGCAATGTCAGTAGGACAAAGTTGGACGTTAGAAGCAAAAGTGCTGAGTTTGAAGTTGGAGATGTGGGTTGAAATCCCACATCTGTTTCTTGCTACTTATTTGTCAGTAAGTCAACAAATGTTTATCTATCACCTATTATGTGCCCAGCACTGTACTAAGCTCGGGGAAATTCAGAGAAAGGCAAAAAATAGTCCTTTCCCTCAAGGAACTCACCATTTAATGGAGGAGATGACATGCAAATGGCTTTGTGTAAACAAGATCTAAAGGATATGCAAGCTAAGTACTCAAAAGAGGGAGGGCACTAGCATCTAGTAAGGAGCATCCAAAAAGGTTTTGTTGTACTTTGTTTATTTCAAACAGATTATTTCTTCCCTTAAAATGAGAGACTGAACCCTTTTCAACTCTGAATCACACTATTCTATATTCCTAAGATTTATGAATTATGTGGAATTGTTTGTGCTTTTTATACCTTTCCTGTCTGGTTTTAAGGGAAGGAAGGCACTTCTCTTTCCTATTTACCTTTTCATGTTTCTCTTGATTCTTGTATTTGAAAGTCAAATTTTCTATTCAGCTTTGGTCTTTTCAATAAGAAGGCTTGGAAATCCTCTATTTCACTGAAATTCCATTTTTTCCCCTGAAGAATTGTACTTAGTTTTTCTGGGTAGGTGATTCTTGGTTTTAATTCTATTTCCTTTGACCCCTGGAATATCATATTCCAAGCCCTTCCATCCCTTAGTGTAAAAGCTGCTAAATCCAATATTATCCTGATTGTATTTTCACCATACTTGAATTGTTTCTTTCTGGCTGCTTGTAATATTTTCTCTTTGACCTGGAAACTCTGGAATTTGACTACAATATTCCTAGGAGTTTTCCTTTTGGAATCTCTTTCAGGAGGTGATCAGTAAATTCTTTCCATTTCCATTTTACCCTCTGGGTCTAGAATATCAGTGAAGTTTTCCTTGATAATTTCTTGGAAGATGATGCCTAGGCTCTTTTTCTGATCATGGTTTTTAGGTAGACCAATAATTTTAAAACTCTCTCCTGGATCTATTTTTCAGGTCAGTTGTTTTTCTAATGAGATATTTCACATTGTCTTCTATTTTTTTCATTCTTTTAGTTTTATTTTATAATTTCTTGGTTTCTCACAAAGTCATTAGCTTCCATCTGCTCCATTCTAATTTTTTTATGTTTATTTCTTTATTTTTAGCTTTCAGCATTCATTTCCACAAAATTTTGAGTTCCAAATTTTCTCTCTATCTCTCCCCTCCCCCCACCCCAAAACACCAAACACTCTGATTACTCCCTCCCCCAATCTGCCTTCCCTTCTAACACCTCTCCCTTCCCTTATTCCCATCTTCTCTCTTGTCTTGCAGGGCAAGATACATTTCCATACTCCATTACCTGAATTTCTTATTTCCCAGTTATATGCAAAAACAATTCTCAACATTTGTTCCTAAAACTCTGAGTTCCAGCTTCTCTTCCTTCCTCCCTCCCCACCCATCCCCACTGAGAAGATTCCAGAATAGCAGGGCAGTTTTCCTTGATAATTTCATGAAAGATGATGTCTAGGCTCCTTTTTTGATCATGGCTTTCAGGTACTCCCATAATTTTTAAATTGTCTCTCCTGGATCTATTTTCCAGGTCACTTGCTTTTCCAGTGAGATATTTCACATTGTCTTCCATTTTTTCATTCTGTTGGTTTTGTTTTGTAGTTTCTTGGTTTCTCATAAAGTCATTAGCCTCCATCTGTTCCATTCTAATTTTTAAAGAACTGTTTTCTTCCGTGAGCTTGTGAACTTCCTTTTCCATTTTTTAAATTCTGCTTTTTAAAGCATTCTTCTCTCCATTGGCTTTTTGGACCTCTTTTGCCATGTGGGTTAGTCTATTTTTAAAGGTGTTATTTTCTTCAGCATTTTTTGGGTCTCCTTTAATAAGCTGTTGACTCACTTTTTCGTGATTTTCTTGCGTTGCTCTCATTTCTTTTCCCAATTTTTCCTTCACCTCTCTTACTTGATTTTCAAAATTCTTTTTGAGTTCTTCCATGGCCTGAGACCACTGCATATTTTTTTGGAGTTTTTGGATGCAGAAGCCTTGACTTTGATGTCTTCCTCTGATGGTATTCTTTGTTCTTCCTCATCTGAGAGGATGGAAGAAAATACCTTTTCACCGAGAAAGTAACCTTCTATAGTCTCATTTTTCCCCCCTTTTGGGGCATTTTCCCAGCCAGTTATTTGACTTTTGAGTCCTTTATCAAGTGGAGGGCATACTCTAGGGACCTATAAGTTCTCAGTTTCTCCAAGGTGGCACAACTCCTCTCCTGGCCTGCACTCTTGTCTGGGAGCAACCACAAGAACTCTTTTCTGCCCAGGATTTGCAAGTAGGATTCCCTTTCCAGAACCTCCACAAGCTCCACCTCACCAGTGCTTCTCCTTACCCCAGGATGCTACTCAGAACTGACACCCAGATGGGCAGCTCAATTCCCCCAGGGTCTTTAGGCCCAGGGATTCAAAAGTGGACTCTGCTGCAGCAGTGGCTGCTGCTACCCTGGGACCTGACCTTGTTCCCTTCTCACCCAGGTGAAAAAGCTTTCTCATTGACCTTTGAATCTGTCTTTGGCATTTGTGGGGTGAGAAATCTGGGCTCCACAGCTACTGCCTGTGATTCTGAGCCCTGAAGCCTGCTCCAGTCAGGTCTGTGTCACGCCAAGGCTACCTGCCTTTAACTACTTAAAGGGTGTTGCCTCAGACCAACCAAGACCTGGGAAAGTCCTTACTTTAAAAAGGCCAAGGTCTCCATTGCATCCAGGGCTGTCACCAGTCTTCCTGACCTATGTTTTGCCACTGGACCCTGATGATTACAATTTTGCCACTGGACCCTGATGACTACAAAGGAAAGAGTGAGACTAATGATTTTGCATAGCTCTGTCACACTTAAACCCAGTTCACTTGAAAGCTGAGACATCCTCCTGATGTCACTGGTCCTCTTTGAGAACAAAGAATGAACAACAAGAGTAAGGGATTTGGGAAGGGGGGATATTGTACAACGGTACAAGCTTTCAGCATGTCTTTACTACTGCTGTTTATGCTCACACATACATACACACTTGAGATATTCAATAATCGCACCTATCTTCCAGGGTTTTATGACAAGAAAATGAGATAAATATTTCTATAGTTAGAAAAACTTAGTGTAAACTTTGTTTACTTTGTAAACCTTGAGGCATTATATAAATACTAGCTATTATTAGTGTTAATATTAAACTAGGCAGAGGTAGATGCACAAGCTAGATACAAAGCTAGAAAGCAGAAGGTGTCTTGAATAGTGTTTGCAGTAATCTTAGTGGTTTCATCTTTATCTTTAGAAATGCACAGACTTAACCTTTTACAAGAATTGTATCACAAGAATGTAGGGGCAGATGGAACAGACCTTGATTGTCCAGCATAACAGGATTCATAGATACACCTTACAAGATACCACCAAGAGAGAAAGGCTACCAAGAGATCTGCAGAGGTTAGGTCCATATAATCTGAGGAAGAACTGAGTCATTAATACCCAGGTACCTCAGGATCACTACCAAAGCAATGGAGGAATCCCTCATAAGAGCCTAGACCCAGCATGTAAGGTTATGCTTATGATGTTATAGCAAGGAAGGATATCCAAGGCTAATACTTCAGAGAAATTTGTGGAGGGTTGAGGGAAGAGCAATACCCATGGGAATAGGTGGTTGTAAAGCCATTTACTGAGCCAGAAATCCTGTTTTCATAGGGAAAGTTGGATTAAGCTATTTTGTACAGCAAATTTTTTTGCCATAACTACTAACCAGAGCTACATTGACTCAGTAAAATATTAATATAAAATTAGCTTTTCTCAACAATATTCCCTATCCTTAAAGTCCATGGCAGAGGGGACAGTGACTATGGAAATGTTTCATTTAGTGCTGTGCTGAGTATCTTCATAAAATGAGGCATAAAACAGGGAGACATCCATTTACCTATATCATGGAGGATATCCTGTGAAGATTCTAATAGAATAAGAATTCCCTATCAGTAGTAACAGTCTTCAAACGTGCCTATTAATATGTAATATTATACTTAATTTTTGAACCCTAGATACTACAAAACCCCTCAGTGCAACACAAAATTATTTGAAAAAGTTGGAAAAACAAAGTGGAAGACAAATGGTATATTTCTTAGGTTTTAAGATGGGCAGTCAAGCAAACTCGCAGTTGAGTTAGTTCATATCTTTAATGTTGGCCCTGCACATGGACACTGATCTGGGATGAGAACTGAATTAGAAGGAAGATATCAGATTAAATCATATTTAGGGAATTATGCCATACTGTCACTGACTCTAAGGTATTCATTGCTACATGCACAAAAAATATCATTTTTATACCATTATTTTCCCATTGGTTCCAATTGACATCAGTAATCTCCACCTTAGTTGTGAATCCTGGTGCCAAGATTCTTATTGTATAAAAATTAAAAGTGAAAGTGACCCAAAGAGTAATGGAATGTTCATCATGGGTATGAGTAGGTTGCAGCATCTTTAGCAGTATTAACTCGTAAGTAACAAGTGACATAAAAGACATTGTCCAGGATATGCACGGTTAGAAAAAGAGGTGGCTCAGTTATGAGGAATAAAGAATAAACCATTTCCATGCTATGCTTGTACTCAAAAAATATTAAAAAATAATTTTAAGAAAACAGTCCAGCTTGAGTGGATGCTCTATGGAGGATTTATAGAAAGGTGTAAACAGTGTTTGCACAGGATGAAAAGTCTTGCTGGAGTGTTGAACTATGCCAGTGGAGAGAATAACAAACTGATGAGATCTGGATTTGCTCAAGATTCTGACATAAGTGGGGGGGGGGGGGGGGGAGCAGTACTGTACTACAATCCCACTACATCTCCGTTATTTATTTTCTTGACAACAGTGAGGTAATAGAAGGAGCACTGAGACTAGGAATGAGGAAACCTGGGTTTTAATTCTGATTTTGTCACTAATTAGCTCCAACCTTGAATGAGTCAGTTTAACTTCTCTGTATTTTCTATACCTATGTAAGGACCACATACCACATTGCCTGCCAGGCAACTCTTTTAAATTATAAATTGCAGAACAGTTACTGAATTCTGTTGAGAGAGAGAGAGAGAGAGAGAGAGAGAGAGAGAGAGAGAGAGAGAGAGTGTTTCCCCTCAATTTTTGGTCCAAAAATAAACAGTATCTATATACATCTTATCTTTCTAGTAGACTGTAAGCTCCAGGGGCAGGGAATGACTTATCTAACCTTCTGCTATCACTTATCCCAGTGCTTTGCACAGAGTAGACACTTGATATTTTATGTTGAATTAGAGTGAATAATGCTTTGCAGATTTAAAGGCAGTTTCCTGAACTATGTAGGTTTTCATCTTAATAATAACAACACTATGAGATAATCATGGTAGATTTTACAGATAAATAAGCAGAATTTTATATGACTTGCATGAGGTCGCATAGCTAGTGTATGTCAGATCAAGATCCCTAGTTTCAAGGTCTTATTCTTGGCCCTATATTCTTTTCATTATACTGCTGTCTCCCAGCAAGGTTTCAGTACAGAAATTTTTGAAAATATTCCTTAATCTTCAGTAATGTCAATCTGCAATGCAAGATCTTCATTAAGATCATCACTGGCAGATTTCTTACACTACCAGTACTGTCAATACTATTTTAGTAATGATATATATAAGCATTTCTTCCTCTATCATTGGTATATGTACTCTCCTTATTACTTGATACTATTTCCAGAATAACTAAGAATTACGAAAAAATGCTATGGCATGTTGTTTCATTTTTTAAAGTTGCTATTGAATTGCAGATCCTTGATATCTGAGCTCTTTTTTGCTAAAAATCTTAATTTTGTCATTTTGGTTGAATTTTTCAGTACTTCATTGATTCCTTTTTATATAACAGGAGTTTAGTTGTGTATAAAGATATATTTCAATATAATGGAAATAGAAGTTAATCTTCCATGTTTCTTTATCCACAGATATGCATACTTCCAGTTTTCTAGTTCAAAAAAAGTATACTATATTATATTATTATAATATTATATAATATAATAATTGTTCTTATATAATTATATATTATTATATAATATATAATTATATAATTATATATTATATTATATAGTATATTATATTAAAGTGTTTATCTTTGTTATACTTATATACCTCCCTTACAACTTTGAACGTTTATAGACAACTTGCAAATTTGTTTTAAAATAACTTTTTATAAATTAAAAAAATACTTTAAATGTACTAGGGAAGACATTTAAAGGAACAAAACAAATTCTTTTGTAAAGTTAATAACTTTTTGGTGAATAATTGCTTTCTAAGTTTTCATTTCTGTATGTAATGTTAGTAGCGGAGATGGTTTTTATGTGTGCATTTTCTGTTTTTTATTGGGACTCATCTATAGTTAATCATATAAGCCAAAAAAGAATTTATTTCACTGGAAAACTAGTCAGCCAAGGACATTGTATTTAATGAATTCTGAGTCAATTCTTTCCTCTGATTTCATTTTCCTGTAGTACCTTCATCTCATTTTATCTCATAGCAAATATCTCTATGCAATGAGTAGTTAGTGGTGCTGTTTTGATCAGGGGTTACCCAACTGAAAAGCTTGTATCAAACTTCATATCATCTCTCCTTTGCACATTATGCTAGTCTTTGCCCTCTGTATTTTGACTGATTTCCCACTTTACTCTAGTATGTAACCCATCATAAACTCACTGATTGGAAAAAGTCGATTATTTTTTACTTTTTAGTGATTTGTATTCCTTGACTCCATTGTCGTTTTTGAACTCCATCTACAAGATGAGTCTTATACACAAGCAGATTAGGTAACCATCTTTGTTTTAATATCTGAAGGATGTCAGCAACAACCCCCTTGTTCAAAAATATCTCTTCCATTACCTCTGCTCAGTGGTGCCTAAAATTCCCATAATACTTACTCCATTTGATTAAGGCATTGAAGGATGCTATAAAATTGCAAATGCTAACGGGGAGTAAGGACAATTAAGCCATTATTAATACATTAGCTTGAATTATTTTATCGCTTTAGTAGTAGCAGAGAATAGGGCCTTGTAAATATGTGACTCAAGATGATAAGTCTTTATGAAAAAGATAAAGAAAGTTGCTTGAGCCATCATAAGGTTGCTGGTGTGTTGCTAAGGAAGTGAAAATGAAAGTGATGAAGAATCATAAATGGAGGAAATGAGGGTCATGGGAGACACATTACGTATCTGTCTTTTATGATAAAGTGCTATGCTGTCTCCTTGAAAATTCTGATTCAGCCATTCATCTAGGTGGGCTATTCTGTTCCACTGTCGTTGCTTTCAGCTTATTGTTAATTTGACCTGAAGTTTTCCTTTCTAGATCACCTAATACTGAGTTCCCTCTACTGACCATTGGCCTTAATAATCCTGTTTTTCCTCCTGCTAAATTGACAACCTGTGTGATGCTGACAGAAATGAAGCTGGGTGGGTTGTGTGATGAGCGCTCCACCATCAGTCACCTACCTCTATACACAAAAGCTTTACAGAAGAAGCTAGTTCTCTCTGGGTCACTATTAGGCTAGGGGACTGTGTTGTTCTAGTTCCTTTAGTGTCTTTTTAAAAAATAAATACTGCTTTACATATTTATAGTTGTTTAAAGTATCTGTTTGATGAGAAGGCATACAAAAGAATACCTTCTGGTGCAAAAAGGTCATCTCTCCCCTACAATATTTTGCCCATGTTAGCTGCTTAAGAAATACATTTTGAATGAATGAATGTGGCGTGATTGATTAATAAAATGATTCTATGTAACAGTACTTTGTCTTTATTATTTACTGTTCTTATTATTAAGCAGAACTAAAAATCCAGGTCTGACATTATTTCCATTATGCCGTGCTTTCAAATGGAATTAGAAGGTGCACATTTTCAGGAAACAGCTCATGTGTTTGTCCACAGAAGTAATGGGAGGTGGATGAGTTGGCTTCACCAATCTAGAACTGTTTTACAATTTAATGTTTTATGGTATCAGAACAGAAGAAGATCACAGTTATGGAACAAAATTTCAAATTCTCTCCATATCAAAAGACCAGGAGTAAGAGAGAAGAGAAAGCTGTACTAAAGAAAATAATAAAATTATAGAACTTGATCCTTAGAAGGGGTCTTAAAGGTCATCTGCTCCCATGCCTACCTGAAGTATGAATGTCCTCTGTGTCAACTTCAAGAAGTGGCCATCTTTTGTGCTTACATGTGGCAAGTGCCCATCTTCCTATCTTTTGTACATATTCTTTTAAAATATCAATTCATTGTTGAACTCATTTTGCAGCCACGTTAGTCTCCTTATCAGAAGCATTTATGAGTACATCATTAGAATTTCACTTTGGAGAGTGTCTCATTCCTGTTAAACTAACTCATCTTCTATCTCTAGGACATCATCAGACTATACCCAATGTTCCCCTTTTTAGCCTATCACGAAATCATTTCAACTTCATTCAATTATTCCACTGAATTCATTAGAATTTGGTCCAAAAGTAAAGTTCTTCTTATTGTTTCATCTACCTCCAAAAGAAGGGGTTATCAACAAGGTAATTCAAATATTTAACAAATTCTGTACTTTTAGTAGAGTGAGACCTCTAGCAGATGCCTTGATCATTTCGTTTCCTTAGCACAATCGTATCCTTATCCTTTGCCTGTTTATTATCTTCTTTAGCAAGTTGTCATCCATTTCTTCCATCTGTCCTGGCAATGTCTCACAAAGATATGACTTGTGGTTCTCCCTCCTTTTTCCCCCTCATCTTAATGCTTTCCACCTTTTTTACTCTTAAATTCCAAGATTTTCAGAATGCTGCATAGGATGTCCCAAAAACCTTAGCACAGTTTTAATTTGTTAAAGATTTGTTGGTAATCTCATATATCTTCTCCAAATGTACTACTCCAGTCTCTCTCCACAGCCCATCATCAACACCAATTTAATGTATTTTTTTAAGAGAAGCACCCTTCCATTATTCTATTCCATTCATGTATTACATTCCTACACATCTTGAGAGTACCTGTGAAGTCAAATACTTCCTCACCTAATGATCTTCACTTTATTTAATGTCATTCAGCCTTTTCAGTCATGTCCCACTCCTCATGACTCCATTTGGAGTTTTCTTGGCAAAGATACTACAGTGGTTTGCTATCTCCTTCTCCAGCTCATTTTATAGATGAGGAAAGTAGGTAAACAGGGTTAAGTGATTTTTTTCCAGAGTTACACTGCTAGTAAGTATCTGAGACTAGATTTGAACTCAAGTCTTCCTGACACCAGGCCCTAGCACTCTATCCACTGTACTATCTAGCTTTGTTTATTATAATGCAATGTGTATAAACATCTGAGGCCATGAGTATCATTCTGAACATTTTTTTTTCTGTTAATTACTGGACATCTCAACTCTTAGTCTTCCTTTTTTTGTTATATTATCACATGCTACATATTCCAATTTGGTGGTTTCATTCGGCCCTTTTCCCACTTTCTTCCACTTTCCATTTAAAGCTCTCTTTATCAGATCAACAAGTCTTCAGGCAAACATATTTATTCTAGTTCTTGTTAAAGGTACTTCTTTCCCCAGCCATGTTCCAGAAAACTGAAATCAGAAATCTAACTTCCTAGCCAGCTGTTCACTTCCCATATTCTCCTTTTCTTTATAAAATCCCAGCCTCCAGTTGGCAACAGTAGTGAAAAAACTCCACATGCCCCCAAGTCTTTTAGTTTCCTGCCATGACTTCATAATCCCTAGATATTCTTCCCAGGTTCTTTCTGATGGTATCATTCATTCCAACATTCCCAGAAATGGATAATGGTCAGCAATTGTGATAGGTCCCAACAGGCTCATCATTGTGTTCTGGATATAGGTCCCAAGACTTCAAATCAATTCAAGAAACACTTATTAAGTACCTACGATATGCAAGAAATTGTTCTAAGAAGGTAAAAGGATAAATAATAATTTTTAATATCCTAATGCTCCAGTCCTTCATTTTCTATTTTATTTAGGAAACCTCCCCTTATACTTCTTTGTATATAATTTTTCTGCTTTTCACATTTAGGTTCTTGACCTTCAATACTCTTCTCTATGATCTTCAGTAAGCTCTTCTCATAGATTGTGCCTTTCAGTTTCTCAGTGTGTAATTCCACACTGAGAATTTGAAAAAGTCCAAGAAAGGATAGATATGAGCTACCTATAAAAAGCCATACTAGAAGTATGAACATTTTGGGAGCTCATGCTTCAGTGAAGAGGTAAGGAAAATGGGCACTTTGACTTGGCAGTTCACAATAAGAGTTGTCAAGGAATGATATGAGCTTAAAATTGAAGGCTTTATTGATTACCTGCCATGTTCCAGGTTCTATGGCAGGTGATTGAAACACAGACATGAAAATAATCTTTCTTTCAAGGAGTTTACATTCTAACAGGGGAGGAAAACTTCAGGCACATGGATAAGTAAATTCAAAATAAGTACAAAGTAATTGGGGCCTGGGTACTGAGTGTGGGACTCAGGAAAAGCCTTCTGTAGGAGATAGCACTTGAGCTGAGTCTTAAATGAAGCTATGGATTCCAAGAGTGAGAATGAAGAAAGAAGAGCACTTCAGGCAGAGGGCACATTCTGTAGAAAGTCATGAAGGCAGGAGATGGAAAATTGTGTATTCAGACACCAGGCAGACCAACTTGCCTGGGATGTAGAATGTGTGACAGGGAGTAGTGAAATCAACCTGAAAAAATAGATCAGAACTAGGCTTTAAATGCCAGAGGACTTTGTAATTTGCCCTAGAAGCAAAAGGGGACATTTGAGCTTTTTGAGCAATAGGTAGTCAGACCTGTGCTTAGCAATCTCAATTTGTCAGGTATGCGGAGGACGGATCAGAGAGAGGAGACGTTGGAAGTAGAGAAAGCTTATAGGTGAGTGGAGAGAAAGTGACAGGTGTTAGCTGTGTTGTAGAAGTAGAATAAAGAAGACTTCTTTCCACCCCTCCCCATCCTTGGAATGCTTTCTGCCTCCTGGCTTCCTTCAGATCCCACTAAAATCCTATCTTCTATAGGAAGCCTTTCCCAAGCCTTCTCACTTCTAGCACCTTCCCTCTGTTGGTTATTTCCAGTTTATCCTGTGTTTAACTTGCTAATGCGTAGTTGTTTATATGTTGTCTCCCAGATCAGACTGTGAGCTCCTCCAAACCAGGACTGTCTTTTGCCTTTCTTTGTATCTCTAGTATTTAGCACAGTGCCTGGCATATAATGGGTGTTCAATAAATATTTGAATGAATGACTGATTAGATGAGGGACAAGGATAAGTTAAGATGGTATCCCTGGAGCTGAGAACCTGGGTGGCTGCAAGTATGTTGGTCTCTTTTATAGAAATAGAGAAGTTTGGGTGAGGGTAGGTTTAAGAAAAAGATATTAAGTTTTCTTTTGGAAATATTAAGTTAGAGATACCTGTGGAGCATCCAGGTGGAGATGTTCAGCAGATAGTTTATGATACAAAAGCTAAGTGAACATGAAAGGTTAAATTTGAGAGTTATCTGCACTGAAGCTGATAGTGTAAGAGCTTACCAGTATAGAGAAAAGAGAAAGGATATATAGAAAGAAGATAAGAGAGTACAGGGCAAATGCTGGGTAGAGGAGAGCATTAATGATGATCCTCCATAAAAGATGGAGGCATGGTCAGATAGGTAGGAGAACTGTAAGGGAGCGATGTCAAGAAAAAATCCAGGGAGGAAAGAATATCCAGAAACAAGGGGTGGTCAACAATATCAAATGCTGAAAAATGTGGGACATTTATTTTATCAATATATAAATTCAGCGTCAAGATTGAATTGAAATGGAAAGCAAGGCAGCTGACTGGTAATGAGTGCGTTGTTTCTGTCTCTTCCGAAGCCTGCCTGCTTTGGCGATAACAAAGGAGCCTATGAGGGCCTGTTACAAAATAATGAGGAAGAACAAAGTGACCTGAACACATTTGCCTAGCAGCACTAGGCAAATATTATAATAATAGTGAAGGTATAGAATTATAGAGATCTAGATTTGGCAATAATCAAATGCAAAGTGATCCCTCTAGAGGAAGGAAGAGAAAAACAGAATGATAGTGGAAGAAGAGTTCCATAAAATTCTTCAGATTTTGGAGAAGATGGAAAATAATTCAAAACTCAATTAGGAAAGTATACTTGAAGAGGTGAAAAAAATTTAAATTATGAAAAACATAGATGAGGTAGCATGATGCACTAGAAATATTGGTTTGGGAGTCTTAGGACCCTGGTTCTGCTACTAGCTATCATGGGACCTTTATTAAGGTACTTCCTCTTTTCTTCACAGGAAGCATGAGGGGGTTCCTTCTGACCTAAAATATATGTTCTTATGGTGAACTTTTGGAATTGTGTATACCTCTAAGATATAAAGTATTTTGTGCTCTGGGAAGATTCAAAAATTGTTTGCCATGTGTGTTACTGACCACCAAAGATTTTCAAACTTTACTATTGTAACAATACTTATTACAAAATACAAAATTATATGCCTTGGAATGAAGAATTTTCTGATATTAAAAGTATGCACATTTATAAAAAATTATAAAAAATCAAAAATCAAAAATCTGCTTCTTATGGTACCCTAGATTGCTACTTTCCTTGCACAGTCCTCATTCCCCAGTCTTTTCAAAGAGTAGATTTCACTTTTTTTAAAGTTAGTCAGCTTTGAGTTGTTTTCCTTTCACTGACTGGATATTTATAGGATCTTTTTTTTTTCTTTTTAATCATTTAACTTATAACCTTAACATTAATGTTTCAAAACAATAAACATAAAACAACAGGTAGAATCTGTCTTAAACTCTAACCTTTAAGAACCAAGCAAATTAACTAACAAACAAGCAAAGAAAAATGTCTTTGTTTTAGGTCCCTTCTAGTCTTTCTCAAAATGATATAATCTTTGGCCCTGTTTTCCTGTATTTTTTTTGTTAAATATCATTCTAGTCAGTATGTACACAATTCTATTTCTGATGATTGGGTTCTGCATCATTTTCTATAAGTCTTTCCATATTTTCTCATATGAGTCATACTTATCATTTATATCCTTGCATTATATTACACTAATATATTTTAATTTAGTCTTACCAGCTGTTGGATATGTTTTTACTTTGATAGTTTTTTGTGATTTTTTTTCATAGATATGTTCTTTTTCCTGTTTTGTGATTCCATTTTATCATACTGCTCTGAAAAATGTTTGCAGCAGTCTATGGTTCTAACAATAGTGACCTTCAGTCCCATTTCTTCTTAGCCTTTCTAATGAGTTTTATCCTTTTGGGCCAAAATTACCATTCTAGTAGGTGTAGGATAATATCTAAAGGTTTCTTGATTTTAATTTATCTTACTAGTTCATTTGAGGTTATTTTACATAGTTATTAATAGCTTGTATTTATTCTTTCACAAATTAACTGTTCACCTTCTTAACTATTACTCCATTTGGGGTGAATGTATTATTAGTCTCAGAGTTATGTATAGGTTCTATGCAGATTCTGGATGTCAGATTTCAATCTGACATACTTATTGCTGCCAGGCCTAGAGGCCTGAGGGCTACCCAAGTCTTACCTTACCTCTATCGCAGGTCTTCGGTTGGCCAAACTGGATAAACGTATGAGAGAAGAGACTTTCCGGAGTCGAACAAGGGTTAAGCTTTTATTCAGGGTCCTGGTTACAAGTGCAGGGGGAATTTTTCCTTAGGAGGGAGCAAGGAATCTCCCAAGGAGGCAAAGATCTTATAATAAGAGATTGGAAGCAGAAGTGTAAGTGGGGAGAGAGGGGGAGGGGAGAGCGAAGAGAGGGAAAACGGAGCCCTCTGTCCTGTAACGGCCCCTCCCGAGCTAAGAGAGCCTTCAGGCTTTCCTGATCCTAATTAAGCTCTCCAGCCGCATAGTTTGCACCTGAATACCGTGCCTGTTAGATAACAATAGGTGTGCCCAGATCCGGGACAGTCTCAAGGGGGATGCTCCTCCCATCACGTTTCTCACGGGAAGAGGCGGAAATACACGAGATTGCTCGGTCTCACTCCTCAATTCCCTGCTGTTTTCTGGGGGGCCTCATGAGAACTCTAAGATTTAGAAGTTCCCACCTTTACCCGCCCAAGACTGTCCACATGGAATTGAGCTTCCACCCCAACATATTGCAAATAACATTTTTTCTGTCCATTTCTTTTCATCTTAAAATTGTGAATTTTTGTGCATAAGACTTTTTTGTTGCTTTATGGAATAGTAAAGTCAATAAAACTTAAAAGAATATCTAAATGCCTAAATGAATCTATGAACATGTCAGTTCTGGAGTTACCATAAAAATGCAGACCATAAGCCATCCATGTGTTCCCATCTTGTAAAAAAACTCTTATCTTCATCCTTCCAGGAGTTTATCAAAGGAGATCTATCCAGTGTGTTGGAGGCCTTCCCTCACCCCCTTCTCTTGACATTGGCAACTGTCCATCTTTCATCCCTCATTTTTGCCATTTGACCAACCACTCTCCTCTTTATTGACTGCAAGGAATAATGCAACTCTTTGATGACAGTTTTTTCTACTGTTCTTTAGAATTCTTCATTGGTTATATGTTCTGCTCATACATCCCATATGCTTCTCCATTTCCTTCTGTATGATACTCATTTTTAATTTTTTTCAGGCAACTGTATTTACTGTCTCATTGCCATATTACAACACTAGTAGAATGTTAGTATTTTAAAAATGGGCATTAGAAGCTTGTAGGTCATTAAAGGAAAATTTCAGTTTTCTGAAAGCACACTAGTCTATTCTCCTTCTGTCTAACTCTGAGTCCAACTCATTGTCCATCCATACTTTCTGTCCCAGAGGTCTGTACAGAGTCTATCCCAATACATATTGAAATCTTGGAAATAGATACCAGGGCAGTAGAAATGGGCAATGTGAAAAAAATAATGAACATATACTTGGAGTGAGGAACCTAGAGATTTTTATTTGAATGATATTTTCTGTTAATTTTTTATCAGGAAAGGCAAAAAAGGGATGAGATAATGGATGTTTTGAATTTCATCTGGGAAAGAATAAGAACTTGAAAATGATTGTGATAGGAGAAGGCTTTTTTAAAATAATAGCAGAGGGAGATAGAGAGATTGATCATCTCTCCCCTTCCCACTAAACTGAAGTTAGATGCAGTAATACCTGTATTGATGAAGATCGTTAATTTCAACTGACAGTCTCTCTTGCTATTACTATGAACAAGAAGGAGAGAGATAATCAAATGATTATATAGTTAGTTGCATCTGAAACTAGTTGAAAAACTGGACCCATAGTAGTGACTATAAAGGTAAAAGTCACTTGGAGGGAGATCCCTAGTATATACTTCTGGGATCTGCAATTGCCTTTGTGTTATTTAACATTTTTATCGATGACTTGAGTAGAGGACTTTATCATATTTGTAGGTGGCACAAAAAGAGATAGTTTTAATTTGAATGAGAGTCCAAATATCATTACAAACTAGTTAGATTTTGGTTCAAAAAATTAATTTCTTAAGTGTAAGATGAGAGAGGCAGGGCCATGCAGTGGTTAGTCTGAAAAAAGATCTGTGGGCTTTACTCTGAACTCAGCATGAGTTAACAGTATTTTGTGGCAGCATCAACAACAACAACAAAAAATGTAGACTGCATTAAGAGTCAAAGAATCTCAGAGCCAGAAGGGACCTTAGCAGCCATGTAGTCTCAACCCTCCCCTCCCCCAAATCCCTATAATAACATCCCTAATAGATGACCCTCCAGCTTTTGCTTGAAGACGTCTAAGGAGGTCTTTTCCATTTCTTCCTAAAGGCAGCCATTTCACTTTTAGATAGTTCTAAGTATTTGAAAATCTTTTCTTTACATTAAGCTTAAATTTGCTCCTTTGCAACTTCCATTACCCTTAGGTCTGCACTCAAGGGCCAGTCACAAGTCTTACACATAACTCTTCCGCATGAGAGCCTTTCAGGTCCTTGAAGACAGCTCTCCTGTGGGGAAAAAAGGCAGAACAAGAAAGGTGACAGCCCTTCCACTGTCCTCTGCCCTGGTCAGACCATGCATGTAGTATTGTTCAGTTCTGGGCACCACATTTTAAGAACATTAATAAGATTTAGACTTCAAAAAGAAGGTTTAAAAAACCTAAAGATTATTCTAGCTGAAGATCATTTGAGGCATCTGGGAATGCTAAGCCTGGAGAAAAGAGGACTTGGAGGAGGCACGATAGTTCTCTAGAAACATTGTAAAGGCTGCGCTATAATAGGGGAATTTGATTTGTACTTGGCCAGAATGGTGGTAGTAGAGGGTGCTGGATTTGGACTTAAAAAATGCCGAGTTAAAATCTTGGCTTTAGCACTTAGTACTCTGTGTGATACTGGACAAACCATTTAACTTTTAAGGTTCACTCCTGTACGTATCTTGTTGGTATGTGGTCATTTACTTGTCTTCTCCATTAGGAGCTCCTGGAGAGGAAGGGCTGTTTATTTGTGTTTCTTTGTATAGTCAGTGACTGCAGCATCCAAAGTACCTAATGCTTATTGACTGGACTTCCCAGACCTCATTATTTGTGAAATGAAGGGTTTGGACTAGGTAAAGACTGCGTAGTCTTCTGCTCTAATCTATGATCCTATGGAGTTTCAGAAAAGCAGGTTTAGATGTGGTTTAAGAAGAAAACCTCCTAATAATTGGAGTTATTCAGAAGAGAAATGGGCTTGCTCGGGTGGCGGATTCTCTAACTTCCGAAGGGGTCAAGCCAAGGCCTGTTATAGCGCTGTTAGAGGAAGTTGTGTTCAGTTGTTAATGGCTGCTGTTGTTACTGTTAGGAATAGGAATAGTTGGCACTTATGTGGTACTTTGACATTTATATACTTGAACTCATTTAATCCTCGCAAAAACCCCGTTCTTACTCTCATTATAAAGAAAAGACTCAGGAGATCACACAGTGTGATTTGAACCCAGATTTAAACCTAGAGATTGTTTTTGAAGTTCCTCCCAAATACAGAGTTCCTTCATTCTGATTCATAGTGAGAAATTTTGTTACCAGAAGTAATATATGATCACAAGTAATTACCAGAAATAATGTATGAATCATAGACAAGCTCAGGGCATGAAGATTTGAGATACCCAGGATGTCAGAAGAGAAATGTTAATAGAAAAACATAATTAAAGACTATTAGATAATACCAAATAAGTGAAGGAACATGAAATCTTTAAATACATTTTGACATTTGGCATTTAATTGAAACACATTGAGTCAGATAATATATCTTTGCTTTTATTGTAGACCTGCTCCTCCACCTTAAATGGTATATCAGGGATGGTTCTCATAGCTCTAGGATGGGAGTCAGCAGACTTCTCTGACAGCTTCTCTTTTCTACAGTTCCCTGGCATTTGAAACTCAAGGTGATATAAAAATTGAAAAAGAAACACTCACTCTTTCTATTCAGAAGTATATACAGTTACTTTGTGAGGTAAACATGCTGTTGTGAGAGGCCATACTAGCCTTGAAACATCATTATTGATATTTAGCTATAGCTTTCCTGGTAGGGCCTTATCCTGAAAGCTGGAGATGACTTTGATAGAGTACACTGAGAAAATAGTGGAACAAGTGCTAGTGGTCAATTAACTCTGTTTCCTACATGTTATCTTTATCACATGATAACATGACAAAGACAAATTAATTCCTTAAAAAATTATACATAAAATTTGTGTAAATTTCCTTTTCATAAAAAAATTATTTGTGTTTGCTAGTCTGTTATATAACGTCATCTCATTTCCTTTCTACTAAGAATGCTGTGAAAAACCATGTTAAACTTGGACTTCTTTTTTAATGTTTCCTTTGTCTCTTATTTTTCCATTTATTTATGCTGTGTTTTGAAAGTTTTCTTGCATTTTCTGAAACCTTCAGAATGCTTGGTGGGAAACGTTGAGCTATTGAGGCTGTGTGTGTGTGTGTGTGTGTGTGTGTGTGTGTGTGTGTGTGTGTTTTAATCCAATGCTGCCTCAGAACAAATGTTGTATTGTACATTATATGGAGCAGCCTTCCCTCTCTTCTTAAACAGAGCACCTGGTGTTACTGGTTTCAAAGAACTTTTCAAGACTGGCAGTTGGATTCTCTTCATAGAAGTGTAACTGCACTTCACAGAAAGCTTGAAAAATGATATTCAAAGTTAAGGAGAAGAGAGAATAGGTGTCAGCCTCTAAAAGAATAATAAGCAGCCGCAAGAACCTTCATTCAGAAAGGATTCAGATAGAAAGTAGAGACTGCTGAGAACTAACTTTGCATTTTAGTATGAGTGGAAGACAAGAGGACTTAATAGGTTTCATCATAGATTCCCTGCCAACCTATTTCTTCACCGCATTCATAAAAACAGAGATCATGTGGGAAAAAAATAAATAAAAGAAAGGTCTTCTACATTAGCCAATGTTACTGAAATGTTTAATTAAAAAACTGAAACCCATGGCTCAAACTAATATGCAGCATAGACTTTTTCCTCATCAGCCCCAGCATCTTGCTGAAAGCTAGTCAGTTCATGTTAACTAGAGAGATTTCATGTCCAAATCAGAATCATGATATAAAGATACAAGATGCCTTATTTTCAGGTTTCCAAGATGCTGATGCTAAAGCGAGAAAAAGGCAACTAGGGCATGTTTTGCAAGGTTCAAACAGAGAATAGTTAAAGCCAGTCCTTTCAGACTGATGGTGTTATCATCCTTCTCTAAGGAGAGCCTACAGATCAAGACCTTAGCTTGCAGCTGCTCACTGATTAGAAATAGTTTCAAAGCCACCAGACTTTTTATTTATTCCAAATATGAGATAAATCTAGACCACGGAATCTGACCCTCTTGAAAAATCACTTTCATAAATGAAGTGGTGGTATCTCAATTGCTTTCCCAGCATAAACTTCCCATAAAAGAAAAAATTGAAAATTCTTGGACTGTGTATCAACAAATAAACTTTTAACAAAGGCCTGGGAAAAAAATCAAGCTAAGGTTCAGATCAGTGAGAAAAATTCAGAAACCTAAACTGTTAACATTTGTTTTGTATCATCACATCTAACATAATAGGCTAATTAAATGGACTCATTTCTTTTATAATCTTTATCATAAAACAATATCTTCTATCCTAGCTGTGCTGCTTAATACCTGTGAAATCTTGAACAAGTCTCTTCACTTCTTTGACCTTCAGTTTCTTCTGTAAGACCATGTGGTTGGACTAAATCACCTCTAAGCCCCTTCCAGCTCCTAATCTATGATCCTATCAGAAATTCCTACGTAAAAACTGATTAACTTACAGACATGGTTTTTATAATCACGTGTACTACTTGAAACAAGCTAACAGAAAAACACAAGGAATAAATTCCTTTTGTTTTTTATTATAAAATTGTTAGTTATCTTGCATTTTCAAGCCATCGATCATGGTAGATCTATCTACATTATTGAAGATAACACTAACAGTGCATTCCTCTAATTAAGAGTCAGAATTATTATCACTTTCACATATGGAGGATGCTGAATATACATACATGTCTAATGTATATTATTACATGTATATATGTATTTATGCAATGTTTTATGAGATTTTGAAAGCACTTTGAAAAAAGTCCAAAGTGATATTAAAGTGCATGCTATTATGGTTATTTTTAAGTTGGAATATGCTCAAAGTTCTTTTTATTCCAATTAAATTTTTAAAATTTTGGAATATCTAAGAAGTGCTTCCTCTTAAGTTGTTAAGATCAAGGACTCTGACATACAGACCTAATGCCCCATGGTAGACTAGATAAAATGAGCACTGAACCTTGAAAAGCAGAGGCAAGAATCCAGGGCATAGGATAAGCTCAGTAAGTAAGATATTCTGGAACAGCCTAGTACAAGGGTGGGGAACCTGGAGCCTTGAGGCCACATGTGGCCCTCGAGGTCCTCAAGTGCAGCTCTTTGGCTGAATCCAAAATTCACAGAACAAATCTTTTTATTAAGGGTCACACTTGAGAACCTTAAGGGCCACATGTGGCCTCGAGGCCACAGGTTCCCCACCCCTGTGAGATTTTGAAACAGAAAGTAAGGATATTGGTTCTAATTCTGGTTCTGTGAGAAGCCACTATTAGCCCCAAAGAGTAGAGTGGCATAGCCAAAGCAGTGTGTGAAGAGAATGTACAGTTTACCCAAATTTAATTTCTCCAAATAGGATTAATTAGTAAAGATAGAAAATTATAGGTGACATGTGCCAGTATAACAATCTTTATAAATCAAGAGCCTAGTATAACAGAATGTGCATTGTTTTATTCTGAAGATACTAGGTACCATGCAGAACTAAACTAAACTGAAATAACATTATAGTTTTTCAGTGTTGGTAAGACCTCCATTTTAGTTGGCAACCCCAGCCTCTATGGGAAAGGAGTGAGAAAAACAATTCTTAATGTGTTTTTTAATTGTTTCTGAAGGGAAACAGGAAGGGAAGTTGTGAGTAAGCAGGATTAAGACTGGTGATGTGACAGTAGTATGAACTAACAAAATTGAGACTAACAGCAAACTATTAGCTAAGAGAAACTATTAACAAAGTGGGAAGGGCTGGAATGAGACAGGACTAGGAACAATAGAAGATGAGGGTGTGTCTGGGGGAGAATGTGTGCAGTCCCAAGCACGAAGATCCAATTTCCTCTATCCTGTTCCATCCCTGCAGGCTCTTACTTTAGAGTTCCCCTGCATTCCATGAGGTCTCAAGCCAGATGGGTGAAAGCATTCTACTTCATCCTTCTTCCTCCTTTTCGCCTCCTTTTTTTTCTCCTGTTTTCCTGGTTGCTAAACTCCTTCCCTGCTATTAGCATAATTATATGGCCCCTTCTCTTTTCTGATAATGCCAACATTCTGCATACAGGGCCTTATCACCTCACACCTTGATTGTTGCAATAGCCCGCTGGTGGGTCTGGCTGCCTCAAGCCCCTCCAAACTCCAGTCCATTCTATGTTCAACCACTAAAGTGATTATCCTAAAACAAAGGTCTGATATTTTCACCTTTCTACTCAATAAAGTCCAGTGGTTTCCTATTGCCTCTAGGAGTAAATGCAAAATGTGCTGTTTTGGCATTTAAAGCCTTTCATAACCTAGATTCCCCCCTACCTTTCCATCTTTTTATACCTTACTCCCCAACGTGTACTATATAATCTAGTGATGTTGACTTCCTAGCTGCTCCATGGACATGACACTCCATCTCTGGACTCTGAGTATTTTCCGTGACTATCCCCCAGGCCTGGAATGATCTTCCTCCTCCACTCCAACACTGATTACAGGAAGCCTCTCTTAATCCCTCTTGATTCCAGTGCCTTACCTCTGTTAATTATCTTATTTACCTAATACATAGCTTGCTTTACATATATTTGTTTCCATGTTGTATCCCTCCTTCAGTTGTAATTCCTTGAGAGCAGTGACCATCTTTTGCTTCTTATTGTACCCTTTGAGCTTAGCACAGTGCCTGCCACATAAGTGCTTAATAAATGTTTGTTTGTTGATTGGTAATGTCCTTATTACATGGATGTATTCACAAATACATGCGCTATTGGACTTGGAAATGAGTTTGATAAGGATTTAGAACCAAGGCATATGGTCCCCTAACTGCCTTGACCTGATCTCAAAAGTGAGAGGATTTGTATAAATGTATACTGAGATTCTGCAAGGAAGATAACTACTACAGGGCAGGATCTTTCACTAAGTCATAGCTTGAGTATTAGACCTTAACCCTCTCTAAGAATTTATGTTCCTCAAGAGTCCTTGACTACTAATTGATAGGCATATGATTTCCTTAGGGTTAAGCCTTTAGATAAGTCATAACTTAGGTGTCAGCAGTAAAGCCTTCATCTAAGACTATCCTGGATGAGATCCCCTTGGGAACTCATATAATTCCTTCCAAGAAAGGGTTCCTGACCTTTCAGTAAGTCATAATCCTGATGGTCGATTCCTCTGTTTCTCCATCTGTTATGATTCTACTGACTGACCTCAAGCAGCTCCTGCTGTTTTGCCATACAGGGATGCCCTGGGTCACTTAGTAAACAAATAATGATACTTTAATGTCCCTTCTCATTACAGAGTAGATATGTGCCCTGAATATAATGTGCATTTCTTTATGCCCTAAAACCACAACATTTATATAGAAGTTTGAATATCATGGCCCCTTTGTGGACTTTCCTTTCTCCACTTCTCTTTGTTCAGACATCCAGTGATGTATTACTTCCCAGATTCTTCAGCATTTTAGCTTTCCCATTAGCAGTGGGTAAACATGTATTCTCTCATCTTAGCTTGTCTCCTGGACTTTTATCTACTGACATGTAACAGGGACTTTGCCTTCAATATCGTACTTTCTCCTTTCATATTTTGTTTCAGTGTGATTACAACAGCTATCACTAGAAAATTGATAGCTCACTAGGTTCTGCTTATCCCAAGATCTATAAAAAATTCTAACAAGTGCTGTATTCAGAAACCCTTAATAAATATCAATTCCTATGAACAGAAATTCTTCCAAACCACTCCATATTTGCCAGACTAGAAAAGACTGGACAAAGATAGTGAGTTTTACCGATTTCTGAAGTCCTAGATGATGATGGGGGAAGCCTTGTTGACACTTTAATGAATACTAGTTCATTTGACAAAGAATACTAGACATTGCATGTTCCAATTGCAAAGCTGAGGGAGTATCAATGAAGTTATACCATCACCTGCTAATCAGCAAGAATTGACTCTTTCTCAAAAACATATTAGAAATTTATCTGGAGTGACTGACATGTACTTTATTCATTACAATTATTACCATATAGTCTAAGGGAGATTATTTTAAAATAATTGAATCTGAAGATTAGGAAGATAAGGAATATGAATCACACACCAAATAAAAGCCATAGCTCTTTTGTCAGATAGAGAAAAAATGAAGCACTTCTATTAACCTCCATCATTTGGATCCCCAAGCAACTAGGAAACCAGAGGAACGCCTAGATTATAAACCTCAGTGGTAATTAAAGCCTCCAAAGAATACTCTAAAGTTTCCCTTCCATCTCATTTAAATGTTTTTTAATATCTCAAAATGTTGTTACAGTTGCTGTTATGGCTACCTTTAATCTTCATTTCAGTCATCTCTCTAAATTATTTATGTAGTAAGATGTATCACCAGCTTCCAAGGAAGAGGGAAAGAAGATCTAGAGCCTGATACCATCAAACTTCAAGAAAACCGCTGTATAAAATACATCACTCTATGCCAAAATTTCACATACAGATTGAACAAGAGGGATGACTCACATGCATAACATACACGCAAAAAATAATGACTCACTAAGCGAGTTTTCTCTAGCCTTGTCCTTTTTAAAATGTTTGCCAGAATGCAGCATAGATGTCCCACACAGTGCCATATCGTTAACACAAAATATCAGTTACAGTGAGGGTTAAATCTAGTGAAAAACTAAGCCTATTACACTACTAAGAAATTCAGTTCAGCAATGTTTCTTCATTCTTGTATTCATGCTGCTAAAGTCATACAACTATGCTAGCACGGTCCACCACAAATTTATGTTATATGAGCTCAATTGGACCCTTAGTGCTATCTGGAAATTCTTTTACTGTTTCCCAGTTACTCTTTTCCACATTAATGCTGCTGACTACTCCCCTTGCTGGCTTTTTGTGACACTGCCCTCCTGTCTTCAGTTTTCTTTCCTGGACCGTCATCTGTGTCCAACTTCTTAACTATGGATGTTCTGAAACCTGTGTCCTGGCTCCTGTTTTCTCCCAGAATGCTCTCTCAGTGAACTCATGCGTTCTCTTGGTGGTAATACAGAAAGGAAGCATAGAAGTTGGAGTTAGCAAGACCTGAGTTCAAATCTTATCTCAGGTACTTATTAACTGTGTGATCTTAGTTTCCTCATCTATAAAATAGGAATAATAATAAAACCTACCTTCCAGTGCTGATGTGAATATCAAATAAGATAATACATGTAAAGTGCTTTGCAAAATTTAAAGCTTTGTAATGAATGCTAGCTATTATTATCATCATCGTTATCTCCACCTCTATGCAGATCACTCTAAGATCTATATATCCAACTCCAGTCATTCTCTTTAAATCCCACTCACATATCAGCAACTACCTATTGGATATCTACAAACGATATCCAATAGACACCTCAAACTCAGCATATACAAAATGAAATTAATTAGCTGTTCTTCAAACATGTCCCTCCTCAAAATTTCCCTTCATCCCATCCCATCATCTTTCCATTCACCCAACTCATCGACCTTGGAATCAACTCTTCCCTCTCCCATTCCCCCTTGTCCCATGCAAAATCAATGGCCAAATCTCACTAGTTCTTTTTCCACAATATTAATTGCGTCTCCTCTTCACTTAAATGGTTAGTACTTTGGTTTAGGCCTTTATTACCTCTAATCTATACTATTGCTTCTTAATTGTACTCCTAGCTTCTGGTCTTTTCCATCTCTGGTCCATCTTCTACAGTGCTACCAAAATAATCTCTCCAAATTACGAGTCTAACCATGTCTTTCTCCTGCTCAGGAATTACTAAGGGCTCCCTTTTGCCTTTAGAACAAAACATAAACTCCCCAGTTTGCATTTAAAACCCTTTAAAAGCTTTGTAGACTTGTTTCACATCACTTCCTGTTACACAAACCACATTCCAGCCACAACAACCTATTTGCTATTCCTCATACTCAGCATTCCATTTCCATTTCCAATCAAATGAGATAACATTGGTAAAGCACTTAGTATAGTGCCTGACACATAGTAGGGTCTCAATAAATTACTGTTCTTTTCTCCCTTTTTTTCCCTCCTTCATCATTCATGCCTATGCATAAGCTTTTCCTCATGCTTGAAATATACTCCCTTATTATCACCTTTTCTTTGTAACATCACTTAAGATCCTTATGACCCCCAGGAGCTTCCTCTTCTCTAGGCTAAACAACCATAGCTTCTTCAACCAATCCTTTTATGACACAGACACAAGGCCCTTTGCTATTTCGCTTGTCCTCTTCTTGACATACTCCAGTTTATCCATATCCTTCAAAAAATGTCAATACTCAGGCCAAAACTGAACACAGTACTCCAAATGCTGTCTGACTAGTGCAAGACCATCATTTCCTTGGTCCTCATAATTAAACTGGTCAATGGAGCCCAAAATCACCTTAGCTTCTTTAACTGCTTCCATCATATTGCTTACTCATTAGCTAACTTGTTAGCCACGAAAACTCTCAAAAAATCTTTTTCAGACAAGCTGATATTCAACCATGCTTTGTCCATCTTCTCATAAATTTGATTTCTTGAGCCCAAATATAGGACTTTATATTTATCCCTATTAAATTTCATTTCCAAACCATCCCAATTTTTTAACCTGTCAAAAACTTCTCTTAACCTCTCTAAGCTTCCATTTCCTCATCTGTAAGATGAGTGAGAGGACAGACTAGAAGATCTTTAAAGTCTCCTCTAGCTCCAGACTTATGGAGCCATAGAAATATATTAGTTTGCCTAGAGAGAGTGTGCAGAATAAGAGATGACAAGAACAGAGTGGGGAAAAGAGGTAGAGATAGAAAATGTCCTTATCAATTCTCCCCAAACAAACTATAGCCAGCATATTCAAGCATCTCAGGTGTAATCCTCAAGAGCTTTCAAAAAGTAAAAATCAGAAATTTGAATTGAATCTGACTTTGAGTTGGCAGCCAATGTTGAGAAGATGAAGATGATGTACTTTTGATGACCTGTGTGTATGGTCTAGTGGAAGGGAAATGATCTAATTATGAATTATACTGGATTCCTCTAAATAGCATTCCTCTGGATTCCACTGTGTATTTACTGCCTTGTACCAGTGGTGGCATGAGGCATTGGTGAGTCAAAGAAAGATTTGCTTGCATAAGAGCTGCCCATCAAGCTCTGTAAAAGACAGTAGTCCCATTCATTGCATGAAGATGCTAAGACAAGGGCAGGTATTTCTAAAATATGTTTTCAAAATTCCTATTTAATGCATATATTCTGTAACATGCCAAGGCCCTTAGTAACAGTCAGTTGAATGTTGTGACAACATGGCGTGGGATGTGATGACAGCAGCATATGTGGAATGTAGTGATATCAGGGGGGCAGAATTGGATGAGTTTGGTGTTTGGTTTTTATTTCAGTGGGAGTTTTGCACGTGTTAGGACTGCAGTTTGGAGCTCTTTGTGGAGGGTATCATCTTAATGAGATGTAGGAGGCTCAGCTTCCTGACACAGAGCAAGAGTACAAATTTGACCCCTATGCTTGTGAGTACCAGAAATCTTAATTAACCTAGAAGTATTTTGAAGCTGTTTCCTGAAGAAGAACTGAAATATTTAAATGAATATTGCAAAAGATATTATAGGAGTGTCTAATTTTAGCATGCATAATGGATTTTCTCAAGTTGATATCTTTCTTCTAAAGCCCCTTTGCTGACAACAAAGTGTGTGTATGCATGAATATGCATACAAATGTATATGTAAACACTTTTGTAGGTCCTTTTCACAAAAGAAATACAATCAACTTTTCAGCGTATTCTTTGTGGAAAAACATTTATACTTTTGACATTTCTGATTAGGAACAGGATGGTGTTGTCTTCCCTAATAAATTCAGGGTCTCAGAGTGACAGTCTCTTTTGTGTCTTGTTATTCTGTTTGAATTAGATTTTCATCTAAGTATAAGGGTACAAAAATCTTGACAAATTAATTTTATGCCATTAATCAAGAGAGACAATGAATCTAGTAGACTGCTTTCTTAAAAAATATTTTATTATTGGAATTTGATTATATTTCGCATAATTTTTGTTAAATTACTTATTCCTTGCAAAGAACTGGAGTGATTAAAGTGTTTTATAATGCACTCTTGTTTTCCATGAAACTCTAGTGTGGCCCTGTTTCCTGGCCACAGGAATGTAAGAACTTCTTGGCATATACCCTGACTAGGATTGGGTGGGACGATATATAATTAATGTCAAGTGTTATTGTCCTACTCCAATGCCATCCACCCACTGACTCGTATCAGCTTCTTCCTGTTCTGTCTGTATTAAGAGTTTGGGTTACACCATTTTGGTTCTGATTATATCTGAGTAAAACTTTCTGCATTCCCTTTTTCAGAGTACATATAAAATATCTGCCATGCTCTTGGGCCATACCAGGTGACTGAATCTCTGGGGCTTTTATCAGAAAAGAAAACAGGTTTATATAACAAACTGACTCCTTTTGTAATTGGAAACAAAAAGGCAGTTTCTCTCTCTCCATTCAGGTAGTTACAGGTGGCCAAGTTTAAAAGTTTAGAGTATTTACTGAGTGATAAGTGGCCATTCTATTTATAGACTATTTCATTTATCTATTTCTTTTCTTATAAGCTAAAGAGGCATTCTAAAGAGAAAGGATGAGTTGGAAAAGAATGAGTCATCATTTTTACAGTTAGAGGTAGGAATCAAATTAGCAAGGCTATTTGAGAAAGAAAAATCCTTTAATTCTGTGACTATGTCTTAGGGGTTTGATTCATTTCCTTTGTCTTCTGTGCAACCAATGTGATGAAGAGTGCCAATGAATGACATCAAATAGTGTCATATATCATATAGCCTATCAGTTAAAGGAATGAAAATGTAGGAATCATTTTAAATTAATTTGATATGTGATTAATTTTATAGAATAAAGCATCTCATTAATTTTACATATTTTAAAAGCCTAAAAATGTTGTTTTAGGTTGGAATAGACTTTGTGTTTGACTATAGCACTTACTAATTAACTAAAATAATGCCACCCACCATAATGTACTTGGACAAAACAAGAAGGGGATCAACGTTTGGAAAACTATGAGAGTAGAGGAAATTTCTAGGAATGGAACAGATTTGATCTTGGGGTACCCATGGACAAGGATTCTAGAATAAAGAAATTATAGTAAATGCTGAAGCTGTAACAAATTACAAGGATACCTAGATAGTAGTGATTGTGTATGTAGATTTAAGCACACAACTAGTTAAGAAGATGGCATCTGAGAGTCTAGATCATAGCTTAAAATATAGAAAGGGATGTGCTTTTGGCCATATAGATGGAGTGGAACTGAGGAGTATTGGTAAAATGTGTTTGCTTGGAGTCTTACAAACTCAGAAGAATTTTGCATGAAAAGGAGAGAAGGAAAAGTAAGATTGTGTGTGTATGTGTGTGTGTGTGTGTGTGTGTGTGTGTGTATGAATATGACAATGATATAGACTCCTTCCTTCCAAAAGTAGACAAAGTAAGGAGAATAAGTGCTGTTCTGGACCTGATTCTGACCAACCAGGAGTTTAGTCAACAAGAACTGATTGCTGAAGTAGAATTGAAAAAATCCTTTGGAGAAAGTGATACACTATCTTAAAATTTGCAATAAGAAAAAAGAGATCTTAGGTATAGTAAGACACATATCCTAGAAAGAATGGAACCTTCAAGAATAAAATTTAAAAAGAATTAAAGTCCAATTTTTAAAAAAGCACCTGTTTTAAGAGACAGGTATGAATACTCAGGAGATTCATTAGCCAACTCTGGTTTTTTAAAGTTATATATAGCATCATTCTATAAAATGTCAGGAGTATTGAAGAATCTCAGAATGAACTAAGTCTGATGAGCAATGCTAAAGACCAAAAAGAAAAAAAAATGGTGATTTTAAAACTGTGTTGGAAAAAAAAGAGGAAATCAAAGAAGGCATGTGATGGTAGACCATGTTAATGGACAGTAGAGATAAGACCATCTCCATTCCATGACACTCACACTCTGGTTATCATCCTCATCTTTCTTTCACTTAGACTCTATCCTTGTGAGGTCAGACTCTGATAAGTGAGTTTTTGACTCAGATTGTTCCTATACCTCTTCCTGGCCATCTCCATAGCATGCCACCACTGATGTTCTATCCCTTCCTCCACTTTCCTGTCCCTCATTAGGATGAAAGTTACATGACTACAAGGAATGTTGTGCTTGCTTGTAATTATATCTCCAAAGCTTAATAGCACCTGGCACATGATATGTGCTTAATAAATGCTTTCTCAATCTATCTAAGGCAAAAGTAACTAAATCCAGTTTCATTTGTTTTCCTGCCAAGGAGAATGATCTTTGATCTATAGAGGACAGAACAAAAATGGCTACCAGGGAGGTGAACTGAAAGCAAGGAAATTAAAAAAAGTATGCCTAGATGCCCCTGATGCTTTCAAATTACTAGGTTTAGACTAACTAAATCCACTTGTAGGTATGAATACTTAGTAATCTTTGAAAGATAAGGATAGAAATAGGAATAAGGATAAAGATAGGACCTGGATCTATAATTTAATTGACTTAGCGAACTTCCATTGAGAAAAACCCATCAATCAACAAAAGCAGAGAAATGACTTGCTCAGGGTCACACAGCCAGTATATGTCAGTAGGATTTAAACCCAGCTCTTTATCCTGAAAACAGGAGAGATATTGAAGGATGAGAGAAGGGCAAATATATCATTTTTCAAGAAAAGGAAGAGAATTGAGTATGAAAATAACACTAACAATGACAATAGCTAACATTTTGATAGCATTTAACCATACTCCACATACTGTGCTAAGCCCTTTACAATGATCTTATTTGAAAATTGTAGATCAATGAATTTGACTTTGGTTCTTGGCAAAATTTTAGAATGTATTATCATAGCGACATTAAGGGAAAAGGAAGTGGAGTTCAAAAAGAGCCCACATGGCTACATTAAGAACAAATCATGCTAGACTAACTTTACTGTCTTTCTGGACTGCTGTAGAATTTGGTTGAATAGATTTGAGTAAAAGTTTTGAGAAGATAAAGAATTGAAAGCCAGATGATAATAAAATGAGTAATTTTGGACCTAACTGAATGATAAGACCCAAAGAATAGCCATTGATGGTTTTATATCACCTTAAAAGACAGTTTCTACTAAATGCCCCAGGGAGCTGTGCTTCATCATGTGCTGTTTAATATTTTTGTCAGTGACTAGGCTAAAGGTGTGCTTATGTTATTTGCAAATAATACAAAGCTGGGAGGTATTGCCCAACATGTCAGATGACAGAGACTGAATCCACAGAGACCTTGACAGTCTGGAACCCTGGACTGAATTATTAACAGTATTCAGTTTATTAGGGATCAATGTAAAGTCTTATACATAGCTTCAAAAACTCAACTCATTGTGTGCGTATTCGTCCTTCGTTACTGAAGAAGACCATGCCATCAGAGAAACAATGACATGAGTTCATAAGTACAAGATAAAGGAGGTGTAGATAGCAGTTCATCTGAAAAATATCTGTGGGTGTAAGTAGATTTGTGAGTTCCATGTGAGTCAAATGTGATATGGCAGCCAGAAAAGCTATTTAGAGATAAAGGCAGATGACAGTCCCTCTGTGTTCTGCCCTGGTCAGACCACATCTGTAGTGTTGTTTTTGGTTCTAGGTACCACATTTTAAAAAAGATATTAATAAGCTGTGGTGTCCAACAGAGAAGATTTGGGAGGACACAATAGGTATTTTCCACTATGTCATGTGGAAGAGGAATTAGATTAATTCTACTTGTCCCCACAGGGCAAAACAAAGAGCAGTGGGTAGGAGAGAGGCACATTTTACCTTTTCAAAGAAAAAACACATTAAAAATTAGAATTATCAAAAAGTGTAGAAACTCTTCAGCAATATCAGTTTCCATCACCTGAGAGCTTGTTGAACAAAAACTAAATGACCATTTTTGGGGGATATTGAAAAGGGAAGGGCTGGATCAGATGACTTGTGGGTAACTTCCCATTGTGAGATTCTGTGATTCTGAATATTTAATATGCCAAGGACAGGTCATCGTCTTAATCCTTAAACCAGAAATTTTCAGTTGAGTCTATCAGGATATTTTGTCCATGAGAATATATGTCCAATATATCAGTCAGGAAAACCAAATTCATTTGTTGGAAATTTATATTACAGCTGCCTTTCTGGGACTTATGTTTATGAAATGAAATAATTTTTTAAAAAGATAAACTATATATAAAGAAAGAAAAATGAAGAGTGAAAGACTAGATCATGGGGTGTTTATACAGAAAAGGATAGTAGTAAAGAATCTAAAACCACTCAAACTGTAGTTTGCTGTCACAAAAGCTCTGGAAATGGAGTGCTTAGGAATGTATTATTTAAAACAATTTTAAATCAACAAAATAAGCAGTGGAGATTTTAGAAGTAAAATTACTTAATGGCTCTTGGTGGAAGTTATTTAGTAGTGTAAGGTTCTGTCCCTTTTAAGGTACTAGAAGTGTCTCAAAGTATAAAGTTCTGGGCCTAGAGTCAGAAAGAACTGAGTTCAGATATAGCCCTGTGGCTGTGACTCTGGACAAGTCACTTAGCCTCTGGCTGACTCAGATTCCTTGACTATAGAACATAAGTTATAACAGTACCTACCTCCCAGGGTTATTGTGAGGATTCAATGAGATCGTATTTGTAAAGCATTTAGTACAATGCCTGGCACATGGTAGGCTGTTAAATGTTTGTTGTCTACCTTCCTGCTACCCTGTCCCCCATTCCTGCTCTCCCTCCTCATCTCTGTCCCTGGCTTCCTTCAAGTTCCAGCTCCAGTCCCACCTTCTGTAAGCAGCCTTTCCCAAACCCTGGTGCCTTCCCTGTATCCTGTGTATAACGTTTTTATACATACTTGTTGGCATGTTGCCTCCTTCGTTAGATTGTGCATTTCTTGAGATTGAAGACTGTGATATACATTTCTTTTCATCCCCAGACTTAGCACAATGCCTGGCACATAAAATTTAATTAAATTTTGTTGTCTGGCAGATTCACACGGAGCAGTTTAGTGCTGAAAAGGGCAGAAAAAGAATGTTTGCACAAATAAAAATAGCTAAATCCACAAGTAAAGGATGTCAAACATTGCTGGTGTCGTGGATGAGCATTTTCATACCTAAGAGGAATAGGAAAAAAACTGGTTTAATAGAAACTATTAAAATATATGTATTAAGTTTTGGACAGAAAATTAACTGCAGTATAAATATAAGACTTAGATAATCTTGTAAGATATGTAGGATGATGTCTTGTTGATATGAAGATGATGTGATGGGCTTAAAGGGACAGAGCAATTGTTTTTAGTTATTAAAAGCTTGGAAAATGTGATTATGAAAAAAGTTCCAGAGATATAAAGTGAGATGGAGGACCTTGTTTAAAACTTAGAAACTTAGTGCTGCAGGGTGTTATAGTCCCTCAGTTTATTTGCATAGAGCTGTTTTAAGACCAAGGAGAGTAAAAACTTTTTAAATGAGATAGCATATAAAATATAATATGAGAAAGCATATAAAATGAGACATTTAAAGTATTTGGGAGCTAATGTCATATAAAAAAGGACTGTCAATTTCTTAGGGAATTTTTTAAGGTAACTTTTAAGTGAAAGGTGAGTCACTTAAGTGCCAAGAAGCTCTGTTTTAAGTCATTGAAAGGTAGAGGAGAAGGAAGAAACAAGAAGTTGAATCTCATTGGACAAGAGCCTTGGTTTTGACATCGTTCTTCAGTGCTCTCTAGAATTCAGAAGAGATGAAACCTCATAGAAATGCCTGTTGCTCTTTACTGTCCATCTCTGGTTTGACAGGGAGAAGTAGAAAGGGAAAATGAAGGTTAGGCATATCCTTTGCGGTATCAGAACTGTGACTAGATTAGTCAGCCTTGCTCAAAGAGTCAAACTGAGCTGTTCATTGTGAGCTCTGTTCTGTCTGGATGACACAGTATCCTGGTGAGTGAATGGCTGGATGGGTTGGTATGAGCTTGGCAGTTCCCTGGGTGCAAGGGAACTGCTTGCTATACAAATTAATGGTGTAACACCTTGCCAGTGCTCTTTTAAGGGTTATCATAAGTTTAAACAGCTTATAAATACATTTGTTCAAGAATTGAAGAGAAGATTTGCATAGCTATAAAACTAAATATCAGCAGAGAAACAGTTTTACACGGTAGAAAAGTTCTTGAATAGGTCAATGACATCAAAGCCAATGTTCCAGAGTTGTGAGTCCTTACTAAAGAAAGTGGCCAAATGATAGCAGTTATATTAGCAGAACAGGAAAGAAACATATGCAAAAAAAAAGAAATACAAGTAACCGAACTGAAGGGAGGACAAAAACTTTGGCTACTGAATTAGGGATAAGATTGATGAAAGAGGAAGGAAAAAAAAAGTACTACTGGACAGGAAAAAAATAAAGCAGTATAGATGAAGCTACTCAGCTGTATTAGGTCTCACTGAAAGAAGACAAAAGAGTCATTCTATAGGGTTTTTTTTCCCAGTTGATTCATTGCTTTACAAATCCATAAAAGTCCTCAAAAATTCTTTCATTCACCCCACCTCTTTTTATTCCTATTGTGTGATATCTCATTGGGCTCAGATATTGTTGGTAGATACAGGCCAGTTTATATCTAAAATATCAGTGTGTATCAGGAGAAGTGCAAAATTTAATTCTTCACTACAAGATTACAAATTGAAATATGAGAGGTTACATTAAACATTTATGGTTTGGTTGGAAAATGAATCCAAACTCAATATAAACCATTTAATTATCAGAGTAGAGTAGAATGAGATTTGGATTGCTCTTCTTATTTCATAGCATTATTTTCTTTCTAGAAACAGTTACTGTCAAAAGAGACTGCTTAAAGCAAGTAATTTGTTTTGGTAAGACACTTGCTTAAAAGTTCAAAAATAAATTCTAGGTAGTTTTGTCAGCCCTCCTTCAACTATTTCGCTTGCAGAGCAAGTCAACTCTTAGTAGAAACGGTTCACTGTAAGAGCATTGTGGTTTCCAATCCCTTCTTTTGCAAACCAATGCTTATAGTCTATTACATTACTTGTTGGCATTTAGATTATACAGTTGGATTATAATAACATAATGGAAGTGCTTTCTTGGTTGTTGAGGTTTCTTTCTATGCATACTTACATTGGGTTAAATACCCTGCTCTTCTTGCTTTTTTTCCATTGGAAAATAGATTCTTTACTCCCCTGTAATTATTTATGGGTTTTTTCCCCTCTGGGCCCTTAATCATTAGAGGTTTGCTAAAAAATATATTTTTAAAGTTTTTTTAAAATTTCATATCTCTTCTTTTTATGGGAGAAATAATCTTGCTTCCTCAAAACTACTTCCATTTTTAAAAAATCTTTAATGGAGGTAGTTTCAAAGGAATATCACTAACAAATACGAATATCAAATATTTTTAAATTGTATCTTTTTAGGATTTTAAGAATGAAAGGGGATGACTTTAGAGAACATAATATAAGCTTTAGGAAAATACTTTCAGGGGAACAGTTTTATACCTCTGAAAATATGAAAGAATTCTAGTAGATACCTAAATTAATATCTTGCTTTATGCCTTGAGCTATATTCTGCCTTCATTGTTGTTCCTTGAGGAAAGAGAACTCAGTAAAAGATGTGACTGGTAGATAATTAAATAGAGTAAGAAACTGATATTAGTGTCATGGAATTTTAAGGCTAGGACACACCTTTGAAGTCATCTAGTTCAACACCCTGATTTTATTATTTGTATGTTAGATTTCAAAGCTGCTCACCCATAGTACAGGGGAGGCAGTGCGGTACAGTGGAAAAGTACTGAACTTAGCATTGGGAGGCCTGGGGCTCAAGCTCTGTAAAATCAGGGTGTTGAACTAAGTGACTTCAAAGATCTGTCCTAGCCTTAAAATTCCATGAGACTCACATCAGTTTCTTACTCTATGTAATTATCTACCAGTCACATCTCCTTCCTCAAGGAACAATAATGAAGGCAGAATATAGTTCAAGGCATAAAGCAAATAATATCCATTCATTGAGCAAGGAGAATTACTAAATAATTACTATTCGCACTTCACTCTGCTCGATGCTATGACACATACCCAGAGAACTTCAGATGTAGGCCCTGTTCTAAAAGAATTCATACTCCGGTTAGAGAAACCAGACATACAGATGTGGAGGAAGAGGGATTTGAAATAGGTCTTGAAATTGATAGGATTGGATATGTTATAGAGGAGAGACTAGGGAAAGAAACATTACGGGCTTAGTGATTTTGTGGTCTTTTCAGTCATGTCTGACTCTTCAGGACCCCATTTGGTGTTTTCTTGATGAAGATAAAGGAGTGGTTTGCCATTTCCTTCCCCATTTCACTTTACAGATGAGGAGGAACCTGAAGCAAACAAGATTAAATAACTCACCCAGGATCACACAGCTAGCAAGAACATATTTGAATTCAGGAAAATAAGTCTTCCTGACTTCAGGCCACCTAGCTGCCTCTAGACCACATGTTATAGAGCAATAAACATGGGAAGCATTTGGCAGAGCATAACCATTCCCCCTTACCCCCATGCAGTTAAGGCTAACTTTTCCTAAAAAGGTATTCATATATTATCTGAGATTGGTTGGCTCACACGGTTGATGTCTGTCACTTCCTCATCTCCTGAGTACCAAGTAACCCCAAGTCATTGAAGGAACTCTGAGATACTTGACTGGGGGATCAGTGGGAGTTTCTCTCAGCTGAATCAACTCAAGGGGTTCTCAATGCTTGTCACTGTTAAATACTCTTCTCTTGTTATGGCTAAGGGAATCTTTTGTTCACTGTTGTTCACTGTTCACTGTGAATATTTTGTTTTGTTGCAGTATCAAACCTAAACTTCCACGGACTGGCCTTAGTCAGGCCCAGCCCAGAACAAGGCAGTTCTATTTTACATCTCACATATATGCTTGCTGAATTTCCTTTCCATTATCTTCTCCTGGTCATTGTTTCTTACTTCTCAGGACTGCTTCATCCAGCACTGGCATAATAGCAATTATCATGTTGTGAGGGAGAGGGGTTGTCCTGTTCATTACCATACTTTCATTTTGGCAAAATTATGACTTTTTTTCCTAATGTGGAAAAAAAAATTAAGTAGTCACATAGAAACTGAAACCAAGGAGAGAGTACTGAATTAACATCCTAGAGATTGTGTCCCTGTTGGTGTAAAATTAAGGAATATACTGTGAAAGTCTTTCTTTTTGTGATTCTATATGAAGTAAAGTGATTGATCTCATGAATTTTAGAAATTATCTCTGTCGCCATTATCACCATTTCCAAAGGAAGTTAAAATAAATCATGAAAGACAATCCATCTTGGATTGTTGTTCTCCTAGTCTCTCAAAGTTACTTTGTTGTCACTTTTACTCCAATTGCCCAGTCCAGTCCTGAGATCACTCAGTACTATAAATCATAGTTCCTCATAATATAGATTTCACAGATTCTTATTAGCAATGGGAATAGATATATTCTCTCTAGAAAATAATAGATCATTTAAATAATTATTTTATCTATTAGCATTTGTATGTGTGTATATCCCATTCTCATACATTTCAACCTATTGAAATCATATAATGATCTTTGAAGAGGACTATGCTCTTCTCTGTTATAATCCTTTATTCCTCTTTCACTGTTGCTTCTTTAAATATATTTCTTATGCCTTTGAAAAATATAGTTAATTTTGTTGAGTTATATAAAATATCCCATTTTTATACATTGTTGTTAATAAATGATATTTAATATTTGATGAACTTAGAAAATATGCAGCTTATACACATTATGTAATGCTTTAAGATTTTCAAAGAACTTCATATACAGAATGTCATTTAGACTCCATGACAGTCCTGTGAGATAGATACTATCATCCCAACATCTTGTATGTATGAGCACACTGGGAGTCTGGGAAGTTATAGTCCTTATCTAGAGTCACATAGCAAGTATATGAGGGAAGTGAGATTTGAACCAGTCTCTCCAGGATCAGGACTCTTTTCAGGCTTCCCTTCTATTTTTATCACACTACACTGCTACTGAGTGAGACAGACCTGTGTTCACATGCGTTTCATCCAAAGCTTCATTTTCCTTATCCTTTCCTGTCAGTGGCCTCTATGTAGAAAAATCACCCCATCAAAACAGAGAATAAATGTACCAGAAATAAAGAAAACAATGTAATAGATTGAGCCCAGATTAAAGGTCAATAGACCTAAGTTCAAGTCTTAGACCTTGGAGAAGAGATGGTGAAGTGAAGCTAAACATCCTCACTTCCTTCAACCAGTCCCAACATGGCATAATACTGAGGTCTTTTACCATAATGGTGGCCCTACTCCAACTTTTTCCAGTTTATCAGATCAGTAAGTCATGTCAAGAAGCATTTATTAAGTTCCAGGCACTGTGTTTCGTGCTATATATACAAAGAAAGGCCAGAAAAACCATCCCTGCTTTCAAGGAGCTCACAGTTTAATAGAGGAGACAACATGTTTAGATAAGATATATACAAGATAAATTAGAGATAATCAATAGAGGAAAGATACTGAGATTACAGGGGATGGGGAAAGGAAGAAAGCAAAATTTTTAGTTAACACCTGGAAGAAGTCAAGGGAACCATGAAGTAGCAATGAGAAGGGAAAGAATTCCAGTGAAATGAATGATCAGGAAATGAGGCTGTTGTGTATGAGACATAGTAAGGAGACCTGCATTACTAAATTGCAGAGTATATAGAGGAGAGTAAGATGTAAGGAGACTAGAAAGGTCTGTCATCAGCTCCCTTCCTAAAACATGGCGCTCAGAAATGGATACAATACCCTAGATGTGATTTGACCAGGGCAGAACATAGTGAAACTATCATCTCACTGTGCCTATCCAAACAATATAAGATTGCATTAACTTTCTTGGCTGTCAGATCATACTTTCAATCATTTTGAGTCTCTAATCAACTAAAATCACTAAATATATTTTAGATGAACTGCTACCTTGTCACATCTTTCTTTGTACATATAAAGTTGATATTGTTTAAACAAATTTTAAGACTTTGTATTTATCCCTATAAAATATCATCCTAGATTGAGCTCAATGTTCTAACTTGTCAAGAAGATATTTTTAAGTTAACTCCATCCACCTCCCACTCTTGGGACCCATAGCTCATGAGGTAGCCAATTAGAAAGAAGAGCCACCAGTGAGGATCCCCTTCTATCTTTCCTCCAAACTGTCTCCTGTCAAGGACCACTAGGCTGAAAAAACAACATTGACTGCTCATATAATTCAAGAGCTCCTAATCTGGGGTTTGTGAGCTTTTTTTATATATAACTTTTTCAGTACAGTTGTAATGTGTATTTTATTTCATGCATTTAAAAACATTATTCTGAGAATTCCATAGACTTCACCAGACTCCAGAAAGGTCCATGATACAAAAAAACAAAAGTGAAGGGGAGTGGGGGGGGTGGAGCCAAGATGGCAGAGGAGAAAGATGGATAGGTAGAAGCTCCCCCACATAGCCCATGAAGTACCTGTAAAAATGACTCTAAACAAATTCTAGGGCAACAGAAGCCACAAAACAACAAAGTGAAAGAGATTTCATGCCCAAGACAGCCTGGAAGGCTGACAGGAAAGGTCTCTCGCACCCAGTACAGAGTAGAGAGTAGTCCAGCGTGGGCCACATGGCACGGCAGGTACAGGATCCAGAACAGGCTTCAGGGAGCCAGCAGCAGCAGCATTTCCCAGATCATTCAACTCACAAATGCCAAAGACAGCTTCAAAAGTCAGTGAGAAAGCTCCTTCACCCAGGAGAAGGGAATGCAGTCTGGACCACCAGTAGTAGCCATTGCAGCAGCAGCATCCATTTTTGGAGCCCTCTGCCTAAATCCCCAGGGGGAATTGAGCAGCTGATCTGAATCTCATCCCTGAGCATGGCCCTAGGATGAGGGGGAGCACTGGCGTGGTGGACCTGGAGGCAGTTGTGGAGAGGGAATTCTACTTGCAGATTCTGGGCAGAAAAGTTTTTGGTTACTCCCAGACCAGTGTGCAGGCCGGGAGAGGAATAAGCTCCTCTACCTTGATTGTGCCACCTTGGAGGAGCTGAGAACTTAAAGGTCCCTAGAGTATACCCTCCTCTTGACAAAGGACTCAAAAGTCAAGTAACTGGCTGGTAAAATGCCCAAAAAAGGGGGGAAAAGTAAGACTATAGAAAGTTACTTTCTTGGTTAAAAGGTATTTTCTTTCATCCTTTTGGATGAGGAAGAACAATGCATACCATTAGAGAAAGTCAAGGTTTCTGCATTCAAAACCTGCAAAATAAATATGCATTGGTCTCAGGCCTTGGAAGAGCTCAAAAAGGATTTTGAAAATCAAGTAAGAGAGGTAGAGGAAAAATTGGGAAGAAAAATGACAGAGATGCAAGAAAATCATGAAAAGCGAGTCAACAGCTTGCTAAAGGAGACCCAAAAAAATGCTGAAGAAAGTAACACCTTTAAAAATAGGCTAACTCAACTGGCAAAAGAGGTTCAAAAAGCCAATGAGGAGAAGAATGCTTTAAAAAACAAAATTAGCCAAATGGAAAAAGAGGTTCAAAAGCTCACTGAAGAAAACAGTTCTTTAAAAATTGGAATGGAGCAGATGGAAGCTAATGACTTTATGAGAAACCAAAAAATTACAAAACAAAAGCAAAAGAATGAAAAAATAGAAGACAATGTGAAATATCTCATTGGAAAAACAACTGACCTGGAAAACAGATCCAGGAGAGACAATTTAAAAATTATGTGACTGTCTGAAATTCACAATAAAAAAAAGAGCCTAGACATCATCTTTCATGAAATGATCAAGGAAAACTGCCCTGATATTCTAGAACCAGAGGACAAAATAAATATTGAAATAATCCACTGATCACTTCCTGAAAGAGATCTGAAAAGAGAAACTCCTAGGAATATTGTAGCCAAATTCCAGAGTTCCCAGGTCAAGGAGAAAATATTGCAAGCAGCTAGAAAGAAACAATTTGAGTGTTGTGGAAATACAATCAGGATAACACAAGATCTAGCAGCTTTTACATTAAGGGATCAAAGGGTGTGGAATATAATATTCCAGAAGTCAAAGGAGCTAGAATTAAAACCAAGAATCATCTACCCAGCAAAACTGAGTATAATACTTCAGGGTAAAAAATGATCATTCAATGAAATAGAGGACTTTCAAGCATTCTTGATGAAAAGACCAGAACTGAATAGAAAATTTGACTTTCAAACACAAGAACCAGGAGAAGCAGGAAAAGGTAAACAGGAAAGAGAAATCATAAAGGACTTTCTAAAGTTGAACTATTTACATTTCTACATGGAAAGATAATATTTATAACTCTTGAGGCTTTTCTCAGTATTTGGGTAGTTGGAGGGATTACACACACACACACACACACACACACACACACACACACAGCACAAGGTGAGTTGAATAAGAAAAGATAATATGTAAGACAATAAAATTAAGGGGTGAGAGAGGAATATATTGGGAGGAGAAAGGGAGAAATGGAATAGGACAAATTGTCTCTCATAAAAGAGGCAAGAAAAAACTTTTCCAGTGGAAGAGAAAAGGAAGGAGGTGGGAGGGAAAAAGTGAAGCTTACTGTCTTCACATTTGGCTTAAGAAGGGCATAACATGCTCACTCAGTTCGGTATGAAAATCTATCTTACATACAGGAAAGTAGGGGAGAAGGAGACAAGTGGGGTGAGGGGGATGATAGAAGGGAGGGCAAATGAGAGGGGGGAGTACTTAGTAGTTAACACTTTTGGGGAGGGACAAGATCAGGGGCATTTTTTACTACTAAAGGGAATTTTTTACTACTAAAGGAAAATAAAATGTACATAGATGACTAAATAAAATATATCAGGATTGGGGACAAGATTGGGGGCAGGATAGGATGGAGGGAAATACAATTAGTCTTACACAATATGACTATTGCGAAAGTCTTTTGCAAAACTACACATATATAGCCTATATTGAATTGCTTGCCTTCTCGGTGGGGATGGGTGAGGAGGGACGAAGAGAGAGAAGTTGGAACTCAAAGTTTTAGGAACAAATGTTGAGAATTGTTTTTGCATACAATTGGGAAATACGAAATACAGGTAATGGGGTATAGAAATTTATCTTGCCCTACAAGAAAAGAGAGGAGATGGGGATGAGGGAAGGGAGGGATGTGATAGAAGGGAGGGTATATTGAGGGAAGGGGTAATTGGAATGCAAGGCATTATGTGGTGGGGGAGGGGAGAGATGGGGAGAAAATTTGGAACTCAAAATTTTGTGGAAATGAATGTTGAAAACTAAAAATTAATAAATAAACATTAAAAAAAAAAAAGGTTAAGAACTCTTGGTTTAAACCAGTGCTTCTTAAACAGTGGGTTGTGACCCCATATGGGGCAACAGTAAAAGGTTTCTGAACACACAACAACCAAAAATTAGTTAAAAATCAAATGCATAACAAATCCGAGGTGTTTCTAGCAGCATTTGCCTGTGTTACATCATGCAGTGCACCATAGCCTTGATTCTGAATACAAAACATGCACAGTTTGCACTGCACATGCCCTCAAGCCAGGCAACACCAGAGCTGCCAAAATGCAGATAAGGGGTCAGGAGTAGGAAAAGTTTAAGAAGCCCTGCTTTAAACAAATGAAGAATCATCAAATACAATCCTTTCAGGGAAATGGAAGCCAGAGCTTGCCATCAGTTGCACAGTGCACCTTCAGAATTTCCAGGCCTTTTCAGCATCCTACAGTTGAATTCTCTTATATATGGTATCTCTTCTGGTTAGAATATACCTTAAAAACAAGAATTATCTCAGTTCTTTTATTTGTATCCCGGGATATAGCACAGTGTTTGAAACATAATAAGCACTTAATAAATACTTTTTTCACTCATCTGTTCATGTGTGTAGTATAGATAGTATGGTAAACATGCTCTCTATACTTTTATCCACATAATTAATGATTGAATTCAATTTAATGTTCATTATATACCTACTATGTACCAGAGGCTTTTGTCTATATATCTATATATATTTTGTCTATACTATATAATATATAGTATATTAGCTATTAATTAGATAAAATTAAATTTAAATTAGTAGATATAATAGGATTTGTTTTTGTTTTGTTTTGTTTTTTTGTGGCAAATGGGTATACAAAGACAAGGAAATAGGCCCTGCCCTTGAAGAATTTTTTACTACTAAAGGAAAATAAAATGTACATAGATGACAATAAAATATATCAGGGTTGGGGAAAGTACTAGCAACTTGAGGAATCATGAAGGAGTTGTCACTTGAGTCAAGTCTTCAAGGAAGCCAGGGATTCTCAGGGGTCGAAGTGAGAAGAGAATGTCCCAGCACAGGGTCTAATGCAGAACCCTGGGGCATGCTAATAGAAACCTCCTTCCAAGTTGACATTGAACCCACAAAAAAGAAAATATTGAAGTGTGACAATATATTACATCATTCCTCTACTATTTAAATTGTGTTCAAATGGTGATTTCATTGGGAGTCTTCTGCTCCAAGTTGCCTGAAGGGCCCTTTCCCATGTCCCCCTTCTCTGCCATAAGTTTGGTTCTTTCTCCTTTAAGTTGTTTGTCCCTAGGCTGCTAAGTATGGAGAAAGAGAGAGAGAGAGAGACAAAGGAACAGAGAGACAGAGAGAGAGAGAGAAACAGAGAGAGAAAGAGAAAGAGAGAGCACTGTATCTCTATTTGTATACAAATATACATACATTGTTGTTAGTTCAGTCATGGCTGACTCTTCATGACCCCATGGACCATAGCATGCCAATATTGTCCATGGGGTTTTTTTGGCAAAGATATTAGAGCAGTTTGTCATTTTCTTCTCCAACTCATTTTACAGATGAAGAAACTGAAGCAAACAGGGTTAAGTGACTTGCCCAGGGTCACACAGCTAGTGTCTGAGGCAAGATTTGAACTCAGTCCAATCAATCTATCCACTGAGCTACCTAGTACACATACATGTACCTATGTGTGTATATTTGATCCTGCTGATATTAGGGAGTCAATATGTATATATATAAACACATGCTTACATATATACGTATGTATCTATTATGAGGTAGTTGATAGGACTAGGACTGGGAGGTCAGGAAAGCCTCCATGTAGAAGGTGGTGATCATTTAAGCTGAGCTTTGAAGGAAATTAAAGATTCTGAAAGCTTTAAGTGAGGAAAAGTCCCTTCCAGTCAAGGGGAGCAGCCCATGGAAAGAAATGGAGGCAGGAGATAAAGCACCATGTGTTTTTGCCTGGATTGTAGAGTATGGTGAAAGTGCTGGAAAGGTAGGTGGCAGCCAGACTATGAAGAGCTTTAAATATCATACGTAAGCATATATGTTTAATCTTATTGCTGTTACAGAATCAGCAGAGTTTAGTTAGTGGGGGAGAGATAGTCAAATGTACTTTAGGCAGATCACACCATGGGAAACTAGCTTGGTAATTTGTTAGAACTGAAAAAGCCTGTACCTGATGATCAGGAACTTAGCTAGACTAGTTCTCAGACAACAGATGGCTCCCTCTGTCAGGACTACCAGTATGCAAAGCTTTCCCAGCTTAGCATAGGACCTGCCAGAGTTTATCCTTTGCCAACAAAGCCTGTAAGAACGCAATGCCACCTCTGCCTCACAATGTGACATTAGAGTGACCTAATGGTCAAAATAGCATGCACATTTTACTAGTATATTAGCTATTAATTAGGTAAGGTTAAATTTAAAGTAGTAAATCTAACCGTTTTTTTTAATTTAAATGATTATTTTGAAGTAATGGGAAGCCACTAACAAGACCTCGTATTATTTGATTGTCTATGTGTCTGATGGCTGATAGCTATAACTTTTATGTGGCCTTACAACTTGCAAAGCATTTGACATACATTGCTCATTTGATCCCAGCCACAGCACTTTGGGGTTGATAGCAGAGGCATTGTTATCCTCCTTTGAGCCTCCATGCCATCCTGGCACATCCAACCACCCCCATGGCCTTCTCACCTTGAAATATCCCTCTCTTTGGCCAGCTCCCTTCTCCCGCTGGTGAGTTCTTCCATTTTATGGAAAGGCTCAGGCTGGCCAACCTTCCCTCCCCTCCTGGCCCTGCTTCTGACTCTCCAGACTTCAAAACCATGCCTTCACATGGTTACCTTCATTCCTTCCCTTATCCCTGCCCACTTCTCAGCTCCCTTTTATCTCTTGTCTTCCCTCATTAGAATGTAAGCTCTTGGAGAACATGAACTGTCTTTCTCTTTGCCTGTATTTGGATACCCAGTGCTGAGCGCAGTGCCTGCTACATCATGAGGACTTAATAAATGCTTGTTTCCTTCCTTCCTCCTCATTTTACATGAGGAAACACATTCAGAGAATTGAAGGTACTTATATATAGGCACATAGCAAGTAAATGACAGACCTGGGATTCAAATCCAGGTCTTCTGACTCCAACCAGTGCCCTTTCCATTACTTCACAGTGTCTGTTTGCTCTCTAGCTAGAAACTGCAGCTATGAAAAGGCAGAGGGCTACCATTATGCAGGCTGAGTAACTGGAGATAAGTAGCCCTGATCACTGGGACTGAGTGCCAGCTGGAGAAATTCCTCAAGTCAAAGAATTAGAATTCCCAGGGAAAGCTGGTACCTGGTTGCTGGTGTCTCTGAACAAACAGCTTACATGTAGCTGGAAAACTTCATTTCCAAACAGAAATAGAAATATGTGCCTACTCAGGAGCTGAAGCCATTCAAATTAGAGAAAACTGGCAGCCTGATGTATCTTAATAAAAGGTGTTATCTGAATTATCGAATCAGAGCTTATGTTTCTTGGACTCAGGATTAAAAACTTGTCCCCTCCCCCATTAAAATTTCATGGAATTCAAACAAAAGCCTCTCAATGCATTTTTTTTTAATAAGGAGAGAACACTTTTCAAGCTGATTTAGCTGCTTAGATCTTAAAGTATGAAGATTATTACTAGTCCACATACTAGTTCTTACAAGATTAGATTCTTGCAACATGTTCCTTCTATTAACTCTTTTTACTCAGAACCTAAATAAATATCATTGTATTGACCAGAGAAATGAAAATTCATACTTTTGCATTAATTTGATGGTTTCATACCATAGACTGGACAATCTAGCTCCCAGTGACTATACCTGGAATTTATGATGGCTACAATAAGCTTATTAATGTCAGATTATGTGGGTGCTGGTATGTATCTCTATTCTTTCAGCAATGGCAATTGCTGATACCTTTAACACTCAGGATTTACTTCATTTTTCTCAAACCTCTGCTGTGAAACATTTTCTGAAAGGTGGGATGCAAAAATTACATAATTCATATTAGATGTGTTACCTGGTACCATGATCGTTCAGATATAATCTTTCTCCTTTACAATTTTCCCACAAAGATACAGCTAGGATCAGTGCTAACCCCTAGTAGAGAAGGCAATAGATTTTTGAAACAGATCTAAGTTAAAAATTCAGTAACCTGGAACAAATGAGCCCCTTAGTTCATTTCCTAACTAAAATCTTAGTTACATTTTATTGGCTCTAAATCTTTTCTTGCCACAAACCATCAATCCACAGACTTCCTTCTGCCTCTTAAGAACCTTGAGCTGTATCCATGAGGTGCCATAAATTAGCATGTAACTGACATATGCTATAATTTTGCTTCAATTTCTTTAAAGTTAAATTGTTGTCCATCTTTGAAGGCATTTTAACAATACCTAGAATTCTCCCAGAAAGGCAGTACTATAGAGAAGTCAAAAATAAATGAAAAAAAGATGTTTTGGCTTTTATCTGTGCATGGAAAACACAAGTGGTCAAAGTTATGTGTGTGGTTCCATAATCCAGAGCCTCACTTTCTAATATTGTAAGACAACCAGTGCAAAGAGAGAAGCTTAGCAAGTAGGAAACAGAAAGAGGAAGACAACATTGTTCTTCCCCACGTGAAGAAAAGGAGCCATTCTAAAGATATTATTCCAGGGAGAAAATGAGAAGGGTCATAAAAATGTAAATAAAATACAGTATATAATTAGGGCTGGCCTTGGGATCAGTGCTGGAGCAAAACCTCTCAGTACATATCTAAATTGAGCACTTATTTCCCTGAGCCAGTTTTGGCTGGGGAAGCTGAAGAGTTCTTTCAGAAGCAAAAACATCACTTGACCAAATCCCCTCAAATTAATTGACTTGAGCTTTACAAGGAACTATATCTTCTCTTGTAGAATAGTTCAGCATGATGTGGTCAAAATTGTGTGGAAAAAAAGGAAAGTATGGATAAAACCTACTCTCCCTTCCGCACTCCTCTTTTTAAAAAAAAATCCCTTAGAAATATACATGCTCTCAGATGAAGTTGAAACCCTAGAAAAATGAAATATCCTAATGGAGTTGGAAATAGCCTTTATACTGCAGCTTCCCTCCAGTCACAGTAATGAATAGTTTCTGCCTGTAATCACATGGGCTCTTTTCCCAACAACTGGTCATCTTTTTGCATGTTCTACCAGCCTTGCTATGATTTTCTGCTGTTTAGAAGTTTCAGTCATATCACAGAATGTTAGAACTGGACAGGATCATAGAGGCTAGCTAATCCAGCCTCTTGATTTTATTCATGAAGTTGCTGAGGTACCAACTTGCTGATCAGCGACAGAGCAGGAAACTTGTCTCCTTGATTTGTGTGCATGGACATATTAGAACTGATTCTGAGTGGTACAACTCAGGAAAATAAGTTAAATTCTGACACCAACAATTTGAGAAACTGAGTTGTATCCTTGTGTTGAAAAATGTCCCCATGGAAGAAAGTTCCTTCCTTTAGTGGCCTTGGAAATAGTAATCATTCAATTCAGTTCAGTTGTACAAATATTTGTTAAGCATCTAAAAGCACAGTAACTCAATGGCTGGTGCATAGAGCATGACTGGGAAGATGTAACAGAGGCTTGGCACATGTGCCATGGAAACTCAAAAAATATTTCTTGCCCTTAAGAAGCTAATAAAATTCAGATAATAAACCCAAGATGGACTATAAATATATACAAAAGCAAGTACAGACAGATTTTTATCAAAAAGAACTTGTAATTTTTTTATTTCTATGTATTCTAGTCATCTGTATTTGTGTCTTCTCCCCCACCGTAAGCTTTATGGGGGGCAGGGACTAGCGTCTTGTCTATAGTTTTTGCCTCCCCTATCACTTAACCTAAAGCTTTGTGTAGAGCAAGTACTCGATGGATGCTTGTTAAATAGAACTCATCTCCTGACTCTAGCCCACAGCTTCTTCTACTATTTTATATTGTCTGATATTGATCTTTTGATATTTGTTTTCTAAGTATTTCAAAAAAATACTAGGAAGGTAAGAGAAAACTAATCCTTGAGTACTTAGACCCCATGCCATCAGTTTCCTATCACTGTAGTTGTACTAGGGGGTTTTTTTTCTGTCCCTTTGAAATAGACATGGTTTGGGTTGAACCTGTACTTCCCAGCATCTGGAGAAGAGTAAGGATATACCATTTAAAGCAATGAACTTTCTGGAAAGTGCACAATACCTGATAGCTTTCCCAAAGGGTAAAATGTGTAGCTGCACAAATTGCCCTTGCTTCATAGCCATGGTCATTTGGATGATCCCTTTTCCTGTCTGATAAATGAAATTAGCAAGAAACAGAAAGTATGACTGCATTTGCTTTCTCCTCCCCCCCCCCCCCCCCCAGTAAAACCATTTCAATCAATGCCTTTGATTTAGATGTGGGAAGGGGTAGAGAGAGGAGGGGTTAAACTAACCAGCTATTCTCTGGGTTATTTAATGCCTCTTGTCGTATTTGTAGGTGCTTTATTGTAGGGGGGTTTTCTTTTTAAAAATATTTTTTTGAATCAAAGTGTACACATCTGTCTTTATACCCAGCAGCTTTTCTGGCCCAAAACAAGTCCTCTGTGAGTTTCCCCAACTGAGCTCAGTGGGATCTCTGTCAGCTGCAAGATTTATGTCATCTTTTTCAGTCCTGAGAACTGTTCCTTCAGCTTTTCACATCTGGATTTAATTGGAAAGACATTAAGTGCAGTGGAAAAGCATATTTTAGGGCAGGTCTTTATAGACATACCCATTAAAGGAGCTGATGGCTTTAAGTTCAAATGGGATGAGCAAAGAGAACTCACCAAAAGTTAGGAGGCGCACAATCATGTGGGGATTGTTGAAACAGAGTTCTTTTTCAAGGAGAAAAATTAGGGAAAAGAGAAAATGTAGCACTTAAATTTTCCATGAACAAGATGTAAAACACATACAAATAACAATATTTTTCTGTGTTCCATTTCATCTGGTGACTGTGGTTTTCATATCATTGTGTATTGGCGTTTGAATGTGCAACGCAAAAATATCTAGAGACAAAAGAGGTAAATTGGTAACTGAAAATGCCGTCACCTTCATGCCTCACCATTGTGGGACCAGAGGGGTGGTGATATAGTTCAGTGTGCTACCACACTCTGTTGTATCTTGATACATAATATTAGAAGCATCTAGTTAGCTTGGAGCAAAGACTGAACACATTAATGTGTGTTTTCTAGTGAAATTTACCATCAAATTACCTGGGGCCTGGGGGGCACAGGGAAATGGGGAACATATATATTACTAGTTTTAAATAAATAAATTCAAGGTTGGAAGCAAGAGGGAATACTGAGCTGGTTTCTTGAGATGATGAGCTATGCAAAAACGAGTTTTCAGAATTGTTTGCATGCAAGTGAATGAGTAATTAAAATCAAAGAATAATTATCTCGAGAGGACAAGCATATGTTTTTCTTTGCATTATTGGTTTAGGTCATATGTTAGAACCTTGAATTTGATAATTGAGTTCATTCCTAGCATAAGATCAGCTATGGCCAAGTTTTTTTAAATAATTTCCCTCAAAATATTATTAATGAGTAACATGAGCTTTAAGAAAAGTATTTGTTTGGAGTACAGATTAGCCATTCAAGCTGTTTTTGTTGTGGAGACCAGGTTATCTAGTATGGAAGATGGCCTAGACAAAAAAATCGTGAAACTTGGCTTTGTTTTCCAGTTATTTCCCTTTGAGGCCCCGTCACATAGCAGAGGTGTGCAGTCACCTGAGAAATTAAGAGTCTTCTAGGCCTGGCCTGAGAACCTTGAATAAAACATTGAACTTTTTTCTCAACTTGCTCAGTTTATAGGAATATTGAGATATTTCAAGTAACTTTATTAGTAATTACTTCACCCATCTCCCTCAGACAAGAGATATTTTATACTAAATTTCTGTTTACAAGACTATATGAATGAAACAATTTAAATATTTCTGGGTTTTGTAATTATGTTTTCTTTTGTGGAGGATTTACTCCCAATGATTAAATCACAGATCCAGTGAATTCATGGGTTTAGAGCCAGAAGAAACCCCCAATGCCATTCAGTTAAACTCCCTCATTTTACAGATTAGGCAACTGAGGTGCATAGAAATTAAGTGACTTTGCCACTAACAAGTGACAAAATGGAAAATTGTAAAAAATCCCAAAAATCTTAGTGTAGTTTTAAGCTTTTTAATAACAGAACCTGCTATAAGACTTTTGGTATACCTTGTATATGTTTCACTATCCTTCCCCCTTTTAGGTCAGCTGTGCCCATTTGAGGAGTAATTAGGACAACAACGGGGCCATCGTTACCATCACAGGAATGGTTTGTTTGGCAAATTCCTAGCCACTTCCTTTACTCACAATTTAATGGGGAAATTTCAGTAAACATATTCCTGTACCTACCTTCAGCAGAGATTGGAGAATCTTTCAGGGGCTGTAGATTCAGGATCTTCAAATGGCTTCTTGAGAAATGGCTCTGTTTTCTGGTCCTCCCTTCCCACAAAGAAATTATAAGAAAACTCTGACTCCAAGATGAAAATTTCTATTATGGGCTGTACTTCCTGGGAGTCCAAAATAAACTGTCAGTTTCAATGTAGAATAAAGCAGAGAGCACTTAGAAGTCATTTGGGGAGCTTCCTTCCTGTAGATCAGGGGGTCACTATTCAGCTTTCACTGGAGCAAGATCATTATTGACCTTTTTTAAAAGAAAATGTATACTTAGCCTAATATTCTATCTTGCTCCTTTCTTTCCCTTATTTTAGGAACTTTACCAAGAATAACCTTCAGATTAGTCTACCACAGCTAAAATTGAAATGACCCTTTAATCTATGCCCTTACCTCTGATGAGAAATTATTAAAAATAAATTAGAATTAAGGTTTAAGATTAGGCTTACCTTTTGTTCTGGGCTATGCACTACCCTACCACTAGACCACTGTCCCAGTCTAAGGACTGACTTTTCTGGTCTGACACTCTCATTCCCCTTTGTTGTTTTCCTGTCAGACTTTCTTTTCTCCTATTTTTTTCTTCCCAATAGAAATTTTTACCTGTCTTGTACCCCTGTCTTGGACAACTAAGTGGTGCAGTGGATAGAGTACAAGTCCTGGAGTCAGGAAGACTTGTCTTCATAAGTTCAAATCTGGCCTCATATGCTTAATAGTTGTATAATCCTAGGCTAGTCACTTAACCTTGTTTACCTCAGTTTCTTCATTTGTAAAATGAGCTGGACAAAGAATGACAAACCACTCCTGTATCTTTGCCAAGAAAATCCCAAATAGGGTCATGAACAGTCGGACGCAACCTAAAATGACTGAAAAGAGCTAAACAACAAGCATACTCCTATTTGCTCTGGGTTCCGTGTTCTCTAACTTCCAAGATATCTGTAGGTAATCTCATGAATTAGCCTTTGATAATGTGCTGATAGCATAGGGTCAAAGGTGAGGACAGACAGCACCCTGCCTCTGTCGTCCATCTGAGAAGAGTAGTATTGAAGGAGGCAGTTTCTGGTAGAGGGCTGGAATATAGGAGGTTGATGAGGGATTTGTACATGAACTCCAGGACCTTACTCTAGCATACTTCAAATCTTCCTTAGTAGGACTGGCTTTTAATAGTAAACAACCTTTCAATGACTCCTTCCTCCTTGGTGGGAAAAACAGATGCTTACTTGGATGTGAACGTTGTTTTTTTTCCCCATTCCACCCTTGGTACACCCCAGGTAAGATCCCCCTAAAGCCTGTCTGGCACAGTTACATATAGCTTCCAGGCTAGAATACATAAACATGCATATAATTACAGCAATCTGCCTCTCCCTGACATGGGAAGGAATCGAGCAAATTCAGAAACTATCAGACATAAACCTAGATATCCAGAAAAGGCAAGAGAAAGGAAATACTATAGCTAATGCTTCACAGTTTTGCTTAGGCCATACTCTGGCGGGCTTCATTCACTCTCTGCACATGGATTAAGAAGAAGTAGCATTTCAGTATCCACCATAAATCTAAGCAAGAATTATTTAATGTTGTAGGATTGGTACTAGCAAAAAGATATGGAACCTCAGTCCTAGAGTACTTTCCCTAAGGAAACACATCCATAAAATCTTCTTGTTCCTTCCCCTCTGCCATGCTTTGTCCAAGCCATCAGTGGGTGGCAGAACTAGACATGCCAAGGATTTATACATCTTCTTTTCTGACCTCTAGTCTAGCCCATACTTGGCAAGCATATGAATGTGGACAAGGTAGAGGGAAAAAGGTAGATCAGATGAGTACCTTGATGCACTGATAGCAAACTCTCCCTTACAGGGGATGATTGTGTATAGAGCTGAATCAGTTTTCATTTGAAATATATGGACATGAAGTTTGTGCTAGATTTTAAGATAATTATCTAATGTCAAGGATATTATACCTATTCAAGTCAATAAACAATGATTATGTGCTTACTATGTGCCAAGTATTGTGCTAGGCATTGGTGACACAAAATACAATCAAAAAGTAAGACAGTCCCTGCTCTTCAAGGAACTTAATTCCAATGAGAGAAGACAACTCATAAAAAGGAATTGAAAGGAAGGTTAAGTGCAGAAAATCAGTAGCATGTCTAGGAGAGGAATGAAAGATTTAAGAAGTGCTTTATTTCTTTAGGTCCAGGAAATCAGTGTTATGCTAGGAAGGTGCCCAGCATAAAGGCACACATTTTTAAAAGGATGGACAGAACATGTGCAAAGTCCACTGCCTAGAACTTACCTACAAGAAACCTCACCTAGTTGCTTTTTTTCTCCTTGTCTAGATCTGTTATTTCATTGTTGTAAGACCCAATGTGAAAACCCCCTTCTTTGATACAAAATATCTCATATCTTAGTCTACTAAAAATATACCTTGGCATACTCCAAGAAGGAAGTCTGCTGCCCATCCTCCTGACAGTTAATAACTAATCAATCCCTTTTACCCTTGTTCCACCTGGAAATTCCTTTGAGAGAAAAAAGGAAAGCAGATGTTGACTTATGGAGCTAGCCCTTGAAACAAATTTTTTTTTTAAAAGGAAACATAAATGCCTGTATTTAGGGAGTCTTTCTTGAAAGAAAGAAAAGTAGAAGAAATAAGAGGTTCTCGGCAGAATTACAGGTTGAGCCTGCACTTGGGCCAATATTCAAAGCCTTTCCATCCATAATGAGCTTATACTTTGGTAGTAGAGCTTTCAAGAACCCTGGGCATTCCTGTAGGACCTCTATATAAATGTGGATAGGTGGCACAGTGGATAGAGCACTGGGCTTCATATCAGGAAGACCTGAGTTCATATTCTGTCTTCAGACAGATTACTAGTTATGTGACCCTAGTGAATCACTTGACCTCTCTGAGCTTCAGTTTCCTCATCTTTCCAATGGAGATAATACAGGGTTGTTGTGAGGATCGAATGAGACAGCATGCATAAAGCACTTTACAGACTTTAAAGCACTACGTAAATTCTAGCCTTTCATATTTATTTGTTTTTACTACTTATGCTACTAATAGATCATGAAAATTATTCTACACTGTTTCGGAGTCTTGGACTTGCGAAGACAGTAACGTCCACAATAATACTGTAACCTTGCTACTCTGCCCTAATTGATTCTAAATCACATTCTCCAAAACTATTGTTCTTTACCTTCTCATCTTGCTTGCCCCCACCCTCATCCTCCGCTACACCCACTATCACAACTGAAGACCTTGCCTCATACTTTATTGAGAAAATAGAGGTCTGTCTTCTTGAGTTCCTTCTTTTACCCTTTTCTTCATCTCATAATACTTGGACATTATCATCCTATGTCTCCTCTTTTACTCCAGTCTCTATAGCTAGCCATTTTCCTGGGCAAGGGCAACCTCAGTACATATTTCCTTGCATACCCTCCTGTCTTGTTCAAGATTACCCTTATTATCATATCCTCTCTGTCTCTGATAATCAATCTTTCCCTTTCTGGTTTCCTCCTAACTGTCTTTAAACATATCCAAGTCTCCTTAACAAATTCTCATTAAACCCTATGATCTCCTGCAAACTCTCTCTTTCTCAAACTCCTTGAAAAAACTGCATAGGCTAATTATCTTCACTACCTCTCTTCTAAATATCCAATAGTCTGGCCTCCTATGTCATCACTTAACCAAAACTGCCATTTTCAAAGTCACCAACAATCTCTTAATTGCAAAATCTGATTATCTTTTCTCACTCCTGATCCTTCTTGACCTCTCTGCAGCAGTTGACACTATTAGCCACTCTCTCCTCCTGAATAGTCTCTCTTCTATGGGTTTTCATGACACCAATTTTTCTTGCTTCTCCTACTGACAATCTTTCTTAGTCTCCTTTAGTAGGTCATCAACCACAATATGCCCCTGTTAGTGGTTAGTTACTGAAGTCCCTGTCATAGGTACTCTTCTCTCTTCTCAATAAATTCTGAGTGATTGCATCTGCTAATATAGGCTTAATGCTGATGATTCTCATATCTGTATTTCTAGCCTTGATTTTTGTAAAATCAGGATAATAATAAGAGAGCAGCAAAGGGCTATGCTAGGTATGAAAATTCACAAAGTGATTAGATTGCTGCACTTGAAATCAGGAAAGTCTGGATTTAAATCCTGCTGCGTGTTGCCTGCATGACTATGGGAAAACCGCTTAACTTCTCAGTTTTATCATCTGTAAAAATGGGAATAGTGCCTCTTTCACGAAGTTGTTGTGAGGTTCCAATGAGACAATGCTTACAAAGTACTTTGTAAACTTTAAATTTTATATACCAACTTTATATATTTTATATATATTTTACATTTTATATATCAGTAAATACTGTATCAATGCCTGCTATTTGGTGCAGAAGAGGGAGAGTTTTTCTAAAAGAATTTATTTTAAGTCATTATGCTTTTTAGGCATAAAAATGAACTCTTCTACTCTGTTTTGTATTCATTATGCATCATGGATTAGCATGTATTACTGTGTCTAAAAATGTAGTAGGGTTTCATTACTGATCACATAAATTCTTATGGTATAATATCTATATATGCTGCTAAACAATTGGAAAGAATTTTGCTTTGTCTCTCAATTGATGTGGGACAGTCTTGTTGAGAAAGAGCCATTTTTTGGTACAACTTTGGAGAAAACCATACATATGTTCTAAAGGTAAAAGAACCATTCTTCCCATACTCATCGGCACAAAAGTAAAAGATATATATTTATGATAGTCTAGTGGCAATCAATATACTTCTGTACCAAAGGAGGTCTCTGGGGAGATGTGCCACAGAAACTAAAAGTGGAGTAGTTTCTCAACTGGTGAAAAATTATTTATAATCCTTAAAAATTTCCAAACTGAAATGTGACATTATTTCTGTGTGCTTTTCTCCTGAGATTTAACTGAGTGAAGCACAAAAGAAGTCATAATTTAGGTCTTGAACTTTGAAGTTAAATTTGCGTCTGTGTCACATTTTAAAACTTAGGCTTTCTAGATAATTGAAATAAAACGTCTAATTTTAATATAGTTTCAACCAAACTTAAAATTTATATAAAATAAGTTCAGAATATTTGAGAATTCCCTCATAGAAGAGTTACAACATTATGAAGGACCCACATCTAGAAAGTTCTTTTATCAAGTAGAAGTGCTTATACTTCCAAGCTTTAATAAAATGGGAGTCATTTATAGAAGGATATTGTATATTTCCCTGGTATCTGTTTTAGGTATATTTTTAAAAATCAAGATACTGATGTTCCATGAGAGGCAGCTCTCTTTTTGCTTGGGTAGGAGATCAAATGTTGTTTGACCAAAGGGGATTCTAGGTGGATTATGTCCTCTTTGTTATAGCAGCCATTTTTTTTTTTAAAGAAATTTATCTTTTTATTAAATGGAAATAAAACAAATTACTTTGGTTTTTATCATTTCCCCATTTTTAAATGTCAAATGCTTATTTAAGAAGATTGAATAGGATTGACTGTTATTTCATCCATTCTTTTCTTATCTCCATCTTTCCTTCAAAATTGTTTTCTGCTTTGACTTTTGCTCTAATCAATCCATGATCTGACTGTATGATTACCATGTGACTTGTTATCTTCTGCCTTAATAGTCAGTTTCATGTTCAATGCCATTACATCCAGTGTCTTCTGGTCCTTGTTACATGGAAGACATTCATAAAATACAGGTGTAAGACCTGTGCCAAACCACAATTCCCAACACAGTTTTTGCCTGTTTCCATGTGCCCATCTTCACAGATATATATTGACTTAAGACTATAGGATTTTGCAAAATTCTTCATAGAATTCCTCTGCTTCTTAACCTTCAGCACATTTTGAAACAAAATTGAAGTTATTATAATGGTATTGTTTGCTCATTCTCATTTTGAATTTTGTAAGATAAGAAGATCAGTTGTCTTATTCATTAAACAAATTTTTAATAAGTGTCGTTTTGAATGTGTGTCAATCACTGTGCTAGAGGCTGAAGATATTGAGAAAAATGAAATAGGTCCTTCTTCAGGAAGCTCATTCTAGTGAGGGATACAACATGTATACACAGAAGCATCTTAAAAATATATACAAAGTAATTTCAGGAGATGGAACCCTACCAACTGGAAGGATTTGGGAAGACTTCTTGTATGAGATGGCATTCAAGCTCAATTGTAAAGGAAGCTAGGGATTCTAAAAGGCAGAAGGGAGGAGACAGAGGGTATTCCAGGCTTATAAAAGCACAGAGATGGGAGATAGGATATCATCCCATGATATTATAATTTTTGTTGCCTTTAAATGGTTGACAGCCGAAGAACTGTGTATTACTTAAAGGTTTATGCCCCCTTTTCTATTTGTTCTCCACTGTCTGCAGAAGTGGAAGAGATGAGAAATTAGAGAACCAAGGGCCATTTTGCGTTTTTATCTTTTTCATTGATTGATACATTGAAAATATTTATCACCAGTGACCAACTTTCTGTTGATGCACTTGCCCATGCTTTGCTATGCTGATCTGCCTCCAGAAAGCACTTTCTTTAGCCAGATTCTTTTTAAAAAATGTTGTCATCATGGCAGAAACTTCCAGCATTTTCAGTCTAGTGGCTTAGCCTTCAGGAACTCAGAATTACTTCAATACCACAATGAGTCATTGGACTAGGATACTGGCAAATTATTGAAGAAAAAATAGAGGAACCGGAAATGGCAATGGCCACTTGATTACAACGAGAAGGATGTTCAGGTTAGAGGACACAGATGGCCCTTGAATGAGATAGAGAATTCAATTTGGAGAAAATGACGTAGGTATGTCAGTCTTTTGATAATTATCAAGTACCTACTATTGGCCAGGCTTTATGCTGGCAAAGGATCTCACAGCCTAAAGGAGGAGACAATCTGCAAACAATAACTATGTGCCAAAAAGCTATCTACGCAAGATCAATGGGAAATAATCAATAGAAGAAAGACCCTAGAATTGAGGGGGAATATATAGAAAGTGACAAAAGAGAGGGGATTCTAGAAGCCAATTGGGTGGTAGTCTGTGCTATTACTCATCCTTCATGCTCCAAGAGGACCAACAATGACGCTGGAGTGATGGTTTGACTTGTGCTTGAGTTGGATTTGTGAGGCAGTTACACAAAGTCCTTAGCCTCACTCTCTTCTCCAGTCATCGAAATCCAGTGGTAAGACAAAAGTCAAAGTGACTGGCGATGGCCTGGTATGCAGGGGGTGACTTTGGCCCTTCTGAGTGATGGTCTTTCCCAGGTCTCAGTCTGTCTGAGGCAGTACCTATTCAATGACTAAAGTATGGTAATGAGAATTAACACAAAAGATGGCCTAATTTACCATCACAAAAATATTAGTCTTGTAGGGGAAACCCTCAAAGTTTCTCACCAGAACAGAAAACAATTGCTATTTATACTCACTCTAAACCATCAAATCTAGACCATGAGCCACAGAGGGTTAGGCTATTATTTGCCATACAATGAAAACCTGAGTGATTTGTGTTTAAAGACCAGTTAAGTTTAAAGCCTGTTTTTTCAGAGCTATGTATCAAAAAATCATAAATGAAAACTGCACAGGACAAAATGTAAATTGTCCCAGCTTTTTGAAAAAAAATTTTTTTATTATTATTAGTCTGTGTTGATAAAGGATCAGATACTTTATCTGTTGAGTTTTTTAATATCACTTTATTGTATGTTCTTTTGAATTAGGATAACTAGAAAAGTCAGTATTAACAAAATATTTACTGAACACAGACTTTGTGAGGCATACTAGAAGAGATGAAGAAGTATGCCATATGGTCCCTGATCCTGAGATACTCAAATTGGAGATGTTTCAGTGAAAGATATTATCAGGAAATGACTATAATAAAAGAAAGCATCAATAAAACTTTTCTTAAAAATTGTAAATATATTTTTGTGGGTGACTTAGAAATCCAGACTAAGGGGTTCAGGATTTATTCTGTAGGCATTCAGGAGCAATTGAAAGGTCGACCACTCACTGAGTAAACATTTATTAAGTACCTACTCTCTCAAGGAGCTCTCAGTCGAATGGGGAGACCACATGCAAACAACTATGTATAAAAAAGATATTTATGGGATTAATTGGAGATAATATAGAGAAGAAAGTTACTAGCACTAGGAAGAATCACAAAATGTTTCTTGTAGAGAATGAGTTTTTAAGTGGGATTTGAAAGAAAGCCAGGACAGCCAAGAGGTTTGGATGAGGAAGGCTAACATTCTAGGATGGGGAATAATCAGTGAAAATATCTGGTCTTATGTGAGTAATATTAAGCAGGCCAATATCTCTGAATTGCAAAAGGTATAAGGTGTAAGAAACCTGGAAAGGTGGGTGGAGGAGTAGATTAGGAGTGGTTTTAAAAACCAGAGTATGAAAAAACAGAGTATAAGACAAATTTTATATATGTTGATGGAAGTGATAGGGAGTCACTGGTGTTTTTTTAATAGGGAGGTGATATGGTTGGACCTATTTTTTAGGAAGATCATTTTGAGAGTTGAATGGAAGTTAACTGGAGTGCGGAGAGAGTTGTAACAGAGACACCAGTGAGCAAACTATTTACAAAAGTCCAGACGTGAGGTGATAAGGGCCTTCACCAGGGTATTGGCAGCATCAGAGTCAAAAAAGCAGCAGATATGAGAGATATTACAAAGGTAGAATCATCAACACTGAGCAACAGATTGGATATGGGGGGGTCAAAGAAGATACTTAGGTTGCGAGAGTGACTGGGAGCCTGATGGTACTCCCAACAGAAATAGGAAAGTTATGAAGAAGGGATGGTTTGAGGAAAAAGATAATGAATTCCGTTTTGGACATGTTGAGTTTAAGATGTCTATAGGACATCCAGTTCTAGATGTCCAATTGACAGCTGGAGCTACAAAACCAGATATCAGCAGAGAGGTTAGAGCTGGATAAATAGATCTGAGAATCATCAGTATAGAGATGTTCATTGTATTCATGGGAGTTGCTGATGTCACCAAGTCAAATAGTAAAGGAGAAAAGACAAGAGTCCAGAACAGAGTCGAAAGACATCCATAGTTAGTGAGTGCGACCTGGACAAAAAAGTCTAGCAAAGGATGCTGAGAAACAGTGATTGAATAAGAAGGAGGAGAGCCAGGAGACAGCAGTGTCAAAAAAAACCCAAAACATGGGCGAAGAGAGTATCAAGGAGAAGAGAGTGATCTGTTGTGACAAAGGCAGGAGAAGGACTGAGAAAAGGCCATTTGATTTGGCAATTAAGAGATCTGGTAACAGAAGAGAGCAGTTTCAATTGAAATTTATGATGAGATAAAAGAAAAACATTTGGAAGAAGATGGAGCTATAGATAAATGTTCTTAATGTATAAGAAAAATCCTTTGAACTGATTATCCTTATTTAAAGTTCACCCCTGTGTTGCTTTCAAAGCTGGTGTCTGCATAAATTACCTGGCATGAAAGGGCTGACTGAGTTAGAAATGTTTGTGGGTTTCCTTAGCTTATGTGTCCAATTTGGTTCTGTGCTTTGAATTCTATACTCTGAATTTTGCCCTTAGATAAGTAGCAACATATATTCCCTTTCTCTCCGTCTCTGTCTCTCTGTCTCTCTCTGTCTCTCTGCCTCTGTCTCTCTCTCTGTCTCTCTCTCGTAGTAACCATTGCCCTTGCCTCCATATAAACATCTTTGTGCAATGAGTAGTCCATTTTGGATGGGCACAAATACAAATTAACTAAGCTGATAGAATTCTGTTATACATGAAAAACGGAGCCATATCTAAAAACATCAGGTCTCTAAGTGCTTTACTTTAATGACATATTAGCCTTCCTTTTTCTGGAAAGCCAGAAGGCCTCCAGCACATTGGAGCACAATCTTCAATGGGGTACATATAGAAAGACATGAACAAGAAGGTGAAGAAAGCAAAGTACAGTGAAAAGATCCCTGACCTAGAGGCAAAGGGCCTGAGTTCAAATCACTCCAGCTCTGATGTGTATGACTTTGGACAAGTAGTTTAATCCTCTTGGGCCTCAACTTCATCTGCAAAATAAAAGAGTTGAACTATACAGGCTATGAGGTCCATTCTAGCTCTAGGATCCTAGGAGCCTTTGAATACTCAGGCTGATAACAACTCTATTGAAATATGACCTTCCTTAATTTTAATCATACTATTGTGGGTATATTAAAATAATTAAGAAATAATTCAACAGGAGCTAATACCACTATTTACCATAATAAAGTTCAACAGTAGTAAACATTCCAAATTAGAGAAATTTAGAAATATGAAAATTAATAATTTGGATAATTAGTAATAAGCATACTTTGAGAATCAAGTCTCCAAACTCTATAAAGAGATATCTAATTTTTCTAGACAGTCTGATTTCTAATTATATAGAGACTAACTAGGTGTTAAAATAATCTTCCTTGATGCTTGCTTGGAAACATAGCCATTTTAATTAGAAATCAGTCGTCATTTTCTTTTTAAAGGAGTAAATAATAAGACTGATTTTATTAGCTAAAGACATAAGATAGATGTGTGTGTGTGTGTGTGTGTGTGTGTGTGTGTAGACATAGACTACTTGTATGTCCTCTAAAATAAACAATTTTTCCTACCTTTAGTTATCCATCTTAAGCATTTTAGAAGAAAAACAAAGCAAATATCCCAAAAGAATATTAGCTCCTTGAAAGCAACAATTGTTTCATTTTTGTCTTTGTATCTCCTGTACCTAGCCAATGTCTGGCACATAGTAGGTATTCAATAAATGCTCTTTGATTTATTGATTGAATTATTATAACTAATCTTAGTCTGAAGTAGAGATGAGAAAATATACCTCCCTCCCCTCTTTGTAGAGGTAAAGGACTATGACTGTGGAATATTATATACATACTGTCAGGCTTGGTTAATATATTGATGAGTTTTACCAAACTGCATTTTTTTCTATCTTTTTTTGTCTTTGTTACAAGAGATAGTTCTCTGGGGAGGGCAGAGGAGAGGAGAGGTATTTATTTGGAAATGAAGGTGATAGAAAAACAAAAGATAACAATAAAAAACTAAAACCACACACGCAATGTTAGCAGTTTGGAAAGTCTAGGGCCAAATTTTGGCATTACTATTATGATTAATGGGAAGCTAATGCATCAACTGAGCAACATTTTGGACTTTTCAATGGGGAACACTGATATATAAAAAAGGAAAAATATCTGATGATCGTGGTGATCAAAAGCTACATTGAAAACTTTGGATCAGAAGCTACATGAGTTAAGATTCACTTTTTGTAATGAAGACTGTTGTTGTCTCTCTGAGAATGACCTAATGCTGCTGAATTGTCATTACAAAACATTTAATCCCTGTAGAAGGAAGCAGGAAGAATATTCACAGGCTTCAGCAGTATTTACTAATTGTTAAGTGACAGGAGGAAAGTTAGAAATTACAGAAATGACTGGAAACACTCACCTCCATACAAATTAGACACACACATACTTACAAAGGGAAAAGCAGCCAAGACAAACAAATAGCAGTGGAGTGCGTCCTGTTGGCATCGTGCTTCTGGCATTGCTATAACTACACAGAAAACAAGTGATACTAACATGAAGTGCGTAAAAACATCTGTTCTAGGACCCATGGGACTTTACTCACAAAACTGTTATAAAATCTTTGGGGGGCAAAAGTATTTCCATGTATCTATGCAGATGCTCTCCTCGAAGAAAGAAAGGAAAAAAAAATGGGTCAAAGTATGGAGCTGAAAAGATACCAGTGAGGAAAGGAAGTGTCACGCAGTTCATTTTGATTTCTAAATGTTCAGATGTGACATCAGTTTTTCTTTTTACAAACTAAACAGAAGAGAGTTGCTTTTTTGAAAGCTACATTGATTGCTTTGCTTATAGCTTCTCATCACCACAGAGCACTTAAATTGTTGTCATGTGAAGTTTAAAAAAAAAGCCATTTGGTAAGCGGTGGTAATGTGCAGAAGGATACTGGGGAAGAGTTTGTTTTGATTTGCTAGGAAAACATTTTCTGCCCTTGGAAAAGAAATAATTTAGACTTCTATTTGTTTATAGCCAAAGACTTATGAAAGGTTCTGTATACTTACTTGGGTTAATGCAGCTTTGAAATGCTCTAATCCACATTGTGTGGGAAGTTGCACAATTTGGGTTGAATTATCATTCAGGATGTTCCTCATTAGAGAGCCCAGATTTACCTCCTTCCCACGCCTCCCCGAGATTAGTGTACATTTATTACTGCAAAATATCTACATCAAGCATGGTGAGTGGTAGGCAGCAGGAATAAACTAGTATTCAAACCTTGCTGCCCCACTCTCTTTCCCGTATACCACATTTTGGATGTGCTGCTTCATCAGGTTCCACATTTTTAAAATTTAATATTAATTGATTTACTACTATAGGCCAGGCCTGATTCTTTCTAGTCTCTTAGAGGTTCAGATTTGTGATTGGAATGACATGACGGAAAGAGATACTTGTACACCATCTAACAGTTAACAAAAGGAGGTTTCCTTAGCCATAGCGTGGAAAAGATATTCCGCAAAGATATAGGACTGATTCATCTAGATTGTTTCCCCTGGGTCTATGCTCACCATGCTGGTGTGCTAGTAATGCCTGAGGAGAAGCTCCTGATTTCTCCTGTGTTGGCTTTGGTACTTTTGCCACCAAGAAGTTATTTCAATGCTTTGAGCATTAACCTGCTATACTAATTAAGTCTCTAAGATAGTTTCAATGAAAGAAAAACTAGTTTAGCCCACATAGGCCTTGGGGAACACTAACCTAACTTACACTATACCCCACCCCTTAGTGGCAAGATCCCAATGGTTCCAAACTTAAACAGAAGCAGATCCCTGCAGGACACATATTAGCCACAAATTAACATTTTGATATTATATTATTTTGGGTATGGGGTATTTTTTTTTGTTTTTGTTTTTGTCAAACATTTTCCAATTACATTTTAATCTGATTTGGGCCACACTCAGGAGTTCTGTAGGCTGCAAGTTTGACACTCTGTTCTAGAGGATCTTCTAGATTCAAAGGATCATTGAAAAAGTCTTAATACTGTTATTGGACGATTCCCGCCCTGAAGATATGGGAAGCCTTTTACAGGCAGCACTGGAGGAGGAAAATAAAAACAAAAAGATAACCAAAACAAACAAAGAAACAGTGAACTTGAAGGAGTGATCTAATAAAGAGGAGAATAAAGAACAGAAATCCCACCTTCAGAAGAACCCCAGATCTTAATAATCTGGTAATCTGGTCATGTGGTGGGTGATGCCCAGTCTTTGCAGCTCACAGTGGCTCTCCTGATATAACGCAGTTAGGATGATCAGAAACAGCACCAAGAATCTCAGGCCATAGTTCATACGATTATACTTCAAGGAAAGTCACCATTATACATCACAGGTAGAGTCATCTGAAGAAAGGTAGCTGAGAGATCATTATTCTCTTGCATGAAGCCTGCCCAGATTTCAAGGTCCGTATCAAAACTTGACCTGTAGCACTGCCAGCCCAGTGTTCCCCAGTTCATCAGATAGGACTTCTACTTCCCTGGGAATCCTATAGAGGGAATACCTCTTTATAGAGGATAGTCTCTCTAGGACCTCTGCTAAGAACTGCTTGCTTCCTTCTACAAAGGGTAGGTAGACAATTTCACTTTCCTCCTTTCTCCAGAAATCAAGTTCCAGGTTACATCAAAATTACTTTGAGTCGCCTGCGTATACCAGCCCTCACCTGTCTGGGGCTCATATCATTGCTGAGAGTAAGCAAGACACTGCCCTCTCCACTGCCAACTAGGGCCTATGCCATTATCTGCTGTGGCTCACACCACTGTGTACAGTGCTTAGCACCTAAATTGCTGTCCACTTCTTTGTCTGTGTTGCTATCTGGGACCAAGCAACCACCCCCTGTGCTAGCTAGGATCTACTAATGCTGCAATTGAGCCTCTGTTCTCAGACCTGAATGCTGTACTCAGGAATACTTCCCTGCCACCTCAGGGCTAAGGAAAACATTCTCCTCTTCCAAGCCAGAGAGCTATTCTCCTGACCCAGCACTAGAGTGCTGCCTTCCTATTCTGGGCTCCAGTACTGCCATGTATGTATCCCTACTTTTCCCCTGCAATGTGGCCAGAGTGCTGAACCACTGCACCCTTCCTCCTTAGTAGTCCCAAAATATGGAGGGTCCAAATCAACCACGATTGGTGGATTTGGAGATCATTATCATCCCCAATACAAAAGTTTCAGAGAGCACATTTATAACATTTATCATCCTTAAAATCCAGTTCTTAAAGATAGAGTACATTCATATCCATTTTCTAGTTGCTGAATACTCATAGACAGTTTGGCATCATCCTTGAATCACTGGGGACCTCCTCTTAATATATGGCAAGAATGACCCACAGAAGCAACATGAGCACAGAGTGCAATGCTTTTGTGTCAGGGTCTTTGCCGACCTGGGATTTCCCTTCTTCCTCTAAATTGATCTTCTTCAACTTTCACCAAGTCATTCTAATCTGATCCTTTTAACTAATGCCAAATGTCACTGGCCAAACCTGACCCAGGCTAATCTGGAGGTTCAAGCTCAGGACTGGAATAGAATGAGAAGCTCATAGACCATTTAACAGTTAAGAAAAGAAAGTTTATTTAATCATGGCATGGTAAAGAAATATTCAGCAAGGATACAACATTGATTCAATTGAGTGTAGAATCTTTGCCCTTGGGTTGGCCATGTTGGAATGATTTCAAGCTTGAAGGAGAAGCTCCTAACGCTTTGGGTTTTTTTTGGTTTGTATTTAAGTTGCCAAGAAGCTGTGTGAGTAATCAAGTCTTAACCCCAAAGACCAATAAATTTACAAGGAAATTAAGAAAAACCTAGCCTACCATAGGTGGAATTGGTCCTTGGGAAAAGCTCACCCTGCAGGGCCTTAGGAAAAATTCACATAACCTCTCTAGCAGGGGCCCTAGTAGTTATTGTTCCTACCATATTTGTTTTCCCATAAGAAATAGTAGTTTTGTTTTCAAACCATATAGTGTATTGATAAAATTTTGAATAGTATTATTAAACAGCTGTGCAAAAGAGCTGTGCAACTGGCCTCTGACAGGTAGCAGTTTTTCAGGCTAAGTAATGAAAAAAGGGGATAATGTTTATTTTTCCAGTTTTCTACAAAGGTAGATAGTAAAACATTTTTGTTTACAGGTATATTTTAGCTTTTTCTGGAAAGGCCCCTTTATCCTATGTTGCTCTTTTTAGCTAACAATATTTTTTATATTAACATCAGTCATTGGTTGACTCTTCCATAAATTTAATGTGGTTATCTTAGGCATTTCTACATAGATCATTTATCTTGAACTCTTCTCTGGTGGAATAGAATAAACAAATATTTTTCCATAGAACTTCTTAACTTCTGAGTTCACTTCCAGGGAGGGAGTAGGTGAAGAACTGAGGGATATTCTGACTCAATAGCTGAAACTATGATGAATGGCAGTGGGAGCAGTCAAGTAACATTGCTTACATATGCATGAGAGAGAGCACACTAATGCTTCTGGAACTGGGCTGCCAAAAAGGTAGCATCTTCCAAATCACCCAAACACAATGTCTACTTGTATTGGTGCAAAGGCTTCTCACATCAAAAACTAGAGAAAAATACTTTCCCTTATTTCTAGTGCCTAGAATAGGCTAGGCACTGACTGGGGATACAAAAGAGGCAAAAAAATAGTCCCTGACCTCAAGGATCTTATAATCCAATGAGAGAGACAACATGCTATATATATATATATATATATATATATATATATATATATATATATATATATACACACACATATATATACATAAAACAAGCTATGTACAGAACAAATAGGAAATAACTAAAAGAGGAATTAAGAGGGGTTAGGGAAGACTTCCTGTAGAAGGTAGGATTTTAGTTGGGACTTAAAGGAATGCAAGAAGCTTATTAGTTGGAATTGAAGAGAGAAAGCCTTTCAGAAATAGGGGATGACCAAAGAAAATGCCAGGGGCTGAGAGGTGGATATGTTGTTCTTGGAACAGCCAGGAAACCAGTGTCACTGGATCAAATAGTATGTGTTGGGGAGTAAGGTCAAAGAAGACTGGAAAAGTAGAAGGGATCTCAGTTATGAAGAATTTTGAATGCCAAATGTTATTTTGTATTTGCTCCTGGAGGCAATAAACTGGAGTTTATTGAGTAGGGGAATGAGATAACTAGATCTGCATTTTAGGAAAGTCACTCTAGTGACTGAATGGAAAATGGACTGGAGTGAGGACAGACTTGAGGAAGGCAGATCCAACAATATGTTATTGCAGTAGTTTAGGTGTGAGGTGACAAGGTCCTGCACTGGAGTAGTGGTAGTGTCAGAGGAGATCAGGGAATATATTTGAGAGATATTGCAAAGGTGAATTTGACAGACTTTGGCAACAGCTTGAATATAGAATGCGAAATAGTGAGAAATCCAAGATGACTCCTAGGTTGCAAGCCTGGGGGACAGGGAGGATAGTATTACTCTCTACAACAGAGAATAGGGAAAGTTAGAGGTAGGGAGGGTTTAGGGAGGAAAATAATGCCTTCTCTTTCGGATATGTTGAATTTAAGATGTCTACTGGATGTCCAGTTTGAGATGTCTGAAAGACAATTGGAGATGTAAGATTGGAGGTGAGCAGAGATAGTAGAGCAGGAAAGTGTTTTTGAGAATCATCGGCATAGAGATGGCAAATAAATCCATGGAAAATGATGCAATGACCAAGTGGGAAAGTATAGAAGGAGAAAAGAAAAGAGCCCAGGGAAGAACCCTGTGGGACACTTAATAGTTAGAGGCCATGAATTGGAGGAGGATCCAGCAGAGGAGACAGAAAAGGAGCAGTCAGATAAGTAGAAAGAAAACCAAGAGAGAATGATATCCTGAAAACCTACTGACAAGAGAGTACCAAAGAAGAGAGAGATCATCAGTGTCAAAGACTGCAGAGAGATCAAGGAGAATGAGGATTAGGAAAAGGTCATTGGATTTGGCAACCAAGAGATCATTAGTAACTTTGGAGAGAGCAGTTTCAGAGGAATTATAAGCAGGATTCTAAGAGGTTGAAAAGAGAGTGAGAGGAGAGAAAGTGGAGGCATCTATTGGAAAGGGTTTTTTGAGGAGTTTAGCTGCAAATAGCAGAAAAGAAAAGACGATAGTTACAGATGGAAGGATTGTGAATTTTTTTCAAGATAGAGGAGACATAGGCATTTTTGTAGGCAGTAGGAAATGAACCAGTAAACAGAGAGAAAATTAAAATAAAGGAAATCATGGAGATGACAGAGGAGGCAGTCTTTGGAGAAGACAGGATGGAATGGGATCCCTTTAAGAAGTAGAGGGGTTAGCCTTAGCAAAGAGTAAAGTCACTTCATCATGTAAAACAAGAGTGAAGGAGGAAAAAGTAGAAGATACCTGAGTGATAGATGAGGAAGAAGGGAGAAGAGGGAGTTCATGATGGATGGCCTCACTTTTTTTCTGTAAAATATGAGGCAAGATTCTCAACTGAAAAAGTGGGGGGGTGGTATAGGAGGTTTGAAGAGGGATGAAAAGGTTTGAAAGTTTTAGGGAGGTATAGTAGAATTGCCTAACAGCAAAGAGGGCTTGGTTGAGGTTATGTAACATAAATTTGTAGTTGCATGATTTACTCCACCTGCCTTGTTCAGCCGCACATGTATAGGTGCAAAGGCAATAAAGGATGGGAGTGATGTAAGGCTAAGGCTTGGCTGGGCATAATTGATGATATGAAAAGGGAGTTAGGGATCCCAGAGAGGAGAATGGTATCGAGTTGAATTAGTTCACCAAGGAGACTAGATAGGGAAAAGAGAAGAGAGTGGCTAATACAGGGAGGATGGCCTGGAAGAGAATTGAAGGATCAAGGGACCTCTAGGTCATGGTACAGAGTAGAGTTATGGAAGGGAACACAGAGGGAGAGATGAAAAATGAATATATTTTGGTCAGATAAGGGGATTTCAGAATTCTTCAACATGGAGGGTGGTACATTTGTGGGTGATGACAAGATCAAGAGTGTGTTGCTGAGGTGGGGTAAAGGAGTAGCTCATAGGAGGTGAGTAGATTGGGGAATTTGAGGAAGAATCAGCGTCCCGTAGTATATGAGGGCAGAAGTTGGAGAGGAGGGAAAAATTGTAAGCCAGGTGTCAGACTCATTGAGGAAAGAAGCAGAATTCTTGACCCTGGGGGCTGTACACAATAGCTACCAAGAATTTTACTGGGTGATAGATATGAGTAGTATATGAATAGAACTCTCTCAAAGGAAGAGAAGTTACTGAGTGATGAAACCAGTTGCTTTGGGGCAACTAGAAAATTCTTGACCTGGCCCCTAGCAGCCTTTCCTCCAGGGATATGCTCGGCCTTGACACATCTGTGGTCTGAGTCCTTCTCACCTGAGGTGTAAGCCTTCCTTCTCCTTATCCACCATACACAAAGGTATTCTACTCACCACATTCATTGAATTTTGTGACTTCTTGGAAATGCCAGGTATCTAAAATCCAATAGTGGCAATTATGTTCTGTGGGCATCTTCACATTACTAGAACAATATATTTCACAAGTCTGTAGGTGAGCGTCCTTTTAAAGGAGACAAGAAATTCTATCTCCTTTTGCCTAACCCTCTCCATCTAATAATAATAACAATATTCATATTTATGTTACACTCTAATACTTGTAAAAGCATTTTTACATACATTGTCTCATGTGAGCTTCACACTGCTGTGAGGCAGGTAACAAAGGTATTCTTAATGACCATTTACAGTGGAGGAAATTGAGGTTCAGAGGTTAAATGACTTCCATGGTCACAACAGTATAAAGTATTGGAGGTAGGATTAGAACCCAGGTCTTCCCGACTCCAAATCCAACCCCTAAGGGGAAAGAATATTATTTCCTCTTTTTCTAGAGTAATTGACAGAAGAAAGAAAAAAGGGTTTCTGAAGGTTGTTAGGGAAGTGAAATAGTATTCTATTTTATTTAGGAATTTTTAACTATCTTTGTAACATTTTAGCAAATTAGAAATAAAAAGTTCATAGATATATATGAGATAGATAGAAAAAAGACCATATAGGTAATTGTATCCTTGCCTATCAATTGTCTATAGGTTGTAGTGATTAAAAATATTTGGAATTTGTAGGTACCATTTAAATTATATAAATAAATGTTGGTGGGGGAGGGACTACAGACAAATCCAGAAAATGTTTGTAGTGTTGAATGAAAGACAGTACTGCCTTTGCAGCCTGCTGGCAGCCCTGTGTAAAATTTCTTAAGTGATGACAGCCGTTTTGACAGTGCATGAGAGAAATAAAATGGAAGGGAAAAAAATTCACAAAATTGTGCAGGAGTTGAAATACTTAGCATATTTTCTGAGATCTGGACATGATTATGTATATACAATTAGAGATCAGAAATTTGATATGAAATTAGAACAAGTGCCATTGGTTTATTGGGCTGAGTCAGGTGTGGTACTAAGAGTTTCATAATCATTCCATGCCAGGTCTTCAATTAATGGAATGCCTTACTTCCAAAGCTCCCTTCCATTCTTGTTCAATACAATAGCATCTGCTTTGTGCAAGGTACTCTGCTAGATGCTGGGTATGCAAAGACAATATTTTGTTTAAAGAGTCCCTGCCTTTAGGGAGCTTACATTCTACAAAAGGAAAACAACATATGAACAGATCTGTACATACATGATCATTCAGAATGGAGAGAAAACTGACACCTAAGAGCTTCAGAAAGGGATTCTCATAGGAAGCATGTGAACTTAGACTTAAAGGAGATAGAGATTCTAAGAGGCAGAGGGTAAGAAAGTTCATTCCTAGCATGGGAGAAAGGCTATGCCACCTTCTTACCTCCATCTCACTGAATCCCTTTTCCTTCAAACTGCATCTCAGGTACTACTAACTACACAAAACCTGGACCGATGCCCCTGCCCCTGGTGTTAGTACCCTCCTTACTAACTACATTGTATTCATTCTGTATTTATACGGAATATTTCTATCTATCTGTCTGTCTGTCTGTCTGTCTGTCTATCTATCTATCTATATCCTCCTGCCAATAGAATGTAAACTCCTTGAGTATAAGGATTGTCTCTTTTTTTGTTTTTGTTTTTAACCCTCAGTACAGTTCCTGGAACATAGCAGACACTTTAAAAATGCTTGTAGATTGGTTGGTTGATGGAGATAGAAGATAGAATGCCCAGTTTGGGGAATAGCAAGTAGGTCATTTTGGCTGCAGTAGTGTATGAAGGAAAATAATGTGAAATGTGCCTACAAAGGTAAGATGGAACTAGATTTTGGAGGGCTTTAATTATTAAGGTAAGGAGTTTGTATCTTAGGGTTATAGTCAAGATGGTAGAGTGAGAGATAGCATTTTCCCCCTTAGGTCCTCCAGAATCTTCTCTGCAACAACCTAGAAAGCTTGCCAAACTGAATTCTGATCAGGAAAATCAAGGAAAAGTCACAGTGAGCCATTTTTCCAACCCAGAGCGCCTTAGGAAGATATAGAGATGTACAGACACTGGGTGGTAGCCAGGAACCAAGCTCAGTGGCACTGTACCAGCCGGTGACAGCATCAGCAAGGAACAACCTAGCACCCAAGAATGGTCATGGTACTAAGCCTTTAAGGCAGAAAGAGATCCCAGGAGACCGCTATATTAGTACTGGGAGCAGGAATGGATACCATCTGGCAGCCCATTACCCAGTTCTAAGTCACAATTCTAGTACAGAGAGGAATGATTTTGAGGGAGAAGGGGCCCTTCCTGTGTATGGAACAAGGAACAAGTTCCAAACACAGATGTGTGGCTCTGAGCCCAAGAACAGAGTGGGGACTCAGGTCTAACCTTTAGCTGTACATATAAGGCTACAGTGGAATAAATCAGAACAGGAGACCAAAACTACAAGGGAGCTAGCAATTCAGTCTCTGTACATGTAGAACCTCACAGTGGGTTAACTGTGACTGATTCCAGCAACAGTCCATGGAAACTCAGCCACACACAAGCCAACAGACCTAAACTGAGTCAGGAATTTGCAGAGTGTAGAGCAGGACAGCAGTGAACAGACCTCTTCCCCGATCACACCAAAAACTTACAAGCCCTAAGAGTGAGCTATGAGAGCAGTAGAAATACATAAAAGAAGCCCAGGTTAAACTTTCTCTCCTCTCCCCCCACCCCAAGTGAGCAGAGCCCAATAGTAACATAATATCCAAAGTCAAGTACAGTGGGAAAATAAGCACACAAAAAAAGAACCTGACCACAAAAAACTACTGTGGTGACGGGGAAGCTCAAGATACAAACACAGAAGACAATGACTTAAAAACACCTATAAGCAAAACCTCAGAGGAGAAAGAATGCAGATAGGACACAATCCTAACAAGAATTGCTAGAAGAGTCAAGGAGATTTTTTAAAAGAGCAAAAAAAGATTTTAAAATTTTTAAAAAGTTTATTTTAAAAATATTTTTAGATTAAATAGGAATTTGTATCTTTCTTAAAGGCAGCAGGGAGTCCTTGAACATTTTTTAGTGGGAAAATAGACTTTGTACTTCAGGAAAATTCTTTTGTTAGTTCTTTGGAAGATGGATTAATGATGAGAGAGACTAGAAGAAGAATGTCTAATTATGACTTTTGAGGGTGAGAAGTATTGAAGCCCTGAATTAAGGCCATGTAAGTGAAAAGAATGTGGAAATGAGAGATATGTTGTGGAGTTAGAACTGAGAAGATTTGGGAAAGTAATTAAGTATGGTGATGAGGTAAAACAAAGAATTAGGGATGACTCCAGGCTTGTGGTCCTGGGTGACTGGAAAGATGGTGATTAGAATGTATAGAAAGAAGGAATTAGAAGATATGACTTCAGGGGGAAAGATGATTAGTTCTGTTTTGAATGTGTTATTATAAATATTAATTGGACTCATATTGGCTATTTGAAGGAAGTTCTGAACCTGGTGGTTGTTTAGGAAAAAAACCAGGGATATATAAGTCTGGAGCTATTTGCCTAGGAATGGGAAGGGATAAGTATGGGTCCCCTTATTTCCCTGGTAGAGAAAACTCTGAGGCAAGAAAATTCCCTCTATACAGCAATGTACTTATTACTTACTGATTTTAAAACAAAACATACACAAAGCAGTGAAGTTTAAAACAACAACAACAAAATATCTTATAGGCCTGGCAGAAAAGCATTTTTAGCACAATACAAAAATTTAAAGCATTCTTTTCTTAGCCCGACACAGAGAAGTTAAGTGACTTCCCCAGTGTCACAAAGCCAGTGTGTGTCAGAAGCTCTACTTGAACCCAGATCTCCCTGGCTTTGAGACCAGTTCTCTATCCATTAGACCATACTGTCTCTATGTAATATATGTATATTAAACATACATGATCTATAATATTACATATACATATATACCTACCTAATAGTTCTATTAGGGCAGCAGAATGTTATAGAGAAAAAAGCTGTGATCCAAATTTCCCCAGTCTTCCAATGACACTGAAGCATCTGATCACAAGTTACTGTTGAAGTCTCTGGCAATATTGTTGTAAGGTGTAAGAGTTACAGCTATCAAGGTTTTGATGGCTGCGTAGGTCATCCACACTGCTGAACTGGCGGATGTTGCTCATTTCTAGCCAAAGGAGCTGGGTTAGAGGCACATCTTGAGAAAATTAGAATTGTTATATCATTGCCCAGATAGACAGCTGCACCACTGCTTCTGCAGTAATACCCAGTGCCCCTTTTTCCTGATTTTTAATCATTGGCATACCATAATCATCAACATGAATTTTGAAATCCCCACATGGACAAGGAATTAAGGGGGAGAGGAACACTGAACTCCTTGAAAAAAGAGCGGGGGATGACTACTATAAAGACAGATATGACAGCATGAGATAAAGTGAACCCCAAAAAATAGAGGTTGCTGACTGACAATGACTAGAGGGTCTGGAAGTGGCAATGAGAAACAAAGAAATCGCATATTCCTCCTAGCCCAGTTTGTTGGGGAACATGAAAGAAGGTACATTATATAGCAAAGAAGGTAGCCAATGATGTGATGTCTTCAGGGGGGAAACAGGTACCTATGAATGTAAGAGAAGAAAAAATAACAGGAGATGGAGGGAGATGTGCTTACAGTAAATAGAAGGTTCCAGAGAGTACGCTGAAAAGGGAAGGTAGAGCAGGATAAGGACACAGAAGGGTTGAGCTAGATGGGGATGAAAGAGTGGGGAGTGAAAACAAGGAAAGACAAAGGAGCATAGAGAAGGGAGCCTAGAATAATGGGAATGAGAGGGTAAGAAAGGGATCCTTGGTGGGGGAGGGCAGAGTAAGTTAAGTAATAAGAGGACAAGGCAGCAAATAGAAGTGAAGTAGAGGAGTCAGGATAGGAAATGAGATACACACAAATATAAAATAAAAATTAGGAGTAGAAGTTGTTAGGGGAAAAGGAGCAAGGGTGGTAATCATGATCTTGGATAAAGTTAAGGCTAAAAAATAGCAAAACTACACTATGTGTCAGCCATATTTATCAGCATTGTTTTTGCAACTAAACAGTATAAGGTAGAAATATTGTTGTGGTAGTAAATGAAGAGTCAGTGGACTTGGAAAACCATGGAAAGACTTGGACTTATGAAGGAAGAGGTTATCTACCCTCAGAGAAATGGAGGACAAATAGTATAGTACAGTCTTACATAGATGCATATGAATGTATATATCTATGTGTGTCTATGTGTATATGTGTCTCTTTGTGTGTATGTCTCTATATATGCATGTATGCATATATATGTATATATATATATACTTATACACACATATATGTATATAAAATAAATCTGTGCTTACTTGTAGCCTTCTGGAGCGGGGAGAGGAACAAAGTAAAAAGGGCATAGCAGAGAACAAAAGAAAACTCACAAGGAAGCAGAGAAAAGATGGACAGCTCTTAACACAATGCAGAGTATTTATTATATAGGCTTTCTTGAAATGGAAATTTATTGCTATATATTTTGAATCCTCTCTCATGTTCTGCTGTGCAGATGGCAAAGTTTTTTTTTCTTTTCTTATTTTGTATTGTTTTAGTATTTAAGTTTGTTTCTTTTTTCCTTATTTTGCATTTAAGTTTAAAATAAAAAAAATTTACAAATAACCAAAAAGAAGAAGAAGAAGAAGAAAAGAAAACAAGGAAAGGTCATTTTTATCTAGGCAGGTGATAATCTGATGTCCCAGTTCTTTAACAATGAAGAGATAGGAGTTTGTTAGCCATAGAATGGAGAGGCAGACTCTGAGCGCAGCAAGGGTCATGCATGGCATGGTAAAATGTAGTGTCAGTTATCTCTTAAGCACCAGAGAAAAGGGGATATTGGGTGAGGTATGTGATCAGGGGCCCCAGTGGTCTGGCTGAAAACTCAGCCCTAGAGAGTTGAGATGATATTCCAGCAAAAGATTCCCTGATTGTATTGTGGAGCCAAGCTTTACGCTTGATGTCAGGAGGCATTGCTCTGGTTCTTAGGCTGTGATCTTGGAGGTGACAGAACTGGAATCTGAAGCTTTGATCCTAGATAAACCTAGTCCAACAAGAGGAACAGCCTCATCCTAGTCAGGCAGTAATAAATAGCTTAAGTATGCAATAAGTCAAGGCAGTAGGCAGGGCAATCCAGTCCAGAGCAGTAGATTGTCTGAGGGAGACAGAAAGGAGAACTCTAAACCCAGTTGGTGAGCAGGCCTATGTCTAGGACACTTGCCCACATTGGTCAGCTGATAAAGACACAACTCTGCTCTGCTGTGCCTCATGAACAATGCTCTGGTGCATCTGGGATGTCATTATGGGTACATTCCTGTCAACAGCTTTTTTTTCCTGTACAGATCTTGTCATGTCCTATAAATCCTCCACATATGTTGGTCTCCCCCAACATGGTAATGGCGTTCCACTCCATTTCTCAACATTGCATTAATATCAGCAGAGGATTCAGAGCTGATCATGGCAGTCTGAAGACTGCATCCCAAGGTTAAATGTTTCCAATGACAGTGACCTAGTGGACCCTCTCAAGGAGTAGGAAAATGTCCTTGATGAATTAATTTATTCTTTTATTTTCTAAGTATTTGTAAGATATGGCTATAAATTAATATAACTATTTTTAGAAAACAGCAAAACAAATACATTTTGTCTATTCCATACATATCTTTGTACAGTGATGCTGTGGCTCCAAAATATTTTGGAGTAAAATTTTACTTCTTTGTCCTTTTAGGGCAGAATGGAATTATGGAATGGAATTATGACTTATGGAATTAGATGATTTATTTGGAGCCAAGGCTAGGAAAATGAATGGTCAAGCTTTGACCCCTTTTAGGTTGAAAATGAGGTGTGATTGCTGAGTAAAGATACTAGTCTTTAGTCATTCATAAGCTGGTTTAGATGGTACTTCTGAATCAAATATACACACAGGATGACTTTGAGGCCACAGTGACCAATTCTGACCATGAGAAGATACTCTAAGTGTCCTAAGCAAGTGAATATGCCACTCTGACCAGTGCTGACCAGTGATCCTCTGTACCTTAGGTGCCATGCTAACCTGAATCACTTCTTCTTTCGGAAGATTTTTCAGAAGAAGCATCATGCTGCAATCTGAACCAGTATAGTTTGAGCATATCCTGGGACCAGATAAACCTGTGGACACTGCCACCCTCCTACTCAACCTTTCCCATGTAGAATTAGACACCAGGTTCAAAGACAAAGGCAGTGGTCACGTTCTGGCTCTCTTCTCTGCCTCTTCTATCCATAGCAGGTACCATAGTGGTGTTAAGCTAGACAACAAAGATTCAGCTTAAGAAGCTCTCCTTTTAACTTGAGTTAAAAGTAATGTATTAAGCTTATTATTTCAATTAGAAGAACACAGCCTACTGTGCTGGGCACTGTGGTGGTACAAAATTCAAATGGTCTAACATGGTAAGGTTGAAGTGGGTATTCTGAAAGGAAGGGAGGAAAGGCAGGCAGTTACTTGTGGTGGATGAAAAAGTATAAAGCCAGGGCCTGCTGTTGTGGCTAAGGCAGACAACAATCATTCTTTCATTCAACATGCTTTTATTTAGCACCAGCATTGTATCAGGGACTATGGCAGGGCCTGGGCACTCAAAGCCAAAACTAAAACAATCTCTGTCCCCAAGTTATTTTCTTCTCATTTTTCATCTCATTCATCTCATCACATGTGCATAGAAAATTTAATACAAACTAGGTAAAAAGTAATTAATGGAGAGAGAATACTATCAACTTGAAGGGATCAGGCCATATTTCCTGTAGTCAAGTCAACAAACCAAGCACCTACTCCATACCAGACAAGGTGCTAAGCACTGAGGATACAAAGAAAGGCACAAAAAGGCTCTCAGAGCCTCTCAGAGTTCACAGTCTAATGGGGAGGCAGCAAATATATAGAAACAAGGTATATGAAAATAGTCTCCAAAGGAAGCCACAAAGGACTCAGAAAGTTTTGTTGTAAAAGATGGGACTTCAGTTAGACTTGAAAACCAGGAGGAGACAATGAAGACACAAAGAATGCCATGCCTGGAGTCAGAGTTGGGAGTGTTGTATACAGGAAAACATCTAGAAACTCCTGGATCACAGAGTTGGGGAGGCAGAAAAGTAGGGGGTCAGCTAAGATGAAAGAAAACCAGAAAGGTAGGAAGGAGCCAAGTTATAAAGGACTTCCAAAGTCAAGCAAAGATCCTGAAAATGATCAGGATCTACTGGAGGGGATGATTGAACAGTAGTCACTGCTCTACTTTATGAAGATCATCTTGACAGCTGAGTGGATGATGAAGTGGAGTGGGGAGAGAAGGGTCAGGGAAACCAATCAGCAGTCTATTTCAGTAGTGCATTGTGAGAGGAGGAGGACCTTCACTGGGGTGGTGGAGTGGCAGTGTCAGAAAGGGACAAATACAAAAAATGTTTTGAAGGTAGAAATGATAGGACTTGACAGGTTTGGTAAGGGAGTTGGAGAAGGGGTGTAATGAGAGAGAGTGAGGAATTTAATATGTCTATAGGACATCCATTTCGAGATGTCCAATAGGCAATTGGATACATAAGGCTACAGGTCAGGACAAAGGTTAGGGATGGAGAAGTAGCTTTAGATAGGACTGGAATAGATGATAATTGAATCTATGAGAGCTGAAAAGATCACCAAGTAACGTACTATAAAGCGAGAAAAAGAAAAGGCTTAGGCCAGAGCCTTGAAATATGCCCACAATTAGCAGGTATCACCTCAATGAAGACACAGAAAAGGAGACTGAAAAAGAACACTCCAATAGGTAAGAGGAGAATTGAGAAAACAATGTCACAAAAGCCTAGAGAGAAGAGGGTTTGGAGGAGAAGAGGGTGGCCAACAGTGACAAAGGCTACAGAATGATGAAGAGCAAGGACTGAGAAAAGGCCATTAGATGTGGCATTTAAGAGGTCCTTGGTAATTGTTGGAAAGTGAAGTTTTGGTTGAATGATGAGATCAGAAACCAGACCATAGAATATTAAGAAGAAAGTGAGAGGGAAGGAAACAAAGTTGTAGACAGACTTCTCAAGGAAGTTAGTCATAAAAGGGAGGAAAGATATGGGACAATAAGCTATCAGGGATAGACAGACCATGTGAGGGTTTGTTTAGAATGGGGAAGAGATTAGCATGTTTATGGGCAGTAGAAAATCTGCCAGTAGAGTAGGGATAATAAAGGGGGTAACCTGCTGGAGAAAATGTGGTGATGGGGTCATTTGAAGAGGGTCAGCCTTGGGAAAAAGGAAGCCATATTTTCCTGTGATACAGGAGTGAAGGAAAGATAGTGGCAGAAGGCATCTGAGTGATATAAGATGAGGAGGGGAGAAGAGGGAGCCCTTAGCAAAATGGCCTCCATTTTTTCAGTGAAATATAAGACAATATTCTTAGCTGAGAGGGTGAGGAGAGATAGCTATGGTAAGTGGAATAGTGAATTGATTAGGAAGATATGTAAGCACTGCCTTGCCATAGTGAGAGCTCAGTTGAAATTATGTCACATGGATTTGTAGTGGACCCAGTCAACATAGTTTCATAATTTTCTCCAGCTTTGTTCAGCAGGAGAGAGAGGGAGGGGGTAATCCAAGGCAGAGGCTTGGCAGGGCAAGGTCTTTGATAGGATAGAGGGGCGAGAGAAGAGGACAGTGTAGATTTGAACTGGTTCATCAAGGGCTCAAGTCGGGGAGAAAAAGAGAGGGTATAGCCAGTACAAATGCTATGGCCTGCAAAATAACTGAGGGGCAGAGGGATTGGAAGTCATGGTGAGGACAAAGGACAGGGTTTGTAGTTCCTCTGTCCCAAAACAGAGGAAGAAGTAAAATGACAAGGGATTATGATCAGATACAAGAATTTCAGAGTTCATGAACATGAAAGTGGAACACTTCTGGGTGATAGTAAGGTTAAGGGAATGGCCATCACTGGTGTAGCAGAGGTGGGGTGGAGGAGGAGGTCAGAATATTTGAGGAAGTAACAGTGTATCTGTTGGAGTCACCTTATCTGAGGGTGAGTTGGGAGAAGAGAATGATTGTGAGCCAGGTACTGAACTGTAAGAGGTAGTTTGTGAGGTGAGCTTTAAAGGAAACTAGGGATTCTACCAGATGGAGCTGAGGTGAAGAGGGGATGCATTCCAAGCCTGGTGTAAAAGCCTGTGTAACCGCCAAAGGCAGGAAGTGGAGTCTTGTCTATAAGGATATCTATAAGGAGCCTCATCTATAAGTATGCCAGTTTGACTACAATGTGGGATGCGTGAAGAAGAGTAATGTGCAATAAACCCCCAAAGGTGAGCTAGAGCCTGATGGTAAAGGGCTTTAATACAAAGGGGAGCCACTGGATCTTCTTGAGGAAGAGAATGACATGCTCACACCTGTGCTTTAGGCACATCAATCTGGCGACTATGTCAAAGACATCAGAGAGAGAAAAAAAAAGACTGGAGGCATGGCCAATTAAGAGGCTATTGCTGTAGTCCAGATGAAAAGTAATGAGGGCTTGAGTCGGAATAGTGTCTATATGGTAATAAGGGAACCAATGTGAGACATTGTCAAGATAGAACCAATAAGACTTGGCAACCAATTGGGTGTAAGGGGTGAAGAGAGGAGGAATCAAGATGAAGATTCCAAGATAGCTAGAAGGATGGTTGCCATCATGTGATTTTTGAAATGTGTTGCTTGATCTTGCAGTTACAAATGGTAGGACTCGATTATGGAGTCACTTAGGCTAAATGGTCCTAATGACCATAAACATATAAGCTATGACAGACAACCTGTACTTTTCATTGTCCTGACTCATTCTGACCCTGTATTAAATGTGTAAATTTTCATGGCTCCTGATTGGACCAGGCTCCCAGCAGCTGTGCACCAGCACCCATTTCTGGGATCCCCAATTACAGATTTGAACCCTCAACCAATTTCTGGTCCCAGGAAACTCCTCCACCCGAGTCTGGTGTTGATAAACACCCTGGGGAATCTCCCCACCACGTCTGCATCTGATTAGAAATACCCCCTTCCCATGTTTGGCATTGATTATCTGTTCTCAACCAAACCCATCTTTAAGGTATAAAACCTCCCTGCTCAGATCCCTCCCTGAGCGTGTGCTCCCACTGAGATTTTGCCGCTATACACATCTCCCACAGTGAGTGACTCTGGCCCTGTGCATGGCTGAATGTCTTGTCTGTGTTGCCATATGAGGTTTATGCTTTCATTTTTGTCTGCTTGCTGTACTGCAATTACTGTTATACAATAGTAAAGTTTATGCTTATACTAGCTTCCCAAGTACCAATTTTCTGTAAATCCTCAAATCCAGGGTCTTTGTTCCATGAGGCAACTAGAGCAATGGGGGTACCCTTGTCAAAACGAAGAAAGTTAAGAAAAAGAAAAAAGATTGGGCAATGCATGCGGGTTAGGAGAAATAGGGAAGATTTGCTTTGGACGTGTTGAGTTTGAGATGCCTGTCACGTATTTAGTTGGAAATGTCTAATATGACATTGGTGGTATAGGACTGAAGTTGTGGAGAGATGTGGATATGGATCTGAGTCATCTACATGGAGGTAAGAAATGACTTGATGTGGGTGATGAGATCACCAAAAGGATGGATATAGATAGGAAAGAAGACTCAAGTTAGAACTCTGGTGTATGCCCTCAAATAGGAAGCAGGACAAGAATGCTGATCCAGCAGAAGAAACTAGAAAGGAATCAGACAGACAGATGGGAAAAGGACCAGGAGAAAGCAATGTCGCTAAAGCCCAGGAAAAGGTAGTCAACAGATCCAAATGCTACAGAGAGATCAAGGCATAGGAAGATTGAGAAAAGGCCATTAAACTGATCTACTAATGGGTCATTGATGATCCTAAAGAGATCAATTTCATTTGAATCATTATGCCAGATTACAGGGGGTTTAGAAATGAGTATAAAGTGGAGGCAACTATCTAGTACAATTTTTTTAGAGATTTATAAAAGTGAGGAGATATGTAAGACAAGAGCTTGAGGGGATGGTAGGATCAGGTACAATTTTTTAAGAATGAGAACTGAGCATGTTTGTAGGCAACAGAGAAAGAACCAGTGGATAAGGGAAGTTTGAAAATTAGGGTGATCTAATAGGCAAGCTTCTGGAAGAAATAGGACGGGATGGGATCAAGGGCACAAGTAGAGGCTTCAAGCCAACAAAGAAGGAGAAATTTGTTGTTTTTCAGTCTTGTCTGACTCATTTGCGGTTTTCTTGACAAAGACACTAGACTGGTTTGCCATTTCCTTCTCCAATTCATTTTATGCATGAGGAACCTGAGGCAAACAGTGTTAAGTGACTTATCCAAGGTCACACAGGTAGTAAGTGTCTGAGGCCACATTTGCACTTGGTCCTCCTGACTCCAGGCCCTGGCACTCTATATTGTGCCACCTAGCTGCCCCTAAAAAAAAAATAAGGAAATGTTGCTAAAGACTATTGGTATCAGCTATTGTTCAAAGTCACCTGGGATTTTTAGCTGACCAGAGTGTGGAGCAGCGCATTTTTAACTGATAAAAACAACCCTGACTGCTCACATCTATTCTGGACTCAACAGAAAGTTTCTAATCAAGCTTTTAAAAAAAAAAAAACAGTTCAGGGTGGGGGGAGAATTCTTACTCAGAGAAATAACAGTTTGGAAAGTGGACAACAGTGTCAACAAGTTATGTAGATCTTATCATTATTGCATTTTTGGTGCCTCCCAGATATCCAGCCTAGACTCCACCATGCTGTCAACACCCTTCACCAACCCACGCATCATAAAGTATATCAACACCTAAGAAATATCCAGCCCTTGTGGAAGGTTGTGCCTCCCAAAAACTCTTGGATGAGCTCACAGATTTCTTCTTCCTTCTACAACGCTATGCACTCCATATAGCCATTATCTGTTTTGTAGTTCCCTTGCTAATAATAACAGTGAGCTGACTGTGGCTAGAACTAGGTAAAGGGGGAGCTGCTGCTGTGAATGCTGTCCACAAGAAAGGCAAACTCTTTAAGACCAAAAGGCAGAAAATGTTACTATGCAGCCTATACTAACAATCAGCTTGGAAAGACATCTTAGAAGAATTCATCTTCAAGTTAGTTGCCTCTACATTTACCAGTAAAAACTCTAATGATGTTTGCAGAAATGTTAGAGAATAACCTTTTATTCTATGCAAATCTGGGTCTTGGACCCTTTGCCCCAAGGAAAATCCTCACAGATCTAACAAATGTATCTATTGCGTCTCACCAATTAATATATTCTACTGTAAAAAGCAAATGGACACTGTCTTTGTAGCTTTCTAAAATACAGAATGTCCCAAAAGTGTTAGTGCAGCTGTAAGCTGTTAAAGCCTGAAGATTTGGGGGATACCCGAAGTGCCTTTGCTCCCTGGAATATGGCATGTGTTATCAGATGTGGTGGATGTGTTGGTTGGTTTCTTTCCTTACCCCTCCCCCCCCCCCCCCCCCCCCCCCCCCCCGCTGCTCCCTTTCTTTTTAAACCTTTATTACAAGGGAATTATAATGGCAGGAGGAGCAAAGATTCCCAATGTGATATAAAAACAGAAGGCTTCAAGTATATACTTACATTCCCAGATATTATTTGGGTGTATAATCACACACGTATTTAAGTTGACAAAAGGTATTCAGAATGACAAAAAGTGGCTGGTTTAATATGCTGCTGTTTTTGTTTAGTTCTATGCACGGTGTTATTCCTGCTGTATTCAAATTAATTAATTTTTTACAATGTTCTTTTCTAGGCTGCTTTAAATGCCTTGAAACAGTTTTCAGAGCAAGGTCTTGATCCACTAGAAGGGGCAATGAAGATTGAAAACGGATCGTTTGAACAGTAGGTACCATCTCTGTCATTTCTCTGACTTCTGATGTTCTCTTTTCAGTCATGACTGTACAAGGTATTCCATACAAGTGCGAGCCACTAAACGCAGTAGAATATAAACTTCTTGAGGGCAAGGATCGTTTGTGGTCTTGTCATCGTATCCCAAGCCCCTAGCACAATGTTGAACTCATAGCTGCCTAGGAAATGCATACTGAATTAAAGTAAACTGCCTCATGTTGATAGCTTTTTAAATTACTTAGTTTATCTAAAGTAACAGAAATAATCAAAACAGCTTACAGATCTCCAGTTAACAACCTGTGAAAGATTTGAGTAGCTGTATTGATGTTTATCTCTGAATTTTTATGCTTATGTGTTCAATAATTTAATGTAAACTTTGGTAACTCTTGAAAAACATGTAAAGGGTTGGGAGGCAGTGGGAGGGGAAAGGAGAGTGGTAGAGGGGAAAGACTGCGGGATTTGGAGTCAGGAACACTGGGTTTGAATCCCAGTTGTTATTTGCTACCCATGTAACCTTGGGCAAGTAATCCAACCTCCCTGAGTTCACCTTTCAAATGAGGTGATGGATTAAATTTATTTTCTTGAAACCCTCAGCCATAGCTGAATCTGTGACTCCATCATAATCCTCATGGTCTTCTAAAACTAACTCATAATCATCTTGATTTTGTGTTCTTTTTCATAAATATTTTGCCTTTATCAATCTTTATTTTTGTGGGTTAGTGTTTGCTTTTTAATTTACAAATTTTGGTGAACTAACACAAAACATACCAAAAGCAAGTAGAATGATTAGAAGTAAGGATGACATGAGAAATGATCACCCCAAATATTTAGAAGGCAATCCCTTCAGACTGCTCATCAGCAAATTCTGAACGGGGTGGGTGATAGAGCAATGAAGGAAAGAAGTTGGGAAGAGAGAATTCTCAGCTTTGCTAATGCCTGCTGTCCCAATTTGTCACCTCCTCCCCCCTCCCACACCCCAAGTGTGGCCAAAATGGCACCATTTGTTTTGTTGGTGCTGACTGAAATAGAAAATAAGTAAATAAATGATCATCTTCTCTTAGTTCTGCAGTTCACCTGGCCTTTTTTATTTTAGTTTTTTTGCTAGTTTGTGTTAGGTAAGAAATTCAACTTGTAGTCCATAGATGGTCGATGTTACCTGAAAATTTCTAAAGTAATTCTGCTTAAGTAACAGTACTCCAGATTTTAAGCATAGTTTCCTAGAGTCTTGCTATGAAATTTGTTGGAAGAGAGAACAATTGTAGGATATTTAAAATATTTTAGAAAAATTATACTTATAGGGTTATCCGGTAAACTTATTCTGTCATTAATGTAGAAATATAAAAAACAAATAGTGTTTAGTAAAATGTACAACACTGAAAATAACAAAATAAGGAAACTTTTGGAAGACAGAAATGGCATTTTAAGTTTTCCATAGATTGGCAACTATTTATACGTTAATTTAATCAAAAACATTTCCACATGATCTCATCAGCAGACTATCTGAGCATAAATATTGTTGTTTCACTTTAAAATGTCACTTTTGTGGTGACCTTTGAATCTGATGTGCCATCTGCTAATAAACATGTCTTAAGATGTGCAACCCCGGACCTTAAGCTCTTGTTAATGTATTAATCTTTCAGACAAGCCAAGCATCTGGGAGAGAAAGCAGACAATAAACAGACTAACTCAGGCACCATGGCTCATGACTTCAAGGATTCAAAGGCTGTCGTCTAGAGTTCGCCAGCACCCACGGCTGCCACTGCATCCTTATAAACCTGTCAACACGCAATAGGGTGTATGTGTTCAAGGAAATGAATGACTAATACCATTATTTGAGTCCTATGTGAAGACAACACTATTCTAACACAAGAGATAATATACATGGTACTGTTTATTCAACTGGGGAAAAATAAAACTTTGAGCATTTTCCTTGGAACTTGATATCAAATCATAACTCATTTGCCCAGAGGCGGCCGAAATCGGATCGTGCTACTGGAGCTTAAAATAACAATTAGTGAAAAAGTGTTAGAAAAAAAGAGATCAAGTTTAAAATCTATGAATAGTGAAGAAAAGGATGGATTTGGTTCACTTAGGATGATTTTTTTCATAGTATACTTTTAAGTTCAACTCTATTCTTTTTTAAAAAGCAATGTTTGAATATTTTAAAATTAACCAATGACAGTGCTGTGAAACCCATAGTTGTCTTCATATATAGTCACACAGTTCATCTTTTTATGCAATCACATGCATTCTACATGAGATATGAATATGTCTGATGCACTACTCAGAGTTGTATGCAAAAAAGTCTTAAATCATGACAAGTATTTGCTTCAAACTTGAACTGATATTAGTAAGAATCGGTTATAATATACTCCAGGTAAAAGCAGTTGTGATATTTGAGTTCCGTGATTCCATTAACAGTTAACGAGGCGTCTTGCCTCTGAGGGAATATTTTTCCCTTGAGTCCACTCTCTGTTGTGTGAAACCCATCTTACATCCATTTTGTGCGTTGTATCAAACCACTGTTTGCATCAACTGCGTGTTTTTAATAACTGAATTCTGACCTGGGATCGTAGACAGAATTGAAATAAAACAATTAATGTTGTAGGAAAGACAAAAACAAAACGTTGAAAGAAATGTAAAGATGATTTTGGCCCTGTGAGAACCTGGAGCTGCACCCTGATTCTGTACCCGCATGTTGGCATTCCACGTGTGGCCAAACAGTAAAACCAAGTCAGTCCATATGCGAGTTGTTGTCTTTTTCTTGCACTCTCATTTAAAATATTAACCCAATGAAGAAATGATTTTTTTCATGATTAGTCATGATGCAAAGTAACATAACGACCAATGTCCTTGCTGCTTGGGCTACACACAGCTTTACCTGTGAAACTTCATGGCTGGCCCCAGAGCCTGCCTGCCTCCCTGATGGCTCATGGGGCCAGTGTTCTTGACCAAGCAGTGTAATCTTATTGTGTACGCTTTCTCTTTATTGATTTCAAATCTTATGCAATAAAAAGGCAGTATACAATTTAACTGCTTGACCCAGCATGACAATAGGAATACAATTATGTAAGATTTCACAAGCAAAACCACCACAAATCATGATCTGGCTGACTCACACACGACTGGAGAATAAACAAACAGCAACATAAGGAAATAACTCCAGGGTTATTTTTAATTAGTCCCATGTGAGGAAGGCCAACAGTATTTAGAGGGTTAGGTACCCTTAGATGAAATAGGTCTAGTTACAAAAAGGTATGTGCTCACGGAAATAACAGAACATCTATTGTGGCTTACAAAAAGAGTTTTAAGATGCGTTCAGCATTGTATCGATTCAGCCGTCCCACCTGAGTTATCAGCCATCAACCATCCTTCCAGAAGCAGCACTCTTCCCATCAGACATTCACCACCTGAGACTCTGAGATCAACTTAAGAAAAGAAAAGACATACTTGTAGGCATAGTTTATCAACAGTGGGGTTTAAGAATAGATTTAATCTTCAGTTTACCAAACGCGATAAACATAGACCAGCTTCTGCAGTAGACAACCTGGAACAACACAAACACAGTCATTTCTGTGGGAGGGTGATGAGCTCAGAAACAAACAAGACTAATCATTTCTCAGGACTGAAGGAAGTATTTGAAGCATTTAACTCTTTGGTTGTCCTGAAATCTCTGCATCCTCAAGGTGCTGACTCACCTCTAGAACACAGCAGAGTGAAAAAAAAATGGCAGTCTTATTGCAATAGAAAAGTACTAATATGTCAAGCATTCAAAATTCAATTTCCTCTGTAGACTTTAAAAGACTTTTTCCTATCTTTTCCAGTGAAATGTTGGGGTTTTCTTTGGATTAAATTAGCAATGCATGGGAATGGATCTGCCAAGAGTCAGTGCATGGAAGTGTGTGATGGTATATATCATTAGTGGGGAAACCATTAACTAGATTTATTGAGAGAATGTTTCTTCAGCACAGGGATCTTTTGATGAAAAATGGAACTCATTATTCTTTAAAGGAATACAGATTGACTTATCTCCTTTATCAATTACAGTCTCTGCTTTCAGCTTTTCTCAATCAGTATTAGACTTTGTAGTCACTTCCCAGTGTCAGGGCCAGCATGTTTTATAAAATGGTCTGGTTTAGTATTTCAATCTGGAAATATAATATTGAATCCCTTTAGAACTTGGACCATCCTCTTCCAATACAACTTTCCAAAGAGTCAGCATTGAGACATCATGGATCACACTGTGGCACTGTGGTTCCTATTGCTTCCTTATGTGACCTCATCAAGGGGTTGCTTCTTCTCGCTAACATATATTCTTAAAAGTGGGGTTCTGCAAACATTAACCAGTTTCCTGAACACACAGAAAAATAAAAACAGGTCCATGGAAAATAAACCTTATTTTCCGGAGATTGGCAAGATTCATTTTCCTGGCTACTTCTGATGACCCATGAAACTTGATATAGGCGTTTGCTTTTTTTTCCCTCCCCAAACTCTTACATTGGGTAGAAATGTTATGGTACCTCCTAGTTATTATATAATTAATAGTCTCAGCATTTCTTATTTAAAATTTAACTTTTAAATATTACCTATTATCATTTTAAACCAAGAGTAATGAGGACCTTTCAATTTTTACAAAAGCAATAGAAAACTGTTGTGGCAATCATTTTTTGTGTTTTTATTTGTTTTGAGTACTTACCTAGAACTTGGCCTTGGAGTAGGGATTGCCTGGAATTACATAATACCGTATAATTAAGACAAGAAAGCACCTAAATTCACTGCCACATATCCCAAAATTTCATGGGGAGGTTAGCCATACTCTCTGCTTGTTGGATTGCTTGAGCCAAGAATCCCATAATGACTATGAGGTTTTTTTATTGAGACTTTAATAAGTTCAGGATACCCCCAATTATCCTAGGAGCCTTGTTATAGACCAGTCCTCACTCTCCCCAAACCAATATCACCTAGCTTCTGGACAAACAGTGATCATGTGGAACTTTCAAGCAGGCCCAAATCTGGAAGAGATCCCTACCCCGTGACAGCTCCAGGCTAGGACTGTATCAGTTGCAATCCATGCTCACAAAGAATTCCAACAGGGTCCTGAAGCTGCTGATAGATCTTGAATATTGTGCAAGGGACCCCAGCAGCTCAGATATGGCAAAGAAACATGAAGGAAAAGTTACCTGCTGGTTTATGGCTTATTGAAGGATTCCATCATATTTCAGTGCTTCCATAAAAACAACTGGCCAGCATAATCTCTATCTACTCTTGGGCAATTCATCATTCAGATAAATGGATGAAAGTACTTTTTTTTAAATAATTAATATGTGCCAGGCACTGTACTAAGCTTTTGGGTTGAAAATATAAACACACGCACGCATGCACGCACACATACACACACACACACACACACATTCCTGTCTACAAGGAACTTACACTCTAATACGATAAGACAACATAAGGGAGTGGGGACCAGAGAGGGATGTGTTGGTTTAAGAAGTCCCAGGAATGTTGAGTGAGGGCATAAGGTAATTGATTGACTCATCCTTTCCAAGAATGGTAGTACTGATTTGATCAAAAGGAAACAAAATCTATTCATAAACACATGCACATACATACACATTTTCACACATTCATTTCCTGGTGAGGAAGTTTATTGCCATGTTTGATGTTACAGAACTTGCTCAAACTGAACTGTTTCTTTGGAGCAGCCACCAAAGCCCCCATTTAACATAAGTAATCTTTAAGAAGTCAACTTACCCCGGCAGATGTGAGCTGATGTGAGCTCAGCCTTATATTGGAATCCAACTGAAGTTAATAGTATGGTTTGCCTAATGCTAGATGTCTAAAGCATTTGGACTGAAATAAAGATCTCTTTTCACCAGCTCAAAATTCAGTCTGGTTTCTTAGCCAAGAAGCAGAAATATTCCCTTGGTGCCATCTCTCCTATCGGGTATGGCCAGAATCTTTGTTGTGTGGAACTAGGGCTATTCCTGAAGTTCTAGTAGGAAGATGATGATGATGAGAGCTAGCATTTCTGTAACACCTTAACGTTTGCAGAGCACTTTGCCAGTATCTCACTTGATCCTTATAATGACCCTAGGAAATAGGTGCTTTTATTATTCTCACTTTACAATTCAAGAAAATGAGGCAGACAAAGGTTAAATGGCTTCCACAGGGTCACGTAACTAATGGGTATCAGCTGGTGGTCACATAGCTAGTAGGTATCCATAGCCTGGGACAGGATTTGAACTTAGGTCTTTCTGACTCCTGCATCTAAATAACATCTGTCACTGTAATCAGCAGCTGGTACAGTGTTGGACACCTTGGAGACCTGATCAATGTTTGTCCGTTGATCGATTCAATGACTAACAAGGATGATCATAATCCAAATGAATGAATGAAAACTCCGTTATCAAATGTTTATTACGTGCCAAGCACATGCTAAGTTCTTAGGATTCAAATACAAAACCCATCATAAGTCCTGCCCAAGATAATACAAGGAAGTACTGGTCAGGGAGGGATGTTTGGGCTTCAAGTGAACGCAAAAGCTTTAGGAAGGTGGCACAGTATAGCGCAAAGAGAACTCACTACACTTTTTCAAACATTTATTAAGTATCTCTGTTCAAAGCACTATGCTAAGCCCTAGAAATGAAAGACAAAAACAAACAGTCTCTGCCTTCAAGAAGTTTACAATCCAAAGTGTCACTTGCATTCTAAATGCCACTTGGCCAATCTGGCAGTGAGTTAGTAACTGAAGCTCTCTGATCCTCAGTTTCATCACCTGTAAAATGGAGCCAGTATTACTATCACCTACCTCATTGACTTCTTGGGAAGAATGGGAGCACCTTGTAGGTGCAGTTGCTTAAGTGGACTTGTAATCAGGAAGCCTTGGACTCAGATCCCACTTCAGGCATTTACTGTTTGACCCTGGGCAAATCACTTAACTTCTCTTGGCCTCAGTTTCCTAATCTGTAAAATGAGGGGGTTGGATAGTGCACCTTTAAGGAGACTTCTTGCTCTAAATCTGTGATCCTATGATCCTGTAAATTATACTAGACTATATAATAGCTAGCTATCATTTAAACACTTACAATTTGCTAAGATTTCATTATTTCACCTGGACTGTCCCTGGATTCATGTTTACAGTCACTGTAGCATGGTTGTTATATTGTTTTTATATGTTTGAAAAATTAAATGACAGCAGGGGAGATTCCTATTACTATGAAAACAAATATGATTAAACAAGGTGGTCTGTAGTGAGTTATAGTACACAGAATGAATTCCATCTTCAGGTTTAGATGATCTCATAAATTATTCTTTTGGTTGGCAATTTCGCCATAACCTGCTAGTTTGAATTACTTCCTTGTCATTCTGTCTATTCCATAACCAAGAACACATTGTGTCTCTTGGCTGCCTCTAGAAGCATGAGAATAAATACCTTAGATTGTCTGATCATTATGGGCATCAAATTTAACAACACATCCCAAAGGGTCAATTGTTTAATTTTAAAAGGTGCTTTGTTGCAATAAGACTGGCTGGGAGGGGAGAAGAGGAGAAAGACCATAAACTAAGCAGCAAAATACACAGGTGACTCATGTTCAGAATGAATCAATCAATGAACAAGCATTTATTAAACTAAGACGTTTCAGGCACTGGGCTAGGGATGCAAAAGTGAGGCAGTCTCTGCCCTTGAGAAGCTTATATTCTACTGTTTGAGAAAGGAAGGGATACAACATTTAAGTAAATTAGCTATTTACTTAAAAATTAAGTGCATACAGTACATATTTACCTAACAAGCAAACTCAGTATATTCTAAATACAGTGATTGGTGGAGAAGGGACTAACTCAAGGGATCAATAAAGGCTTCTAGGAGATGGCACCTGAGTTGCCTTGAAGTGAGTCAGTCAGTCAATAGGCATTTATTAAATACTACTTACTGTGTGTGAGGCACTCTGCTAAGCACTAGAAATAGGGAGAAAGGCAAAAGACAGTCCCTGCCCTCAAAATTTACAATCTAATGCAGACATGCAAACAATTATGTACAAATAAGCTATATGAAAGATAAATAGGAAATAATCAACAGAGGGAAGGCACTAGAATTAAGAAGGATTTATGAGAGGCTTCCTGTCGGGAATGGGATGTTAGCCGGGAATTGAAAGAAACCAGAAAAGCCTGGAGAGGAGGCAGGGCATAGAACACTGATGCTTACCAACCAGGATTGCTGTCCAGTGGTGAGACAGTCGTAAATTGCAGTGGGCCACATGGATACAAATCAAGAAACAGCCTCCACATGTTCGCATAATGAAAAGTGCAATCGGTCAGACATCTGTGTTCTCAATCACATGGAGTCCCACACTCAAGATGTCTTTGTCACAGCATGTACCCCAAATCCAAGGTAGGGTGGCACTCCCACTCTGCCTTCATCCAAAAGAACTGTCTCAGGCAGAGGCATGATGGGAACTGTTCCCTCCACCATTTTACCTGATCATAGGCTCATAGAGTTTTCTGACGAAAACTCAGAGATCTAGGCCAGTACTCTTATTATTTAAGGAAATTGAAGTCCCCTAGGAATGTAGTGACTTGGTGGCAGAGATAAGATTTAATGTCATATCCTCTGATTTCAAATCCAGCACTCTGTCATACACCACAATACCTCCTTAAAAATCATGATTGTATGAGGGAAGACTCATATGAATTGATGCAAAATAAAGGGAGCAGGACCAGGAGAACATTGTAGGCATTCATAGCAATATTGTAACAATGATTAACTATGAAAGACTTAGCTACTCTGATGAAGACAATGATGCAAGACAATTCCAAAGGATTTATGACGAAAAATGTTATCCATCTCCAGAGAGAATTAATGAGCTCTGAGTGCAGAATGGAGTCTACTTTTTTCACTTACTTATTTTTGTTGATTTTTTTGAAACAGGGCTAATATGGAAATATGCTTTGCATGACCTCACATAAATTTATTTATTTAATTTTTTTTAAAAAGAGATGGTCCTACTGTTTCTGATAGACTTTGCCCTTCACAGTAATGCAAGGACCTAAAACATTCCCAAAGAATTTTTGATGCAAAATGCCATCCACATCCAGAGAAAAAACTGTGGAATCAGAAAGAAGAATGAAGCAGACTATTTTCTCAAGTTATGTTTTGTTTTGTTGTTTCTCATGGTTTCTTGCATTCATTTTAATTCTTTGATGCAACATGACTAATGTGAAAATGTGTTTAATAAGAATGTATGTGTAGAACCCATATAAGATTGTATGTCATCTTGGGGAGGGAGGGGAGAAAATTTAAAACTTATGGAAGTGTTTGTCAAAAACTGAAAACACATAAATTAATTAAATTTAAAAAGCGAAAAAAAAAAGGTGGTCAGAACTTTGGCTCTTAATAGAATTAAGATGGCATCTGTAGAGAATAACTTTAACTATCAAAGAACTGCCCAAGGCTCAGAGAAGATGATAGACCTGTCCATAATCATGCTAATAAATGTCCAAGTGGTATTTGAACCCAGACCAGATGACTGTATTTTCTAGTACTCTATCCACTATGAACTCCAGGCTGACATCCCCTCTCTTCTTTGTAATTTACACACACGCATACACACACACACACACACACACACACACACACACACACACACCTACCTACCACTCCTGCCTCACCTTCTGGATCTGTTGACATTGGCAAATGGTGAGCTTGACCCTTTTGACCCTTTGAGGTCAGAATTTAGTCCTCCATGCTCTTTCCCCTACAGAACTTTTTCTTCCACTGGGCCTGCCAAACTGACTGATAGGTGCCATCTCTTCATTCTAGGTATCAGAAAATACATTTTTCCCGTTTAACACAAGTATCCCAATATAAGCGCTCTACAGGTTTGTAACAATCTGACCTCTGATTTCCTGACTGGGGAATCAGATTGATTCAATGGCTTCACTTGCTTTCATTTTGAAACTAGAAAACAAAACAGATGTTAGAAATCTCTTGTCTCATGAAGAACTATGGATGCTGATCAAGAAGAAAAAGTCCTTCCAACAAAAAATGTGCAACCCAAATTCCTCTTGACACAATCACAGTGGGCCAGCTGCATCCAGAAGCCACCAGTCTTGAATGCTCTCCCACAGCATCTCGTGCCATCTACTTTTCTTCTCTCACCTGTATTGTTAATATGTATGAGATCCAGAGCACTTCTTTTTATTAGCACCATTGAAAATAGGTTCTTTATTTAGACAAAAACCTTTACTACCAAACATTTTTCTAACAGAAATATATGGAGGAAAACCAAAGACCTCCAAAGACTTTTCCAGTTCTAAATCTATGATTTTGTCTTCTGACATGCCCTCTGCCTATGCAATGGTCATCCAAAGCTGGCACCAGTTTAACTTTTATCAATTATAGCCCCTATCCCCTGCCCTGAGTCTACATTTCCTGCCCTCCACAGAAGAATGTTGGACTAGGGGGCAGAGCCAAGATGACAGAATGGAAGGATGCATATACTCTAGCGCTTCCTCCACAGCCCACAAAATACCTGTAAAAAAATGACTCTCAACAAATTCTAGAGCAACAGAAGCCACAGAACAACAGAGTGAAAGAGGATTCCAGCCAAAGATAACCTGGAAGTCAGACAGGAAAGGTCTATCTCACTGGACACTGAGCTGAGTGGAGCCCAGCCCTGGCAGCATGGCACTGGGAGGAACAGGACCTGAACAGACCTCTGGGGCAGAATTCCCAGCAGGGAGGGTCCTAGATCCCTCAATCCACAGATGACAAAGAAAGATCCAAAGATCAGCGTGGGAAGGCTTTCCCAGCTGGGAGACAGGGAAAGGCCCCAGGCAGCAGCAGAGGCAGTGGGAGCAGCAGCAGCAGCGACAGCAGCAGTGGACAGCAGGCAGTGGGCAGCTATGGTGGCTGTGGAAGCAGCCTGAGTCCATTGTCCAGGCAGCTCAGCTTAAAGGCTCTGGAGGAATTGAGCCACTGATCTGAACCTCAGCTCTGAGTGGCAGCCCCAACCCCACCCAAAGCTCCTGGGGGAATTGAGCAATTGATCAGAATCTCAGTCTAAAGCACATTACTGAGGGAAGGAGGAGCACTAGGACCCTCCTCTTGACAAAGGATTCAGAAATCAAGTAACTGGCTGGGGAAAATTCCCCAAAAAGGGAAAGAATAAGACTATAGAAGGTTACTTTCTTGGTGATCAGGTATCTCCTTCCATCCTTTCAGATGAGGAAGAACAATGCATACTGTCAGAGAAAGTCAAGGCTTCTGCCTCCAGTACTTCCAAAATGAATGTGAAATGGGTTCAAGTCATAGGAGAGCTTGAAAAGTGAGTCAGCAGCTTGCTAAAGGAAAACCAAAAAAAATACTGAGGAAAATAACACCCTTAAAAATAGGTTAACTCAATTGGAAAAAGAGGTCTAAAAAGTCAATGAGGAGAAGGAGGCTTTAAAAAGCAGAATTAGCCAAATGGAAAAGAAGGTTCAAAAGTGCATTGAACACAATCGTTCTTTGAAAGAGAGATTGGAGTTCAGGGAAGCTAATGACTATGAGATAAATCAAGAAGTTAAAAAACAAAACCAAAAGATTGAAAAACTAGAAGATAATGTGAAACATCTCATTGGAAAAACAACTGACCTGGAAAATAGATCCAGGAGAGACAATTTTAAAATTATGGAACTACCTGAAAGTCATGATCAAAAAAAGAGCCTAGACATAATCTTTCATTAAATTATCAAGGAAAACTGCCCTGACGTTCTAGGGCCAGAGGGAAAAATAAATATTGAAAGAATCTACTGATCACCTTCTTAAAGAGACCTGAAAAGAGAAATTCCTAGGAATATTGTGGCCAAATTTCAGAGTTCCCAGGTCAAGGAGAAAATTACAAGCAGCTAGAAAGAAACAATTTGAGTATTGTGGAAATACAATCAGGATAATACAGGTTCTGGCAGCTTCTACATTAAGAGACTGAAGGGCTTGGAATAGGATATTCCAGAAGTCAAAGAAACCAGGATTAAAACCAAGAATCACCTACCCAGCAAAACTGAGAGTAATACTTCAAGGGAATAAATGGTCATTAAATGATATAGAGGACTTTCAAGCATTCATGATGAAAAGACCAGAACTGAATAGAAAATTTGACTTTCAAACATAAAAATCAAGAGAAGTATGAAAAGATAAACAGGAAAAAGAGATCATAAAGGACTTTCTAAAGCTGAACTGTTTACATTCCTACATGGAAAGATAATATTTGTAACTCTTGAGACTTTTCACAGTATTTGGGTAGGTGAAGGGATTACACACACACACACACACACACACACACACACACACACACACACAGTACAGATTGAGTTGAATCAGAAGAGATGATATCCATAAAAATAAAATAAAATTAAAGGGTGAGAGAGGAAAATATTGGGAAGAGAAAAGGAGAAATGGAATGGGGCAGGCTATCACTCATAAAAGAGATAAGAAAAATCTTGTTCAATGGAGAAAAAAATGGAGGAGATGAGAGGGAAAAAGTGAAGCTTACTCTCTTCAAATATGGCTTAAGGAGGGAATAACATGCTCACTAAATTTGGTATGGAAATCTATCTTACACTACAGGAAAGTAGGGGAGAAGGGGACAAGTGGGGTGAGGGGGATGATAGAAGGAAGGGCAAATGGGAGAAGAGAGCAACTAGAAGTAACACTTTTGGGAAGGGACAAGGTCAAATGAGAGAATAGGAAAAAAGGGGGGGACAGGGTAAGATGGAAGGCAATATAGTTAGTCTTACACAACATGGCTATTATGGAAGTCTTGTACAAAATGATATATATGTAGCCTATATTGAATTGCTTGCCTTCTCAGTAGGGATGGGTGGGGAGGGAGGAAAGGAGTGAAATTGGAATTTAAAGTATCAGAAACAAATGTTGAGAATTGTTATCCCATATAATTGGGAAATAAGAAATACATATAATGGGGTATAGAAATCTATCTTGCCCTTCAAGAAAAGAGAGAAGATGGGGATAAGAGAAGGGGGAGGTGTGATAGAAGGGAGGATACATTGAGGGAAGGGGTAATCAGAATGCAAGATATTATAGGGTGGGGGGAGGGGAGAGATGGGAAGAAAAATTAGAACTCAAGATTTTGTGGAAATTAATGTCAAAATCTAACAATAAATAAATAATAACAAAATAAAAATAAATAAATATACATTTGTCAAAATAAAAATAAAAAAATAAAAAACCTACATACATCTTAAAAAAAAAAAAAGAATGTTGGACTAGTTGAACTAGATAATCTGCCAAATCCCTTGAAGCTCAACTGTTCTGAGGGTCCTTCAATTGTCTTCAGCCACTCCTGCTCAATGTCCGTAATGTTAAGGGAATTTGAAGATCTTTCCTGCCCCTTAATAGGCCCATGTGACCTGCTTTGAGTTCTGGCCCAGACCACAGGTTGAGTCACATGAAGCTTATGGTAGGAGGAGCTTGCCTAATAGATGGAGCAGAATGAGAGTGAGACAGAGCTGGGAAAGAGCAGGTAGAGCAGAGCAGCTAGCATGAGTGAGAGAGGGTGGAATTTTGCCTAGGGGAGCTTGTTTGTGGGGAGGCCTGACAGAGGGAATGCCATGCTCCCTTTATTGGTAATGTGTACAAACTTCATTGTTACCATGGTAGAATTGACTTTCCAGTGTTTGAATAAATGTCTTGGTTTCATCTCTGAAGAAGAGAGTTTATATTTTGCAAATTTATCCTGGAAATACGCATTCATATCCATAGTAGCTGCTGTAGATATGGCATTGGCATTATAATGTCTTCTAGTTTTCCTCAGGTCAAATGATTCTTTTTCCTAATCCATTATTGTGGGCATGGGAAAACTTTCATGAAACTGTCTCTGAAGTCAAAGAAAAATGAATAGCTTGAAGGAGAGGCTAATGTCAGCAAACCTAACTTATTTACATCAAATTTCTTAAATTCTTCTCCAAAAGTTTAGGTGACTCTGAGGATGAGATTTCAGAAATACAGTTCCAGGATATCTGTCTATTGACAATAAAGTCTAGAGTCTCAATCACCAAAGCATCTTGTAAAGATTCACCAGACATGGCTGGAATATTTTTTGTCCATTAAGTCATTGAACTGGACCCCAGTGGCATCTTTTAACCTTCCACTCTTACTCATTCATGAAGATCCCATGCCAGGAAGACATTCTCTCTTCATCCTACTCAAATCATCCTATTGATTTTCAGAGATGGGATAGGAATTTAGTGATCACCCTCCAACATCCTAATTTTACAGATGAGGAAACTGCTTTTTGAGAGGTTAAGGGCCCAGGATCAAGGGAAAAGGAGGGAACAGAGTGAAGCATTGAACCCCATCCCTCTGGTCCCAAATCTAGTGCAGCTTCTACTGTAATTTCTCTTCATTCAAAGCACAGCTCAGGTGCCATCTCCTAGAACAATCCTTGCTCCCCTATAATAAAACCATTCTCTCTTTTCTTCAAGTTTCTTACAACACTTTGAAACTTTTCTTTTCCCCAGACATATTCATACTTATTTGTATGTATATCAGAGAGCCAGGCCTGGAGGCAGGAAGACTTGAGTTCAAATACATTCTTAGACATTTACTAGCTGTATGACCCTGGGCAAGTCACTTAACCCTGTTTGCCTCATTTTCCTCATCTGTAAAATGAGTTGGAGAAGGAAACGCAAACCATGCTAGTATCTTTGTTAAGAAAACCCCAAATGAGGTCATGAGGAGTTGAACACGATTGAAGTGACTAAACAACAACATATCTCCCTAGCAATTTGTAAATTAAACTCATCAAGGGATAGGGACTATACTACCTTTTAATCTTCATATCACTAGTGCTTAGCACAGTGACCCACATACAGTAGGCACTTAATAAATGCATCTGAAATATGAACATTCTAATAAGATTTGACTCAGCTAATCATAGGCAATGTGTAGCTATTGAACTAAATCTGGAAAAAAAATATAGATATTAAGGGCAATAGAGATCCTTGTTGTCACAGATATGGCTTGTGTCATTTTGTCCCTTGGAATCCCAAAGAGCTTGCCAATCCGATAGGTGCAAGACACTGGTGTGGACTGGACTCACAGAATGGAACACAACCTTCTCAGAGAGTTCTGATTTAATTGTCTTGGCTAAAGGCCCACCTTCCCCATGCCTCCTCAATTGTGTTCAGCCCATTGTGGGTTGCAGACACAATGTAGTAAAAAGATTGGTTAAAAACAAAAAGGACACCGGGCCCCTTTACAAAGGACAATTATATAACCCTTTAACTAAAGGTTCCCCACCCTGTCCAGCTTTTGTCAATCTACACAAGAAAAGTACACCCTGAACTTCACAAGGGTGGTGAAGTTGAACATTCTAATTAGTGGAACTCAAAATTTCAGAGGAAAAATAAGTATATCGTTCAGAACTCAAGAACATTGTGCTTCGTTATGTCTAGCGTTCTGACTGGTGTCATGGGGTTTTAATTGCTGGTCACTCTTTTTACTTGTCTAAAAAGAGGGGCCAAGCCACATGGAATTTCTTGGCCTGATATTCAAAACCTTTTGCAGTCTGGCCTCAAACTACCTTTCTGGCTTACCTCTTTCACAAGAAATCTTTGCTACAAAACAACTGAACTGTCCCTTGCTGTCCCTGGAATATTCTCTGTGCCTTCCTTCTTTTGTAACTCTGCTTCCTATGTTTTTCCTGTCTGGATTGATCTTTTCCATCCAGTCAAATCCTATCCCACTCAAAAGGTATGCCATGGCTCACTAGTGTACCACAAATTTCCCTAAGTGTGCCACAAAATTGTGAATGTTATGTTATTACAAATAAAAGAAAATTTATAAATAATTGTGTTGTTACTTACCCACCATATTTTTATTTTTCAGTCATTTCAAAGTCATGTCTGACTCTTCATGAGACACATTGTTATTCAATCATTTAGTCATGTCTGACCCTTCATGATCCCATTTGGGGTTTTCTCGGCAAAAATACTGCAGTGGTTTGCCATTTCTTTCTCCAACTCATTTTACAGATGAGGAAACTGAGGCAAATAGGGTTAAATGACTTGCCCAGGGTCACATAGCTAGTAAATATCTAAGGCTGGATTTGAACTCAAGAAGATGAGTTTTCTGAGTTCAAGTCCAGCACTCTATCCACTGTGCCACCCATGTGGACTAAATAGTACAATTAAATCAATTCAGAACTGAGACCTCAGTCAAACCACAGTCATTGATAGTTTCATGTAAATGTGGAAAGAGTTCTCCAGTGTTGTGCCCTAGAAATATGATGTAGTGCTGTTTGATGTTTTTATCAGTGGTTTGGACAAAGGCATGCATGACTAGTTGATAGAAGCTATGGAAGACACAAAGCTGAGAGGGGAGATACTATAGGGAAACGGACAGAGTAAAGCATTGGACCAACAAGGTAAAATGATAACAATAGCTGGGGCTTCTTTCCAAAGCCTTAAAGTTTTGGCAAGTTCCTGCCATTTCATCAGAAGCTCCCAGCAGCCTGGGGAGGGAAGGACTTTTTTCCACATCATTTTACTGATAATACACAAGTGTTAGGCTCCAAGAATTGCCTTGAAAAGAGTAAGATGGGGGATACAGGGGAGGAGAGCAGCTGTTCTGAAAAAGCCGAATAGAATGATGACAAAGAAGGTCAAGACCAAACAAGGAATCAACAAAGAACTGGGAAAGGGAGGGAAGGACCCTGGAGGGAGGGGTCTTGGTAGTGCCCACTCTTAAATTATTCATCCATTGAAATAAATGTCTGTATGACAAATTGCCAAAACAATTAGGTCTTGTGGAAAGGAGAGAGGATGTTCAGCAGGGAAGATGAGGTTCACATCAGACCACAAGTGACCACAGTGACCCAAAGGTCCTAGCAACTGGGGTAAGAACTCATTGAAAAACTGCTGTGACAACTGAGAAGCTGTCTGGCAGAAAATAGGCATAGACCAACATTTCACACCATATACCAAAAGAAGCTCAAAATGGATACATGAAGGGTGACACCATAAGCAAATCAGTGGAGGAGGGAAGAAATTACCTGTCAGATCTATGGATAGGGGAAGAGTTCATGATGAAGAGAAGAGTATCAGAGGTAAAAATGGTAATTTTGATTGAACAAAATTTTAAGTTTTGCGCAAACACCAATGTAGTAAAATTAGAAAAGAAAGATTATATATAGAGAATTGAGTCAAATTCACAAGAAAAAGAGCCATTTTCTACACATGCACATGCATGTGTGTGTGTATGTAGCATATATAGAATGATAACTACAACATTCCCAAAACATAAACCTAATTTGTCTATTCTAACATACATATTAACCTCAAAACCCCAGAGCTTGAGCTCACCCCCAAAACAACAACCAAAAAATCATTCTTCTTATTGAAGAGAAACTGTGTAGGTCTCCAGACTGTTCACCAATTCTCCTTGCAAAGAATGTTGTTCTGTGAGCAAAACAAAGTTTGAGAATCACCCTCCTACCCAATCTTCAATTGTTAGCTAAAGCTTTCCATCTTCCATCAAGCCTCTCCAGGGTATTACAGCTGTCAATGATGTTTTATTCCTCTGAACTTGTCACTCATAGAATCACAGACTTGGGCTGAAAGGGACCTTAGAAACCATATAATTCATCCCCCTCAGTTTTCAAAGACGTAAAGTGCAACTCAGAAATATTAAGCTACTTGCCCTGGATTACGCAGGGACTAAGCAACAGAGAGAGGATTTGAAAACAGGTCCCAAGCCAACACTCTTTCCTCTGTCTCTAGCTGCCTCATTTTTACTTCATTGTGTCTCATTGTCTTGTGACAACTCTTTCATTTTTCTTTTTACTGTAATCAGTATACCCTGCATAACATTGTCCCAGCCAATATAATTTCATAATAACTTCAATATATCATAATGAATATGACATGTAATTATATATTATACTGTATAATACAAATTTCAGTATAATTCTAGAATTTATTTATATAATTATTATATTTTATCATATATTATATTATGTGTTGTTATATATGATTTACAATAAATGACTATTTAGTGGCATATTGTTGTATATTGCATTATTAATATAATGGATGGTATATTACATAATAATGTATTGTATAGATTATTATTTCTATTATATAATGAACTATACTCCATTGTTCCTGCTATTATCATAGAAACCCTCACCTTAGAATAGGCCTGGGAAGATGAGGCTTGCCATCTCCAGGCTCACTCCATCTCTAGCCCCCCTCTAATTTACACACCATGGTCTCCATTCAGGTGCTCCCCGTCCCCTTTATCCAAAGTCATTTTAGGCAAGTAACTTCCACCTTCCCCAAGATGCTAGAGCGTTGGGCCTCCAGTTAGGAAGACTTCAGTTCAAATCCAGCCACAGACACTTACTAGCTGGGTGCCCTGGGTGAGTCACTTAACCTTTGTCTGCTTCAGTTTCTTCAACTACAAAGGGAGGATAACAATAGTACCTCCCTTTCTGATTGCTGATCCTTCATTTACATATCAGTCAATTTAAAAAATAAACATTTATTAAGCACTTGCTATGTGCCAGGCCTGTGCTAAGTGCTGGCGATTATTGTGCAGAGCCTTGTGAGGATTAAATGAGATCATATTTGTAAAGCCCTTAGCACATAGTAGGTGCTTAATAAATGCTTGTTGCCTTCCTTCCTACTTTGGCTCAGACACTTGCTTAGGCTGTGCTTCTAACTGGATTAAAGTTTTTACAGTGAGAGTCTTCAACAGAATGCCCTCGAAAGGGCTTTCCTTTGAGGCTTGGAGGACTTTTGCTTCTAGGAGCTTGGTTTTTGTGAAGTAGGTTCAGGGGTCAAACAAGTGACAAATGGATGAAGCACTTGGCCCAGGGAGAGGCAGAACCAGTAGGTTATGAGATAGGTGGGAGGAGGAGAGCAGGGAACCAAGGAGAGCTTGCAGTATCTCTGGCTAATCTCTTTACCAGCAACTGTGGCTTGAGGTAGCATATATCAGCTGTGTGTTACTTAGCTGTGTGACCCTAGGCAAGTCAATTAACCATGTTTGCCTTAGTTTCCTCATCTGTAAAATGAGCTGGAGAAGGAAACAGCAAACCACTCCAGTATCTTCTCGGAGAAAATCCCAAATGGGGTCGTGAAGGATCAGTCAACACTGAAATGATTGAACAACGTGTCCTATGTCCTTACCTAGACTAATAACTCCTGGAGAATAAGGAGTCTGTATTATATACCTCTGTATACCATATTAGTAAAGTGGAAAAGCTGCTAGCCTTGGCATCCCGATACTTGAGCTGAGTCCCAACTCTGCTGTTTGCCAGGTCTCCAGCTAATAGACAAGTCACTTAACTTATATGCCTCAGGCTCATCTGTAAAAAAAAAAAAATAGGGAGAATTATGCTTGCCTCACCTCCCCCGCAGGGTTATTATGAGGAAAGCGGTTTGTGGAACACAAAGCACTACAAAAATGTCACTTATAATTGCAGTTGATGCTCATTAAGTACTTGGGGATTTGATCTGAACAAACAGAAAGCCTGGGTGGAGTCAGTTCAGTGACAGGCGCAACTAGAACTGATATACTCCCTACCTAAGAAAGTCTTCAAGAATCCCTTGGCTAATCCTGTGGCTCTCACAGAAGAGCTTCACCTTAGGGGATCACACAAGACACACAAGTGATGGGAAAGAGTGCACACTCATGGAGATCCTGAAGATATGGCAGTAATTGGAGTGGGGGTAGGAGTGAGCTGGATTGGTTGACTATAAAAACCCATAGTATATGACTGAGCCAAGGATGAGGGGAGCTGGGCTAGGGGAGAAAAGCCTGGGCAAAAGAGATGAGTGGGTGAAGTTGTGACCCTCTGCAGGCCCAGGCCTGGAGTGAAGCTGTTGAGAGAAGGGGCCAGGGCAGTGGTAGCACTGGCGGAGGGGAGGGGGGTATGCTCTAGCTCAAGGGCACTGAGAATGGACCAGGCTAAGAACAGACAGTATGGTTCAGAAATTTGATCTCCAGACCCTGTCCAAAGCAATCCTGACAGCTCTACTGAAATTTAAGAAAAGCTATTGAAAAATCATGTTCCCTATTCAAACACCATGTCTTAGTATGCCATCATGATGCAATATATCCGTCATTGCATCATGTAAGTGTTCCCTTTCCCAGAGCAACTCATCCATATATTCTTATCCTGTGGAATTCTCCTCACATCCTCTTATAAATCCACTATGGCAGAGCTACCCAATAGATTCAAGGCCTTCTTCTGGTTTTGAACATTTTGGAAATACCAGTGCAATGCCATGGTTGTTGACCCTTCATCAATTAGTTTTTTAAAAAGTATTTATTAAGCACCTATGTGCCAGGCCTTGTGCTAAGTCCTGGAAATACAAAAAGAGGTTGCCCTCAAAGAACTTACTGTCTAAGGGAGGGAGAAAACATCCAGACAAATGTGAAAAAGCAAGAACAGTAAATACAGTGTGAATAGGAGATAATTAACAGAGGTAAAGCACTGCAACTAGAGGAGTTGGAGAAGACTTCCTGTAGAAGGTGGGATTTTAGTTGGGATTTAAAGGAAGCCAGGGAGGTCAGTAGGCAGAGTGGAAGAGGAAGAACATCCCAAGAGATGGAGCATCTTGTTTATGGAACAGCCAGGAGGCCAGTCCTGGATCAAAGAATACCTGTGGAGGGAACATGAGGCATAAAAAACTGAAAAGGTAGGAAGGGGCTGGGTTATGAAGGGTTTTGAATTCCCAACAGAGCATTTTGTATTTGTTCCTGGGAGCAATAGGAAGCCACTGGTGTTTATTAAGTAGGGAATTGAGTGTATGTGTGTGAGTGTGTGTGTGTGTGAGTGTGGTGTGAATGTGTGTAATGTTAATGGGATTTATGTTAATGAGAGTTAAAGGTCTTCTCTGTCTATTAATAGGCCTGAGGTGGAGCCCATTAAGGGAAGCTTGATTAGGGAAGGCTTGTTTTGTAGAAAGGCCCACACCTTTTGTTAATTGCTAATGAGGCACTGGGTCAAGAGGGTTGTGATACCCTCCAGCCCTGAAAAGTGTATATATACTCTGAGGTGAGGTTTTGTTTGGGGGCTTACTTTTTGGAAGAAGGTTCATGTGCCAGATGAGACTCTGGGTAGCCGTTAAAGAGCCTCCACCCCTTTGAAAACCCAGATGCTGGTGCTTCTGTCTCTGGTAACTATATATGTATGTAATGGTCAGACAGTTAGATCTGTCTGTTGATCTGTGATGTATGTGTTGCTTACAATCAGATAGTTAGAAGCCTTGTCCGTTTGTATTTCTTTCTCTGTTTGTAGGAATTCTATTGTTATATGTGATTAAAGAAGATTACTGACCGCTCAAAAGTGGCTTTCCTTTTAGAAAAGCAGATCTAAGAACCTGTGCTAGCAGGCCATCCTGGATGTGTCAGGGTGCTTGCTGCTATGGTGTGTGAATGTGAGTGTGTGTGTGTATGTGTGTGTGTGTGTGTGTGACATGATCAGACCTGTGATTTAGTAAAATCACTTCAGTGGCTGAATGGAGGATGAGTGGGGAGAGATTGGAGATAGGCAGACCTAATGGCTATTATAATAATCGAGAATTGAGGTGATAATGGTCTGTACCAGCTTGGGGGCAGTGTTGAAGGAGAGAAAGGGGCATATTGGAAAGATGTTATAAAGATGAATTTGAAAGCCTTGCAATGGATCACATATGGGTGGGGGGGGGAGAAATTGGGGCAAAAAAAGTAGTTTTGAGATTCATCAGCATAGAGATGGTAACTAAACTCATGGAAACTGATGGGATCACCAAGTAGTATAGAGGTAGAAGAGAAGAAGGCCCAGGGATAAACCTGTGGGAAACCTATGGTTAGAGGCTATGATCTGGAGGAGGATTCAACAAAAGAGACAAAGAAGAAATTGTCAGGTAGGAGGAAAGCCTGGAGAAAGTGGTGTCCTGAAAACCAGAGAAAAAAGAATATCAAGGAAAAGAGAGTGATCAATGATGTCATAGTCTTCAGAGAAGTCAAGGAGAATGAGGACTCAGTATATAGATCTTAGACAGGCATGGCAGAAAGACACTGAACTGGGTCCAAAATCACAGGAAAAGAATTCAGTAGAATTAGTTTCTATTGCCCTTACAATTGCATGTCACAAATTAGATAATAGACATTTTTCATCAACTTGTTCTGCCCTATGTGAATTACTAAACAAAAATGTTTTGTGTGGAGGTCATGGAGATCCCTGAGCTAGGCATGCAGTACTCCGGGGCTTGATATCATCAGTACGCCATCCACAAACAGAAGTAGCTGGTGACAAAATTTCGAAGGCATTGAAGGATTAATTTTCAAGATATTTCAAATTGGAAAAAAATACCAAAAGAATGGGTAGGATTACAGAGTATCATTTCTAGAATGAAGTGATTGAAAGACAATAGCAACTACCAATCTATGTGTTTACTTCTTCAACTCTATAAAATCTGTGTGAAAATGTTCTGCTCACGTTGAAAGTATCTAAGGAAAATGTGAGAAGGGAACTGGCAAGCTTCTGCAAATAATTTTCTGAAGAAAACCAGGTGTCACAGTCATACAGTTGACTAAAATGTGTTAAAAAATATAAGATCTTGCTGTGTTTTGTTGTTTTGATATCTCTCTCTCTGTTTCTATCTCTTTGTCTCTGTCTCTGTCTCTGTCTCTCTCTCTCTCTCTCTCTCTCACACACACACACACACACACACACAGATATACACATGAATTAAAGTAGATAAAAATGCAATCTTCTATGCTACCCCAAATAAGGTATCTCATGTACATATATTAAGGTCACACAAAATCTCTTGATAGATATAACCAAAGAGATAACTTCAATCAATTACCTTTAACAGAATCACATCATCCATAAAGCAGAGAGCTGTGTTCTCACCAAAGTTTGCTGTAATAGAGAATGTCCAGTACAGAGCCTAAGAAGAAAGCAGATTTCCTGGGTATAGTAATGTTCATATTTTTCATTACAAAAAAATGATCATCCAAAACATAGCTTCTCTGTTTTAAATTGTGGGTAATTAAAATGATGTTATATAAAGTATAATAGACCCTAGACTCTCTTTCTAACTTCCTGAATAACCTGTTGCGTTGTTAAATTGACAAAGACTACCCAGAAAGTTTGAAAGAGACTCTAGAGTCTTCCATACTAGATTTACATGCTATTTTAAAGTATCTGAAGCCATACCCTTTGACCCAGCAATACCACTTCTAGGACTGTATCCCCAAGAGATCACAAAAATGGGAAAGGGCACAAAAATATTTATAGCAACTCTCTTTGTGGTGGCCAAAAACTGGAAATCAAGGGGATGCCCATCAGTTGGGGAATGGCTGAATAAATTGTGGTATATGAATGTAATGGAGTACTATTGCGCTATAAGAAATGATGAACAGGAGGACTTCAGAAAGGCCTGGAAAGAGTTATATGAACTGAGGCTGAGCAAAAGGAGTAGAATCAGGAGAACTTTGTACACAGCAACAACCACAGTGTGCGAGGATTTTTTCTTGTAAACTTAGAACTTCATTGCAATGTAATCGTCTTTTAAGGCAAAAGGCCTTGCACAATCAGAGAAAGAACTGTGGAATTCAATTGCAGAATGTAGCAGATCATTTTCTTTTGTATTACATTTTGGTTTGTTATATGATTTCTCCCATTCATTTTAATTCTTCTATGCAACATGACTATGGTGAAAATGTATTTAATAGGAATGTATGTGTAGAATCTACATAAAATTGTATGCCATCTCAGGGAGGGAGGGGAGGGGGGGAAGAGAGGGAGGGAAGGGAAAAAAATCTAAGCAATATGGTAGTGATTGTAGAACACTGAAGATAAATAATAAAAAAATAAAAATAAAAAAAATAAAGTATCTGAAGCCAAAGAAAAATGAATTATGTGGATTCACCTGAGTTATAATCCCAGCTGTGCTTGTTACCTTGTCTTGCAAGCTATTTCATTTCTCTTTATCTCCATTTCTTCATCCATAAAATAGGAACAATATCTCACAAGGCTTTTGTGATCATAAAAATAGGAAGTATCGAGGCATCATAGGTAACTAGTACTCTCTCACCTCACTCTCTCTGGGTTAGGGAGACTATACCATTCCCTCAGGGTAGTAGGGACATTTCTGAGGGGTTAGGATCTATCTACTCTAATGCCATTGGCTCAAGTCTTTATTGCATTGTGGTTCCCCTCTCCTATACCCTTACTTCCACTTAACCAATTAACATCCATTAGCTTTTACAAAGAGATGTCTATGTCAAAGTTATAGCAAAAGTAGAAGTATTAACATCTCTCCGTAACACCTCAGGAGGCATTTTTTCTTTATAACACCTTGATCTCTGAGAAAAGTTGGTTCAGGCTTAATGAAGACTCTGCATAGCACTGGTCCCACTGAGTTAAAAAAATTAACCCTTGTCTCAGCTAGGGATGGACTGGGTCTCAAAGTCCCTCCTTGATCCTTAGGGCATCAATGCTGGGCTGGCTGAAAACCCAGCGTGGATTCAGCTTCTAGATTCTTCAGTGTCAGATAGCTTGCTCTCTTGACCTTTTGAAATCCACAAGGTTTCGATTTTCAGATTAATCTCCTTCATTGAAAATGAAAGAAAAAAATATGCGAAACAGGCAAAGAAAGGAAGTCCGTATCGGTATCAGCCTCAGTTGGGGAGAGCCCAAGACCTCTCCTCCTTACCAGATTATCTCTCTTCTCAGGAAGAAGTCACAGGAAGAGAAGGGAGTCTGACCAAGAGAAGGACCTGAGGCTCTATTTGAGCCTAATCCCCTTGTCTGGCAGACCAGAGCTAGAATGTCCTTGTATGCTCCACACTCTTGGCAAGATATTTATTGTCTATCTCATGTCATCAGCACTATCTTCCTTTCATTATACACGTTTATAGTTTTCTCAGAAGCAGCGTCTCCAGCCTCTTCCACATGGGGAATTGTAGCAATGGCTTTCTGTGCATGCCGCTAAGGACTGGGCTCATTGGCCAATCACCTGCTACACATACGAAATTACTAAAGAAAACCCTAGACTATTTCTTTCTTTCTGAATATTATTGGCCAATTCAACATATCAACCGATATTTATTGACCATCTGCTAGAATGGAGTGCTATCCTAGGTGCTGTGAATGATAGAAAAATGAGCAAGCTGAAGTCTCTGCCTTCAAGGAGCTTATAGTCTAATAAGTCTTTTTGACTTAGAAATACTATGATTTTCCTTCCTTTTCTTCTCCTGTCTTCTCCCACCTCACTGCCTTAGTTTACACCATCTGCCATGCTGGTAATAGTTTCTCCCAATCAGCATCTTTGTTAAAGACCCTCCTCCTTTCCTTCTTTCAAGCCTCTACTCAGATGCCTCCATGAAGCCTTCTGAACACTCCTGACTCAAAGTGATCTCCCCCCTCCTCAAATTTCCCATAGTACTTTGGCTTCCCATGGTACTTTCCTTTTGACTATCACAATGTATCTTGTATTTTACTCATTTGTGTATAATCCTACTACTCTTCCCTGCCTTAAGCAGACTCTTAATTTCTTGAGGGAAGGGACTGTGTCATCTAAAAACATTTTGTCCTTAGTTTCTAGTATCATGAACATAGTATGTACTTGATAAATTGACTTTGTCTTTATAGATTAAATTGAACTAAATTTAACCTCTGAATCCTGGAAATAATCAGAGTATTTTTAAAAAATGGAATATTCAAAGTTATTAGAAGCAGAATGAACATTACTAAAGCCCATGGAAATACTTAGAAAGGAAGGGTCTTTAGTCCTAGCTAAGAACCTCCATATGAGACATCCTAGAACATATAAACTCCCTGAGGGCAGGGCTTGCTTCGTCTTTTTTTCCATTTTTTTTCTAGCACCTAGTATAGTGCCTGGCACCCAACAGCTAACAACGATTAATACACACACACACACACACACACACACACACACACCACTTAAGAAACTATTAATTGCTGTAGAAATGTAAACTATTATTATTCAAACTGATAGCATTTTATACTAAGCATTTTTTTCTTACTAGTAAAATTCTGCAATTATTTTTTCTCAATATGTAGCTTCTTCCCTGAGTAGAGACAAAAGCTGAGGGAACTGAGGCAGAGTCTTTTGTGCCCCAGTGCCCCTTGTACTGTCATCTTGGACAAGCCCTTTAGTCTCTTGAGGATTCTGTTTTCTTGCCTGTGAAATGAAGGATTGGATTAGAATCTACCAGGGGTGGAAAACCTGCAGCCTTGAGGCCACATGAGGCCCTCTAGGTCCTCAAGTGTGGCCCTTTGACTGAATTCTAACCCTAACCCTAACACTGCCCCCCCCTCAAAATCATCTCCTGCTCTGACAGGGTCACAGTAGGGAGCCCAATGACCAAGGAGACCCTTGGATTCAAAGGACCACACTTAAGGACCTAGAAGGCCACATGTGGCCTTGAGGCCAGAGGCCCCCCCTACCTCAATAGTGTCTAAGCTCTCTTCCAGTGGTTCCTTTTGGGACATTCCAACTTATAAATTGCTTTGTTGAATTTCTTTGTGCCCTCATCTCCTGCTTGCTCTCCATTTCACATAGTGAGGATGATGATGATAAAAATGACATTAGCAATTATTAATACTTTACATTTGGATATACTTTGCCTTTCACATTTATACTTCTGAGAGAACTCAGTGTTAAGTATGCATTGGATCTTAAAGTCTGTAAGATCTATTTTCAAAGCAATTTTGCTGTGGGTTTGAAGCAGCGTGTTTTGCCAGGCAGAGTGCCTGCTGTCTGGCACCCCCTGATGTCTCTTTCTCACTGTTCATCTCACTCCTCTGTTGTTTTTTCCCCTCTGTATTCAGTGGCTATGTCGGGTTCCAAACTTTCCATAAAAACAATTTCCAGGAGAAAAAGTCAATGAGTTTGGACTGCCAGCTCAGGGCTCCAGCTGGATGACAGCGGAGCGGGTGTGTGGTGGTACAAACTTCCTCTCCTTGGTTTTGCCAGGGGCTCGGCCTGTTCTAAATAGCTCTCAACCCCAACCTCTTCCCAAACTCAGTAAACTTTAAGGGGCCCCTTGGCAATATCCTCTCTGTTTTCCAACAGAGGGGATGTTTGAGGGCAAAAAAGATTAGGAGGAGGAGAAGATGGGGATAAGAGGAAGAATAAGCTTGTTTTTCACTAAACACTCACACTATGCTGATGTATATTATATGGATACTCAATGAAGATTTGTCTACACTTTCCCTAATAGGGCATATTTGGGCAAGTTCCTCTGAAAACTGGGTTCATATCTAAATCACTAAGGGTGCCTGTGTGAATAAGTTATAGCCATTCATGAAATCCCAGTATGGAATTAATTAATTATCTCCTTAATGAAATCTTCTCTACCATATATAGTCATCCTCACCAGACAAGGAAAGTGCTCCCTAAAAATGGAGAAGGGTCAGCGATTCTTGAAGAATAAAAGGGTGGGAAAAAAGCTTAATGAGGGATTTAGAAGTTAAATAAAAAGTTTTATCTCTTTTGTCTTTTAGAGCCTCATAGATGAAACCAGGAGTGGGGAACCTGTGACCTCAAGGCTACATGTGGCTCTCTAGGTCCTCAAGCACAGACTTTTGACTGGGATTTAGTTGCCCTTGAGGACCTAGAAGGCCACATGTGGCCTCGAGGCTGCAGGTTTCCCACCCCTGGATGAAATCATTTGGGTTCATGTGAATGTATGAATAAGAAAAAAAAAAAAAAACCAAAAACTGAACAAGTGCTTACAATGTTCTAGGCACTGTACTAAGTACTGGGCATGCAAATGGAAAAGCAAAGATGTTATCAAGGATCTGACATTCTAAAGTATGTAATGTTATAGGGTGGCTGTGACCAGGGAAGAGCATCTTGGTGAGTGGTGTCATAAGAGAACAGATTGGCAAACCTCTTCCAGAAAAAGTGATAAGGTTGATTTGATTGTGGTTATAGAATTGGAATGAGGGCTTTGTGAGGGAGGGCAGCAAGGCAGCTCTAGAGGCTATGGAGAGTGATCAGGCAGAGAAGTGAATATAGTCTTCCTGAAGTAGCTCAGCTGGTGAGGTAGTCAGTAAGCAGTATGGGGAGAAGAGGTACCAAGGGGAAAGCTCTGGAGATGAAAGAGTTAAAACCTTCAAGGCATGGTTGCAGATCCCTCCAAAGATCCATGTTCATGAACCCCCATTTCTTTGGACTCTTCTAAAGACCAAGAACAAAATTCAGAATAAGACTAGACAGGAAGGTAAAGACCATTTCCTTAAAACACAATGCAAAAACAAAAAACTATAGGCATTAAGTCAGAAGTTAAGAACTCTCGCCACCTGTTTCCCAAAGGACCACCTTACAAACTTCCACCAAAACCTGGAAGTCTACTTATCTCTGCTCCCCAAATTGCCTTATCAGCCCAGTGCTGTAAACCAGAAAATGGCAGAAGAGAGGTAAAGGCTTAATCCGTAGAATGAACGGGATATTTAGAAGGTATGGTTTTTAACCACATGACTGCTACCTACTCGGTCTCCTGAGGGGACTGTATCTGCCAGGATGAGAACTTTGTTTTTTTTCTCTGAGGAATCAAAGGGAAACCATCCATGGTACATTCTGCTCCAACTTGTAGATCTGTCCTTGGAAAGTTTCTTTAAAAAGTTTCTTAAAAACCAGAAGCTCAGGGAGTCTATATCAGGGCCCTCCCATCTCCTAAGCATGGTGTCCATCTACTTCTCAGCTACAGTTTACTTAAAAGAATTCATCTTTTTTAAAGATTTCCATGTCCTTCAGAGACTGTACCTCATCACCTGTGGGTCCCTCTGGAGAAACCTTTTCAGGAAAAGATTCTGTCTTCAGAAAGTTCTGCCTTTACCTCCAAGTAAAGGTAGTTTTCCAGTAAATGCTGGAAGGAAAGGTGGGCTCTGAGAGAGGAGTACCTCTCTATCAAATAGTCCCTGGAATGTGTTGGTCTAGGGGACAGTTGTGCCAACTAGCAGTACAGGCCTGAGGATGACTTCAAGGTGGCAAGAGACTGTAGTTACAGCAAAGTGGGCATACTCTCCAGAGGAGGAAACCTTCCCTCCCCAATAGGACCCTAGGTCAATGACCCATTCACCATGGACTAGTCAAGGTTCTATGAAAGACCCTAGCCTAGAAACCAAGTCTCCAGCCTTCTACTCCAGAGAATTTTCTGTTATGTTTTCTTCAGGGACCTGGCAATTACTCAAGCTGACACTTTCTGGAAATATCTCTCCTGCCCTTAGATTCTTTCCTCTTTGAACATCGTCATGGAGAAGACAGACAGAAAGCAATAGCACTCTACATCACAAATACATACAGCACATGTGTGAGCATTGGGGTACCTGGCATACACCCCAGGAGCTTACCAGGATACTTTCAGGAAGCTTCCCATACTAGGGCATTAGAGAAAAGAGTCAGCCGGAAGAAAGCACTCCCAAGGAGAGGAAGTGCTCCAAGGAATTTGTGCAAATAAATAAAAGTCTGGAGAGCTGGCCTATTTGAACCATGAAGCTAGAACAAAGCATTCTGGGAAGCCCAGAAGTCAACATACTGCAGTTGTTTTATAAATGTAATATGGTTTTCATCAGTCAGTAACTCCAAGGAGGGGCTTATTGCTTCACACCAAGTTATGGTTTCCTTCATTGTCAGAAACTGCTCATTGTAATGACCCTATAAGTAGGAAATCCAAAAATGTTTGCCTGGGGGCTGGAAATGGGTCCTTTTTTCCAGGTTGCTTATCTAGAAGTGATTCAGAGGAAATGATTTGGAGGGGAAACTCAGTAACTTCACTTTCACAATGTCCACTTTCACTGGCTTGTAGACTATGACTCCTTCACTACTGGAATCCAGTGAAAGGAACTTCCAGTACACAGGAAGCCACTGACTGAATGTTCTCCCCCTCTTCCACCGTTTTCAAATGATCCCAGGGCATCCCTATTATATAGTGACACGAGATTCTAATTCCTAAACCCTCAACAGAACAGAGAAAGTACTCCTTTGATTTGATATTAATATGTTGTACACAGGTACATGCCATTGGACTGAAGGAACACTCCTTAGTCGAGGTAAGAAATATGTCCCGATTGTAACAGGTATCCTGGTATTGCAGGGTAACAATTACCAAACTGGAAGAGACCTTCGAGATTGTCCAGTCCAAACCTCTCATTTTATAGATGAATGAACCGAGGCCCAGAGGCCCTTGACTTGCCAAAGATTACATAGTGGTAAGTAGCAGAGATGAGACTTGAACTCACCTTGTTCAGTTGTTTTTCAACTGTGTCTTATTCTTCAAGACCACATTTAGGATTTTCTTGGCAGAGATATTAGAGCGTTTACAAGTAATTGGGGGGGGGGAAATAAAATATTTTTTAAAAGATAGATACTAGAGTGATTTGCCATTTCCTTCTCCAGCTCATTTTACTGATGAGGAAACTGAGATAAAAGGGTCAAGTGTCACTTGACTAGTGACTAGTAAGTAAGTGTGTGGAGTCAGATTTGACCCAAGAGGATGATTCTTCCTGACTCCAGTCGCAGCACCTAGCTGTCCTAGAACCTACCTTGTCTGATTCCAAATCTTCTCTCTCTCTCTTTCTCTCTCTCTCTCCTCCTCCTCCTCCTCCTCCCTCCCTCTCTCTCTCCCTCTCTCACTCCCTCTCTTTCCCTCTTTCTCTCCCTCTCTCTCCCTCTCTTTCTCCCCCATGCACACAAAACTAGACAAGTGTGTACACTGTCTCAAAGATTAAATAAACCATGTGTTGAATGTCCCTGAAGGTGACTAGAAAGAGTTAATAAAGACATCAGGGCATCTGGTTTTCTTTAGGGAGATGCTGTTTGCCCCTAAACATCCCTTATTTACACCTGAAGAAGTTAAATGATCCTGTTCCCATGGATTCTTCCACCAATGTTGTCCTGCCCTGTGATTTATATACAAAGTTGCTGTGCCCTTCATTTTCCCCACAATGGTTTCATTCTTACCTTATGAACCTGCTTTGTCAGTGTTCACTTTGATTTATGAAAGATTTCCAACTCCCCAAATAACTATCCCTTTTCTTTCATTAAAGCTAATCCCCACAAAGACACTTTCATCTGCTGATTAGTCATGCCCCAGTGAACCCCGCTAACCAGAGGCTAAGTTATTGATGTGTTAAAGATGTAATCTCTGAAGCCTGGGACCACTGAAGAAAGCGACGTATTTGACAGCCAAGATTTCATCATGGATAGCCCTCTTGGAGCAACCCTTCAACAGCACAAGTTCCAGGGGACAGATAAAGCTCCTCAGTCAAACTAAATGTAAAAACCAAGCTCTTGGGATGCTGGGATCCAGCAACCTGAACATACTACATTGTGCCACATACAACAAGTACTAGCCATTTCCATGTCCAGAAACCCAAATTCCCTGGTAAATTAATTACACTGAGGATAGCAGTTAATTGTTCTATTTCCTAACTCTGGAAGCAATTTCCCAAATGTTGACTTGCCTGCACTCTTACAAAAGCAGGTTAATTATAATCTGTGTGTGACAAAGGCTGTCTATGGAACAAATAAGTCCCATTACCCATTGGTCTTGGGACACTTTGTCTCGGCCAAGCATGGCTCTGTTAATGAGTGCCATTAGATAGTGATATTGTACCTTCTTGCAGAAGAGGTCAGCTCTGCATTGAAATGTAGTTTTCCATTAAGATATCCTGGTGTGGGGGTCAAAACCTTTGGTTCCATTCAATACAGATTGAGTGTCAAGGTAACAGCCTGATTCTTACTTGGATATAGCTTCCTAGTGACTTGTTTGGGGCCAGGGAAAGTAGAAATGAAGGTTTTAGTGGTGGGATTTTTTTTCTCTTCTACTTGACTAGAGATGTAACCAGAAATTTTTGTAGCCAAGATCTTCTTCATGCAAGTGGGTTTGGGGGTAGAGGTGAGAGAGCAGAGAAAAGCTTAGCAAAGGTGTAGTCTCCAGGGGATTAAAATGTATCTTCTGTTAGTTTCCCATCTTAATTTTGTATTCTTGCTAACTAGGTATTAAACCCATTTCTAGACACTCTAGTGCCTTCAGTACCATTTAAATATGGTACTTTGGGACAAAGTCCAAGCCACTCTATCCTAGTTACTTCTCTATAACTGACTATAAAATAAATTCAAAGTCTGGTGAGAAGAAATAGGCCTTAGTTCTAGAAGAAGCTAGCAAGACTACCTTCAATTTGTTTAGAACCTAGAAAGCCACATAACCTAAAAAAAGTAAAAATAAAGGGTCTGCATACACCATAAAGGAGAATGGGCTTGTTCTGGCTATTTCTTAGAGATATTTGTCATTTATCAGTCAACAGTTACAAGAAAGTATAACCTGATTGCATTTGGACTCGTGGCCTAGCATCATCAGTCCTCCCTTGACAAAGCATCATTTTTTCCTGATGGCTCCTGGAATTTTTGGAGCGCTCCCTAAAGGTAGGGAGGTAGGACAGATAGTAGGGCTGTGGATTCCTCATAACCACATCTTAATTTTCCTCAAGAATAGCCAAAGAGAGTGCATGGCAGAAATGATGAGCTGGAGTTGTAGCAGAATCCAAGCCCAAGGTTCACCTAGGGATGAGTTGAGTGAACAGCTGCCTACTTTGTAAAGAAAGTCTGTGACATGCCTGAGGAGAGAATCAGAGACTGCTTTCAAAGAAATAAGAATTCCAGCTCTTCCTTTTACCCTTTGGGATAGGGAGTTCGATTGCTATCATTGGTCTAAAACTACTGCCTGCCATCAAGGCCTAAAGTGGCTATCTCCCCACTCCCACTTACCTGGTAAATTTCTAGATTGTCTTGGGAAAGATGGGAGGTAAACTTGGATGCTGGAGATGGAGTCAGTTGGCTTGATGCTAGATGCTAGATGTCCAAAGCAGATGTCAAAACAGAGTGGTAAATGGAGGGGTAGAAAAGACCAAAAGGGGGAGTTGCCCATTGCGCCATTTTGCCTAGGTTGGGCACTGGGAATCAATCTTAAAAGTGGTAATTGATATAGTTCCTTCTTCCCAACCCCTCAACAGCCTAGGAGTATAGTCACTATTCATTAAGGTCTTGGTTATGAATTCTTAAGACCTACTCCTAAAGGATTAGATTAATACACTAAAGTGTAGTAGAAAGTAGATGTGGTTAGGATCAGAAGCCTTGAATTATATTCTTGTTTCTGCCTCTAACCAACTTGTAGTCTTGGACACTTAACCTGGCTTAGCCTCAGTTGCTTAATCTGTAAAATGAGGCAAGCATCTGTTCTTCCTACTCCAGGAGCTGCTGTGAGGATGAACACATAGTAGGCACTTAATTAATGCTTATTGAATGAATCAATCAAGCAAATGAGGTAGTAAGAGTGAAAGTATTTTGGAAATTGTAAAGCTCTATATAAATGTGAGTCTTCTTTCCAAAGCTTAAATTTTGGGGATGAGGGGGAGCCAGTGGATGTAATTTATTTAGACTTTCAAAAAACTTTTAACAGTTTTCCACACCAAAGATGAATAAAAGATATTGAGTCACTATGACATGGAGGAGAGTGTTTTGTTATGAAGAAGGAATTGGCTTAAAGTCAAGAAACATAGACTAGATATAAGGAGACACTTCTGTGGGTGGAAAAGTGTTAACATTCAAATCCATTTCAGTTGGTGTAAGGATATGTATTTTTTCACTCTTTTTTAGTCTAATTGGAAGAAGGATGTATTCAATGGAGTTGCTGGACTTACAGCTGACATTAAGTTCTTTCAGCTGGCAAAAGGCCAAGTAGATAGAGCTCAAGAGCAGGAAGTTCTAACCAGGTTGCATATGGGGGTTGAGAAGCAAGTGGTTAACAATCTTCTGTATGGACAAGGGAACAGTTATACAGTCAGAGAAAAAAATTTCAGACTGTAGTGCTATGAGCATTCAACTACAACTCAGGAAAGAGATCGAGGACTTGTGACTGTTGACTGTTCCCTTTTACATTCACCCAAGTCATCATGGTCAAATGTCAACAAAATGCTAAGCACCATCAGAAGGGGGTCAAGAAAAAAAACGTATCTTTCCCCACTATTGTACAGAGGCCTTGTAGTTTTGTATCTTAAAAAAATTACATGGTTGGGCGGAGCCAAGATGGCGGAGTAGAAACACACAAATACGCTAGCGCTGAACCCACAGCCCATGAAATATCTGTAGTAAAGAGCCGCCAATAAATTCAGGAGCATGAGAAGCCACATAATAGTGGAGCAGATAAGATTTCTGTTCCAGAGGGACCTGCAAACCTCTCGCAAAAGGTCCGTTGTGCTGCGGACGCGAAGCCCAGCCCAGCCCTGCACTGTCCCGGCACCGAGAGGAACAGATCCGAGTGGACTTCAGGGACGGGATCTCCAGTGGCCACATGGGTCCCTCCACCCACAGGTGGCGGGGGTCGGTGAGAAGGTCTCTTTGGTGGGCCAAGAGGGGAGTGGGGTGCCCCCATACTCAAGCCCCCTCGGGAGGCAACAATGGAGGCGGGAGCAGACTGAGGCTCCCCAAGCAGGCAGGAGCCCAGATCCATTGTTGAAGGTCTCTGCATAAACCCCCTGAGGGAACTGAGCCCAAGAGGCAGCCCTGCCCCCACCTGAGCACCTAAACTTAATCTCACACTGAATAGCAGCCCTGCCCCTGCCCAAAGCACTGAGGCTGGGAAGTAGCATTTGATTCTCAGACCCCAAGAGCAGGCTAGGAGGATCCAGAGGCGAGGTGGGTGTGAGGAGAATATTCAGAGCTCAAGTCACTGGCTGGGAAAATGCCCAGAAAAGGGAAAAAAACCAAGACTATTGAGGGTTACTTTCTTGGTGAGCAGGTTTCTCCTCCCCTCCCTTATGATGAGGAAGAGCGGTGCTCACCATCAGGGGAAGACACGGAAGTCAGTGCTTCTACATCCCAGCCCATTCAATGGGATCAGTTCTGGGAAAAGGTCATAAAGAGCCCAAACAATTTTCAAAATCATGTTAGAGAGGTGGAGGAAAAACTGGGAAGAGCAATAAAAGACTTGCAAGCAAAGTATGAACAACAAATCAGCACCCTGCTAAAGGAGACCCAAAAAAATGTGGAAGAAAATAACACCCTGAAAAATAGGCTAACTCAATTGGCAAAGGAGGTTCAAGAAGCCAATGAGGAGAAGAATGCTTTCAAAAGCAGAATTAGCCAAATGGAAAAGGAGATTCAAAAGCTCACTGAAGAAAATAGTTTTTTCAAAATTAGAATGGAACAGATGGAGGCTAATGACTTTATGAGAAACCAAGAAATCACAAAACAAAACCAAAAGAATAAAAAAATGGAAGAGAATGTGAAATATCTCATTGGAAAAACAACTGACCTGGAAAATAGATCCAGGAGACACAATTTAAAAATTATGGGCCTACCTGAAAGCCATGATCAAAAAAAGAGCCTAGACATCATCTTTCATGAAATTATCAAGGAAAACTGCCCTGATATTCTAGAACCAGAAGGCAAAATAAATGTTGAAAGAATCCACCAATCACCACCTGAAAAAGATCCAAAAAGAGAAACTCCTAGGAATATTGTGGCCAAATTCCAGAATTCCCAGGTCAAGGAGAAAATATTGCAAGAAGCTAGAAAGAAACAATTCAAGTACTGTGGAAATACAATCAGGATAACACAAGATCTAGCAGCTTCTACATTAAGGGATTGAAGGGCATGGAATAGGATATTCCAGAAGTCAAAGGAACTAGGACTAAAATCAAGAATCACCTACCCAGCAAAACTGAGTATAATACTTCAGGGGAAAAATTGGTCTTTCAATGAAATAGAGGACTTTCAAGCATTCTTGATGAAAAGACCAGAGCTAAAAAGAAAATTTGACTTTCAAACACAAGAATGAACAGAAGCATGAAAAGGTAAACAGCAAAGAGAAGTCATAAGGGACTTATAAAAGTTGAACTGTTTACATCCCTACATGGAAAGACAATATTAGTAACTCTTGAAACTATTCAGTATCTGGGTACTTGGTGGGATTACACACACACACATGCACATGCACAGACTCATAGAGACAGAGTGCGCAGAGTGAATTGAATAGGATGGGATCATATCTTAAAAAAAAAATGAAATCAAGCAGTGAGAGAGAAATATATGGGAAGAGAAAGGGAGAAATGGAATGGGGCAAATTATCTCTCATAAAAGAGGCAAGCAAAAGATTTTTTTTTTTAGTTTGGGGAAAAAGAGGGGAGGTAAGAGAAGAACATGAAGTTTACTCTCATCACATTCCACTAAAGGAAGGAATAAAATGCACACTCATTTTGGTATGAAAACCTATCTTACAATACAGGAAGGTGGAGGACAAGGGGATAAACAGGGTGGGGGGGACAATGGAAGGGAGGGCATGGGGAGGAGGGTACAATTTGAGGTCGACACTCACAGGGAGGGACAGGATCAAAAGACAGAATAGAAGTAATTGGAAGCAGGATAGGATGGAGAGAAACATAGTTAGTCTTATATAACACGACTATTATGGAAGTCATTTGCAAAACTACACAGATTTGGCCTATATTGAATTGCTTGCCTTCCAAAGGGAGGGGGAGGGGAGGGAGGGAGGAAAAGAAGTTGCAACTCAAAGTTTTAGGAATAACTGTCAAGTACTGTTCTTGCCGCTAGGAAATAAGAAATACAGGTAAAGGGGTATAAAAAGTTATTTGGCCCAACAGGACAGAGGAGAGGATGGAGACAGGGGCAGAGAGGAATGATGGAGAAGAGAGCGGAGTGGTGATGGGGGCAATTGGAATGCTCGGTGTTTTGGGGTGGGGGGAGGGGACAAGGGGGGAGAAAATTTGGAGCCCAAAAATTCTGTGAAAATGAATGTTAAAAGTGAAATAAATAAATAAATTTAAAAAAAGAAAAAAGAAAAACAAACAAACAAATTACATGGAAGCAAAAAAAGTTCCAAAAAAGGCACCTAGAAAGGAGAAAAGGATTGTTGTGGTGCTGAGGAAGAATGACAGTCTGTTATTTAATGACAAACAACTAAAAAAATGGTGGGTATGACTATTGATACACTCTTGTGATCTTTGAAAAAACAAACAAATGGAGAACAGAATGAATGCCAGAAGAATAGAGATCACTTTTCTGAAAGAAGAAACATCAGACATAAACTAGCAAATTAACCTTCTATTCCCAGCAAAATTCTAGAACATATTCCTAAAGGGTTGGTTTGTGAACAATTGGAAAGGGAAGAGGTAATCACTAAGAGCCAGTATAGGATATCATGCTAATCTAATCCCATTTCTTTCTTTTTTATTTTATTTTTTAAAAATATATAATTTATTTATTTTTCAGTTTTCAACATTCACTTCCACAAGAATCTGAATTCAAAATTCTCTCCCCATCTCTCCCCCACCTTCCACCCCAGGACAGGATGCACCCCATCCACCCCTTCCTCGAGTCTGTCCTCCCTTCTATTATCCTCCCTTTCTTCCATCATTCTCTCTCTATTTTCCTGTAAGGCAGAATAGATTTCTATACCCCATTGCTTATACATCTTATTTCCCAGTTGCATGCAAAACAATTTTTGACATTCATTGTTAAAGTTTTGAGTTCCATATTGTCTCCCTTCCTCCCTCCCCACTCACCCTTATTGAGAAAGCAAGCAATTTAACATAGGTCATACATGTGTAGCCATGCAAAACACATCCATAAAAGTCATGTTGCAAAAGACGAACCAACCACATTTCCCCCTGTCCTATCCTGCCCTCCATTTATTCCTTTCTCTCCCTTGACCTGTCCTCCCACAATGGTGTTTGCTTCTGATTATCCCTTTCCCCAATTTGCTACTCTTCTGTTATCTTTCCTCTTCTATCCCCTTTCCCATTGCCTTCCAACAGGGTAAAATAGATTTCCATATCCAATTGGGTGTCTGTTACTCCCTCCTTAAGCCAAATCCCATGAGAGTAAGGCTCATTTACTCCTTTTCATCTCCCCCCTCTTTCCCTCCATTGTAAAAGCTCTTTCATGACTCTTTTATGTGAGACAATTTGCTATGTTCTACCTCTCCCTTTTTCTTACTTCTAGTACATTCCACTCAACAGTAAATTTTATTTTTTAGGTATTCTCCCTTCATATTCAGCTCACCCTGTGCCCTCAGTCTATGTATATCTATACAAACACACATGCAGCCATGTATATATACATACCTACACATATATAATATACACATACATACATACATATATATGTGTATATATGTATATGTGTGTGTATATACCCTCTAAATACCCTAATACTGAAAAAGGTCTCATGAGTTACAAATATCATCTTTCCATGTAGGAATGTAAACAGTTCAACTTTAATAAGTTCCTTATGACTTTCCTTTCCTGTTTACATTTTCATGTTTCTCTTGATTCTTGTATTTGAAAGTCAAATTTTCTATTCAGCTAATCTTTTCAACAAGAATTCTTGAAAGTCTTCTGTTTCATTGAAATTTTATTTTTTCCTGTGAAGTTTTACACTCAGTTTTGCTGGGTAGGTGATTCTTGGTTTTACTCCTAGTTCCTTTGACCTCTGGTATATCATATTTCAAGCCCTTCCATCCCTTAGTGTAGAAGTTGCTAAATACTGTACTATCTTGATTGTATTTCCACCATACTTGAATTGTTTCTTTGCTTGTAATATTTTCTCCTTGACCTGGGAACTCTGGAATTTGGCTACAGTATTCCTAGGAGTTTTCCTTTTGAGGTCTCTTTCAGGAGGTGATTGATGAATTCTTTCCATTTCTATTTTACCCTCTGGTTCTAGAATATCAGGGCAGTGTTCCTTGATAATTTCTTGGAAGATGATGTCTAAGGTTTTTTTTTGATCATGGTTTTCAGGTAGACCAATAATTTTTAAATTATCTCTCCTGGATCTATTTTCCAGGTCAGTTGTTTTTCCAATGAGATATTTCACATTGTTTTCTACTTTTTCATTCTTTTGGTTTTGTTTTATAATTTCTTGATTTCTCATAAAGTCATTAGCTTCTATCTTCTCCATTATAATTTTTAAAGAACTATTTTATTCAATGAGATTTTGGACCTCCTTTTCCATTTTGCCCATTCTGCTTTTTAAGACATTCTTCTCCTCACTGGCTTTTTGGGCCTCTTTTGCCATTTGGGTTAGTCTATTTTTAAAGGTGTTATTTTCTTCAGCACTTTTTTGGGTCTCCTTTAGCAAGCTATTGACTTTTTTTCATGATTTTCTTGCATCGTTCTCATTTCTCTACTCCATTTTTCTTCCAACTCTTATACTTCATTTTCAAAATCCTTTTTGAGTTCTTCCATGACCTGAGAGCATTGCACATATTTTTGGGTGACTTTCTATGCAGGAGCCATGACCTTGCTGTATTCCTCTGATTATATGCTTTGCTCTTTCTCATCTGAAAGGATGGAAGAAAATACCTTTTCACCAAGAAAGTAACCTTCTATAGTCTTGTTTTTTCCCCTTTATGGGCATTTTCCCAGCCAATTACTTGACTTTGGAGTCATTTGTCAAGTGGAGGGTATACTACCCAGGCTTCAGAGGTTTTGTGCAGCTATTCTCTAAGAAATCTCTAGAGACCTAGAAGTTTTCAGTTCCTCCAAAGTGGCATAGTCAAGGGAGAGGTGTTAACTCCTCTGCTGGCCTGCCCTCTTGTCTGTGAGCAACCAAAAGCAATCTTTTTTGCAAATAGGATTCTCTCTCAACAGCTGCCACCAGTTCTGCCACACCAGCCCTCTTCCTCACTCCAGGCCCCAGGATCGTCACTCAGGACTGAGACCCAGATCAACAGCTTGATTCACTCACAATCTGTAAGCCGAGTGCTCCAGAAGCAGCTGTTACTGAGGCAGTGACTGCAGCCACCCTGAGGCTGGATCTGGGGTTGGTGAGCCAACCCCCTCTTTCCCCCCCCCACCCCACCCCCACCACTCCCCTCCCACCCAGGTGAAAGAGCTTTCTCACTGACCTTTGAAGCTGTCATTAGCTTTTGTGAGTTGAGAAATATGGAAATCACAGCAGGTGCCTGTGATTCAGCACCTGAAGCCTGCTCCTATCCTGTCTGTGCCAGTACAGCCCATATTGGACTTCACTCTGCTCTGAGTTCAATGTAATAGACCTTTCCTGTTGGCCTTCCAGGCTGTCTTGGGCTGGAAATCTGTTTCACTCTGTCATTTTGTGGCTTCTGCTCCTCTAGAATTTGTTTAGTGTCATTTTTTACAGGTATTTTAAGGGCTTTGTGGGGAGAGCTTAAATAGGTCCATGATTCTACTCCACCACCTCAGCTCTGCCCACATTTCTTTCTTTTTTTAAAAAAAAACAAGGCTACTAGCGATAGATTAGGGAATGGAATAGACATTGCAGACCTGGATCTCACAAAGATGTATAACTGAGGCTCCCATGAGGTCTTTAGGGATAAAATAGAGACATATGAGTTAGACAGTAATATGGTTTGATGGACTGAGAATTGGCTGAATGATTTGACAGCAATTAATGGATCAAGATCATTCTGGAGGAAGCTCTTCAGTGGAATGAACCAGAAATCTCTTCTTCAAACTAGGTTTTTCAACAGTTCTATCAGTGAGTTGGATGAAGGTGTAGGTGATGTGGTTATCAAATTTGTAGGGGCATGAGACTGGTAAAGACAGCTTGAAGACTAGATGGCAAAATAAAAATAAAAGAAAAATTTCATTGTCTAGAATGGTGAGTAAAAGACAATAAGATGGGATCTATTAGGACTGCACTTGGATTCAAAAAATCAACTGTATGAATATAGTTGAACCATTATCTGAAGAGACAGATTTTGATCGAAATGAAGAAAAATATCCTAGCAATTACAGCTATCTAAATATAAAATATTATTTTCTGAGAAAGTATTTCATCAGTATTGGTCTTCTCGAAAAGGCTACACTTTTTTCCCTCCAGTTCTCTTTCTGTGCCATTTGGAAGACTTCCACTATCCTTCCTCTACTCTTGTATGAGCTGTATTTTCACATGTCTCTGACATCTCTCTCATAGCAATGCCTGTGAACACACAGTTTCTCCCCAGCACTTTCTGACTCAGGGATTAAGCATCATTTCCGCTAACTGCCCATGCTGTCTTCTTGGCCCAGGATCCCAAGAATTTAATTGAGAAGTTGCAGCCAGTCCTTAGGTCTAACTGTTCATTCTACTTAGGGTTTATTTTACCCCTGGGACTTTTTCAATCACTTGACTTCTCAGCTGAGGGTGATATCATGGTCTTTTAGAAACAGGCAGGACTACTGGTGTCTCCCACCTGCTGTTAGCCATAGAAAGCATCATTCCTATGTGATCCCTGGGGAATTCATCACTTACCTACTAGGCCCCTAGCAGGAAGTCACTTTTCCTTCATTCCAGTATTACCACTTATTATTATTACTACTACTTATAATTTATTACTATGGCTTAAAAGTATCAAAAGCCCTAGTCACTCAGTAACTTAAAATAATAATGACATAGTGCCCTAAGTTTTGTATTTTCCTATTAACAATACAGTGAAATAGGTAGTAAGAGTATTATCCCCATTTTACAGAGGCACAAACTGAGGTCCAGAGATATCAAATGCTATCCCCAGAGTCATGTAGCTGCTAAGACTCTAACCCACAAGTGTTATCAACTTTTTCTAAGGACACTATTTTCCTCTCTTCAAACATTTTCAACCTAAAATGTATTTCTTTTATTTGGTCAATTACATGCTTTTCCTCTAAGTGACTGTCATGAAAGAGTGGGGTATATATGTGGGAAGACTAGTATCTCTGGCATGAGGGCTGCTGAGCCCTTTTCAGAGCTTCTTTCCACCTTTGGTGTTCAACCAGTCACCCAACTCTTACCTGTTGCTCCAAGAAACTGTAGCATGAGCAGTGGTCATACCTCAGTAAACCATTCTGGCAGGTAGTCTAAACCAGGTTGAGGGTAACTGATGAGTTAAAGGGGTGCCTACCTTAAGCATGTGGAGATTTCACTCATCAGAATGGGTGGATGAGAACAATTTATTCTAATGGCCATGAAGGTGGCTTCAGCCACCTAGGTGGCTAAACCTTGGTTAGATATTGAATATGTCATCCAATACATGCCAAGCCATTACCAATTGTCTTGACTTTTGTCTTGCCACTAGACTCCATTGACTCTGGAAGAGAGAGTGTGGCTGATGACTTTGAGCAACTCTGTCTCACTGAAATCCAATTTATGTATGAGTCAAAAGCCACCATCTATACCATTTTATCATTTTTACTTATCTCAAAGTTCTGTGGCTATAGGCAAGTGACAAAGCAGTAGGTCTCATCTTATCACCAACACTGTCTTTCATTTACCTAAATGCAATAAAACTTCATGGATGCACCCTTTCAGCAAACACTGGCATTTAATAGATTGTGTCATTGTAAAAAGAAGAGACAGACAGGATGTGAGAGTGATGAAGATGATGTGTGATACAGAGTGCTGTACCAATCATAGACTTATCCTCTCCAAGCTAAACATTTGCATTCAACAAAATGTTGAATTTTGTTCAACAGAGCCTCTACAGAGGCTCCAAGGCAAGATAACTACCAGAAGACTTAATGGCAATAGATTAGAGCACTTCTCCTTGTGTGAACAGTTTGTTGTTAATTTGAAGGGAAAGCTGAGTCAACACACCACTGGCAAAAGTGGAGCAGAAAAGGAGTGGGCAACTTTCAGAGATGCATTTACTCATCTGGATCAGAACATTTGAAAACATCAAGATTGGTTTGACAAAAATGATGGGACAATTAAGAAGCTGCTCAGCATAAAACAAGAATTGTACAAGGTATAACAGCAGGATAGCTCATTCCTCTCTAACAAGGCAGTATGTATCTCCATCAAAAGTCAGGTATAAGTGAAGCTTAGAGAGATGTAGGATTCTTTACTCAGTGAGAAGGGGCAGATAAAATTAAGTTTTACAATGATAGTAACATTCCAAAGTGCTTTTATGATTATCTGATGACTATTTATGGGCTTAAGACCTATGGTGCATCTCCACTACCCAGCACTGATAGAGTCACATTGATTAGTGATAAGGATATGATCCTGGAGGGGCATGCTGGACACTTCCATAGCCTTATTAACAGACTGAAGGTCTACAGAGGCATTGTTCTAACCTCATTGTTGTATGCCTATGAAATCGGGACAGTCTACCAATGCCATGCCAAGAAACTGGATCTCTTCCATTTGAATTGTCTTAGGAAGAATTTGTAGATCACCTGACAAAAGTACCAGATATGGAGGTCTTTTCTCAAGCTGAACTGCCAAGCATTCAAGCTCTACTGCAGAGAGTGTAACTCTGAGAGGCTGACCAGAATGTTTGAACGTCAAATGTACATTTGCCTAAAAGACCATTTTACAGAGAACTCAGACAAGATAAGTGCTCACATGGAGGTCAGAGGTGATTCAAGGATACTCTCACAGTCTCTCTAAAGAACTTTAGAATCAATTGTGAGACATGGGAGACACTGGCACAGGGCATGGTGTGCCTGCATCAAAGAAGGCACTGTGCTCTATGAGCAAAGCAGAATTGCAGCAGCTCAAAATAAACCTGAGATGTGCAAATTTGGAGACATCTCCACTCCAGATGTTCATATGAACTATTTGTGCCCAACTTGTGGTAGAGACTTCCAAGCTCATATTGGTCTAATCAGCCACAGTCAGATACACTGTACGTTGACCCTGTCATAGGGATGTCATTTTTGTCCTTTTGAGCAAAAAGGACAACAAACAGCTAACCAATCTTGAGAAAGTACAAGGTGCCCCTGCACTAAGGAGGCCATGAAAGATGAGGAGTATTGATATTCCCCAAATCTACTTCCCTCTATCTCTTGCCCAGAATCATCAAATGCTAAAACTGTAGCACTGCTAGTACTTAGAAATCATCTAGCACAACCTTCTCATTTTACAAATGAGGAAATTGAGGCCCAGAGAAGGGAAGGGACTTGCTTGAGTTCACATAGCATCTTAGTTAGGCAGAGTTAGGGCAGAAGTTCAGCTCTTCTGGCTTCCTGGCTAGGGTTCTTTGAACCATTCGATATCCTGAGTTCTCTGTTATACTGTTAACATCACTTAATGCATAGCTCCCAATTATATCACTCTCCCTGCCAAGAGCACTGGCTCTGGAGTTCAGATTCTGACTCTGATGTTTATTTCCTGTTTAGTCATGGAAAAATCAATTGCCCTCTCTATGTCTCAGTTTCCTTATCTGTAAAATGAGGGGGTTGGACTAGCTGGCCTCTGAGGTCCCTTGCAGCCCTAGATCCCTATGATCCCATTTCCAGAAATATACTAACACAATGCTTAACATGGAGTGGGACTCAGGAAAGATTTCTTAATAATTTGCCAGGTTAATGACGATTTAGCATTGAAGGCCATACATATTCTGGCTCTGGCCTGAATTTTCACCCATATCTTACATTATTTCCTTTCACTTATTCTCTCCTCCAGCCAGACTAGATCACTCACTGTTCCCTGGCCTCATGCTGCCCGCTCAGGTCTTCGCCTTTGCTAACGCCAATCCTAACTCCTGGAAATGATTCTCCTAGCAGCTCTCCCTGCTGAAATCTTTCCTGTCTTAGCAGGTTCAGTTCAGTTGCCCCTTCCCTGATTCTTCCCCTCTCCCTTAGAAGAGATATTTTTGCCTCTGACCTACCAGTAACACTTTATTCATCTTTTCTGTCTGCTTATAACACGTTCTGGTGTATGTTTTTATATTTAGCAAACATTTATTAAGCACCTATTGTGTGCTAAGAACTGTAGTAGAGGTCAGAGATCAAAAGGTAGATATGTACAACAGACTCTGCTGTCAGAGTGGGGGAAATCACAGAATTTTAAAGATAGTGAACATATAGCCCTTTGAGACTTACAAATTGATTTACATATATCATTTCATTTGATCCTCAGAACAACCCTGGGGAGTCGGTGCTGGTATTATCACCATTTTACAGATGGGGAAATTGTGGTAGATGGTGGTTGTGACTCGTTCAGCTCACCCAGCTGGGGTGTGTCTGAAGCAGTATTAGAACTCCGATCAGATGGCTCTGGAGGAGAGAGGCTGGTGACCTGCACAGCCCTCCCTCACCCAAAACAAAGTCAAGTGCAAGTCATGTCATCATTTCTCTGATAGCAGGGTACTCTTCGGCAAGGAAGGATGAACACACAATTAGAACTCAGACCTTCTTGATTCCAGGTCTACTGCTCCACCTACAGCGCCACCTAGCTGCCTCCTAGTTAGAAGGTACCTCAAGGTCATCTAATTCAACCTATACCTGAACAGAAAGCTTTACACCCTCCCTCACAAGTGTTCATCAAAATTCTGCTTAGAATACCTCCCTGAGGCTGCTCATTCCTCTTTTGGATAGCTCTGTTAATTAATAAGATTTTTTTCCCCTTAGATTCAGTTGGAATTTGCCTCTCTGCAGCTTCCATTCACTGCTCCTACTTCTGGCCTCCTTCTTCCACATGCCCTCTGATTACGTGGAGACAATTATCATCCCCCCCAAGCCTTCTTTTATCCAGACTAAACATCTCCAGTTCTGCTTCTCATATGGCATTTCTTGAGGTCCATCTGTATCATAGCATCTTTCCTCCAGATACTCCCTGACTTGTCAGTGTATTTCCTAAAATGTGGTGCCCAGAACAGGACACAGTACTCTAGAAATTGTCTGGCAGTTTGACTGTTTGACAGTAAGACTCTCACCTCTCTAGTGCTAGACATGACTCCTTTCTAAAAGCAGTCTATGTTTGCATTAGCTGCTGAATCACACAAATGACCTATATTAGCCCTTTCCTCCATCTCTTTTGGGTCTTTTTTGCTAGGTCAGCCTTCTCTTGCTGCTAAGGATGGGCACCTTTCAAGACCCTGTACTGAGTCCTATCTTTTCACCAGGCCTTTCTCCCTGGTGATCTTGTCAGTTCCCATACGTTCTATTATCTGTATGCAGGTGACTCCCAAATCTACATATCCAGTTCTGAGACCACCTGAATACCAGACCTTTATCACCAAAAGCTTGCTGGACATCTCCATCTGTGTGGAACTAGATTGGAGTCAGGAAGACCTGAATTCAAATCCTACCTCAGATACCTACTGGCTATAAAACCAGCAAGTAATATAATTATAATTATATAGCTCTCTCTCTCTATATATATATAACTGTATATACATATATGTAACTGTACATATACATATATTAACTATTTATATAACTGGCAAGTCACTTAACCATTGTCTGCCTCAGTTTACCCATTTGTAAAATGGAGATAATAGCTCCTATTTCTCAGATTATTCTGAGGATCAAATGAGATAATATCTGTAAATCATTTTACAAATTTTACAGTACTACATAAAGGCTAACTGTCATCATTGCCTGTATATCTGGGTTCCCTGTACCTCCTAGCTTTGTCTCAACTTCAAATTTGATAAGCTTGTCTTTATCTAAGTCATTGACGAAAAATGTCAAACAACTTAGGGCTACGCACAGACTTCTGGAGCCATTGTCCCAGATTTTCACTGAATCATTAATGAGGTAAATGCAAAAGAAAGGCTCAGGAAAAGTTCGGTAAGAAATACTAATTTTTGCCCTTTTTTCTCATTAGATTGGCAACTCCTTGGGGGAAGGAACTGTGCCTTATTTATCTTTGTATCTATAGCATCTAGTTTAGTCCTCTGGAGCTCCCTGACATCCTTTCGGGGGGTCTTCAAGGTCAAAACTATTTTCATAATAATACTAAGATGTTACTTGCCTACCAAAATGCACCTCCTTTTCCCAAATACACAGCTGTATAAAACTTATATAAAGTTTATATGCTTCAGTCAAAACACCATCACACAGCAGATTGAATACAGAAACAGATATAAGAATATAGCTGCCTTCAACTGAGCTAAACCTTAAAGAGATTTGCAAAAAAGATGTAAAACAATGCAACTCTGCTCGCTAATGTTTTCATTTTGGAAAATAGTTCTTTTTCATAAAGTTATGCTATTTATATTGACATGTAATGGTCAGTTGTATTTGAAATGAATTAATAAATATTTTAAAATTTTATCAGTTTAATTTCTAATATGGTAGATATCAATAGCCCACATAAATAAAAGCTCTTTGAGCTGTCCTCAGTCATTTTTAAGAGTAAAAAAGGGGAATATCAGCTAGGTGGAGCAGTGGAGTCAGCCCTGGAGTCAGGAAGACCTGCGTTCAAATCCAGCCTCAGACACTTACTAGCTATGTGACCCTGGGCAAGTCACTTAACCCTGATGAGAGAGAAAAAGAGAGGGAGAGTAAGAAGAGTTTCCTAAAATCAAAAAGTCTGAGAAATGCTGCTCTACTCCAAGGCTCTATAAATAGTAGGTGATCATGAAAAGTTTGTCGAACTGATTGTTGGTTCCTATGAGCCCAGCACTGTGCTGTGTGCATTGTAAAGGTACATGAGATAGTCCCTGCCCTCAAGAAGCTTGTAATCCGATGAAGGAGACATTATCGGATATAAAATAGCTAAAGAATGTCACAAAATGGATAATATCAAGAGGTAAAAGATGTGTGAATTATAGTCCATAGTAAAGCATCTCTAATTTCATCAGTAGGAAGTCTTTCCTTATATTGAGGTGAAATCTCTCACGTAACCTCCTCTGAGATCAAGCAGAACACGCCTGGTGCCTCTTCTACACGTTGGTCCTTCAAATACGTGAGGACAGATTTCATAGATTTCCCTGTGTCCTACATCATGGTTTCAAGTTCTCTTATCTCCTCAGGATTCAGTCAGGCTTGTCAATGTCCCGTCTCAAGAGTGATGTCCACTTATAGTACTTCAGATGTGATCGGGTAAGGAAGAGTGCAGTTGTACTATTTCTCCTTTTTCTGTATATCATACATAACAATAGCTAGCAGTGATATGGCACTTTAAGGTTTGTAAAGCACTTTACATACATAATCACATTTTATTCTTACAACACTGAGGTAGGGACTAAGAGGCTATTATTATCCGTATTTTACTGATGAGGAAACTGAGGCAGAAATTAAGTGATTTGCCCAGGGTCACAGAGCTAATCAATCACTGAGATTGGATTTGAATTCAAGTCTTCCTGACTCCAAGACTAGCACGTCTTTTAAAGTGCCCAGGGTAGTCATATTAGTTTGTATAGACTGCCCACTAAACCTGTAGCTCCTTTTCAGACAGAATGTTTTTCTGTCCATATCTCCTTCTGGTCCTGATCTTGTGAGCTCACATGCTCTGACCTTCTGTAGTCCATTTTCTTGAACCAATCCAAGATTTTATTTTTACCCTTAATAAATATGAGCCTCTCTTCCAGCTTATCAAAATTCTCTTAGAATCCAATTCAGTCAATGCAGTATCCAGTATTGGCTATTTCTTCAAGCTTCACATGAGCTGCAAATGTGCCACATGCTATCTACTGGCTTCATCCAAGTCATTAATAAAAACACTGCATAACACTAGGTCAAGAACTGAGCCTGGCAGTACTTGCCTAAAAGCCTCCTTCCAGACTGACATCAGTTGCATTCAGTCATTTACCAGCTCTAAATTTATCTAACTGTACTATCCAGCCCACAACTTTCTGTCTTGTCCACAGATATGTCACAAGAGACTTTTGCAAATGTCTTGATAGAAAGGACCTCAGAGCCCATTTAATTTAATTCCTTCATTTTACAGGTGAAGAAACTGAGGCCCATAGAGTTTGAATAATTTCCCTAACATCACACAGTATCCAGGTGGGATTTGAATTCACGAACTCTGACACCAGAGCCAAAAACAAACGTTATATAGATGCCATATGTAGATAGGTGATAGATAGATAGACAGACAGATAGGATAAGGGCTAGACCTGAAATTTCATTAGTATAAGGAACTACCAGATGAGAAAACTCTTTCTACAAATTTAGGTCAGCCCCTTCTCTATAACTTTAGAGAGTTGCTCAGAGTGTTAAGTTAATTGATCTGCCCACCATCACAAAGCTAGTATGTATCAGAGGCAGGACTTGAACCCAGGTCCTCCTGACATTAATATGCTGATGACATATCTATATTTCCACTATCCCATGCTGCATTCATGATATATATGCACATATGCATGTACATATGTATTATAATAGAAAAATTAAGGAGACAACGTGGTAGCAACATGGCAAGGAAAGAGTCCCGGGTTCAAATCCCATCTGTAATACTTCACTTTTTCTCCACTTATGTAAGCTCACGGAAAATATGTTTTACTTCCTTGAGTTTATTTCCTCATCTGTGAAATGGGAGTAATAAGCAAGCTGAAACAAATAAGCTACTATATGTGAAGTGCTTTGTAAGCCTTAAAGCTCTATGTAAATGTCAGGAAACTGGAAGCAAAACATTTTGATGTTTAGAAAAAGCCATCACACTTTCAATGTATTGGGAACCACCATCCTAATATGCTAATAATCCTATCCAAAACAAAACAAAAAAACGGAGAAAGAAAAAAGGAAGAATGAGGTTAGTAGAACTTATTTTCAGTGAACCTGTGTAGGCTTCTAATGATCACCATTTTTCTTTCCAAGTACTCACAAGATTTCAGTTTCTCCATCGGTTAAGGATATCTAATTCCATGGGTATGAGAACATTGCTTTACAGATTTACAGATCCCAACCTCTTTGCAACTTCAGTAGGTGTCTTCAAAAGTTGCTATGGATAAAAATTTCTGCATCTTCCACTCTCCTTATGGATGAGCTTCTCTGAACTTAACTTGGCTGATCTTTCACTGAAAGCCAGAAAGGTCCAGGATCTGAGCTTTTGGAGCTCAGTAGGACTTTTGCCTCTGAGAATCTCCAGCTTCCTTTGCAGTTTTGCTCAAGTACCCCCTCCTCCATGAGACCTTTCTATTCCCTCACATGCTTTATTCATCCCTCACCCAAATTTTCTTCATGTTGCATATATTTTGCATATTCAGAGGACCATAAGATCACAGATGTAGAATTAGAAAGGACCCCACAAGTCATCTAGTATAAGCCCCTCATTTTACAAATGAGGAAACTGAGATCCTAGGAGATTTACCCAAGATCACATAGATAGTGTTGGGGATGACATATGTGCACATTGTTTTTCCCAGTATAATGTAAGCTTCCTTGGGGGTGGAGGGGACTGTTTAATTTCTTATCTTTGTGTCCCAGAACCTGATATAGTGTCCAACATATTAGGTGATTAATAAATGCTTATTGACTGACTGATTGATTGCCAATTTACACTCTACTACAGCTTTTAAGAACCCAGGGACACATCAACACTACCATGAGATATTAGAGGAGAACTTTAGCATATGACTCACAACCCATCTCTTTAATCATCCCCTCTCTCAGCTTTATAGCTACAGACCTGAACCTTAGGAAAGAGGGCAGGGTTCAGAGATGAGATTTGAAAGTTATCCTGGAAGAGGCAATTGTTGAACCTGTGAGACCTACTGAAACCTCCAAAGGAGAAAATGCAGAGAAAAGGGCTGACTGAGAGTCAAGCATGAAGATATTACTGTATGTATTAGTACCAGCTAATGGAAGCAATTAACAGTGTGTTAAATACAACAGACGCAGTAGAATCTTTTACCCATAATGATTTTAAATGAGATAGCTAAATACATGGATTAAGTCAAGTTGTGCTTTTTTGGCTGCTAAAATATAGGGCACTAAAATACTGACCAAAACTTATCAGTATTAAATGTCAAAGGGCTTTTGTGGGGTTTTCTTCCCTTCCCCCCTTTTCCTTGCTTTTTAATGACCCATTTATTTTTCAAGCAATTCTTTAAGGAATTTGAAAGTTTAAGCAGGGGTTACATGGAGAACTAACAGGAAATGTCTCATCTTTCCAAGTTTATTGTTGAGAGTGGCCAGATGTCATTTGTTTGTGAGTGGGAAATGAGAAGTTAGATCACAGAACGTGAAATTTAAAACTCCACGTTAAAAAAAATGGGGAGGGGGTTGAAGTTCTTGGGAGAAACACACACAGTGAAACCACTTTGACTCCAGTGACTGTGTTAACAGTGGTGGGGGAAGCACTCATAAGTGAGATGCTAATATGAGAACATGTTTTACTGTCTGCAGGCATTGCTGTCCTCCAGGTCTGCATTCAAACTGTCCTGTGTGTGAGAACAGCTGGTCTCTGGCTGGCCCCAGCCTGCTTGGGAGCTCTCTCCGGATCTCTTGTAATTATAAACCCTGCAAAGGACTGAAAACAGAGGTCTGGATTCCTATTGGTCGCTATGCCCCAGAACAGAGCAGCTGAACATCACTAACACATCCAAGAATACAAATTGTCTGTGGCTGTTGAACATACACACAAGGGCAACAATGTTGTTTTTCCCTCATGACATTTTTGGTTTCTGTGGTTTGGATTCTGAGCCAAGACACTTGGCTCAGAGCAAGACTCTCAGGCACTAATTGGTCACCAACTGTCCCCTAAACAGCCTCTCCATCCCTGGTATTGCCTGAAGAGGCTTTGGCAAGAACTATTTGGGCCCAATATCTTTCCCGGAACCGTGGAGAGAAAGAAGATATACTTCAGGTAATAACAATAACAATATAACAACTGCATCATCTTCCTAACAGCCTTTGGGGCTCACTTGTTCAACTCACACTGGCACCAGCAAGTTGATTCCCAAGAGGGGTGACTGATGCTACTTTCAGAATTCTATAGATAACCCTGTGGGTTGTTGTCCACCTAAACACTAATTCATGAGCCCCCACCAGTATGTTTCCCCTTAACAGTCAGTCAGCAGACACAGTTCTTTAGCAAAGGCATTTACTCAAATAGCAGCCTTTACAAAGCAGTTTTCTCAACAGCCAAGCCCTTCCTTCAGAAAGCATGTTGACTCTGGGCAAGAAACAGAAAAGGTTTTCCCTCCCCTTTTCAATGATTCTTGCTGAATCATCTCAGTCAGTCATCGTCTCACTGACTTCTTCTTAAATAATTGAACTATGTAAGCCTCCAACCCCTTCTAGGGAAGGGAATATCTATTTTGCACCTGAAGTCTTTCCTCTTTACATTTTAAATCTTTTAGTCTCTGTAGGCCTTCAACTTTTACTAGTCTTATTGGGGTATCATCTCTCTACCCTGAATGTGCCACATTTATAGGGTACTTTGAGGTTTCCAAAGGGAAACACATATAATCTTATTTGATTTTCACAACAACCCTGTGAAATAAGTACTATTATTATCTCCATTTTATCAATGAGGAAACTGAGGCTGAGAAAGGTTGACTGAATTGGTTGGAATAGATAAATCATAGATAAAATTCTGAGACCAAGAGTCCAAATATGACATTGCTGTTCACCTGAATATGACATTTCATGGACTATACTGATAAGGCATAAACCTGGAACTAGTGATTTATACATATGGGCCAAACGTGGAAATATACAACAGAACAGGAAGGTGCTTATTAAAGAGAAAAAAAGACCAACTCTGAGTTCTCCAAGACAATCTATTCTGAGCTCATGTGGAAATGTAGATACATACACCTATATGGCATAGTATATTTTAAGAGGGGCAGCTAGGTGGTACAATGGATAGAGTACTGGACCTTGAGTCAGGAAGACTCCCCTTCTTGAGTTCAAATCTGACCTCAGAAACTTATTAGCTGTGTGACCCTGAGCAAGTCACCTAATTTTGTTTACCTCAGGTCCTCATCTATAAAATGAACTAGAGAAGGAAATGGCAAACCACTCCAGTATCTTTGTCAAGAAAATCCCAAAAGGGGTCACAAAGTGCTGAACACAACTGAAACAATAATAAATATTTCAAAAATCCTAAATTTTGAGTCAGAGGACCCAGGTTCAAATGCTGGCTTTGACACTTACTACATCTATGACCTTAGTTAGAATAACGTCAAAAGTCTAATTCAGCTCTAAATCCATGATCCTATGACCCCTTTCTTCCACAAAGCCTTGTATGACCACACTGTCCACTTCTTGAGATTAAGACATTGATAGTCCTTTATACTTCAATATTTCAGTAGATCTGGGCTCTCATCAATATGGATAAGCCCTTCAGAAATCAACAAATCATCTGCTCTTTTTCATCATGCTCATCTCCTATGTCCTTCATAAACTCTCCGTAGAGGATTTACCCAATGTATGGGTAGTTTCCCCCAAACCTCCTGGTCCATTAACATCTCCCAGAGAGGCACTAGCTCTCACTAAATGATGGTTAAACTCTCTTTTCTGATCATAAGCTTCCTGAGTCATCTATCTTTTCTCCATTCCTTGTGCATAAGCCATCCTTGGTGATGTGAGGCAGCCTGCTCATGCTACTAATACACAATGCTCTCGTTAATGCTCTTTGATTCGCTCCAAATTTTGGTTCTTTGGAGAATGTGGTATTCTGTTTCAGTCTTATACCATCAATGGAAGAATATTGGCACTAAAAAGATGGAGATTTTTGTCAGCATAAGCTTGGGATAATTAAAAGCATTAAGCCATTTCTAAGTGCAGTCTATCCTACCCTTTTCCTCCTCTTCAATTCTGAGCTCAAGACAATCCTTTAAGAAAGGATAAATGTTTTGCCCTGGGTCACTAATAGGTCAGCCTTAATTAACAGAAAGTACTGTGTGCTTTCCTCCCAGTGTCTCTGGGCCAGTACCCCAGGCTCTCTACTTGCTACCATTCTTTCACCATGCAGGATGGATTGGTAAAGTGCTAAGTGACTGAGCTAAAGGAACATCCCCAGAGGTCTAAACAGAAGCCACTGGTTTTTCTAGTGCTTTGAAGGCTTCCTGGGAGTTAGTAGCCTAAATGATTGTTGGGTAGGAGTTTGGCTTGGAAGGATGTGCTAAACATGGAGGACTTGGAAGCAGACTCATAAGTCATTGAGATGAGTATGCTCCATATGAAGGCTCTAAGTGGGGCTGGGGTGAGGATGGTGCAGGGGATGGTATCAGCCTATACCAGCATAGACTAATCAGCAAGGGATGCATATCCTCAGACAATACAGAGGGGTTATAACTGAGCCCCAGCAAACCAGCTGAATGGAGAAATGACAACACGTTGGGTGCAACTCTGCCTTAGGCTAACAAATACTGCTTACAGGCCAAGGAGGAAAGTGCCAGGGCTGAACACTGATCTATGGCTCCTGGACCCTTTATTGACAATTAACCACTAACAGCTAAGTGGTGACGTGGACAAGCACTGGACTTGGTGTCAGAAGTCCTATGTTCAAATCCATCTCAGACACTTACTAGCTTTGTGACTAGGGAAGTCATTTCACCTCTGTCAGTCTCAGTTTCCTCATCCATAAAATATGGATAATAATAGCACCTACTTCCCAGGGTTGTTGTGAGGATCAATGAAATAATCTTTGCATAGTGCTTGGCACAGTGTCTGGCACATAGGAAATGCTCTATAAATATTGATTGTTTTTATTGTTGTTATTGTTAAATCTATCTGAAAAGCAATTTGCAAACCTCAAGGCACTATATACATGCAAGTAATCAATTTGTTCTGCTGGTTTATCATTCAATGAATTTGAGCTCATATCCTGTCATTCTCAATCTGAATGGACTGGAATGAAATTGACATCTAATTTCATTTCATCAGATCAGCTTGTATATCACCTAGCAGGACTCCTGGGGGTATGGTACAAGCCAGGGAAAACCTGATAATAACAGTAACTCAGTGATATGTAGCACTTTTTGCTTTACAAAGTTCTTTCCTCCCAACAACCCCGTGAGGCAGATGGTACAAGTATCCCTATTTTAAATATGAGAAAACTGAGCTGGAGGGAGGTTATATACCCTTAAAGGTCACCAAGATGTTGAATGTCAGGGCCCAGGCCTTTCCGTACTCAATAGTGTTTTTTCTGCCATGCTATCCTGTTCTGTTGAAGGTGAAGTAGGAGGAAATGTTCTGAACCATGGCAGAGTGGACAAGGGTCGAGTAGAATTCTGGGGTGTGGAATTCTGAGCAGCTAAAGGAGTGAGGCCAGGAGGAACAGGAAGGTCCTGGAGGCTTATGCTGAAAAAGAAACAGCAAATTTCATTGACCTAGGAAACTGCAAGGCAAAAAACTCTCTCTACCAATGCAGGGCAGCACCTTTTCTGCTAAGACCTAGTGTCTTAGGATGCTTACTTGGAGCTCCTTGAAAAGTTAAGTGCCCAGAAATTTAACGTGGGTGTTCCTGGCTTTCTATCCATTAAGACATTCTGTTTCTCTGTACAATTTAATAGTGTTGTTAGCCATATAAATACGTGAATATTGATTTAGTACCAGATATGTTCAGCCCTGTGCTAGGCACTGGAGGAGAAACAAAGTATAGTCCCTTCTCTTAAGAAGATTACAATCTCAAGGGAAATGAATAGACAGTTTTTTGATGAAGAAAATAAAACTACATATAGTCATATGAAAAAATGCTCTAAATCATTACTGATCAGAGAAATGCAAATTCAAACAACTTTGAGATATCATCTTACTTCTATAAGGTTGGCTAAAATGATAGATGCCCTTCAATTGGGGAATGGATAAACAAGTAGCAGTATGGGACTATGATGGAATGCTACTGGAATATAAGAAATAATGAGCTGATTGATTTTAGGACATGGAAAGACTTGGACCTATGAAGGAAGATGCTATCACCTCCAGAGAAAGAACTAGCAAATAGAATTATGTACAGTATGGTCTTGCATGTATGCATATGTGCGTGTATTTATGTTTAATCGTAGCCTTCTTTAGGGCAGGGTGGTGAATGAGGGAGAAAAAAATTATAAGTACATAGCAGAGCACAAAAGAAAGCTTAGAAGAAAGTACAGAAAGGCTGGGTAGCTTTGAAAACAACGTGGAGTGCTGATTACATAGGTTTTAAAAAGAGTAAACTGTTTGAAATGTATTGGAAAATTACAAAACAAATTTCTTTGCAAAGTCTGAGGGATTCAGGAAAGTCTTCTTGGAAGGGGTAGAACTTGAATTGATTGAGTTTTCAATTAGTCTTCAATCTAATTCAATTCAACCAACATTTATTAAACACTTTCTATGTGTTAAGCCTAGTACCAAGCTCTGGGGACTAACAATGAAAATAAAGCAGTCCCAGCCCTTAAGAAGTTTACAATCCATTGAAGAAGACAATGTGTACACAATAAAGAAATATAAGAAGATTTGGGGAGAGGGAAAACAGTAGTAACTGGGCAAATGAGGAAAGTAATCCCTGAACTAAGCTTTGAAGGCACTTAGAAGCAGAGATGAGGAAGACATGCATTCCCAACATAGGGGTCAGTCTATGCAAAGGAAATGAGATGGGAGGTGGCATAGAGCTAACTTGACAAGCTAGTAGGCTAGTTTGACTAGAATAGAGAATTTGGTCATCATATGAAATAAATCTAAAAAGGTTAGGCAGTAGCCAGGTTGTGTAAAGTTTTAACTACCAAGCTAAGAAATGTGCATTTCATCCTACACACAATAGAGAGCCACTAAAGATTTTTGAACAAGGCAATGACAGGGTCAAATCTGTTATTTAGGAAGTTTATTTTTGCTGCAGCATGGAAGGCAAATTGGAAAGGAACAAACTAAAAGCAGGCTGACCAATTATGAGGCTATTGCAAACAGTCACATGGTTAAGTGATAAAGACCTGAGCTAGAGTAATGGTCATGTGAATGGGGACATGGAGATGAATGCCAGAGACATCAAGACTTTACAACTGATTGGGACGTGTGTGTTTGGAGGTGGAGGGGGAGATAGGGAGAGAGGGAAGAGTTAAGGGTAACTTCAAGGCTGCAAAACCTGGGTGACTGGAATGGTGTTGTCTTGAAAAAAAGAAAAGAATATAGAGCATTTTGGAAGAGGGATTGATTTGTTAATGGCAATGATGGAGAGTAAGGAAAAGAAATGAATTTTGAAGGTGTTAAGGTGAAAATTTTGTTGGGACTTCTAGGTGGAGATTTCTAGCAAGAAATTGGCAATGCAGAAGATGGTCAAGAGACTAGATATATAGATTTAGAATCATCTGATCAGAGATCTTTGAACCCACTGGAGCTGATGAGATCTCTGAAAGAGGGAATGTATAGAGAAAAAATAGGACCCAGGACAGAGTCTTGGGAGGCAGCAAGCATAGACAATGTTTTCTGTAGTTTGGTGGTTAAAAAGTAGAGAATACCTAGGCCATTGGCTCAAGATTATGGCAGGTTAAGCCAAGATTTTTGGATTTGTTTTTAAGAATTTTAGGAGCGTAGCCATCTTTGACAATATTGTAAACAACTAGTACCAAGTTTGGAATTGGGAGGGGAGGGAGAAGAGGAAGACTCACTTTGCACCTCACTTATTTCTCTCTAACCAGGAGAATAGGTGCCAGGAAAGGGCAATCTTTGTGGATAGCATGTTGAGGGAGAGGGGGAGGCTTTCTGTTTATTAATAGGGCAACACTCAAAATCATCTCCTTTCTTGGAAAAAGTCCACCACCCTTGCTATAGGGGTAGAAGAGATATTACTTCATCATTGGAGGAGGAGCTATGGAACAGATCTGCATCCTAGCCAGAAGGGACATAACTAGGAATTTGTAATCAGAATTAATCTGTTGAGGTTTAAAACACAGGTTCTCTGAGTCTTTCTCTTAGCCCTCTCTCTCTCTTTTCTTTCGGCTGAGCAGGAGAAGTGAAGTATTTTGGCCCTCACTTTGTCCTGGTTCTTTTTCCTGTCAGTTGATGAGGAAGAGGACAGAGGCTGAGGTCTTCTCTCTGTCTTTTTCTCCAACTCTCTCATCTGACCTCATCTTTTTTGGGAGCTCACCTCTCCCTGTCTGCTAGTCTCTCTTTTTTCTGGTGGTCCAAGGAATACTCCTTGTTTCATACACTCTTCTCAGCTGTCAACATGGTAGACCCTGCTAGAACAATAAGAGTCTATGACCATAATTGTGATCTTATATTTTTAGAATTGTTATTCAGGATTCTACCCAACTTAGAAAGGAGTAATTTTTTACATGTTTATATGTTTTTATTAAGCTAGGAATTTCCCCTGGAATTCTATGTGCTTTCAAGGTCTCAGTTTATACTAGGTCTGTATTTTTGTTATTGAGCTACAAATTTTTCCCTATAGCGTATGTGCCTGTTAATTCTCATTAAATAGCTCTCTTGAGCAAACCTATGTATTTAATGCTCGAGGTTCAGTTTCCAGGTGCTCTACTGGTCAATGCCTAAAGGATCCTTAGAGTAGTGGTCCTCAGCAGATTTGGCGTGTGGCAAACTCAATAAAAAGAAAGTAGAAGATGCAGGTGTAGACTTTATTACATTTTTCCCTCTTTTTCTCTATCAATAACCCTGTAGGTAGTGTTTTCCAAAATATTTCCCTCTTTTTCTCTAACAGGAGACCTGAAGATATTTTTAAAAATAATATCCTGTTTTTCTCCAATTACATGTAAAAACAATTTTTAACATTTTTTCATATTTTGAGTTCCAAATTCTATCCCTTCCTCCCTCCTCTTCCCTCTCCCTGAGACAGTAAGTAATCTGATATAGATTATATACTTACAATCATATAAAACATATTTCCATATTAGTCATTTGTGGAAGAAAACTTGAAAAGAAAGAAAGGAAGGAAGGAGGAAAGGAAGGAAAGAAGGAAGGAAGGGCAAAAAGGTAAAAAGAGAAAGAAGGAACAAAGGAAAGAACAAAGAGAGGGAGGGAGGAAAGTGAAAAATAGTGTGTTTCGGTCTGTGTTCAGATACCATCAGTTCTTTCTCTGGAAACAGACTGCAGTTTTCATTATGAGTCCTTTGGGATTGTCTTGGACCATTGTCATGCTGAGGACAGCTAAGTCATTCACAGTTGGTCATCATATAATATTGCTGTTACTGTGTACAATGTTCTCCCGTTTCTGCTCACTTCACTCTGAATCTGTTCATGTAAGTCTTCCCAGGTCTTTCTGAAAGCTTCCTGCTCATCATTTCTTACAGCACAATAATATTCCATTACAGTTATATACCATAACTTATTCAGTCATTCCCCAATTGATAGGCATCCCCTCAATTTCCAATTCTTAGCCTCCACAAAAAGAGCTGGTATAAATATTTTTTATACAAATACATCCTTTTCCCTTTTCTTTGGATCTCTTTGGGATACGGACTGAGTAGTGGTATTGCTGGATCAAAGGGTATGCAGTTTTATAGCCTTTAGGGCATAGTTAGACCTGGACATATTTATAATAAGGAAAAGATAAAGAGAAATTGGAGAGACAGAGAGCATTTGGGGTGAGGGGAAGAGAAGAAGAGAGAGGTAAGCTTCCAGAAGAGATAAGGTTATTGGATTAATCAGTGAAACTTTATCAAGTATCTACTATGAGCCAGGCAAGGGCATAAATGGAGGGGGCTAGCATGGTCAAGGCAGCATGGTACAGTAAAAGAACACTGGCTCTGAAGTCAGAAGGCCTCGGTTCAAAGCCTGCCTCTGACATTTCCATGAGCTTGGCAAGTTCCCTGGGCCTCAGTTTCCTCATCTGCAAAGCAAATGATAGTCTCTGAGCTTCCTTCTATATCTATACTCCTATAACCTCGAAGAGAGATGCCACCTTTTCTAAGAGACTAGAGCAAGAAGAGTTTAGAGTGAAAGGCTTCTGTTTTCTCTTTAAAGCAAGAGATGGGCAAAAGAGTCACATAAAACTCTTGGGGAGAAAAGAGGTTTGGAACAGCCACACCTGTGGGGACTGTGGTAAAGAGGCAATTGGAAAAGAATAAGAAGAAATACATTAAGGCCCCAATGAACATTAGAAAACCTAGTTTTAAGGTCCCAAATTGGCAGGGTTGCTTGACTTCCTCTGGAGGCATTCATTAGCATAAGACTATGGGAGTTGCCCAGGCTGATGTTTGACAAGGCTTGCATAGGGACATAACATGGACACAGGAGATTTAAGAGTAGAAGACAGTATTCAGTTGAACTAAATAAAAATGGACAATGACTGCGAAGGGAGACTAGAACAAAGATGATAGCCTGGGAGAAGAGCAAAGAATGGAAACTGGATGACTGAGGATGACAGACATGCAAGTGGAGGAGCATTAAGATGGAGAGATGGAAGGATATCAGTTTCTGGTCAGAGGGAAGTTTCAGAGTATGGGATCATAGAGGTGGCATCATCCCTGGGGATGACTAAGGCAAAATGAAAATGTTGGTCAGGGAAGGTGATGAAGTTAATAAATTAGGAGACCAGGGTATGTGAAGGACATGAACCTATCCATTAAAGTTCTATAGTGTGAGGTCATGGGTTAGAGTGGAGGAAGACTGTAAGTCAGCTACTGAAAAAGGAAGAAGAGTAACCCAGAGACTGGCAAATGGCTGAAACAAGGATCTAGACCAGGTTTTATGGAGGGAACTTCAAAGGACAGGCTGCCCAGAGGCAACAAAGTACAGACACAATGTATGATTCTTCCTCCTCTTGGGCCTATGTGTCACAAGGCATGAAAGATGAAACACCCAGTTCTGAGGAGGTGGCCAGAGACTCAGTGTTTTTCATTGGGATCCAGGCTTTCATGAGTACAAGCTGACAGAAAGAGTGGGAAAAGAAAAGGTCTAGAATGAAGAAAAGTTTATTAAATAACACACACACACACACACACACACACACACACACACACACACACACACACACACACACACACACCTTCATGTAACCTGTGACTCAGAACTAAAGTTCTGATCTCCCAAAGACTGGGTTAAATTTCTCTAATAATAACTTCCCTGTCTTGTTTCTCCCCGCCTCTCAGCCCCCCAAAGAAAGTCCAGAGAACATCTGGAAACTCTCCATTTTCCCTCAGCAGTTCTCCTTGGTTCAAATACACAGAACATCATACCCCCTAGTGGATCCCTCACCACTCCTCCCCCCCACCTTCCTTTTGTGTGTTTTCGCTTATTAGGTAGTAAGCCCTTTGAGGACAGGAACTATCTTTCTTTTTTTTTTTTTAATTTGTATCCCCAGCACTTAGCACAGTGCCTGGCACATAGTAGGCTATTAATAAATGTTAACTGAGTTGAATTAAATTTGGCTTGTATTTTTCTCTTTTAGTACCTTCAATCCTTTTCAAGCACTCTAGGCTAACAAAAAAGTTTAAACACTGAATAGGTTTATTTAAAAGCTTGTAAAAAAACAGAATAATGACTCACATCCCAACCTGGTTAATAAAGGAATATCCCTGCAAAACTCATAGCACTAAGTAGCCAAGTTCCTGCTTCATGCAGTACTGTTTTGGTTCCTAGGGCCAATTTGGTGTCAGATTCTCTCTGTCTCTCTCTGTCTCTGTCTCTCTCTGTCTCTCTCTGTCTCTCTGTCTCTCTATCTCTCTGTCTTTCTCTCTCTCTCTCTCTCTCTCTCTCTCTCTCTCTCTCTCTCTCTCTCTCTCTCTCTCTCTCTCATTTAATCTATTTCCCAGCCCTTGAGACATAGTTCACCAGCTGTCCTGGTTTCTTCAGCTAGAAGTCTGACTCAGGTACTCATTGATGGCCAACACATTCCTCATAGCTGCTGGAAGCTAGGTCTTTCTCTCTGTGTTACACATGCAATAGGGCCCATGGCATCATGGAAAAAAAATTACTTGACTTTCTCAAAGCTGCTCAGGTTCCCTTCAGTCTTAAACCCATGACATCATGGCAAGGAGCTACTTGATTCTTTTTTCAGAGCTCCTCACTACATTTATTTATACTTCTGTTAGAGTTTGTTACAATTCCTCTACATTTTTCTAATTACATGTGTGCATATTTCAATTATGTATAGATGTATATATCGTATGTAATGGGAAATACACATAGCAAAATGATACCCAGCCCTATAGCTGACATATACCTCTATACACACACACATGAGAGACACACAGAGAGAGACCGAGAGAGACGGGGGTGTTTAATTTGATCTTCATGATAATTCTGTGAGGTAGATACTAAAGGTATTGTTATTTCCATTTTACAGATGTGGAAACTGAGGCTCAGAGAGGTTATGTTACTTTCTCAGGGTCATGGTGCTGGTGATGTAGATTTTGAACTTCCTAACCAGAACAACACTTCTTTCCATTAAACCATGCTGCTTACAAAGGCATATATAATTCTTTTAGAGAATCTATACCATGGGAATTTATATAAGACAAAATCCATTTGTTTAACTTGCTTTTAGGGCCTTATATCCAGGAGGGAAATTAAATAGTGTTTTCTGAGGCTGATGCTGGTATTCAGCCAATCCAGACGAGTGGATGCATTTACAAATCTTTGAATTAATATCCTTTGCTCACTCTCATACAAAGGCTACTGAATAACTAACTATACCACAGGCCTAACAAAGTAGATTCAGGGGTTTGGTAGTGAGTTACTGGCCTTTTGATACCTCATTAATTAGCATTCTAGCTACCTTTGTGGGCAGTGGGCTAAAAAGCTGCGTATTAATGAATCTTCAGTCTCACAGGTGGTATGTGCATGCATGACAGATATTCCTCATTGTTTTACAGGAGGAAGGATGAATGGGCTGCTCTGAGGCAGGCTCAAAGTCTCCTAGAGGGAAGCTAGCTAAGTTGGGACTGAGATCCATGATGTCTGGTAGATCAGATTCAGTACAGAGTCATGCACTTGGATATATTTCCTTTCGTTGTTGTTTTGGCTAGAAATTGAAGTCTTCACTTAGTGTTAACTCTACCCATTTAGCCTTTAGCGGAATAGAATGTCAAAGCCCAAACCACATGAAGCAGTTACAAACCTCCCGCTTAGATCACACAAATCCTTCGTCTCTCAGAGAAAAAAAGTTTGTCAAACGTTCTGAAAGGTCTCCAGCCACGTAGGGTCCAGTTTTGTCCTGAGAACATAACAGTGGCTTTATCTGGGAAAACAGAAGGAGACCTAAGCCAGTCATGCTTAGATCTCCAGTATTTGAGATATAGAGTTTGAGTTTTTTGCTTCAGGGACAATAGATGAGACCTGAGTGTAATTATTTTTCCAGTAACATTTCTAGTTCTGATAGATTTAGGATTTGTCAGGTCCCAATATATCTAGAAACAGGTTAGTTAGCCACCACACCAATCTTTACCCAATTTACTTTTCCAATATTATTTAACTTCGATGTACTTTGGAGAATGGTTTGATGGGATCTGAATCCAGGCTCCGTCATGGTAGTTGGGTAACCCTGAGCAAATCTTTTCACCTTGCTGGGCTTCAGTTTCCTGAGTGGGTTAAATTAGATGTCTTCCAAGGTCCCTTCCAATTATGTGTCTATGATCCTGTGGGCCCATAAACTCTACTCCCTTTCACACATTCTTGGTTCCAAACAACTCAGATTAATGGCTGTTTCCTGTGCTCATCCTGTCAAGTCAAGCCAATGAGCACTTATTAAGCGTTTTACTATGGGTCAGGCACTGTACTGGACTACAAATACAAGTGGAAAGACAGGTGGTCACTATTCTCATGGAGTTAACATTCTATTGGGGGAAGACAAGATAAAAAAAGGAAGATGTGTGTGTGTGTGTGTGTGTGTGTGTGTGTGTGTGTGTGTGTGTGTGTGTGTGTAGGGGTGGGGGAGGTAACAACCAATGTTTAGGCATGGTAGAGAAAGACTGGAGTGAAACCCACACAGGAATCCTAGAGTTGACCTAAGTCTTCAGGATGAATAGCCCGGGCAGGAAAGTTAGGAGCACAGCTTAGGGAAGAATGTCCTTTCCTACCTCCATGCAGCCATATCAGCTCTCTGTCTCTCATGCCTTGGAATGGAGGCCCTCTTCATCTCTACTTTTTGAAATCTTTCTCATCCTTTAAAGCTTGGCCCAAGAACTGCCTAATGAAAACTTCCTTGATCCCAGCCATCTAAAAGTGATTGTCCTAGCTTCAATTTTTCCTGGAACTCTTTATCTGAAACTCTATGTCCTTATCACATTCCATCTTATATCATGAGTTGGTGTTTTTCCCCATGCAAATGGTATTTTCTTTCTATCAGATTGTGAGCTCCTTCAGGACAGGGACTGTGTCATTTTCCATCCTTACATTTCCAGCACTTTCTATGGTGGTTTGCATATAGTAAGACCTTTAGTGGTTTGCACATAGTAGGACCTTTACCAGTTTTTTCCACTTTTTTTCTCTATTCATTGCCCCTTTTATATTATCCTATTTCTGTGCCCATAATGGTCTGAATGTCTATCTTCTCTCACTGTATTACTATTCATCCTTTAAAACCCTCCTCAAATACTTCAAAGGCTTCCTCTTTGAGGTTTTTACTGATCTCAAGTCAGTAATAACCTTTCACTTTATACTGGACTCTATTTAGAACTTTGCTAGTACATCTTTTATGTACCTACTGTAAACTCCATGAAACAGGCACTTATCTAAATTTCGTATTTCTTTGAGGGTCTGCCACAATGTGCTACACACAGGATCCACTTAATGTTTTTTGAATTGAAGTAAAATTAGGGTACCAGGATACAGTATGGGTCCCTTCCCTAATCTAAAAGAGGAGGGGAAAAAAATAAAGAACCTCCCCACCCCTCCCCGTCCCAAGACAATTGTTTAATTGTTCTCTTTTTGCATTTACTTTTTGTAATCTGACATTTTGTATTTGCTGGAGGGGAAGAGAGGAGAAGCAATAGTTTCAATTACAAAAGTATTTACTGAGCCCCTACTACTATGCTTCCTCTAGAGATGGAGGACCATGGTAAATTGATAACCTGATAAATGAGCATCACTTAATGTTGGCACAAGGACTCTGGGCTCTTTAAGTCAGAAGACCTCAGGTCAAATTCTGGCTCTGATAGTGCTCACTTGATGACCTTATCTATAGAATGGGGACAATAACTCTCTACTTCTTGGAGTTCCATGGTTTATAGATTTAGAATTGGAAGTGTCTTTAGGGGCTGTGGGAAGGAGAATAGGTATTTACGTAGTACCTACTCTGTGCCAGGCACTGTGCTAAGTGCTTTTACAAATATCTCGTTTGATCCCTACAACAAGCGCGTGAGTTAATGTAACAGCAAGCAAAGTGGGATTTGTTTGTTTGGAGTTGTTTTTCAGGCTCAGGTTAAATTGTGAGTGCCTGAAGGTTCAATCCCTTTTGAACCCTGATAGTTCACAGCTGTGCTGAATCATGTAGGTTCATGCCTACTGACTGAGCCAATCAGGAGCCAAGTCTTCATTATATGTACTGGGAGGTTGGTGTGTTACTTAAGGGCTTAGCTTATGAGGAGGATCTTGTGATTACCTGGCTGAGGCTCTGAGTGGTTATATGTTCAGACATCCCCCCTCCACACACACACACACACACACACACACACACACACACACACACACTCTCTCTCTCTCTCTCTCTCTCTCTCTCTCTCTCTCTCTCTCTCTCTCTCTCTCTCAGATGTAAAGGTTCTCTCCATTCAGGGATGCATATAGCATCCCTGCATATAGCAATATTGCTTTGATTCAGGCAGCAAGTGCTGTCTGTTGGTTTTTATTTCTCTGTATTTTCTCTGTTTGTCCAATAGATAGGAGGCTTGGTAGCTTTGGAAATGTAAAAGATAAAAAGGTGCATCTGGAAACATTTGGGTGAACTAATTAAAGTGATTGTTGACCCCTCAAAAGTTGCCTTTCTTTTTATAAATGCAGATTTAAGAACCTGTGACAGCAGGCTCCCCTGTACATGTTGGGGTACTTACTGATACAGGTAGGTACTATTATTATCCCCATTTTACAGTTAAGGAAACTGAGGCTAAGAGAGAGTAAGTAACTTGCCCCGAGTCACAGAGGTAGGAAATGGCAGAAATGGGATTTGAACCCTGTCTTTGAACTCCTGCACTCTTTCTACTGTCCTAGGCTACAGCGCTTCTGTAAATACTAGCCCTATCTGTTCAAATCTTTGAAGGTCTGGCAAGCAGCAGAGAGCTTAGAGTTAGCAGGCTGGTGTTAAAGGATAGGAACTCATTACAAGAGTCCAAAGTCACAAAGAAGAAAATTAAGATTTGCTCCAAAGAAAAATTCCCTCAGAGTGAGAGCTCTCCCAAAGGGAATGGATGGCTTCAGGGGAGACTTTCCATCCAAGGCTGGGGGCCACTTGACAGATTTGTTCTAGAGGATGTCCTTGTTGCACAGGACGGCTTCAGACTGAGTAAAGCACGTTTTCTGGTCTTGACCACTGATGCTTACTGCCTCTTGAGATTCCCGGAATCCCAGAACTTCAGAGGTCCTCTAGCCCCCCAGGATCCCCAGGGAAGAGGCGCTCCCTGCGCTCGCTCGGCGCCTGTGTCACAGGGGCTGGTGAGCCCCCAGTGACAAGATGTTTCTGTGCTGGGGAGCGCTGCTTGTTACCTGCGGGTCCTGGGCAAGAGGCTTCATGTGTGTGGGCCTCAGTTTCCTAGTTTGGAAAATGAGAAAACTGAAGTCCTTTGGAGCTCTAGAGGTGTGAGAGCGCGCGTGAGTGTGTGCGTGTGTGAGTGTGAGTGCGTGTGCCTCCTTTCACAGCCGATGCCCTCCTCCACACCGCCCTCGGGGCTTTGGGCTGTCCGTGCCGACCCCGGTCCGGTGGGGCCGGAGAGATCCCGTGAATGCCCTCCGAAGGGCTTCCCCAGGCTCTCGATGAGTGCCTCCGGAGGCTGGCGGAGGAGCCCAGCTCCCGGGCCGGTCTGGTTTCCGAAGAGCCCGGGGCGCCCGGGAGCCGTGCCCGAGGATGTCGGGGCTCTGTCCGAAAGCGGGCCGCGACTGTCTGGGCCGGTCACGGGGGCGGGGGTCTCTCGAGGAGAGGGCTTCGCTTGGGAAACCCGGCTGAAAGCCCCGGGGCTGGAGCGAGCCAAAGCGGGACTCGGGGCCAGGGGAGCCGGCCGACAGCTTCCTGCGTTTCCGGACCAAAGCCAGCCCCACGGACGAGGAAGGAATGAATGAATGAATGAACGGACGAACGGCGCGGGGCGGGACGGAGGGCAGGGGCGTGGGCGCCCCGGGGGCCCCGGGGCCGGGGAAGCCGGGGGCGGCTGCGCCTCTCTTTCCGGGGAACGGTGGCAGGGCGGCGGGGATGGCGCATCACTTTCGGTAAAGCCCGAGGAAATCCCCCACGGAGTGTGGTCGGCCCCGCCGAGGTTCTTCCTTCCGAAGGAGACACTCCCCGGCCGCAGGAGGGGGAGATAGAGGAGGAGTGTGGTGCGGCTCGCGGGAGGGCCGGGGAGGCCAGGGCCCGGCCCGCCGTCCGTGCTTCCTCCTCGGGGCTGGCCCGGGAGGCTCCCCCGCTCCCGCCCCCCAGGCCCGGGGCTGGCCCGGGAGGCTCCCCCGCTCCCGCCCCCCAGGCCCGGCTTCCCGGGAAGGCCCTTCCCGGCGGAGGCGGCGCGGCCTGGTTTCCTCTCACTTCTCGCACCAATGACGCCGTGAAGGTGGATTTGCCAGGAAGTCCTATGCGAGAGGCCGTTGAGGGAGGGGGGATCCTTTATTTACGTGTTTGCTTGGGGAGATGCAGGAAAAGCAGGGCCCTAGGTTTTTGGCTTGGTTTTTTTTATGTATTTCTTTTAGATGAGTGAGGAGCAGAGGCTGGAGGGGGCCACGACTTTTGCCCAATTCCTGCATTTTCCCTCTAAAGTAGACTAGTTCGCATTCCATGGCACTTTTCAAAGCACTTTGGAAACATTTTCTCATTGGAGACTCCTAACTGAATATGGGGGGTGCCTCTTCCCTGAAGGGCTTCTGGGGGGGCTGGATAAACCCTTGTCCTGTATGTTTCCTTGGGGGGACTCAGAGGGCCTCTAGGGTTTGAGGATTCTGGGAATCTCTGACCCTACGAGTCCTAAATTGAACTCATTATTTCCCCCCTTCCCCCGTCCCTATTTGCCCAGCTTCCTGCAAGACTCGGTTCAGTCCCCTATTCTGCAGATCTTTAATCATCCCCCAGCTGCCAGTGCCATTCCTTCTCAGAATGCCTCCCATCTCCTCTCTCTATCAGGGGTGGAAAACTTTCAGCCTCTAGGCCACTTGTGGCCTTCTAGGTCCTTGGGTGAGGCCCTTTGACTGGGTCCAACTTTTACAGAACAAATCCTTTTTTAGGGGGATTTGTTCTATGGAGTTTGGATTCAGTCAAAGAGCCAACCTGAAGACCTAGAGGTCACACATGTGACCTCAAGACTGAAGGTTCCCCACCCCTGGGTATCAATTAATAAACTGTATAAAGTGCTTACTATTTGCCAAGCACCCTACTGAGGATACAAAAAGGACAGTCCCTGCCCTTAAAGAACATCTTGAATGTGCCGAATTATTTACATGTTGTTTCCCTCCTTAGAGTTGGTTCCTTCATGGCAGGGGCTCTTTTTGCCTTTCTTTGAGTTCTCATGCTTAGCACCATGCCTGGCACGTAGGAGGTACTTAAAAAGTAGTTGTTGGATGACTGACTGGGCATCACTCTGCTTCTACTCCCCTAGGTTCAGAACCTCAGAGTCATCCTCAGCTCTTCCCCTCCAATAAATTGCTCACATGTCTCACTGCTGTCACTTCTCCACCTTCAGGACCACCACCCTAGGTCAGGCTTTTATCACTTCTCTCTGGGGATAGTATCACAGTCCATGATCTTCTTGCCCAGGGGTGGGGAACCTTAGGCCTTGAGCCCTAGAGGGCCACATGTGGCCTCCAAGCCACAGGTCCCACCCTTGTCTTGCCTTTCTGTAAGGCTGAAAGGCCTAAGGTGATTTGCAAGGTCACACAACTAAGAATTGTTGAGACTTAGGTTTTAGGATCTGAGGATTCAGAGCATAATGCTCTAAAATCCAGGGGTCAATTAGCCTTTTTTGTGTCAGGAACTTATATGGCAATCTTTCTCAGAAAGTTTTTAAATTCATAAATTACCAAGGTTAAACGAAACCAATTATATTGAAATACAGTTATCAAAAACAAATTTTTTTTAAGTTCATAGACTCCAGGTTGAGAATCCTTGTTTAATCCCACAGAGAAAGAAACTAAGGCCCAAGGAAAGAAATTTGACTTCCCAAAGATCACACAGGTGGTAAATAAAAGAGTGAAGATTTGAACCTCAATTCTCTGATTCTAAGGAGGTGAATGGAACTTGTAGAGAGGTACATTTTGATTCTGTAGGAAGACTTTCCAACAACTAGGACTATGCAGCATTCTTCCCACTTTACCACAGTGGCCACCACAAAAGAAAGATAATATTTTACAGCTTACAAAGAACTTGAATACGTGAGGCGTGGGTAGGGGAGATATCTATTCTTACCATTTTACGGAAATAGCTTGCTCAATATTGGGAGAAGGAGGGAGAAAACAAGAAGTGCTCTTACAAATTTTTATCCCACTGTCTTTCATAACACATTCCTACATACTTTAGACATCATTATTTTATCAAGGCTTAGTCCAGCTGTGTCATAAATACGTTATAGTCCGTATGTGGAAACATCCTCATTTGGAGAAGGTATTTTTATGGTAATGTAGGGAAACTGAGTTGTTCACTGACCATAACACAGCACCAGTACATGCAGGCACCAGTATTAACAGAGAAGCATAATAAAGACAGGAGTTTAGGCTAAGCTGGTAGAGAACATTGACTGTGCCTCCAGGGGCCTACTTTTTCTTCTGGCTTAAATTTATTTTCTGTTCAACCAGAGAAAACCTCTGGATGATGTAAGATCATCAGGGGCTAAGCTAGATAGCCCCCATCTCACAAGGTTGTTGTGAAGATTAAATGAGATAATATATGTAAAACATTTTGCAATTAGTAAAGTACTACATGATCGTTAACTATGATGAGTTATTTGTAACAGAAGATTTTGATCTTTGATCCGTACATAGGAGTAGAAAAGGAAAAACCTAACCTTAGCCCGAGGGCACACTGTTTGGTTTGGTTAACTCGATATAGGCTGTCACCTAGTCTCTATCAAGGTGAACTTTTATCCACTCTTCCCTAGCAGACTGAATCTGAGATGGTTTAGCTAGCCCAAAAGAGGTAGCCCAGAAGACAGTCAGCTGAGTAAAACTGACATCAGCAGAACAATATGTCAGCAGAGACTATTGAGACCCATAGAGGCCAATGGAAGAGAGATGCTGCAACCAGTGAAGTCTAGAGAGCAACTCACCCTAAGGAGACATTGTGACCCACAGGGACCATGCCTAGGGAGAGTAGTTCAATGACATCAACAGATAATGTCAGGCATTCTGCAACATTGGAGTGAGTTGTTCTTTCACACAGATTCCCTACATGGTAGATCTATCCTCTTCAATCCACTCTCCCTTCAGCCACAAAAGTGATTTTCCTAAAATACAGGTACAGTCATATCACCCACCTACTCAATAAACTTCAGTGGCTTCTATTGGCACTAAGATCAAATAAATAAAAATGTTTTGTTTGACATTTAAAGCCCCTCATAACCTAAACCTTGCCTATATCTTTCCAGTCTTCTTACACTTTATTCCCTAACATATACTCTTTGATCCAATGAAATCCAAAAACACTAGCCTCTTGGCTGTTCCATGAACATCTCTTGGCTTTGAGCGTTTTCTTCAATGTGCCCATGAAAGCTTTCCCTCCTATCCTCTGACTACTGACCTGCTGGGTTTCCTTTAAGTCCCACTGAAAATCCCCTCCCTTACTGGGGATCATTCCCAGCTCCTCTTAATCCTAGTGTCTTTCCACTGTGAATTATTTCCTATTTATCTTGTATATAGCTTGCTTTGTACATATTTGTTTGCACGTTGTCTTCTTCTCCATTAGGTTGTAAGCTCCTTGAATGCAAGGGCTGTCTTTTTACCCATTTTTGTATCCCCATTGTTTAGTTTAGTGCCTGGCTAGTGGTAGATGCTTAACAAGTGTTTATTGGTTGTTTGTTGATTATTTATCTGTAGGCCCCTCATGTGTGAGTCCTATACATGCTTACTCACCCATTTAATAGAGTATATATTTGTAGTAGAGTGGAATCTATGTTTATGAGAGGAATATTGTGCTGCAGATTTTCTTACTGTGCTATCTCATTAAATGCTTTTGCCTTGAATCAATAGTCAATAAACATTTATTAAGAACTAGTATGTTCCCGGCACTGTGCGAACTGGGGATACAAAGATGAAAAAGAAAAACAGTCTTTACTCTCAAAGAGCTTACAGTTTAATGAGGGAAGATGTGAAAAAAATAAAAAGAACTGAAAAGTGAAGGGGAGGAGAAAATCCTGGGAGAAGAGAGGAAGGATAGAGGAGAAGTCAAGAAATCCAAAATGAGTATACCTAGAGAAGTCAAAAGAAGTCTGAAATAAGGGCAGCTGGGGTGGGAAATGAGGAGCTGTCTTAGGAGATGTCTGAACTAATTGTATCCTCTGGTTGACTAAAAAAAACTAAGCTCATCAGTGGGGGCTTAGAAACCATCATTTTGAGCAGATGTGGATTCACAAAGTACGTTGAACTGACCCCATATGTGACGCAGGTGAGGTACTACAGGATCATTTTCAAAATTTGTAAATTGTGGAGAAAATACAGTAACAAAGTATATATTTTAGTAATTGCACCCAGGTATGTCCGTAGGCCCGTTTGCAAATAAACCCCTAACCACTGGATCTCACCCCAGTGGGTTGAATAAGAATAACTTACATAGCCTTTTAAAGTTAACAGCCCTTTGAGGTAGGAAGTATGAGTCTAATTATTCCCAGTCTTACAGATAAGGAAATCTGAAGCAGAGTTTCTGTAAATAACTTACCCAAATAAGTGAAAGAATGAACATTTCTATCCAAGTCAGAAATTTCAAATCTATTTCTTTTACTAGAACACTTTTGAACTTGTAGTTTAAATATCAAACTACTCTGAAAGATCATTATAAGTAAGGAGTGAAGTTGCCTCTAATTTGTGATAACCAAATGAAGCAAAACCGTAGATCTGCTAGCAGACATTGATGAGACATTCTAGCTTTGGAATCTTATTTTTGTATAACTTTGAAAACGAGAGAACTAAGTCCAGCTAGGGTAGAGGGATATTTATTCTGTTAAATTCAAGTCAGAGTCCAAGGTCCTTTGCCTTGCATTCAAAGCTCCACAGTGTGGTGCAACCCTACCTTTTCAGCCAAATCTAAAAGCTTAGATCTGATTGCATCACTCCTGTGTTCCATGATTCTGTATTTACTCTAGAATAAAATACAAACTGTTCAGCTTGGAATTTAATGCCCTTTGTAATCTGGTTTCCACCTATGTTTTTAGATTTATTTCATCTCTCTCCCCTTCTTATCTTCTGCATTCCATCCAAACTGATCTACTTTCTATTCCTTCAGTGTAGCATCCCATTTCTCACTTCCATCCTTTTTCACAGGCTGACCCCCATGACTGATATGCTACTACCTAGAATCCTTAGCTTCCTTCAAGGCTCATCTCAGGTGTTATCTCAAAGCTACACAAATCTTACCTGATCCCCCTATTTTTAAGTACTTTCATATTCTTCTACTTTTCCTGTATTTATTTCCCTATGTAGATAATATGTTGTATTTTCTGGTAGAATACCAACTTCTTAATTACAGGGACTGTTTCTCATCTTTGTATTTCTAGTGCCCTAAATATAGTAGATGCTTAATAAATGCTTATTGATTTGAATATATTGAGAGGGAACTATAGTGGAAAGTGTGCTAGATTATAGTTAGAAAATAGAGGTTCAAACCTCAGTTCTTTTACAACCTGTTTGACCTTGGACAAATCAATCAGCTTCTCAGGGCTTCAATTTCCTTGTTTGTCAAGACATAAGAACTGGGATAGATGACTTCTGAGGTCTCTTCCAGCTTTAAATCTGTAATCTTGTGATAGATGGTATAAAATAGGGATCTTTATTATTAACAGGGAAAGTTAGTCTTAGATTATAGTCACTATTATGCAGTTAAAGAAAAATTATTAAGTATATTTGATGTGTAAAACATTGTATTAGGTACCGAAGAACCAAAAATGAAAAATAACAGAGCCATTGCTTTCAAGGAGTTTATAATCTAATAGTGGGATGAAGCACATACAAAAACAACTGGGATACAAAATAGAAGTAATTAAAGACATAGCAGAAGCCCAAGAGAGGGGACAGAGGCTCTAGGAGGCAGTGATCATTTCTACCAGGAAGATCAAAGAATGCCTAAAGTCGGCCTTGAATGAAGAGAAAGATGCCAATAAGTCTACTCCATTTTTGTGGGATGATGCATATAAAGTCTTAAAGGCAGCAGAATGCAGGATGACATTGGGGAAGGGTGATTAGTACAATATCTCTGGAACATAAAATTCACAAAGGGAAAAACCAGAAACGAGTCTGTAAAGGCAGATAGTAGGGATCTGCCATGACTGGCCTTGAACATCAGACTAAGGAGTTTGCATTTTATTCTATTGACAATGGAGAGGTTCTATAGATACTAGAAATAAAATTGTATTACTAAAAAGCAGAACTCAAATAAAAAAAAATAGAATTCATAAGACTAGAATGGAACATTCAAGAGATAATCCCGTTCTGTATTCTATCTCCAAAAAAGACTGTGTTTGAACCAGCTCAGACTTGGTGGACTTTCCAATGTTCTTAGAATAGGACTCTTTATATTCTTATTTTTATGAGTATTAGGTTGTGCATGTAATTGTGAGAGATTGATTCGACTGATTTGTGATAGCAGCTACATTTTCAGACGACAAGAGATGACAAAAAAGACATTTGAGATGTGTGTCTTGTAATCCTGAAAATGTAATAAAAAGACCATTCCAGATAGGTAAATGCCCTAGTATGAAAGTGAGTCTTAGGTCTCTCATTTAAAGGCTCTCTCCTTTAAGAGACTGGCTGGAGCGATCTTGTACTACCTTCATGAATTGGTGGAGGATATGGAGAGGGGAAAAAACCTTCAGTCCTCTCTGGCCAAGGGGAAATCTGGAGGAATACCAGGCCTCCCTGATAGCTTCCCTCTCCCCTCCCCCATGCAACTGCAGGGCTGCCCTGAGACATTGTGGCCGGCAGGGTGAAGGAGAGGAAGGGCAGGACCCCAGCTGAGCTCCAGCCGCTCTCGGATACAGCCCTGCTCAAAAGATGTTCTCAGATGTGGTGTTTAAAAAACAACTTTGCTTCCTGCAGAGACTTTGAAAGGCCAGGCTCGGCCTACTGTTGTACATTTTTGCAGCTGAATGAGAAACTGCTGGAAATAGAAGTTTCCCTTATGTCATTGGGATGACTCTGACTGTGTTCCTCTTGGAGACATCAGGGGAGCTGGCTCAGGAAAAGCTGGGTGGGAAGCCCTTTAACTTTGCACAAAGGTTCCTGGGTCTCAGCTCTGCCCGTGTGTGCCTGTGTGAATGGCAGATGGCCTGGGATAATGAAGTAGATTCCTTTTGGGCTCAAACCTCCACTTTAGAGTGGCTGTTACTCAGGTACCAATAATACAGGTTAGACAGAGTTTTGGCTGGAAAATTCTAAGATCTGTAGGGTACGATTTGAAGAGCCTCCCAAAGACTTTTTCTCCTTCCCTACCTCACCTAATAAAAAAAATTCTCTCCACTGACCTTCTAAAATACTTAAAATTCTTACCATTAGAGTCACTGCTTTAAGTAATTAGGACATTATCTCCAGAGGAGTCTTTCAAAAAGGCAATTATCTGCCTCGGAAGAATAATACATTAGTAAGCATTGATGCATTATCATGGAATAGTTTATTAGATTGAATAGCTGAGCCTTTGAAAAGCAGAGTTTTGAGATTCACTGAAGTCCTTCTGGAGGAAAAGGGTTTGAAAAGGTTCAGAACCCAGGGTAATACTCAGGGGGACCCATGGAAGCTCCTGGCCAGCTAGAGGAAGGGGAAGAAGGTTTTGGATTTTGGGAAAGGATGGTTTCCTAAAAGAGAAGTCCAGGAAAGTAAGGGATGGTAGGTTTGGGGACAGGAATAAAATAAACTCCAGCTACTTCCAAGTTTTGTCTTGGGCTAGTCTAAAGGAAATTTTGATAGATGCTGTGACTGCGTGCTTGGGACATCACTTGTGACTCCTTCTTCACTTCATACTCAAATACTAAACCCTTATGCAACCTGACACAGTCAAAATTATGAAAAGAGAGATTAAAGGACAATCTCATATATGAGTGTCTGGCAACAGTCCTTTGCCTGTCTCTATGGCTCTCTGCCCAGCAACACTACCCATTAGTGGAGCTAGAGTGGCCAAGAAGTACACCTAGAAATCATTAACTTGATGTATTCTGGAACTTTAGTATGTAAGGACATTGAAAGAAGTAGGTTCTCTAATCAGCAGTATGGGACAACTTTGATGGCAAAAATAAAGGACAACAAAGAGACCCATGGAAAAGAAAATTGCATCATCAATAATGGAACTGATATTTCTACTTTTAACATAGACTTGTAGAATTTAATACAATTCAACATTTATTAAGCATCTACTTATGTGCAAGGCACTGTGCTAGGATTCAGCATAGATATAAAGATGAAAACAAATACTGACCCTAAAAATGTAATAAAATACCATTCTAGATAGGTTGAATGCCCTGGTATGGAAGTAAATCTTAAGTCTCTAATTTAAAGCCTCTTTCCTTTAAGAGACTAGCTGGAGTGATCATGTGGATAATATGGGGATAAAACTAGTGCACAAATTAAAATGGAAAAAGGAAGAGGGGAATCAGTGCAAAAGCTCCCCCAAAGTGCTAGAGCTTTGAAGAAGGAAGTGATAAGAAACAACTTCCAGGAGGCAGTGGTATTGAGATAGGCCTTGATGGAAGAGAGAGAGTTCCACAAGTGGAGATGAGGTATTTGGGTAGAAGAGAGTTCATTTCAGTTTTGGAAGACAGCAGGAGTAAAGATGGGAAGATTTAAGAAAGCAATTGTTATTATTTGTTGTTGGGTGTTTATCCTTTGTTCTTGAAGAAGACCATGACACCAAGATGATGACATGACTTGCAGTTGACTTTGATTTGAGTGAGGGAGGGTTGTACAAGGTCACCAAGCTCACTTTCTTCTCCTGAGTCATTTGGGTCCAGTGGCCTGATTATTAGAGAGCACTATGAGACTTGCAGGTGGTGAGTGGTCTAATTTGTCTAGACCTTAGAATGGATGATGGGGCGTCCCAAGAGAAAACCTTGGAAAGGTTAGATTAGACTCTAACCATTAGATACAGACCCTGGAGGACTCTGGAAACCATGTCTCTAGACTTGGAGTCAGAGATCTGGGCTCTAGTTTTACAATCCAATCTATTTCAAAAAACATTAATAAAATATCTACCATGTGCAAAGCACTGTGTTAGACACTAAGGATATGGAGACAAAAGAAAAAATAATTCCTGCCTTCAAGGAGCTTATATTTTACTGGTAAAAACTATATGGAAACAAATAAGCATGTTCACAATAACTTTAATAGGAAGAGACAGTAGTAGCAATTAGGATAATAAGAAAAGTTTTCCTGGGAGGTAGGCACATGACCTAAGCTTTGAAAAAAGTTAGGGATCCTAAAAAGTGGAAAAAAGAAAGATATTATGAATAATTTATAGGAGGAAATGATGAATAGCTAATAGATTTATATAATGCTTATTATGTGCCAGGCACTGTGCTAAAGTGCCAAACAATTATTATCTTGTTTGACCCTCACAACCACCCTGGGAGATAGGTGCTATTTTGATCCCCATTTTACAAATGAAGAAACTGAGGCAAACAGATGTTAAGTGATTTACCCAGACTCAGAACACTAGTAACTATCTGAGACCAGATTTGAACCCCAGAGAGCTTTTGGTAAAGATTAATATATGCAGAAACAGTAGCATATTGTCATCAGAAGATACTACAGATCATCTGTACAGAAAAAAAGAAACAGAGGAGGAGTTTGGGAAATCAATGACAAGCCTGACAGCATGTCAAACGATTATAATAATGAGTATTATGTCGTTTCAGTCATACCCAATTCTTTGTGACCCCATTTTGGGGTTTTCTTGGCAAAGATACTGGAATAGTTTGCCATTTCCTTCTCCAGCTCATTTTACAGATAAGGAACTAAGGCAAACGTGGTTAAGTGACTTGCCCAAGATCACGCAGCTAGTAAGTGTCTGAGGCTGGATTCGAACTTGTAAAGATAAGTCTTCCTGATTCCAAGCCAGTGCTTTAGGCAATGTGCCCCCTAGTTGCTCCATTACCCAACATAGTCACTAATAATTTCTTGACTTGTCTTAATGACAAATTCATTCTTCAAAAAGTTAAGGAACTGGGGCGGAGCCAAGATGGCGGAGTAGAAACACACACATACGCTAGCTCCGAACCCACAGTCCATAAAATATCTGTAAAAAAAGAACCCCTGCGAATTCTGGAGCAGCAGAAGCCACAGAACAACGGAGCGGACGAGATTTCCGTTCCAGAGAGCCTGAAAACCTCTCGCAAAAGGTCCGTCGTGCTGTGAACCAGAGCTGAGCCTTGGCTGCTTGGCGCTGAGAGGAGCAGATCTGAGCAGGCTTCAGGGACAGGATCGCCAGCGGCCACACGGGTCCATCCACCCACGGGCCCCAAAGGTTGGTGAGAAGGTCTCTCTGGCTTGCCAAGAGGGGAGTGGGGTGCCCCCATAACTCAGGCCCCCTCAGGAGGCAGCAGCTGAAGCAGCGGCAGACCAGGGCTCCGCAAGCAGGCAGGAGCTTGGATCCATTGTTGAAGGTCTCTGCATAAACCCCGTGAGGGAACTGAGCCTGAGAGGCGGCCCTGCCTCGACCTGAGCACCTGAACTTGATCTCACACTGAATAGCAGCCCTACCCCCGCCCAAAGCCCTGAGGCTGGGAAGCAGCATTTGAATCTCAGACCCCAAGCGCTGGCTGGGAGGATCTGGAGGCAAAGTGGGTGTGAAGAGAATATTCAGAAGTCAAGTCACTGGTTGGGAAAATGCCCAGAAAAGGGAAAACAAATAAGACTATAGAAGGCTACTTTCTTGGTGAACAGATATTTCCTCCCTTCCTTTCTGATGAGGAAGAACAATGCTTACCATCAGGGAAAGACACATAAGTCAAAAAGTTAAGGAACTGACAAAGAAACTTTCTATTGTAGATTCACAACAAAGAGGAATTGATTGTTGGAGTAGAAATACAGAACTTGTGGAGAAGTGGTCATTACATTTAAAAATTCTTACTAGAAAAGGAGAGGAAAGGTAAGCATAATCTGCTCTACAATCTAGACTTTGGAAGAGCAGATTTCAAGTGTTTCAAAGATTAGATAGTAGGATCCTCAAACACTCAATGTCCAAAATGGATATGTGACTGCATTGATTTGCACATTTTCTTCCCTGGGCCCCTGCCTGGAGAGCATTGCCACACTGTCAGATTCTAGAAACTGATGAACAAATTCAGTCCTAGAACTCACCAGTTTGGTGACATTTTAAATTCAGCATTGAAACTTCTGGGAAGGAGAAATTGAAAGAGAATTCATCTTGTAAGGCATATGGAAGCACTGAATTGGGGTGTTAGAAGGGCTTACTCTGACGTGGGGTACCATTCCCCCTCCTCTGCAGCCCTAGTATGCCAGGGCTCTGTCAGTCTATTAGAGGATGATAGTGACTAGAATTGATGGGATGGCCAGAAACAATTAGAAACTGAGTGATGGAGAACCAAGATGGTCAATTAGCAAGAAATAGTGCAGTTTCCCTCTGCATTCCACCCCCCCCCCCCAAAAAAAAAACCCCAGCTTCTCCAAACAGATCTAGAAAACTCACCAGACTGAATCCTGATGGGGAAATCCCAGGAAAAGTCATAGTGAGTCATTTTTCCAGTGCAGGTTGACTGGGAGACAGACATACACAGAGATCTGAGACATGGAGGGCCTAGTACACTGTGAAGCAGGATGAAAAGGGGTCCCAGACCCAAAGTGGAATACTCTAGATCCATTCTGGGATATAATATGGGGATCAGGTACACTGGTAGCTTTATAGCCCACTACCCAGTTCTGGGTCATAGATCCAGAGCAGACTGATGAGAGGACCCACATCTGCCCCCAACAATTTCAGGTGCTTGGCCAAACAGTGCTGTGGTTCAGACTTTAAGAGCAGAGCAAGGTCTCCTTTCTAGCATTTAGCCTGCTTGTAGAAAAATAACCAGGGCAGGAATCCCTGATGAAAGGGGTGTCTATAATTCTTCCACTGAACCAGCAAAACCTCCCAGCTAACTGATTGTGGCTGAGTCCAAACCCAGGTCAGCAACTTTCAGAGCTCAGGCTAGGGTCAACAGACTTTGCCCTGGATCAGACCACTTTGGACTCTCTAAAAACTTGCACATCCCCAGCCTAAGATATCTCTGAGATTCTGGTAAAACTTCAAATTCTGCAAACCTAGATTTTAGTAAAGCATTTTGACAAGGTTTCATGTTTTGTGCCTGGCACAAGGATGTCCAAGAAACAAATAACTCATTCAGTCAGCTCTCATGCTAACCAATATGGAACGCTGGGAGGTATTGTTGCTAACGTATGTAAAGCAGCGTTATAATGAAATCCTTCCATGAACTAAATTAGGCTCAGGAACAGAAAAATTAACTTAACTTATAATAAATTGCAAAATATAACACACTATACTGTGGTGGCAGGCTCCAAAACATGTTTTTTTGGAATATATCAGTTCTTCGGATGCTGTACACCATGCCAGGGAGGCTTGGGACACAGTCTCTGCTTGCACCCTGAAGATCTGAGATGTAGTTCCTTCTCTCTATTCCCATGACCTAGATCTGAAATATTTTTACAAAGAAAACCCTCAGAATCACTTTGAACTATAATATGCCCATAATCACGCTAAGCATTCATCTTTAATAAAGTGATATGGTGTATGCAAAGTGCTTTGCAAGTCTTAAAGTGATACACACACATACATATATGTATGGCAGCTATCATTATTATCTTTAAACAACGCATGAACTGTTAACACCATGAGTTCTGGACCCAGCTGTATGCAATTGTAGAACCTCAGAAATAAAAGGGAACTCAATCCCCTGCTCAAATCGAGAATGCCGTCATGAATCCCTGACAAGCTCTTATTTTTGTCTGCTTGGAGACCTCAAGTCATAGGTGAGCCTGTTTCTCTTTTAGAGAATATGGATTAAATCTTCGCAATTTAAACCCATTTGTCCTCATTCTGCCCTCTGGGGCCAAACTGAACAAAGCAAATCTCTCTTCTATGGGACAACAGCTTCAAATGTTGGAGGACAGAGTTCTGGCCCCCTAAAGTCTCCTCTTATCCAGGTTAATTACCTTCAGTTTTGTCAGGAAATCTTCCCCAGCCCTCTTGTCATTCTGGCCACATACCTCTTTGAACTTGAAGCTCAGGTGACTGGATCCTGTTATGGGGTTAGTTGTGCCTCTGTCTTATCCCAATCTTGTGTCTCTCCTCAACCCCCCTTCCTGTAGCTTGGAGAAAGTAACCTTCATGTTAGTCATTACCTTTCTGGAGCCAATATGCATGCTCTGGATCTCCCCTTTTCTCCTATCAAAATTCAGTTGTTTTGTGCCACTCTCTCCCAGGACTCTATCCACACATTGTTTTCAATTTTGGAAAAGACCTGATAAATTAATTCACACTAATGTGTAAATGACTGTAAATGGCTTGATAGGCTCCCCCTTCCAAGGGGATTCTAATTTTTCATGGGATACAGAGTTTAAACCTCAAGGAATGAAATGTTTTTCCTTACTTCAAAGATCTGTGATTGCCAACCACGTGAGTATTCCCTCCAAACTTGAGTAGTGGATCTTCATGAGATGCTGTGGCCAAAACAACTCACTGTCTTGTGGCCCGCTTTCTGGTGATGAGCCTCACCAGACTTAAAATCCTAGCTTGGCTGAACGTCCGAGCTAGAAGAACCTCAGAAATCAGAGTCCCCTGTATTTTTTTAATCAATGAGGAAATAGGCCCCAAGTGGAAAGGTCACATAGCTAATAAATAACAGAGCCAGGCCTGGAGACCAGGTCTTCTAACAGCAATCCAAGTTTCTTTCCACTGCGCTGTTCTGCTCAGCTTGTCCTCGGATGACAATCTACGGTCAAAACCTAAATTGGAGCATATTAGTAGAAGGCAGATAGGGGAGAGATTTTATGGCAATTCAATTTAAAAAACAAACATTCATTGAGTTTTTACGGCAGCCACAGTGTTGTGCTAAATGAATAAGATATGGCTTCACCTTTTTATGAGGAAAGCTCTTTATAGTCTTTTAACACATGCTTTCACATCTATATGCCTTATTTCTCAACCTAGATTACAAAGTTCCTCAAGGGGAGGCTTTCTGGTGCCTTCCATATCACAATAGGAAAACTCATAAGACCACAGATTAAGAGCTGAAAAGGAACCTAGAAGGCACTGAATCCATTCCTCTCATTTGAAAGATAAGGAAGTCGGTTCAGGGTCAAAAAGCTAGTATATGAAGCCGGACCTAGGAGTTCCTGACTCTAAATCCAGTGCCACACCCATTGCTCCTACATATAAGGTCAGCCCTTCAGTGGGTACAAGATAAAGTTTTTTCCTGTTTAAAAAAAAATCACTGACATTTCCTAACTACTCCCTAACTTCTATAACAATGACCTCCTTTGTAATAAAGAATTACATTTAAGCAAAATAAGTCAGTACACCAGCTATGTGTCACAAAAGAGGACTCATTCCGCATCTGTGGTCTGCTACTTCTCTGTTAAAAGGTGAAAAGCACAGGTTTCATTGTTAGCCCTCCACAGTCACCACTGGTCACTGGAATACCATCAGAGTTCTGAATTTTTTCCACATTGTTTTCCTTCACATTATTGTGGTCATTGTGTAAATTGTTCTCTTGGTTCTGCTTCCTTAACTATTAGTTTATACAAGGCTTCCCAAATTGCTCTGGTTTCATATCATTTTTTTACAGCATGACATTCTCCCATTACTTGTTATGTACCACAATTTCCCAACCATTCCTCAATCAGTGTACTCTCGCTTTTCTTCCCATCACTGGCTACTACAAAACTTTTTCCTGGAGTTCAAGTGAATCATGTTCAGAGTAATTGTGCTTATTAGGATACTGCTTTATGCTGCCCATTAGATCCATTATTAACATGGTAAGACACATTCTCCAAGTCTCCAAAGGGAAATAAGGTATAACTTGCCACTTAAGTTATTCAAGATTTGTCTTAAGAGGCCTGAAATAGAGACACTAGAGACCAATCCTGAAGTGATTGGGAATAGATTAGGTGGATGAATAGTTTTTAAAAGCTTCGAAGACCTCAAGCTCAGCTTAAAACCAACTGCATAGACAGATTAGCTGTTTAAGTTGGTTTTGTTGTTTCTTTAACTAATATTTACTTAGTGTATCCTTGCAAATGACACAAGAAAATTGGTGAAAATAGGTGAGCCTACCTCCATCTTGTGCCCAAGATGAATTCAGACCTTTCCCACATCCAACTTCACCTGTTGAAATCCTTTTCATTCTCTGAAACACAATTTAGATAGGTTTCACCTTCTCCACAAAACTTTTCCTAACTGCTCCACTTAGAGCTGAACTCTCTTTCAGCAGCTTCCAAGCAGAGTAAGAACCAATGGAGTTCTGGGATTAGAGTTTCAAGAATGTTCCTTTAAGGAAAAACCATTACGCACAATGCAATTAAATATTTTTAAAAATGCATTGTTTTTGATCACAGTCATTTCTGGATATAGTTTATCTCGTCCTTCTCTCTCCCAACTCAAGTTGTAGAATTGAACTGTACCTCATAACAAAGGAAAATGCTTAAGTTAAAACACATGGTGACTTCTGCCAAGATATGCAACATTCTATCTGAGTGGTACTTCTGCTGAAAGGAGAGCTGGCATTATCTATTCTCCGGGACCATTATTAGGAATTCCATTTTCTTTTATTGACCTTTTTATTGACATGGCTGCATATTTTTCTGGCCTGCATCAATTTATACAAACTCTGCATCAATTTATACAAATCTTCCTATGCTTCTCTGAATTCCTCATTGTCCTTTCTTATTTAAAACTTATAGTATAATTTGTAAGACAAAATGGAGTTTTGGAATCCTCAAAACTAGGAACTCTAGGGAAAATGCCAGTTTTTATCGTTTTGTTAAGACACAAAGCCTATCTTATACTACCCTATCCTAGCCTACTCTATAATCTTTTTAATACATGGTAGAAACATGTATTGTTCATGTTTTCACATATATGTGCCTTATTTCCTAACCTAGATTGTATGCTCTTTAAGAGGGGCCTTTTGGGTACCCACTATATTATACTTGGAAAGCTCATAGGATCATAGATTTACAGCTGAAAGGGTCCCTGGAATCCACTGAATCCAGTCCTCTCATGTGAAAGATAAAGAAGTCTGTTCAGGGTCAAGCAGCTATCATATGAAGTAGGATTTGAACCCAGGAGTTTCTGACCCCAAATCCAGTGCCACATCCACTGTTCCTTCTCATAAGGCCAGCCCTTCAGTGGGTATAAAAACAAAGCTTTTTCCCTGTTTTTTAATAAATATTTTATGGTTGTTCTTAAAAAGAAAAGGAACACTGACACGTTTACTAAACACTTGCTATGTATAAAACACATATACATAGCAAGTGTTTAGTAAACACATAAAGAAAATAAAGAAAAATATAAAGTTATATTATAAAGAAAATTATAAAGTTATAAAGAAAATTCTGAAATATAGATAAATATCTTTTGAAAATTGCTTTTGAAAATTTCATGTTGAAGTTATTTTATGCTTACATGGAAAAGCAAGAGAGATATTCAAGATTTCATACACAATCCTCTGCCTCTGTTCTCCTTTGTAAATGGAAATGTTCACTTTATTTGTTACTTGTTAAGTTTTGCACTTTTTTTTAAAGAAAAGAAAATCAAAAGAAAAAAAACAGCACATGGTGCTGAGGTATTGTTATTAAACCTAATGGTTGTTGTCCTTTATGCTGAAGGGGACCAAAATGATACCACTATGTCAGAGTCAATATACAGTGAGTATATCCTATTGTGGCTGATTAGACCAGTATGAGCTCAGAAAGCTTTATCCCAGTTGGGCACAAATAGTCCATATGAACATTTGGAATGGAGATGTCTCTAAATTTGTACATCTCACATTTCTTTTGAGCTACTGCAGTTCTGCTTTGCTCATAAAGTACAGAGCCTTCTTCGATGGGCTATGCCATGACGGACAGTCCTGTGCCAATGTCTCCCATGTCTCACAACTGATCCAGAGATCTTGAGAGGGTCCTTGTACTGCTTCTTTTGACCTCTGTGAGTATTTGCCTCATATGAGCTCAACGTAAAATAATCTTATAGACATACAAGTGTTTGACATTCAAATGATATGGCTATCCCATCCCAGCTGTACTATCTGAAATAGAGTTTGAATGCTTGGCAGTTCAGCTTGAAAAAGGACCTCAGTGTCCAATGCCTTATCTTTTCAGGTGATCTTCAGAATCTTCCTAAAGCAATTCAAATGGAGCAATTCAGTTTCTGGCAAGGTACTGGTAAATATTCTAGGTTTCACAGGCATACAACAAAGGCATCAGCATAAAGATGAAAAAAATACTTCCTTATTCTCAAGAAATTCCTAGCCTTGAAAGCAGTAAGAGGCCTAAATAAGTAATTAATAACTCAAGAACTCAGTGATAAATTGCAAATATTATATGAGAGTTGGGAGAGATCATTTCCAGCTGGAATTAGGGAAGAGGGAATATTTTAGCTGAATTATCTCTCCCCAAAGAGGTATAAAAATAATCATTCTTTTTTAGGTCCATTCCTGATCTGTTTCTTCTGCCTATTTAGTAGAGGTCCTTCATTGCTTGTAGCAGGTCAAAGTTCAGCAACTCTGGAAGGCTGTGTTGCTATAGAGGAAGAACCTCTATTGACCCAGGATGCCAAAGTTATATTTGGGTTTTCATGATAGCTTTTCTATTGATCAGTTGTGTGGCCTTGAGTCAATCACTTAACCTCTTTGGGTCTTAGTTTCCTGATCTTGAAGAAAAGGTTCTTTCTCTCCTTGGCATTCTGTAGTTCTGTGATTCTCGGTAATGAAGTCCTTTGGGATGTAATAACAATAGTAGTTACAATAAAATAATAATAATAACAAACATTTTATAGCACTTTAAGATTTTCAAAACTTCCTATGTATGTTGTCATTTAAGAACATGGGTAAATTGTAGTGTATTATCTCTTTACTGGTTGTCCTTAAGCATATGGGAACTGGGTGAAATAGCTTCTGAAAACTGATGGACATCATTGCTGAATTGTTACTGGAAGTCTTTAAAAAAGCGTGGAAAACAGAAGAGGTGTTATGGGACTAGAAAAGAGCAAAATGTTCCAATTTTTAAAAAACAGCATTTTAAAGAATATTGGTCAATATTACCAAACTTGCTAGCAAAATTCTAGACCATGTTATTTCAGGAAGGATTTGTGAGCATTAAAAGAGAAGCAGTGATCACTAAGAGCTAGCATAGCTTTACCAAGAAGATTCCATGCCAGAAATTTTCTTTTATGATAGGGTGACTAGATTTGTATATTGGGTACCTGCTGTATGGATAGTATACTTAGATTTCAGCATGGCACTTTGACGTTCAGTAGTCTCTCATACTGTATGAACAAGATGAAAAGATGTGATGTAGCAAATAATATACTGGTTGATTTAGGCATAGCTAAATGACCTTACCCAATGAATATAGAGTCAAAGAACTTGGGTTCAAGTCCTGAGCCTACCATTTACTGGCAGTGTGTGGTCTTTGGCAGCTCACTTATCTCTCTAGGCCTCTGTTTCCTCATTTGTAAAATGAAGGGACTGGCTTTCTAAGGTTCCCTCCAGTTCTAAATCTATAATTATGTGATCCTATAAATAGTTATTAATAGATGAATGTCAACCTGAAAGGAGGCCTCTCCTGAAGGAACTCGTGGAACTATTCTTGGCCCTATACTACTTATCAGTGACTTGGATAAAAGTGTCAGAATGACATGTTTACAAAGTTTGCAGATGACAAAAAGTTTGAGGGATAAATGGAAGACAGAGCCAAAAGATCCCAAAAGATCTTGGTAGGATAGAATGATAGACTATATCTCATAAGATGCAATTTAGTAATGATTATTTCAATTCTCATGTTGCTTTAAGATTTATAAAGCATTGTTCCCATAATAACCTTGTTATATAGGTCAGTTATTTCCCATTTTATAAATGAGGAAATTGAAGTTCAGAGAAGGAGCTCGTCCAGAGCCATTTAACTAACAAAGGTAACAGAGCTGAGTCCAGCTCTTATGATGCCAAATTTGGTGCTCTGTCCAGTTCAATACAGGTAAATCATCTGTGCCTCAGTTTTTCCATTTGTAAAATGAAGGACTTGGAGCAGATGATCTCTCTATAAGACTCCTCTCAGGAAGAAGTGTGGTATACCTCAATGAGCACTGGCACAGGAGTAAGAGGACGCAGGTCCAAAACCTACCTCTGATACTACCTAGGTAACCTTGGATTAATCTATCTTTGTGGGCCTCAGTTTCCTCATTTGTAATATGAATAGGTCAGCCAAGGTGGACTCTTAGGTCTCCTTCTAGGTCTAGATCTGTGGGCTTAAGGTCTTCTGATTCTGATAACAGCAAAAACCTCAAATTACAGGTTAAGGTGAAGAGGCCACTTCCTGTAGCCAGCTATTCAGGGATGTACATAGAATGAGAAATTCTTAGCTAATCCTTGCCTACAATCAGTCCTTACCCTGAGTGGGAGATCAAGTTACTCGTATCTATACTTGGAGAAAATCCACCAATGTAATGACTGGTCATGAAATTGACGATTCTCTAAGAATGTAGGATTTAATTAGGACTTGACTGGTGATCCACCCAAGGCACTGAATTCCTTCATCCAAGGCAAACTCCTTCTTTGTTGAGTGCCCTCTTTTCTGGTTCTCAATTTACCTATTGTTCATTTGAGCAAGTGACCTCCAATTCCAGAGTATAACTTCGAAGACTTCCTTCTGCTCCCCCACCTTCATTGGCCCTAGCATAAACAAACATGTCCACTGCATTGGACAGTGGCAACACCTTTTCTTTCCCTCTCCCTCCTCCTTCCCCTTTCCCTATCCCTTTTTCTCCCCCCTTCCCTCTCCCTCTCTCTCATAGGCAGAATTTTTTAAAAGGACACACACACACACACACACACACACACACACACACACACACACACACACACACACACACATCTGTGAGATTAAAGGCTCCTTCTCAACAGACAAGTGCTCAAAGGATATGAAAATCTCCAAAAAAAGAAATACTGTATAAACTACCAACAGCCTGCAGAAAAAATGTTCAAATGCAAGAATAATTAGAGAAATGCAAATTAAAACAACTTGTGGGAACAGCCCACACCCATTAACTTCAGCTAAGATGGGAAAACTCCTACTTGTGGTAGGACTGGAGCTTCAGGAAGAAAGATATGTTAATTCTTTGTTGGTGGAGATGTGGATTGCATCAACCATTCTGGAAAGCAATTTGGAATTACGTGAGAAGAGTTACTAAATTGTTCGGCTCTTTGACCTAGGACTTCACTATTGGGACGATCACTTGATAAGTGATTGACAAGTTACTGATGAGAAAAGAAATGTAGGAACCACAAAATTCATAGCTGCACGATTTGTGCTAATGAAAAGCTGGAAACAAAACCTGTACCCAACAACGATAATGATAAAGGCTAACATTTATGGAGTGCTTACTATGTGCCAGGCACTGTGCTAAATTCTTTTAAATTATTTCATTTGAGTCTCATTTGGGATGTAGATGCTGTTATTATTATTGTTTTATGGATGAGGAAACAGGCAGTCAGAGATTAAGTGACTTGCCCAGGATCATATAGCTAATAAATAAGTTTCAGAGGCCAAATTTGAACTCAGGTCTTCTGGACTCTAGGCCCAGCACTCTATCCACTGTACCAACCAGCTGCCCAACACTTACAGGATTTTAGACATCAAATTTGGAAGGAACAAATCCTTTTATTAAGGGGATTTGTTTTCTGAAGTTTGGACTCAGTCAAAGGGCCACACTTGAGTACCCAGAGAGCCACACTTGAGGACCCTGAGAGCCACACTTGAGGACCTAGAGAGCGTCAGGTTCCCCACCCCTGCATGGAACCTAAATTTGTCTCTGCAACTTCCACCCATTGATGCAAATTCAGTTCTTTGTGGCCAAGCTGAGCAAGTCCAATCCATTTTCCCCTAACACTGCTTCAAGTACTTAAAGATAATGATCATATTAAATTCCTGCCCACCCCCACTGCCAAGTCTTCTGTTCTAGTTCCTCCAGCAGATCTTCACAAGGCAAAGACCTGGAAACAAAATGTGTGCCTACTAGGGAAGCCTATTAGGGAAGAGTTAAATTGTGGCATGTGAATGTAATGGAGTATATTATGGATGTGCAGAATGCATAGAAACATGGAAAGGTTTACATAATCTAATGCACACTCAAGTTAATAGAACCAGGAAAACAACATACACAAAATTACAGCCGCATAAATGGAAAGTAAAATCCAACTGAATGCATGTAATTGTAATAACCAAGTTCAGCCCCAGAAAACAGTTAATAAAATGAACTTTCCACCCTTTCAGAGGTGGGGATTATATTTGCATATGTTATCAGAGATGGCTGATGGATTGGTTGGTTTGGCTAAATATTTTTTTCTTTCTCTCTGTTTAAATCTTAAAGGGAGGTTCACCCCTGGAGAGGGGTGAGGAAGGACAGGGAGAGGAATGGGACGTATTCAGAAAATGAATTTGATGAGACAACTAAAGCTATCAAATAAATTTTTTTTAAATAAAAAAGGTAATTTCAAGAGGAAGTGAGCACCAGGTCCAGAGAGATGCTTTGAAAAAAACCTAGTGATTCTCTGAGGTTGGGGGGGAAGAAGGGGTGCAGTGGGAGATGAAATCTTGTATAAAGGGAAAAGCATATGTGATACAGACCAGTCTGACTAGAATTGAGAGTACAGGAAGGAGAATAATATGAAAAAAAAAAGACTGGAAAAAGAGGTGGGAAATACATTGTGCAGGGCTTTCAGTTTCAGGCTGCATTTTCTCTAGAGGAAATAGGATGTCATTATAGATGTTTGAAGGCAGTGGAGATATGGTCAGATCTATGTTTAGAAATATCAATTTGGTCAAGGTATGGAGACTGGAGAGGGGGAAGGATTGGAGGCATGGAGACCAACTAGTAGACATTTGCAGTGATCCAGATGAGAGATGATGAAGACCCCAATAAAGAAGAGATTATGTCAATGAAGAAAAGACAGATCGGAGAGATGTTGTAGATGTTGTAGAGGTGTGACTGAAAAGACTTGGCAACTGATTGTGTTGAGGTCTGGGAACCATAATGGTGAGGTTTGGTGTGCTCGGGACCCCAAAATACCGACACGCCGATAAATTCTACTCAAGCCTTCTTTCAGTCAAGGTAAAACAAAGTTCATTAAAAGTTCACCATATTGGATTGACTCTTAAGGAGCCTAGCCATTTGTGAGACTTGTATTGACAAGTGGGACAGATAGGATCTCAGCTAGACAGAATGAGAGCTAGATTGAATCTGAGTACCTTCATGGAAGTGAGATGGAATTTGTATACAGAAAGACTGTGGGAAAGATCTAGAGGTGCTCTAGTAGTCTGGGAGGAGGGTCTAAGGAGGATCTTGTTGGGACTGGGATAACTAGTGATGTAATCCAGGATGGAATTGGGAGGTATCAGACAATGGAGGGCTTTGGTGGGAAGCAGGTGGGGCAATCCAGAGGTAACAGACAATAGAGGGCTAGGCTAGGTTAAGGGTAACAGATTTGAGCATGCAAGGCCAGATTAAATGGGAAGATTCAAGGGGAGTTCAAGGAGATTCCTAGAGTCTGTACCCCAACTATTGGATATGGAGCATATGATAGAACCTATATGAAGTTCTTTGCAAACCTTAAGACATTGTGTAAATGCTAACTACTCTTAGATGGGAAGCAAGGAAGAGTTAAGGGACAAAGATGCCTGGAAGATCACAAACTTGGGTGACTGGAAGAATCACAGGACTGTCAAAAGAAACAGGTAAGTTTAGAGCAGAGAGATTTGGGGGGAAATACAGTGAATTCTTTGCCATCTTGTTGAGTTTGGGATGCCTTTGGAACATGCTGTTCAGCATGTAGATAAAGCAGCTCATAGAAACATAGATTTAAACTGAAGAAACTTAGAAGTGATCTATTCCAACCTAGATGAGGAAATTAAGACTGCAGAGATATTACCTTTTCCAAGGTGACAGCTAGAAAGTGTCACAGGTAGGATTCAACCCATATCCTGTGATTCCACGACCAGTACTCTTTCTACAAGTAGAGACCCCTGTACCTCTCCTATCCTCACTCCCACCATCTTTATATATTGGAAGCTTTTATCTCCTCCCTTAAAAAATCAGAGTTAGTATTCAGATGTAGAATACAAAGAGAAAATCTCTAAACCATTCCATTAAAGGACTTTTGATCCTTATTTAAGAGAACAACCCAAGGCCACCCTCCTAGCAATAGCCAGAAGATAATTTCCTGGGAACTGGTAATTATCTTATATACCTATCTAGTTTTAATTGCTTCTTGTTTTCTTTTGCTTAAAACCTTGAGAGAAGATCTTCCCCTATCTTGCCAATTATAGCTTTATTAATAAGGGTTCACTTGGACTCAAGGGGCCCCATGGCACTTGGGATCATACTTAAGAACCCTCTCCATTCCCGTTGTTACTTGAGTAGATTTGGGGTGAGGGTGGGTGGTTTGGAGAGGAAAACATCCTACTTCTATACATCTCATCTCCCTCTAACCAATTACAGTGCTCAAATCCCAAAGCACCGGTCTGGAGAGAGAGAGGAAACAGGTAACTCCTTGCCTCCCTCCCAATATCTACCCTGGAACCTTCAAAGTCAGAAAGCATCTCTAATACAAATCAGAGATGATGGGAAGCCATCTTTGGAGCTAGCACAGCCCATCCCACCACCCCAGTCTGGATGCAGACTGGATGCAGCTATCCCTCTTCTCCAGCTGTACAGAGTATCTTTTAACAAATCCCCTTTGAACATGTAAGTTGTGGGTGAGGATTTTTCTTTAACTCTTCCCTACTATAGATGCTGAATTACCACACAGTTTTTGTTTGACTTTGTTGGCAAATATATGAATGGAAATGGATGGAGAAATGGCTAAAGTCTCCTCATTTCAAACTTCCAGCAATTTATACTAATAATCCTCATTCAAGCTGATATACTGAATGACTAATTCAGGTATTCACAGGATGCAGATTACAAAGATGAGTATGACAAAGTTCTGTCTCTCAAGGTAGTTATTTAGCTTTCTTTTTAGGCTTAGGTAGACTTACCCTGAGACCAGTTCTGGCCCTGAGGAATTCACATGCAGAAGGCTTCTTCCTTCAAAGGAAGTTGGTTCATTCTTAAACTTATTTTTACTGTTGTTGCCTCATGCCTATTACTTAGGCCCTTGTCTTAGGTCCTGGCCTCATGGTTCTCAGATGCTTTGACTTGGGCACCTTATTCTTATAATATAATATCTAGTCTCTGAATCTCTAGGAACATAGATCATGGATTTAGTGTGGGAAGAGACTACAGAAGTCACCTATGAGATCAGTATACTCATCTTTCAACCACAGTCGCTAAAGAGTTGGACCTGGAATCCAGATTGGAGTTTCAAATCCAGCCTCAGACACTTACTAGCTGTGTGACCCTTGGTGAATCATTTAACCTGTACCTGCTTCAGTTTCCTTAACCATAAAGTGGGGATGGCATCTACTTTCCAAGGTTGTTGTGAAGATTAAATGAGGTATTATTTCTAAAGAGTTTAGCTTGCTTAGCCTAGTGCTTTGCATGTAGTAGGTGCTTAATAAATGCTTTTTAAAAAAATTTTTTTTAACAGATGAGGAAATAGAAAAGTGGTGCTTGTCCAAGATCATAGAAGTAGTAAAAAATAGAGTCAGGATTTGAACCCACATCATCTCAATCCAAATCTAGTTTTCTTTCCATTGTACAGCATTGCCTTGTTTCCTAGTGTCTTACTTTGGGGTTTCTGAGTCCTAGAGACCCCTGAACCTCTTGTCTCCGTGAATCCATGGTTTTCTCTTCACCTTAGATGACTCTTCTGGCACTAGACTTCATGTCTGCTGAGATTTACGTTTTCCTTCTCTCTTGGCCAACTCTTTGGTCTTTAGGGCTTGTGTATGCCTAGATCCAATCATGGTTGCTCTTTTTCTTTCCTGCTCTTTTTGTACTTAACTTAGCCTCTGGCTTCCCTAACATACAGTAGTACCTACCAATCATCTGTCCAGCCCCATTTGAGGTCCTGGGTTCCCTAATGCTGACATGATAACTGTGTCCCAATTCCCCCTAGTCTTCTCCTGTCCAGGCTAGACATTCCCAGTTCCTTTAACAATGTTTATCTCTCTTGGCCATCCTCCTGGATGTACTCTAATTTGTCAATGTCTTTTTAAAAATTCAGTGCCCAGTAATTGAATACCATACTCTGTATATATTTTGGACAGCCCAGAGTATTGTGGAACTATTACTTCCCTTAGTGTGTGCAATATACCTCTATTACATACAGCCATAGATCATGTCTACATAAAAAAAAAAAAGCCCACGTCATCATCACCATTATCAAAAAAAACTCATCACACTCTTGTCTCATACTAAATTTGCAGTCCTCTAAACCCCCCCAGGTCTTTTCCAAATGTATTTCTGTTAAATTATATTTCCTTCGTCTCGTACTTATGTAAATGCTTTTCTCAGCTTAAATGTGAAGCTTTCCATAATAGGTCCTGTGTGGGATGCTTTAGCATCCTCCTGAGGTGGTCTTGCACATAGGAAGAGATAGCTGGAGAATTTTTCTTTTCTCTTCATTATTTTCATTTCATTAAGTATCTTGGAGTTGCCTCTGTGTGTCCCTTTTGTCTCTGTAATGTTGTATATCACCCAGGGCGTTTGTGTTTCAACTTTAGCTGGACATTAGAAGCTTTGTCATTTCAGGCCTACATTTGTTCTACCACTCTGTTCTTCTCACCTTCCTCCTAGGGAACATTTTGTGAAAAAGTTTCCCATCTGAGCTACAATGGAGTTTTTCATCTTTTACCTGCCTAGAGCAAGAGGGCATGTGGTCTAATATATTACCTTCCCTGGGTGACCAAGGTTTAAAAATAACACCACTTGGGGGATACCTTTTGAAAAATGTGTACCACTAATCGTTAATCACATAGATGAAGGGACAGGACTTTTTACTGTTCTCCAATTATGTAATTGTTCACATTATGCCCCTTTGCCTAGAATGAACTTGACGCCACCTCGACCCCTTCACATCCTTACCTTTCTTCATGAGCTAACTCAGGTACTACCTCCTTGATAACCTGTCTCCCAGCTCAAAGTGACCTCTTTTTCCTCAAATTTCTCATTGCACTTTGTTCAAATATCTCCCTAAACATTTTCTCCCTTATATCTAGTTATTTGAGTACACACTGCACCCTCTCCCCAGTTAGATTGAAAACAGGCTCTGTGTCTCATTCAGTCATCAGTCATGGAACCAGGAGTACCAGAGGGAAGAAGTACATACACCTGGCTCAGTCTCTCTCTTCCAGCCATCTGGAAGCTGTTGAGAAGGTTGAACAACTAGCCCCTCTTCATTTATCTCTCCTCTGCCTTTCTGTCTCCTGGCCCTGCCCCATGTCCTACATTGGCTAGTTTAAAAATAGAGCCTCGTTCATTTTGATTGGCATGCGGTTTGCCAACCCAAGATGAGAATTCCAGGATGGAGTCTTAAAGAAATCAGTCAGAAAAGTACAGAATTGTGCCTACCCTTGGGATCTGATCTGATCTCTCTTTTCTTCCTCCTCCATCCTCTCCTTCTGTTCCCTCAGACAGCTTCTAGTTTCTACCTCTCCGTCATGAGGGCCAGTCCTTTTGGCATGAGTTTGACCATATTGCAGTAGTAGGGGACAGCATGATGAGTCAAAAACTCAGATCCTAAAACTAAACTGCTCCTTTAAGACCAATTTTCAGCCATATGGAATAGAAACTGTGGTTTTAAATGACTGAATGTTTTCTTGTTCAGGAGAGGAATGTTGGGCCCAGGGTGGGCTATGAGGGAAAATTCAGGGAAAACAGTTCTTATTGACAGTTCCTCATCTTAAAGGTCAAATCTGATCTAAAGCTGGGTGGCTCAGTGCCATTCACCAGAAGCTGTCATAGAAGCCTCAGGACTTTCTGTTCTCAATGAGTGTCTGCAGTCTCCATAAGAACTTTAAACTGATTCATTAAATGATCCTTTCTAATCTCCCTCCCGATTGGAGGGAGAAATCAGTCAATGCTCTAGCTTAGAAAGCCATGAGCTTATAGAAGCCTGTCTAGGCAAGACAAGGTGCCAGAGGATGTCTTCATCTTCTGAAAAATCTTCAAGGAGATGTTCATGAGCTTCTCACCCAGGATATCTCAGAGATTTTTACAAATCTCTAGTTTGGTAAATCAGATTTGTGGTTTTACAGAGAACCTGACACCTGAATATTCCCAAACTTCAAATCCAGCATCCTCCACTAAATCCTAAGATTTACCATTTGGGATTAGTAAATTGTTCATCCTTTTCAGTCATAGTGATTTCAGTAGCATGTGAGTTCCCTTGAATGCTGGCCCAGATATGAAACACATGGTTCATGTGGGTCAGCATCCACTCAGAACCATGGCTCATGAGCCCCCACTGATAGATTTCTTTTACCTGACATCTAGAAGACCCATTAGTTCAGAGCAAAAGTGATTTAATGAAAAAGTCTACTGGCAAGATAGGTTATAAGAAAGATTTCTTTATATCCCTAGCACTTTTTGCAGGGCTTTATACATAATAGGTGGTTAATAAGGATAAAGGAGCTTCTCAAAGGCAGACTGTATATTTTATTTTTTTATTTTTATTCTTCTTATATTTTAATGGATCTGTGATCTTATGGGTAGAGATATAGGTCTCAATCCACTCACACCTTGCATTGAGTTATTCTTGTCCAAGTCTTTTCATAAGCATCCTCCCTCTCCCCTCAAGGGTCCACCTAGCACCTTGGAGGCCCTCCTAGTTCTCTCAGTATTTTGGGGATACCAAGACAGTGCACTAGCTGTTCCTTGATCTAGCTCCATGACCAATCCACCTCCTCTTCCAATTACAATTATAATGTTTTATGCCACTTTATCATGTAGAAGTTATTGTAAGCAATATGCCTTAACCTTCTTATACCCATCAGATATCTTTCCATAATCTTTTGGTTTTCCTGAAGTTTTGATTTTTCTAAGACCATGATATCCCATGCTTTGTAGCTATGATCCAATATCAGAAAAACACTGGTATCAAAAAAGATGGATTCTTATAGCAGTGAACAGCTTAGGATCATTAGCACACTAGGTACACTCTCAAATGCGGTCTGGCCATATCACTTCATGTGGGTTTGAAAGCAGTCTACATGCTTTGGGAATGATTTGTTCTTATGAGAGGGGCCTTTGGACCACATCCAAATAGTCTGAGGAGGCTTCTCTGGTTATGCTCCAAAGGCTGCTTACATTTAAAACACTGGTAGAATTCACTTATAAATCTGCTGAGGTCCAGGATCTTTTGGATGGATGACTCTTTCATGGTCTGTCTGACTTCTCCTTCTGAGACTGGTCTCTACAGTTTGTCCCCTCTCAGTTTGCTAGTTTTGGTAGATGGTTATCCAATTCAGGAAAGCCCCAACCATGAGTCACTTCACTTCACTTCCTCCTCTTATAATGCCAACCAGTGCTGCTGTACCTTCTCCTCCACACCACCAGATATTTACTAACTGAATCTCCCTCAACCTCATCTATACAATAGGGATAATAGCACCTAGCCCCCAGTGCTGTTGTGAGGAGCATATGAGATAACAAGTGAAGTACTTTGCAAACCTTAAAGCACTGTGTAAATGCTAGATGTTAGTGTTATTAATAACTGCTAATATTATTACTATTTTTTCACCTCCTCCTCAACTACTTTCCCTCGTGTTCTAGAACAATCAAATAAGATCAGATCAACTCTGCCATTCTTCCTGGATGAAGTGTGTCAGTCTACTGCCCATTATGCCCCAACCTACTCACCATCCTCCTGGAACCAAAGTACTCCTCTCTGACCTCTCTCTCTTCTACCTCCACTAGAATGTAAGGTCCTTGAGGGCAGGGACTCTCTTTGCTCTTGTGTTCATATCCCCAGCACTTAGAACACTGTACATAGTAAACCAGCAAGCATTTAACAAATACTTTTTTCACTCATCCATTCATTTCTTTCAGGTTCTCAAGTTCAATGTCATAGAGCTAGCTGTGTATAGTAATCTCTGACAATGTTCTCTTACCCTTATTATGACCTCTTCTTTCTTGATTCCAATTTTAATGATTTGTTCTTTGTATTTAGCTCCATATTATATATTCTGAAATGTAGAATCCATGTTGCTAATATTTTTAGTGTAATTTGTTTTTTGCAATTTTCTCTTTCACCTAGCAATTATTTAAAGATCTACTGAAATTTTCTGTGGGAACTTGCACCTTTTATTTATTGCATTGATTATTTATTGTAATTGATAAACATTAGCTTTATTAATAAACATGTTATCTATTATTGCACAATTGTTATAGAGTATATAAGGTCTCTGGTTTTCTATATTTGCTTGTCTTTGTAGGCTATTATAGTCTTCGCTTAATTAAGTTATTTATATATTGGTAAGTAAGGTCTAGTGTATTTAATGCTCTGTTTGGCTCTGGGATTTCTGTCTTGTTTATCTTTTTATTGGATTTATTGTGTAATGATAAGTGTATTAAGATCTCCCACAAGTGTCTTTTCAAAGCCATCTTTCTTTGCAAATCTGATTATTTTGTTGTGCATTTTTCTGCATATGCACAAAGCATATGCCTTTAAAGTTGATTTACTCTCATGGTACACAGTCTTATCATTATGTATTGTCCTTGTTTGTTTTAATATTTATTTTCTGGTTTAAACTGAATGTTGTCCTCTCTAGTTAGGGCTATTCCTGTTTTCTGTGATGTGGAAGTGGCATTGTATATTTTGAAAGGCAACGTGGTATAATGAAAAAGAGCCTACCAAGAAACTGAGAAGGAAGGTCTGCTTCCCGGGTCCTGCCCACAGGCCCTGTGGCCTTCTCACTCTGACATCCCGCTCTCTCTCATTGGTGGGTTCCTACCAGAACCTCCATTTGGGGGAAGTGTCCTGGTAAATGTCTAAACTGTTAGCTCTCCAGAAAAAAAAATATATGCACAACACACTTTTAAATTAAATCTGTATTATTAACACTTCCCCCATGACTTTCTTAAATCTAGACAAGAAACAGAACTATAAATCAAGTCCTGATTTATGGCATTTGCTGATTTCTGAAGAATAAATAATCACACTAAAATTTTAACAATCTGCTGTCAAGAGCCAGTGCTCTCTGGATGAAGCACAACCCTGTGTCCTAGCCAGCTATCCTTCATTCCTCCCCTGGCTTGGTTTCTGACTCTCTTAGACTTCCCTGCTCCCACTGTCCCCTTCTGCTCCCTTTTACATGCTGTCTTCTTCCCACAAGCAGTATTTTGTTGAATTCTGCTTTTTAAGCCATTTTGTAATTTTTGTTTTATTGGGGAAATTGGCCCTCTTATATTTAACGTTATAATTGGGTTTTTTTGACTTTTCTTTGGTTCTTCTCTTAGAAGTATGTACTTCATCATTATTTTTATCAGGAGTAGTAATAGGTTACTTAAACATTTTTAACTGATATTTTTTGTTTTTACATCACTTTTACTTCTAAATATGTACTGCCCTTTACCCTACCTAGAGAGACATTGCTAGGAATAGAGAATAAAAAAAAAGTTTGGAGAAGTTAATCATTACATCCCGGGCTTTTGACAGTCTAAACAATGCTCCACACCTATAATCATCCTTCTTTGCAAGAAAGGCAGAGAGGTGCATTTTCTGTCTCTTTAGTGGCCAAACTTGGTCATTGTTAATACAGTTACTTGAACTTGAACTTCCCCTTTTATCAAAGATATACTTGCTTTAAGATTACCCTCCTTCTTTCCTTTTTCCTAATGGGGTTTTTTCCCCTGTTTCCCTGAAACACTCCTCTCAAACTTCTAGTAATTTAAGCTAGTACTCTCAGAGTACTCGCACTATCTTAGTATGTTGTCTTTGTTTTTAAAATACTTATCTTTTTGTCTAGGAGGTTTGTTTATTGTTCAAAGATTTCCTTGAAGTAGCTAGATCACTATAAACTTTTTAGAGGCTTAGTTCAGTTCCTGGCATATAGTTTGCACTTATTAAATACTTGTTGACTTCAAAGATCTATCTTCTGTCTTCATAAAGAATGCTGTCCATGGTTTTGTTTTGTTTTTTTTCTAGTTTTGTAAATGTTGCATTCCAATTCCTAAGATCTTCCCTTGTCTTCCTTAGAAAGTCTGCATCCTAATTGTATATCTGTGATAAATGACTTCACTTCTCAGGGCTCATCATACTTTTCTTTATTTGGTAGCTTTGGAGTTTAACTGTGCTGTGTCTAGATATGCTAAATCATGGATTCTTTCTTATGAGTGTCACATGTATAGCGTTTCTATTCTATTTATATTTTGCAACTTTTTTTGATGCCAATTCCAGGAAATCTGATTTGATTTCTTGAAATTTAATGTCAAGATTCTTTTGTTCTTCTAAGTTTTTAATAGTGTCAGTAATTCTGAAATTGTTGCATCCTGATCCCTCCTCCCACTATATCACTTGGGTCTCTGTGTTTTGTAGTAGTTTGAATAATTCAGCTTTTATTTCTAGTTGACCCACACTGTATTTAATTATGATTTCCTTTGTGGTGAGTCTGTTTCTTGCTTCTATGGGTGTTTTTTTGTTTGTTTTAGATCATATTTTCCAAAATCATTATTTTCTTTATTAGTTTCTCCTGTTATTTGTTTTTCATCTCCTTACATCTTGCCTAAGTGAAGAAGGTTCCTGGGGCAGAAGTCCGGAGGGGTCTAGAGAGTATTAATGGATTAATTCAGTGACTTGCCTGTGTTGAATACCTCATTTATCCTGTATATATCTTGTTTGTACATGGTTGTTTACAGGTTTCTTCCCCCAATATCCTTGAAAATAGAGACTATCTTTTGCTTTTTCTTTGTCTCCCCAACACTTAGTGCAGTGCCTGGCCCTAGGCAAAGAGATAAATGGCCCAATTAATTTCACTAGGTGGTGCAGTACATAGATTGCTGGGACTGGGGTCAGAAAAACCTGAGTTCAAATCTAGCCTCAGTGCTTACTAGTTATATGACCCTGGGCAAGTCATTTAACCTTTGTCTGCCTCATTTTCCTCAACTGTAAAAAATGGGGAAAATAATAGCATCCCTCCCAGGGTTGTTGTGAGGATGAAATGAGATACTTTTAAAGTGCTTAGCATAGCACCTCACACATATAGTTTTCTTTCTTCCTTCTTTCCTTTCTTCCTTCATTTCTCTTTTGTAATCAGATACCCAGCTGGAGATATTTGCTTAAATTAAGCTATCCACAGACCAAAACTGAAAGCATATTTAGCAAAAACAGCAGATTATACCTACTGACTCAGAGATATCACTATTAGTTCTATATCACAATGGGAGCAAAGAAGCAGGAAAAGAACCTACATATACTAAAATATTCATATCAGTTATTTTTATGGTAACAAAAAAATGGAAACTGAGGGAGTATTTGTCAGTTGGTGAACGACTGAACAAATTATGATATATTAATGTGGTGGAATACAATTGTACTGAAAGAAATGATAAAGGGCATGGTTTTAGAGAGACCTGGGAAGACTTACATGAACTGATGCAAATTGAAGTGGGCAGAACCAGGAGAACAATTTGTACAATAACAACAATATTGTAAAGACAAGCAACTTTGAAAGACTTGGGAACTCTATCAAAACAAAGACCTACTCCAATTCCAGAGGACTTGTTATGTTACCTACTTCAAGAGAGGGAGAGGTAATGGACAAATGCAGAGGAATATATGAATACTTACACATACGAATATATGCATATACGCACATATCTTTCTGCCTGCCTGCCTGTCTGTCTCTATCTAGCTATCTGAATGTGGCCAATATGAGAATTTGCTTTGCTTGATTGTACAAGTTTATAATAAGGATTTTGTTTTTAGTCCATTAGCTTTCTTCCTGAAAAGCAGAAATATCTCTGACGTTGTTCTAGCATGCTTTCAATTTGTGCCAATAATGAATGCTCAAGGACTTCAGACATCATTGTCGAACTCCTTCATTTTAAAGATAAGGAGACTGACACCCAGAAAGAGTGAGTGCCATGCCCAGAGTCACACAAGTAATAAATCTCAGAGGTGGATGCCCACCCAAGAGCTAGTTCCAAATGCTCTTTCTATGTCACTGAGTTACCTCTCCAATGTACCACAGCTTTGAGAAATGTTAATCTCTGAAATTGGGAATAGTAAGTCAAGGGATGGATTAATCAGGTTGGAGAAGAAGCTCTCTACTGCAGGCAGCATATTTTCCCCCCTCTGCCTCCTTCTGTGGGTCTTTTGGTCATTACCCTTCTTATTAGGATCCCCTAGAGAGAGGAAGGGAGGAGAGGTGAAACTGCCATCCATCATCCCTTCAGCTGTACATTAGCAGGTAAAGAATGAGCAAGGAAAGGAGTTGGAGACAATGGCCAAAATTACATTTAGGCTGGATGTCCCTGTATCCCCAAGATGTCTCTTCTCTATTAAAGAAAATGAAGACTTAACTGTATTTTCCATATCAAAACTATCTCATCCAGATTTTCCTATAGACTCTTTGGGATCTACTCACAGAGTTATTTTACTCACATGGACTGTTCTAACTCAGTAGATTCAATTCAACTTGACATGCCTTATTAAATGCTTACTTTTGAGGTGATCAGTAGACTAGGCACCAGGGGAGGAAAATTTTTATCCATGTGAAGCTTAAAGTTCAGTAAAACAAAAAGATAGAAACACAGACACTGTGTGACAAAAGATAAATGCGTCAGAGAGCTGGGAATCGGTATAGCACCTCCAGATTCACCTCTCTTTTGCATAGATTTGGTGCTGTTGCTCTGTTCAATAGCCTGCAATAATTTCCTATGGCCAAATGAAATTCAGATTCCTGAATGACCAACATTCAAGGCTCTGGACAAATGCTTACTTGGGAGCATTTGCCAGCGTCATGGAAGCTATCTTTCACACAGTCCAAATAAAGAAGGGATTTCTTGTTAATTGAGATATTCTGCAAATGCTATTTGCTGATGACATGACATTGATTGTATTGAATCCTACAATACTACTAAAAATATAGTGAACTCCATAATCACACAATATAAACTGACCTATCTAACTTAACTACAGTAAGAAAGCAAAGTAGATCACAAATTCATATTGCATGGATTATGATGATAAGCATTTATTAGGTGCCTACTATGTGCCAGGCATTGTGCTAAGTATTGGGGATGCAAAGAGAAAGTCAAAGATAGTCCTTATTCTCAAGGATATTGGGGGAAGCAACCTGCAAACAACTATGTACAAACAAGATGTATCTAGGATAAATGAGGTAATCAATACAGCCAACTCATTGAATTAGTCCATTTATACTCCCTGGACTCCTTCTGAACCTCTGCCCCAGGAACTTTTTTCACTTTGGCAAAGATTTCACCTCTACAGTCTTCTCCTTTGACAATTCACCCTCAGATCTCCTTGAGAGGTGCAGACATTGGGGATGGGAATTAGCCAGGAGCCTACCTTGCTCAGTTCTACAGATCAAAGGAAGAGTGCTCTACACCCAGGCAGGAAAGGGTCCCGGATCAAGAACTGGCATTGCATGCAGAATATGAAGAAGCTGTATGAACAGCTATCAATTGGCACCCACTTCCCAGTTCCAAGTCATAGATCCAGGTTAGACTGAGGACAGTACCTGCACCCAGGGATAGTGTTCAGGGGGAAGGAGCAGCCAGAAACCCCAGGCTATGTACTGAGAAAATAACAAGATCAGTAACAGTATAGCTCAGACCCCAGGAATAGAACAGGGTCTTACTTGTGTCTTCTAGACCAAGGTGGGGAACCTTTGGCCTCAATGCTGCAGGCTTCCCACTCCTGTTCTATCCCAATTAGAAGCTGCAGAGGAATAGCCAGGGCAGGCATACAAGACCAAAGGGAAGTCTATAATTCTGTTATTCTCAACCTGCAGAACTTTCCAGCTGACCGATAGAGTTTGAGTCCAGCAGCAATCTACTCTTGCTCAGATCTCAGCCCAGGCCAGGAACTTGCAAAGCTCAGACCAGGGGGACAACAACCAGATTTTGATCAGGCTCAGAGCATTTTAGACCAATTGAAAGCTTGCCAAGGAAACCCCCCAAATGGAGAACTGGACATGACTGAACAACAGCAACAGCCTATCAAGTCTGAAGTCAGGAAGTAGGCCCAAGTAATGAGCAAAGCAAAAAAAATAAAATAAAACTAAAAAATACTATCATACAAAACTTATGGTCTACAGGGATGCTCAAGTCACAAACCCAGGAGAAGAGAATGATTCTAAAACATCTATAAGCAAAGCCTCAAATAACAACAAGTCTTGGGCACAAATTCAAGTAGAATTCCTAAGAATGAAGCAAGAGTTAAAAAATATATTTACAAGTGAAATGCGAAACTAGAGAAAAGAAATGAGAGCCATGGAGAAAAGAACTGGAAAAGGAATTAGCAACTTGGCACAAAAGGTGCAAAACTCAGCCCCAGCCACAAACTCCCTGAAAATTAGAATAGACCAAAGAGAAGACAGTGACTTCACAAAACAAGAAGATACAGTAAAACAAAGTAAAAATATGAAAAAAAATAGAAGAAAATGTAAAGTATCTCATGGCAAAAACAACTGCCCAAGAAAAAAAGTAAGGAGAAAAAGCTTAAGAATCATTGAATTACTTGAATGCTACTGCCCCCAAAAAAGCCTATCTACAATATTTCTTAAAACTGCCTAGATCTCTTACAACCAGAGAGCAAAGTGAAAATAGAAAAGATCCATTGGTTACTCTTGAAAGAAACTCCTAAATGAAAAATTCTCAGCCAAAATTTAGAACTTCCAGGTCAAGGAAAAAAAAATTGTAAGAAACCAGAAAGAAAGAATTCAAGTACTAAGGATCCACAGAAGGGATCATACATGATTTAGCAACCACCACTATAAAGGGGCAGAAAACTTGGAATAAAATATTACAGAAGGCAAAAGATTTAGGATTATAGTCAAGAATGACTTACCCAGAAAAATGTGTATAACTCTATGGGGGTGGGGTAGTGGGGAGAAGAAATGGGCTTTAATGAAGTAGACTTCTGAGCATTCCTGATGAAAAAGCCAGAGTTACACAAAAACTTTGAAGTTCAAGCTCAGGAGTTAAGAGAAACATTAAAAGGTAAACATGAACAGTAATTATCAGGAAAAATTGCTTACATTCAAATATGAGCAGATGATACATGTGTCCTCTTTGAAGCCTATCATTATCAGGGGTCACAGAGGGACTCTAATTAGACAAGGCCTAGGAGTGGTTCTGCTATGTCATGATCATCTTAGAGAGGAATGGAAATAGGAGAAGAAGAATACTTTAGGTAGGGTGGGAGGAAGGGAAAAGAAGGTTAGAGAAAATCATCTCACCAGTCTGGGTGTACAAGTAGACATCTATACACACAAGGAGGAGGTGGGGGTGGAGGAGGGTGGGCTGACACTTGAAACTCATTCTCATTGGAACTGTTCAAAGAAGCAAAGAATACAGACACACACACAGGGGTACAGAATTACATTTCATTTAGTAGGGAAGTAGAAGAAAAGGAGAGAAGGGAGAATTAGAGAGAGGGCAGAGTAAGAAAGGGATTAATCCTAACTAATCAAACCAAAATTGAAGGATGTACAAAAATATATATATAGCCCTTTTTGAGGTGGTAAAGAATGGGAGTCTGGGGGAAGAGTGCCCATAAATTGGGGAATGGCTGAACAAGTTATATGAAGTGTTATTATAAGAATATTATGATATTATTTTTCTATTATATTTTATAAGAATTATATATTATATATAATAGATTATAAGAATATTTAAAGAAATAAAGGGTATCGTTTCAGAGAAGCCTGGGGAGTCTTGTATGAACTGATTACCAAGCAAAATGAACAAATTCAAAACAATTTATGCGATGACAACAATATAATAAAAACAACTTTAAAAAAGCTAACTGTAATGACCAACCACAGCTGCAGAGGACTTGTGACGAAACACGCTGCGTATCTCCCGATAATGAGGTGAAAGATGCAGAGTGCAGGATGAGGCTTTTTTTGGACCATTATCAATGCAGACATTTGTTTTGACTGACTATTCATGCTTGTAACAGGAGTGTGCTTTTCTTTCATTCTTAATTGGGAGGGGGGATTAGTAGAAGGGGGAGAAAAGGTAGATTTTTGCTAAATGAAATATATGTAACATTTACACACATGTAAAAAACCCTCAGATACAAGCGAGCAAGATAGTTCTTACCCTTAAGAAGCTTACATTGTGATAGGGGAGCTGGTATAGTGTTACAGTGAGGAAAGAGCTAAGGGGCTTTTAATTGGTCTATCCTCCATTTAGGGACAAAGTGATTTTTCAAAAACACTGGTCTGACCTTTTCACCCCCTTTAAAATCCAGTGATTTCCTATTGTCCCTAGGATCAAATAGAAAATCTTCTGTTTAGCGGTTGTTTGTTTTTTTTTTTTACAACCTAGCTCCTTCCTACCTTTCCATGCTTGTAACAGCAAGCACCCTGACATACACAGGATGAGCTGTTAGCATAGGTTCTTGGATTTGCTTTTCTAAAAGGAAAGTGACTTTTGGGGGTCGATAATCTTTAATTACATTCACCAATACAGTTCTTACAAGTAGAAAAATAAAGACCTACAGACCAGACTTCTAACTATCTGAACAAAAGCAATACGTACATCCCAGATCAGCTGTGTCTGCTGATCTGTGATGTATGCAGTGCCTCGTTAGAAATTAACAAAAGGTGTGGGTCTTCCTACAAAACAAGTTTCCCCTAAAGGGATTTTTTTGATCCAAATGTAATATCACTATTAAATTTAACATTGTTATTGGTTCTAGTCCATTAAGATCATTTTGTATCCTATCACCCAACCCAAAAACAATAAAGGAAAGAAAAATATAATGAGAAGGAAGCCAAGCCTCCCTTTTCAATATCAATATCAATACCTGTATGAGATTCAGTAATTAAACGTTCAATGCATTGACAAATATAAAAGTCTGCAAAAACAATTTTAAGAAGAAGTGGTCTGGTTTTTCCAAGATCTATGAACGTCTATAGTCATTTTCCACTTGGAAAACTGAGGGCTGTATAATTGCAGTCTAAAACAATAAAGAGAACAAGCATAGTAGCTTTGTGTTTGATAAACCCAAAGATCCTAGCTTTGGGGGCAAGAACTCAGTCTGCAACAAAATCTCTTGGGAATACTAGAAAGCCATCTACCAGAAAGTTGGTTTAGAACAACATCTTACATGGAATAACCAAGAGAAGCTCCAAATGGGTACGTGCCTTAGACCCAAAGGGTAATATCATAAACAAGTTAGAAGACCAAGGAAAGAATTACTTGTCAGATCTATGGATAGGAAGAATTCATTATTAAACCAGAGACAGAGAAGGTCACAAAAAAGTGAAATTGATCATTTTGATTGTATAAAATTTTTAAAGTTTTTGTACAGACTAAACCAATGAAGCTAAAATTAGAAGATAAACAGAAGATAAATTGGGAGAAAACAATCTTTGCAAGAAAGTTTCTCTGACAAAGATCTCATTTGTAAAATATATAGGGAGCTGACTCAAATTCATAGGAATATAACTCATTCCTCAACTGATAAGTGGTCAAAGGATATGAACGGGTAATTTTCAGAGGAAGCCATATGAAAAAATGCATAAATCACTAATGAATAAGGTAATGGAAAATTAAAATAATCCTAAAAGTTCTACCTCATGCCCATCAGATTGGCAAAAAAGGAAGATGACAAATTCTGGAAGGGCTGTGGGGAAACAGGTATTTTAATTACAGTTTATGGAACTTTGAACTGGTAGGAAAACAGGCACATTAATACACTGTTGGTGGATCTGTGAAGTTCTATAGCCATTCTAGAAGGCAATTTGGAATTATGTCCCAGAATCTACTAAGCCATGCAAATCCTCTGATGCAGTGATACCACTACTCTATACCCCAAAGAGATTAAAGAAAGAAGAAAAGTACCCATATATACAAAAATATTCATAGCAGCTCTTTTTGTTATGCTAAAGATTAGAAATTGAAGAAGATGCCAACAATTGGGGAATGGCTGAATGAATTATGGTATATTAATATGATGGAATACTACTGTGCTGTAAGAAATTACGAAGGGGACAGTTTGGGAGAAACCTGGGAAGTCTTGTATAAAATGAGGCAAAGTGAAGTACGAAGAACCAAAAGAACAGAGGATCCTAGTGGGGGAGCTCCTGGAATAGCAGTGACCCACTCCACTGCTTTTCCTTCTAGCCTGATCTCTGAAGTTACCATCCAGGGAATCACTCAGCCCCTTTCACACACATGTACATGTGCATTTTGGAGGCAATCTGGGTTAAGTGACTTGCCCAAGGTCACACAGCTAGTAAATGTCTGAGGCTGGATCTGAACTCAAATCCTTCTGACTCCAGGACTGGTGCTCTATCCACTGTACCACTTAGCTGGAGGTTTTTTTTTTTTAATGATAAAGCAGTTTTATTATTTTTAATAGTATTTTTCCCTAATTACATATCAAGACAATTTTTAGCATTAATTTTTATACTACTTACAATAAGTCTACTTGGTCTTTTTTTCATACTTTGCCAAATCATTTATTTTCTTTTTTAAAAATTAATTTATTTAAACAAATATTTTAATACACAATAAGAAAAGGAAAAGAAGCATAAACTTAAATACTAAAATAAATACGAAGTAAGAAAAGAATGAAGCGTTGCCATTTGTACAGCAGAATGTAAGAGAGGACTAAAAACATATAACAAGAAGTTTCCATTTCAAGGAGGCCTGTATAATAAATACTATACATTGTGTGCAGTGTTGTCCATCTTATTTTTTTCTGGAGTTTTCTTTTGTTCTTTGTTGTGTCCTTTTTACTTTGTTTTTTCCTCCATCTTCCCCCTCCCCCAAGAAGGCTACAATTAAGCACATATATGCATGCACACGTATAATATATATACACAAATATGTCACACACACAAACACACATACACATATATACATACGTATACTCATACGTACACTTAGAGACATATAGTTAGATGTCTTTAATCATCCCCATATGTAGACATATACATTCATATGTATCTATGTAGGACTATACTATGAGAAGCTGAGGGTTTACTGGCTAGATTCCTGCCTTCTTGTTTTTCTTTTCTCTTTTCATTCTCTTTCTTTCTTCCTTCCTTCCTGCCTTCCTTCTTTTCCTCCGTCCCTCCTTCCCTCTGCCTCTCTGTCCCTCTCTCCTCTCCTCTCTTCTCTTTCTCTTTTCTCTTCTCTTCTCTTCTCTCTCTCTCTCTCTCTCTTTCTCTCTCTCTCTCTCCTCTCTTTCTTTCGTCTCTTCTCACTCTGAACTTATAGATTGGACCACAATAGGTCCTGCCCAAGCTCCACTTAATGGATGTATTTTGGGCCCTCCTGGCTCAAAGTGAATGTCAGTGGCAACTGTTCCTCTTTTAACTAGCAACCCTGAGGGTCTTCCTCTCCCACTTTGATTTTTTTTTTTCTTTTTTCCCATTAAAGGAGCCATCCCTTGACTCATTTCTTAAAGAGGCCTATTCACTGAATGGGCCTTACTTGACCCAAAGTGAAAACCTGAAAAGGTCTTAGCCTAAAAGGGCCAGGCTCTCCCATTGCATCCTGGGTCATCTCTCCAGGAAATCAACCTTTCTGGAGATGTGACCAGGAAAGCCACAGCTACTCAAGGCCCAGAAAAGAAAGTTCTCAAAATCACAATCTTTGGCACCATTAAATGGTTCAGCATCAGAAATGGATTTTTTTTTAGCAAAACTTGGTTTATGGTTTTAGATACATTAACGTTCACCCACCTCAATGTGTTGTCTCTCTCATTGAAATTTGAACTTCCTGAGAGCAAGGACTTTCTGTTTCCCTATTTGTATCCCCAGGGCATAATATAGTACCTGGAACATAGTAAGGCCTTAATAAATTGCTTTTTCATTCAGTCACTTGTCCATTTACTTTATCCATTCATTTGGAGCAATTTATATAGTAACAATATTGCAAAGAAAAACAACTTTGAAAGTCTTCAGAATTCTGGACATGACCGGTAATCAATGACCAAACCTAATTCTGGAGGACTCATGATGAAACATGCCTCCCACTTCCTGATAAAGAGATAATGGACTCCGAGTGCAGAGAAAGACATTTCTTTTTGGACATGGCCAATGTGGGAATTTGTTGCTTAACTATAAATGTTTATGGTAGAGATTTTGGTTTTTTTGCTTTCTTAATGCAGGATAGGAAATGTGTGTGTGTGTGTGTGTGTGTGTGTGTGTGTGTGTGTGTGTGTATGGGGGGGAAGAGAGAGTCTATTTAGTTTTCAAGCTAATGAGCTTTCAGAAAAGGGTGTTTACTAAGGTGATAATGGAAGAACAATAGGTACAACACCTTTCATCTGCCTGTCCTCTAGCATTTGTGACACATTCTCTATCAGATATATAGACACCCAGGGATAAGGGACTCAAGCTGAGAGAGCACATATGTCCATGAGGAAACTCACAGTTCCTGGTTGCTAGAAGTTCTTTTCTCCCATTCATGAGGTGCTCAAGAAGTTTCTCCTTAGCCCTTGTATATTCTTTTTTACGAAACTTCTTTTAGCTCTGTGAGTCCAATCTCTTCTTGGCTCTTGTTGTAGACAGTAAAGCCAGGTGGTCTCAAGATGTTATTTAGGACACCGATGGCAGCTGCTGGCTGCTACCGTCCAGGGTTAGTATGTTAGGACATTAATGGGTAGATAGAAAATCCCAGTATCCTCTGGACACTTCTAGGCTGACAAGGTGATAGAAGATGGTGATGGTGGGGAGAGGGGAGAGGGATCAAGGTGTCTCCTTCTTCTTAGGTGGTTCCTTAAAGGAGTGTCCTGGAAAGCCATATGCTCTTATTTTTGGAGTTCCATCACTTCTTGAGTCCTTTGATGATTTATAAATAATGCCCATGGCACAGCCAAGTTACCTCTGCATACCAGCTAAATTATCAAGGCTAAAATGGATGAGGTGGTGTTGAGGCCACACCTACATTTTACAAAAATTACTAAAAAAAACCAAACCCTTTAAATTATCAAAGACTCAAACACGGATCACTGGGGCCTCAGAATAAAGATTTTCTTCCAGTTGACCTAAAACTAACAATTACTCTTTTGGAAAAGCCATTCAACCAATTCTGCACTCACTTTCATATTACTATATAGCCTACTTTTCTGTCTTATTGACAAAAATAGCATGAGACCTGGTCAAGTACTTTGTTAAAACCTAGATGAATTATATCTAGAGCAGTTCCCAGACTTACCAGTCTAGTAATTCTTTCAAAAATGCCCAACTAAAGAGGGTGCATTTCATCCTAGAGGTGTTAGTAGGGAAAGAACATGGTCAGATTGTTGCATTAGAAAAATTATCTTGGTATTTAAGGATGACTTAGAGAAAAGAGAGACTAAAGAGACAGAGACCATTTAATCAGGTAACCTGGATAAGAAGTGATGAAAGTGAGAGAGTGGGTGGTAGAGCCTTTCTTCCCCCACCCCCTTTTATAAAAATTCAGATCTATGATTTCATTGATATAAGGAACTTTGAGTATAGATCCTTCTGCCAAAGGAGATTGGCACGTGCTCCATAATTTATAATTTGTAGTTCTGGAGAGTTACCAGGGGCACTGCAGGGTTAAATGACATGCTCAGAGTCACACAACTAATATGTGTCAGAAGTGCAGTCATCCTGACTCTGAGAACTGCTCTCTATCCACTATGCTCTCATAAAAGATATAGTTAAGGTAAAATCAGTAAGTCCTAGAAATTAAGTGGATTGAAATTAAGTGGGGAAAGAAAAAGGGGAGTGAGAGAAAGAGAGAAGAGTTAAAGGTAATTGAAGTTTTGAGCCTGGGTTCCAAGAATAATGGCGGTGGCCTCAGAAGAAATAGGGAAGTTGGGAGAATGGGGCAGGATTGTGGTAGAAGGTAAAAGATGATGAATTCAATTTGGACAGAGGTTGAGTTTGAAATGCCACTGAAACGTCCTGGTGGTGATGTAGGAGCAGCCAGTTGATACAGGTCTGTAATTAAAGAAGAAGAGTAATGTTGGGTATAGATTTGGGAATCATCTGTATGGAAGTGATCATTGAACTCATGGTAATAGATGAGACTACCAAGGCAGTGAGTAGAGGATTGAGAGTCTAGTTCAGAAGCTCTGGGGACACTTCCTGACTTCCAGTCTAGTCTTGCATCTCCAACTGTCTATTGGACATCTGGAACTGGATGTCTCAGAGACATCTTAAACTCAACATATCCAAAATTGAACTCATCTTTTCTCTCAAACCCTCCTCTCTTCCTAACTTCCCTTTTATTATCAACTGTACCACTACCCTCCCAGTCACCCAAGCTTGCAACTTAGGTGTCAACTTCACCTCTTCACTTATTCACCACCACCCCCTGCTCATTCCAGTCTGTTGCCAAATTCTATCAACTCTCCTTTCCTAACAATTCTTACATGTGTCCCCTTCTTTTCTTTGATAAAGCTGCCCTCCTGGTGCTGGCCCTCATCAATGCATACTTTCTGGTTGATCTCACTGGCTCGTCTCCTCCTACTCTAGTATACTCTCCACATAGCTGTCAGTTCTAAAGTACAGGTCTGGCTACGTCACCACCCCTATCTCCACTTAATAAACTCCAGTGGTTCCTTATTACCTCCAGTAAAAAATGTAAAATCTTCTTTTTGTATTTGATGCTGAAAGACTTAAAATTTTTCATAATCTGACTCCTTCCTGCCTTTTTACTCTTACACTTTATTCCCCTCCACATATTCTGTGATCCAGTATTTATTGATTTCCTTGATAATCTTTAGACAAGATATTCCACCTCCAAGCTCTGGGAATTTTCACTGCCTCTCTCTGGTACCTGACTTCCTTGAATTCCTTCACATCTTAGCTAGAATCCTACCTTCTGCAAGAAGTCTTTTTCAATCCTCCTTAATCTTAGTCTCTTCTCTGTTGATTATCTCCAGTTTATCCTGTATGTAGCTTGTTTGTACATAGTTGCTTGCATGTTGTCTACCCTATCAGACTGTGAGTTTCTTGAGAGCAGGGACTGTTTTTGCCTTTCTTTGTATTCCTACCACTTAGCACAGGGCCTAGCACACACTAGGTACTTAATAAATGCTTGCTGACTTGACTGAAATTCACATTTGTGGTATGGGTTTATGGTAAATCAGTAAAGGATTCCAAAATGTAGTAGCCAGGCATGTAGGAGAAGCAGGAGAATCACAGAAACCAAGGAAAGAAAAAATATCCAAGTGTGTCGAATGCTGCAAAAAGATGAAGTCATGGAGGAAGAGAGCTGAAAAAAAGATCATTGCATTTAGCTATAGGGAGGCCATTAGTATCCTTTGAGAAAGGAGTTTCAGGTCAGTGGTGGGCTTAGAGGTTAGGTTGGAAGGGATGTAGGGAGTAGAGACATTAAATGTTCTAGCAGTTTAGCAGTGAAAAGGAGAGAAATATAGCATGTGATAACTTGAGAAGAAGGCATGATCAAGGGAAGGGGCTGGGAATGGCTACTGAGGGAGAGAGTTAGGGAGGTGTTAAGGATGGGGGAGAGCTGAGCATGTTTATGCAACAGGAGACAAACAAGCCAGTAGGTAGGGATGGATTGTATGTGGAGAGAATGATTGATGGGACAAATTCTTGAAAGAAATGGGAGGAGACAGGATCAAGGACTAGGGGAGGAGCTCACTCTAGTCACTAGAGAAGAACCACTTTGTCCTCTGAGACTGGAGAATGGGTAAGGTATAGAGACACTTTGAGGTTTAGAGGAGAAAAGATAACAGAGGTCAAAGTGCCTCAATCTCAGTAAAATAAGAATCCAGGTCATAAGGATTTTTTTTGGTGGGGGAGGGTGCTTGTAGGCATAGTTGAAATGGAAAAGTAGGTTTGGAAAATCTCCTGTGAAGAGTGTGATTGGGAGTCAATTAGAGATGAACTAAAGAATTTCTGTCTAGCAGTGAGATTAGATAATATAAATTTCTAATGGATCCAACCGCTTCTATACAGACATCCTTCCTTCCAGATGTTTCTCTGAGACAAGTTTCACTAGCATATGGAAAGATACTCTTTCATCTTTAAAAAATTTTTTTAATCCCCTTTCTCTTCTCCTCCTTGTTAGATCCTCCTGGGACCAGTTTGATAAGAGATGGGATTAGAAAAGGGGCACTGATCATAAAAGCTCAACCAAGACAAGGCACAATAAGCACTGTTAGAAAATAATCAAAACAGCCACATATGGAACTTCCTAACCATTCCTCACTCCCCAGCCCCCAAACCCAGGAGAAGCATGTATGCATAACACGCATGCAGATTTCCTGCTTGCTTTCACACCTTGGGTGGTCAACCTGGCCACCACTTTGGACCCTTGAAGGGGGAATAAAATAACCAAAGCCAAAGCCCATCGCCCAAGGTGTTAGAGCTTTGGGTTTTTTCCTAGCCCAGTCTTAATCTTTCCCTTTTCTATTTGGTTGACATTCTCCTCACAGGCATTGCTAAACAAAATTATACAATCTTGAACCACCTTCTTAGCTTTTCTTCTTTGTAAACAATTAGAAACCCAGTTCCTATTATTTTATTTTTTTAAAAAATTATTGTATATTAAGTAGCATCTTCATTTCCAAATATATCTTTCCTCACCTCCCAAGAGAGTCATCCTCTTCGAGAAAGAATAAGAAAGGGGGAAAAACAAAATGAACACATCAATGGAATGGGCTAGTGTAATAATATCCCATGTGCATAGTCCCCCACCTCTCAAAAGAAGGGAAGGAGTCTTAATTTTCTTTTTGGGGACCAAACTTTGTCATTACAATTACATAGTATTTAGGGGGTATATGTGAATGTGTATGTATGCACATGTATGCACACCTATGCGTTACATTGGTGTAGTCATAGTGTACGTAGTTCATTGTTAGTTCTTGATTTACTTTGTATCAATTCATATTAGACAGCATTCTTCTTTGCATTCTTCATATTCATCAAGTTCTTAAGGTACAATGACATTCCATTAAGTTCATGTACCAGTTTATCTTGTCATTTCTTAATTCCTTAGTCAATTCTTTAAAATTAGATAATTGGCATCTACTATCTTTCCAGTTTGAAAAATTTTTTTTTGCTGCTATAAATAAATATCTTAGTGTATTTGGCTTTGATCTCCTTGAGGAACATATGCCAGCAATTTGATCTCTGAGTCAATGGGCATCTTAAACCCTTTCTTAACATAATTCCAGATTTCTTTCCAGCGTGCTTGGCTCATCATTTTAAATGTCACTGGGAGCATGATGTGGCAGATGGAGCCCTACTGGAGTCAGGAAGACTTGGGTTTAGATTCCATCTCAGACATTTACTAAGGAGGGTGATACCAGACAAGTCAATTAACCTGAGTTCCTAGTCTATAAAATGGAAATAATAATAGTATCTACTTTATAGGGTTATTATGAGGATCACATGAGGTAACATGTGTAAAGTGCTTTGGAAATCTTAAAATACAATTAGAAAGATTCAAGACTGGTTGGATTACTGGACTCAAGGAGTAGATATTAATGGTTCAATGTCAACCTGGCAAAAGATCTCCAGTGGAGTAGCCCATGTATCTGTGTTAGGCCCTGTGCTGTTTAACAATTTTATCAATGACTTGGACAAAGACATAGCTGGTGTGTTCATCAGATTTGCAGATGACACCAAGCTGGGAGGGATAGCTAACACTGTGGATGATAGTTAAGACCCCAAAGTATCTTGACAGGCTAGAGCATTGGGCTGAATCTAATAAAATTCAATAGGGGGAAATTGAAGAGTGATAAATGTCTTCCTCTGGGAATGACAACAACAAAAAGTCAGCTTCACAAATATAGGATGGAGAAGACATGGACATGCAGCAGTTCTGAAAGAGCTCTGGGAAGTTTTAGTGGACCACAGCAGTGGGAGGTGGTAGCCAAAAAAGTGAATTTGATCCTGAGCTACATTAAGAAAGGCATAGCTTGTAGGGATAGGTAGGTGATGGTCCCTCTGCACTCAGATCTCCTAGAGTATTGTATTCCAGATGAGGGTAACCAGGAAAGTGAAAAGCCCCAGGTCCATGTGACATGAGCTTTGGTGGAAGGCTCTGGACATGTTTAGCATGGATAAGAAGACTCAGAGGGAACAACACAGCTGTCTTCAAATATCTGAAGGGTTGTCATGTGGAGAAGCTATTAGGTTTTTTCCTATTTGACCACAGAGGGAAGAACTAGGAGCCATGGGTGGAAGTTGGGAAGAAGTTTATTTAAGCCTGATTTTGGGGAAAGCCTGCTAATAATTTGAACTGACAAAAAGTGTGATGTGTTGCTCCAAGTGGTGGTGGGCTCCCCTTCCTTGTGGATCTTCAAGCAGAGGCTAGACGACTGTTTGCCAGGTTCGCTATAATGAGGATTCCTTTTAGCTTTGGGTTATAGGAGATTGTTATTGAGATCTCTTCTAACTCTTAAATTCAGTGATTCCATGAAATGGTATATTGATGTCAACTGATGGTCATGGTACTAGTGATGTCATAATGGGCTTCCTAAGCCCATTTAACCCAAATCAGAGGCAGGCACAAGTTTCTAAAAAGTAAGCCCCAAAGAAGGAAACTGAGTCTCACAGGACTTTTGCTACCTGTGTGACCATAGGCAAGTCACTTCACTGCTATTTGCCTCAGTTTCCCTTTCTGGAAAAGGAAAGGATGGGGCTTGATGACCTCCCAGGTCCCTTGCAGCTCTAAATCTATGATTCTATGACTAGGAAACATTAAGCCAAATGGTTCAGCTCTTCTTTAACACACATTCAAATTTAACATTGCCTCTTTAGCAGGTAAGAAGAGGAAATGGTTCTTTAGCCTTTCAGACTGCTGTGAGAATTATCTTCAGGGACAAACCCCAGGCCATGCCTGAGCAGGAAGTTGTAGCAGCTGGAGGAGCTGTGGTTAGGGAATCTCCCCATGGGGCTTAGCTCTTTGCTCCATCTTGTTCCTTCAGTGACAGCCGTATTCATTTCTTTACTTTCCAGCCAGTTTCTATGCTTCCCAACTCCCTCAATCCTCCAGGCCCTGTACTTCAGGAATGCTGAGGGCAGCAGATTGTGTTAGGGGGTCCCTTGTGAGAGAATCATTTTGGGTCCAGTTCCAAAAATTTCAGAGACAGCTCAGCTTCCTGAGGTAGGTCCCAGGAAAACTGACAACACCTCCCCATTGTTGAAGTTAGGAAAAAAGATACCAAAAATAAAATGTAGCATCTGGAAAACAGAGAACTCATTTTATAAGAAAGAGAGCTGAGGAAATAGAGGTTTTCCTTCTAAAAGGATAAGCTTTTCTGATCAAACCATGTTCTCAGGTACTCCAAATCTCAAATACTCTCCAAATTAGAGGCAAATCAGGTTAGATTTTTTTAAAATTTAAAACAACTCCAATACTTGTTTCCTGAACTTGTACAGATAGTATGGATAAAGTTGATTTTGTCAACAACTTTCCAAAACCTAACTGACTCATCGATTGGCTGTTCTGAGGAACTGAGAAAAACCTTCCTATTTATGCATTGCTGGAGCAGTCTACTGGGGAATGCTCTACTCCAAGGTAAAAGAGCAATTATTTTTACATACTTTTTATTTTTTGTTTTTTGCATGATAAATTTGCCCCATTTAACGAGGGAATGTATAAAAAAAAGAACCTAGGTGTTAAATATCAAAAGGCCTGCAAGAATGCTTTTAAAGAAATAGAAGTGGAGCCCCAAACCCCAAGTGATATTAGAATACTGAGGATAATAGCTAGCAGTTATATACTGCTTTACAAATACTATCTCATTTTATCTTCACAACAATCATAGTGTGTAGGTGCTATTAATATTCCTTTACATATGAAGAAACTGAGCAGAAAGAAGTTAAGTGAATTGCCCAGGGTCATAGGGCTAGTTAAGTGTCTGAAACTGGATTTGGACTGGTCTTCCTGACTTCAGTGTAACACTCTATTCATGGCATCGCCTAGTCCAAAAGACACCTAGCTGGAGAATTAGGAGAATCTCTTGTCTCAGGTAAAGCAGAGGCAAACCATTTTCTCTACCTATAAAGTGATCTTATTATCAAGTGATATGCAAAAAGACAGTGTGGTGCAGCTGACAGAGCTGGCTGAAGTCCAGAACACTTGGTTCAAATCACATCCTGCGTGCATGACTTTGGTAAAGTCAATTAACTTTTTGCTGCTTTGTCTCTGAGACCGGCTGAATAGCTAGAGGTCCCCATATCAATGAAATCAAAGATTTAGTTCAAAAAGAAAAAAAAAATGAAAGGGCACCATCATTTGGGTTAAAGTCACCAGGGACAGTGTGTATTTCCATGTTCAGAAACAAAGACTCTGTTTGACTAGCTAGCCAGGCCTGGATTCCACAAAAGAAAAAAAAACCATACTAGGTTAGTATGAAGGAAAGGGAGGAAAGACGTGTGTAAATGGCGGCAGAGTGGGTATGGCTAACTAGGCTCTGATTACTCCTCTCCCTCTTGACCACCAAGAGCTCAAAGTAGACAGTAGGTAGACCAATCTGAACGACTAGCAAATGGGGAATGTGTATGACTGTTATGCAAACATAGTATTATAGCAATATGTTTTAAAATTACCTAAGAGTCTGGGCTAAAGAGGCTTTAATGCTCTTGATAGTCAATTTCCTTCTTCATATCAAGCTTATTCATTAGCCAGCTGCCTTTAGCTGAAAATAGAAAATTTTTACTATGCTCATAACTAAAAACCTTGGAACTCTCGTCAGAAGCTCCTGGAAGCTCATGATGTACTTAAGAACTCATATTGGAAACCATTATTTTGTGAGCATAATTCTGAAAACTGTGGCAACACTTTGTATCTTTCATCTAAGGAGAAAGTTATGAATATTTTAAGTGTTTTGAATCAATTAAATCAAAACTAAAGTAGCCATCATAATACAAGAAATTCAAGACCAAGGTTCACTGATGGATGCTGATGGATACATCTGACTCTGCCTCAAAGCTGCATGCTGTTTGGTGAGATATTAGGGGAGTAAAATAGATGTAAATTTCATCACAAGAAATTTGTCCCTGGGCAGCTCCTGGCAAGCTGTTTTTAGTGATTTAACTAGTAACTAGATAGGAAATTGTATTTTAGAAGACTGATAGTGGCAGGTCCTCTGTCACATCATTTAGAGTACTAAAGTGGTCCACTAAACTGAATATGTATTCATTTGGTGACATTTGAAAAACATTTTCCTAAACCAAAGGGTTCTCACCAAAGCCTTCACATTTAAACAAGGTATGCTTCAGAAAATCAACCAAATCCTGCCCACCCCTCCCAAAAAACCAAACCCTAACAAACCAAACAACAAAGATGTCCACGTTCGAAGTAATTTTCCTTCCGTTGTTTTGTAACAATTGAATAGATTCCATTCCTAGAAACCTAACAATAGCGTTGTGGCTTATATCTACTGTTACTGACCCTAGTCAGATTAGGGATTGCCTTTGGGTCTAGGTCAAGTTGGGAAAAATATTGCTAGTACTCAGTCTGAAAATGAATCAGGAAAAGGAAATATAAGAAAAGGCAGAAGTAGCTTGAGTCTTAAATCTGGTCTCATTTTAGGATGTGGAGGAAGGGTTGGGGGCTCGATTCTGAATTGTGTCACTCTTGGGACAAGAAGTAGAACTGAATCTGACCCCCAGGTATTTCTAGTTCCCAGAAAGCTTGGTCTTACTGACATCTCTTTCAAAGTCAGGGCCCCTGATGTGGAGAAAACTGCATGACTGTATTAGTGTCTTTACTGAGATTATTAGATATTCCTATTACCTGGGAATTTTGACTTTCCTAATTTCATCTGATCAAAAAGATGATACAAATTAACTGACTCATTACAGGAGATAGCTCCACAACTCTAAACTGGTCCATGAGATGTGATTTACTCAACCATGCACTCATGTGTTGTGTAGGACCGGGAAGATGGAATTGCGGCAGTGTTTATAGTTAACTAGAAAAAAAGGTGACTCAGGAAAGAAGGCGTCGAAGTTTCATTTAAAATATTGAGAAAGAATGAACTAATGTACTGAGATGATAGAAAAGAAAACACAAAGCCAGCGAATGAAGTTAAGAATCTGAATTGGAATTAGTGTTAACACATGGGGACATGATCAGGGACAAGTATGGCTGAAAGATGGCAACTAGAAAGAAGAATTATGTATGATGCAGTATCATCTATAAAGCCTGCTATTGAGATACGATATGTAGTATAAAATGTGGAAGTACTACGGATGACAGAGCAGAGAACCACAGAACCTCAGGCTAGATAAGAAACTTCTAGGAGGCCTCCTCATTCAGGCTAGGCCTAACACGTTGACCACCATGACTTTCCGTCAGACTCAGCTTTGGTTATTTAAAAATTCCATAATGAGGGTGAAGAGGAAGGAAACACCTACATGCCAGGTGCTGTGCTAAGTGGTTTACAAATATTATCTTACTTGAGCCTCACAACAATCCTACCAGGTAGGTGCTGTTATATTATTCCCATCTTACAGTTGAGGAAACAGAGGGAGGTTATGTGACTTGCCCAGAGTCACATAGCTCATAAGTGTCTGAGGCTAGATTTGAATTGTGGTCTTCCCAACTCCATCCAGGTCCAGTGTTCCATCCCCTGTGCCACCTAGCTTCCTCTTAACAGTTAGAGGCAACTAAAAGGATATATATAGAGAACTCTGGGGCAGGTTAGAGGAGAAAGAGGATGAACCAGAAAAAAGTGATTAAACGGTATGGCATGTAAGAAAGCAAAATCTATAAGGAAAAGTTAAGCAAACTGGGATCATTCAAGTTTAGAGAAGGTAAAGCTGACAAATAACTCTGAACAGCAAGGATGGTGACCGGCAAAGAAATAAGGGAAAACTAGAGAAATATGTTTAAATTACGGGGAAAGAATTGTGTTGAATATAAAGACCTCCCTTACTTTGAAGCTTGTTGTATCTTGGAGTGGGCTCTAAAATGTTTTCCTTTGGAGGATTAAAAAAAAAAAAAGGCAGATTTTAATCTGTCTTGGATGACTTTCAAGTGACAATGACCTTTTAAGATGCAACTACTCAACTACATGATCCTACTTTTCCACTGCTTGTTTAAATCAGTGATTTAAAGTTATACAGAGGATGCAAATACCTTTCATGACACCGCTTATGTGTAATCATTTAAATAAAGATACATTATAGGACATGTATCTTACAGATATACATCTATAGCTAATAGTAGCTCTTAAAGATATACATATAGAGATTATTCAGTAGGGCCTCTCTGACCCTGGTCTTGGGGAGGGCTTCACCACATCCCTTGGTGAAGGATTGGCCTACGTTCCATTGAGCTGATCTGTAGCATAACTGAATCCATGTAACGAGGGTGCTGTTTAGTGGAATTTTACTCTTTTTTCTATCTCCCGTTTTTCTACATTCAGTATGAAATATTTAAAATGACCTGAGTAGAGAGGATGTTAACAAATACATTTAGCAAAATCATCTCACCCAAATATTTAAAAAGGCCTAAGGTAGAAAGAACTTGGTGTGCAAAGAAGACAGCGTTTCCCAACAGCACGGCCGATCATGGACAGGCATACAATCGGTTATCTGGAAGTTAGTTCTTTCAATTTAATCAGTCTTTTACAAAACTTCCCAATCATTTAATAAAAGACGGCTCTCTTTAATAGCCATAGACATTGGTCACTATTTAAACAAGACATTCTAAAAAAGTAATCACAGAATAGTTTATAGTAATTTACAAGTGAATGGTACACATTTAGATACAGAGGTAGAAGTTCACTTTTACAATGTTTCACTAATACACAGATACCAAATTCAAGGCACAAAATAGTTTGCTTTACAAAAAAATACTGTAAAAATGTCATCTGCTGTTCTACAATTTGAATAAAACTTCTGAAAGAATCTTTACACCCTTTCACACTCCATAGAGCAAGTTTTTTTTTCCTTACTAATCAGAGTTGGCACAAAAATGGGAATTTTATATAAACTGTTGCTTTGATGAGCTGCTATGTACTTTAGGCATGAGTCCAGGCAGAGAAATATAAATACAGCAACTTCCTGGGGGAAGGACACTTTATGCAGCAAAATTCATAGGTAGAAAAATGTAAAGTTTTCCTAAACAACTAGGCCTCCAGAGTGATGGATAGATACCTAATAAAATTTTACAAATATAAAATTTGGAATTAGGCTTAGAAAATTTATGGTAACTTTTAATAGAAGAGACCTGTTCAGCTTTCTACCATAATACTCAAGAACATTATTTTAGCTTTGAATAGGTGGAGATTTAAAAATTGGTTCTGCACACAGGTGAAGATACATGCATATATGAAAACAGCCCAACCATCACCTTTGCAAATTGGAGCTAATGAGTACAAGTAAGGAGCATGTTACTGCCATCATTCTTTTAAGTTGCAAAAAGTTGGCTGAAAGGAGTTCTCACCTGCATGAATTTATAAATCCTGGAGAAATTGTGAAGAAAAACATACCTGAAATGCACCAAAGTTACTATCTCCAGACTTCTTCATTTTCAGCAACAGCGACAGTCTGAAGACAACACATGGTGCATTTCTATTTAAAAATGACTGGTTTTCATGTCCTCACAAAAGGACGCTGCGGGCAGCTACTGAAGTTCATTTTTGCCTATCACATTTTCCAAGTACTCTAGTCAGTTAATTTACAGTCTATATAAAAAAAAGTTTGATTTGTAAAAGTTCATACAGGCTTAGATCCAGAAAGTGTCAGGGGTGATGCTGATGTGCATCTCCTGGGAACATTTTGATCGTCTTCTGCACCAAATGACAATCTGGACAAGGAATTCTTAAATTCCATTTTTAGCTTCATTATTGTTTGTAGCTTGTTTTCTTTGCGCAATAAAAGGGTACATACACTTGTCTGCTCCTAGGAACCGATACATGCAAACGACTGCTTCAAAAGGTAGGATGCTGCAAAGGAAAGGAGAAGACTCAATCATCACTTTTTCAGAAAACATCTGGAATAGAAGACATCCAGACTGGCAATGCTACATGCAAAGAGACTCTAAAAAAGTTACCTCTTCATGAAAGTGACAATGTACATGAGGCGAGGGGTGCAGATCATGGGCTGGTCTGTGAGGATGGCCTTCATGGCCTGTTTCACACAATAATCTGGCTTTAAAGGTGGCAAAAAAGGCTCAATTTCTTTCCTGGAAATGGAATATTAAAGAAAAAGCTGAAATAAGAACAAAAATCAACTGTTTCTGTTTTCTAGTAAAGTACAACAGGGTCAAATTTGATAAAAATCATAAAGCTAAAACACATTCCCTCAAATGATTTTTGTACCCCCTCTAGAAGAGGTCAAGGCTAAAGTTAAGGCTGTACTTAGGTGACATACAAACACTAAACACGGAGGTGATGTCTGTCATTAGAGCAACAGAATGGCTTGTGCTATCATAAGAAATGAACTTTTCTTTAAATGACTAAAGTACAAATGCTAAAATATTGTCTTAGGTAGTCTGAGAACATGTACTTTGTTATTTAATCCATTCCTCCTATTTTATAGATGACAAAACAAAACAAAACAGGAAGTGACTTGTCCTAAATCATACCAAGGGTCAGAGGCAGAGCTGGAAGTAGAGCTCAGGCTTGTTTTCCCAGTGCTCCCACTGTTAGCTTGATGTACTCTTTTTTAAAGTTATCATCCATTTCCCCACTAATACTCATCAGATCCATGGCTGATGAAGTAAAGCTGGATTTGGGTTGGTGTATGCCTGTGCATGTTTTAGTCCATACCATCTCTGAATGTACATCATTTTTGGAGGAACCATTACTTTGAATTCACTATTTCTTCCTTCCTCTGTTAGTGTGGGTAACTGGAAGTTGACTAGGCTGATAAAATCTCCACTTGTCACCATGCTCAATGCTGCAGGGAACTTCTCAAGGCCCACAGCATCAGCTGAGTACTCACAGTAAAACAAAACCAAAATTTAAAGAAAGACAAAAGAAAACAGGATTGAATGAGGAGTCAGGCTATTTATATCCTATTCTTTGTTCTGACTCGTTTTTAAGAATGGAGACAAATTGTTTAACTGTGTCTGGTTTGCAAACATGGCAATAGTCTTGCACCCACCTGCTTTGATGGAATGTTGAAGTTAAAAAGCAACAGGTTAAGAATGAGCTCTGACCAAGCAGCAACAAGGTCAGTTGTCTTTCTTTGCTCAGTAATTTAAACAAACTTCTCGTTTATCTTCTTATGGATGGGTTGTAGAGGTCAGTCCTTCACTCAAGTTAGTGAGAGCCACTCGGGTCTCTCTTTCCACACATGACTGTCTGGGCAACCCTACGTGGATGCACTCATTTGGGAGGAAGGGTCTCTTCTCTCACCTTTCTCTAAGAAAGCAAGTGACTTACAACCTAGACTACAGCCTCCTCAGGAGAAATGTGTAATTTTACTCTCTTGTCATCAGTTCTCTTCTATACAATCAAAACCCACATTAAAGTTTAAACAAAAATTAGGAGTCATTTTGACAAATTCTGTCTTGATGTTATATGTGTGCTTTCTATCCCCTCCTTGGGGAATGAAATTTTGAATAAAATATAGGTGAGACCTTAAAAAAATAACCTGCAAGGAAAACCGTTAATGCTTGAGTTGACTCGGATAGAGAATGCTTTTCTAACTATTTTCCTATTTGATAATTTCACATTAACTTTTGTGAGCTTATCAATGTGATGCTTTAGTCCTACACTTTCATTTTAATACATATTAATGAGCTTTCTTATGTGTAGAGCAGCAATCGCTGTCTAACAGTTATGGTAACAAGGTAGGCTATAAATATCGGAAAAACCAATGCCAAGTGTGAGGATGACTTTACCCTTCCCCTCACTTCCTGCCCTCTTTTATAAAAAAGGAGAAAGGTGGGCTTTTCTTACCTGATTCTGCAGCCTCTGAACATTCCAGTATCTACAAGGTAAGGACAAACTAATGTTGTTTTAATTCCATCCTTTTCAGCAGCCTTTAGCTCATGGCTCAGGGATTCATGAAAACCCACAACTCCAAATTTGCTGGCACAATAATCCTGTGTTAGAGGCAAGAATAGAAATACTAAGTAGTCTCCCCAAGTCAAAGCAGGTTAGATGCACTGGTCCTATTAACTTTAGTTAGATGTCTGCTATGTTACAGGTGAATGAACAAAGAAAAGGAAACTATTTTCAAGGCAGATATTGGATTTGGGTCAGCACAGAGTATTTCCAAAGTGACAGCAGAAATAGATGAACACTTTTTTTTTTTGGCCACAGCAACTAAGTATCACATTACTTTGGGGAAGTTACCACAAAGATTTTATGAAAGCTAACAAGCTAAAGTTAAAGATGGAGAGAGGCTGCCTTTGAAGTGTCTGGAAAGTTTACAAATGGTCTCTTGTTCAGTAAATGAGATTGAAAAACCAGTTTGTTTAAATTAAGGCTAGAACAAAGCAGACTAGTCTAGCTAAGAATATAACTTGTTTGAGTCTCTGACTTTTTTAAAGCTAAAGTTCAAATAAAAAAATATATTAAGTAGGTTGACTTCAAGTTAACGCTAATTTGGGAAACTCCCACCCTCAGCATAGAGAAAAGGATGTCCTTCATCATTACCCATACCTGAAGACCAGAACCAGGACTTTTATCCCCCTAACCAGAGTAGAATTTGTTTTTTTTATAAACCTGGATTGAAAGCTGTCTTCTTCAGCCTATCCTCTTAATATGTTCATCTGCACTTATGTTTTCTACTTCATCTTACAGAATTCTGCAGCGAAGACAGTGGCCCTCTGACATGGTTAATAAGACCAAGCTCTGTACTGTGCTCATCTTTAACAATAATTTGTGATATATAACCTATATCAAATTGCTTGTCTTCTCAATGAGAGGGGGAGAGGAGAAAAGAAGGAGGGGAGAGAATTTGGAAATCAATTAAAAAATTAATTTTGTTAAAAATTGTTTTTATATGTAATCTGAAAAAATATTTAAAAAATAAAATGAGTATGTGATTAGGAAGGTCATTTTAAATGAAAAGGTAGTCTTGTGAGGTTTTATGGGTTACATCTTCCATCTCCCATAGCTGCCCCTTCTGATCCTCTGAAACAGGGATGAATTAACTTGAGTAAACAAGTATCATGTGCCTCCATCATCCATTTTAATAAGGGTTTGACTTGGCTTCTGTTTCTCTGCTCTGTAGCTTCCTTTAGGGGTCAGCTTATGGACCACCTTCAATGGCAAGGCTTTCCTGGGTCCCTTGACTGTTAGAGCTTCCTTCCACTTCCTTAAATTATCCAGTATATATTTATCTTTGTACATGCTGTATCCCCCACCCTCCCACCCCTGTCAAAATGTAAGCTCCTTGGGGGTGGGAATAGGCTGGGGGTGGGGATATTGCTTCAGTTTTGTTCTCTGGTGTCACACCAATGTGTTGTATGGTGACTGGCACATTACAGATATTGTTTGGATGGAACTGCAAATGTCCTGCCCAGGATGGCAAACTCTGGTCAAGGTTCTGTTGTTGCCACTAGTGTTAGCAGCTACAAATCAGGGCCATTAACCTCCCTGACACCCAGAGAGAATCAGTACTTGTCCTTCTATCTGATCCAGTACCAGCACAAACAATGTTCTATCATTTGAGAGGTTTAAGTACTGATAACTGCTGTCAGCTATGATAAAAGTTTAGATTCTTAAGGGAAATTTTGCAAAAAGTCATTTTCATTCTAACTAGCAAGATCAGAAATCCTTCAGGGTGGGGGGTGGTGGGAGTCCTTGATGGGCTATGAACTATTTAAACAGTAGTTAACACTATTGCTACATGTGGGCTTGACACTTAATATATACAGATTTAACAGAAGAAAATGATTTGTAGTTGACCAACCTCAACTCCAGCAGTACTGAACAATCCTAGGGAACTTGCAACTGTCACAATATGACCATGATTAATCTCCAGCATTGTAGGAAGAAAAGCTTTAGTGGTCTGAAAAAGAAAGTTGAGTGTCAATAATTATCCTTATTGCTATCTGAAACTCATCTGGAACCTAACTGCTAACAGAAATCCAGTTTTAGCTCCAAAATTTTTTATTTTCCCAATTCAGTAAAACAAAAACAAAAACTCTGGCAAATATCTACTTAATACAACAATGTATTATTCCTATGTCAAGGACTTGAAACTAGTTGCAGCTAATTGGATTTTAATTCATGATCATCTATCCTGAGGCACTGTTAGGGAAAAGGGTAAGAACTGTAAAAGCAGCAGTCTAGATCAGTGGTCTTCAAAGTGGGGCCAAGCTATGGCCTGATACAAGGGGTATGTGATCAACCAATCAGAGGGTGGGAAGATGGTTGAATCTTATTTTCCTCAAGATGATCAGGAACAGATCTATTGCCAATACACCTATACCTTCCCTGATACTCCAATATTCCCCCTGCTGCCTTTACTATTCAGTTTCAGATTCCTTAAATCTGTACCAGGCCTGGTTCCTCTATCACCTAACTTCAGCAGCTCACAGAAGTTATAATCTAACCACTGGCTAGACGTTCATTTGGAAAATCCCTCTTCTTTCCCTTCTCCCCCACCATACCCAACTCTGACCAACCTCATATAACAGTTTCCAAAACCTGGGCCACCACCAGGATATGCTTTACCTTGTCTACGTTATTTCTAACATGTAGCTTTCAGAAGTGAAAGTGTTCTAGGTATGGTCTGATTGGAAAAACAATGACCCCTCTCCTTCTGGAAATTTCTCCTTAATATAATCTAGTTTAGCCACTATTGTTATATATCTTTGAAAAAAAAGAAGTTGACTCATTAATTTGTGGTTTACTAAATCCTCCAGCTCTTATTTTCCTTTCATGAACTACTGCCTAGCCACATCTTCCCAGTCACTGACAATTACTCAATGACTGCCAATTTAATAGCCTACTTCTTTTCAGTACCAGATGACACAGTCCATCTAATTCTGGTGACTTGATTCATTGAAGACAGTTATTATATAATCATCTTACTTCATTTTTAACTCCCTCTTAACTTGAAAAAAAAAAAAACCAACCCTATCATTTCCACTCCAAAGAACAATTCTTGGCACAGAAGACATTAAGCAAAATAAGAGCTGAATAGCTTGGCCTTCTCTTGACCATCCAAAACACTCTAACAGTAGCAACCCTATCCTTTCTTTGATATTTCCTTTTCCTTCAACGTAACTTTTTAAAAAATCCCAGGGAAACCTTTGTTATCCTTAGTATTCTTAATCAGTCTCAGACATTCTGGGTGTTAATGCTTCTAAAATTATTCTTATGGGGATGTACTAGTCTTTTGTATTCATCCTCAATCACCTACTCCATCTTTCACATTTTATATAGCTTTTAAAAATCTGGAAAGGTCAGTGGGTTCTTCTTATAAGTTTATTTCTCTTCTTTTTTACTTCTTTGGAATAACTTCTCTTTTTATGTTCAAGGTTTCATTCTTGAGAGCTTTCTATTCTTCTTGGGCCAACTCCCCTTATATTAGGCCATTAGATCCTGCCTATCCTCATTGTGAACTTTTTGAAATCTGCTCTGCCACAATCTAAGGTGATATCTTTCCTTTCCGTGATCATAAGCTATATGAACTCAAAGATTCCTATCCTTTCTACTTCAGCACTGGGTCTTGTCCTTTCAAAAGGATGAAATTACCATAAAGGCAAGCCACAAATTTCTTAGCCACTCTGCTTTCAGCAGAAAGAGAACTCCAGTATATGTTCAGTGTCGAAATCTCCCATTGCTAGGCTATCATTCGTTCATGATGAATTTGTGATGCCCTTCTCAAATTCCTCATTTAATTCCTCCTTCAGTTCTGTAGTATACTTCGGTGACAATATCACTTCTTTTTCTCCTGTGGTAATGACTTAATCATTCAAAATGTTCTTTTTAATCATCTATACTGTTCTAGGTACTGTTTTATGTGTTAGGGATATAAAACCAAAATAGTCCCTGTTCTTAAGGAGTTAAAAATTTTATTTACATTTTATCTTACATGTTTCATCAATGCACTGTCTTGAGCATCAACCAAACATTCTCCATCATGCTGGCTCCTTGGGTTCTTGAATTTCCTCATAAATGGATCTTATTGGTACATAAATGCTTCACTACCACCTCATTTACCTATTCTATTCCTTTTGTACAAGACTTATCTTTCTAGAGCCATATTCAGGCACAAGTTCTAGTTTCAGTGATGCCTAGAAGACAAAACTTGTTTCCTTACATTAGTATTTCTAGTTTACCTTGTTTATTACCCATACTTGTTGCTTTTTATGTATGGACATTTGAGTTCACGGGTTTAATTTGCTGGCTTTCAGACACTGTCTCATATAGATTACTTACTGGTCCTCTTTTCAGTTATCCTTTCTATGTGATATCTATTGTTCTCTGCCTCTCTTCATTTTATAGGCTTCTTGATCATATTCACAAGATAAATTCCTATTTGGCATTTAAAGCCCTTCAAGCCTTGTTATACATTATTCCACTTCAAGAACTCCACAGTCCCATCAAATTGATTGGCCTTGCTATTCATCATGAGTGTGACATTTCATCTCAGTGCTTTTTACATATTCCATACCCACAATGCACTGTCTCCCCATCTCCACCACTCTGAACCTCTAGTTTGCTTCAAAGCTCATCTCAAGAGTCATCTTCTACCTGAGATCTCTCCTAACTCCCTCCTCCCCACCTGATTACCTGCCTATTACCCTTTTGTTTTTATATATTTTTAATATACTTATATGTGTCCATGTCTACCCAGATCAAATATATCTGTCTTTTTATCCAAAATGAATAGCAGAGTGCCTAGCACATTGTAGGTGCAAACTAAGTGCTTTTTAAATCTAATCCAACCCCTCTATTTTAAAAAAAAAATTAGGTAACTGAGGCCCAGAGAAAGGATATGATTTGCCCAAGACCACAGACATCATAATTGGCAGTTAGGATTTGAACTCAAATCCTTGGCTTCCAAATCCAGTACTTGTTCCACTACAACCTTGCTGGTACCTCATCAAAAGCAGTGTAATTTTCCCTGTAAATTCTGGTGAAGTTCGTCCCCATATCCCCTAGTAAATCCTTCATGAGTTGCTGGATTAATTTTACTAGAAAAGCATCATGTCCTCACCTACTTAGTAATCTTCAATGGCTCTTTACTGAATACTCTAAAGTCTACATTATGCTTGGCATTCAATTTCCTCTACAATTTGGCCCCAGACTACCTAAAAAATTATGTCAGCAACTGATATATGTAATGTTTTTAAATTTGCAAAGAACTTTATGGACTATTTTCAACACCAGTCCCATTTTATGGATAAACAAATGGAGGTTCAGAAACTTTAGGTGTCTTACCTTTGGTCATACAACTAGTAACTGTCAGGAGTGGTATCTGCACCCAAGCCTAGGACTGTGTTTACTCTATCCCACTGCCTATAAATGATTAAAAAAAAAATCCAACAACCTTAACTTCTGCTACTAACCAACTCACAACTTTTGCTTCTGTCTCTTCTGTCTTACCACTGATATTCATTTGACCCATGCTGTTGCCTCTGGAATGTTCTCCTTTTTAATTATCTCTTTCAAAGACCCAGCTCAATCACAATCCCTTATATGCCAAGAAAGGCTGCATGGTATATAAAAACTATTGAACTTGGAGTCAAAAAGCTTGGGTTTTGAGTTGAGTGTTGGCTGCCTATCAGGAGACAATTCCCAATGGTTCTCAGGGAAGATGACCACAGCCAGGAGGACCCTGCAGTGGAAAATCCCAAATGACACTCTTGTGAACTTCTGAGGTGTAAGGGCAAGCAAAGTAGGATCTTTTGCTGTTTTTTGTTTTAGACAATCAAGTGCCTCTGACTGAATCTTGCCTTTACCGACCAAGAGTCTTTACTGAGAGTAAAGTACAGAAACAAGAGTTTCTTTAACTAGAAACAGTGTGTGTATACATATCCATATATATTTATATTGTTAATGTGACTAAAGATCTTCCCTACCCATTAATGGGCCTGCCCATTAAAGGGAGTTTGATTAGGGAAGATTTGTAGGAAGGCCCACACTTTTTCTTAATGAGGCACTGGTTCTCAAGGGTTGGGATGCTCTCGGTTCTAAAAAAGGTATAAATACTCTGAGGGGGAGGTTTTACTTTGGGGCTTAGTTTTTGGAAGAAGCTTTGTGTGCCAGATGAGACACTGGGAAGCCGCTAAGGAGCCTCCCAGCTTTGAAAACGCAGATGTTGGTACTTCTCTCTCTGGCAACTATGGTCAGACAGTTGGACCTGTCTGTTGACTTGTGATATATGAATTGTTTATATCAGACAGTTTGGAAGCACTGTCTGTTGATTTCCTGAACTAAGTGAGTGATATATGTGCTTGATTCAAGTAGATTGTTAAACCCTCAAAAGTTGCCTTTCCTTTTAGAAAAGCAGATCAAAGAATCTGTGATAGCAGCCCCCCACCCCCGCCCACCCCATGTATTATGTCAGAGTGTTTACTGACAGGATACAGTACAGATCCAAAGTGAATGGGAAATTGAAATATTTGTTTGACAGTTTACAAAGTTATTTTTACTTCCCAGGAGAATATAATGAACATATTATAATTTTATGTTTCTGTATTTGTTAATGCAGGCTTGTGAGTCTTTTACATGTTAAGCATTTTCTAAGGTGGAAAAAAAATCTGTCCTCTAATATTCCTGTTATGTTTTCAGAAAGGGACCTTATTCCCCACATTTTGGGGATACCCTAAACATGGGCCATAGCTAAGCTTTGTTTCATAGGCTTACCTAGTTACTTCCCCCTGAGATAAATCTAGGTCTGTGAGAACCCAAGCTGGAGCCCCTTGGGGGACAGGTTTGTTAGCTGTGTGATCACAAGCAAGTCACCCCTCTCAGTCTCAGTTTCTTGAACTATAAGATGACAATATCACCTGTACTTTCTACTTCACAGGGCTGCTATAAGGATCAAAGTGAAATAATCATACGAAACTGCTTTATAAGTTATTAAGAACTATACAGATAAGCTGGTGCGTTACCATTATTTGTGTGGTGCTTTATGGTTTTCAAAATACTTCATAGATGTTTTCTCACTTAATCCCAATAATCCCATATTGTAAACTCTTATCCCAACGTTGTCCATAAAGTCTTCTCAGAATGCACCAGTCCACAATAACTGATCTGCCTTTCCCCAAACTCCTATATGACACTATGTACTATACAGTTTAGCACTTAACTATACACAAACTGCTTTATTAGGTTTTTTTGTTCCAGTATTAACAGGCTCCCAATTAGATTTTCACTCAAGGGTATTGACTGTGCCATATATTGTTCTAGTACTCCTGATATAACTAGCGATACTAAGCCCTTTCTGGGCAAAACTTAAAGACACAGAGTTTGAAAAAGTTTTGACTTTTTTTTTTAGTATTGTCCAGTAGGAGTGGTTGGGGCAGGTAGTTCATGTCATTATTTTGATTTTGTTCTGCTGAAATGGTTCATGAACCCTAAGTTTTGAAAACCACTGTTTCCAGGACATTAAAATCTGTCTTCAAGCTCTAGCATAAAACTCCAGAATGAATACTCAATTGTATAAATAAAATAAAGTTACATTGTTACAGAGCATACAAATTCTCAAAATAGACCAGGGAAAGTATTTATGTGCTTCTAGGTCTTTAGTTAAGAATAATGGTTTGGCTAATTGACTTTAAACTCTAAAAGTACTGCAAAAAATAGTAGTAGGTCAAGAGTCACTAATGACAAATTTGAAATCAGTTCTTATTACCTTTTTAAGACCAAACTGAAAGGAAGAGAATTAACCAAAATAGTGGTAGTAATTTCAAGAATTTTGACATATATCTTTGCTAAATGGTCCAACATTAACTCCGGAGAAATTCACATGATATAAAATCCTAACGTTTGCTGCTTGGTTAACTGAAATTCTGAATTATATCTGCTACAAACAGGAATACACATGTTGCTTACAGTCCAATTCCAGGTGTCTGGTTTTTGTGTTTAGAAAAGTGCAAAGTAGTTTTGCTCTAATAATCCTTACATATTCTTATAAGACATTTTTGCGTATAGGTATTAAATGACCTATCCATTCCCCGAGGTCTTGGAAGATAATTTCTTCCTCTGTACATCTGGCAGAAGAGAGAAATTTAACTGGGTTCTAGTTTTGCTGTACTGGCTATCAGATTCTGATAGTGCTAATGGTAACTTCTTCCCAGTTCTGATGGCATCTTTAAACAGATTTTTTTTTTTTATTTGAAACTAGCTCTTGGTTTGTGCATCTTTCTATGCAGTGTGGCAACTGGGCCAAACATTCTGGGAAATGTCCATCTGTCACAAAAGTCAATGATTTTAGGTCAATTTCATATAGAAAGAACCCTCCCCCTCCACACCTATGCCCCCCAACTTAACAGTAACCAACATCAAGAAATTCATGAAAAACATCCTTTGTTTGATAGAGGATTTTTGCTTTTCAACTGGCATCTTGTGGATACAGTATATAATTAGAGGATAAAACCAGAATACCTACTTAGTGAGTTGGCCCACTTTTAACAGCTAACAAAAAACTGTACCAAATGGCATTTTAAAAAAGGAAACTTTGTTTTTGGTTAGCAGTTTCCCTTTCCTGTTCCCCATCAAGGATAAATTTGGCTTTCTGTGAATAAAAGACTAAATTTGCCATAGCTTTCTCTATAGCTCTAAGATAAACATTCTTTGGCTAATCAATTGAAGGCCTTTCTTTAGAATGTCATTTTGTAGGCACAAAACTACTCTGTGAATGAACACCCAACAGCAAGGACTAGTTTGAGGACATTGAAATCATTACCACTTAATCAGTCTCCTTTCTAAACCTTGGCTTAGGTTTCACATTGTAGCATAATACAATATGTGACTGAGTGCTAAGTTTCCATTAAACATTTCCTTAGCAGCTTGTATGGAAGGAATCAACTATGTTGTTTAAGCTTTCACAAATAGACTCAGGCTTTAAATTCACAAGAACAATAGCAAATTACTTAATCAACATCAATCTTATCATAAATAAGAAAAAGGATGCTATGTACTTTTTATTTTTACATATATTTATATGGAAAGCATCACACTCAGTAATTTTCAGAAGCAGTCTGACTTTATGTACTGGTTTTCTTTCCTAACTATTCTTGTCCCATGCAATTTGGTAGATGCTACATGAGATGACTAATACAAGGTATTCACTGGTTGCCACAGTTTGATGGCAGAATGAAATTTGGCACTTCATAATGCATTATTAATGCACACAAATATTACACCAAGAATGAGGTAGGGATCAGCAAAGGGTGAAGTGTCAGTTGCTATGACACCAGTCAGTTCAAACTAAGGTTCTAAGAGCTTTTCACTTGTTTCAGAACAGTCATGAGAAAAAAAAGGGCAAATATTTGAAATGCATAATCCAATAGCTTATATACAAATCTAGGACTGTGTTGCCAAAGTGGAAAACAACAGAGGTATAAAATTATCAGATGAATTTCTTCCAGTCCACACAGTCCACCTGAGAGAAGCTTTGCTTTGTTATCCAGATGATAACAAGTGACTATTTAGGTAGGTGGATCCCCAAACAGTACACAGTAGTCTATCACTGAATCTCAGACTTACCTGGGCAGACCTCTAAGCTGGTTGTTGGCATTATGCCAGCTTCCCCATAGCTGGCAGGGGATACCAGCAGGGAGTTCAACTGGCAGAGACTTGCACTCGCTCTCAGCAACCATCACAGGACTTCAGGAAAATACAAAGTAGGTCTGAACATGAGGGAAAAGGCGGGGGCCCTCATCCTAGGGGTTTTCAAATGCTAGAGAACTGCCCAATGCTTTGTCTTATAAGGACTTATAAAATGGGAGGCTTCGGATTTGGAAGGGACTTTAAAAAGTCCTCTACACTTTCTGCACAGTATGTAATACACCATTTTGGCTATAAAGACCTACAGCCATACATAAATTATTGCACTGTATATTTCAACTCTAGTTAAATATGATAAATTATAGAAGTTAAATTCTGAAATGAAGAGTTTTATCAAGAAGCAGCAATACCAAATCCTTACTAAATCTTTCAGTCAGAAAGATTTGTATAAACAGGAACACAGATGGACACTGAAATTCTAATAGATGCTACTACATTTTGTGACATATCCCACACATTTTCCACAACACCTCAACATTTCTCTTAAAAGCATAAGCAACTTCTTTTTCCCCATAAGTAACTTTTAAGTAGCTGTAAACCTTATGTTTTTCTGTTTGCATAGTCTTAATAACTTCTTAAACATGAGTAAAACTAAATGAACAATTATAAGCTATGTCACATCTTCAGTAATCTGTTTACGGCAAATTAACTCTTAACAGTCTATCACTCCTTCCCTCCCCTTTCCAAAAATCCTCTAGTTCATTCTTGGTGTCTTTAATGAAAGATTTTACAGCACAAAGAGGACTGCAGCTGCAGTGTCAGGACAAATTAGTTGAAAACTAAACAAATGAGAATGCAAAGAAATGCTGCATCTGCAAAGTGTGGCTTTTGAAAATTTGAGACTGATGACATTTTAAAGACAGAGGCAAAAGTATACATAAATTTCTATTTGTAAATAAATCAGATTAATGGATACTAATGAAGAAATTTGAATACTCACAAGAGAAATATTCTTAATGCATATGTACAGTATTCTCTTGATCCAGAAAACACTTCTAAAAAGCCTTCCTCAGAGCTTTCTAATGAATCAGAGGAAGAATCCCAAGTTTAGGCCTATAATATTCTAAAAAACACAATGGAGAATATGATAGGAGCAGGAAAAATTACCTCGATGCCTCAAACTCTTCTTAGAAGCAGGCAGGTTACTAATTATAAATGCAAAAAAATGTGATGAATGATAATGATAATGTACTTCCAGGACAGGAATATGATTGTTATTAGCTTACATGTTTAGTAGTGCTTTTAAAGCATAACTAACTAGGTCATGCAATGGATAGAACATGAGCCTTGGAGTCAGGAAGACCTGAGTTCAAAACCAGCCTCAAACAATGACTAGTTCTATGACCCTGGGCAAGTCACTTCACCCTTCTTGCTTCAGTCTCCTTATCTGTAAAATGAGCTGGAGAAGGAGATGTCAAGCCACTGCAGTATTCTCTGCCAAGGAAAATTCCAAATGGGATCGCGAAGAGTCAGACACGACTGATCAACTAGATAAGAAGCGCTTTTAATTTACAAAGCCCTGTCTCCTCACTACAACCCTGTGAATTAGGTAACAAACATAGCCTTTGTTTTATAAATGAGAAATGACACTTACTAGTTCTATGACTATGGTCCAGTTTCCTCATCTCTCTGACACTTGTACAAGCTCAAAGATCTCCTGACCAAACCCATCATTCCTTCCACCATGCAGTTTGGTCTCCTCAGTCAGATATCACTAACTGGCTTCATGTTCACCTAGGTATCTCCCTCTCTTCCCCCTTGCTCACCCACCCATACCTAATGAGTTGCCAGATCTTACTGTTATTACTGTTACCTCAAAAACATCTCTTGTATCCATTTCTTTTCTTTACCACCAAGTTATCATCCTAGTTTAGGGTCCAATCACCTATCTTCTGGACAACAGCCTTCTAACTGAACTTTGAGTACTTCCCTCTACAATCCATTCTACAATTCTCTCTACACAACTCTCAAGATAAATATTTTTAAGCATAAGTAGGATAATATCCCTCTTGTGTTCAAGAATCTCCAGTGGCTCCCTACTGCCTATAGGACAAATAAAATAAAACCCCTATGGCCCTCATAATTAGGCTCCAGTCCATCATTCTTCCTTTCTAATTCATTTTTTAAAATTTTGAGTTTTAAATTCTCATCCTCCCTCCAATTCCTCTCTCACCCAATCAGAAGACAACTTATGATAACATTATATATGTAAAGTCAAGCAAAACACTTATTTCCATATTAGTCATGTTGCAAAAAGAAAAAATCAAGAAAAATATAGAAAATGAAAAAAAGGATGCTTCAATTTGCACTCAGGGTTCATCAGTACTTTTTCTAGAAGTGGGTAGCATTTTTCATCATGAGTCCTTCAGAACTGACTTGGATCATTGTCTTGATCAAAGTAGCTATATCTTTCACAGTTGCTCATCCTTACAATAATGTTGTTACTGTTCACAGTATTCTCTTGGTTCTGTTCACTTCACTTTGTATTAATTCATACAAATCTTCCCAGGTTTTTCTGAAATCATCCCCCTCATCATTTCTTCACTGGACAACAGTATTCCATCACCATCACATACCACAACTTATTCAGCCATTCCCCAATTGATGGACATCCCCTCAGTTTCTAATTCTTTAGTTTCAAATTGTTCTCCAGAATGGTTGGACCAGTTCACAACACCACCAACAGTGTATTAGTATACTTATTTTTCCACATCCCCTCAAGTGTGTGTCATTTTCCTTTTCTGTCACGTTAGTTGATCTGATTGGTGTAAGATAGTACTTCAGACTTGCTTTAACCAGCATTTCTCTAATCATTAGTGATCATCTAATTAAAAGGTTTTATTTATCTGTTTTGGAAAAATATTTTATTGGGATGTTTTTAGAGAAGTGCATTTTGTGCCCAAACAAAAAAAAATCCATAAACAAAACGCACAGAAGGAAATTTTACCTTCTCCTATGAATATAAGGTGACATTTTGAGTTTTTTTTTTTTAGCACGATCTCTCTCATCTCCATTGGAAAAGTTTAATGTACTGAAGGTGCGGAATTATTTAAGGGACAAAGACTTTGTAAAACTAAGTATAATATTCTAGAAATAGAGGAAAAAATTAATCACATGCTTAAAAGGGAGGAAGGGAAATCTGAGAGCTGAGAACCTAGAAAAAAGATACTGGTTAAATGGACTAGGATTCTTAAATTTTTAAGTGTTACTATTTTAAGATGCTGACCACCAAAACTTTGAAACTTTACTATATTCATAGACGTATTTAGAAAATCTCTTTTCTCAAGTATAATGTTACCTTTAAATCTTAACTAAACACAAACCTAACCTTTACTTGTATATAAACTATATGAAATCATATTTTGGTTCTAATGAACATCTATTTTGAAATTTATACCACTGAATGATAGCAATCAAGAGTTATCTTAATGGACATATAGGGAGTGATAGAATTTGGCATAACCAAATTGTGCGATACATTCCCAAGACATTTGAGACTGACAACAGTGGGGGTAGCTCTCTAAGGCAAAGTCCATGAGCAATTTTAAGAAAACACTTTGAAAATTGCATTTCAATATAATTGGCTTCCTTTTTAATCCTACATCTTGTATTTTATGCAGTTAAAAACATTACTATGAGAAGAAGTCTAGGTTTTGCCAGATTACCAAAGGGATTTATAACACAAAAGCATCCTCTAAGATATCTAAACATATATTGGTCATTTTAACTTATATCTGAATTAAGGCAAGACATCTTTTCCTTAAAAATATAAGGCACACTATAGTTCTTTCTCTATTATTTAAGGAGACGGGAATAGAAAAAGCCCAAGAGTCAAATTTTCACCAAGTCACCCCTCCTATATTTTTGGCTTTGTTATTTTTGTGGTTAGAGAAATTTAAAATTGGATTGCAGAAGCAGTTAATATCTAATACATATATGGAAGAACATTTCTATAGTTGCCTTGCAGCCAAAAAGCTAATAAAGAAGTAGCTAGACTTTTTAAATGAATATGATTAGAGTGATGGCAGTACTAATAATTCAGCAAAAATAAGTGCTCTCGTTAAACAGTGACTGCTGCTATTAAAGGATGGGATGATATTACCTCAAATGGTGACTCAGAACTACAAAAATTTCACAATAGTACTAGTATATCTACTGCTCCAATTCAAGTCTTATATATTTTTTAAATAAATTTTTTAATTAATTAATTCTCAGTGTTCCACAATCACTACCATACAACCTAGATTTTTTTCTTTTCCCTCCCTCCCCCATTTCCTCCCTGAGACAACACACAATTTTATATAGGTTCTACATATACATACTTATTAAATACATTTTCACCACAGTCATGTTGTATAGGAGAATTAAAATGAATGGGAGAAATCACATAACAAACCAAAACGTAACATAAATGAAAATGATCTGCTACAATCTGCAATTGAATTCCATAGTTCTTTCTCTGGATGTGGAAGGCATTTTGCCTTAAAAGACCACTGGGAATTTTTTAAGTCCTTGCATTGCAATGAAGTTATAAGTCTACCAGAAAAAAGTCCCCGCACATTGTGGTTGTTGCTGTGTACAAAGTTCTCCTGGTTCTGCTCCTTTCACTCAGCATCAGATCGTATAAGTCTTTCCAGGCCTCTCTGAAATCTTCCTGTTCATCATTTCTTATAGCGCAATAATATTCCATTACATTCATATACCATAATTTATTCAGCCATTCCCCAATTGATGGGCATTGATTTCCAGTTTCAAGTCTTAGATTTAAAATTCAATCTTTTCCCAATAGGAAAGAGACAAAATAACAAGAAACAATTTCAAAAGATTATCAATAATCTCATATGAAAGACTGTTTATAGACAGCAATAAGTAATACAAATTCAAACAACTATGAAGTTTTACCCTCACAACCATAAAGCTGCCAAAGGTGGGGAAAGATAGAAATAGTGCTGAAGTGGCTACAGGAACACAGGTTCACTGATACACTGTGAGTGGTGCTGTGAATTGACTCAACCGTTCTGGAAAAGTTTGGAATTATGTAAGATAAATCACTTTTGACCATCAGATCACTAGGCATATATTCAAAGGAGATTAAAAAAAACAGGAAGAAAGGTCTCATAAATACAAAAATATTCATAGCACCACTCTTTGTGGTAGCTATAAATAACCAGAAACAAAGTAACTGCCTGATTTTGGAGTGGCTGAAAAAACTGTGTATATTAATGCGATGCAAGCAATATTACTGCACCACAAAAATGACAAAAGAGGAATTCAGAGAAGCATGAGAAGGTTTGTATGAACTGATCAATGCAGGGTGAGCGGAACCACAACAATATATAATGACTACAATAATGTAAACATAAAGAGCATGCTAAGTGAAGCTTATTAAATAATTGCAATAAACATTTTCTTCCCAGGAGAAGAGAGGAAGAAATTCATTTCCTCCCTTCTTTTTTTGTAAAGGGGTGTGTGTGTGTGTGTGTGTGTGTGTGTGTGTGTGTGTGTGTGTGGAGGGAGGTGGTGGCGGTGAACGGGGCAGAAGGAGGACAGGGATCCTATAGCAAATCAGATATGGTTGCTCTGTTGGCTGATTTTGCTTACCATTTTTGTTACATAGGAAAGTTCGTTGGATAGGGGTGGTGGTGGGGAAACAAAAATGACTGTGAAAAAGGGAATCAATAAAATGTTAACTTAGAAAACTTAATCTGCTTATGATTTTTATGAGATGCAGTATGTTACACTGGAAAGCATGATGAACTTGGATGTACTCAGGAAACCTGGGTTCTACCATTAAATAACTTACCCTGTGACTGGACAAATTATTAACTTTCTCTAGGACTATTTTCTCATTTATAATATTAAGTGGTTGGACTACATCAGGGGTTCTTAACCTGGAGCTGATGACCTTGTTTTAAAAAATATTTTGATAACTGTATTTCAATATAATTAGTTTCCTTTCAAAGTCTATTCATTTTATTTTATGCATTTAAAAACATTGTGAAAGGGAGTCCTATGGGTTTCACTAGACTGCCTAAGAGGTGCATGATACAAGAAACATTCAGAGCCCCTGCCTGGCTCCAAACATAAGTGTAATGAATTATTTAGAAAATTTAACACCAAATGGAGTTTAGAGCGACACTTGTAATTTTTTGGATGACTTAATGGGGTATCAATTCCATTAAGATAACTGTTAGCATTTGGCAACCAGTAAATAGAATATAAAATGACTTAAAAAATCATTTCTCTCTTTTCATCATATTGGCAACTAGAATTCATATTTCCCTGTCAGTCAGCAAGTCTTCCTACTAGTGCCATGCTCTGTGTCCAGTACTGGGGATACAAAGAAAGGGAAAAAACAGTCCTTTCCCTCAGGCTAGAAGCTCAAGGACTCTATGAATGTTCTTCCTACCCTTTTTAGCTTAGTAGGTAATCTTCTGATTCTGAAACTTTATGTACAGCACTTCAGTATCAACTAAAACTCAATAGATAAGTCACTTGTCTAAAGGACTTCATCCCAAATCTATTTATAATCAGGAGACAAGGTAAATCAGATCATTAATTCATTCTGCAGATTAGAAATCACTAATAATTTGAGAACCAAATTATTTTCTCTACAAAGTTCATAGTAATTATGTCAGCCAAAATTATTAATGTTCAACACTATGAAATCTTATTTCCTTTTCAACCATGTCATTGTACCTCAAGAATAGAATACCAGATCTTTTAACTTTTTATTTATTTTAAGGGCTGGACCTGGATGATCTCATGTTTGTTTCCTCCAATATTAAACATTTCATACAAGAAGTATGAAAATGATTAAATTTGGGGGATATTCAGATCTCTTTTCCTTCAAGCTAACCCTTTCTTCCCTACATACCTCAGGGCTATTCTTGAACCCTCAGAGCAGTTTCTTAGAGTAAAGGGCCTAGATTATCATGACTCCTTTTTCTGTAACCCAAAGTCAGTACACAACTCTTAGGAACTTTAATCAGGTTTCCAAAAAAGTGTAAACATTGGATCTACTCTAATTATAAATAACCATTTATCTTAGGCATGGATATATGCTTACTTTGTTCAAGCCAGAGAAGTTGCTCTCTATTCCTCTTGCCTCTGGAATCAGTAGCAAATTACTAGGTGTTTCCTTTTTATGGTTATATACTACCTTTTTGATATTCCTTCTACCTCTTTAACAGTCATCATTCTACAAGATCTTTCTCAAGGCTTAAAAAAAAGGGGTGCCCTCCTTGGGCATTTAGGGCTTTTGCAAGGTTGGGGAAGGGAGTAGGCTAATTCCTGGTTTTCAAAGAGTAAAATAACCAGTCTCAATGATGTGACAGATATAAGTAAAATTTAACCCCCTACAAATTAATTTCTATTTTTTAAGCCAGAAAAAGATCATCATTTTCATTATCTGTTGGAAGCATTTGTAACAACAGCTAGTATTTTATGTAAGACTTAAAAGATTGCAAAACACTTTACATACATTTTATCTCATTTAATCCTAATAAAACTGTAAGGTACATGCTATTATCCCTATTTTGCATTTGAGGAAAATGAGGCTGGGAGAGATTAAGTGACTTGCCCAGGGTCACAGCTAGTAAGTACCTAAAGCAGTATTCAAACTCAGATCTTAGTCTCTCCAAGTCCAATACTATCCACAGCTATACAATTTCTCTTTCCCAGAATTCCAAAGATGATAAATTCATATCAGCAGTGAGGGAACTTAAGTCTTTCTTTCATAGCCCAAGTTTTTCACATTATTTTTCCAGAGGTTTAGAACTTCTGACAAAAGAATCTGAATTTAAATCTAGATTGAAGCACATAATTTTCAGTTTATATGACGTGTCATACAATCACAATCCTACTATAAAACTAAAAAAATGATATCTTCTTTACAAAATCAGTAATACAAATTCAGTCTGTCTGGTAAATAATGGGTATTGTTCTCATATGTTCACTATTGCTCTATTACTTTCATAAGTCTCTTTAAAAACAAATAGGAAAACCACAGTAAAAAGATCACTATTAATCATTTAACAATCAGAACTGTGGCTATATTCCAGTATTTAAGACTACCATAAACTGCTAAAATATTTTTATGTTGTTAATAAGATACAAAGCCAGCTTCTCATCCACAGCAAGTTTCTCATCTTGTCTAAATTGCAAACAATTTTCTCATCAGGATTTCCATTAGCTATTTTGTTTCTAAGAGGGAGGCTTTACTTTTTGCATAAGATGCCTCATATTTATCCCAGGAAACTATAACCAAGGAAAAAGCAGGCAAATGAACACTAATCTGAAGGGAATCCCTTTTTCTTACCCTTAGAAACCTATGCTTTCTTTTAGGAGGACCCAGGTGAGCCCAAGTGACTTGATTTAGCATATCCCTGGTCTGGAAGACCACATGAAAATGGGTTGGTTTACAGTAAAGTGGAGAGAGATGAGAGGATATTGTTAAATACTTCAAGTGTTGTGTACTCACTCTTACACACAAACACAAGTATGATCTGAATAAAGGCTGTTCTTGGGGAAAAGATAATACAGAATTTCCCTAGGGAAAACACTGTGCTGTCCCTTCCAAGTTTTTATATAGGCATAAACAGGTTCTGGGAAGTTAAACAATTCCTTTAATGACCCTGAGCTTCTACCTGAAGCAAAGGTTCACCTTTTAGCATCAGTATTCTTCTGGTGATATCATATAGTTACAAGTCATGTAATACTAAGCATTTTTAAGAATTAAAGTGAGGATGATCCAGAGGGAAATATGATATACAGAGGGTTCGAGCAGCAGGACGCAACACATTAAAAACAAGGAATTAGTCCAGAAAAGTTGTATAAAAGATGAGCAATCGGAAAAGGTCAGCCAATCACATGGCAAGACTGTGGGATACCCAATAGATGGTTCACATGACTGATTCATATCCACACATCAAGAGGATGAGGAAGGTGCTTAACTACATTGGAAAAACTTGTTCCCTCCCCTAGGAACAAACATATGGGAAAACACATGAACCACGCACAGCATAAGCAAGTATAAGTGGGTTGTGATCTGCATTGCTTAGAGGAAATAATCAATCACACTGATGACACTATAGTTCTAAAAGAGAAAAATCAGATTAAAATCAATCATTAATAGCTTTAAAGGTGAAAAAACATCACAAAGGGACAACAGGCAACCCTGGGAGCAGAGTGCAGAAGAAGTGCAGACTTTGGAAATGATGAGTATCTTTAGTGTTTACTTGTACCTCTATCAGTCCCATTCCTTTTCAGCTGTAAGTCTTCTTTATTATCTCCCCTCTCCTATCTCACCCCAGCACAAGCACCTTAGCCTCCTGGAATACTGCCCAATTAATTTTATTCTAGGCATAGGTCCTTGTGAATGTCTATTTCAATATTAGAGGACCTCAACTCGCTGATGGTGTTTCTCTCACACAAAAAAGGTGTACCTACTCTCAAAATGACCTTCATTTTAAGAAAAAAAATCCTCTTAAAACAGATGCTAGGATAAGCCTGATTATTGGAATAACTGTCATAATTTTAGAAATTTGTGATCTTGTGACACTTGTTTTTTGCAAAAAAAAAAAGCTGATTTCATAAGATAAAGTATAAGTAGTTATTGGGAATTAGGACTGAATTATCAACAAGGTACCTTAAGACTTTATTATGTAACAGATTAAAGGCTTAGTTTTCTTCACAGGGATAAACTGAAAATCATACTGCCACACTATAATAAATAAACCCTTAAAAAAACAAACAAAAAACTTTGGGCTAAATATTTACATAACCTACTTCTTCCAACATAAGATTCATTGCTTATTGAAATTTCCCTTTCCCAATCAACAAAAGCTACTGCATCCTTCACTTTTTCTTGCCTAATTTATCATACTTCGACATGCATACTGAATTTTTGTAAAACTAGAGTTCATGCCTAGCAAAGTAAGATAACAACAGTGACATATTTGACATTGTAGAAAATCTCAGCATTACCTACTCAGTTGCTTATAGGGGAGGCCTAAGACGACTTGTGAGTTGAAGGGAGGCAAGCAGAGCTCCTTCACTGATAAGAAAGGGAGGAAAGACATTCAATCAGGTCACTGGTAGGGAGAGAACCCACCATCTCCAAGGTAAAAGCTACCCCTTGCTATTAGAACTAGAAAATGAAAGAAGATAAAAGTAAAAAAGTAAAATTAGATTTTGCTAAGTCCCAGCATGGTACTAGTTCTTTAGGATTATAGTATTACATAATTGCCTAATTTATGGGGAAAACTTTCTGGTATGAACTTAAAAGTTGTCATTTAATCAATCTCAAATGAGCCATGCTAATCAAACTCAAAATTTATTCAAAGGCACTCAATTTGGTACTCAAAGTCAGAAGAATAAGTGACATTGAAATCAACTAGTAAGTTAAAAGTTAATTTATGTCAATATAACAACGTTTGCCTATTTCCAAGGAAGACCCCCTCAAACACTAGCTGAAGAATTCTTTTCGTTATAGTGTTCTTTTTAGTTTCCATTTCTTCTTTTTTTTGGGGGGGGGGGAAGCAGGGTAGGTGTCAGACCTATGATTTAATATAGGGATCTCCAGGACAGATGCTTGCTCTACTCAAGCAGATCTGCATCTTCATCAACAAACATATGTTTTAAGCGCTACTATGTGCCAAGCAATCTGAGGGAGTTGCCTCAAGCAATCAGAGGCAAGTAATTTACCCAGGGTCAAGTAACCAGTATATATTAGATGGGGCACTAAATCAGATATTTCTAAGGATTTCAGTTAGTACTTTAGAGAGAAAAGAAACTATTTGCTGAGAGCTTTCTCTTCTCCATTTTCCATATCTTACAACCCTTTGCATAATCCCTCATTCTCTCCTTTTCACCAGTCTCTAATAATGAGGAAGCCCTTCTCTATATGGTAAATCCCTTTACATGTAATCTTGATCCATCCCCACCAATCTTCTCTGGTCAACTGCCCCTACAACCATCTCTTTTCTCTCATTTTTACTTTCTGCCTCTATGCCACTGGTTCCTCCCCTGCTGTCTACAAACATATTGAAGTCAGCTCTATCCTAAGAAAAAAACAAAACCCCTAAATGCTTTCTAGCCCTTTCATTCCCTCAGGTTCTCATCCTTTATCTCTCTTGCCTTTCAGAGTCAAACTTCTAGAAAAAGCTGTTTATACCCATCACTTCCATTTAATCTCTTCTCAACCTTGTGCAATCTCATCCCTGACTTCATCACAATTATAATTGTTCTCTCCAAAACTACCAATGATCTCTTAAAAGACAAGTGTGATGATCCTTTGGTCTTCAGCCTTTTTGACCTCTGCTGCATTTGACACTACTGACCAACATGCCCTCCCCTACACTGTCTCCTCTCTGGGTTTCTGTGACACTGCTCTCATTTTCCTCCTACCTGTCGGATCATCTTTTTTTTTCCCAGTCTCCTTTTTTAGATCATTTGCTTCCTGCCTCATAACTGAGGAAGTACCCCAAACTTCCTTCCTGGGACCTTACTTTAATTTTCCCTATACTGAGAATTCTCAGATCCACAAATTGAATCATAAACTCTCTCATCATTAACTGTTAGACTTTATGTATACTAAGACTAATTGTCTATTGGACTACATTGGGTGTTTTATGGATATCTCATACTCATTATGTCCAACACATGATGTCTTTCCCCTAAAATCTATCCCTCTTTCAAACTTTCCTCTATCTGCAGAGGGCAACCCCATTCTTCCAGTCATCCAGATTTCCAACCTTGGGAATAATCACTGGCTCCTCACTATCCCCACATCCAATTGGTTGCCAGATGTACATAGTTATTTTTACACGTTGTCTTTTCCATTAGAATGTGGTTTGTGTGAGGGCAGGGTTAGTGTTTTTGCCTTTCTTTGTATCCTCGGCACTTAGCACAGTGCCTGGCACATAGTAATCACTGAATGCCTTTCCCAGACTAACTACACATTGCTTCTCTCCACGATATCCACAGTCCAGACAAACTAGTCTTTTTGCCATTTCTCACATATGATACTATATCTCCGATCTCCAGGCCCTAGCTTTGGCATTCCCCCCTCCCTGAAACGGACTACTTCATCTCTGTTTGTCAGAATTCGTAGCTTTCTCCAAGGCTTGGTTCAAGTACTAGCTTTAATGTGAAGTTTTTCCTGATTTCCCAGCTGTGAGTACTTCCCACCTGCCCCAACCAAACTATCTGGTATATCCTTTTCTATGGACACTTTTTCTCCCCTTGCCAGACTGTAATTTCATGGCGTGCAGGGACTGTTTCACTTTTGTTAGCACCTAGCCCAGGAACTGGCATATGGTAACAAACATATGCATGTTTGTTGATTGATTCCTGACAGCAGCTCAACATTTACTTCTGTAGACTGGCTAATTTTCATTTCCAACTTTCAGACTGTTTGTTTTAACACGTACTGGTTATGTAACCCTGGGTAAAATTACTTAACCTGTGACTGCACAGTGCCTGGCACATAGCAGGGCTCAAAACAAATGCTTGTTGAAGGTGCAGATCTGTTTGAAGACAGCAAGCTTCTCTTTTATATCAAATCAGAGGTCTGGTCTCCACTGTTCTCCAAAACCCCAAAAAAGCAAGAAAAAAAGAAATGAAAACTATATGAACTAAAGTGAGCACTATAATAAAAAAGAATTCTTTAGCTAATGTTTTAACTGAGCAATGTATAAGATATTTAGAAATGGGAGGGCCTTACTCAGAAAGAGGCAAATGTAGTTATGCTGGCATGAAGCATGGAGAGCTTACTATTGTAGTGGGAGGCCTGGCAAAAGGTTTCTCGATGTTAGAATAGAATCTTCAAACTCCTTCTAGAAGCAACCTTGATAACTAGGGGAGAAGAGATATTTCATCAATAGTAATGCATCCTTTCTGAACTGTCCCTGATGCATCTCACCTAGCCTTTTAATTCTTTATTAGAAAAATTGACTCTCATGGGACATATCTGGAAATGAAGGTGATTTAACGTCAAAAGGTAGCAATTAAATATTGCTGGAACAAATGTTATATTGTTCATTAAGTACTGAGGAATCCAAAAATCAGTAAAGAAAATTTTCAAATGTAGCCTAATATCTCATGCTTCTCTATTTCTACATCTAATTCACCTACAGAAAAGATACCATTCAAAATTTTCAATACTGGAAGCAGTATGTTAATTACTAATTCATGGGAAGCAAAATCTGAGGCAATTGTTTTGAATTTAATATCCATACAGCACCAACATGTTATATAAATTATAATGCAAGTATTTCTCCATTGCATTTATTTAAAGAAAAGTATCATTTTGGGCTCTATCACTTAAACTGATACTAAGTTACATAATATTAATATTCAGAGGAACTTAGTAGTTCACTATTTGGAGCCTACGAGTTAATGACTTGCAGCACAGAGGTTCACATCTTTGTGACAAATGGAAGTGAAACAATATTGCTAACATTGCATTTCTGAAAGCATACCTCAAATGCTTCTGTGAAAATGATAACATTTTTACATTTTATACTCTTGGTAGTCTCAACAATCTAATACTGTTTTGTTTCCAAATGTGAATTCATTATAAGTGACATGTCAATTGAGTTAACAGTACGCGTGACATTCTGTGACATAATTCCAAGCTTCTTTAGTCATTTTTTTCATTTGTTAACATATTCTAGCAACATTTGGTGCAAAGTGTTGAAAGTTTTTTGGTACTTATTCAATTATTTCCCGTGGTCTGCTCTGTTAAGCTTCAGGCCACGCAGGAAGGCCTTCCTCAAAAGTTGTGAACTAGTTATTTTGGTAGTCTATAGATGAATAAAATGAAAAAGGGTTAGATAACATACCCCTCTAAGAAAGCTGTTAGAAAAATGAATCCTTAAGATTAAAATAAAGTTATGTAAGACTGTGAAGGATCTTGTTTCAAAAAAGGTAAAAACAAAAAATGTTAGCAAAAGGGATTTAAAATGGGCTAGTGGAATATGTAAAAGTAAATCTGATTGGATCTCCACAAGAGAACTACAATATGTTAAATAAAGTGATGATAAAAGGTGCCTTTGCAAGGTCGCTTGATCGTGGGTAAAATACATACCTAATTCCTATCTACATTTATATAGACTTTCAACAGCTGAATTGAAGACAGTCTGGGTGGGGGTGGGGGTGGGTGGTGTGTGTGTGTGTGTGTGTGTGTGTGTGTGTGTGTGTGTGTGTGTGTGTGTAGATGTTGTAGAAGGGACTTTTATTCACGCATGTGTTAGAACAAATGCTCTCTAAAGTATCCTCCAAAATTCTCTTTCCTTTCTTTTCCTTTTTTTTTTTTTTTTTTTTGGTTACGGTGGCCAAGTTCAACTCACAAAGGGATACAATGATCAAGGGCCAGGCAAGAACTAAGGACCAAGGACACCAAGTCTGATACTGTACCTTTTGGCTTAAGGAAATGGGAGATTGTTCTTTTGACCCTTTTTGGTAGGAAATGTAGCTACATTCCATATATTAAGGAAAGGTTATCTGGGTTGAACTACAGAAGAAAAGAGGATAATTAGAAAAAATTACCAAAAAGCAAAGATAAAGGTCATCCAGATCTAAACATGAACCCTAAAATGAAAGGCATAGTGTTCCCCATCTCTTCAACCTAACTTTTATTCAGAGAAAGAGGCAGGGGATGCTGATAAATGTTAATGACTATACTTTCTCTCATACCCCTCTCCTCATTAGTCATAATGGGGAAGTCAGAAGACTCTTTGCTCTCCTCCCCTTTGCCACTTCCTGACTCCCCTTCTAACATCTTCTTTGAGGTTCATGGTATTCACATTTATCCTACAATCCAAGTCCTTATAACCTTCATCTATCAAATTCTAGAACATCCTCTTACCTTCTTCAATGAGGTCAATGCCTTGATCAGTTTCTCCATCAAACTTCTGCCCTCATTCTAGGCGACTTCAGTATGTACTGACAACCCCTCGGCTACCTTAATTTCCTTGATTTGCTCAATTTCAGTGACCTACCCCTCCAACTTCACTTCAGTTATATGTAGAGAAGGTCATACAACTGATCTTTCCTTTGCCACTAGTTGCTTCAGTTCCATAAAATTTGAAATTCATAAACTCTAAACCTGAAGTCCTTTTCAACTGACATCTTATGTCAATCTATATTAAGGAGAAGTTTGCCTTGTGGATAGGGTACAAGACTTGGATTCAAGTGAGCTGAATCCCATCTCAGATGCTTACTAGCTACCTCTGGGAGTACGGGTAAATCACTTAAGCTTTCTGAGCCTCAGTTTCCTTATCTGTAAATTTGGGATCATAATTTCACCGGGTTGTTGTAAGGATCCAGTGAGATAATTTATGTAAAGTATTTTGCAAACATTAAAATGGTATACAAATGTATTCTTAATACTATCCCCCAAAAGGAATCCCATGGAATTGTGAAGAAGATTAGGAGAGAGAACACCCTCTGAATAGGAATGAATTCTTAACAGGTAACCATTACTATCTTTTATAAGAAATCACTAATTAAACCTAGATAGAATAAAATCCAGATGCATAGTGTTTTAGGTGCAAAATACTGAATTAGACCATCTCTGAAAGGAACTTCATCTTTTCTTTTAAATGCTACTACAATATTAAACTATTTGGAACTGAGCGAAGTCTCATAAGACAGCAGGTACATAACAAGAGTGGAAGGAAATGTATGCAAATGTAAATTCACCCTGACTACACTCCCCCTAGTGGAATTTTAGTAGAATGCAAACTGGGAGCCTAAACTATTATGCATCACCTAGCATTATGGGCCTTACTATCCTCCTACTCTTTTTGAAAAAAAGGCACATTAGCATTAGTACAAGTTTAAAATATATTCCTCTATACGTGACTTCTATCGCATAACTGTTAGAACAGATTATCCATGTGCGTTAACCATTCATATGAACTATTTTTGCTTTCATCCCTATCCGAATTATTCTCAAACGTGAAAGTTGCTAATCTATATATTATTTTAATTTGGAACATAAAATTAGCAATTTCAATGAAACACAGAGCAAACATTTTCTGATTCTACTCCTAAAATTCTAAAAACAAGCAAACAACCCAACAATACATCTTAATAAGAAAAGGAGATTTAGTATTGGGGGGGTATAATAAATTGGGTTAGTTTGACAAGGGTTAAAATACCTAACAGAATACAAATTTAGATTTATTCATAGGACCAAATACTAATTCAAGAGAAAATACAAACATCAGATGCTGTGTCAATTAGAAGGCAAATTTAAGGTAGAAAAAATGAAAATACTGTCAGGAAGTCCTACAGGGTTTAGAGGCCTACTAGACCCTTATCACTCCTAGATCCTGCTAATGAACTGTTAAGCACTATATTAGGGGTAATCACCCTAGCCCTTTGAAAACGCTATTCTACCAATGGAATGTTTAGTCTAAGTTCAAGAATGCTTCCTTGGACTTTTTCTACAGATTAGCTTCTTTTGGGAACAGAATGGATAATGTCTGCAGTGCACACATCAAACTCATATAAATAAGGGGAAATAAAGAAAATATAAGAAATAACGAAAAATTCCTTCTAGGAAGTAGCACATCCTATAATAGGACAAAACTACTAACTAAGAGAAATGTATATCAAAGGGGGAACAATTCCCTGTTCAGTTACGTTGCACCTATAATGCTGTACTTCACATGACAAACCAGTCCTTACTCCTCAGCTCAACTGAGTTCAACTTAGATACTCTTGTAACTGCTTAAATATGCATTTAAAAATGAAAGCCTATGAAGAAAATGGCAGAAGAACCATTACTACCTAATAAGTCTAAAATTTCCAAAGATGCATCTACTGTCCTTTTAAAGAAGTCATAAATTCAGTCTCCTAACAGCTACGCTTAGAGATAAACAATGCTGTGTAACGTACCATGATCTCAGTAAAAATATTTAACCTCCCTAGGTCTCAGTTTTCCCACCTGTAAAATGAGGAGGGGTAGAGCTAAATAATTCCTGAGGGCTCTCAACCAGCAAAATTTTGTAATATATCATGCCTTAAAACTCTTAACGTTAGCATAAAAAATGTTCAACAAAGCACCTAATATATTCATTTGATTATCTAAAATGATTACTGATTTGATTACTTATAGGAAGGTGATTTTTATTTTAAGTTTAAAGAAAACTGGGTTCCTTATAACCATGGAACAGTATACATGTGATTAAAATCAGGTAAATCACACGAGAACTTGGAAAACATTAATGATCAGGGACTATGCATTTAATACTAGGTACCATAGTAGCACTAATGTCCTTAAGTGCTATATTACTTAGACCTTGCTTTTACTTTTCTGAATGGATTTTACCTAAATAGGCTTTAGACATTTGGATATAAATGCCTAATTCAGTAATTACTATTTTAAAACTGTGAAACCTTTTAAGTTAAGTGGACTATTAATTAACTACCAATTATCTTGTCTGCCTACCATGTCAATAGAAGTAAATTACTGACTAGGTTTTTGACAGATTTAGTCTTTTACCATGCAGAATTCCTTCAGAACATAAAAGGACTAGAGTTAAATGCTTTTGCTTCCCCCTTTTGGTTATTCAAGGATCAATTTGCTCTTGTATAAAGGCCAGATGTTGTCCTTTGGCCAAAAAGAATCTTTAGATAAACACTCCTAGGAAGAGGAGATTTTCCCACTTCTCACAAAGATAGCAATAATAATTTGAAGAATAAGAAAACAGATTTGCAGATGTCATACACAGAAACCTTTTCATATTCAAAATAGTGAAAGTTTATTTCAAGCATTTGTGTCCCAATGAAGGAAAGAAAAACCAAAATGATACATTCCAGTAATACTTGTACCAAAGTTAAAGAGTGTTAGCTAATGTACAGTGTCCAGGGTCTCATGATAACCTTAAATTGTTTCCCAACAGATTATGCTGGCTAGGATCTACCCAAAATCCATCACTTTTTGAGTGCTGACCAAAAGAAGGTTACTGGGAAAGCTGCCAATGGTAATATAACACTGGCAGATGTAAAGTCATATAACAGACTTGTAAGAATCCCAAAGACTAGTACTATCAATCTTTAAAATTTCCAACATCAGATAAATTGCAAATGACCCAATAAGGGACAAACTGCGATACTGACTCTTATACTTGATATTATGCAGTCGAGTCAAGTCACAGACAATTTGGTAGCACCACTTGGTCTACTTAAACTGCTAAATTAAATACCAATTATCACAGTAACCACAGCTTATTCATAACAAAAAATACTATCATTACTGGTGGGAGCAGTAAGGCAAGGAAATGGCAAAAGGATCTAATAACAAAAAGAGAACAAAGCCACAATGTCTATTTGTTTTTGCATGGGTTCCATACTCTGTTCACAATGGTAGACCTTCACTGAACTCTAGTTTTGAAACACTATAAAATGTACATATCTGTTAGTGCCCAGCTACTACTATATAGCAGGATCTTAATAAATACTTGGTGGCTACGGGTCTAAAGAAATGCTTACCTTTTCAGATTTAAGAATGTGGGCGTATATGAGATTTTCTCCTAATAGAAAATTATTTTCCTTTAAAGATTTCAACAATGGTCTAGAGTGAATCATGCCAATGTAAATTTATTGAGAATTTACTTGGTGGTAAGGAATTGAGGATACAAAGATGCACAGGGCCCAGTTTCTGTCTCAAGTAGTTTGCAATCTAATTGGAAAAGCAGGAAAGATACAGAAAAAGATAAATAGAGATGCTAGCTAGAAGAATTTCTATAGAAGATAGATAGAAGACACCCAACTTTCCCTTTTCCTTTCTTTTTTAATCTAGATCATATAATTCCTTTAAAAAACCAACTCAAGGTATTTCAGCTAGGAGGAATGGTATGAACCATGGTGCGGCGTCCAGGAAGTCATGGCTATGTTCTGTGGACTGAATAGACAAGTCTCCATAATGACTTTGTTTTACTGCGTGTATGACTGTGTGTATGACTGTATATGTATACGATCTCTGAGTCAGGATCCAGACTATTAGTTATCCCTGTAAAAGCAGATACTTACACTCAGAAGTAGGATTCAAGATCACCTGCTCAAATGGCATATGCAGCTTTTGTCTAGCTGGTTCACTTTTTGAAACAAACTTTACCTCTTGCAATTCTACCGCTTGTCCCATTTCAACTGCGTCTACTACCTTCCCATGACCAAACATAGCAGAAAGAAGAGACACCACTGATTGTTCTGGATTGAAACTAGCACCTTTGAAAATACCTGTCCAGAGGCTTGTGTATTAAAGTCAAAGTCTAGTGGCACTGAGGTTGATAATATTTAAAACCAAATGTAGTGCAAAGTTTTGTTTCAGAATGTTAAACTGATAGAGCTCAGTTTTCACTTGAAAGATTAAAAGACTGCAAGAATTTGGAAAGGGCATCTTTATAATGAGCTGACTCAATATTGAAAAGAATTTATTTAGCTTAGATGCTTAAGGCAAAAACAGCTGGAGAATTCAGGAGCCTCCCATATTTTAATATGAAGTGATGTCATAATTGACAAAGCTTCCAAGAACTCCCTAAATTCTGTAGTTAAGCAACATCCAGAAGATCAAGAACTCTAGAAAGCCAATATTTTCCTGCTTAATGTGCAAATTCAGTCTAAGTGTAGTTTTTACAATTAAATATTCAATTCAATTTTTCCACATGGCAGAGAGAAACACAGAATTACAAGTGTTTCAACTTAGGGGTATTTTCATAGCCAAGGCTATGAAAGTCCCTAAAACAGGATGAGCTTTATAGTCTAGGGGAGATTGACTACTGTTAAGCAGGTTTTATGGGATTCCTTTAGGGTATGTATTTTAACAATGTATTTGAAATTTTTAAAGCTTTACAATATAATGACATGGTAAAACAGCAAAAAGATAGATTGAATTTCAGTCTTTAGTGGTCATTCAAGTTAATGGTTATGAAACATTCTTGCATCACCTCAAAGGTTAAAGAACAATTCTAATTTTAACTATTGCTTTTTACTAACCCATTGAGTAGCCTGTCCTATTCCAATTTATTTATTTACTGTATCTTTCTCTATGGCATGACAACACATCTGATTAAATTTCAGTGGAAACTATTAACAGCTTCATGTGTTATTCTTTAAAGTTTGTGTCATTTTTGCATAGTCTACAAAGTCCTCTCATCCCAAATGGGAGAAATTTGGTTTACTTAAAAGTGAATTACAAAATACACTGTTGGAAATTCTGTGTATATACTGTTAATAGAGCTTTTGGTTAGTTGTATGCCACCCTGTCAATTATTCTTTTGCCTCTCTGTATTCCCTTCCTTGTTATGTTCCTTCAAAGTTTACAGCTTGACCTTCATTTCTCTATTACCAGCTATGTTATAAACTAGAGCTATGTTATAGACTAGAGATATGGTTTAACTAGGAATCATTTTGCCTTGCTTCATTTAAGAAATGTACAAAAAAAAAAAGGAATCTCATTAATTTTTTGCAACATTAGAATAAAAGTCTCCTATACGTTCATCTCTATGAAACAAACCATATATACTTATATATCTAAAAATATGTGTGGGTATGTGTATGTATGTGCATACATGTTTACACAGGCACACAAACATACCTTAACTGACAAATTAATCCAGAATAGTCCACTGTGTGAAATGGAACTTGGGCAGGTATTTCCCAAGACATAATTTTTCAAGTAGTTACTTTAAGAAATTAATGATTTTTAATGTGCCCTATTAGGAAAGCATATTCTTTGTCATATTTATAAGCCTTATCCACCTCAAAAAGAAGTACAAAGTCCTACATTCCCTCACCTTTCTTCCCTAAATTATAACTGTCTTAAAAGGATGGAAGGAAAAGCACCAGTCAGAAAGAAAACAAAAGCAAAGTCTTTTAGTACCCTGAACTATGTTAATCTCCCACCCTTGGATGCTTATGGAAAATAAGGACCACTAAGATATTTCAGGGGTAGTCTAATGGAAGCTGAGGAAGTTGAATTCCTATTATTTCCTTAGATGATGCAGCGGCCCCCTGTTGGTTAGGAGCTATGACTGCTTTGAAAATCCTTGACTTGTCCTATCCCCTACCTTGCAATAGTGACTAACTGCCAGAATCAAGATGACCTCTATGCTTACACATGGAGCATTTTCAAAGTTGCTGTGACCTCAGATCATCATGGGTAGGAGAAGAAGTTGATGGGCTACCCCCAGTGCTGTACAATGCCACATACCCTGTAGATGCTCAATCAACGTTAACTGACTGACAGGATGGCTCTGACAGACAAAATGGTTCCCCATTGAGTCACAAATGCTGATCTCAGAATCTCAGGCAAATTGTATATATATACATACATAAAAATATATAAAATACATATACATGTATATATAAAATACACACATTTATAAATATATATACACATAAAACCAAGTGGATGATGTGCATGGCTAAACTCAAACTTTAGAAGTGTATAAAAACAAAAATACTACTCTTACACAAATTTAGCAAGAAGAAAAATATAGTACCTACATTTCATTTATACCTGGGTTCTTTCATGGCAACCTTGCAAATATGTACAATGTTAATGAAGCCCTCCTTAGGGCTTGTCCCATTAGGTAACCAGTTTGTAAAACAAACTAAGTCAACATTCTTATATAAATATTCAATGTTGACACTAATACAGAAGTATTACAAGCAAGTAATTATTTGTAAGGCTGTTTTATGGTGACAAAGTAGTATACAGTTGCTAACTATGTGCCAAAATCTTCCCTCCCTCCCAATCATCCCTAAAAGGAAAAAAAGACATAACTCAAGCATGTTCATATTTACCCAGAAATGTGCATGGCAATTGACCATCATGGTTCTCTCAATAAGTTCATCAGGGCACTCCAACAGATGATGCCCAGAGACCACACCAGCATTATTAACCAGGACTGACACCTCTCCAACTTCCTTCCGGACTCTTTCAGCTGTCAGGTAGACATTCTCTCTTTTCCCAACATCACAGGTGTAGGTAAAAACCTGTAAGTTGCAGGGAGGTAGAACTTCCTCCTCGCCATTTCCAGCTGTTCTCAGGAATAAAGATGAGGGAAAAGAATGGAATAAGGAGGGAGAAAAAGTGACTGGAGTGGTAATCTGACAAAAGATCACACAAAACAAAAATACTACAGCAAGCTACAATTTCTATAAACAAAAAGTTTGCCAATTATTAAAGTTACAGCTGCTTTTCTCCCCCACAGTCCTGAAGAATTACAGAAATTTACTGGATACTCTTACTTAAGAGAAAGCAACATAATTGTGACAAGTACAATACAAGCCAGAATAAACCCCACACCATCTGCAATAAGGTTCAGTACCCTGAACTATATGAAAACAGCTTACTGGGATCTAAAAACACCTGGAAACAACTGACTTCATCCCAGAAAGTTTCTCCCCCTCCCGTTTTCTGGGAACTGGTGGTGGTGAGGAACAAAATTTCTTTGCATTCTCCTTTCCTTCTCTTTCACAACCAATACGAAATTCTTCAAAAAAGAAACTCGCTTCAAGATCGAGAAGAAAAAATATTCGTAGTAATCCAAACATCTCACATGTGCCAAATAAATTGATCATAAGGGGAATTTCTTAGTTTTAACTAGAGAATTTAGCCTCAAAAAGATGCCTCTACACGTGGTAACATCTCAGGTGAATATGAAGCTTCCTTATGCTAAATTCTGGATAAATGACATTTAAATTAAATATCCCCACTAGAAAATTCTAATTTATTCATTAGGCTTTCTCCACAAACAGGATATGATCTAGATTTTATGCCCCCAAATATTAACAATTTAACGTTTAAAGTTACATTTTGCACTTTAGTTTTCCTGGCATAAAAATTAGCATAATTCATATTTTTGAAAAATGCAGTTTCTAATTTTAAAGACTAAATGTTGCACATTTCCTTGAAGGAGAGTCTTCTTTGAAATGAACTATCTCATTTAAAAAATCAATACCAAGTTTTCTAAACCAAGAAGTGAGTTTAAGCTAGGCTTTAATTCCATTAAAAACTAACCAAATTTAAGAACAGCTATTGTATATAATCCTGTGGTCTCCCTAGGGTTAACAAAAGTAGAAAAGAGATGTCAAAAATGAGGCTCAAATCTAAAGTGATTTTCAATCATATTGGTTATATTGCATGAGTATGTACATGCAGATATACACATGTATGTGCTATCTTCAGTGAAACAATTTGAACATTTTCCTGTGCAGACAGTTACAATATAATTAATTCTGCCCCTAAACCAACCTTTTAGGGTTACAATATAAGGCATTATGCTACAGTGTAGCGAAGTAGATACCAGTAATCAGAACAACTTCCCAACAATATGTACTCTTCCCATGGTACATGGATGTGAGAAATTCCCCTTAGATCCTAAGCACTTTGTAGTAAGTCTCTCTTAGTACCTGTGTGTGTGAGTCTGCAGAGAGCTCTGCTAATCCTATTCTTTCCTTAGGAACTAAATGAGATCCAATTAACACACCAGTTTTGTCCTTATATTGCAGCACATTTTTTCCTTAATATTGTGAGACGACCAAATACGTAGTTGCTCTATCCTTTAGGCAAATTATATTCACTTTTCAGGACAGGGCAATTAGGTGGGACTCTAGTTCAGATCCATTTTCTCTCTCTGGAGGGAGGAATGGATCATACAGGGCTGTCACAGCCTTCAGGAGGGAATGATGGGGAGGACGGGGGTGCTGGTTCGGGTTACCTTGCAGGGCAGCGGCATCAGCTGCCTCCAGGTCCTGGTAGATGTGGCGTACCATACCCGCCGTCTCTTCGTTGCTCTGGGTGTTAATGTCCCACAGAACCAGCAGAGCCCGGCGCCGGGCGAACTCCAGGGCGAAGAGGCGGCCCAGGCCGCTGCCGGCCCCGGTGATCAGGCACACCTGTCCCGCCACGCTCTTCTCTTTGGGCCGCACCAGCCACTTGGCCGCGGCCAGCACGAAAGCCCAGAGCACTTTGAAAGTGACCACGAAGAACTCCACTACGATATTCATCGCGACGCCCAGCCCAGCCCTGAGACCGCGGCAGCAGCAGCAGCGACAGCACCCGCACGGACCGACCCCGGCCTTTTAGCTTTCCTGCAGCTGAGCGGCTGCGGGGACCCTCCTGATTCCTTGCCCCGAGAGGTGGCCGAGTGCCGCCCTCCTTTAAGCCCAAGGAGCTCCCGGGGGAGGGAAGGAAGGACCCGAGGAAAGACCCCACACCTAACTCCCCCCTCCCCCCAAGTTGCCTCCCAGACTTTCGGGGGGACCGGAGCGCGGCTGCTGCTCCCGAGGCTGTCGCACACCCTCGGCTGTGCCACCCCCTTGCCCAGTTGGGCGCTGTTGCCCCCCCAGGGCGGTGCAGTCGTCTCTGGGCCGCCTCTTGCTGGCTAGCCGCCCGCCTGGGAGCGCTCGGCCAGGCTCGGGTCGCTGCCTGGGCGCCGGGTCCAGCTGCGGTGACAGCCACACGTTAAGCTGCCCTCATGCTTCCAGCTCCCGCTGGGAGCTGCTGCTGCGGCGGCGGGGGCCGCACCGCCCTGGCCCCACAAGAACCGTGCAGAGCCCGGACCCGCAGGCCGGCCGGAGGAGTTGTCAACTTAACCCAAGTTTAAAAAGGGGGTATGGAGGAGGGACCGGAGAAAGTGGCCAGTCCTTCCCCGGAGGCAGGAGCAGCCCAACGGCTTGAAGCACCCCCAGTACCTGCCCGGGCCCCCAGAGGTCTCGTGTCGCCCACCCCCTCGCTCCCCTCTCAGCTCCGAGGCTGTCACTCGGGCACCGGGAGTCCGGAGCAAAGAGCAACTTGCAACTCGCAGGCTTGCTCGCGCACTGAGCGAGCTCCACGCTCTGCGCTATATAAACCGGGACGGGGAAAAGCCGGCGGCAGCGGCGGCGGCGGCGGCGGCGGCGGCAGCCCTCGTTCCCTCCCCCCGCCCCCCTCGTTCCCTCCCCCTCCCCTCCTCCCCACGGCGCACCCCGCCCCCCACCCTGGCCCAGCCCCCCTTTCGCCCGCCCGCCCCGCAGCCGCGGTCGTCTTGCCAAGGCAGCCCCTCTCGCTGGCCCGGGCCGCAGCCGCTCAGCCAGCTCGCACCTCCCTCTGCCGCTCGCGCCCCGCGCCAGGGGGTGCCCCGGCCTTCGCCTGCCCAACCCAGCGGCCCCTGACATGAAAGTCACCACGGCCATTCCCCTCTGTGGCCCCTCAGCCCCGACCCCTTCCAGCCACACCGGCTTCCAGAGCAGGCCTGGCCTAGGCTCGCTGCTGCCCCCGCCCAGGGTCAGGCTCTTAAGGGGAACACCCCAGCCAGCCAGGAAGGAGGGAAGAAAGGGCCTCGGCAGAACTCCACCGGAGCCTTCCGAGCCTATAACTTGTATTGGCAAAGCCGGGGAGGCGGTAACAAGCGCATCCGCTGCAGCAATGCCTAATCGCCGCCATCCCTAAATGGAACCTGGGTAGGAACCTTAATCTTTCCAATCCTGGAACTGCCTACAGTCCCCAAGAATGCTGCGCTTCCTGTCCGGCGGGCAAGAATGTGAGAAAGGCATACTGGGACATGTAGTTTTCGGGAAACTAGGTAGCTCAAAGGAAGGGGAGTTTTTTGGGTTTTTTGCAAGTCCTAATTAGGGTAGAGAACTCTCAACCCAAACACCGTTAATGAATGCTAGACTGAGATTTAGGACCTCATGCACAAAATTGTTAGCATTTTAATGAAAAAGTTTAGTTGTATTCTTTTCCCTAGTACCTGTTTCCTTCCGTAGTTTGGTCAGAAGAGTCCCCAAACAGATATTACTCGAATTTCGACTTCCGCCTTCAAAACCAAAGTAATCTATCTCTCCAATATTCAGGCACTACCTCAGCCACCTATACATTTTAGGACCCCAACTCTTGCCAAGTCTTTAAGTGTTCAGTACGCATGCGCATACTTCCTCTTTTTCCGGCCGGAATCATGGCGGATGCAGAGTAAGTAAATGCTGCTCCTCTTGAGAATCCTTCTCCATCCTCGGAAATGAAAACCTGTTTGCCCTTATCCTCTACACCTGGCGGTAGCCTGGACTTTGCGTTCCTTATTCTTGTAACTTGCGTTTCCTTTGAACGCGGGATCCTTCGAAACTGGGCTGTGATTCGGGCAGCCTTGGGGTGGGGGGGAAGGGGGCCCGACCTTGGGAGGCAAAGGCCGCGGCTTTCCGAGAGCCTCCGAGCCCCGAGGCGCCCCCCGAGTCCGCGCCCCTCGGTTCCCTGCCGCCGCCTCGGGTCGCCGGCTTCTTTCCCTGGCTCCTGACTCGAGGCCCGAAGGCCGCAGTGAGGCCGTGTTCGGAAGCCCTCGGAGCCGTTGCCCAAAGTACGGAGCGTTCGTTTCTCCGAGCCGCAAGAGCCTTAGCTTCATTAACTTTCTGCAGGATATTTCCGTTAGGAAAAGGTAGCGTCCGATGGCTCGCACGTAGTAGGCCCTTAGTCGTTGTTCACTTGGAAGCCAGCCGCAGCGTGTTATTCCCTCCCTAGATAAGGTCTGCGAGAAACGAAAATTAAAGGCCAGATAATTCTTTGTTGCGGAAGGGATGCGAGTAGAAGACAATACTGGGTTCTTCGTTTGCTACTGAGTGAATTTAGGCCTTTTTGCCCTGCGTTAGACTCATTTCCAAGCATTTCCTCTCTCCCTATTGGGATATTTTTCGTCTTGTATGTTTGCGTGTGTGTGTGTGTGTATTCGTGTATTCGTGTATTTCCTTGATGAAACGAGTAGCTCATTGAAGGTAGCGCTTGAGCCTTTTGTGCTCGGCACGTGAGTAACATATAGTAAGTGCTTATTCTATTGGATGCTAGTCGTTTGAAGGAATAACGTGTCTTTGGTTTGCGATTATATAGCTATGGTAAAACATACCTGTTCCAGGAGCTGGACCTGCGATATTAAGTATGTTTAGAGCAGCGAGAGGCTCAGTGACGTGCCCTTGGTGGCATGGCCAGCAGGGAAGCCGTTGACCCCCTGTCTCCAAGGCTTGCCACTTTGGTGCCATTACAGAAAGAGTGCTGGATGCGTACTTGAGGAAGCTCAGATGTTGATCCACAAGTTAGCGAGCCTTAGTTTAGCAAGTCTGTCATCCTTAGTTTTTTCAGCTATAAAATGGAGATAATAATAACACCTACTTTACAGCATTTTGTAAAGATAACCTGAAAGGCATCATAGATTTCCTTTCCAGGCCAGGATTCAACTGGAGGACTTCTGACATCTCAACTCTCAAAATTCTGTGATATTAAAATAGACTTGAGAATATTGTAGATATCGTAGTAATGTCTGTAGTGTTTACTATGTGTCAGACAGATTCTTCTCAAATGTTATTATATTTGATACAACAACCCTGGGAGGTGGGTGCTGTTATTATCCCCATTTTACTGATGGGGAAACTGAGGCAGTAGAGGTCAAGTGATTTGTCCAGTGTCACATAGCTGGTTAAGTGTCTAGACTATAGTTTTTGAACTCAGGCCTTCCTGACTTCAGACTCTTACTTTATCCACTGTACTGTCTTCTTGCGTGCCTTAGTATATAATTGTATTTGGAGTGGGGGTTATTATTAGATTGCATTTATTTGAAAGAGAAATACGAGTTAGAATTATTTTTTTAATGTAGAGAAAAGAAGCTACCATCCGTTCCAGAATCCCTTCTGAAAAAGCGAAAGGCTTTCGCGATACTGAAGGCAAAACGCTTGAAGAAGAAGATGGCTATAAAAAAGGTAACAGCACAGCACTTTTTATTTATTTGATTAAAAAAAAAAACTTTTCCTCTGAATGTTATAGATATGTACTTGGATTGAATTTTAAAATGGGTGCATTATTATGTTTACTCATTCACTTTTGGATTTTTAAGGAAAGCATTTCATTGCTTCATCACCTAGAAGATAGAACTTATATTTATTTCGGGGGGTTGAGACAAAGTTTTTGAGCAACAGTTTTGGATTGGACTGATAGAGAATTTCCTTGAATATGACTTCAGCAACATGATCTAATGTGATTTTTTTTTTAAGCACTTGGATGCTAGGATAATAGTATTATCAGTCAACAGATTGAAATATAATATTTGATTTAGTGAAACTTGGATATTTCTTTTTCAGCTCCGTAAAATACGAAGAAAAGTTATCTATGAAAAAGCTAAAGCCTACCATAAGGAGTACAGACAGATGTACAGAAGTGAAATCCGACTGGCTAGAATGGCACGAAAAGCTGGCAACTACTATGTACCTGCTGAACCCAAGTTAGCTTTTGTGATCAGAATCAGAGGGTGAGTTGAGTTCTTTCTTGGGAGTTAATGTTTATTCATGAAATCCATCTCTCAATCTCAGGCAACTTGATTTCCTGGCTCAGGAAACAATCAGATAAAAACCTTAATGAGACCGAAGCATGTATTCTGCTTCTCTGAGTCTTTAAAACTGATTGTTTTACTGTAATTATGGGGCGCTAAAGGAATTAAAAACCTGATCAATTTTTTAATCCTTTTTTCCTTTCCAGGATCAATGGTGTTAGTCCAAAGGTCCGAAAAGTATTGCAGCTTCTTCGTCTTCGCCAAATCTTCAATGGCACTTTTGTTAAGCTTAACAAGGCTTCCATTAACATGCTGAGAATTGTGGAACCATACATTGCATGGGGGTAAAGAGTTCTTCCTATTTTGATGTCATTCGTTTTCATGAAATAATTTCTTTACTGACATACAAACACCTCATTTTTTATTTATTTCAGTTACCCAAACCTGAAGTCTGTGAATGACTTGATTTATAAACGTGGTTATGGCAAGATCAAGAAACAGAGAATTGCCCTAACGGATAATGCCCTTATTGCAAAATCTCTTGGTAAGTTTAGCCTATTTAAGGGGGACTGTAGAATTTAGAGCAAGAAGGGATGTTATTATTGGTTCATTTTACCAGAAGACAAAACTAAGTGTGCAAGAGAAGTCCAAATCAGGTGCTCTTCCCAATAGACTTAAGATTTGGACTCTATACTTATATGTTGCAGTAAAGTGTTTTGAGTTGGTTTCACCAGTGAATTCTACTGATATTTTTTCAAGCATAGAAAATTTAATATATTTGAACTTTTAAAAGTAACAATGAATATGTGTTTGAATAAATGGATCATAGCTTATAAAAGTAATAGCCCAAATAAATTTCAGGTAAATATGGAATTATCTGCATGGAGGACTTGATCCATGAGATCTACACTGTTGGCAAGCACTTCAAAGCTGCCAACAACTTCCTGTGGCCCTTCAAATTATCTTCTCCAAGAGGCGGAATGAAGAAAAAGACTACACACTTTGTGGAAGGTGGAGATGCTGGTAACAGGGAAGACCAGATCAACAGGCTTATTAGAAGAATGAACTAAAGGTGAGTGGCAGGGATTTTGAGGAAATTTTTTGGTTTACATTTTGATTGTTAGATTTGAGGACTATGGTTCAAACCTTTGGGGCAAAAAGCAATAAGACTATTCTTAGTTCAGTTTCTATGAATAAGTTAATTGTTTAGTTGGGCAGAGATCATTAAATCAGATGGTCTTGTTTGAAGGGGTGGTTGTGACTGCTGCATCATTAGATCATGTTTAGTGTCTCATGCTTAAAGGGGTAGACTTTCTTTAAGAGAAAACATTTCTGATGGGAATATTTCGTTAAAAATCACTTGAATCTGATATATTTAGTCTGTAGTGCTAATTTGAGTTCATGTGTTTGAATAAATTTTAATGTCTTTTTTTTCCCTCCATTTTCAGGTCTCTGCCATGATTATTTTTCTAATGGTCTGTTAAATAAAATGCCTATGACAAAATTGATACTTGCTTTTATTGGACCTATTTCTGATTAATCAGGTTATGTCTTTGGCCTTATCTGAATAAAGATAAATAAAAATAAATGAAGCTGAATAAAGTTCAGAGCTAGGGACCTAGAGAGATTAAACCCTGGAAAAGAGTAAGGGTATATTTGGTGGCAAATAGGTCCAAGCCACTAAGACCACATTTTCATTTTGTTTCCAGACGCACATTTGGAACAACAAAATGTTTATTGAGAAGTTACTGTGACTAGCTGTTACTGGAGAAAACATAACTTTTATTTGTAGGGAATGTTTTGACAATGTCGTTGTTGACACATATCCTCCTTATTTAGAAAGTTTAATTAAAATGAACTTTTGTGTGTTATTTATAGACCCCAGGTTAAGAACCCTTACTTAGCCCAACTGACATGCTAGACTGGAAACTCTGAGTGAATACCTGTACTTGCCAGAAGTAACCTTGAAAACTCCTTTAGCATTTTGCACCCTTGAACATTTAACAAATAATTTTAATTGTAGTTATTTGGGTCTCTGTCTTAGTCCCATTACTCTTATTTCACATTTGTGTAGGCACTTAGCTTTTCATTCATTTAGCAAACCCTATGCAAGGTAATTTGGTAAAGGCCAAAAGAGTGATACAAATCATCAGGAAAATATCACTGAATAATTGGATGCTCCTTTCTGCTTTATGTAGCTTCAACTCTAAAAGGAGTTGTGCCACACACCCCACTACCGCCCTCTTTTACATATGTTACACATTGTTTGGGGCCATCATTTTGGTCTCTGCTCTAAACTGCCTTGTGTCATCAGTACGCCTTCCAAAACTTTATTTTCAGAATAGGACATTATTGGACCAATGATGGTTTATCATGCCAACTGGATTATAGCCTCCTGGTAGGATTTACATCTTTTTTATTTTATTGATTTGTTTTCAGTGTTCTACATTCACTTCCTTATGTCTTAGATTTTTTTCCCCTCCTTCCTCCCTTTCTGTCCTACCTCCTCACTCCCTCCCTAAGGTGGCATATAGTTTTGTATAGGTTCTCCATATACATTCCTATTAAATACATTTTCACGTTAAGAAATTAAAATGACTGGGAGAAATCATAAAACAAACGAAAACATAATAAAGAAAATGATCTGCTTTATTCTATCAAATTCCATAGTTTTTTCTCTGGATGTGGAAGGCATTTTGCCTTAAGAGACCATTGGGAATTAATTTAAGTCCTTGCATTGCAATAAAGTATTAGTCTAGCAGAAAAATTCCTCAAACGCTGGTTGTTTCTGTGTACAAAGTTCTCCCGGTTCTGTTCCTTTCACTCATCAGTTCATAGAAGTCTTTCCAGGCCTCTCCGAAGTCTTCCTGTTAATCATTTCTTATAGCACAGTAGTATTCCATTACATTTATATACCACAATTGTATTCAACCATTGATAGGCAATTCACCCAATTGATGGGCATCCCCTTGATTACATGTGGGACCCTTTCCCATTTTTATCATCTCTTGGGGATAAGTCCTAGAAGCGATATTGTTGGGTCAAAGGGTATGCACATTTTTGTAGCCCTTTGGCCCTAGTTCCAAATTGCTCTCCAAAATGCTTAGATCAGCTCACAGCTCCACCAACAATGAATTAGTGTTCCAACTCTCCCACATCCTCTTCAGCATTTATCATCTGTTCTGTCATGTTTGCTAATCTGATAGGTGTGATGTGGTACTTCAGAGTTGTTTTGATTTACATCTGTAATCAGGGATTTAGACCATTTTTTCATAGGACTATAGATAGCTTTAATTTCTTACTCTGAAAACTGCCTATTCATATCTTTTGACCATTTATCAATTGGGGAATTGTATATCTCTTATATGCACATTTTTTTAATATGATAGGTACTCAAAAACATTAGATGGAAGGGAACAGTGACTGTAGAAGCCAAAGATTAATTGTTAAAAGAATGGAGTGGGGGATAGTTCACGAAGAGAGGATGTAAGACACAAGGACCATATCAGCATATGTTGTGAGAAGGAAGGGTAAGTAAAGAGTTAGATTATAGAGGGCTTTGGCCACGTTATTAGGAACTGTGTCTAGTTAATGGGAAGTAATTCAAGATTTATGATGTAGTAGATAACATGGGTCATATAAGGTCATAAAGTGTTGTTTACAAAATGTTTTAATATATCTTAACATGCCACTTGAGCCCACTCCTATCCAGTAGCCTGGGCTGACAAACTAATTTGTAGCTAAGAAAACTAGAGTGAAATAACATGCTGCAAGACTTAAGTGGGAGAATCAAGACTCATGGCCAGATTTTCTGTTAGAAAGTCTTATGTTTTAGCTTTAGGAAGACTGATCATGGAAAGAATGCATTGGAGGGAATGGGGAAGACATGTAGCTTGGGAGCCCTAAGTAGGTTGGCTGTGGGACAATTAAAAAGAAGGAACCTGATTTTGGTGACTGGTATCCTTATAAAGTTGAATGCTGGCAGAATATTGAGGATTTGGGGATTTTGAGGGCAGTTTTCTCTTAAGTGGGGGTTGATAATCTGGAATACTTGTCAACAAATATTTAGTGTCTGTCATGTTCTAGGCACTGTGTTAAGAGCTACATAACAGCAAAAATCTTTTCTGAAGCTTATGATCTGATGGAAGAAAACATACAAAAGAATTCAGGAAACAGTGAAGGGTACCTGTTGGGCTGAGGAAGGGGCATGGTAGAGGAGTAGGAAATAGTTTGGTATCAGGTGCTGTTCTTGAATGTTTTGGGAGGCTAGGTCTCCAGTCAGTGGCCCTAGGAGCAGAAGGTACGGACAGTGAAATAATGGAAAGTGCTGGGTTTTGAGTTCTCCTAGGATAGAACCTTAGCTCTGCCACTTGTCACCTGTGTGCCTTTGGGTGAGTAATTTCTGAGCATCAGTTTTTTAACTGAAAAAAGGGGTTTGGACTAAATGGCCTAAAAGCTTCTTCGAGTCCTAACTCGAATTATGAATAACAAATGGGGGGAGCAAATTTTTAGATGATAGTATTCATCTCTCAGAATCTCTACCTTTCAAAGCTCAGCAAAGTTTTAAGTGACCTTTACTGTCTCCTCACCTCTCCAGTTGTTAATTCTGGCATAGTGGAAAATAACTTGGTATTTAAGTGCTGTTTCCCATAGATCATAAACTCATCTTACGTCTGGACAGGTTTGGTTTTGTCTTTTTAGTGCCTGGCACACAGAAGGTACTTATTAGTAAACTGCTTGATTTCATAGTCAGTGAAGTAGAACTAACTACCTTGATGGCAGAGAAGCATGAGATGATTCCCAAATCATCTGCAGAGGTGATATTTGGAGTTAAGAGTAGGACAGACCTCAGAAGATTATAAGCAGCATCAATGGGAAAGAGACCAGACATCCCAGAACCAGAGGCCTTTCAGGCCGAAGGAGGAGTTTGTATTGTTTACGGTAATAATGCTGAGCTGCCAGGGATGCTGAGGGGAAATGACCACTGGCTTTATTGGGAAGGGTCGTCTATCTTTTAACCAGTTACATTTTGGAGCAAGACTGGTAGAGAGGGACTCAACCTCGAGCCATAATGACTAGAAAGATGACCGTGGGCAGCTCATGAAGAGCACAAAGTAGGTCCAAAGACTCCGGTGCAACCACGGGAGCGTCCATTTGGTTGTGACTGCGGACTTTTCAGTTTCAGCTCTGGCTCTCCGCGCAGACGTTCCCCCGGAAGCACCAAGGAGGGAGCCCTTCTCCCCTTCAAGTCGAACACTAAGCCTAAAACGCCATTCGGCCCGAGACTGCCCGGGGCCGCTCGGGCTGCTGGAGCTCCTCGGCCCGGCTCCGCGGACAGCCCCGCCCTCCCCGGGCCCCCAGGGGCCGCCTTTCATTGGTCCTCAGTCCTGCGGCCTGAAGCTGCCCCGCTGGCGCTCGGGCCCCGCCTCCCCGCCCCTCCCGCGCTCGTGCCTCCGGCCTGGCGAGCGGGCACCTAGCAACGCGCGCGCTGCGTGGGGGTGGTGGGGAAGCGCGGCGGGCGTGGGCGCCTGCCCGCGGAACCGCCACCTGCGGGCGGGGGCCGCTGTCTCCGCCCCCTCCGGGGTCGGCTCTAGCGCAGCTGGGGGTGAGGGAGGACACACAGGGCCCCGGGAGGCGTCTCGGCCCTCCCCATGGGGCCCCGGGCCGCCGGCCCGGGGGCACGTCTGCCCTGGGAGCGGAGACCGTGAGCTTGTGCTCGGCCATGGCTGCTGGGACCGGGCTGCCCGCCGGGGCCGTCCGCCCCGGGCCCGCCGGAGACAGCGCCGGGATGGGAAGGAGTGACCGCTCCGGGTGGAGCCCCGGGGCTGGTGAGTGCGGGCGGGGGCGGGGCGAGGAGGAGGGGCAGAACTAGAAGGTGGGGGAGAAAGGAGCGGAGGGGGGCGGGGCGAGCTCGAGTCCCTGCCCCGGCCGGACGCGCTCCCCTTCTCTGCCGCCGCGGAGTAGTCCTAGTTTATGTCCGGAGGGTTCTGCACCGAGGCTGGGCAGTGCGGGCGGGCTGATCCCCAGTTCACGGGTAATGCGGGATCGGGTGTGAGCACGCGTGATCCTGCCGGCGCTGTCCCCCTTTCACCCACTTGTGCAGTCCATGAAGAGACCTGGGGCGGGGGAAGGGGAGCCCTTAGGGCTGACGCGGCTTCGGGATGCTCGGCTGACATCCCGGTGACCTTTGTATGAGTGAATGGAGGAATATGTTGAGTTGGAAACAAAGATAGCCAGAATGTAAGCGTGGAGACCCAGACGTAGCTTGAGAGGGACTCTCCAACCCTGCCTTCGCTTTGATTCTTTAAGGGTCCCCAAAGATTTTCTTCTTAACTCTGGGAGGCACAGGCGGATTATCCCTATTTTACAGTGACGGACTTGCGTAGGGTAACGGAGCGCTTCCCAGCACCGGTGTCCGGAGTCCCCAGTGGAGCGCGCCTTTCATGATACACTATCTTTCTCAAAAGACATGCCCAGAGAAAGGGAAACTGGTACTGCTGTCAAGATAAGGTAGATGGGAATGTCCGGAGGCCACAGGGCACTCCCAGCGCAACACTGACGATTTAGGGAAGTCAGGTTCTGATACCTATAGGTTTGGGAGAATGTAGATTCATTAGGTGGTTCTGTAGCAGTGTAGAAATGAGTTCATTGTTTAGAGGAGAAAGTCCAAGCTAAAACTGAGAGGGAAGATAGCTAGAAGTGTCTAATAGGCAAAAATAATTGGCAAGGTGAATTTAGTTAGAAGAAAAATAAGTCATTGTGCAAATTGAATGAGAGGGTTGGTGAGTCAATTACACAGAAGTAACATTTCAGGTGTATCCATAAGGAATTAAGGGAAGTTCTCGAGTGTGGTAAGGTAAATTTGTGATGATATACCTAAGGTGGAAGTAGTATGGCATGGATGAGTGGCTTACCAGTAGTGGATTTCAGGAGACACTTTTAGATATATTTAAATTGGGATGAGAGACGGCTACAAGTAGATGTAGGTAGATATGGTTGGAGAGATAGAATAGAAGGTGGAAAGGGGAGAAAGCAGGTTAGAAGAGCCATGAGAACAACAGATGTACAAACATGGGGTAAAGCAGATGAATCCATCTCAGGGCCAAATACAGTAAAGGTGTTTTTGGACAGGACTGAGGAAAGTTTTGGATAGGAGTAAAAGCTAAGAAAGTCAGGACTACTGGGAAGTACTGAACTATAGCTTGTTTTGATGTGATGTATTTGATTCAGGCAGTTTCCTGAACTGCCCAGATCTTGATTTATCTAATTTTTGAAGTTGCTAATTTATATTGTCATTAAATGTATGACTGAACTATAAAGACTTGGGTATTAAAGGAATGGATATTTTTTCTTGCAATAGGGGTCACCCTTTCCATTAGATCAATTGTGTAATTTTGGGAATGTTGCTTTTGTAGGGAGGAAGATATAAAAATGTATCCTGTTTTGTAACTTTAACAACATGGCAAATCCTGGTTTGTAAAAGCCAAATATTACCTATTGTTCAGAAGCTAAACTCAGAGATTGGGGCACAAAGGAAATAACCATAGAATCTTAGAATATTTGAACTAGGAGGAATCTTAGATCAACTTGTTCAACTATCTCATTTGGAAGAAGAAACAGGCCCAGAAAGGTGTGAAATGACTTGCTCAGGGTCACATAATGAAGTTAATGGTAGATCTAGGCCCAGACCCCAGGTATCCTTCCCAGTCCAGTGATCTTTCCACTGATTCTGAGAAGTACATCAGTATGAGGCAGCTAGGTGGTACAGTGCCTAGAGTACCGACCCTGGAGTCAGGAGACTGAGTTCAGATTCTGCCTCAGACACTTGATACTAGCAGTGTGACCCTGGGCAAGTTACGTAACCCTGATTACTTCAAGTCCCTCTCCCAAATACAGTCTTATTATCATCCTGTTTTACTCTGTGAATAGAAAGTTTTTACACTGACATCTTTCTAAAATCATAAGTACTTATTAGCTTATACAAAAAAGTGCAGCTAGATAGTAAGACAATAAACAAAAAACTGAATTTTCCTATATGTTTTAAATAGAGTGAAGATGACTTGCAGGAAGAAGTATAGTAAATTTGTTACTTTTCTGGGATTAGGCAATAATTTAAAAAGCTCCATTTTTTTTTTTTGGTAATGAGGAATTCTTATCAGTTTTTAATCATTTTAAAAAAGTAACAACTTTCTTCAGTAAAACAGACAACTCTACTAGAACATGGTATTTGTTTGGAATCTGTTCTGTTATTTGGAGACTTCAAAAGATATCTAATGTTTAGAAATTAATCACATGATTGCTTAATAGTAATGACACATGAATACTTAATAGTAAATTTTTGGCATTTTCTATCCCTTTGATCTGAAGTTCCCAGAAATTCAGAGAAAATAAAACCATCTTTTTTTTTTTTTAAGGTAAGAAAACTTAGCCTGAAGAATGATTTGGCAGCCAAAAAAAATTAATGTGGTCCTAAGCATTTTAAAAGAAGCATCATGTTTGAACAAAAATTGATAGTGACATTATACACTGCCCTGATCAGACCACATCAGGAGTTTTTTGTTCAATTTTGGGTACCACATATTAGGAAGGACACTCATAAAGAACTGAGGTGGCTACAACTGAGATAGTAAGGGGCATGGAGACCATGCCATGTGACTATTGGTTTCAGTAATTAGAAATATTTAGTCTGAAAAAGAGAATATTTAAAGGGCACATGATAATACTCAAGTATTTGAAGGTCTATCAAATTAAAGAGGAATTAAATTTATTCTGCTTGTCCCCAGATGACAGAATGGAGAACAGTGGGTGTACATATTTAGGCAAAGAGGCAGATTTAGGCCAGATGTAAAGAAAAACTTCCTAACAATTACAATTATCTCAGAGTGGAACGTGTTTCCATGACAAGTGATAGGATCTCCCCTCATTAGAGGTGTAGGGGATTCTTTCTGCAGATGTGTTTTACACTTGGATGGTCACTGAATTCTGTTCAAATTTTGAAGTTTTGTGATTTTTGTAATTTGTTTTGATTGGTTCCAGAGTCCAGGACTAAGAGTAAGGGGTAGAAGTTGAAGAGAGAGAGAGATTTAGACTTGATTTAAGGAAAGACTTTGTGACAGTTAGACATGTACAAAAGTATAATAAGTTGGTTCAAGGGGTAATAGGTTCCCCATCACTGGAGGTGATGATTCCTTTTCAGACACAGGTTAAATGACTAGATGAACTTGGAGAACCCATCCAGCTGGGACTGTGAACTGAGCTGGAATGAAATTAAACCAACATGACAGGAATACCCAACTAATGATTAGTGAAGCTAGGTGTTGAGCACAGAATTTTTGTCCTTGTTGCTATAAATAGAGAAATTATAATTTTATGTCTTTTGGAAATATTTTTTATATTTTTACATTCTAGAATCATACCCATCAGAATTAAATTATTTGCTGTCCACATGCAGTCTAAGAAGGTGAGCATTGTATGTCGTGATTTATTAAATATTGCATTGTTGAACAAGTTTATTTGCATAAAACTTTTTACTTTGAATAAATGCCTACACTGTGTTTATATTCTCAATGTTGTGGAAATCAGAAGGAACTTAAGGTCAGAGGATTCATCCTTTTCATTGAATTACATAAATGCAGTATGTATGACCAGGATTCTTTTTTCTCCCCACATGAGGGGGAAAAAAATCTTAATTCTGGATTCAAACTGTTTGGATTATAAACTGAGACTGTTAGCTAGAGTTCAGATAGTGGTAGATGTGCTATCATGCTACCAACATTTAACTGTGTCCATTTCTCCTTACAATGGAAAGGGCAAGAATATGGATACCTGGCTCTGCAAATAAATTGGATATAAGAGTTAGAACAAAACGTTTAACATCTAGTCATCAGGTTTCTTTTTTAAGCTTTAAGCTTTCAAATTTATTTTTGCCAATTGAGAGTGGAAAGAAATGTATAGTGGGAAAAAAAAACCCTGGATTTGGAGTCAGAAGACATAGTTCACACCTTTATGACCTTGGGCTCGACTCATGTTAAATGACCTGAGGTAATTTCTCACTCTAATTCTATGCTTCTGTGATGCACTGTTCTAAAAGGGATCAATGTACTTATTGTTCATTCTCTACTCCCACCCTATACCCTTGAGCATTATGTTACCATCTCCCCTGAATACTCTTTCCCCTTGTGAAGTTAAAATAACCCACTTATACCACCCTCTACCCATCTTTGTTGTTAGCATCTACTGATCCCCGGGGTCACTCTTCTGACCTTCTCACTGACATAAGCAGCTGACTCCACTCTTCCTGTCCACTCCAAGCCCATGCCACTCTCCTCAGAAGTAGCACACTAACTTTTCTAACACCCTACTGACACAATTCCTCCACCTTTTTAACTTCAGGGAATTCTTACTCCCATCTTGACTGATCTTGCTAATAGCAGTCACACACTTAAAAATTGCATGACCTCACTATCTTATAAATTATATGACCTCCAAGATAGAATCTTAGAATTTCTATCTTCTGACTGTAACCTCCCATCTTTCCATTTTTTCTCCCTTTTCATTCATAGTAAGCTGTTTCTCACTTGTATAATGATCTCTGGTTTCTTGACTCACCCCCACCCCCCATTATGCTCCAGTTTTGCTTCCTCCGTTTTGACTTCACATACCTCGCTATAGCCACCTTCATGACTGATTAGCTCCCACTCTTGAATCCTTTACTTTTGTCTTTGCCAAACTCCTATTTTATTCCCTACAGCAATGTCATAAATCTTTTCCTCTCTTCAAGCTTTTACTCCCACACTTGAAACAGATGACCTGATCTCTCACTTGTTTAAGAAGATCAAGGTTATCTGAGGTCTCTTAATTCTTGAAGACATTTTGTGATGTCCTATGGGTACCTCAACCTACACATATCTAAAACAGAACTCATATTGTCCCCCTTTCCACAGTCCCCTGTCTGTTGAGGCCATAACCATCCTTGCATTCACACAAGTTTGTATCTTCAGTCATCTTTGACTTTTCCCTTCCTCTTATCTGATTTATCAAGTTTTGTTGATTCTGCATCCACCACATCTACTATATTTGCCCTCTTTTCTGCACATGAAGCCATCAGCTTTCACTTGTGCTATTCTAACAGTCTCCTTATTGGTCTTTCTACTTCCAGGTGCTCTTCAATCCATTCTGTACACAGCTGCGTAAGAAAAAGTCTGACCATGTCATTCTCCCACTCAGAAACCTTTAAGTGTTCCCTGTTGCCTCTAAGATAAAATAGGAACTCTCTGATCTAACTTTTAAGAACCTTCACAACTTGGTCCCCCACATATCATTCTAGTGATGTTTTATACCTCTTACTTCACTTCATTGTAATGGTAATTTAAAGTTAATGGTGAGTGGGGGGGAAGAGTTAAAGATCTTCCCCATCCATTAATAGGCCTCAGTACCTTTTGTTAATTTTTATTGAGGCACTGGGTCAAGGTAGTCTATTGCCATTTTTGGATGGCTCCATTTTTTTAGGAAGTTCTTCCATACATTGAGCTGAAATCCATCTCCCTGTAATTTTTACTTGTTGGTACCAGTTCTCTCCTCTGATGCAAAATAAATTTAATTCTTCTTGGAACTGATGGTTCTACAAATATTTTTCAAATGTTATTATGTCGTTTGTAGACAGCTAGGTGACTCAGTGGATGGAATGCTGGGCCTGGAGTCAGGAAGACCTCAATTCAAATCCAGCCTCAGACACTTACTAATAGTGTGACTCTTGGCAAGTCACTTAACCTCTGTTTGCCTTAATCCATTGGAGAAGGAAATGGCAAACCACTCCAGTATCTTTGTCAAGAAAACTCCATGGACAGCATTGGTGTGCTGTGGTCCATGGGGTCATAAAAGTCTGACAAAACTGAACAGTAACAGAAATCATATTCTTTGCTCAGCCTTCTCTTTTCCAACCTGAAACTCTTCCAATTTGTTTGGTTCTGATGAAATATGGTACTGAGTCTCCTCACTATCCTGCAGCTGGGATTACATGCACAGAGAATAGAATTCTAGTCATAACATTTGATAACTGTATGTCAGTATAGTTCATTTAGTTTCCTTTCTAGTTACGTATTTTTTTCCATTTAAAAATATTATGCTGAAAGAAGAGATCCATAGACTTTACCAACCTTCGTCAGCTATTGATACAAAAAAGGTTAAGAACCCTTGCCTTACTCAGTACTTCACAAAAAACTGCGGGGAAAATTGGGAGAGTAGTCTGTGAGAAACTGGGCATAGACCAGTATCTCATACCATATACCAAGATAAGCTCAAAATGAGTACATGATTTAGACATAGAAGGTGATATTGTAAGCAAATTAGGGGAATGAGATAAAAAAATTATCTATCAGATATTTGACTAGGTGAAGAGTTCATGACCAAACAAAAGATAGATGGATTCACAGGAGGTAAATTAGATAAGTTCGATTACATTACATCTAAAAGTTTTTACACAAAACCAATGCAGCCAAAATTAGAAGGAAGGCAGGAAATTGGGGGAAAATTTATGGCAAATTTTTCTTATTAAAATGTCATTTCTCAAACATATAGGAAACTGAACCAAATTTATAAAAATAAGAGCCATTTCTCAGTTAATAAATGGTCAAAGGATATGTACAGGAAGTTTTCAGAGGAAGAAATCAAAGCTATCAATAATCATATGAAAAAATACTCCAAATTGTATATGACTTTTGACCCAGCAATGCTACTTGATGGAGGAAAATCAAAAGAAAAGGAAAAGGACTCATAGTTATGTAAATATTTATAGCAGCCTTTTAATGATGGCAAAAGAATTGGAAACTGAGAGGTTGCTTATCAATTGATGAATGGCTGAACAGGGTGTAGTATGGGATTAGGCATGGTCTTGTACAAATTTGTTCCATAAAGCTAAGTGTAATAATAATAGTAATAACAGTAATTAATGTTATTTGTGTCTGTAGGGCACTTTGGTTGTTTAAAGTACTTTACACGTGTTAAGTTATTTTCACAGTGACCCTGCAAGGTAGGTACTATCTTTATTCCCTTTTACAAATGGGGAAACTAAGGCATAGAGAGGTTAAATAACTAAGCTCATATAGCTAGTAAGTGTCTAGGGAAGGATTTGAACTCAGAACTTCTTGACTCCAAGTCCTATGTTCTCTCCATAACTGTACCTAGCTGTCTACAGTACTTTACATATAGTGGGTGGTCTGTAAATATCTATTAATTGATTGATTCATTTATACAGGAAATTCAGATCGAGTTTACTGCAATATAATGTTATAGATTCTCAAAGGTAAGTAAACTATTTCTTGGCTCTGCATTTGACATTTGTATTTAAAATTTTCAGTCTGTTGGGCGCCATCTAGAACATTATTTCTCTAGTGTATAAAATGACATTTCGGTGTTAGATGGTTCATCTTAAAACTACTCATATCTGAAACACCTAGGTAGTCTACGTATTATTTCTTCATCTGCACCTATTAATCATAAAGACATTTGCTTCAGTACTCCACTTCACTTTGTTTCTGTAGACCCTGCCTAGTCATTAGAATTTGACTCACTTTTTAAAGCACAACCTCAAATGTAGCATGATAGTCAGTAAGCATTTATTAAGTGTGCCAGACCCTGCTAAGTGCTGGGGATACAAGAAGAGTGAACGACAGTTCCCACCCTCAGGGAGCTCACAATCCAATGGGAGTTCAGAGTATAATTGTTATTCAGTTGTTTTCAGTTGTGTCCAACTCTTCATGACCCCATTTGGGGTTTTCTTGGCAGAAATACTGCAGTGGTTTGCCATTTCCTTCTCCAGCTTATTTTACAGATGAGGAAACTGGGGCAAACAGGGTTAAATGACTTGCTTAGGGTCAAGCAGCTAAGAAGTATCTGAGGCCAGATTTGAACTCAGGAAGATGAGTGTTCCTGACTCTAGGCTCTGCACTCTATCCACTGCACTAGCTAGCTGCCCTCAGCAGATATTTTTATAGCTCTGTAAGGTTTGCAAAGCAATTTTCACATTAACTTCATGACAACCTTGTGAAGTAGGTGCTATTATTATCATCACCATTTTACAGAAGAGAAAAGTGAGGTTAAATATTTTGCCAAGACTCACAGTTTATATATCTAGAGACATGAGTATCTTTAACTGGAATGGAGTTTGAATATATTTACAGCCAGTTGACATAGGGGATAAAGTGCCAGGCTTAGAGTTAAAAAGACCTGAGTTCAAACAGGGCTTCAGATACTTAATAGCTGTGTGATCCTGGGCAGGTCACTTACCCTGCTTGCCTCATTTTCCTCATTTGTAAAATGAGATGGAAAAGGAAATTGCAAACCACTCTAATATATTTACCAAGAAAACCCCCAATTGGGTCATGAAGAATTGGATATAACAGAAACAATTGAACAATAGCAACAAACACATATATCTCACCATCTCTGCATATCTATTTTTGAATTGGAATTTGAACTCAGATTTTCCTAACTCTAAGTCTAACACTATGCACTACAGCACCTTGCCTTTTTAAGTCGTACTATTTCATTGATAGATGTAATGTTATTTTTTTTTTCAGTAAGGAAGGAAAAGAAAACTTATTTGCCATGTTTTTAAATTCTTAAGAAATGGTAATGAACTTTTTTTTAATAGACCAAAATTTTAGGAAAACATTTTATAACATAAGTTGATTCACCTACATATATACCATACTGCTACATATATCCATATACATATATGTCTCAAATTAAATGAGCATATTTAATAATTGATTCTTTGAAATTTCTAATAAATTTCAGTGCTTTTTAAAGCCAGTTAGATCACCTTATGTCCACCAACATTAAAGCAAAACCAAGTGAAAACTTATCAAATGAAGTACTAATATAAATCAGGCACTAATGTAAGAAAAAATTGTTCAAACCTCCATAGATTTTATATATACTGCTTCTAAAGATTTTGTCTCCTTGCAAACAGGTAGGTATATCATCTGCATATTATATGTTTGGAATTAGGAAAGTATTGCCATATGTAGGTTTCTAAGACTGCAAAAGCTGAAACATTTTTTGCAAAGAAAAAAACCAATAGTTTCAATATTGTTAGACAGCAAATAGAAAAAATATTTGGTTTTCTTCATCCTGGTGTTAGTGCTTGAGGAAAAGCAAGTTGAATTAGAAGGGAGGGTAAGGAGAGAGATGGGGACTTTTTTGTGGAGATTTCCAAGGGACTTTTGGGCACTTCCAAAGACTAGAATTTATGATATTTACTCTTTAGTAAATCTAATTTCATTTAAAAATGTGTACTTTTTTTTTTAAAGACAAGCATATGCTATCATTATTTTTTACATAATATCTTAAATGCCCTAAAAACCATGATTTTGTCTGTGCAGGTATTTCTTCCACTGTTTGATCTCAGCTCTCTTAAGCAGATAGTCTTTGAGAGTTGTTATAGCCAAAAAAATCTATCGCTATATGGCCAACCTGATGGTGAGGCTTTCTGGTCTTAGGAAGGGCCAGTAGACATGAAAGCTCTTCTCAACCTATACTTCAAGCTTTTCCAACTGACAGGAAGGACTTTCCAGAGTTTGGGCTTACTGAAGATAGCCTTTGAGAACCCAGGATCACTCACATACTGTAGTGAAATATTAGAATAGGACTTTAGTGGGAACCACATTTAAGGTTATTTTTAGATCCATGAAAGGGAGAAGAGGGAGAGGGATGGCTTTGAAGTAACTGGCAAGAAAAGGAAAAGAAGAAAGGAGGGTTTTCAGAGTGCTTGTGGAGAAATAGATTAGCTTTATTAAAATTAATGTAGCTATGAGTGCTGCAAGAGCAATGAAAACTGATTATTTACAAAATCCTCCAGGAGGTTGTTGGGAAAGGGCTTTAGGCCAAGTAATTCTCCAAGCACCAGGTGTCACTATTGTTCTAGAACCTCCACAATCTAGTTTCAACCTACCTATCTAGTCATATTTCATATTCCTCCCCCTGAAGACCATAGTAGCTGGAATAAACTGTAGGTCAAACCTCTTTTCTGAAACTGATTCCTGGAGAGGTTACCTAAGGTCTCAAAGAAGCAGTAAGTGGCAAAGCTGGGTAATCTTTGTGCTCTGGCTCCAGATCTTCCCATGATACCACACTGCCTTCCTCACCTTCTAGCTAAACGGCATCACCTTTGTTCCTTCTTTTGCTCATACCATTGTCCATACCTAAAATGAATTCCACTCTGTCCCCGTGTCATTCTTCAAGGCTTAACTCATGTGCTACCTCCTCTTTGATGACTTCTTTGGCCTTCCTGCTAATCTGTTTTTTGCTACTTATTTTAGTTCCTTGTCTTAGAGTTTTATTTGATGAACACTTATTCTGCTTTGTCCATTCCCCCCAAAATGTTTGAAAAGCCTCTGTCAGTGTTTATGCAGTACTAGTGGCTTTTGTTTGTGATCTAGATTCAGTCACTTGATTTCTGTGTGTTTTACTTTCCTAATTTGCAAAATTGAAAGTTGTAAGATCCCTTCCAGCTTGAAAGTTTTTTGACTTTGTAGTCTTCATTCAAGGCCACAAGCAAGGACCAGGGAACAGACAGCAGCAGTGAATATTTTTTCCTCTAAAATTTAGGGAGAAGAAAAAGGTAGGCCATGTTTTGTCTTGGTTTTAGAAACTTGGGCAAGTTTCACCTCTCTGCAAAGTTTCATTGGCTTTCAACTTTTGTCCTTCCCTTCCTTTAAATTTGAGAATAGACTTGGGGAGAGGCTTAGCACTTTTTATTCAAGAACTTTCCAATAAGTAAAAGTTTTCATGATGACTTGATGGAGGTTACTTTTAAAACCTTAGGTGTTTTTATTTTATTTATGTGAATTCCACTTAATGATTCTGTTACTCCTCAGTAAGATCTTAAAGACTTTCTTGTCTTTCTTGCTTGTCATCTTTCTTGATGCTATGGTTTTTTTAGTGTTCTTACATTAACGTAAAAGATTTTCCATCAACATACCAATGTCACCTTAGTATGTTCAGTCTTTAGACATGAACTGATACCTTTTTAATCTTTTTAGTATTTTCAGAAATGTGGAGTTAGAATTACTCATTTTTGAAGGCTTATGAATTAAATAAAGATTTTAAAAGTTTATTAAGATTTTTTTTTGATAAAAATTCTGCCTTAAGCAGAGTTAACAATCTTGTTCAAATCACTGTTAACTCACCTGCTTTTATAGGAATTGATTTTTTTGCACTCCTAACTCATATGTCTTTATATGTTAAAAGAATCAATAGTATGTTAACTTCAGCCCTTGGCTCCTGAGGAACATTTGCCTTTTTATCCTCCTGCGGAGTCCAAGGTACCAGGTCTGATTATAATCATTCTCATCTCCTGGTTTGAACTTTCACAATGAACGGAACAGCTCGAACCTCTGAAACAGGTCTCTAGCAATGAAACTCCTTGATTGAATTCCTGATTACTGGCTAGAGAATGAATTAAAGTAGTTTAGGTTACCCAGGAATGTTGTCTCTAGCAGTTGTCATTTGAGTACTACATTAAAACATATATTGACTATAAAGTAATATTTAAAGTACTCCAGTACTACTGGAGATTCATACTTTAAATATCATTTTGAGCTGTTTTTTCCCCTCCTCTCCTCTTAATTGTAGCTAAGTTCATTTGCTCTTTTAAGTTATTTTTTGGTTACACTTGACAACATTCAATTTAGGAACTGCCTTTCCCGGTTACCTTTTGAGGGAGTGCTTTGCAGCTCCCACTAATAGAGGGAAAGTATAGATTCCTCTACTACCATTCTGCTATTGCTTTTACAACAAATTCCATAAGATTCTAAACCATGTCAGTGTTGAAAGTTCCTTAAATATCTAGTTCAGAAGCAAAGTAGATTCCTATTGATTGGGAAATAGCTAAACAAATTATAGTGAATGAATGTAATGGAATACTCCTATGCTGGAAGAAATTATAAATGTAAAGAATACAGAGAAGCATGAGAATATTTATGCAAACTGAAGCAATGTGAGGTAAGAACAATATTCACAGTGGCTACAAAAATATAAGTGTAAAGGCTTCTTCCCTTCCTCACCCCTCCGCCACCAATGAACAGCATATAATTATAATGATTAACTAGAATTGACTCCAGCTAAAGAGAAATGTCTTTGAAGAGGTGATGGACTATGGATATGAAATCATGCAGATACTATCAGATTCACTTAATGTATTGGGTAGTTTTTACAGAACTTCTTCTCCCTCACCACCCCTTTAAAAACATTCTTATGACAGATGGCTCAGTCTAGGGCCAGGGGGTATACTGAGAAGTGAAGGTAATTAATATAAAAACCAAACAATATTAATAAACTTGTTTCAAATAAAAAATAAATTTTGCTCAATTATATGCTAACAAAACTGATAATTTATAGAAATAAATACTTACAAAAATATAAAATAACCAGATTAACAAAAGAAAATATAAGGCATTTAGAAAACTCAGTATCAGAAAAAGAAATAAAACAGGTCATAAATGAACTGTCAAAAGCCCCTCCGAGACCAAATGAATTCAAAAATGAATTCTATCACACTTTCGAAGAACAAGGCATTCTAATACTACATAAACTGTTCATAATAATAATAGTAAATGCAATAACGATAGTAACAAGGCACCCTTCTAGTTTCTTCCTATGATATAAATATGGTCTTGATAGTTAAACCAAGGAGAGACAAAGCAGAAGATGTTTCCTAAAGAACGTTGATGTAAATATTTTAAATAAAGTTTTATCAAGAAGGCTGTGATTATATATTAGAAATATGCTGTATACTATGGCCAAGTTGGGTTTATTCTCGAAATGTAGATGTAAGAAATGTAGTGTGACATAAGGAAGACCATAAATATAATAAGCCATGTTTATAATATAAAAAAATAACTATATGATATCAATGCTGAAAAACTTTTGACACCAACTCTTAATTCTAGAAATAATTCCTTAATATAGTAAATAGCATTAACCTATATCCCAAAACAAGCATTATTGGTAATGGAAAACAATTAGAGGCCTTTCCAGTAAGATCAGGGATAAAACAAAAATGACCATCATCACTACTATTTTAATCTATTTCTAGAAATGCTGGCTATAATAATAATAAAAAAAGAGGAAATAAGCATAGACAAAGAAAAAATATTTTTTCAGGTTGATATGATAGTACTTTGAAAGAAACTCAACTAACATTTGTTGGAATAACTAATAGCTTCTGCAAAGTTGAAGGATATAAAATAAATCCCCATAAATAATCAGCATTCCTGTACATGACCAACAAAACTCAGAAGAACAAGAAAGAGAAATTCCATTAATGATAATTATAGAAGCTGTAAAATACCTGGGAGTGTATCTTCCAAGCTTCACCCAGGGACTATATGAATCTAATTACAAAACACTATTTGTAAAATAAGACTTAATAATTGGAGAAATATTAAATACTCATGGGTAGGTCAAACCAGGATAATAACATGACAATATTACTAAGATTTAACTACTCACTTGTAAGAGCAAGGATCTTAGCATACACAGGAGGGCCTGCTGCACAGGTTCTCAGATCTGCTTTTCTAAAAGGAAAGCAGCTCTTGAGGGGTCAACAATCCACTTTAATCAAGCACATATATCATTCACTTAGTTCAGGGGAAAAAGTCAGCACCCTGAACTTCAGGGAAAATACAAATAGAAATTACAAACAGAAAGACCAACAGACAGGGCTTCCAACTGTCTGGCCATACATCACAAATCAACAGACAAATCCAGCTGTCTGATCATACTACATAGTAACCAGAGAGAGAAGCACCAATATCTGGTTTTTCAAAGCTGGGGGACTTTTTTTATGATACCTTTCTTTTTTTATTTTTTAATTGTTATTTTATTTGTTTTCAGTGTTCTATAATCACTTCCATATATCTTAGATTTTTTTTTCCTCTCCCTCCCTTCCTTCCCCCCTCTCTCCCCACTCCTTCCCTGAGATGATGTACAATCTTATATAGGTTCTACACATACATTCCTATTAAATACATTTTCACCTTAGTGATGTTGCATAGAAGAATTAAAATGAATGAGACAAACCATAAAACGAAACAAAAAAAAAACCTAATACAAAAGAAAATGGTCTGCTTCATTCTGCAATCCAATTCCACAGTTCTTTCTCTGGATGTGGAAGGCATTTTGCCTTAAGAGACCATTGGGAATTTTTTAAGTCCTTGCATTGCAATGAAGTTCTAAGTCTACCAGAAAAATTCCTCACACACTGTGGTTGTTGCTGTGTACAAAGTTCTCCTGGTTCTGCTCCTTTCACTCAGCATCAGATCATATAAGTCTTGCCAGGCCTCTCTGAAGTCTTCCTGTTCATCATTTCTTATAGCACAATAGAATTCCATTACATTCACGTACCACAGTTTATTCGGCCATTCCCCAATTGATGGGCATCCCCTTGACTTCCAGTTTTTGGCCACCACAAATAGAGCTGCTATAAATATTTTTGTATATGTGGGACCGTTTCCCATTTCTATAATCTCTTGGAGATACAGTCCTAGAAGTGATATGGCTGGGTCAAAGGGAATGCACATTTTTGTAGCCCTTTGGGCATAGTTCCAAATTGCTCTCCAGAATCATTGGATGAGCTCACAGCTCCACCAACAATGAATTAGTGTTCCAACTCTTCCACATCCTCTCCAACATTTATCATCTTCCTGTTTTGTCATGTTAGCCAATCTGATAGGTGTGATGTGGTACCTCAGAGTTGTTTTGATTTGCATCTCTCTGATCAACATTTTTTCATATGATTATAGATAGCTTTAATTTCTTCCTCTGAAAACTTCCTGTTCCTATCCTTTGACTGTTTATCAATTGGGGAATGACTTGTGTTCTTATACATTTGACTCAGTTCTCTATATGTTTTAGAAATGAGGCCTTTATCACAGACACTAGTTGCAAAAATTCTTTCCCAGTTTTCTGCTTCCCTCCTAATCTTGGTTGCATTGGGTTTGTTTGTGCAAAAACTTTTCAATTTAATGTAATCAAAATTATTTATTTTGTACTTTATAATGTTCTCTATCTCTTGTTTGGTCAAAATTTTCTCCATTCTCCATAAATCTGACAAGTACACTATTCCTTGCTCCCCTAATTCGTTTATAATATCAGTCTTTATATTTAGGTCATGTATCCATTGGGACTTTATTCTTGTTCATGGTGTCAGGCATTGGTCTATGCCCAGTTTTTACCACACTGTTATCCAGTTTTCCCAGCAATTTTTGTCAAACCGTGAGTTCTTATCCCAGAAGTTGGAGTCCTTGGATTTAATCAAACAGTAGATTGCTATGTTCATTGACTACTGTGTCTTGAGTACCTAAGCTATTCCACTGGCCTATTTCTCTGTTTCTTAGCCAGTACCAAGTGGTTTTGGTGATTGCTGCTTTATAATACAATTTGAGATCTGGTAGGGCTAGGCCACCTTCCCTAGCATTTCTTTTCATTAGTTCCCTTGATATTCTGAACCTTTTATTATTCCAGATGAATTTTGATGCTATTTTTTGTAGCTCTAGAAAATAATTATCTGGTAGTTTGATTGGTGTGGCACTGAATAATTAAATTAATTTAGGTAGAATTGTCATTTTTATTATATGTGCTCAGTCTTCCCCTGAGCAACTGATGTTTTTCCATTTACTTAGATCTAACTTTATTTGTGTGAAGTGTTTTGTAATTGTGTGCATATAGTTCATGGGTTTGTTTTGGCAGGCAGGCTCAACTGGGGGGCTTCCTAGCAGCTACCCAGAGTCTTGCCTGGGCAAACAAACATTTCCAGTGAGTAAGCCCCCAAACAAATCTCACCTCAGAGTATTTATACACTTTTCAGAACCAGAGGGCAGGATCCTCTGCAGTACCTCAGCAGAAATTAACAAAAGGTGTTGAGGCCTATTAATGGGTGGAAAAGATCTTTAACTCTTCCTCCCACCCACCATTAACCTTAAATTACCATTACACCAGTGCTGTACTGTACCCTCAAAAGAAAATTTTATGGACCTAAAAAAAATAATGCCTCATACAGAGGCACAAAAAGTCAAGAATATCAAATATAATCATGAAAAAAAGGGAGAAGGAATGGGGTTTATCAGTATCAGATCTCAAACTGTACTATAAATCACTAATTAAAATGATTTGGTACTGGTTTAAAAAAAAAAGTGGCACACACGTACATCACATATAGGAGCAAAAAGTGTAGCATGATACTTCATTCCATAAATTAAGATAACATCCAAATGCATATATGAGTTAGATATAAAAAGTCACATCATGAATAAATTAGAGAAGCAAGGAAGAAATTGCTTTTCAAATCTACGAATAAGGGAAATATTCATGACTAAGCCTGATAGGATCACACAAGATTTTGCCGAAAAAAGATGTCAAGTTTTTTCACTAACAAATCTAATGTGGTTCAAATCAGAGAGGAAACAGGTAATTGAGAAAAAAAATTTACAGCAAATTTCTCTGATCAAGGTCTTATTTCCAAGTCCTATAAGGAGCTGGTTCCAGTGTATAAGAGCCATTCTCCAATGCTTAGTCAAAGGGTAGAAATATGCAGTTTTCTGGGAAAGAAATCCAAACTATCATTGATCAAGAAGAAAAATCTTTAAATAACTGATCATTATAAAAATTTAAATTAAAGCAACTTTTAGGTTCTGCCTCACATCTGTCAGATTGGCAAAGATGGCAAAAGAGGAAAATGACAAATGTTGGAGGGACTACGAGAAAAGAGGTATAGTAGTATAACTGTTGGAAAAGCTGAAAATTGGCTTAGCCATTCTGGAAAGCAATTTGGAACTATAACTAAAAAGTTAGTAAATAATGCATATCCTTTGATCTATCTATACTATAACTTACTAGACAGGACCTATATGTTCAAAAGTATATTCCATATAAATAATATAAAACATGTTCCTAAATATTTTGTAGCTAACCTCCTTGAGAAAGCCATATACTACTTCCTTTCCTCATTCCCTTTTCCTGATGTTCTACTTTCTGGTGTTTGAACTTGTTACTCAGCAACTCTCTCCAAAGTTACCAGTGATCGCTTACCTAACAAATATGATGGCCTTTTCTCAATCCTCATCCTTGTTGTCAGCTTTGCAGTCATTGATGCTCTCAATAATACTTCTTGATATTCTCCTCATTTTTTTGTGATTCTCTTCTTTCTTGATTTTCTTCCTACCTGCTTGATTGCTTCTTCTCTGTCTCCTTTGCTTAATCTTCATCCATCTATACCCACTGATTGTTGGGGGTCCCCCAAGCTTCTGTCCTGTGATCTCAGAAGGTTTCAATTTTCATCTTCATGCAGATGACTTTCATATCTACTTTGTCGCCCTACCTCTCCCCTAACTTCTTGTCTTACATCTTCAGTAGGCTATTAAGCATCTTGAATTGATTACTTGTTTGTATGTTAGAGTTTTCATGTCCAAAACTGAGCTCATTTTCTCCCCCAAAACTCTACTCTTATTCTAACTTCCCTATTTTGTTGTCAAGGACGTCGCTATCTATCTAATCATCTAGGCTGCAACCTAGGTGTCATTCTTGACTTATCATTCTCCCTTATCTATTGATTCTACCTTCACAACATCTTTTGTATATGCCCCATCTCTCTTCTGACACTGCTACCACCCTGGTGTAGGCCCTTATTACCTCATTCTTGAATTATTGCAATAGCCTGATGGTAGGCTTCCCTGCCTCAGTCTCTCTCTACTCCATCTTTCACACCTGTCAAATTGATTTCCCTAAGCATAAGTTCCCTCCTTGCACTGTTCAGCCAAATTCAGTGGCTCCCCATTATGCCTGCTGTCAAATATAAAATCCTTTATTTGACTTTTAAAGCCCTGCACAGTCTGCCCTCTTCCTGCCTTTCCAGTCTCCTTCTATATTAACTCCTCTCCATATACTCTTGTGATCCAGTGTTGTTGGTCTCCTTGCTGTTTCTCATAGACAGCACTCCAGCGGCCCCCCGTGCTCAGAATGATCTCCCTCCTCATATTCACCTCCTAGCTTCCCTGGCTTCTTTCAAATCTCAACCAAAATCCCACCTTCTGAAAGAAAACTTTCCTAGTCCCTTTTAATCTTACTGCCTTTTTCTGAGACTACTCTCAGTTTATCCTGTATATGTCATGTTTGTATAGAGTTGTTTGCAGGTTGTGTTCCCTCATTTGATTTTCAAAATAACTTTGAAAGACTTTAATTCTGACAATGATAAGATAAATCAGAACCCCAAAAGAATGAAGATGAAACATGATGCCTTCTGACAGGTCACGAACTTAAAATACAGAGAGACTTCTGAAGTAATAAAGCCTTCTGACTACTTCTCCCCTAGACTTACAGCTCCTGAATAGAATTATTCCATCTGTAAGAAGGACTTGTTATTAAAGTAACATTTCAAGATGTGGCACCTCTGGGATGGTTTCATTTTATTATCTATTAATTGAACATTATAATTTCAATCTGCTTGAAAAATAAATCTGCTGCAAATATGGTGGGCCATTCCTTTAATTCCCTTAATTTTACAATTGTTTGTCATCTAAAATGCTACAAACCGTGATTTTTATCCCAGAGTCTGAAATATGGACCTTCCACCTCTACCTTCCAGATGCCTAAACAGATACTGTCAAAACCTGAGAATATTTAAGCACCTATGCCTTAGTTCAGCTTTATAAATCTGCTTTCACACCACTAAGCCCATGTTTTATACATATAAGCCCAACTTGCTACCATTATGCAGAAGGAACCTCCCAGGCAGAGAGAAGGTTGAAACTACAGAATCACAGTATTGACAGGGACCTCATCAGCCATCTAGCCTACCCATACCCCAAAGGAAATTTCTACTAAAACATACCTGACATGTGGTCTCCCAGTCTCCACTTGAATACCTCCAAGGAATGAGGATCCATCACTTTCTGAGTCAGCTAAGTCCACTTTTGGATAACTCTAATTTCTAGGAAGTGTTCTTACCAAATAGGCTTAATGTTAATCATAGTTAATATTTAACATATATTTTTATTGTTGTGTTGATTTACTTCAGTCATGTCCAACTCTTTGTGACCTCATTTGGAGTTTTCTTGCAAGGATACTAGAGTGGTTTGCCATTTCCTTCTCCAGTCTAGGTGAGGAAACTGAGGCAAACAGAGTTAAGTGACTTATCCAGTACCACATATCTAAAGCCATATTTGAACTCAAGAAGAAGAGTCTTATAGACTCCAGGACTGTCATTGTATTTATTTCACCACCTAACTGCCTGCCTGGCACGTAGTAGATGCTTTCTGACATACTTAGGCGCATCCCTGGAAGTTTGAAGATGATAGGATCATAGATTGAGAGGTAGAAGACACTTTAGCAGTCATCTAGTCCAATTGCTTTGTTTTATAAATAAGGAAACTGAGTCCTAGAGAGATTAAATTTAAGGACAGATAATATAGGAAAAGAACATTTTTGCTTTACATTGTGGATAGTAAGTCTGCCCTAAGATCACTAAATTCCTATTCATCTCCAAAATTCCTTCTAAGGTCATAGAAGCTAGAAATTAATTTTCTAATCTTAAGACCAAGAAGCTGATAATGGTTCCTTGAACTTGTAATAAGTGAGCAGAGGTTGTAAAAATTATGTGAAAAAGTATGCAGGGTGGTGGTGGGGAAAGGAGGGGTTTGATTCCCAAGAAACATACTCTGCAGACCACTCTTTGGATGGCAGTTTTCTCACCTACAGCCATGCTTCTGTACCTTTGTTACAAGATGGTCTTGTGACCACTGTGACAGTTCCTCCTTAAGGGAAGCTTCAAGTTTATAGAACATACTTATAGAAAAATACTGACAATAACATTTGTGACAGTTGGTACAGCTGTCCCCCAAATAATATTTTGTCTACCATGAGCTTGTTTTTCCCTCTGACATGCAGGGCTTGAGAAGCAGTGACAGCAGACTTGCAAATTCATCAGAAGCTGGAGAAAGCTGAGCCTTGGTCAAACTTTACAATATTTATTTAGTATGCAGCATTATTCATTTGATCCTCACAATAATCCATGAAGGAGGCTCTATTACTATCCCCATTTTATAGTTGAGGAAACTGAGGTAGAGAGAGGTTAAATGACTTATCCAGGGTGCGTTCATCTTTCGTTGCCAAAGGTGATCCAGGGTTAAACAGTGACTAAATGGCAGAGGCGAGAGTCAAGCCCAGATCATCCTGACTTCAAGTCCAGTGCTTTATTCACTGTACCATGTAGCTTCCTCAAATTTGCCTCTACACAACTTCTAACTGCCATCTGGAGCCAGACAGAACAAGTATACTACCTCTTCAATACGACAACTTCCACAAAGCAGCTAGGTGGCACATTGGGTAGGAAAGGTGGACTTGAACAGAAAGACGTGAGTTCAGATCTTGCCCCAATTACTAGCTGTGTGACTCAGGGAAAACTCACCTAACTTCTCTGTGCTTCAGTTACCTTCTCTGTAAAATTGGGTAATAATGGCATCTATCTCACAGGGGTGTTGTGAAGATCATATTAGATTGCGTATGCGCAACACTTTGCAAACCTAAATCACTATGTAAATGCTGTCTATCTACTCCTTTATTTACTAGAAGACAGCTATCATGTTCTTCTAGAGTCTTTTCCAAGCTAATAATGCCCAGTTCCTTCAACTGATCCTCATATGATGTGTGTACTCTGAGCCCTTTACCATTTTAATAATCCTACTTTGGGCATTCTCCAGCTTATCCATGTCCTTTATAAACTCAGAATGGTACTCAGATTGTAATAAGCTATTCCAGATGAGGTTTGAACAGGGAAAAGGGGCTATTATCCTTTCAAAAGAACTGTTTTTCCAGGATACTTAATCCTTCTTCACCTCTTCTTCTTTCTCTTTTTTCTCTTCCCTTGCCACCATTGCTATGACTTGTCCTGGGCTGTTTTGGTTCCTTGATCCCCATAGCAGCCATAGATATCAAATATGGCAGACATTGATGACAAAGAACAATCTGAACTTGACCAGAAAGTTGAAGTGGGAGAAAAAGAAACTTGTAATGATATAAATAGCAAAGTTCATCAGCTTACTATTCAGGTGATGCAAAATCCTCAAATTCTTGCTGTACTCTAAAATATATCATATGGTTGGGTGGGAACATGGACTGATTACGTTGAAAACTTGACAAAATTAATTAAGCAGTGTGTCAGTGCCCTCAGAAACCTTCAAGTTAAATGTGCGGATAGAAGTCACATTCTATGGGGAAGTTTGTGCCCTTCAAAGTATGCTCTTCTTTACCACCCACTTTTTGATAAAAGAAATGAAGTTAATGCAATTTATGAACCCACAGAAGTGAAATATGAATAGAAACCACATGATAATGAAGAAATTTCAGAGGAGATGAAAGAGAAGGCTAGGCTTGAAGAGGAGAAAAAAGATGAAGAAAAAAAACACCCTAAAGGAATTTCTGAATTTTGGCTTTTTAAGAAATGTTGACTTGCTCAGTGATATAGTTCAAGAACATGATGAACCTATTCCAAAGCACTTGAAAGATGAAGTGAAGTTCTCAGATGCTGGCCAGCCTATGAGTTTCATGTTAGAATTTCACTTTGAACCCTATGAATATTTCAGTAATGAGGTGTTGACAAAGATATATTGGATGTAGTCAGAGCCAGATGATTCAGATCTCTTCTCCTTTGATAGATCAGCAATTATGAAGTCCACAGGGTATCAAGTAAATTGGGAATGGGCGGAAGGGTAAAAAATGTTACTTTGAAAACTATTAAGAAAGGATATGGACTTCTGGTGCCAAGATGGTGGAGTGTGGCAGGAACTCCCTGGAGCTCTTCCACATTCCCCCTAAAAACATTGAAAATCCCGTCAGAACTGATTTAGGAGTAGGGAAGCAGCTTAGAAGCACAGCAGGAAAGGTCTGTCTCACTGGGGTGGAAAGGGATGGAGGTGGAGGGCAGCAGCTGCAGGCAACACTGCCAGGGCCTGCAGCAAAGCTCTAAGTCCCTGGATAATCCACTAGTGAGGCCCCACCCTCAGGCAAGCCAGGAGTCTGTGCAGCACAGCCAGGCCTCACCTCAGCATCCCTATCTCGAGCACAGGCCACAGTGAGGCCTCACCCCCTTTTCTGACCAGCAGTGACCATGGCTCCAGGATCAGCCAACATCAACATTCTGTCCCCAGGGCAGATCAGCAAAGAGTCCCTGCCTCCAAAACAATTCAGCAGCAAGGTCCTTGACCCCTGGCACAAGAAGCTTGGAACAGTGAAAGAGCAGAGCCCAACTCTCACATAAAAATACCACGTAACAAAGTAGGCAAGTGTGTGTGTGTGTGTGTGTGTGTGTGTGTGTGTGTGTGTGTGTGCATGTGCAAAAAACGAGCAAAAAACAAAAGCTTGACTGTAGAAAGTTACTATGATAATGGAAGATAAAAGCATAAATCTAGAAGAGAACAACAATGTCAAAATGGCTACATGTGAAACCTCAAAGGAAAATGTCATTTGGCCTCAGGTCCAAAAAGAACTAGAACGGCTTAAAAAGGATTTTAAAAAGCAAGTTAGAGAAATAGAAGATAAAATTGGGAAAATGAGAGTAATTAATATAAGAGAATCATGAAAAAAGAGTATGGTAAAAGAAACACAAAACAAATGGGAAAAGATATGCAGAAATTCACTGAAAGAAATAACACCTTAAAAATAGAATTGGTCAAATGGAAAAGGAGGTACAAAAGCTCATTGAAGAAAATAATTCCTTAAAAATTAGAATTGAGTAAGGGAAGCTAATGACTTTATGAGACATCAAGATAAGACAAAATAAAATAAAAAATAGAGGAAAAAGTGAAATTTCTCAATGGAAGAGCAACTGACCTGGAAAATAGGTCCAGGAGAGATAATTTAAGAATTATTAGACTACCTGAAAGCCATGATACAAAACAAAAACCTGGACGTCATTCAAGAAGTTATCAAGGAAAAGTGCTTAGAACCAGAGGGCAGAATAGAAATTGAAAGAATCCATCAATCACCACCTGAAAGATATCCCAAAATAAAAACTCCTGGGATGTCACAGCCAAATTCCAGAGTTCCCAGGTAAAAGAGAAAATACTGCAAATAGCCAGAAAGAAACAGTTCAGATATAATGGAGCTACAGTAAGGATTGCACAAGATTTAGCAGGTTTCACATTAAACAATCAGAGGGCTTGAAATATACGGTATTCTAGAAGGCAAAGGAGTTAGGATTGCAACCAAGAATCGCCTACTCAGCAAAACTAAGTATAATCCTTTGGGGGGGATTTTTAATGAAATAGAGGACTTTCAAGCATTCCTAATTAAAAGACCAGAAAAATTTGATCTTCAAATATAAGACTTAAGAAAAGCATAAAAAGGTAAAAAACAAGAAAGAGAAAACTTAAGAAATTCAGTAAGGTTAAACTGTTTATATTCCTGTATGGCAAGATAATATATGTAACTTAAGAACTGTATTACTATAAGTACAGTTGGAAGGATTATACATAGATGGAGGGAGTGGATATAAGGTGACTTTGATGGGATGATACACCCCAAAAACAAAATAAAGAGGTGAAAAACAATATTGCACTGGGAGAAGAAAAAGGGAAACAGAATGAGGTAAATTATCTTACATAAAAGGGGCATGAAAGAGCTTTTATAATGAAGGGAAAGATGGGGTGGGGAGGTAGACAAGACTTAAACCTTACTATCATCAGTATTGGCTCAAAGCGGGAAAAGCATACACACTCAATTGGATATGGAAATCTATTTTACTCTATGGAGAAGTAAATAGGGGCAAGGATAAGAGAAGGGGGAGATGTGGACTGATAGAAAGGAAGGTGGGCTGGGGGAGGTGGTGACCAGAAGTAAAACCTTGTGAGGAGGGACAGGGTGGAGGTAAGAGAAAAAGAAGAATAAGCAGGAGAAAAACAAGATAGAGGGAAATACAGTTACCATAATTATAAATGTGAAAGATATGAAAAGGAAGACTCCTAGGAACATTGTGGCCAAATTCCAGAGTCCCCAGGCCAAGAAGAAAATATTGCAAGCAGCCAGAAAGAAACAATTCAAGTATTGTGGAAATATAGTTAGGATAATACAAGATCCGGCAGCTTCTACATTAAGGGATTGAAGGGCTTGGAGTATGATATTCCAGAGGTCAGAGGAGCTGGGATTAAAACCAAAAATCACCTACCCAGCAAAACTGAGTATACTACTTCAGGGGGAAAAATGGAATTTCAATGCAATAGAGGACTTTCAAGCATTCTTGATGAAAAGAGCAGAGCTGAATAGAAAATTTGACTTTCAGATACAAAAATCAAGAGAAACACGACAAGGTAAACAGGAAGGAGAAATCATAAGGAATTTACTAAAGTTGAACTGTTTATATTCCTACATGGAAAGATAATATTTGTAGCTCTTGAAACCTTGCTTAGTATTGGGTTAGTTGGAGAGAGAGAGATTGCACAGGGTGGGTTGAATATGAAGGGATGATATCTAAAAAAATAAGGGGTGAGAGAGGAATATATTGGGAGGAGAAAGAGAGAGATTAGAATGGGGTAAATTATCTCACATAAAAGAGGTGAGAAAAAGATTTCACAATGGAAGGGAAGAGTGGGAAGGTGAGAGGAAATAAGTGATTCTTACTCTCATCAGATTTGACTTATGGAGGGAATAACATGTATATTCAGTTGGGTATCTTACCCTACAGGAAAGTAAGGTGGAAGAGGATAAGGTGCGGGGTAGAGATAGAAGGGAGGACAGATCAGGCAAGGGAATAGTCAGAAGCAAACACTTTTGAAAAGGGACAGGATCAAAATTGAAAATAGAATAAGTGGGGGGCAGGATAGGGTGGAGGGAGATATAGTTAGTCTTTTACAAAATGGCTATTATGGAAGTAGTTGCACATGTATAACCTATATTCAATTGCTTGCCTTCTCAACGGGAGGGGTGGGGAGGGAAGAAGAAAGAGAATTTGGAACTCAAAATTTTAAAAACAAATGTTAAAAATTGTTTTTATATGCAACTGGAAAATGAGATATGTAGACAATGGGGCATAGGAATCTATCTTGCCCTACAAGAAAGTAAGGGGGAAGGGAATAAGGGGTGGGGGAGACAGAAGGGAGGGCAGATTGGGGGAAGGGGTAATCAGAATGCATGCCATATCAGAGCAGGGGAGAGGGGAGAGATGGGGAGAAAATTTGGAACTCAAAATCATGGAAATGTATATTGAAAAGTAGAAAGAAAGAATTTAGAGAGATACATTTTCCCCATTCCCAGAATTTTGGTATGTTTTTGCATTGTTGTCATTATCTTTAATGAAATTGATTGTTTCTATGACTTGTTCTTTGACCTACCCATTCTTTAGGATTAAGTTATTTAGTCTCCAATTAATTGTTTCATTAATAGCCTTCTGTTGAATATAACTTTAATGTGTTATAGACCATAAAAGATGCATTTAGTATTTCTCTATTTTTCTGCATTTATTTGTGAAATTTTTATATTCTAATACATGGTCACTTTTTGTGAAAGTGCAATGGATAGTTGGAAATATGTATACTCTTTTCTTTTCCCATTCAACAGTGTCTAGAGGTCTATCATATCTAACTTATCTAAAATTCTTTCCAGGTCCTTAACTTCTTTCTTGTTTATTTTTTGGTTAGATTTCTGTCTAGGCCTATAAAGGATAAATCGAAGTCTCCTACTATTATAGTTTTGCTGTCTTATTTCTCCCTTAACCTCATTTAACTTTTCCTTTAAGTATTTAAATGTTATACCATTTGGCACATATATGTTTAGTGTTGATATTAATTCATTGTTTATGATACATTTCAGCAAAATATAGTTTCCCTCTTTACCACTTTGTCTGAAATCATAATTTCTATTCCTGCCTTTTTTTTTACTTCAGTTGAAGCATATAGATATTGCTCTAGCCCCTTATTTTTAATTCTTTGTGCATTTTTCTGTTTCATGTGTGTCTTATAAGCAACATGTTGTTGGTTTTTAATCTGTTTTATTATCCTCTTGTGTTTCATCATTGTATCTATCCTATTCATGTTCACAATTCTGAATTGTGTATTTCCCAGCTGCTGTAACTTGTACTAACTAGCAAGCAATGCATACTTGAGGATAATAGCAATAGTGACAATAATAGACTTTTGGTTTGCAAAATGTTTTGCAAATATCTCATTTGATCCATATAGCAACCCTCTAGATGCTGTTATTGTCCCCGGTTTTACAGATGAGGAACCTGAGGCAAAGAGGATAAGTAACTTTTCCAGTCTCGTACAGCTAATGTGTCTGATACTAGATTTGAACTATGGTCTTCTTGACTCCAAGTCCAGTGCTCCATCCACTGTACCACGTAGCTGAAAGATCACATCTAATGTTCATAAATCTTCATGCTTATGGATTTTAGCATTTTAATGTGACTGATCTACAAAGAAACAGTCATATTAAGATTATTGTTTACTACTGGGGTGAATAAAATCTGATATTTTCAGAATTTAGAGTCAACTTAAGAACTTTGTACATTACATTCAAACCAAGTTTTAAAAAACTCTTTCCTTCTCTTTGTGGAATCATGGACACCTTTACTAAAAATATCACCCATTTTAGGTTCTTTTGTTAGTTTTAAAATAAATTACCATGCATAGTTTTAATTTTCACTAGTTGTCTTAATTTCACACATACTCAGATAAGAGTTCTGCCTTGATGGCAGTGACTGATGACATTATTTAGGAGAAGGGACCAGACTTTAAAAAGCAGTCATATCTACTAATATGCAAGTGTGAAAGAGCCAGTGGACAAAATTTTGAATCATAGTAAACTTCTAAAAATCATGATTGTTGAATTTATTGTAGTCTGAGGATTAGAGTTCAAGAGAGACCAGAATCTCTGAGTTCTATTCCAATTTTCATTGCTTCATATATGAATATATTATTTACTTATACCTTTATATACCCATGTATTTAAATAACTAGTATTGCGTACTTATCTATCTCACAAGAGTTAAGGCTTATTAAGTTATATCATATAAAAATTATTTTTGATCACTAAAAGGTCAGAAATTTTAATCATTATTATTTATATAAATGTAACATTTAGCACTGGTTTGAACCAAGGTTAAGTAGGTTTTAGATTGAAAAACAGTGGCTAGTACCTTTATCTTAGATTTGTTTGAGAAGCATTCTGATAACACATCTTTGTGTGGCTCCTACTAGAGTTAGGGTTATGGGTCACATGAAAGCATCCAAGAATTCTGGATTTAATGACAGTAATGGATTAAGCCTTTTCCTTTTTTAAAAAAAAATTGATTTCTTATTTATTTAGTATTCTATTTTTCCCCAGTTACATGTAAAAGCAATTTTCAACATTTGTTTTTAAAACTTAGAGTTCCAAAATCTCTCCCTTCCTTCTTTCCCTTCCCCCTCCCACTGAGAAGGCAAGCAACTCAGTATAGGTTATACGTGTGTAGTCATGCAAAACATATCCATAATAGTCATGTTGTGAAAGAAAATGTAGACAAAAATAAACCCCCAAAATAAAATCACTCCAGAAAAATAAAGTTTAAAAAAAAAGTATGCTTTAATCTGCATTCAGATACCATCAGTTCTTTCTCTGGGGATGGATAGCAATTTTCATCATAACTCCTTCAGAATTGTCTTGGATCATTTTATTACTGAGAATAGCTAAGTCATTCACAGCTTACATCTTACAGTATTACCGTTACTTTGTACACAGTACCTTTCATTTTACATCATCCCATGGAAGTCTTTCCAGGTTTTTCTGAGAGCATTCTACTCGCCATTCCTTAGAGTACAATGGTGTTCAATCATGATCATATATCACAACTTGTTCAGCCATTCTCCAATTGAAGGGCATCCCCTCAATTTCTAATTCTTTTCCTCAAGAAAAGAGCTACTATAAATATTTTTGTACATACTCACCCTTTTCCTTTTTGTTTTTTTATCTTTTGAGACACAGACCTCATACTAGTATTGCTAGGTCAAAAGATATGCATGGTTTTATAGTCTTTTGGGCATAGTTCGAAATTGCTCTAAAGAATGGTTGAATCATCTCCCATTAATGTCTCATTTTTCCCACATCCCCTCCAGCATTTGTCATTTACCTTTTCAGTCCTATTAGCCAGTCTAATGGGTATGAGGTAGTACCTTAGAATTGTTTTAATTTGCATTTCCCAGTCAGTAGTGAGTTGGTGTGTATTTTCATATGGCTATAGATAGCTTTGATTACTTCATCTGAAAATTGATCATATCTTTTGATCATTTATCAATTGGGGAATGGCTCTTACTTTTATAAATTTGACTAGTTCTTTATTTGTTTGAGAAATGAGGCCTTCATCAGAGAAACTTTCTTCAAATTTTTTTTCACAGTTACTGTTGCTATTTTCTTCCATCCTATTCCCTCTCCCATTTATTCTATTCTCTCTTCTTTCATCCTGTCCCTCCTCAAAAATGTTTGCTTCTACCTACCCCCTCCCCCAGTCTGCCCTCTTTTCTATCACCTCTCCTCCCGCTTCTTTTATTCCTTTTCCCTCCTACTTTCCTGTGGGTAAGATAGATTTCTATACCCAATTGAGTGTGTATGTTATTCCTTTTTTGAGCCAATTCTGATGAGAATAAGGTTCACTCACTCTCAGCTCCCCCCTTTTACCCTCCACTATAAAAGCTTTTTCTTTTATGTGAGATAATTTATCCCATTCTGCTTCTCTCTTTCTCTTTCTCCCAGTACATTCCTCTCATCCCTTAAATTTATTTTTTTAGATATCATCCGCTTATATTCAACTTACACTTGTGCCCTCTGTCTCTCTCTCTCTCTCTCTCTCTATCTATCTATTCCTTCTAACTATACTAATAATGAGAAAGGTCTTATGAGTTACAGTATCATCTTCCCATGTAAGAATGTAAACAGTTTAAAATTATTAAGTCTTTATGATTTCCCTTTCCTGTTTACCTTTTTTGTGTTTCTCTTGAGTCTTATATTTGAAAGATAAATTTTTTATTCAGCTTTTGTCTCTTCATCAAGAATGCTTGAAAGTCTTCCATCTCATTGAATCTCTATTTTTCCCCTGAAAGAGTATACTCAGATTTGCTGGGTAGGTGATTCTTGGTTATAATCCTAGCTCCTTTGCCCTCTGAAATATCATATTCCAAGCCCTCTGATCCTTTTAATGTAGAAGCTGCTGAATTATGTGTTATCCTGACTATGACTTCACTGTACTTGAATTGTTTCTTTCTGGCTGCTTGCAATATTTTCTCCTTGACCTGGAAAACTCTGGTATTTGGCTATACTATTCCTGGCAGTTTTCATTTTGGAATCTCTTTCAGAAGGTGATCAGTGGATTCTTTCAATTTCTATTTTACCCATTGGTTCTAGAATATCAAGGCAGTTTTCCTTGATAATTTCTTGAAAGATGATGTCTGGGCTCTTTTTTTGATCATGGCTTTTAGCTAATCCAATAATTTTTAGATTATCTCTCCAGGTTCTGTTTTCCAGGTCAGTTATTTTTTCTAATGAGATATTTCACTTTGTCTTCCATTTTTTCATTCTTTTGGTTTTGTTTTATTGTTTCTTGATTTCTCATAGTCATTAGCTTCCATTTTCTTTATTCTAAATTTAGGGAGTTATTTTCTTCACTGAGGTTTTGGATTTCCTTTTCCATTTGGTCAGTTCTTGTTTTTTTTAAGGTATTCTTCTCTTCATTGGCTTTTTGTACCTCTTTTACCATTTGGCCTATTCTATTTATTAAGATGCTATTTTTTCAGTATTTTTTTTTTTTGTGTCTCCTTTACCAAACTATTGACTCTTTTCTCATGATTTTCTTGCATCACTCTCATTTCTCTTCCCAATTTTTCCTCTATCTTTCTTAATTGATTTTGAAATCCTTTTTGAGCTCTGAGACCAATCTATATTTTTCTTGGAGGATTTGGATGTAGGAGCTTTGACTTTGTTGTCTGCTGAATGTGTGTTTGATCTTCCTTGTCACCATAGTAACTTCCTGTAATTAGACTTTTTCCCCCCTGTTGTTTACTTGTTTTCCCAGCCTGTTACTTGAATTTTAACTTTTGCTAAAGTAGAACTCTACTTCCAAGGTGGAGGGTGCACTGTTTCAAGCTTCAAGTGTTTTGTGCATCCATGTTCAGAGATACTTCTAGGGACCTGTAAGTTTTTATTTTTTCCAAAATGGTGTGATCTAAGGAGAGGTGTTTACTACTCTCCTGACCTGTGCTCTGGTCTGTGCATCACCACAAGACTCTCTTCTGCCCTGAAATTTTGAGGAAGATCCCATTCTACTGCAGCCACAATCTCTGGTGTGCTAGTGTTCCTCCTTGCTCTGGTGCTGCCACCCAGGACTGTGACTCCGATATGAGTATGAGCAAAGCAACAGTCTTGACTCAGTGCTAGCAAAAAGATCCCTGAAATCTCCTTCTAACCAGTTGTTCAACTCCCTTACTGTCTGTGGTTGAGAAGTCTGGAAGCAGCTGCTGCCATTGCTGCTAGAGCTGCTGATTTAGTCACTCCTAAGTCCTGCTCCTGCTTGTGCTGGTGCAGCCTGTGCTGGACTGTGCTGCACTCTCACCCAGGTGCAACAGATCTTTCTTGCCAACTTTCTAAGGTGTCTGTGGACTGAGAAGTCTGAAAACCGCCACTGCTGCCAGTGATTCAGTTGCCCTGAAGCCTGCTTCTGTTTTGCTGGGACCCCATCTTCACTGGTATGACCTGTGGTGGACTGCACTTCTTTCTTACCCTCGTGCAATAGACATTTCCTGCCAATTTTTGAAGTTGTCTTGGGCTGGAAATTTGTTTTAATCTGTCTTTTTGCTAGTCCTACTGCTCTAGGATTTATTGAGAATCATTTTTAAAAGTTATTTGTCAGGGTTTGGGGGAGGGCCTAGGTGAGGCCCTGCCTTTACCACCTTTGTTCCACCTCTTGGATTAATAAGCCTTTTTCAAGAAAGCTTCATTAAATCTAGGAGATTGAGTCACACTAAGATATCTCAGGCTAATTACTATCATTTTGGAAAAGAGAAGAGATGATATATTTAAGGATTAGATGGTGAAGTTGATCTTATTCGTTGGCAAATTTCTAAAAAGGAAAGTCAAGAATTTAAGATAATTGTATATTTTTAAATATTTAATAAAAATATCACTTCTTCAGCTCATAATATCATAATATTGTTAGCTACTTTGGCTGTCATATCATTCACTGGTTTGCAGTATGCTAAAATTTCCTTTTTTAAAAAAAAAAATATGAATTGATATCTAATCCTGTCTTCCCCTAACCCAGGGGTGGGGAACCAGTGGCCTCAAGACCACATGTGACCCTCTAGGTCCTCAAGTGACTTAGTCAAAGGGCCACACTTGAGGACCTAGAGTGCCACATGTGACCTTGAGACCACTGGTTCCCCACCCCTGCCCTAACTTGTACTTGTGACATTTGTTTTTTAATTCTTTTAAGATTTTATATTTACTTATTAGGTGGGTAACTCCAATTATTTTCTAAACTATATATTGTCCCTATAGATGGATGGTGAATGCTACAATTATGCCACAGTAGCTTAGTGGGCCACAGATAGTGCTACTCAGGACATTACTTGTGGATTCTGGGGAATTTTAATAGCTCCATTTTAGGCACAATGATAGCTGACCTGTATAATCCTGTAAAGTTTACTTCCAAATTATTCTAGGCTTGGCCTAAAATAAGTCAGTTCAATAATTTCAGGCTCAAGGGCTAAAATGTATTAAGAAGCTCTCATGGATCATAAAATATAATTAAAACCAACCTCACTAATAATAGATCAAAAGAATCCATTTTTAAAAGGGTCAAAATAAAACACTACTCTCTTCCTCCTAGCATACATTCTTCCTAGCATACAATCAGCTAGATCAGGAAGATGTACTTGGAGGGCAGCAATAGTTCAGATGAAGCTTCTAGCTTCTCCATATGCTAAGCCTTTTTATACCTTCTCCACCAGACTCTCCACCCCTTTAAAGAACCAGCCCAACACCTACAGCCAGAGTTGTGCCTGATATCTAAAATTCAGGGCAGGGCAGCAGAGAAAGGAAGAGGAAGGGGGTGAGGATAAAAAGGTAAGTAGGAAGAGGCTCTTGGTGAGGCTGCCACAGAAATGCTGTCCTCAGCAGTGCACAGACACAATAACCTGGCTGTTCCTCCGTGGCAAAACAAGCACAACTCCACGGACATCCTATCACTTGGTGACAAGGTCCCAGAAATTTTCCAGGGGAACTTCCGTTACTAAAATATACCTAACTACACTAGTATGGGAAATTCCAAGATGTCTGCAATCCTAACACCCTTTAGTACTCTGGGGTGGCCATCAGTCTATTTAATTCAATTGAACAGGCATTTATTAAGCAGCTCCAATATGCAGAATACTATGGTAGGCATTGGTGATACAAAGACAAAAAATAACTCAAACTTCATAGAGCTTCCATTCTACAGGTTACTGCCACACACACACACACCTGTGTATACCATAAGACAGAGTAATTAGAACAAAGGAGGGGACTATCTAGGAAAATTTGGAGTGGGAGAGAAGACTTTCAGCTGTGTGTTGCTGGGGGTTAGAACTGGGAAATCAGAGGTCTCAGAGGAGGTGGCAGCCGGTCAGTTGATTGAAAGAATAGAAGGAACTTGTAATTCAAAGTTCCAGGCTTATTGGGTGGCTTGTATGAATACATGGAAGTAGGAGTTTGGCCGGGTTTGAGGAATAGCAGCAGAAGTTGTAGTCCAGTTTGATTGAAATGGAGAATATATGAAATAGAGTAATGTGAAAAAAAGCCGAAAAGTCAAGTAAGATTGTAAAGGACTGTAGATGCAAGGCTAAGAAGATTGCATTTATGCTCTATGCAGTGAAGACTGATGATAGTTTTTGTGTGTATAAGTGACATGGTCAGACCTATCCATTGTGAAGATTATTTTTGCAGCTGTGTGGAAGATAAATTGGAGAGGGAGAAGACGAAGGAACCAGGGAGTTCAATGTAGAGACTAGTGCAGTAGTCCAGCTGAGGGGTGATGAGGGCCTGAGATAGGGTGGTAGCAGGGTAAGCACAGCTGTGGCTGTAGAATCTTGGCAACTGATTGCATATTGGAGATGAGGGAGAGGGAAAATTCAAAGATGATAGCAAAGTTTTGAGCTTTGGTGACTGGAAATATGCCAGTACCCTTAACATAAATACAGAAGTTGGGAGGGAGGCAGGTTGAAAGGAGATGATTAGTTTCATTTTGGATAGATTGTGCTTAAAGTGCTAGTAGGACATCCAGGTCCAGCATGAGTTGAAAATGTGTGACTGTCATTGATTAGAGACATTAGTGCTGTATCTGCCAATTTGAGAGTTGTCTCTACTATTTGAAACCATGAAAGCAGTTGAGATCAGTAGGTGTTGAAAGGGAATGGAAGGTTGTCCAGGAAAGAACCTGGGGAGAGTGGGGGTAATCTAGATTTAGAGGATAAGGGGAGGATGTTAAGCCAGTGGAAAAAAAAAACAATTCAAATGGATTTGAAGAAAGCCAACTTGTAGCAGTTTGAAGGATCAATCAATTAGTCAGTCAATAAACACTTATTATGTGCCAGGCATTAACTGAGCCAAGTGCTGGGGATGCATAAAGAGACAAAAAGAGACAAAAGACAGTCCCTGCCTCAAGGAGCTTGAAATCTAATGGTGTGTGTGTGTGTGTGTGTGTGTGTGTGTGTGTGTGTGTGTGTGTGTGTGTGTGTGTGTGTGTGTGTGTAGACAACATACAAATATATATAAAGCAAGCTATATACAGGATAATTAGGAAATAATTGATTGAGGGAGGGCACTGGAATCAAGAAGGGTTGGAGAAGACTTCCTGTACAAGGTGGGATTCAAATTGGCACTTACAGAAGCCGAGGAGGTAAATAATTGGAGAAGAGGAAAGAGACCATCAAGGCACAGCCAGAGAAAATGCCTGGAGCCAAGAGATGGAGTGTCTTGTTTATAGAAGGGCCAGAAAGCTAGAGTCACTGGATCAAAGAGTCCTTGTTGGAAGGAATAAGTGGAATAAAAAAAAAAAAAGACTGGAAAGGTAGGAGGGACCGTGGTTATGAAGGACTATGAATGCCAAACTGCATTTTGTATTTGATCCTGGAGGCAATAGGAAGCTATTGGAGTTTATTGAGTTGGTGGGGGAGGAGGGGATTGACATGATCAGGCCTGTGCTTTAGGAAAATCACTTTATTGACTGGATGGGGGATAGATTGGAATGCAGGGAGACTTGAGGTAGGCAGATTCACCAGCAAGCTGTTGCAATAATCTAGGCATGAAATCATGAGAACCTGCACTAAAGTGATGGAAATATCAGAGAAGAGAAGGGGGTGTATCGAATTGATGCTGAAAAGATGAAATCAGTAGGCCTTTGCTTAGTAAATTAGATATGGGGGTGAGGAGTAGTGAGGAATCCAGGATGACTCTCAGGTTGCAAACCTGAGGGACTGGGAAGATGGTGTTGCCTTTTATAATAGTAGGGAAGGTGCGTGGGAAGTTTTAGTCTGGAAGATAATGAGTTCAACTTTGAATATTTTGAGTTTAAGATATCTAATAGACAGTCTAGTCCAAGAGGGTCAGCAGATAGTTTGGGGCAGGAAAGGTATATTTGCAAATCATCAGCATAGAGATAGCAATGAAATCCCTGGGAGCTGATAAGATCACCAAGTGAAGTAACTAGGAGTAAGTGGGAAAGGAAGCATGAGAGGGTCATATCAAGTGCTTCAGTATGACCAAAAGAGATTGAGAGAACTATTTCAGTATAATGTGAGGTCAGAAACTAGATTGTAGTTTTCAGAAGTAAATGGGTAGTGACGAAGTGACTTTAAACAGTTCTCTCTAGTAAAATGTTCTATCAGTAAAATGGAGAACAGAATAGGACAGTGATTTATTAAGGAGGAGGAACCCTGAGCCTGTTTCTGGGCCATAATGATTATATTGATAGGGGCAGGCTAAAGATCAGAGAAACAACGAGAGAGACAGAGTCCAGTCCCATTTTATTACCTGAATTAGCCCTTTACACTTTTGTACCAATAGTACATCGCTACCTGGAGCAACCCAACCTGGCCATGCCATCCTATAGGAAACAGTACAGTCCATCAAGGGAGGTCCAACTGCCATAGACCCTTGGGGAATCTCTAAATGTGTGGAACTACAAATGGCTTTTGCACATATATGTATTCACTGAAGCTGTCAGATTTGGCCTCCCCAATTGGAGTGTATATCTTTATCCACTGTTGCTTCCCTGCTACTAACTTTTTCTAAAATATTTTAAAATAAGACAAGCCCCTTGTGTTGTCTTACTTAGAATCTGTTGAAATTCCACTGTTTATTTCTTCGTTGTATGGACCTTTTCTTTTCCTCTTTTACATAATGGACTTATTATTGGCCTTTTCCTGTGGAGTACTTTGATGCCTATAAAACTCGACTTTTCCTTGGCCCATTGCCAGGCACTGTCCCATGTAAGACTCTGAGCTCCTTGAGAGTAGGGACTTTCTTTTATTTTTCTTTGTATCCCACAGCTCTATGTGCCTGACCCATAGTAGCCACTTAATAAGTGTTAATTGACTGACCAACCCAAGGCCATAGCATTATCCCCTGCCAAACCTCAAGTGGCAGACTCTTGATTGCCCCTGCTTGAGACAAAGGTAAAAAAGGATTGAAAAAAAAACATTGTCTATCCATATTAGCAATATTCCTAAAGTTCTTTTGCTTTAAAATCTTAAAAAATGCATATGCAAACACATTTTTCTTTTAATCTAAGGTTAGTATTTATTCTTCAGTTTGAAGCAGAAATTAGAAAAAAATTCCTAAAATCTTGCATTTTCCTTTTTATTTTGTGCTTCACATTAGGAACATATCTTCATTTTCAAAGGAAGAAAATAAAATGCCAGTACTCACTCCTGAAAACAGATACTTAACTTCAAGAGTCACCAAAAGTTCACTTGATGGCTGTTTTTTCTTTGAAAATAGCTGGAAGAAAGCAGCTCTTGAAACACAAAAGATGAAGAAAGGTAATGCTACTTTATTATTTTTTTGTACTTCAGAAGAAATACTTAGTAACATCTTGAATTTACAAAGTAAATTTTAAAAACCTTTATCACACATTTTATAATTTACTCTATGACATTCCAGTAAGGTAATCTTTGTTTTAGAGAAAAAATAGGAGGTGAATGGAGGTTATTTATGTATTTTGGTTACTCAGTGAGTCTGTGGTAGAACCAGAAGCAGAAAGGTTTTTTTTTTTTTTGTTAATGTCTAGTACTATTTGTAACCTACAGTTTAGATAGAAGAGGACCTGGCCAAGGAAAAAGCCTTGAAGGGCCAGTGGGGAGGAGGGGGTGCCTGGAGCTACAAGAAGAACAAGAATTATTGAAGGAAAACAAAGAGCCATGAGAGAAGCAGAAGATCCAGGGGGATATAATGTTATGGAAGCCTAGGAAATAGAGTATCACGGGAGAAGTAACTAACAGTGTCTGATGGCACAGAGAGATGATAGAGGATCTGGATTGAGAATAGATTCCTATATTTTGCAGTTAGGTCATGGTGGAATATTAACAAAGTAGTTTCAGAACAGTAATGGAGAGAGAAACCAAAATGTAAAAGGTTGACTGGGTAGTGAGGAAGTGAAGACAGGAAATGAAGACTCTTTCAAAAGTTTGTCTGAGAAAGGATCTTATTGGAGGAGGGGCAGTCAGTTTGAGAAAAGGTTTTTTTCCTTTATTAGTGGAATTGAATAGAGGAAAAAGAGAAAATGTAGAGAGAGAGACTGTAGATGAAAGAGAAGAGATGAATAATGATGCACAGTCTTAGAGGAAGTGAGAAGATTTTAAAGCTCTTCATAACCTGGCCCTTTCTTTTCTTCTGACACTTTACTCCCCTCCATACACTCTGTGATCTACATACACTGGCCTCCTTATAATTCCCAAAAAAGGGAATTATACCTCCACCATGCCTTTGCATTGGCAGTCCCTCATTCCTGAGATGCTTTGCCCTTTTAATATACTTTTTAGTTTTTCTGACTTTTTCAAGACTCAGCCCAAATCCTATGTTCATCAGGAAGCTAACTGGTCTCCTAGTTGCTAATACTTTCTACGTATTTTGTTTATATCGTGTATGAACTGTTATTTACATAGTCTCATTCATTGGAATGTAAGTTTCTTGAGGGCAAGAACCATTTTTTGCTCATTTCATGAAACTCTTGGTTATTTCATTTGTCATCTCTTTTTGTAATGCCCATGTGAGTACAATCCAAAAACTACCATGAAATAGCAGTCTATGGGCCAGCCATCTCCTGCAGTAGAGGAATTTTACAAGAATTTCACTAGATCTTTAAAAACTAAGTAAAAATATATCTTGATACTCAATGTATTGATGATCACAGAAGAAGGTGAAAATTATTGGGAAATATTGTTTGATGTTAAGAAATGAGAGAGGTTAAAGGCTTGTGGACTATATAAAAACCTTACATGTATATTTCATGAATATTTTTTTCAAGAAGAGAACTGGGACATACAGGACTTGGTGAACATCAAACATCACAAAAATCATAATTGACTGTCTTTTATCAGACTAAGCACCTATCTATCAACAAGGAAGTTATTCCAGATCATTAGCCTACTTAAACCAGATCCTCTTATCAAACACTAAAATCAGTGCTACATTTAGAAGACAAGATAAAAATGAATAGATTACACTGCATGCAAGTACAATGCCTGCAATTTAGTCTAATTTAAAATGGGAAATGGATTAAAAGTAAAGAACGATAGAAAGTAAACTGGGCCCAATATTGAATAGAAGTAGAATGGGCTGGATTGAATTTGAGAAATTGTGCAGTACTTTCAATGATCCCAACTTGTTCCTTGCCCATAAAAACACATTTTTTTAATACCAGCATTCTCCCAGTTATCTTATATGGCTACAAATTCTGGATCATGACAATTTCAGAAGAATCAGAGTTTCAAATAACCAAAATGCAAAGGAAAAACATGGTGGGAGCATAAGTATATTGAAGCATATTACCAATAATAACTTTTCTATGAGAAATGGCAAAATCATTAAGTATATGTATGATCAGAAAGGAATCAGAGTGGTTTTAGGTAAGAAGAATGTTATAACAAGATCTAGAGAGGAAGACTCTCAACATATTGAGTACATTATCTATGAAGGATTCATGGAAATTCATGAACCAGAATTGAACAGGATGAGAGTGCGTGGGTTGTTGCAAGCTACGCCAATGGAAGAACTAGCTACATCAATAAAAATCACAAATGAATTGAAGTATTGAAGTAGCCACTTGTAGTTATAAAAATTTGAGACAGTGGTTAGATCCTCCATAATTTTAGTCCAAATGTGTACATACTGTATTCACATCCTTAATCCTACCCACTCATCCAACTAACAACCAGACAGTTTCACCAAACAGTATAAAAATTCACCTTCATGCACAGCTTAATACAATTCTATCTCTACCTGAAGTGCAAAGATACACTGGCTTCTGTAATATTTAACCCTTGGGAAAAGTTCTTATTTCATGCCTATTTTTGGTAACAAATGAAGAAGCATCAGTTGTGTTCAGTGGACCATGCTAGATATTGGGAGTATTGGGGGTGGCCAGGATACAAATATAAATAAAACACAATTCCTGCCTTCATTCTGAAATTTATAGTACAGTAGGACTGACATCATGAGTACAGAGTTGGCCTGAAAGTCTAAAAGAAGTGAAATCAAGTCCTGCTTCTGAGACATACAGGCGATAACGCTGAGCAGTACGTTAACCTCTCAGCACTAGGCTACTCTCTAGACTGGAAATTGCAGAGCAGTTGCTGGTCTTCATTAGCAGAAGGATTTTCTCATTGAGAAAATGCCAATGAAATCACAAATCTGGAACAACAGTAACGACAAACCCCACGGTATAAGAGAAGTACAAAATGCTAAAACCTCTGAGGATGGAAAGATCACTTTCAGCTGTTGCATAATTATCAAAGGCTGCACAGAAGAGATGTTTAGAATTTAGATGCCCAAATAAAGGATATCAGAATGAAGGAATGGGCATAGAGAGAACTGCATAAACAAAGGTACAGAGGCAGGAAGGCATAGTATATTTTCAGTGGATAATTAAATTTAATTTCATCATAGAAAATATGAAGTAGAGGTAATATGAGATAAGACTAGAAAGAAGATTGAAGCCAAATTGTAGAGGGCCTTAGATGCTAGATGAAGTGTAAACTTTAAGAAGTCATGGAAGGTTTTTGAACCTTTAGATATGTGTAGGGTGGAGGAAGGAGAGCCTGGAGTCCAGGAGTTCTGGAAATAGGCTGTTAGAATAATCCGTCCAAGAAGTAATGAGGGCCTGAGCTAGTGGGGTGGCCAAGGTAAGGATTGTATTTGCATCCATGGAGGGAGAGAAGTCATAGATGACTGTGTTACATCTAGAAATGGGATTATAGGAAATTCACTTCATCAAAACAAAACTTAAGTTGAATGTTCCCTTAATTTGCATTAAATACAATTTCATATTTAGCTGAGGGGAAAAAAACACTCAATATGGATTCAAGGAACCTGTCTCAAAACCAAGCCCCGATGATTACTTCACTTCATCTCCCTGGCCTCATTTTCCTCCTCTGTAAAATGAAGAGATTCAACTAGAGCAGGGGTTATTAACTTTTTTTGTATGTCAGTCTGATGAAGCCAATGGACCCCTTCTGAGAATAAACTTTGTACGTGCAGAAAACCAAATACATAGGATTACAAAGGAACCATTTGTATTGAAATACAGTTATCAAAATTTTTTTTAAGAGTTTCTGGACCCCAGTTTGAGAACCACTGGATTACAGGGGCTCTAAGGTCCTTTCCAGTTCTAAATCTATGATCACCACCATCAACAAATACTTATTGATTGCTTCATAAATAAAAAGAACCATACTAGGTTCAGAGATACAATGACATAATCCCTGCTCTCAAGGAAGTTATACTTTAGTTAGACAGGACATAATACATGAAAAGATAAATAGAAATGACAAAGATAATGTATACTGTTGAGGTAGCTCAAGTGTAATTCATTGGAAGAGTATTTAGTCCATTGGAAACCAATATTTTGGACCAAAAGAGGTCCCTTTCAAAGGTACCCTACTTATTAAATATAGTTTTGTGATACTATAGCTATTGTGCCTCTATTCCTGTATAGTTTTATTTCAAAATCGGAGCATCCACAGAACATCTGGTGTATTATGTGAGTTTCAGGGATGATTTTTAATTTTCTCCCTCTTCAGTTTTAGAATTGTTCACTCCTCTTAATTTATTGTCTGTGCCTTTAATGAAAATTAGATGAAGAATGAGTAGTGTTAAACCTGCAGCCACAGGAGCAGAATAGAGAATGAAAAGACAGAGACTCCTTCGGAGCCTGCTTGTTGTTTCCTAATCCTTTCAGTGGATCAGAGTTAGCCTTGATGGTAACTGAAATTGGAGACTCCTGAGTTTCTGTTGAATTGCTATTTTACTTAACTTTCAGCTATTCTTTGAAATTCTGAAGCTTTACATGTACTTGTATGTGACAGAAGTGGACCAGGAGCACTAAAATGATAAAATCAGAATTACTTTAATGAAATTGTGATATGTTGAAATAAAAATCTTCCAAATAAAGGTCCTATATAAATTCAAGATATTCTTTAATTTTAAGTGAGTGATTTAAAATATTTTTTGTGCTTAATATATTATTTTGAATACAAGAAGTGTTATGCTTATGAATAAGCAATAACGTATTTCTTTGAAAATATTTAAATTAGAATATTCCTCAGTATTTGGTCTGAAAGATTTCAAGGAAGTAGATACAATTCCATCTCTACCAGAAGTACAAAGATACAGAACAAATACAGAGGTTCCACTAGATGTGCTTAAAAGACATCCATATACTCCTCTGAAGACACCTAAAATCAGGTACATTTTATAGAAACTTAGATGTATTTTGGTAGAATATTTCTTTATGTAATACTCGTAATACAGGGGCTTCTTTGTTGCAGTGATTTTGATTATTTTTTGCCGATTATAAATATTTTAATAAAGAATTTAAATTTTCTGCTTCAATTGGGAATCTCTATGTATTAAGTGTTTATCATCCTCCGCCAAATTTGGATAGACATGATAAAGTTATATAGTATTCTCTGGAAATTGATGGCTTTTATGATTAGGCTGCATAGGAACCTGTTTATGAGAGAGTTAAAAGTTTTTAAACATAAAAACCCCACAAAATCCAAGTAATAAGAAGAATACTTAAATGTGAATATTATGAAATTTTCTTACTTACAGTGAATTGAGAGCAGGAATTCTTAACCTTTTTTGAGTCATGGACCCATTTGGCATTCTGGAGAACCTTATGGATCTTCCCTTAAGAATTTTTTTAATATTAACATTTCAGTTATAAGTTAAAAGTAAAGCTGTAATTTTTTTTCCTATTCAAATTCACAGACTCCTTGAAACATATCCATGGGCAAGTTGTGGATACATAGACTCCAGGTTGCAAGAGGCAGAAATTTATTTCTCTTGATGGCTCATTTATCACAAGTTATCAAGAATAGTTTCTGCTATTTCTCTTGTAACTTTCCAATATACTGAGTGTAGAACCCTGCATACAGTGGAAAGACATTATAGTTTTCTTGGCTAATTGAAGTGGGATGGAAAGAAAAGTTCCTTAAAGAAAGTGAGCCTTGTGAAAACCATGATGGTGTTTACACTTTCTTAACTTTTTTTGGTGTAGCTTTAATTACTTATGATTTCATACTTTTTTTCATCATTTGATTAATTCTACAGATTGCCAACAGAGAAAAACTCCAAGATTGAAACTGCAAGGTATGTAATGATAAATTTCAGAATTTTTATGCCAGATAATAAATTTGGAAAGCAATCAGGAAAAAGACTTCAGCTTTGAAGAAACGTCAATTCAAATAGCAAAGGATTACTCTGCATCCATGAGAAGCGCTTGAAATAGGATATTTCTTTTTTTTATTTAATTTTGTGGAGGTTACATTTTAATTTCCAAGCTGTCTCCCTCCCTTCCACTCCACCTCACACTAGAAAAGGCCACCATTTGATGCAGATTTATAAAAATGTATAAGACCATATTGTGCACACTTCTGTTTATCAGTTACTTCTCTGGAGGTGAAGAGTGTCTTCCTTCATAGGTGAGGATTTGTGTGGTTCATGTGAGTATTTATGTTGCTCAGAATAACGTAGTCATTCACAGCTATTCCTTGAACAACTTTGCTGTTACTGTATGCAATATTCTCTTGGTGCTGCTCGCCTCATTTTCATTATTTCATGAGCGTCGTTCAATTTTTTTATAAAGTCAATTAGTTCATCACTTCTTGTAACAGTAGTATTCCATCACAATCATATACTACAGCTTGTTGAGTCATTCCCCATTGATGGGCATCCCCTCAATTTCCTTCTTTGCCACCAAGGAAGAGCTGCTATAAATATTTTAGAACATATAGATTCTTTTCCTTTCTCCCTGATCCAATGATGGTATTACTGGGTCAAAGCGTATATACAGTTTTAGAATACTTTCAGTGTCATTTCAGATTGCCCTCCAGAATGGTTGGATCAGTTCACATTTCCACCAACAGTGTGTTTAATGTCCCAGTTTTTCCACATCCCTTCCAACATTTGTTATTTTCCCCTTCTATCATTTTAGCCAGTCTGATAGGTGTAAGATGACACTTCATAGTTGTTTTAATTTGCATTTTTAATCAGTGGTGATTTAGAGCATTTTTTCGTATGTTATGTATAGTTTTAATTTCTTCATTGAAAACTGCGTGTTCATATCCTTTGGCTATTTATCAGTTGGGGAATGACTCATATTCTTATAAATTTGACAAAGTTCTCTACATATCTGAAAAGCTGTCTGTAAATTTTTTTGCCAATTTTCTGCTTTCCTTTTGATCTTGGCTACATTGATTTTATTTGTATAAGCTCTTTTTAATTTAATACATTTTACATCTCAAAATGCTATCTCTTATTTATTCATAAAATCTCCTATCCATAAGTCTGATAGGTAATGTGTTCCATGTTCTTGTAGTTTTCTTGTAATATCTCCTGTTATGTCTAGGTCATGTATCCAGTTTGACCTTATCTTGGTAAATGGAGTAAGATACTGGTCTATACCTAATTTCTGCCAGACTGCTTTCCAATTTTCCCAACAACTTTTACCAAATAGTGTGTTTTTGTTCTTTATTGTCAAAGAAGAACATGCCATCAGAGAATTAATGACATAACTTGCCCTTGACTTTATTTTGAGTGAGGGAGGGCTGTGCAGGTCACCAGCCTCACTTCTCCTCCAGAGCCATCTGAATCCGGTGACCAGATATTCATCAGGATGACTGGAGATGACCCAGGATGAGGCAGTTGGGGATTAAGTGACTTACCCAAGGTCACACAGCTAGTGAGTGTCAAATGTCTGAGGTAAGATTTGAACTCAGGTCCTCCTGACTCCTGCACTGGTGCTCTATCCATTGTACTACCTAGCTGCCCCCAAGGAGCTTATATTCTACTGGGAGATGTAGCATGTACACAGTTAAGTAAATATCAAGTAATTTGGGAAGTAAGAAGATATTAACCCCTGGAAAAATAAGGAGAGACTCTATTGGAATGAACAACATGAACTGAGAACTAAAGTAAGCTAGGGATTCTAAGAGTTGGGGCAGCCTTTGTGAAGGGTTATGAATGAGAGATAGAATGATAAGTTCAGGGACCAGTTCCACTGGAGCATGGAATATATAAATTAGAGTAATACAAAGTAAGGGTCAAGAAGCAGAATGAAGTCAGATGGTTAGGAGTCTGAAAGTCTAGACTGAGAAGTAAGCATTCTAACCCAGAGACAAACGGAAATCACTGAAGACTTCTTAGTAGGAGTGTGGACCTTAGGAAAATAATTTTGGCATCTGTGTTGAGAAATGAATGGGGGGAGGGGCTTGGAGAAAGGAGATCAGCAGAACTCTCAATGAGGAGGTTGTTGCCAGACTCTAAGGAAGAGTTAGTGAGGGCCTTAGTGTAGAGTGATTATCTGAGAGAAGAGTATAGATTCAGGAGATATCACAAAAATAGAGTTAGTAAGGCCTTACAACTAATTGAATATGAGGGGCAAAGCAGATGGAATAATCAAGAGCAATTCCAAGGTCACAAACCTTGGACTGTCAAAACATGGCAATGCCCTCAACAGAAGTGGGAAGATTTGGAGGAGGAAATTATTTGGAGTTGAAATGATAATGACTTCTGTTTTGGACCTACTGAGAATGAGCTTATAACAAGGTGGAGCTCTCCAGCAGGTACTTGGCAATCAATGAGAGTTCAGAGATTAGGGTTGAATTAAATCCTAATATAATAATATGATCATAGATTTAGATCTGGAAGGAAGCTTAGAAGACCACTGAGTCTAATCCCTCATTTTAAAAATGAGGAAACTAAGACCAAGTGTGATTCAGTGATTTGCCTAGCAAGTAAATATTTAAGCACAAATTTGAACCTGGGTTCTTATCACAAGTCCGGTGTTCTATCCATCACATCAGAAAATTTAGGAGTCACCTGCATAGGAATAGGCACTATCATTAAAAAAGAAGGTTCCAAGACATATTATTTGGGGAACATGCATTTTTAGAAAAAGAGAGAGATGATTTTTCATCCAGTGATACCAAGAGGCATGAACTATATACACCGTGAAACAGAAGACATATCGTTAGATGATTGAATGACATATGATGCAGCTCACATCTTATGTTTAATAATGATGAAAATTATGTCTCTTCTTTCCATGAGGAGAAAGACATAATTTTCCACTGGTGGAGGTTGTCTATTTCATGTTCCTCATCCATTATGGTAATAAACTGTAGCTTTGTGGATGCTCCTAAAACAATGATGTCACATTAGTTCATGTAGCAGCTTGAATCTTTTACATTGGTCAAACACAAGATTACTATAATGATTTGCTACTGGGTATTGTATGTCTACTCTATTCCACTGATCCACCTCTCTTATTTCTTAGCCAGTACCAGATAATTTTGATAATTCCCTTCTGGTGCTGCTAGAATAGTATATTTCAAAAAAGCAAAAGAGAAAAGAATGCACTCCTAAAAATGTACCCTGAAAAGTTGAGCCTAACCTTCTGTGAAAATAAGACAGAAGTATCTGAGGCATTTCTGAAAAAGAAATTCTCACATGTTCATGGATTGTTAGAAAAAATCTGATCAAGTTAAAAGAAAGAGGAATCACCAAGGAGCACAGGATTTAAGGGGCTAAAAATTTGAAGGGGAATTTAAAGAGTTAGAGAAGGAATAATTGAATTAATATTCCATGGATTAAAACCCCATCCTTCTGTCTAAGTGAACCAGCATCTTTCTTGATTGAGGGAATAACACAATGAAAACCATTTGACTGTGCAGGGTAGAAGTAAGAAGAAAAGGAGAGCTGCAGATGGAATCTTAACTGACTGAATGTGATCAGCAAAGGGATGATAATTTTTTTCAATCTCTCAGTAAGGTTGGGGCTCTGTGGGAGAGAAGCATGAGAGAAGAACCAAAGTACTCAAGTGGAGAAGAGGAAATGAAGTGGTGTCACTGTGGCATGCTCTTGTGACGGTTGAGGAGGGGGGAGAGGCTTCAGAATGGGCTTCTTTGTGGGAACGGGAGACAGCCTGAGGAGATGGGGTGTGTGACTGGCACCCAGGTTTGTAGGCATTAGTGTATAGTTCTAGAGAGCAGTTCTTTTTCTGAGTTTTGTGCATTTCAATATAATTCATTTTCTTTGTAATCTTTTATATTTCATTTTATTTTATGCATTAAAAAACCCACAGGTTTCACTGCACTGCTAATGAAGTCCATGTAAGAACCTCTGACCTAGAGATAGGATATACTGGACCTCAGTAGGGCTGAGTAGTGTTTGGTAGGGAAGTTGAATTGAATGGGTCTCATTATTTGGTACAAAGTGACTCCCACCCCAAGAACCGGAAATTGAGGGGATGCCCATCATTTGGGGAATGGCTGAACAAGTTGTGGCATATGAATGTAATGGAATATTATTATGTTATAAGAAATGATGCACAGGCAGATTTCAGAAAAACCTGGAAAGATTTATATGAACTGATGCTGAGTGAAATGAGCAGAACCAGGAGAACATTATACACAGTAACAGCCACAGTGTGCAAGGACTTTTTCTGATAGACTTAGCCCTTCACAGCAGTGCAAGAACCTAAAGCATTCCCAAAGAACTCTTGAAGCAAAATGCCATCCACATCCAGAGAAAGAACTATGGAATTAGAATGCAAAATGAAGCAGACTATTTTGTCTTGTGTTGTGTTTTGGTTTGATTTGTTTTAATTCTTCTGTGCCACATGACTAATGTGAAAATGTGTTTAATAAGAATGTAAGTATAGAATCCAAACAAGATTGGATGCCATTCTGGGCAGGGAGCGGGGCAGGGAGAGGGAGAAAATTTAAAACTTATGGAAGTGAAAACTGAAAGCAAATATATTAATTAAATTTTTTTAAAAAGAAAAATTTTTCTAAAAAGTGACTGCCACTGAACTTTGTGGGTCTCTTTCATAAACTATATTTCTAAAGGCTCAGAAGAAATCTCAATACAAATTAATTAAGTAAGGGAAAGTGAGAATATAGTGAAATCTCCAAGTTCCCTCTCCAACAGAGGAAGGGGACAGAAGAGGTGGCTCAACTCCTGATTACCAGAGGCACTAACTTACTTGAGGGGTATAAAATAAAGAAGGGCATGGAATTGTTTTTGACTGAGAGAACAAAATGCAAAATAATCTAACAGAGATGAAAATAAGGAAGAAAAAGTCAATGAATACTTCTTGGGAAGGAACATCACCTAATGTTAGAATGTTACCTAAGCTGAAAGGATATGGGGAGGAGGGGGGGGATAAATAAGGAATAATGAAAGAGAAATTAAGATTTTAAAGAAATTTTGGATAGAGCAGCTCAACAGAAGTTTGTAGTAGGAGATGGGGAAGCATGTGGTAATAGGCTAGAGTCACATTAGTACAGGTAAAACTAAGCACAGAAACGGAGTACTGACTTAAGAGGAAAAGACTTTAATTATCAGTGCATAAACAGTACAGAAAAGTCAAACCTAATCATTATAACCTTAAATGTGTATGTTAAAAAAAAAAGAATAGCAGAATGAATAAGAAAAGAAAACTCAAAAATTTGCTGTATACCATAAACTTCTCTTAAAAATAAACACATTTTATAATGATAATGAGAGGCTAGAAGAAAATTTGTTGTGCATTGGGCTATTCCTCAAAAAAGTAGGAATAGCAGTTTTACTATCAAACAGACAAAAATTAAAATGCACGATGTCAGATGAGATAAGTAAACAATTATCTTTGCAGACAATGAAACAACATCATGCTTAAATGTGCTTCTAATGGCATAGAATCTAAATAGCTAAAGAGAAAATGAATTAAATAATTTATACATATATAATTAATAATTAAAAAGAGCAAACAAAATTATGGGCGATTTTAATATTACTCGAAACTGGTTGAATTTAACAGAATGATTTAAGACAGGACAGTACAAAACTGAATACACTGTTGGAAAAATTACATTCACAAGATGACATCTGAATGGAAACATTAAAAAAATATAAATATTTCTATCATATGATATCTTTACAAAAATGGACCATGTTCTAAGATATTGAAAACTTAAAAAGAAAGATAAAAAGACAGAAATGGTAATGCTTATAGAACATTTCCAGTAAAGTAGAAATTAATATGAGGAATACAAGTAAAAATGCATATCTAAAAGGACATTGAAGAGACCTTTTTATATGATAAAAAAATTATCTGTCTCCAAGGCTAACAGTTTTTTTTTTGTCATTGAAAAATCCTCTAAATTTTTCCTAGAAATATAGTTGTAAAATCACTTGTCCAATTCTTTTACCCAGTTCTAGAAATTTTGGTGATAGTAGTAAGTCAAGAAAAAGAAATTAAGGGTATAAACATTAGCAAAGAAGAGAAAAATTATCCCTCTTTGCATGGTAATGTATTTAAGCTAAACCTAGGGAATCAGGAATGAGAGAAATGATACAGCTAATGATTTAGGAAGATTCAGTTACTTTTTTTTTTTCTATTTTCAAGACCTCAGTCTCTGAAGGCCACGCTAAACTTCCCTATCCAAGGGAACCCAGCCTTACAAGGAATCTCTAGTCTGTGGTGAATTCCATCCAATTAAATTTGGGTGGAGATAGATCCTTTTGTCTAGATTGCCCAAGGCTGAGGGTGATCTGGGTATAGGGATGGTCTTTCTATCCAACAGTGACATATCCCTCTCAGCTCATCATTGGAGAAAACACATTTTTCTTTGTAACATCTACCTCTAATTACACTGTTAACCAATTAGAGTCCATTGCTATTTGAAGGAACACTTCTTGTCCAAAGGCATATAAACCTAAAAAAGTAGCCATTCTCTCTCTGATGGAACTAGAGTATAAGGAGCCTCTTTTGTTAATCATCTGCTGGCTGTGATTGATAAAACTGATTATATTCTACCCCAATACTTTGTCTCTCAAAATTATTTTAATTGCCATTGGAAAGAAATTGAGATCTTTATATTCATTTAAGTAGTAGAACAACAAATAATTCTATAAGAATTGTTAGAAATTCTAACTTGCAATAACAAAAATCAGGAAGAAATGGAAAAAAGCCATCAAAATAACTATAAAATATGTAAAATATCTAGGAATCACTCTAATATGACACACTCTCAAGATATATATAGAAACAGCTTCAAGACTTTTTTTAATGCAAATACAGGAAGGCATTTTTGGGAGGGTATGGACAGTAAAATAAAAGTAGTGCCTAAGAACTTAGAGATGAAATGGTATTCCCATGAGACAACCATGGGATTACTCTTTAGAAGCAGATAAATAATATCAGAACATATTTGGAATGGCGAAGTCTAGAATCTCATAGGAAAGAATGAAAAAAGTATGAAAGGGACATCACATTTCAAACTATATTATAACATAATAATATAATATAAAATAATTACATAATATAAATATATTATAAAATAATAATAATTCTTTTGTAACTGAGTGTTGACTGAACCAAGCAACCCCTTGGGGGAGGATTTTCTATTTCGCTAGAACTTCTGAGAAAATTGCAAAGTAGATTGACAGAAAATGTATCATGTATAACAGGAAGTTCCACATGGAAGGAACCTAAATATAACAGAGCGTATTATGAAATTGAAGGAGTATGGAGGAAAGTACCTTTCACAACTATGGTTATAGAGGTGTATTCTTAACCAAAAAAGAGATCATAAAAGAGAAAATGGATTATTTCAGTTATATGAAATTAACAAAATCAAAGCAGCTATGATAGAGAGACTGTTAATTGTGAGGAAAAATTTTTTTCTTTAAATATCTATGATAAAAGTCTGATATTAAAAATAAAACAAATTAGCACAAATATATAGGGCCAAGAGTCATTCCCCAGGAGATAAGTGGTCAAAGGATATGAACAAATGGATTTTAAAAGAATAGTCATAGACTTATTGACAGCCATGTTGAAGCATAATCACTAATAAGAAATATGAAAATCAAAAGAGAGCTGAAGTATTACCTCACACCCAGAAAATTAGTAAAGACAAAATACTCATTGTTGTACAGGCTCTGGAAATATAGCCTCATTAATACACCACTGGTAAATCAGTGAATTTGTACGACCTTCCAGAAAAATGATTTGAAATTATACTAAGAATGCAGGGAATATTAGGAAAACTAACAGCATAATTGATCATGTGAATTATAATAACAACAAAATCATGATTATGTCTATAGAGGCAAGAAAAGCCTTTGACAAATGACAGCAACTTTTTTCTATAAAAAATATTAGAAAGCATATAAATCAATGGAACGTTCTTAAAATGATAAGTAATTATCTTTCTAAAGCCAAGAGCAAGCATTATCTGTAATGGGAATAAACTTGAAGCTTTTCCAATCAGATCAGGAGTGAAGCAAGGATATTTATTATCACCACTATTATTCAATATTATACTAGAAATGCTAATTTCTACATAAGACAAGGAAAAGAAATTGAAGGAATAAAAGTAGGCAACAGGGAAACAAAACTCTCTCTTTGCAGATGTTATGATGTTATATTTACAGAACCCTAGAGAATCAATTAAAAAACACTAGTTGAAACAGTTAACATTTTCAGCAAAGTTGTAGGATATATAATTAACTCACATAAATCATCAATATTTCTAAATACTATCAACAAAGTTCAGCAGCAAGAGATAGAGAAATTCCATTTAAAATTATTGCAGACAGTATAAAATACTTGGGAGTCTACCTGCCAAGACAAAAAACTCAGAGATTGTATGAACACAATTATAAAACACTTTTCACACAAAAACAGATCTAAACAGTTGGAGAAATTTAGTTGTTATCTATAGGTTGAGTCAGTATCATAAAATTACAGTTCTGCCTAAGATAGGTTACTTATTCAGTGTCATACCATTCAAACTACTAAAAAATTCTAGAAAAAGTCACAAAATTCATCTGAAAGAATAAAAGGTCAAGAATATCAAGGGAATCAGTGAAAAAAAATGTTAAGGAAGGTGGCCTGGCAGTTCAGATTTCAAACTTTATTATCATCAAAGCAGTAGTCATCAAAACAATCTGGCACTGGGTAAGAAATAGAGTGGTGGATCAGTGGAATAGAATAAATACACAGTACACAGTAGTAAATGACCAAACCCAAACACCCAAGCTTTTGAGGTAAGAACTCACCATTTGACATAAATTGTTAAGAAAACTGGGGGGTGGAGCCAAGATGGCGGAGTAGAAAGACACATATACACATAGCTCTGAACCAACAACCCATAGAACATCGGTAAAAAGGAACTCACGGCGAATTCTGGAGTAGTAGAGGCCACAGCACAGTGGAGCAAAGGAGATTTCTGTTCCAGAGGGACCTGCAAACCTCTCGCAAAACGTCCGTCGTGCTGCGGACACGGAGCCCAGCCCTGCCGCGGCTGCGGCACGGAGAAGAGCAGATCTGAGCGGGCTTCAGGGATGGGATCTCCAGCGGCCGCGCAAGTCCCTCCACCCACAGGTGATGGGGGTCAGTGAGAGGGTCTTCTTGGCAGGTCGAGAGGGGAGTGGGGTGCCCCCATAACTCAGGCCCCCTCGGGAGGCAGTAGCTGACGCAGCGGCAGACCAGGGCTCCCCAAGCAGGCAGGAGCCTGGATCCATTGTTGAAGGTCTCTGCATAAACCCCCTGAGGGAACTGAGCCCAAGAGGCCGCCCTGCCCTGACCTGAGTACCTGAACTTAACCTCACACTGAATAGCAGCCCTGCCCCCCTCCCAAAGCCCTGAGACTGGGAATCAGCATTTGAATCTCAGACCCCAAGCTCTGGCTGGGAGGATCCAGAGGCGAGGTGGGTGTGAGGAGAATATTCAGAGGTCAAGTCACTGGCTGGGAAAATGCCCAGAAAAGGGAAAAGAAATAAGACTATAGAAGGTTACTTTCTTGGTGAACAGCCATCTCCTCCCTTCCCTTCTGATGAGGAAGAACAATGCTTACCATCAGGAGAAGACATAGAAGTCAAGGCCTCTGTATCCCAAACATCCAGACTAAATATTCTGTGGGCTCAGGCCATGGAAGAGCTCAAAAAGGATTTTGAAAATCAACTTAGAGAGGTGGAGGAAAAGCTGGGAAGAGAAATGAGAGATATGCAGTCAAAGCATGAACAGCAGGTCAGCACCCTGCTAAAGGAGACCCAAAAAAATGCTGAAGAAAATAACACCTTGAAAAACAGGCTAACTCAATTGGCAAAAGAGGTTCAAAAAGCCAATGAGGAGAAGAATGTTTTCAAAAGCAGAATTAGCCAAATGGAAAAGGAGATTCAAAAGCTCACTGAAGAAAATAGTTCTTTCAAAATTAGAATGGAACAGATGGAGGCTAATGACTTTATGAGAAACCAAGAAATCACAAAACAAAACCAAAAGAATGAAAAAATGGAAGATAATGTGAAATATCTCATTGGAAAAACAACTGACCTGGAAAACAGATCTAGGAGAGACAATTTAAAAATTATGGGCCTACCTGAAAGCCATGATCAAAAAAAGAGCCTAGACATCATCTTTCATGAAATTATCGAGGAAAACTGCCCTGATATCCTAGAACCAGAGGGCAAAATAAATATTGAAAGAATCCACCAATCACCACCTGAAAAAGATCCAAAAAGAAAAACTCCTAGGAATATTGTGGCCAAATTCCAGAATTCCCAGGTCAAGGAGAAAATATTGCAAGCAGCTAGAAAGAAACAATTCAAGTATTATGGAAATACAATCAGGATAACACAAGATCTAGCAGCTTCTACATTAAGGGATCGAAGGGCATGGAATAAGATATTCCAGAAGTCAAAGGAACTAGGACTAAAACCAAGAATCACCTACCCAGCAAAACTGAGTATAGTACTTCAGGGAAAAAGATGGTCTTTCAATGAAATAGAGGACTTTCAAGCATTCTTGATGAAAAGAACAGAGCTGAAAAGAAAATTTGACTTTCAAACACAAGAATGAAGAGAAGCATGAAAAGGTGAACAGCAAAGAGAAGTCATAAAGGACTTACTAAAGTTGAACTGTTTACATTCCTACATGGAAAGACAATATTTGTAACTCTTGAAACTTTTCAGTATCTGGGTACTGGGTGGAATTACACATGCACACATGCACACACACACACACACACACAGTGACAGAGTGCACAGAGTGAACTGAAGAGGATGGGATCATATCTTAAAAAAATGAAATCAAGCAGTGAGAGAGAAATATATTGGGAGGAGAAAGGGAGAAATGGAATGGGGCAAATTATCTCTCATAAAAGAGGCAAGCAAAAGACTTATTAGTGGAGGGATAAAGAGGGGAGGTGAGAGAAAAACATGAAGTTTACTCTCATCACATCCCACTAAAGGAAGGAATAAAATGCACGCTCATTTTGGTATGAAAACCTATCTTACAATACAGGAAAGTGGGGGATAAGGGGATAAGCAAGGTCGGGGGGATGATGGAAGGGAGGGCATGGGGAGGAGGGAGCAATTTGAGGTCGACACTCATGGTGAGGGACAGGATCAAAAGAGAATAGAAGTAATGGGGGACAGGACAGGATGGAGGGAAATATAGTCAGTCTTATACAACACAACTATTATGGAAGTCATTTGCAAAACTACACAGATTTGGCCTATATTGAATTGCTTGCCTTCCAAAGGGAAGGGGTGGGGAGGGAGGGAGGTAAAGAAGTTGGGACTCAAAGTGTTAGGAACAACTGTCGAGTAATGTTCTTGCCACTAGGAAATAAGAAATACAGGTAAAGGGGTATAGAAAGTTATCTGGCCCTACAGGACAAAAGAGAAGTTGGAGACAAGGGCAGAGAGGGATTATAGAAGAGAGCAGATTGGTGATAGGGGCAGTTAGAATGCTCGGTGTTTGGGGGGGGAGGGGACAAAAGGGGAGAAAATTTGGAACCCAAAAATTTGTTAAAATGAATGTCAAATAAATAAATTTAAAAAAAAAAAGAAAAGAAAACTGTAAAGTATGCCTATCAGTTGGGGATTGAGCTGAATAAACTAGTGTATATAATTGTGATGGAATACACTTGTGATGTAAGAAATAGAGTGGGATGCTCTCAGAAAAGCCTAGAGAGACTTAGATGAACTGATGCAGAATAAAATGAGCTGAACCAAGAGAACACTGCATACAGTGGCAGCAATATTGTAGGATGGTTAACTGGGAATGACTTGGCTATCCTCCTCAGTACAATGATCCAAGACTGTTCTGAAGGACTTTATGATGGGAAATGCTGTGCATCTTCAGAGAAAGAACTGATGGAATCTGAATGCGGATCAAAGCATACTTTTTCCTTACTTTCTTTATTTTTCTTGTGGTTTTTTGTCTCTTTTCTTCCACAACATGACTAACATGGAAATGTTTTGTGTGACTGCATATGTATAGCATATCAAATTGCTTGCCTTCTCAATGGGAGGAAAAAGAGGGAAAGAATTTGGAACTCATTTGCTTTTAGAAAACAAATGTTAAAAATTGTTTTTGCATGTAATTGGGGAAAATAAAATATTGATTTTTTTAAAAAAGAATGAAAACTGGAAAGTAGTTTGGCAGAAACTAGGCATAGTGAGATAGATATCTTACACCTTATACCAAGATAACATCAAAATGAATAAATTAATTAGGCATAAAGGCTGATATCATAAGTAAATTAGGAGAGCATGGAAGAATGTGCCTGTCAGATGTATGAATAAGAGAACAGTGTTTTGACCAAACAAAAGAAAACAGAGATTACAGGAAGTAAATAGATCATTTTGATTACATGAAATTAAAAAGCTTTTGCACAGACAAAAACTAACGTAGCCAAAATTAGAAGGAAAACAGGAACCTTGGGGAAAAATTTGCAAAAAGTTTCTCTGATAAAGGCCTTATGTCTCAAAGATACAGGGATATATACTCAGTGGATGTTCATCATTTGGGGCATTTGAATGTAATGCAGTATTATTGAAGTATAAAAAATAATTCATGTAAGGATTTAAAAGAAACATGGGTAGACTAGAATGAACTGATTCAGTAAAAGAAGTAAAACCAAGAAAACAATATATGCAGTGTCTACAACAAAATAAGCAAAAATAACATAGAAATAGAGGTGAATTTTATGTAATTGAAATGGCCAGATCTGGTCCCAGAGAAGAGATGAATAAGTGCACTTCCCTCCTTTCTTTCAGGATGTGAAAATTGTAGGTGCAGAATGCAGTATGCACTCTTAGACGCGCTCCCTGTGTTGGTTGGTCTTACCCAGTCCCTTATCTTTGTTAAAAGGAAACCTCATAGTGGGTGCGGGGAGAAGCAGTATTCAGAAATGGCTATTATAAAAACAGAAGTTACCAATAGAGCTTAAAAAGGAAATTGGCAAGCAAAGTGTGTGTGTGTGTGTGAGAGAGAGAGAGAGAGAGAAAGAGAGCTCCTCCCTTTAAAAAATCTAGAGAGGGAAAGAATCAAGGATCATTCCTAACTTCTAAAGCTGAGTGACTGACAGAAGGATAGGGAAGTTTAGAGTAGATTTGATGGTATAGATGAGCTCCAACAAGAAAGATGGTCCTTTTACCAGAAAAAGACAACTGAGAAAATATTAGCTTTTTCTTTTGCTTGTTTCCTCATCTTTATGTAAAATGTTCATGAGAATAATCAGTGAATTTCTTTAGGGTATCCTTGATGAATGTATGAAAAGGTTAAGAGACAATTTTCTTAAACTAAATTTTTATGGTCACAAAACTAGCTATAGAGACATGGAACTTATAAGGGCTTACTCTGTCTACTGTTGTTGATTAATTTTTAAAAGCATTTGATTGGTAAAACAAAAGATGCAACTTTAAGAATTTTCCTAAAATAAAGTATGTGTCAGGTATGTGTTAAAACCATAAAAGACTTGACAGATATGGCCAAAGGTGTCCTGGAGCCAACTCTAATTAGGGCTTGTATTTTCAGTGGGAGCATTTTACACCTAAGAAATTGAGTTTAATTTATTGTTTTGCTGATTGTCTCGTTTTAAGAAAGTGTTAATAAGACCGATTAAATTTAAAAGTGTGTGCACGCACATTTTCCCCTCCAAAGAACATTTACCAGCACACTCCTGGAATGCTCTGTAAACACTGTTTGAACACAGCAGGAGAGAAGTAGAAGGCTCAGGGAATGAAGTCATCACTGGACTGGAGGCCTGGTGACTGTAAGCTGATAATCATTATTATTATAGCTGGCATTTATGTAGTGCTTTCAGTTTTGCAAAGTGTTTCACATCCATTATCTCACCAGAGCCTCCCAACACCCTGGACGTAATCGTGAAGTGTCAACATGAAAGCATGAAACAGAGAAACATATACGTATTGGCCATATTTGTTGATGATGTCCAAATGAGCAACGTCCAAATCAGAGGACTCTCTGTGGTGATGTTTTCTAAAGGCTCTTACTCACAGGTGATAATACGAATTGTTTCAAACAATGGGATGCTGCACATTCCTCTCCAAATCCATACTGAATTTAAAATTTATTAAATTATGAACTTAATAAACATAAAGAAAACATCATCAAGTAAACGACAAAATAAAGGAATAAAATCATAAACCAAAACTAAGTATTTTAACATAATAAAATAAAACCAAATCAGTTAGCAAATAAGCAGAAACCACTTTTCTTCTAGACCCTGTTTCAGATATGTGTGAATTTTCCCTCCCTCTAGTTTTGTTTTCTTGTTGATAATGTAGTTGTGGTCATCATTCTAGAGGGCAGAGACTTTCATTTTTCTCTTTCTCTCTCTAGTGCCTAATGCAGTGCCTCACACATTGCAGATAGGTGCTGAAAAATGGCATTTGATTGTTTAATGAATATGTAAAATTTTTCTTATTAGTTCTTATTAATCTTCAAGAAATAATCAAAGGTTGAGGTAGAGCTAGGAGGCATAGCACAACTTAGGCTTCCTGCCAACTCTAGCACTATTACATTTACTCTGGGACCATTCGTTTGTGCGTTTTTGTTTGCTTTTTTGCCATATTATTATTCTAAAAGAAATGGAGTATTAATTATGAAGAAGTCCTCCCCATTTGTCCATTTATTAAATGTTTATTGAGCAAACATTTATTAAACACCTTCTACTACAATGAATTTTATACTGTTTTTATTTTCTTTGTTTTGGATCTGTTCCAGTTTTTGAAGTTATTTCCTAGAATTCTAAGTTAACTTACATACTTTAATTTAACTTCGTGAAATATGAAGAACAATTTTATTTTAGGCGTGTCATAAACATCTTTTAAAATGTTTCTTAATTTTATTTTAGTTTGTATGAAGATGTACCCACCTGCCTGCCATCATTTTCTTTATCTGAGAACCCTGGGCAGCAGTCTGTAAAAGAAGAAAATTTAAAAAACAGGAAAGTATATATATTTCATATTCATTTTGACCCCTAACCCCACAATAGGAATACTTTATATTTTGAAACTCTGAGAGAACATCTTTTGCAGAAGTTCTCTTTAGTAATAATGGGATTTTTATATTAATTCTCAGGTAATGTTCATGTTAACATTGTTATGGTAATGTTAAAGAAAAGTAGTATTAAATTTAAGTCAGACTGTCAGCCTCTAATATCACATTGGTGGTATGATTTAAATAAATTTGTAGCTCTTGAGAATACATCTAGCATGAGTTAGAATAAGTTTTTTCTTATATTCACTTCAAATCAGTTAGTTGTAATTATAGTGGAATTCCTTTAAAAATAAAGCATTTTTCATGCATTTCTGACTCTTTGTGACCCCTTTTTTTTGGGGTTTTCTTGGCAAAGATTGCCATTTCCTTCTCCAGCTCATTTTACAGGTGAGGAAACTGAGGCAAACAGGGTTAAGTGACTTGTCCAAGGTGACACAGCTAGGAAGTGTCTGAGGCCAGACTTGAACTCAGGAAGATGAGTTTGCATGACTCCAGACCTAGCACCTTATCCACCGTCTCTCCTAGCTACCCAAAGAAATATAGCATAGAAATAAAATAAACAAGAACATCCTAAAAGTAAGGAAGCTGTTTCCAGAAAAACTAATCTGATTCTCTTTACTGCCTGTGTGAATGTGAAGATTTCACATGAACTCTTTGGGCCTCAGCTTCCTCATCAGTAAAATGGAAAATTTATACTAGATAATTTATAAGTTCCCCTTTGTCCTAAGTCTTCTATTCTATAATTTTATGATAATATGATAATACCTGACTTGAAATGCCTTACATTCATTATTTTATTCAATCCTCATAAAGTAATGCTGGCTATATTGTTCTTAGTTTACAGATGAGGAAACTGAGGTTGCAAAAGATTGAGTAACTCCTTGAGTGAAGACTAGGTCAAATCCCAGAGGCAGGATTTGTACTTGTATCTCTCCAATCTGAAGCCCAGAACTATTTCTGCCAAACTAGAGCAGCTGCATTTTTCCATATAGTTCCCTTACTGAGGGAGTAGTTTCCTTATTCACGGAATATTGCAATGGCTAAAGAAAAAGAAAGACAGACCTAGACTCAGGCTAGTTGAGTTGATTATGAATTAAATTCTACCCACTTAAATGATAGATGATGAGATTAGCTCTACTGTTAGAGGCCTGATATATCCTTTGTCTCTAGATTCATCTTATGGCCAATGATGACCATGATTCAATTTGATTCAACAAGCATGTTCAAGAGCCTGCAGGATGTGTGAGGTGTGGGACATATAAAAGAAAAATTTTAAAAAACCCTATAGAACAACAGTCTCTATCTTCAAGGAGCTTACATTTTTTTGGGAGGAGTTTGCAATCTACTGATAAATGTTTGATGGCTGAGGCCAGTTGCAGGTCTCACTTACTTGTATCACTTTTTTTTTTTACCAGAATTCAGGGCTGTCATTTCAGTACAACATTACAAAACATTTAAATGAGTTTCATTTTCAGCAGATAGTTCAGTTCTAAAGGGTTTAATTCAGTCTTGTACAACACTGCTTTTATATAAAAGTGATTATTATATGTCATTATTTAGGTCAGTGAAGAGTAATCAAACAGGCAGCCCAGCATCACCTCAGGAGAAAACAAAATGTAAGCAGAATGATTATTTTCTACCTTCCCCACATCTCCCATTATAATTTCTGGTGTAGTTTTATGTCCTTTATTTGAAGCAGTCTTGTGCAACTGTCAGTAGTCAGGAGAGCTGATTGGAGACTTGGCTCTGCCACTTCCTAGTCACGTAAACCTTCTGGCCTTCATTATTCTTGTCTCTGCAATGAAGGAATTGAACTAAATGACTTCAGGAAAGTTAGACAGAACAATGTAGATGTCACCGAAGGAAGTTACAAGACTGCAAACACTTTTGTACATGAGTAAGCCGCAACAAATAAAAACGGGAAAGCCGATTTTAAAATTTCCGTTCAAAATCTGACCTGTTTCCCAGCAGGCCAACACTATGTCCAGAATATCTGGGTTAGATGTTTTAGCAAGCCCAATCTCAAATGGCTGAAGATATTTTAAAAAGTTGTAAGTTCCAAGTATTAATATTTTAATGGCCAAATGTGACTATAAAGAAACTAATTGTGTTTGTTCATTGCTAATGAACAAACCAGAACTGTGTTGATCCAAATATTGATCCTACCCCTAAAATCACTTTAGTAAGTAAAAAATATGAATATATACTGAAAAATAATTTTATAGAATTATAATATGAAACATATTTATTGTATAATTTTTTTGAAAAACATTTTTCAATGAATGGTGCTTTATTTTTATGATCACCTACTTTACCATCACTTCTGCTGTCATTCTGATCTTGCCATTATAGCTGTACCATTATTAGATGCCAAGATTGTGATTATATGTTGCCCTCAGGGAGAGGGAGATCAGTGTGGCCTTTATTGACATCTACATGGTTGGTATATCTAAATAAGTGTTGACCCTTCAAAGTCGTTACTCTGAGAGCCTATAAAGTATTCTGATGAAGCTACCGTTATTCAACATATTTTTGGAGTGCCTTTCTGAATTGCTTTTGGAGACACTCTTAGAAAATCAATCTCATTGCTTTGTACTCACAATTTGACTTTTGACCAAAATATGGTTTTATTCAGTCTGAATATTATTCACCTGATTTGGGTCAGAATGACTTTTGACTTTTCAGAAATCAAACCTACCCTCAAAGAATGAAGATTTACCATCACTAAAAGTAGTTAGGTAATGGCCGCTCATGTACTGTGAAGGCAATTCTAAAAGAGGTGGAATATTCAAAGTGAATAGTCATTTAGATTTCTGGTTTGGTTGTTAAAAAAGTCATATCACTTCATAGTCACACTTTGTATGTTACATATTAGTTTCCACTTGTTATTTTTTTATAATTTCTAGAGAAATTAAAGTACTTTCCAAAAACTTGCCATTATTTTCTGTAGCTTTTCTCTGAAAATTCTAGTATTTCTACCATAGTTCTGAGTTATCTCAGAACTACATCACTCACTTCTGATGGGTCAGAAAGATCATATTTCAGTTTGAGATGAAAAAAGTGATCCTGTTAGAAGTAGAAAGGTTGATGTATGCCTCTAATCCTGGCTACTGGGGAAGTGGAAACTGGTGCATCACTTGAGCCTGGGAATTCTGAGGTGTAGGGCTAAGCTGAGTGGGTATCTGCATAAAGTCCAGCACCACTATGGTAAATTCCTACAAATAGTAGGGTCACCAAGCTTCTTAAGGTAGGGCAAATAGCCCAGGTCAGAAATAGAGCATATAAAAAACTGTAGTGTTAATTAGCAGTGAGATTCAGACCATGAGTGACCAGCTACCAAACTTACAGCCTGGGAGAAAGATAGGAAGAGCTAGTCTTAAAAAAAAAAAAAGAAAGGAAATATAGTTTCTCGGTTTTTTAAAACCTTGGTTTTCAGAGAGCACAGAATTTTAAAATTAATCTTTCCTTGGCTTGTTTTCCATATCAGTTGTTTCTTATATAGTGTACATTTTCTTCTACTTTCTCTGTCTTGATTTTGCTCAAATATTTCTTGCTATCTCATGACTTCATTCATTTCTGTTTTGTCTGTTCTAGTTTTCAGGAAATCCATTCCTTAGGAAAGGTTGACTGTATTCTGTCCTAAACTATTTATCTAAGCAATGCATGGTCATACTGGTTGGCACCAACTAGCACATGCTGGTTATCGTGCCACCAGCACTTCCAACATCCTTACACTAGGGCTGTCTTAGTTATTGCTGTGTCAAGGCACAGAGCCCTGCATGGCCCTGGCCTTCTCTAGTTCTTCTGGGAGGCCGCCCTGTTCTTGTAGTGGCTTTGCTCTTGGGTTTTTGGCTGACTTCATGCAGTTCTGGGGTGGAAAAAGTCACTGTATTCTCCCATTGGATCTCTTGATCATTCTTCATTCTGGTGTGAATTTCAGGGTTTTGTAGAAGTTTGTGTGGGAGAACTGGGTGGTCTGTCTCCCAAGCAGCCATCTTGGAAGGAACCTCTCTGCACTGCTTAGTACCCTTTCTTCCTGAATACTTTTGCCTACTACCTATCTGATTACTTCCCAGTTTCATTTGCTAATTCATCAATCATATCACATCCCCTAATTGCAGGTATTCCCCAAAGCTCTACCCTCTTCAGTTCTCTCTTTACCCTCATTGATTTTAGGAACTCTCATGAATTTGATTATTATCTTTAAGTATCTTATTCCCAAATCAGTGTACCTAACTTGAGTCTTTCTCCTGAACTCAAGGCATGTATGTCTTGTTGACTGTTGGATATTTCAAAATGGATATCCTGTTGGCATCTCAAAATATCTAAAACTGAACTCATTCTGTCACCCCCACCCCCAACAGTACACACACACATACATACACATGCACACACATGGGAGATAGGTAGGCCAGATTGTATTTAGGGAAAAAATTTGAAAAACATGACGTCTATGCCTCATCAAAATCAGTGAAAAAAATTCTGAATGACCTAGGAGAAAGGACAGAGAGATACCTTTCATTAGGGACCACTCTCCAAACTGACATAAACCTATTATTTTTTTTTTGGTCTTATCATTCATCTAGTTCCAAACCAACCTAACTTTATGGCAGCTCTCCATTTTGTCCACAAATATAGCATGAGAAACTTTGTCAAATGTTTTGCCAAAATTCATGCATATTGTTTCTAAAGCCCTCCTCTCATTTACCCATTTAGTCACCCTCCCAAAAAAGAAACGAAGTTGATCTGATATGGTCCAAGCTTGATAAAGCTTCTCTGACTTTTAGTGATCATCACTTAGATTTCTAAATTATCGCAAGTCATTTACTTAACAATATATTCTAGAATTTTGTCAGGAACCAAAGTGAAATCCATAGTTTCCAGACCATATCCTCTTCCCTTTTTGAAAATTGAGGTGACATTTCAATTCAGTTGCACAAGTGTTTATGAGTGCCCCCTCTGTGCTCAGTGTTGTGCTGTAAGGTACTCAGCATGCAAAGATAAAAATGTCATCAAAGACCTTATCTTCTTCTGAAGGGAATGGTCGCCCTTCTCTCTCCTGTGGTCTCCCAAAGCTTTCAAAGATCACCAAGAGGGCTTCATCAGAAGAGATGAGGAGGCTTTTCACTGAAGAGGTGTGGGATTTTGGATGTGGAACTTACATATAGTATCAAACTCAGCTGAGATTTGAGTTAGTTTTGCTGCATTTCTTTTCTTTTTTCTTTCCTGTTAGAATGGCGGGCTCACAGGGTGGTAGGAAGGATATATTCCAAAATGAGGATGATAAAAAATTCATCAGCTAAAAATCTGAAGAAGAAAAAAGAATGACTTAGCAGTCACATCTGCTAGTTCTTTCTTGGTACTCGAGGCCAATGGGGTCAAATTTAAATAGAATCAGAGGCCACTAAATCATGCCTCTAGATCCCTCAGAACACATATTAGATGCAGTTTTCATATGTAATAATATTTGTTTTATTGTATTTTTATTTTTTTTATTAAATATTTCCCAGTTACATTTTAATCTGGTTTAAGCTGCACTGAGGAGCGCTGTGGGCCCTGTGTTTGACACCTCTGCTGTGGATGTAGTTTGCCTAGGCCTAGTAACCTAAACTCATCTTCACCTTCCCCTCTTTGTTAATAGCTTTTGTTTTCCTTAGTTCAAAGATTATTCTTCAGGTGCTGGATTTGGAATTAAGAATTGTTGTTTTCATTCATTTTTTTAGTTGTGTCCCACTCTTTATGATCCCATTTGGGATTTTCTTGTCAAAGATACTGGAATGATTTGCCATTTCCTTCTCCAGCTCATTTTTCAGATGAAGAAACTGAGGCAAACGAGGTTAAGTGACTTACCCAGGGTCACACAGCTAAGTGTATAAAGCTGCATTTGAACTCATGAAGATGAATCTTCCTGACTCCAGGCTGAGCATTCTGTCCACTTGTGCCACCTAGCTTACAAGTATTATTATCTCATTTTAAATAGGAAGAAAATGAAACACAGAGTATGAGTGACTTGTTCATAGTTGTATAGCTATTAAGTGTGAGGATTTGTACTAAGATTTACTAAGATTTAATTTCATATTTAAATCTTAGTACAAGTTCTCTGACACTTGATAGCTGTGGTACCTTCCTCTCTGCGTTCTTTTAAGGCTCAAATGAGATAATATATATAAAATGATTATTAGTAGTAGTATTGACAAAAGAGAAACAAGACAAAAACTGGGTATTTCAGCCTTTTCACCATTTATCATAATTGTGCTGTTTATGCAAGCTGCCCTGTCCTTTCTCTGACCCTCCTGCTCCTGCATAGCTATCAAGACGCTGTTACTTGACAGCTTCCAGCTTCGGCTCCTTCTTAGCTTTAAATCACTAGACACTGTTCTTGTAAGACTGTGATGCTCTTTTGTATTCATCCTCATTTACTTGCTCTTTCTTCCATCTTCAGTAAATGTTTTCAAAAAGCTACGAGTTCCTTGTTTACGCATGTTAGTCTCTTTAACTCAGCCGCCCTGCCTCTAGTCCTTTTATTGCCCCCTTTGGAATAATTTCTGCAGCGTCCTCAAACATGAGAGGAGCCTTGGTGGAGCGCTGGGAAAGCTGACTTCAGGTGCTGCCTGCGTGAGCCTGGCGAGGCACTCTACATGGCAGTGCTTTAGACCGCTCTCTTCAGCCATGCATTTCAGCAGGTGTTTACCTGTATTGGCAGAGGGAGTTTGCTTAGTTGGGTGCAGTCCTAGTCACGATTCTGTCTTCAAGTATCATTCCTGTCCCTTTCGGACCAACTTTCACAGTAGAAATTTAGTTCATTGGTTTGTCGTTTTACTTTAAATCCTTTGATGCCTGTTTCCCTAAAATCTAAGGTATATGTCAGATCATGTCCAGCTTCTCAGCTCATTTCTATCATGAATATTTTTAAGTGTAAATTTCTTGCTATCCTTCCTTTCATTTCTACTTCAGTTACCAGCTTCTCCATGAATCAGATGATGATAATCATGAAGATAGTTAGCATTAATATAGTTCCTTAAGGTTCGCCAAACTCTTTACAAATATCATTTCATTTTATCCTTACAACTATGAGAGGTTAGGTGCTATTATTATCTTCATTTCATAACTGAGAAACTGAGGCAGACGGAGGATAAATGACAGGGTCACACAGCTAGCAAGTTTATCTGTGGCTGGATTTGAATTCATGTCTTTTTGACTCCAGGTCCAGTATTTTGTCCATTGTGTTACCAGATCCAAAATAGTAGTTTCTCTCGTTATCTAACTAAACTAAAAAAATGTCATATTGGTTAAGGAAAATTAAAGGAAAATATTCTTGACACTTTAGAGCTGTTGTAGCATTTATAGATGGCAGAGTAGAAAAGTATCATGTTCTTGTACATACTCTACAGGAGTATGGTTAATGTAATCACCATTATCGGACTCCTTCACTTGTATCACTTCACTTCTTCCTTTAGCCAGCTAAGTTGACCAGAAAAGGTCTAGAGAACGAATGAAGAAAAATAGACTGTCAGTGAGTTACTGCTTGTCTTAAGGATAACTGTTCCTTCTAACTTTGGATTATTGAAGTTCTACTCTTTATTAATATTAATCGCACTCCTCCCTTTTGCAGTCCTTCCCTCCTTCCTGTCACTTTTAATTAGGGCAGTAATAGTTTCCTTCAAAATGTCTTACCATTTTCCTTATATTGATCTTATTGGGTAGGAGGTAAATAGTAGCATTTCTGTTTCAGATTGTTCTGTGAAGACATAGTTGAAGTTCAATTGTGAAGCAGTTATTTTAGTTATTAATTAGATTTGTCAAATATATATGTGTATATATGTCATATATATGTATATGCATATGTGCATATGTGTATATATATATATACACATATATGTACACTGCCCAATTTGTCTCACATTTTTGTATGTTCTTTTTCAGGTTTTAATTTTAGAAGTCCTCTCACTGGAGCACCACCAGAATATTTACAGAGACTTTCCGAACTGGCTGTATTAGAATACGATACGATTCGTCAGGAAACAGGCAAAAAATTTAAAAAAGTCAAGAAACGAGAGCTGCCAGATTGCTGACAAATCCCGTTTGGGGTGATGTGATTTTCTTTGCTGGTGTCTGATGTAGGTGTGTGTTGTTGGTTTTTTTTTTTTGCAGTCATGTGTAATATGATGTTCAATGATTTGCCTAAAAATGGAAGTGTAAATAGCCAATAAATATTTTATATGTTTATATACTGAACAGTGTGTGAAATATTTTGTGAGCATTACAAGGAAACATTTAAATTTATATCTCATGGGAAGATATACATAATAGAAAATGTGACATAAACATTCACTATACTTTGTGTGCTATCAGTAATGCCAGTAAAGGAACTATTAGTATGGATGTATTTGTAAGCATTATATTTAGTGTATGGTTTTGTAAGGCAAATTTCCTTTGGCTACATGTAGCACGTCCCTCAGGGTTCATTCCTGCAGCTCACACTGGCTTGAGCAGATTGGACCCTCAGAGGAGGAGCTGCTTCTATTCCAGGCTTCTAGAGATAACCGCAATGTGTGTGCTTCCTCCGCGTAATCAGTTAGTAGACTGAGTTCTTTAGGAAAAGGACTTACTCAGATGTCATAACTAAAAATTGCATTAGCTTTGGTTATTGTCCTTTAGCCTTCTTCTAGAGGAGAACCTATGATATCAGGAGATATATCAACTTGCAATTTGACTTGCAAGTGAATTGAATTTAAGTGAAGCAGAGCTGCGCAAAGTTATCAACCTTCCTCTCTCTTCCAGAGCCATCTCAAGACATAGGTCAAGAAGACTGGTGATGATCCTGGTACGCTGGCAGACCTTGGTCTTTTTAAGCTCAGTTCTTTTCCCAGGTCTCAGTTTGAGGCAATGCCCATTAGGTAGTTAAAGGCTAAGTAAGAATTGAGATGGCTTTGGCTTCCCAAAATAATCAATCTGGGAGGGGGAGACTGTCAGAGTTTCTGACCAGAACAGAAAACAGTTGCAATTTACACTCACTCTGAGCTATCAAAATCCAAGAAATGAGCAAATGAAGCTTGGGCTGGGACCTATTGTTAGCCAGTCAGTGAAAGCCTGAGTGATTTGGGTTTAAAGGTGTGGTCTTGTAGCTCCATTTGAATCACAGTGGGCTTTAACAAAACCTGTTTTTTCAGAGCTATATTTCAAGAAATCATAAATGAAACCATACAAGACAAAAGAGTTAGTTGTTCCAGCTTTTTGAAAAAAAAAAAGAATAAATGGGGAAGAAAAAAAAAATCTAGCCCCCAAACCCTAAGATATCTGGTCAAGTTTAAGGAACAAAGATTAAGCTTTGGTATTCATGCCTCATCAGAACTTATAGTAGCCTCTGCCTCTCTGATTTGCAGGTGGAACAAAAAACTCCTCCCAAAGCTTCTAGCCCAGTCATTTCCCACCACCTATAAATCTTGGATTCAGTTCCACCATCTTCCCTTCTCCCCCCTTAGACTGTAAACTCCTTGAGGTCAGGAACTATCTTTTTTTTTTTCTAACTTCTATCTCCAGCACTTAGCACTGTGACTGGCATAGGAGGCACTTAATAAATATTTATTGAACGGAATAGTTACAAAGCATTTCTCTCCAAACCAAGGGTACATTCTCCCACAAGTACACATTGAATACATGGGGTGAAAAGTGGGCATGAACTTATAGTACAGTGTGAGGCACACTTCCAGGGAACATTCATGGCTAAGGCAAGTCACAACTCCACAACTGAAGGAACTCAATGGGTTCTCATGAAGTTCTCTGTGGGCAAAGTGTCAGAGGTCAATAAGTGGTTCTGCTAGGCTAGCTCCTTGCAGGGTATGAGATCTCTGCTGGAGAAGCCATTCAGCTGGGTTCATTCCTCATAGGGTCAGAAACTGAAAATTGATTTCAATCTCCACCTTTATTCCTCTACTTTCTGGACAAACTCTCCTAAAAGCGAAGATTTGTTTTACAATTAACCTCCACTGAGGACCCAGTTCAATTGTGAATTGAATCTTCACCCTTGTATTGCCTACCTTTGTAACTTCACCCACCACCCGTTTAATTCAAATTCAGTTTGATTCAGAATCAAGTTGTTTCAATCAAAGCAGGGTGCATATTACACCTATGTCTACAGACTAATCTTATCACCTGAGAATTACTCCCATTTCCCAATGGGAAGTATTGGGGAGGAGCTGGGGTGATTCTTAACCCATCTCCTCATTACCAGTTGGGATTCTCTTACCTTTGTCAGGGGAGGTCCAGATAATTTACTGTCAGGCCAGGAGGAATACACACATAGGTTTAAAAAACTCTGTCAGCCCTCACGGAGGTAGCTATCCACCCACTTTGTTGACAGCTATACCCATCTCTGTTAATAAGCGGATTTTGCTTGAAGTCCGTGCCTCAGTCTACTTCTATTAAATTTACTCAAGCAGGGTGTGGTGTCTTGGCTTGGATGGGTCAGCCTACTACTGGACTGAGCTGTTTCTTTACCAGGCTTAATGGTTGCTCAGTTGGACTGGTTCCTTGGCTGCTGGGCACAGCTGCTGCCAGACTGCTGGACTTTTCTCAGCTTGGTCTCTTTGCTGGAGTGGTTGATCCTCTGAAATTCCTGGGCTCATTCTTTGATGGAGAGCTGTAGTCTTTCATCATTTTCAGCCCCCGGTTCAGCTGGTCTTCAGAAGGAATGTTACATTGCTCTTGTTTAGTTGGTCTATGTTATGAAATTGACAGAAACTTCTTTTTGAATCCCTGAGGGTGTTAACTCTGAGGTTTATTTCCTCCATGGAGGTCTAACCTCTTCCGTATCACACTCATTTTAGGTTCAAAGCAAGTTCCCTTAGTAAAGATACTCTACCTTCCTTTATGGTGATCGGACTCAATCTTATCAATTATACGTCTTAGACTATTCCTGTGGTCTTATGAAGATGAGCTACTAGGCACAGAGGTAGGAATACAATTCTGGAGACAAATTCATTGTCTGTATTGGCTTCTTAATATTCAGTTGAGCTACTGAAGCTTCAAATCCTTCCTAAAGTGTAGAATGTTTATTTTACATTTCAATGCTCTGACTTTTTGCCCTTTGTGTTTGTACTTACATTAGAATTCTAAATGATAACTAATTCCATATCCACTTCCTAACCATTTCCATATAGTCTCCTGTGGTGTTTGGAACTGGAAAGGACCTTAAAAAGCATCAACTCCCAATTCCTCATTTTATAGATGAGGAAGCTAAGCCTAGGGAGATAGAATGAATTATCTAGTCTTACGGCATGTCATATTCAGCCTCAGGTCTTCAGACTCCAAATCCAATACTCATTTATTGTATGAAACAATAACATCATTGATGGACAAAGCAACTAGAAAGAAAAGTGCCACCCAAAAAACTGGGAGAATAAATTTGATATTAAATGGGAGCCAAAATGGCAGAGTGGTAGGAACTAGTATGGCTTGAGCTGTCCTCCACAAAACCCCTGCAAACAGGTAGAGCAGGTGTACCAGACCAACTCCTGATGGGGATATCCAGGAAGTTCAAAAGCTACCACCAAGAGCTGTGTGACTCAGATTCCAGGCACAGAGCAAGATCCCATTTCTAGCATCTAGCTCAGTCAGCAGAGGAACCATCAAGGTGAGAATCCCAGATGAAAGAGAAGCCTAAATTCTGCCACTCTGAATCAACAGAGCTTTTCAGCTGGTGGATAGCAACTCTTGCTTAGATCCAAATCAAAGGAACTTGCAGAGCTGGGGCCTGAGAGGGAAGGAGGAGAAGGAGGCCAGAAGAATATGCAAACAAACAAAAAGAATCTCACCCTTAAAAGCTATTATGGTGGAAAGGGCGCTTCCACACACAAAACCAAAAGATGAAAATGACTTTAAAACATATGTAAGCATTGCTTCAAAAAAAAAAAACAACAACACAGCCTGAGGGCAAATTCAACTAGAATTCTTCAAAAAGATGAAGCAAGAGTTTAAAAAGTTACAAAATGTTTTCACAAATGAAGTGATAACATTTGAAAAAATTAGGTATGAAACTGGAGCTATAGAAGGAAGAAGGAATTAACCGTTTGGAACAAGAGGTACAAAATCTTGCTCAAGCAACAAACTCCCTGAAAGTTAGAGTGGACCAAATAGAAACCAGTGACTTCATGAGGCAACAAGAAATATTAAAGTCAGAAGACTGGAAAACATGCAAGAAAATGTAAATGACCTTATAACAAAAGCAACTGATCTGGAAAACAGATCAAAAAGAAAGTATTTAAGAATCATTGGACTGAGTGCCATGAGCAAAAAAAAAAAAAAAAAAAAAGAGCCTGGACAATCCTATTTCAAGAAATCATTAACAAAAACTGCCCAGATTTCTTAGAACTGGAGGATGAAGTGGAATAGCAAGGATCCACCAGTCACCTCCTGAAAGAGACCCCCAAATGAAAATTCCCAGGAACATCATAGCCAAAATCCAAAGATTCCAGGTTAAAGAAATCATACATGATTTAGCAGCTTCCACTATTAAGAGAAAGCTTGGAGACAACATTCCAGAAAGCTAGAGATATGTGGTCTAATGACCAAGAATAATTTACAAAACAAAAACAAAGCATAATGGTAAAGGGGAAAGAATAGACCTCTGTCTTGTCTAAACTGGTCAAAAGAAAGAAGAACACACACACACACACACACACACACACACACACACACAGAATTGGGTACAAAAATACATTTCAGTCAATGGAAATATGAGGAAAAAGGGGAAGGGGGAGGAGTAATATGAGGGAAAGTAGAATAAGAGAAGTATTAGTCCTAAGCAAAACAAACTCTAAAGGACAAAAATATTCATAGCTTTTTAAGGCGCCAAGGAATGGGAAAATGAAGGGGTACCCATAAATTGAGAAATAGATGAACAAATTGTGATAAATGTGATGGAATACTAATTGTATTCTCAGTTGGGAAGGAGGGATGTGATAAACAGATGAGAAGGTGAATTTTGGCTGATGAAAACATAAAAAATTTTTCAAAAACACCTTAGCTTCTTGATTTCATAAATTCAAAGGAGGATCTATAACTTGCCCATGAATTAAACACACATATACAATCCCACCCACCCACATACACATACCTGCAGAGACTTGCATCTTCTCTGCAACAGCACAGTGGAATAAAATTTTAAGCAATATTTGATGAACACGGTTATTTAGCTAATCTGTATTACTTAGACCAAGAAGGCTCTTTAATTAGAAAAAAAATCTTCCTAATACTGAGTTGGTAGACCTGAACCAATGAGAGCATCTAAGGTTTTATTGAACCAATGAGAACATCCTAACCATTGAGAACAATGGAGGTTTTGTTGGATCTATAATGGTTCAGTGGGAAGCTGGGATAAAGTATGTAGTTAATTCAGTGGAGGTTGGGGGTGTGTGGGGGGGGTGGAATCCAAACTCTCCTACTGAGAAAAAGGATTGAGGGTGGGTACTGTGAAGACATCATAAATCAAGCCTAGTAGGGAAAGGACAGGTGAATGTTTATATCCTTCGGATCAATCAAGTTGTTAACAAAATTGTAATTTTCAGCCTTTTGACTGAATTTGACTCAAATGTTTTTCATTAAAGTTTTACAAATACCTTCAGGGAATTTAGTTTGTATTGGGAAGAAACAATGTATACCTAAATAAGTCATTGGGCAAAGTTAGGTCTCACCAATTTAATTAAAATTGCAATACTAATAATTAAATTATTTTAAATTAATTAATTATTAATATTAAATACTAATAATTAAATAATTTTTACAGATGTAGTTCTATATCACTCTAACTACAGAGGGTATACTTTATAAAGCTGGAGATAATAAAAGCCAAAATTCAAGTAGAGAAACAAGGTTTTAGAATATCAAGGAAAATAATGAAAAAGGAAGGAACTTCCAGATCTCAAATTGTACTATAAGGTAGTAATCATAAAAAAAAAAACAAAAAACTGGTATTAGTTTAAAAATTGAAAACTAAATCAGTGGCACAAATTAGATAAAGAAGAATTTTTTAAAATCTAAAAAAAACCCCTGAAAACACAAATAATTCAGGAGTATAACTTCCTCTTTGAAAAGAACTGCTAGAAAAAGTCAGAAATTAGGTTTAGACTAACATCTTAAACCATATAGTGTAATAAGTACAAAAAAATGAATATGAAAGGTTACAACATAAATTAGAAGGAAATAAGATCAAGTGCTTTCTACAGTTATGGTTAGGAGGAAAATTCTAAACCAAATAAGGAATACAGGAGATTACAAATGACGAGACAATTTTGATTATACTAAATGGAAAGGCTTTTTGCACAAAGAAAATTAATGCAACTATGATAAAGAAAACCATCAGTGGGGGACTAGAAGAAGGTTTCCATCACATATCCAAGATAAATAGAAAATTAACAGAAATTATAAGGCCACTAACCATTCCCCAATGGATAAGATATCAGTGAATATGTGTGTGTGTGTGTGTGTGTGTGCTCGTCCTTTCTTGCTGAAGACCATGCCATTAGAGAAATAATATGAACAGTTCTCAAAAGAAGAATTTCACTACTAAGAACTATATGATTTCTCGAATCATTAGCAGTAAGAGAAATGAAAATCAAGACAATTCTCAGATTTTACCTCACATCTAGCAAACTGACAAAGATAACAAAAGATGGAAATATTTTTGGTAGGGCTACAGGAAGATAGGCACACTAATACACTAGAGCTGTAAATTAATCAGTACTAACCTTCTAGAAAAAAAATTTGGAATTATGCCTAGAAAGTGACTAAAATTTTTACTTCTTTTGACTCAGAAATTCCACTCCTGGGCATATTTCCCAAAGAATTCAAAGACAGATGGAGGGCAAAGGAGAGTAAGGAGTAAAAAATGACTCCAAAGTTTGAACTTAGGTGATTGCAAGAATGATGGTTCCATTTAAACAGGAATGGGAATGCTTTCTTGGAGGACATTACTCAAATATCAGAGAAAAGTTCTGTTTTGAACATATTGAGTTAGAAAGGAAGCCCTGGTTGGAGAGACTTTGGGTGAGTCACTTTTCCTCTCTGAGACTTGGTTTTTTCAACTATAATGTTGATGAAGAAAGTATTTTGTACACATTAAAGTGTCATATAAATGTAGACAATATCCAAAAAGAAACAGAACATGACTTGATTTTCCCTTTCTCTTAAGTAAGGAGCAGAGCATCCCCTCAGTCAAGGGAATGGGAAGTTCCTTGCCTCCCATGTGATAACAATAATTAATATCAACAAGCATTTATACAGTACTTTAAAATTTGCAAAGTGTTTTACAGATATTATCTTATTTGATCCTCATGACCACACTAGGAGGTAAGTACTACTATTATCCCCATTTTATAGATGAGGAAAATAGAGGCTAAGCGACTTATGCAAGGTTACACAGTTAGTAAGTGAGGTCACATTAGAACTCAGGTCTTCATGACTCCAGGTCCAGCTTTGACCCATGGTATCAACTAAGTGCCTACCAATATGTGATTTATACTTTAGAGTTTAATTACTAGCCTTCTTCAGATTTCACATGGTCAGCAAAGTAATTCAAATTCATGAAACCACTCTAGGCAGAGGGGCTAACTACAGTTATAAACAGCCGGCTCCCATTCATCAGGTGATTTGGCATGGAGTCATTTTTTAATAAGGGTGAAAAAAATGGCTTATGTCACAGAAACATGCCAACTGTTGGTTGCTTGGCTCAGCAAGCAACCCTGTGTCTATAGAAGGCTGAATTAAGACCTACCTTAAAATAAATATTTGTGATTCTGAAAGCAGCTTTTGCTTTTTAATGTCTATCAGTTTCAGGATGCTTGGAGTCTGCACATTGATTGATGCTTATGTTTAAAGAATGGAGCCCTGGGTTAGGATAGTAATTGCTTGCAGGAATTGGTAATCTTGCTAAAGTGATGACAGGTTACTTTAAAAGCTTTTGCAAAGCATGGAAAATGCCTGATTTCACAATTAGGAACACAGTTACTTTCCTTTGACTTCCCACTGATGAATACATAACACCAGTTCATGAAGGGGAAAAAACAGGCACTTCTTGACTTTCAGGAACACATATTTCTGACATGGTGTTTTCTCTTATTAGATAACCAAAGACAACAGACTTTGGTCTGTTGGTTTTCTGGGCCTTGGGTCAAATATGAGTATTCAGTGAAACATGGGTGAAAAGGGGTCTGATGCTTATCTACCTGTAGTTAGGTGAATAAATTTGAATTAACCTTAAAATTGCCTTAAAATTGATAACTGATAGTGTCAATTTTTTTCCAATTTATTTATTTTTAGTTTTCAACATTCACTTCCATAAGTTTTAAATTTTCTCTCCCTCTCTTCCAACTCCCTCCCTAAGATGGCATGCAATCTGATATGGGCTTTACACATACATTCCTTTTGAACACTTTTTTACATTAGTCATGTTTTGTTTTGTTTAAAGCATTCTGTGGCTAAGTTGGAAAACCAGAGATCTGAGTTCTAATCTCAGCAGTGGCCACTAAGTGCTTGGATGACTTTGGGCAAGTTATTTCAACTCTTGACATGAATTTCATCATCTAAAAAATAGTGGAGCTGGACAAGAGGGTCTTTAAAAGATTTTCTAGCTTTAATATTCAAAAAATCAGTCTATATAATTTAGTACATGTTTCTTCTATGTAAATTGATTTTGGTAAATTGCAAAGCTTATAATAATAATAATAGTTAACATTTCTATAGACCTCATTACTGTGTGCCAGACACTGTTCTAAACTCTTTACAAGTATTATCTCAGGGCTTAAGTTCCTCCTCTGACATCAGTATATTACATTGGACCCTTGATATCATTGGTATAAAGAACATAGTCATGTAGTTATTAGTATTTTCTTGATTCTCTTTTTTCAGTAGTAGTATCTTTAGTTTTCCCCAAGTATTTGATATCTTCCCACCTTTCAGATGTTTTGGTACTCAGTCCTTCAATGCTCTTACAACCTTAAACATAGACCTTCTCTGCTTCATTTTTCTAGTCTATTTCTACCTCCTCATACAGCGCATGGATTTTGATATCCAAGTCCAAATGTGGGACTCCCCTACTATTAATAGAGAAATGAGTTTGCTCCAAAAATCTCCACAGATCATTTCATTTTTTATCTGTTATTCTACTTCTAGTTTCATTTTTAAATGGGTTCAGGATAACTTGTCTTGGGAATTCTCTACAGTATTCCATAGACTTGTTTTTCTCTGTGGATTTTTACTGTTTAATGAGATAATTTTCTGCCATCCCTCTTGACAAGATGGTTTATGTTCTAAACCATTGTTGTCCTTAGCTGCCCTAGTTGTCTACTCGGAAAGAAGATCAAATATTTTCTGGGTCAGGCAGTTACAAGGCTTTTCTGGTTCTACAATTGTGGTGATTGATTTCACAGCAGTTACACTTCAAGAAATTTTGAGTCTGATGACGTCTGCTATTATTTTCATCGTCAGGTTGGAGTTCATTTAAAGTTTCTTAAATGCGTGCTACATTTTCTCATTTTTTGCTTTTAGTTTGATCCTGATTGTGACCCTGGGAAATTACTTGATATATTTGCCTCAGTTTCTTCAACTGTAAAATGGGAATATTACTAACACCTACCTTCCAGAGTTGTTGTGAGGATCAAATGAGATATTTTTATAGCATTTAGCACAGTGCCTGGCACAGAGGAGACACTTAATAAATGCTTGCTTCTTTCTCTTTCTCTCTCTCTCTGAGTCTCTCTCTGTCTCTCTCTCCCCACCAGTCACAGACAGGATGTGCCAGAGGAGGTGTTCAAACCTAGGACTTCTTTACTCTGAGACTAAGTGTTCAACCATTATGCCATGCTGTATATGTATATACTTTTATATATGTATATGTGTTGCATCATGTTTGTATATATGTGCACATGTGTGTTATGGTATACATATTTGTAGAAATCTGTTCTATATGTACACACATGCACACATGTGTGTAGTATACATTTGTGTGTGTATAAAGCTATTAAAGCTTAAAACTGAACTACCACTTTGGGGATTGCCTATATAAAAATATACATGTGAACAAAGAAGATAAAAAAAACCTATGAAACTATGAAGGAGGGTAGGATTGTATAGAGGCATATAAAGATAAGATAATTCCACCTTTTATTGGTGATGGAATTATAAGCTTAAAGTATTTTTTTTATTTCTATGTACATACATTATATATGCATGTATATGTATAATAAATAGGGGAATGTGTTTCTATTTATAAAAACGGGTAACTAACCAATACATTTGTTTGGTTATATACACAAATGTGCACATATATATGAAGAGAAGGAGAAAAGGGGGAAAGGACAGGGGAAAATAAGAAGAGGAAGGACAGAGAAAGAAATAGAAAAAGAGAGGAGAGAGGAAGTGGAGAGAGGAGGGGAAAAGAAGAGAAAGGATAGGAAGAAAAAGAGAAGATGAAGGAAGTGATAGAGGAGAGGGGAGAGACAAAGACATGGAGACAGAGACAGAGAGAGACATAAGAAAGACAGAGAGAGGAAAGGGAGATTAAACATGTTGGAGAATGTTTTTCCCTCCCTCAACCCTAGAATTTCTGTGTTTGATTGGTCCTTTGTTGAACTCGTCTCTTTGTTTTACTGTTAACCAGACTAATTTAAAGTTGGAAGGAAGAAAGCCTATAAACTATTTTTGTTGTATTGTTTTATTAGCAGTTACTAAATATAGATTCTTTTATAAGTAAAGATGTAAGCTTCTTAGAAATAAGGATTATTTCTTTATTTTTGTATCCTTAGCACCACATCTGGCACATAATCAGCACTTAATAGATGTATGTTAAGTATCCTACCAATCAATTTCTTAAACACCTCTTGGGTACATATACACCTTACTATTTGTATGATTTCAGCCAGGAAACCATATGTATTAAAATATACATTTATTTATACACATTTATATCAGAATCAAATAATTTTATAGTTTGAAGCAGACTCAGAACTCATCTTCTCCACCATAACAATATTAATAACATTTATATAGCATTTTAAAGTTTGCAAAGCACTTTACATATATTCCCTGATTTGCTCCTTACAACAACACTAGGTATTGAGGTAGGCACTATTATTATCCCCATCTGACAGATAAGGAAACTGAGGTTGTGACTTGCCCAGTAAGGTAAGATTTGAAAGCAGGTCTTTTCTGACTCCAAGTGCATCATTTTATGTGCCATGCCGCTTAGCAACTTCTTGGTAATTCAACCAATTGTGAATCAGCCTTTTCTGTAAAACCCCCAATAAGTCAGCACCCATTGCCTCCCAAGGAATTTCATTTTACTTATGAATGGCTCTAAACATTAGGAAATTTCTCCTTCAAGACTAAGTTTGTCTTATGGCCACTTTCCCCACTATTCCCAGTTATTTCCTCTGAGGAGCAAAAAGAAATCTCATTCATGTTATTATTGCTTGACCTTCATTTTCAAAAAGGATCAATGATATTGGAGGTGATTTTTTTTTTAAATTTTAATTATTTGTTTTCAGTTTCCAACAATCACTTCTATAAGTCTTAAATTTTATCCCCTTCCCTCTCCCCTCCCTCCCCAAGATCACATGCAATCTTATATGGCTTAGGAGCGATATGTTGACTTCCTTGAGAATTGAGTTTAAATGAAGCAGTTGCACAAAGTCATCAGCTTCACTTTCTTTCCCAGAGTCATTGAAGTCTAGTAGCAAGGCAAAAGTCAAGATGACTGGTCATGGCCTGGAATATAGTGCATAACCTTGGTGTCTTTCCATGTCTGATCAAGCTCCAAGCAGTCCACAGTACTTACTTCAGCAACCTTCATGAAACAAATGGTTCTCATCCATACATTCCATTCATTTGATAATTCCTATTCACATAATGCCCTTCAAATACTTAAAGACAGCCATCATGTCCAGGATGTAACCTATCAGTCTTTTCTTCTCCAAGCTAAATATCACACTGTTTTATTTTCATTTTACAGTTGAGAAAACTGAGGCAACAGAGGTTAAGAGACTTGCTCAGGGTCATACATCCAGTCAGTTTCTTAGGCTGGATTTGAATTAGGTCTTCCTGATTACAGGGGCAGCACAAAGTTGCCCAGTTTTCTATTCGGCCTATGGTCCCTAGTCTCATCCTTACCTTAGGAATGTTTAGGAATATCTGGCAACATGGTAAAAGGCTATGACTTGATATCCAGAATAGGTGGCATTTAGAAATTCTATCCATATAGAAGTTAGTGATTGGGCCAAAAGCTTTTAGAGAACAAGGGAGAGTGAGAAATCAAAGCAAAGTCCCAGCTTTCAAGGACAAAACTCCTGCCATTTCCGTCTGTGGGTGCAGAGAATATAAATATTACATGTGCTGAGATCTCAGCAGACCTTGTTAAAAACAGCAGAGTATGTGGTATTATAAACTAAGAATGACTGGAATTAGGGCCCTGATACTTTCCTCTTGGCTTTAGAGACTGGTAGAGTGAGGTACAATGACCAATTCCTGACTTTTTTTCCCGACTCGCCCCAGGAAGGGTATAATTTTAGTAAGATGAAAGGCAGTCTATAGGTTTTTGATAACAGAGAAAATCACAGACCATTCTCTTGTGTGTCCAGACTTAACTGAACCATTAAAAGAATCCTAATTATTGGAGAGGCTGCAGAGTCAGAGGATTATACCTACAGACTTTAATGAGCTCTTCCTTTCCATCTAAAAAAACCTAGAAGGGATTCAGCCCATGTCCTCCTTGTGATTTTTGCTGATGTTTGGGTTTGAGGATGGGACTATATTTTAGTGTAAGGGTGGAGCTGATTGAGCACGTCAATCATGTCACCCTGCTTGCATGAATTGTATTAGAAAGGCTCTAGCAGGTATTCCTTAACGACTAGTTTGTGCAACTCCAATTTTTCTAGATGATCTAATAAAGACTTTAAATATTTGGCTCAGGGGAAAAGAAAATAATTGTAGTTCAGTCATTTTTCGGTTGTGTCCCCAGCAAAAATATTGGAATGGTTTGCCATTTTCTTCTCCAGATCATTTTATGGATGAGGAAATTGAAGCAAACAGGGTTAAATGACTTGTCCAGGATCTCAGAGCTAGTAAGTGTCTGAGGCCAGATGTGAACTCACCAGGAGGAGTCTTCCTGACTTCAGGCATGGTCTCTATCCACTGTGCCTTCTAGCTTCCCCTCCACCCCTAATGACTACATTTCTATGAAGAAGTCAACTAGCGCTTTGACCTGCTCTTAGATTATACACAAATGCTAAGAATGAGAGTGAGCTGATTAGGTTTACACCCCCTCCCCCCACCTCCTCCCAGAGAAAGATACCCACGCCCAGCAGCTAATTTATTCCTTAGTTGCAAGGCGAATTTTACAAAATACGCCCACTTGATGAATTTAGTTTCTCTACCCTTTTAGTTCCTTTTCTGAGTTCTTTATGGTGTGTTTGCCATGAAAAGCACTTGTTTCTTCTTCTCAGAAGAGGTGCACGTAGTCAGTCAGTGTGGCTACAAAACAGATCCAGGGGAGTTAAATGCCCTTGGAACTGAGAATCACCAGGGTGATGGAGAATGTGTTGTCTCCATCACGAAAGCTGTAGCTTGTTTTTGTCTCTGTTGTCATGGGGTTAGCACGAATGTTCTTCCTGCAGTAGCCTACAGGAGTTAGGAGGTTGCCAAGGAAGGCTGTGGAATCTCCTTCCATGGTGATTTTTGAGAAGGGAATGGAGCCAATTCATGGAAGTATTTATATGGTGGACACTGGATACATGGCACGATAGTAGACGCTATAGGGAAAATATGATTATTGTTCTTAAGTAGTTTATATTTGAGTTCAGCCAGTAGGCAAGCAAACACCTAGGACGATTAAATGTATACAAAGCTAGATGGAAGTTATATACATAGACTTTGTATATATTGTGTGAAGGAAAGATACACACTGGTGGAACTGGGTCTGGATAAGTGGTTTAGATTCTATTTGCTGAAAGTGAAAAATAGGATGTTTAATATTTAAATATATGTCAGGTGCTGGAAAATGATACTCAGTGTAAAAAGATGATGCCCCCCTCTGCTTTTTAGCCAGTCAAATCAGGGTGGCGGAGGCATCAGAATCTTGTAATTTCAGCTTGAAGTCCGGTTTTGAGGTGCCCATGACCTTTGTCCCTGGGAGCATAACTTGGAGGGGCAGTAGTGGGAAGAGGGGAACTGTCCCAGCTATAATATGGCAGGGGGTACAGAGCTCTAGCACAAGTGAGGGGAACCCCCAGGGCCTGGGCCCACTTCCTGGCTCAGATTTTTGGTGTGTGGTTGTAATTCTTTTCCTTTGATTTACTCTGTGAAAAAGAACATTGTGACTGCACTATGAGAAGGGGCAACTTATGGGGGGAGGAGAGGGAAGGAAGTATCCCATAAAGCTTGAGATTTACAAATGCAGTTAAAACCCCAGGATGATTTCCCCAGGGTTTTAGTCCATAAATTGGGGAAACAGTTTTTGGAACTTGTCCTGGGCACGGAAAGACTCAGTACTGCATTCTTTTGTCCCTTCTCATTTTTCATTTTCAAATGAAAAAGACAAAACAAAGCTCAAAACCCCACCCCAGACCTGAGAAAGGACACCTATGAACTTGATGCTATGCTGCAGAACGGCTGTGATCGATGGCGGGGTCCTCAGAGAGCCCACAGTGACACTGCTCTGTTTCACTAAGATTCCTGGTGCTCCCACACTTGGTAATGTCAAGGTTGACAAGATGGCACAGATACACGGAAGAAAGATGTGTCCAGGACCTCTCCCAGACAGAGAATATCCAAGACCTGAATTACCTATGGAAAGGATGAAGAAGGAAGAACAGCCACAGAGAGTCATGCCATAAAGGAAGGAAAAGGAGGGGGGATGATGGAGGAACGGAAGATGAAGGGATGACAAAAATACAATAGAAAGGAAACAAGCCTACATCTCTCCCTGCTTGGCTGGGCTAGCCATTGAGTAAGCTTGTCCCCATCTGACAATGTTTAGGACTTTCTCTGGAAGAAAGAGGTAAATTTCCAGTGCCTCTTGAACAAGCTATGGGGGAGCCTGGGAAAGTTACATGGGAAGGAGACCACTGAAATGGCTAAACAACAATTGCTTTTTCCTAGCAGTTTATCTGAATTACTACGTAACTTCAAACTCCAATTTAGGAAGTAGACAGTGACAAGCTCAAGGTAGGCACTCCTTTTCATAGACCAGTGACTTTACAAAGGCAGTATTTCAAAGATCATTTCAAAATAAAGATTTATAAGTGAATTATGTCTAAAGCACTATCTAGTGAGAGAGAAAATTTGTGTCCTTAAATAGCTTTGGTGAAGATATTAGAGGCTTCTAAAGATTCATCTGCTCTTTAAGGTCACCAGAGCAGTATTAGTTAACATGTGGACCATAGAAACATTTTCTAGGTCAGGAAGTAGGCTGCCTAAGGCTTAGGAATTTTCTCGGGGCATTCTATTACCCCCTACTATCGAGTGTCAGAGCTAGAAGTAAGGGACTTGAGCCGTCAGTCGGTCAGCAGGCATTTATTAAGCATTTACTATTCCAGGCGCTACATGGTAGGCTCTGGGAATACCAAAAAGTGATACCAATCAGCTCTTGCTTGCAAAAAACTCACAGTCTAATGGGGGAGAAAATGGGCAAATTTTACATACAAGCTCTCTACAGGGTAAATAAAAAATAAAAAAGACAGAGAAGAAACTAAGATTAATCTTTTTGGATCAGGCCTCTGCATTTTTTTGGTATAAGGAACTCCTGATGTGTATTATCAATATAGTACATATTACATAGCATATAATATAGTATCAATATAGATCAGCATCTACGCTGCAACTTATACGGTTATCCCTTCACATAGCACGGGCTAGGGGCATAGCGTCCCCGAGCTCTGGAAAATCAACGTAAAAATTTTTGGCTCTCCCTTCATACCAGAGAAGGTCTGAATGTTTTCTTTTTTTATGGAGTGTTTACAGTACTTTATTGTCAAATTTGAGTTAAGTATTTGGTCATAGGCTGGCCTTTGTGTGTCATCTGAGGCTTCTGCAAAATTCCCCCCAAATTCTCATTTAATTTCTTATGCTGACCCATGATACATCACAACTGGAAAGGGAAAGTTTCAATGTGGAATGGATAACTGTAGTCTTTAAGTGTTGCCTGGGGCAATGAGACTTGCCCAGGGTCACAGAACCAGCATGTGGCACAGTTAGGACTGAAGCCCAGGCCTTTTTCAGAGGCACCTTACCATCCTCTATGTCTCACTGCTGCTCTTTTATAAATTCTAGAATGCTATAAATAAATATGAGCTTTTATTAATTTTAAATGTTTAATAAAATGTCTAGTCTGAGTCATGTTTGTAATCCTTTCAGAATATAATATGTTGCATATATAACACTAAATTAATGATGACGGTTAAGAAGGTTGGAATCAAGAGTGGGTCCAAAAGATTTACTCGGGTAACCTGAGTTAAATTACTGCTAAGTAGTGTGTATACTCTCTGGGCTTAAGAAGCTCTGGGAGGTCTTGGAACCATCTTCTGGTAAATTCTCAGCAACCTGCTTTCTGTCCTTTCTAGCAATGACTTCAATCCTTTATGAGTCAGAGGATTCTCTTGCGGGCTTGGAGAAATCTGGATCCTTTGATCACAGATTCTTGTCCCCTGAGGACCACTCTTAGTGCTTCTTGCCATAGGATTGGTTGTTGGCCTAACCACCCACTCTCCTTAGATGCATTTGTCTGTGTTTCTCTAAGTCACAGTGATTTCTACTGTTTATTTTATTTTTCCCAACTATGTAAGGAGGCCACATTTGTTTTTCACTTTTTCTGCCCATGATCGAAGTCCAGTCATGTCATAATTTCATGACTGTGCTTGACTTCTCCTTTTGACCTTCAAAGAGAGACATCCCAACTGTAGCAGACTCATCGTGACAATCGGATCAGTCTACATTGTAAAGACAAGCAACTTTGGAAGACAAGAACTCTACTCAATGCAATATCCAACAATAATTCCAGAGAACTGATGATGAAGCTACCTACCTCCTAGCAGAGAGATGATGGATTCAGGATGCAGATTGGGACATGTATTTCGAGATGTGGCCAATAAGAATTTGAGTTGTCTGACTACGCATATTTGTTACCAGGATTTTGTTTGTGTTTTTCTTTTGTCAACGGAGAGGGGAGGCAGCAGGGAGAGAAAAGAAATTCTTATTAATTGAAAGTAAAATAAGAAACTATGACTATGCTGTCCAGATGTCCATTCCTAGAGGGACAGTTGCCCAACATTTCAGAATGGAATTTATCACTTGAATATTAATATGTGTTTGCAACCATTTTTTGAATTTTCTTTTTCAATGCCCCTTTCACAGTTACGAGGTTTTCTGGGATGAGGCTGATCCATCTTGAAGGATTACACATGACCAAATTCATTTCACTCTGGATGACAAATTGCATTTGAATGCAAAGGGTGGAAAGGCCAGTGCTGTTATCCATTAAGTTGCCCAGCCTTCCCTAAAGTATTTCAATTATGAGAACATGTTGGAATCTCCAAATGCTAGATGTTGCTGCCTATTCCTAACATAAATGATCTTTATGAATATAGAAATCTGCACTTACTTAGAATCCTAATTACTTGCTCTACCAAAAGGAAACAATCCGTGAGTTATGACATTATGGCCAGGGAATTAACAGGATAAACTTCACAGTGCCTAGTACGGTGCCATTCACCCTAAGGGCACTCCACAAATATTCAGTGATCATTAGGAATTTTCAAAATTATTGGTTTCATGAGCTCTAAAAATGAGATTTGTACAGAGAGAGACTTCGGAGCTCTACTTTAGTCTTTCAGGACCAGAACAAAATTATAAGCATAAGACATTTGGCACAAAGATATATTAAGAAACCTGAAGAGGTAAATAAAAACACATTTCCTACCTCAATAGCATTTAATGAGGAGGAATCAATTATGAGCTTTAAGATGGATGAAGGCTATTTCAATTCAAGTTGCCTGCAGGCCGACCTGCCCATCATTCCACACAGCTTTGTTTAGAAGAGCTGTTTTGCTATTAGGCTAAGTCTACGTTGTCTAGTTTAATTAATAATGATGGAGAGATCCCAGGATGTCTAAATCTCTATAAGACATTAAGTGCTACAGTATATATGAGTATGTGAGCAGGCATACACAACACAAACAGTAAAATCTGATTTAATTATGACCTTGCTGCTTAATTCAGAATTTCTGATCATGTAGATCTGGAGATTACCTAGTAAAATGTCATCATCTTCAAGATGAGAAAACTGAAGGCCAGCGAGGCAAAGGATCACACAGTACTAAGTCAAAACAATGGCCTTCTTTTTCAGTTACATGGGACCAGAACTTGTCTCTTTCCCAAGATCAACAAAGGCATTTTGCCTTTCAGACAAAAATACCAGTGCTGTCTGTCTAGTTCCCAGATTGCCAACATTCTAACTGATCCCTGGAGGGAGAGCTGTATTCCACACTGAGGCTGAAAATTTTCTGTTCCTTACAAAATCCTGAGGTATACTTAACATCTGAAAATAGTAATAGCATAGTAAACATCAAGATCTAACACAATAAAAATGATTAAAGTGGAATCCCAGGTAATTATCTTAGGGTATCATGCAAGAGATATGCCAGAGATACAGTACAGTGTAAAACACAGATTATTAATTTTTTTCATGGACCCCTTTGACTGTCTGGTAAAGCTTAAAGACACTTTCTCATAATAATGTTTTTAAATGCATAAAATAAAACACATAGGGTTACAAAGGAGACCAATTATGTTGAAATAATTTTATATATGTATACACACATGTAAATTTATAATTATAAAAAACCAAGTTCATACACCAGGTTTAGAACCTCTGGATAAAGCATCGCTTGACAGGCTGTGTTGTATCTAATGTAGCTTGTTTTTATATTGCATGCATGGCATATGCCATGTGCATTGCATGATAATACATGCACATCCATAGTACCCAAGCTAATAACAGCAAAACAGACGTGAATATGCCTACATAATAAATACCATAAGCATGAGCAGTTATGCAAATAAACAAGCAGATAATACTGTACGACTTGCTGGCAAATGCAGCTATGGTCATGTATAGCAGTGGCATATAAGCAAATAAATGATACACAATAAAATAACTCTACTTAAAACATGACATTAATGACCATACTCAGTACATGTGAAGGACACTTTACATTGTTAAACTTCGTATTGTCTCTTCTCTGATTTCTGCTGTGATATTATCACACAGACCTAGCTCTCTTGTGGCTTATGGATCTATTTTCTTCTATAACTGAACTAATGGATGATATGGGCTGATTATAGTCATCATCACAGCCATGGAAATGCATTCCTAAACTTGAACTTATGCTTTGTAAGTTTTTTCAGTGTTAAGTGTTCTAAGTAAGAAAATTACTTCTTCTGGGTTTAGTCTTCTCCTTTCTCTTAACTGACATTTCCCTCAGTTCCAGGAGGGGGTTGTTAGGTTTTAATACAAAGTCTTTTTCACTTGAAATCCCATTTTCTGAGGTATTGTCTGGCTCAAACAGTCTCTGGATCACTAGTCGGTGGTTTCTTTTACTCAACATAGGACAAACCAATTATCCACCAGCTCTAGTCTTCTCCTCATCAGAGAGTCTAACTAATTTTTCTATGAGCAATAAGTGGTTGGGGATAAATTGCCTTGACAGGGTCCTTGACAGTCTCTGGTACTATTTGGTAATTAAGCAAGTTGTCCAGTCGTTCCACTAGAAGGTATGGAATAACTTTCCACCGATCTACCTTGGAGGTACAAGGGACTTGTGTGTCCCTAGAACACCAATATTTCTCCATGTTCTTCTGACTCCTTATGAAGGTCTCAATAACAAACAAGGGAATCTTAAGAGGTCTTTTTGAAATCAATGAGGTCCTTAAGGTACATAAACAGTAGCTCATGTCTCTAGCTACCCTAGAGAAGATATATTAGTAAATGTATTCTAGTCGCTGTTTAGACATCTCTTGTGAAGGGTCCTTGGTAATAAGTTGAGGTAAAATCTGTGCCTTAGTTGTAGATGTCAGTCTATTAAAAGGTTGATTGCAAGTACTATTCAATAAGCAATATTAACATGTATCAGGTATATATTGATTGGAATCAAGGGAGCCCCTCCTCTCCTGAGCAAGAGCTTATTTGTCTGTGGACCATGCAAGAGATAAAGGGACAAGTATGAAGAAGAGATATAGAACACTTAGAAGTGTGTAGTCATACTAAGAGAGTGCAGAAATGAGACTAAGATACTGGTAAGAGAAAGGGAACTGTTCTTAACACACAGTAGTATCTGGAGAGACATTAATTGATGAGTCACTGCTCACCTAGAGTTAGTCACAAAGATACATAAAAGGATAAAGAGAAGCCTCATATAGTTACTAGCCTCAGGATACACAATATGCTTCATAGCTCAGATATGCCATTGATTGGGGCTATAAATTTATAAGAATTTTGAACTAAATACCTGTGGAAGGAAACAAATCTGTGGAAGGAAAATGTTTTTTGCTTTACTAAGTAAAGTACTTTTTGTATTTTTTACTGTATTAATTAAATCTGTTTTATATTTAAATGCCTTTGTTAGCCTGAGTGCTTGCAAGGGACCTAGAGACCTTTTTAGAGTCTGGGACTATATTCTGATATTCCATAGGATACCCTAGGTAAGTCATTTAAGGTGATAGAGCAGAGGTTCAAGCAATTAAATCCAGTCCATTTTGTAAATGGTTGTTACCAATAATTTTTAATGAAGAGAGAAGATTGTAGTTCAAATAAATAAGTAGAGAATAGGAATATAAATAGAATTCTAATTAATGCATTTTAAACAGATTTTCTTACTCTGCTCTTTGGTATTTAGCCATAATTTGATTAAAGAGGAACCTGAAAGTTATAATAATAATAATTCCATTTTCATTGCAGTTTAAGATTTGCAAAACACTTTTTTCCCCAAAACAATGCTGTAAGATAGGTCTTTTGGTTTTGACCTGTGATTTAATCAGTGTATGGAATTCCCTTCCCCAATAAGGATCGGCTTTATTGATGATGATCAGCCCATCCGCGATGTAGAATCTTGGAGTTTGAGTCACTGAAGATGTTGAGTTTTGCCCAAAGCCACAGAGACAGTATAGCTTAGGGGTAAATTTTAAACTAGGTCTTCTTCACTTCAAGGTCAGTCTTTTTAAGGATCATGCCGTATTGATACTTATGAAGTAGGTTGCTCTAGTATTGGGGTATACTGGTGTTCAGGGAAGACTTGTATCTCTGATGTGAGACTGCTGAACCCTTCTCAGGGCTGCTTTCCACCTTTGCTTTCTATCTGTCATCCAGCTCTCCAAGTTGTCTCCAAGAAGCTGTAGCATGCACAACAGTCAGTAAACAGTTTTGGCAGACAGGCTAAACCAGGTTGAGGTAACTGATGGGCCTCAAACCCATTTCTGAGTTAGAGAGGTGATGACTTGTGATGTGATGACTTCCCCCAATGGAATGGACAGATGTGAACCATTTGTTTTAACAGGCCATTAAGGCAGTACAAGATGTGGAGCACTTAGACCTTGGTTAGACATAGAAGATGCCAAGGTCATCCATTGCACATAAGCCATCATCAGTGCTCTTGACTTTTGTCTTGAGACTGGACTGCAATGACTCTGGAAGAGAGAGTAAGGGAGGCACAACTCTGCCTCACTCAAATCCAATTTATGCACAAGTAAATAGATATCACTCATACCATCGTTATTATTTTTACATATCTCAGAGTCCTCTGACAATGAGCCAATGATGAAGCAACACATGTGGTTACACTGGGAACTCTAGTCACAACCCTGCAGAAAGGCAGCCCAGACCAGAGGGTCATCTTCTCATTAGACTGAAGGAGCAGTGGGATTCGGTAGCCTCCTGGGTGTCTGAGAAGCCTTTTTAAAGGACCACACTTCTTACTTCCTGGTGCTCATACCAGGGGTTAGAAAAGTACCCTAAAAATTGTCTGCTTCACCCAACTATCCCTGGCCTGCTGACTGTGTGGCAGGAGGAGATTCTACTGCAATGTTGAAACACAAAAAATGTACAAACACTTTGGCAAAGATGATTCCTCTCACTATTGATACACGGAATGTGTGTATGTTTATGGGCAGCATGAAATCCAGTAGACCTGAAAGATGAATAGCTATTGTTGTGAGAGAACTCAGGAGGTATGGCATCCAAACAGCAGTCTTGAGTGGAACAAGGCTGGCAAATGAAGGTCAGCTCACTGAAATCCGAGCTGGAGTGGCCACAGTGATGGGGAGCACCATGAAGTTGGCAGAAGTTTTGCAATCAGAACTAATCTAGTCAACAAGCGGTCTGTCCACCAAAAGCACTGAATGATAGGCTTATGACAATGCAATAGCCACTTACAGGAAAGCTCCACGTCACCATCATCAATACAAATACTCCCACCATGATGAACTCCAATAAGGTCAAAGAAAAATTTTTATGAAGATGTGGAGACCCCCATTGTCAATGTGCTGAAAGGGAATAAGCTTGAAATTCTGGGTGACTTTAATGCAGATGTCATTTTAATCCTCTTCAAGCAGGGACAACAACCAGTAATAATATTCTCTTCACCTGAAGATAATGAGAAAGTTAGATGAGAAAATTAAGATTCTAAGAAATTAAATTCCTTGCCAAAGTAATTATCTAGTAAGTATCTGAGGTGTAATTCCAAGTCAGATCTTTTGATTCCAAGTCTAGTGCTCTCCCTACTAGACAACACAAAAAAGTATTAGGGCCCTGATACAAAGCCATGGACACCAAGTAAACCTGGTCTGTTCGAAGGTGTAGAGTGCAGAATGTAGAAGAAAGAGCATTCAATTTTGGAGTCAAAAATCTGGTGTTGAGTCTTGGCTCTGATACTTACTGGCTAGATGAGTACAAGTAAGTCATTCAACTTACCTGAGTCTTGGTTTCCTTATCTAGAAAATGCAAGGAATAATACTGGCACTGTATAGTTCATCACATTATTTTGAAGGAAGTACTTTATAAACCTCAAAGCACTACCAGAACATCATGTTTTTGACCAACATGACCAGCAAGATGAAAGACTTAGGCATTTTTTTCTAATTCTCATGATCTCTCAAACCTTTTCAACATAGAAATTTTATGCCAGAGATAAAGCAACTTCAGTTGTTTTCATGATCTAGGATGCCAACAACTCAAACAGGGCAAAAGCTTGATGAGCAATAGAGAAGGCTAATCTCTAATCCTGAATATGCTCATTCAGCACTCCCTCACTCACCATCCACCATGCTCCCAGCTACAGTGCTGCATAAGCTGATACACTGGCTTACAACAAAACTGCGCTCCATACCACAGGTTCTCTTTGTTCCCCGCCCCCCCATCACGTGTTGTGGAGATCCAAATGAAAAAATTTGCTCAGGCTGCAACACCACCAAGAAGCAGTAATACTCTGAGTCTTAACAGAGACTGGCCAGAGAACAGAGGAACAAAGGGGGAAAGGGCAGGATGTGTGACTGTGCCAGGAATAAAACTTAAATCTGTATCCGAATCTCCCACCTATTCCCGATGCTATGGAGACCCAAACTCCAAATGGCAGAAACTGGCTCAGGCTGTAATAGCATAGTGATAGGACTCTGTGGTGCTCAACCAGAGAACTGAGAAACAGAGGGAAAGGGGCAGAATACAATATGTGTGGCTGTGGTATGCTAATCCTTAGGAAAAGCACCTAGCATCTGACTAGGCCACTAGAAGTCACTTGCAGGGCAAAAACTGAGGCTGATTGAATTGTGCAGCGTGGGAAAAGGCTGAACTTTTTGAGATCCAGCTCTCAGGGAAACTTCCATCAAAGGGGAGGGAGTCAGAAAGTGAACAGTTGGGGAAAGTAGGAAAAGGCTCTTTTGGATGAATGATAGAAGCTGTGTTATAGTTCTCAGTCATATCACAACTCTCAGCAGCATTACAGCTCAAAGGAGAATTTTTGCCACCAGGGATTCTGCTCTGCCCTTGGTACACCTTGGCACTATACACAGTCCCTTATGATAAAAGGTTAAGCAAGAGCTTTGCACAAATATTTTACTTTTTATTTGTTTTCTAATATCTTTCCTGATGGCACCCAATATTTTGATGTGGAGTCATTAAAATAATAGAGTTTTGGGAGGATTCTGTTGGGGCCAGAAATGACAAGCATCTGGACACCCCCATCATGGTGGCAGCAGTGACTACTGCTTTGGGACAATGACAGAGAATGGGAGCCCAGGGCCCCTTCTCTCCCTTGCCCCCACTCCTTTCATGCTGTGTGCCTCCTGCCACTGCCCTGACCTGACCCTGACCCCTGGCTGGACAATGGTGAAGTATTTCTTGGGTTAGAGCATGTTCTGGAGCTCCTGGGACCAAGTATTTGCTGCCTTCTGGAAGTGTTACCCCAACCACTACAGAGGGAAGACTTTGTGCACCAGGAGGTATTGTCCATAAAGTTCAACAGGATGCCCCACAGGCCAGAGTGCTTCTTTCCTGCTAATGTAACCCACTTGGTGTACATCCTCTAGGACCCTACAGTGGTCCCCCAGAACTAGAGCATGACCACATTCACTTGGAACATCAACCATGCCCAGCTGATGGTGGTGGAGGAAAAATATGTTTACTGTGTGAAGCCTGAAAACAGTGACCAGACTGAAATCCAGCTGGAGGCCTGGGTCTTTTCCAGTTTGTTTGGGGTTTCCAGAGCTGTATAGGAGTTTGGCCTAGCTAGATACAAAACTAATGTGACCAAGACCATCATGTACTTAAGAACATCTTGGCCAAGCTGCAAGATGAAGCTCCTTCTAAGACGCTTTGTTGAAACAATTAAGGAAGCAACTGAAGTTGAAAGAAACTGCTACTAAGAAGGCCAATGACCACCAAGTAAAGCCACCACCAAGAAGAAGCAGCAGCAGCAGCAACACTGTTTAAAGGAGTCCCTCTACTGCTTCTCCTGCAACAAAAAGGCCCTGCTGACCTCCCACATCACCAGTCCCCAGGGCTGAGAGCTTCTTGGCAAGACCTGCTATTGGGCCCAGAGCCCAGCCCCTGAGCACACAGCAACACAACCAACAACAGCACAATGCAAGTTCACAGACGATCCAGCTCTTGTCCCATTATCCACCCTGTGTCTGAGTTGTAATTTATCGTTAAAAATTGATTTTCAATCCTGAAAATAATAATAACAGAATTTTGAAGGGATCTTAGAGATCTGATTCCAACTTTTTATTTTATGAATATAATGGGGCTTTGTGCATGTTTTGGAGATGGCAGGGACCTACTTTGGGAAGAAGACATTCTCCTATTCCATGTAAGTGGGAGTAGCCTCTTTTCACTGGCTTAACACACACACACTCTCATTCTGTCTCTCTGTATCTGTCTCTCTGTATCTCTCTGTATCTGTCTCTCTGTCTCTGTCTATCTCTGTCTGTCTCTCTGTCTCTGTCTCTGTGTCTCTCTGTGTCTCACTCTGTCTTTGTCTCTGGTCTCTCTCTCTCTCTCTCTCTCTCTCTTCGTCTCTGTCTCTGTCTCTCTTTCTCCTTCTCTTCCCTGTCAGTGTCTGGTAGTAAAGGTCCCATTGACCCACGGCCCGGGTACCATAAATTAAGCTGAGTTAGAGGAAGAGGCAGGGTTAACTTTCCCCCCTCCCTTTTAGGCCCTGTGGCCACAAGGAACAGGTTTGGTTTAGGTCTGTTTCATCTGTTCCTGTCAGTTCCAGTTGCAGGTGGTAGTGTCCCCTGACCTAGGAGATCAAGCCGTGGTGATTTTGGAAGCAGGATTCTAGGATGACTATTGTTTCCAGCCCAGCAAGGTGGCCTTAAGAAGCCAGGACACTGTTGGACTTAGAACTTGGTGGGAACATACTTTTCGTTGTTATTGTTCATCCTTTGTTTTGAAGAGGACCAGTGACATGGGGGGATGTCCTGACTTGCCTGTCAATTGGATTTAAGGAGGCAGAGTTGCACAGTCATCAGTCTCTCTTCCAGAGTCATCCATGTCCAGTGGCAAGACAAAAGTCAGGATGACTGAAGTTTTCCAGGGAGGCAATGAATGACCTTGTTGCTTTTGATGTCTGGTCAAGCTCTAAGTACCCTACAGTACCTGCTTCAGCAGTTTTCATGGCCACTGGAACAAGCTGTTCATCTGCCCATTTGGCTGAGGGAAGACTTCACAGGCTTGGGAGTAGACAACTGTAATGCTAATGGGATTTATGGTAATGGGAGCTAAAGATTTTCCCTGACCATTTATTAGCCTCACATGGAGCCCATTAGGAGAGGAACTTGTTTAAAGGGAAAGTTTGCTTATGGGGAGGTTTGCTTGCTTGAAGGGTTTCACACGTTTTGGTAACTAGACACTGAAGCATGAGAGCTGTGATGCCTTCTGGCTCTGAAAAGTGTATATGTAGTCTGAGGTGAGGTTTTGCTTTGGGGCTTACTCTTTGGAGGAAGGTTCCTATGCCAGATGAGACTCTGGGTAGTAGTCATGCGCCCCGCCTCCCCCTTTGAAAACCCAGATATCAGTGCTTTCCCTCTGGTAACTGTGTATGTATGTGATGGTCAGACAGTTGGCTCTGTCTGTTGATCTGTGATGTATGTATGGCTTATGGTCAGACAGTCGGAAGCCCTGTCTGTTGATCTTTACTTCTCTGCTTGTATTTTCTCTGTTGGCAAATATAATTACAGTAGATTGTTAACCCCCCCTTTAAATTGCTTTCCTTAGAAAAGTAGATCTAAGAACCCATGCCAGCAGGTCATCTTGGATACTTGTCGGGGTGCTTGCTGTTAAAACAACCCCCCTAACTCACCTGTGGGTTTGAAGTCTGGTGGTTACCCTCAGACTGGATTAGCCATTTACTCAAATGGAACACTTTATATAGGAAGTGAATTAAACTGTGAACTGAAAGCCCTTCCTCTGCCGCAGAGACTAAAATGGCCTAAAGGGGAAATTAATCCCCAGAAGGGGTGTGTGTGTGTGTGTGTGTGTGTGTGTGTGTGTGTGTGTGTGTGTGTGTGTGTGTGTTGTTGCTGTTGTTGTTGTTGCTTTACCTTGGAAGTAAATATTTCTTTGTAAAAACTAATATGACTGTTAAGTGGTTAGATGGAACTGGGGTGTAGCGGACTCCTAAAATTGAGAGAACACAATCAGTGCAGGCTTGAGCTTAATGACAAGGAGGCTAGATTCCCCTAACCCTCTGTGAGAAAACTGGAAAACCCTGGGGGCAGTTAATGTAACATCCCTGACCTAGAGGCAGTAGAGGTCTAAGTACTCACAGTTATATAAGTCAGGAAGCTGTGAGAAATTATTCATTTGGATCTCTACCCTATTCCAATCAGTATTAATCAGTTTGACATTTTACGTAAGTCATATAGGAATAATTAGATAAGATAGATTCTTATAGTAGGCCTTTATAATGGGCCTCAGACTTTAATGTGTTCACTACTTGTTTACCACTTATGAAGCTTTCTTGCACAGCCACAAGAATGCTGACAAAGATTATCTCCATCCTGTTTTACTCAAATTCCATGTCCAAATCCAGTATGCCTTGATTCTTTGGAAAGTCTCCCAACTTAATTTTGTGCCTCTGGACCATTCTCTCTTGTCCAACATGAGTAGATGACTATCTTACGGTCAGAAGTGGAGATGCTCTGTGCTTTACCCAACCTGTGACCACCCCTCACCAGCACTCCCAAACATCATTTGGGGCCTTCAAGAGCAAGGTCGATCAACCAATGAGGTTCTGCATTTTACCATGCCTCTTTTGCATATTTGGGTATCAAACCCTATAAAAAAAGGTTCTGGGGACCAGGGGCATCTCAGTTCATGAGGAAAATCTGAGATCTAGATTCATTAGAGGGGACCATGGACCCTTTAATAAAGTGCCAGTGACTCAGAATTCAGGGGTTTTTCATGCAAATTGGGTAATTATAATCCCTACAAAGCTGAGATCCAGAGAATTTAAATGGTTTTCTCAAAGTTACAAAACAGTGACAGCACCTGGACTAGTACCCAGATTTCATGACTTCTGGTCACTTTTCATTTTTATGTCAATGTCTTTATTTTAATAATCAATACTTCTGCCAGAAATCATTAGGTTTCTTTTTTCTTTCTTTGTCCTTTTTAAATTTTTTTTTTCACAGAATGTCTAGTTTTTTATGCCTAAGAATAAATTAAAATGAGGAGGATTTGTGATTTTATTGGCATGGGGAATTAAGTGTTAGGGAACTGCATGAGACAAGGAGAGGTGATGACTTTTTCAGGGTTATGTTGTTTTTACAAGTCAGACTCAGTCCTTACTGATTTAAATTCCAAAACTGTTCTGTTCTCTTCTTTTAGTTACTCAATGAGTACTTGTTATTTGATTTGCTATCAACAAATAGCTGCTATTCCTCTATAGCTCTGTGGATTATAGACTCCAAGTAGCATCCCTGAAATTCAGGACACAACCTACACATCCCAGTTAGCTAAAAATAAGTATTATTTTAATTTTAGGTAAAGACTTTCTTGTGACAAAGGCAGAAACCAAGAGAAAATTATTTTAATTCTGAATAGCACTTGACAATGTTCCCTTGGTCTGAGTTATCTCTGAATTTGTGAAGAGAACAGGAACAGAACTTTCCCAGAGTCCATTCTGATAAGGACATTTCAGGGTGCCCTGGGAACAAGCTTGTAGCCTCAGTCTCAGAGTGGCAAGGACTTGTTTTCCTGCTTTTGATTGGGGATATAAAGGTAAATATGCAGTGAATCATGTGGAAAAATTTTCTGTCTCAGAGAAGATGTTGCAGAAGACATAGCTACTTCACAGTAAGTCCCACCCATGGGAAATACCCATATTCTCTGCTCAGAAATCTGATCTTTCTTATAGAGAACACTGGAGCCCTGGCCTCAGAAAAATACCGTTGCTACAGTCATTCATTCATTCTTTCAATGAAAGGAAACAAAAAGAATTCTGGACACAGACTCAAAGAAACCTATATTCAAGTCACATAACTGGCTAGTAACGTGAACTTGGACACCTCTACGAACTTCAGTTTCCTTATCTGCAAAAGAAGGATAAGTGTACCTGCAGATACTTTCTTCAATAGGTTCTTAGGAGGAAAGAAGTTGGCAAACTTTAAAGTGCTGCAAAAATGTGAATTGTTGTTCATTTATTTATTCAATAAATGTGTATCCAAGGCCTGCTATGGGCCCATCCCTGTGTTAAGTATTGTGAGAATTCAAAGATGTTGAATGTTGTTTTTAAGAAGCTTACAATCTAGAAATGGAGATAAAACAATAACAGAAATAATTACATGGTAAACTTTAGAAAGCTGTCTAAGTGTTTCGGGATTTCAAAGGAGTAGAAAATCAGAAGAGGTAGACGCCGTAGAACACGCTGACAGACAGCATGGAAGAAAATGGGAGTAGGGGAATCCTATCTCACTATGACTTCAGTATTTGCTTTATGCTAGAGTAGTATGAAGACATTTTAGGAAGAGAATAATTTTTAGTTCTTCGATTCTGATCCAATCATCTAATCAAATCTTTATATCCCTTATTCCAAGCTTTTATTCACATTACTCCCCTTCATATATTCCTTTCCAGTCCAATTGGTCTGGTAGCTATTACTAACATACAACATTTCATCTCCCACTTTTGCACCTTTACACAGCTAGTTAAGCATATATGGAATGTACTCTGTCCTCTCTCTTAAAATAATTGACCATCTTCCAAGCACAACTCAGGTGCCAAACTTCTCTTGGAAGTCCTTTTCTGATCCTCCAACTGCTCATTATCACCATTTGTTAGAGCTCTTTCCCACTTGAAATTTCTTCCTGCTTGAGATTTTTATGTATTTGTTTTTATTACTTAGATACATGTTGAATCCTTTAATAGAATGGAAACTCATTGAGGGCAGGGCTTGTTTCTTGCACCATCACCCCCTTCCTTTTTTTTGCAAGTCTAGCGATTAGTACAGTGCCTGGTATATAGTAAACACTTAATAACATTCTTTTGCATAACATTTTACAAATGAGCTTGTATTCTACTGTGCTGTTGCCTTTGTGGGCCATTTCTCTCTCTCCCTCCCCCTCTCTCTTTCTCTCTTTCCCCAAGTAAGTGAGATATTTGCTGATTAAGGGGTATCTTGAACTCTTTTGGTTTTCTTGTGGCAATTCATTTGTTTTGGTTAAATTTCTGGATGAAATTATTATAGTAACTGTTAATATGGGTTCTGTTGTCCATTGTCCTTTTTTAAATTTTTAATGAGTTGTTTGAGTAATTCATGGTTCAGTCATTTTGATTATACTCCATTCCTTTTTCTGATATTTATTTTTTCTTCTTTGTTTAAATTCTGATCTTAGCTCCAATGAACTAAGACCAGGATTTGTCTAAACTGTATAAAAACATCTGACTCAGGGAAAATTTACACATCAATAACATGTTCCATAATATATTATATAAAGTGTTCTATAACCTGAAGCTTCTGTGTAATCTACATATCTTTTTCTCTTTCTCTCTCTCTCTTTTTTTTGAATTGTATTTTCCCATTTATTTCTCCCCATCTTCACCTTTTTTCCCATCTTTACATTAAAGAAACCAGGTATCAAGATGCATGTGATTTTATGTGGAAGACTTTATCAAGTTCTTCATAGAATTTCCCCTACCACTTCCTCCTTATCAATCAATATTTGTCCATAAGATACTATTATTTTCATGATTTTTTTTTGGTTAATACTTATCATTAGTACCGCAATACATGAGGACAATATGTCTCATAAAACAATATAGTTTGTAACTCGGGCATATTGCAAAAACCACTCCGACCATCCTGTTCTTTGTTTCTTCAAATGTGATCCATTTTTACCTTTGGCTGCAACTTTGTCTTTTCTTCTGGTTTCATTTATAGCAATAATATCAAGATTAATATGAATATATCCACTTGCTGGTCATTGGACAAAAATCTCACATTTGGAGTATCAATAGTTAAATAGAAGGTTGTTGATGATCTAAAAGCAGGTGATTGTTAGAACCCCTTTCTGCCTTTCCCACCACTCTGCATTTGTCACTGGAGAAATAGAAGAAGTCACACAGGATTGAAGGCATTTTTCTTTTTTTTTAAATAATTAATTTATTTTTAGTTTTCAACATTCACTTCCATAAATTTTACATTTTCTCCACCTCCCTCCCCTCCTGCCTCTCCAAGATGGCATGCAATCTGATATAGGCTGTACATATACATTCTTATTAAGCATATTTTCACATTAGTCATGTTATATAGAAGAATTAGAATGAATAGGAGGAACTATGGGAAAGAAAAAACAAAACAAAAAAGAGAGCAAATAATGTGCTTTGCTCTGCATTCAGACTCCATATTTCTTTCTCTAAATGTAAATGGCATTTTTCATCATGAGTCTTTTGGAGTTGTTCCTTAGATACATTGCTAAGTCTATCAAAGTCAGTCATCACACAATGTAGCTGTTACTATGTATAATGTTCTGGTTCTGCTCACTTCACTCAGCATCAGTTCATAAAAAGTCTTTCCAGATTTTTCTTATAGCACAGTAGCACTCCATTCCATTCACATGCCACAACTCATTCAGCCATTCCCCCATTGATGGGCATCCCCTCAATTTTCAATTCTTGGCCACCACAGAAAGAACTGCTGTAAATACTTTTGTACATATGAGTCCTTTTCTTGAGGGCATCTTGAGGCATCAGACTAAGACTTTAGAGAGGAATCATTCCCATAGCATTGGAAGATAAAGATGGTATCCTTACCAGATTTGCAAATAACAAACTGGAAGAAATAGTTAATGTGTTGGATACAAGAAGTCCTTGGTAAGTTAGTGTCACTCCGAAGTTCAAGGCCCCCAAAAGTAAGCTGTAGGCTTACACACTAAGGTGGCCAGCTTCTTTCTGAATCATTCATATCCCACCTAGATTTCTTCAGAAAAATCTCTAAACCAAAGTTCTTTTATAGGGTCTTCCAAAATGTGAATAATGAGGTTTTTTTTCCCTCAGAAGTACTCTATGTGCAAGAAATGCATTGAGTATGCGATGACTTTAATTTTCTCTAACACAAAACATATACATCACAAAGTGGAAGAAAAATACTTGACACATTACATGCATTTTACTCTCCCTGGAAGGTAAAGACTCATTGTGAAACTTCTGAACAGATATTATATACACTCAGCTTGGATCTGATCACCATCTGATGAGAGAAATGATTATTAACTAACAAGTTATTGGGGAGATCCAGGTTTTTTTCCCTTCCTAGCTCCTAATTCTCTGCTAAACCAAGCCAGTATCTGCAGTACATTGTTGATGGATGAGAGTGCCTAAATCCTTGGTACATGCCTTTCAATCCTGAGTGGGAGTTGTTGCCCTACCCAACTAGAGAATCTTATAAAGAATTTAATTTAAGGTGAATTCCAGCCCATTATGTTCCACTCTGCCAGGTCAGAGAGGAGATGAACCCCCTTTTGACTAGATTGTCCTGGGTGGGGGGGTAGTCAGGATAAGAGATAAATCTCTTTGTCCAAGACTGAGTAATCAGTCACCTCCCCAGTCCCTCATTGGAATAAGTCCACCTTTCATCATAATATTCATTTTCTCATTACTTGTTAATCAGAGTTAATTGTCACCCTCAGAAACACCCACTCTTCCAAGTGCATGTAAGCACTGAGTGGGTTCCATGAGGGGTTTTTGACATTCAAGAGTGCCATTGATCCCTTTTATTAATTATTGATAGCATGATTAATAAAATGATGAATTAACCAGAAATAATATCTCTTGAACTTTTTATATATCACACTGAACAATCCACAGTAATTATCATGGAGGGTTGGCAACATCCTTTATCTCCTAGACCCTCACCAAATGGCATTAGTAATCTAGCTATGTAGGTATCATGACAATGTATTTTTTTTCCCTCATCTGTTTCGGAAATCTCCCTCTGGTTGATTGAAACTCAGCTCATGAGACTGGAAATGTTAAATTCAAAAGATGCTAGTCACTGCAAAAAGGAAATAGAAAGGCAGAAGATAATAGTGAGATCTATTTTCAGTTCTAATATCAGTTCTATTTCCATTTCTCCTTTTCATTTTTAATTACTCATTTAAGCAATTTAGAATACAATGATTTTAATTGAAGTCTATTCCTTTTTCTCATATTAATTTCTCTTATTTTTTTTTTACCCATTTTAATTTTTGTTCTAATGAGTTGACAGTCTGATTATACACACACAATTGCTTCAGGGATAATTTTCATATTGATAATAACAACTCTTTTACTCTCTATTCAAATAAACTCTAATTCTTTATGGTGTTATTTGGAGCTCATCATTTCCAGTGCCTACCAAAAATTTTTTTTAATTTAATTCAATTTTAAAGGAAGTGGTTTACAAAGCTCTCAGAATCTTAGTCTTAGTCTCATTGGGAAGACACATGTTGTCCACTACCTTCCACTTCTGCAGTAAACTGCCTTTGCTACTTCTGGTTAGAAGGGGAGAGAAATCCCCTCTAATGTTTGCTGGAAGTCCAAAGGATTCAACACTTGTAGTATGAGTTGTGTTTGTCCTTCATTCTCGAAGAGGACCATGACATCAAGATGATGACATGACTTGCAGTTGACTTTGATTTGAGTAAGAGAGGGCTATGCAAGGTCACCAACCTCACTTTCTTCTCTTGAACCATCTGGGTCCAGTGGCCTGATACGCATCAGGACAACTGGAGATGGCCCAGGATGCAATGTGAGACTGTGACCCTTTCAGACTAAGATCTTATCATATTCTTACTTTGAGTGAGATACATCCATGGTATGAGTGAACTGTCCCCAAAAGGCATGGAGCCATTTCTCCTTGAGTGAACTACAGAGAGAGGAGAGTTTCATTTGACAAGAGACTACTCCCCCTGACTCTTGTTTGTGGAACTGTGAACTAATTAAACAGTTCTGGAGAACAGTTTGGAACTATGCCCAAAGGGTTATAAAACTATGACCCTTTGACCCAGTAATACTACTACTAGGTCTGTACTCCAAGGAGATCAAATAAAAAGAAAAAAAGACCTATACTCATAAAAATATTTATAGCAGCTCTTTTTGTCATGGTAAAAATGTTGGGAACTAAGGGGGATGTTCATCAACTGGAGAATGGCTGAACAATTTATGGTATATGAATGTGATGAAATTCTATTTTGCTACAAGAAATGATGAAGAGTATGGTTTCAGAAAAACTCAAAAAGACTTCCAAAAACTGATGCAAAATGAAATGAGCAAGATCAGGACAACAATCTACACAGTAATAGTGTTGAGGTTTAGGGGTGCTGGGGAACCCCAAATCCCAACATACCAGGTCCTGCTCGAATGAATTCGACTCAAGCCTTCTTAAAGCCAAAGGAAACAAAGTTTATTAAAGATTCTCCACCTTGCATTGGCTCTTAAGGAGTGTAAGCATTTGTAACACTTGTATTCACAAGTGGGCCAGATAGAATGTCAGCTAGACAGTGTCTGAGCTGGATTGAATCTGAGCGCCTTCATGGAGGCAAGATGGAACTTAAATACAGAGAAGACTATAGGAGGGATCTGGGTGTGGTCTGATAGTCTAGGGTGATGGGAGGAGGGGCTTAGGGAGGGTCTTGAGGAGAAGTCCAAGAAGGACCTCAGTTGGACTGGGGTCAAGGGTTGGAAACAGCTGGAGGCAATCAGGAGATATCAGACAAAGAGGGTCTGGGCCAGAAGCAGGTGTCACCAGGTAGTCTGGGGTCCCAGGGATGGTCTTAATAGACCAAGCCCAGGGAGAATCCTGATAGGAGTGGTTGGTAATAGGATCAAGGGTGGGGAATGAAACAGAGACCTGGGCACAGCAATAACGAAAAGTCCATGAGCTTCCTGAGACTGCCAGAACAAATGGGAAGATTAGATTTGAGTAAGAAAGGCCAGATTAAGTGGGAAGATTCAAGGGGAGCTCATGGAGGCTCCCAGAGTCTGAACCCCATCAATAGTAATCTTGTAAAGGTAATCGACTGTGAAAGACTGAGTAACTCTGGTCAAAAGAATGATACACCACAACTTCAAAGGAATTGTAATACAAGATCTTATCCACCTCCAGAGAGAGAACTGATGGTCTCAGCATTTTTTTATTTTTTCTTTCATTTTTCTCCTAGAACATAGCTAATGTGAAAATATTTTTTTGTATAACTTCTCATGTATAACAGGTATTATATTTCTTACATTCTCAATGGGTGGGGGAGGGGCTAGAGTAAAGGAGAGAATTTGGAAGTGAAAATTAAAAAAAAAATTTAAAAGGAGGCTGTGCAATAACTGGAGACCAAGCAGGAATTCCTTGTATCCTTCCAGCAATGAGCTTCTGTGCAAGTGTCCTTAAATAAGGGGTCATGATGCATGTCCAGCTCCTTTCTGACAAAGGTCTGCACTCTCTAATGTTATCAAGTAGATCCGAGGACTCATCAAATTGAGCAGAAGTTCTCAATATAGGGCATATGCTGTAGTAATTAACTACAATAAATTTAGTCAAAATAAATGACAAGCTTGGGCTCAAAAAATCAATTTCACAAGGACAAGATGTAGGAGGTAAGACTACATGGTGTTTTGCATTAAAGAAGCCTGGGGGTTTTAGTAGCTTGCAAACTCAGTAGGAGTCAGAGTGGTATGGCAGCCCCGCAAAATAAAGGTGCTCTTAAATGACACCAAAAGGCATAATATTCAAAACAAAGGTGGTTGTAGTTCCATGGTACTATGCTTTGGTTAGATCATGTATGGAATATTGTGTTCTATGCTGGGCACCATATTTTAAGAAAAACATTGGTAAAAGAAGAGGGCATTTGGGATGGTGAGGGGGCTGGAAACTATTCCACATGAAGATCTGTTGATGGAGTGGATGATTATCAGGGAGAAGATAAGGCACAGGTGGGCAAACAATGGCTGCATTGAAGTACTCATACAACTGTCATTGATGTGGCATACATAGAGAACTAGGGCTGAAGTCAAGAAGACTCATCTTCCTGGTTCAAATTTGGCATCAGATACTTGTGTGAGCCTGGGCAAATCACTTTTTCTGTTTACCTCAATTCCTCTTCTGTAAAAATGATCTGGAGAAGGAAATGCCAAGAAAAGCCCAAACCTGCTTACAAAGCATAAGAGGATTGAACAACAAAGGATTTAGGGCTTCACAGGCCTTTAGAATTCATCCAGTCTAATCTCATTGGCAATTTGAGTTATGTAAAGATAGACTGGGCTGCCTTAGGAAGTAATAAGCTTCCCATAACTGGAAGGAGTTAAGCAGAGACTCTTAGAAGTTGCCAAAGGGACTACTATTGAAGTGTAAATTGACCAAGACCACTTCTGATAACCTTTTCAAGTCTGGGATTCTTAGTTTTTGTGATTCGGATTTTCTTCTACTAGAATTAGGTAAAGTAGACTATAGGCAAATATATTCTAGCCCACAGTGCTGCATTCAGTTCTATGCCCATTGTTCTTCTCCAGCATAATAATTTGAGTAAGGAAGGAAACTGATCTATATAAAAAGAAAGGATTCTTTTCAAGGAAAATTAAATATATAAATTCAAGTGCAGATTACTGATCAAAAGAACTGCTGTTTCATTCAAGCAAAGTGATACAAGGGAGTTAGACTCAGGAGACCAGTTGAATGTGGGAGTGGTTATTGAGGTTTTCATATTTGTGAAATCACCAGTGGTTCCATGGCCTTGTTCAAATATTAGCTTCATTATCTAAGTTCAGTTTTTCTTCTTCCCTTCCCTCCCTCCAGACTGCCCTCTCTATGCAAGGTGCTGGCTGTATGTAGCTCCAGAATCCCTGCTTTTCTTTTTGAACATATTATTGTGGAATCTGCTAGTTTTTTCAAGAGAATGTATTTCACTACAAAGAAAAAATCATGGTATTAGGAACTTGTTAATGGGATCTAAATAATGATTTTCTTGGTTTCAACCTTCTTTAACCCCATATATTTTTTTAATCTATTATTGTTATTATTGGGGAGTTCTGCAAAGGACAGAAGTCTACACATTATACTCATCAAATTGATCAGAGGACTCGTCAAATTGAGCAGAAGTTCTCAATATAGTACACATATTAGAACAATCAATTACAATAAAATTTAGTCATAATAAATGGCAAGCTAAGATCTGAGTTCAAATTCAGCCCTGGACACTTACTAGCTGTATGACCCTAGGCAAGTCACTTAACCTCTGTTTGCCTCAGTTTCCTTAACTGTGAAATGGAAATAATAATAACACCTACCTCCCAGGGTTATTGTGGGGATCAAATGGTTGGTTGGTCTCTGTTCTTTGTTCTCAAAGAGGACCAAAATGACATCACCATGATAAAGTAAAGTTTCAGTGTGTCCTGCTGTGGCTGATCAGACCAACATGAGCTCAGAATGCTCTACCACAGATTGGGCACAGATAGTCCATGTGAATATTTGGGGTAGATACTACAAATTTGCACATCCTGTGTTTACTTTGTGTTGTCTCAATTCTGCTTGCTTATAGAGCACAGCACCCTTTCTAATGTGGGCATGCCATACTGAGTGGTCCTTTGCCAATGTCTCCCATGTCTCACAATCAAATCCAAAGTTCTTGAGAGAGACCTTGAGAGTGTCCTTGTATCACTACTTCTGACCACCATGTGATTGCCTACCCCATGTGAGTTCTCCATAAAAATAGTCTTTTGGGCAAGCATACATTTTTCATTCGAACAACATGGCCAGCCCATTGGATCTTCTCTGAAGCATAGTTTGAATGCTTGGCAGTTCAGCTTGAGCTGTGTCTGGTACCTTCTTCTGCCAGGGGATCCTCAGAATCTTCCTAAGACAGTTCAAATGGAAGCAATTCATTTTCCTAGCATGGCACTGGTGGATTGTCCATGTCTCACAGGCATAAAACAATGAGGTCAGTACAACATCTCTGTAGGCCTTCAGTTTGATGGTCAGTCTAATACCTCTTCTCTGCCAAACTTTTCTTTGGAGCTTCCCAAACACTAAGCTAGCTCTGGCAATGAATATGTCAGTCTCATTTTCAATATGTACATCCCTGGAAAGTACACTAACAAGGTAAGTGAACTTATCCACAGAATTTAAAACTTCTCTATCTATTGTAACCAATGGTTCCACATGTGGATGGTGTGATAGTGGCTGATGGAGCACCTGTGTTTTCTTGGTGTTAATTATTAGGCCAAAATTAGCACAGGCAGCAGAGGATTGATCCATACTTTATTGCATCTCAGCTTCAGAAGCTGCACTGAGTGCACAATCATCTGCAAACAGAAAATCATGCACCAACACTCCCTCCACTTTAGTCTTGGCTTGTAGCCTTTTCAAATAGAAGAACTTACCATCAGTGGAAATCCTCGTAGATTTTCATCCTCATGGAAAGCTTTTGACAACATGGCTGAAAATATCATGCTAAAAAGCATGGGAGCAAGCACCCAACTCTGTTTCACTCCATTGATGACTGGGAAAGCACAAGAGCATTGTCCATTATCCAGAACGTGAATAAACATGCCATCATGAAATTGACTTACAATACTGATGAACTTCTCTGGGCAACAAAATTTTGACATAATTTTCCATAAGCCCTCATGACTAATGGTATCAATGGTATCAAAGGCCTTAGATTTACAAATGTGTGCAGACCTCTGTTCCACTCCTGGCATTTCTCCTGGAGTTGTCAGGCAGCAAACACCATATTGACTGTTCCTTGACTCTTTCTGAAGCCACACTGGCTCTCAGGAAGATGACCATCTTCCAGGTGAAGGATTAGCCTATTAAGGAGGACTCTAGCAAGAATATTGCCAGCAATGACTAAGAGAGAGACCCCTCTGTGATTGTTGCAGGAAAATCTATTCCCTTTACCTTTATAGAGATGGACAATGGAGGCATCCTTGAACTCCTGGGGGATAACCTCCTCTTGCCATATAACCTGGAATATTTTGGTCAGTTCTTGTATGAGCAATGGTTCCCCTCCCTTGTAAATATCAGCTGGAATAGAATCACCACCAGGTGCTTTGTCACATGAAAGGAGTCTAATGACCCTCAAAACCTCTTCTTCAGTTAGAAGTTCAGTTGAGGAGAGATTAACTTCAACCTGAGGTAAACAGTCAATGGCCTCAGCATTGATTGATGATGGTCTGTTGAAAACACTACGGAAGTGCTTAGCCCATCTCTCTAGGATCATGTCCTTATCATTAATCAATGTGGATCCATCAGCACTGAGTAGTTGTGATGCACCATAGGTTTTTTTGGTCCATAAATGGCTTTCAGGGAATCATAAAATCTCTTTGGATTGTTATTATCAGCATAAAGCTGAATTTCATCTGCCTTCTTACTAAACCAGCAATCCTGCATCTCTCTAAGCTTTGTTTGTACTTTGTTTTTGATGAAATTAAATGCTACCTTCTTAGAGATGGATGAACTATCCTGCTGGTAAATCCTGTGGAGTTCTTGTTTTTCATTTGCAGCTTCTGGAGTTCCCCACTATTTTCATCAAACCAGTCTTGGTGTTTGTGAGTGTTCTGACCCAAATCTCTGAAATTTGCCCACTCCTTTTCTGCTCCATGGGTGCCAACTGTGTGTTGGCTCAACTTTCCCTCCAAGTTGGTAGCAAACTGTTTACAGTCTGAGAAGAGCTCTAATTTGTTGACATTCATTCTTCTGGTAGTCACTTTGCCTTGGGGGTGGCACTTTTGATGAATGTAAATATTTAGCTTGGAAAGGATAAGCCTATGATCAGTCCAGCACTCTGCACCACACATTGCCTTTGTCACTCTCACATCTTGTCTGTCTCTTCTCCTTACAATTGCATAGTCTATTAGATGCCAGTGTTTGCTATGGGAGTGCATCCATGAAGTTTTATTGCATTTAGGTAAATGGAAAACAGTGTTGGTGATGTAAAGGTCATGAGATACACAAGTCTTCAGCAGGAAATTTGTCCTCTTTTGGCACATTGATGATAAGTGTCCCTAGGTCTTCATAGAATTTTTCTTTGACCTCATCAGTGTTCATCATGGTGGGACCATAGGCACTGATGATGCTGGCATGACATTTTCCTGCAAGTGGCAATAGCATTGTCATGAACCTGTCATTCACTCCTTTGGCAGGCATACCAGCTTGCTGACTAGATTGACTAGAGCATCAAATAAGACTACTGTGAAGTGCTTAGCACAGTACCTGGCACATAGTAAGCTCTACATAAATGTTAGCTATCATCATCATCATCATCATAATTTTGTTCTCATCTTCATATTCAATTTAATTCAGATAGAAATGATCCTAATCAACAAGTCAATATGTGTTTATTAAGTGCCTACTATGTGCCAGGCACTATGCTAAATGTTAGACAGTTGCTATTCTGTTATGGTCTCTTACATTTATTGATTGGTGAACCATTACACAAGTGGATAAAATATTTATGTAATTGAACCAAAATGTTGGGATGCAAGCTCAGCCCCTGGACAACTCCAGGAGTGCACAAGATGATTGGGATGATACGTACTTCTTCCTGTACCTACACAATTTTGATTTCTTTCATGAGCTCTCTACATTTTTAGAGCTTTTCATCCCATCTAGTTAGTAGGTCATGAGTATTTGGCCTACAGATACCTATAAAAATGTTCTTAAATTTTTGTGAATTGTTGCTCTCTCTTTAAAGAACTATGTTCTACAACTTCCCCAAGGAATACATTCCAGGCTTAAAAGTTAGGAAGGAGAAGCAAGAGAGGAAGGGAATGAGAGTTAGTACAACACCTGTGATGTGTTTTACAAACAACCCAGGGAGAACACTTTAATTTTGTATCCTATAAACCAAATGGGTAATAATTAAGAAAGGAAAAAAAGGGGAAATGTGGCATCATTTGGGATTTTGGTTTCTTGCTTATATTCATGGGATAGGGACCTATAATGTCGATGGTTTAAGAAATTTCTGGCTGAGGAAACTCCTCCACCACTATAGTTCAATGCTTCCTCTGTAACTTAGTCTTAGAAATTTCATGGAAAGCTTAGGTGACTTGCTTCAATCAGTATGTGCCCAAGGCAAGAACTAGCTTTCTATCAAACAACTTTAGAGTTTTCTGATTGCTTCTTTATTGTAATGGGAACATGGAGAAAATGACTCTGTCTCAGAGGATGTCAGAAGCCAATCTACCATCCAGGGTAGGAGAATAATGACATATAAGAGAATGAAAAAGACTTAGAAACAGGAGCAGGATATTGTAAAGGAAATGAAAATTAGCAAGTAGGAAGCAGGTAGCATCAAGTAGTGAAATTATTACCAGAGCAGTGACCCAGGTTCTCATAGTTCCAGTTCTGTTATGTGAACTCTTGATATGTGAACATGTTCAAGTCATCTATCTGAGCCTTAGTTTGCTTATTTTTAAAAATGGGGAATTAGTCCATATGCTAAGTATGACCAAAGAGGTCATAGACAGAAAAGTCTTATAGATGCCTAAATATTCATGTCAGTACTTTTGATGGTAGTAAAGAACTGGAAACAAAGTAGATTTTCATTGATTGGGGACTGGTTAAACACATTATGATGCACGGAATGTAACAGTATGTTGCTGCACCATAAGAAATTACAAATATGAAGAATTCAGAGAAGCATGAGAAGATTTAAATGACCTGGTACAGAGTAAAGTAAGCAAAAACAAAAAAATATACATGATGGCTACAACGTAAATGGAAAGAATAGCAAACACAAACTAAATTCTGTGTTACTATAATAATGAAGCCAAGCCCTGGAAAAGAGTTGGGATAATAGACCTCTCTTTTCTTTGCAGAGGTAGGGGACTATGTGTATAGAATGTTGCATATATGTTTAGACACAATTGTTATGTCTCTTGATTTTACTTATCTGTTTTTTTCTCTTTTTTAAAACATTTTGTTACAAAGAGTAGCTTATTGAGTGGGAGAGGATCTAGGAGGTAACTCAGAGGCTATAAAGCTTTCTCTTTTACATATGAAGAAACCAACAGAGGTCCAGAGAGGTTAAATGACTTGCCCAAGGTCACATAGGATGTAAGTGGCAGAAGTACAATCTGAACTTTAGGGTTTCCTGACTACAATTCATTGATCTTTCTATTGTACTGGGCTGCCAATCAATGAAGATGTTGTTATAACAAAATGTATGAAGACAAATTGTAAATCAGAAGGTGAAAAAAGTTAGGGTTACACTGAACTCCCTTAATATAGATATCTATATGCATCTATCTATCTATCTATCTATCTATCTATCTATCTATCTATCTATCTATCTATCTATCTATCTATCTATTTATCTATCTACATGTGTTTATGTGTATATGTATACGTACAAACATATATCCTGGGTCATCTCCAGTTGTTCTTATGAATTTCTGGCCGTTGGACCTAGATGGCTCAGGAGAAGAAAGTCAGGTTGGTGACCTTGTACAGCCTTCTCTCACTCAAATCAAAGTCAAGTGCAAGTCATGTCATCATCTTGATGTCATGGTTCTCTTTGAGACTGAAGGACAAACACAACATACATACATATGTGTGCGTATTTATTCAGAGTAAAATTCAATGAACCCATATTTCAGGAGGTACAAAGAATCGGAAAGAAATCAACTTTGATAGGAGAGCAGTACTTCCAGCCTTGCCCACTGAGAAATAATTAGGCCTCCAAACTGAAGAGTAACTTTTGAGTTTGTCAAAACCACTGTGGAAGCAAGCTCATTATCTCCACTCTCTCAGATTTTCTCATTAGTGAGCTTTTTCCACATTAAGTGTGTTAAAGGGCCTAATGATTTTGAGACATGATTTTTGAGTTTTAAACATATTTCAGTAATTCAGAACAGACATGCTAACTCTAAAAGGGTAAACAGAATGGAATAGCTAAGGGAGAGGAAAAAAAAGTTGAGACCAAAGGAATGGGAAGGAATCTTTGCAAAAAAGTAGCAAGTTTCTCTATTCTTAGTTCTGTATTTAAGGACTTATGTTACAGAATCTGTATTCTTTCCATAACAATACCTTATATTTAATATTCTAATTGGACTTCTCAAAGTCATTATCTCACTTGCTTCCATGATAAAGACATAACAAAAATTTATTTGGTGAAGTTGGTCTAATGTTGTCATCCCCATTTCACAGATGAGGAATCTGAGACAAAGAGAAGTTGACATGCTTGACCAAGATTAGCCAGCAAGGTAGTCAGGAAACTGGACTAAAATTGAGGTTTCTTGTCTCCTAGCTATCATAACTGTTATGCTGTAACAATGTGCAAGTAGAAAACACCATCATGCATACATACTTTTTATTGACTGTGTAACCTGAGCATTCCAAGCTCTGGGCTTACATGAACTGAGCTCAGACTTGGAGCAGGTAAGGTAGGGCAGTTCTTCTCAAAAATAATCTCTCATTTGGCTTGTGTTGCCCTCACCCAGAGTTTCCTCTGGAAATCTCAGAATATAGCGTATGTCTAGTTAGTTGCTGATGTGACTAAGGGTCTTAGATTTTTTATTAACCAATCAAGGAAAGCTATTTAGCTATGATGAGTTAATTAAATCATTTTTGACTGCAACAGCAGCAGATATGTGAGAGTTAAGGGTACAGGAGTTATGGGGGGTGGGGTGAGGGAATTGTTTAAGACCTTGTTTAAAACCTTTTGGTTCAATTACAATCACATGCTTGTGAACTGATGTCAGTATTTGGTAGTACCTACCTGTGTGAAAAAAATTTTCAAAAATGAAATAAATAGAATCTCATTACAGAATAGCATCCCCAGACAATCATCTGTGATTGAATGCGAGGATAGGGAACGCTAATTTTAAACCCCAATGAGACAAAATGCTATTCCTCCCCCAAAGGAGGGATTCTTCTCATTAGTAGACTTACATTACAAAAAAAAATGGTTCTAAATTATTATTATATTTGGAATTTCATCAATAAAATATTTGTGGAAATTTATTTTTTTCTCTTGTTTTGTAAGTATCTGCCTATGGTACTTTATTCTGCCTCTTGGTCTGCAAAGCCTAAAATATTTACTGTCTATCCCTTTGCAAAAAATGTTTGCTGACCTCTACACTAATACATTGTTGGTGGAGCTATGACTTAGGACAATAGTTCTGGAAAACACACTGGAACTATGTAAATCAAGTGTCTAAAACATCTATACCCTTTGATTCAGAGATTCCACTGGTAGATATATACCCCAAGGAGTCACTATGAAAAGACAAAAAGGCTCCAAATATCTCCAATATTTATAAGACTAAATGAGTTAGCATAGGTGAAATACTTTGCAAATTTTAAAGTGCTAGGTATGATTATTATAGTATCATGTTATTATGATAAGTGGTAGGTATTATTATTCTAGCAGAACTATTTTTGGTGGCAAAGAATTAGATATTTTGAGTTTAAGATGTCTTTGAGATACTCCGTTTGAAATGCCCTACAGGTATTTGGTGATGGACTAAAGTTCAGAGAAGAGACTAGGGCTGTATACATAGATGATGATGATGATGATGAAGATGATAGCACTTATGTAGAGCTTTAAGGTTTGCAAAGAACTTGACATACATTGTTTCATTTGATCCTCACAATAGCCCTGTAAAGTATTTAATTCTCCAACATGAGGAGTGGTGGCAATATTACCCCTGCTCTATAAATGAGGAAACTGAGGCTTAGAGGTTAATTGACCTGTGTAGGGTCACACAACTATTAAGCATCTGAGGAAAGAGGTGAACTCAGATCTTCCTGACTCCAGGTAAAGCACTCTATTCACTGCACTACCTAGCAGCCTGGACTGGAAGTCATCTGCATAGAGATTAGGATTAAACCCATGGGAGCTACTGAGGTTACCTGGAGAGAAAACAGAGGGAGAAGAGAAGAGGAGCCAGATTAGACTCTTAGGGAACAAGAAAAATGATGTGAATGATAAACCAAAAAATGAGATTGAGAATGAGCGATCAGACAAGTAGGAGGCAAGCCAGGAGAGATAATTGTTGTTGTGTTTGTCTTTCATTCTCAAAGAGGACCATGACATCAGGATGATGATGTGACATGCAGTTGACTTTATTTTGAGTGAGGGAGGACTGTGCAAGGTCATCAGCCTCACTTTCTCCTCCTGAGCCATCCGGGTCCAGTGGCCTGATGTTCATCAGGACGCCTGGAGATGGCCCAGGATGCAATGGGAGACCCTAGCCCTTTTAGGCTAAGGTCTTTTCAGATTCTCACTTTGAGTGAGGTAACACCCATTCAGTGAATAGCCCTCTTTAAGTAGGAGAGAGAGTATATGTAGGGAGAGGGTGGTCAATAGTGGCAATGATTGTTAAAGATAAATTCAGAATTCAGATTTCAAAGAGCAGAGGAATGAGTGAGAAGAGAGGAAGTAGAGACATACTATAAACCAGAGATGTCAAACATGGTGCCAGCCTGCACTGGGCCTGCAAAACTCCTGAGTGTGTCTGGAACCAAATTAAAATATAATTAGTAAATATTAAAGAAAAAATAATGAAAATACAACAGAACCTAGATAATGTTAATGTGTGTTTTTCTAAGTGTGGCAAGTAGAGATCTGTATGTATAATTTAGTGACCTCCATTTCTATTTGAGTTTGACTTCACTGCTAGAGGCAATTTTTTCATGGAATTTGGACCATGTGGAGGAAATGCAACGTGCACCTTGGACTGGGGAGGAGGTGAAAGGACTTTATTCATGCTGACTCGGGTAGGGATAAAACTCTGGACTGTTTCGTAAGGGGGTGAGAGGAGTAGGCAAAGGTCTTGAAAGTTGCCTGAGAGACCTAATTTTTTGTACTGAGGTAGGCCTTTCTAACAAAAGAACTGAAAATATTTTGATTAGTTCCAGGCTGGTTGGCCTGAGTCATTTTCACAAAAGAATTCTACCTCTCTCCATCCTACTCCCACCCTACAGTGTGAGCAATATTTCAATTTATTTATTCTTCTAAGTTAAATGTTTTTTGATCAACAAGCATTTATTTTCTCTTCTTCATCCCTCACTCCCCCAATGGAAAAAAAGTAAAATGGTTTTCAATTAAAATACTACCTCCTCTTCACCTTGGAGTACAAGGTGTTTTTTTAGGGGGGAGTGGGGGAAAATGTTCCATTTTCCTTTTTGGGACTTCCCTGACTTCTCCACCATCCCTCTTCACCCCCATTGTCCCCTTACTTCTATGTGTTCTCTTATCCCATTAGAATTTAAGCTCTCTGAAGGTGAGGACTCTCATCTCTCCTCTTCCTCTTCCTCCTTCTCTCTCTCTCTCTGCCTCTGTCTGTCTCTCTCTCTGTGTCTGTATCCTTGGTACTTACCACCACACCTGGTACACAGTAGATGCTTAATTCCTGTTTATTGACTATGACTTAGTAAATACTTGTTAGATTGGAATTATTTTCCTATCCTTCCCAATTAAGTGCTTTATTTGACTTATGATTTCTGCTTGGTAGAGGATCTATCTGATTGTTGTAGATGAATTGGTAGAGAATATGGTGTGTTGCAGCTCGCTCTATATTTGTGTAGGTGTGACTAACCACAACAGCCCACAAAGAATCTGGACTACCAAGGTGTTCTGTCATTAAATGGATTTCACATTATGCATCTCATCTCCAACAGCAGTGCCAGCTTCTTGGGAGCAGACATTGTGTTATAAACTTTTCCAGTTTTCCCTAGAATGTCAGAACAATGGAAAGTATAGAGCTGGCATTCAGTAAATGCTTAGGGTCATAGATTTAGAACTAGAAGGATGGTTGAATTGAAATTGAGAAATGCGAAATGTGAAACCATAAGCTAAAGAAATGAGATCAGAGGCACCAGGACCTTACAAACAACCACTGCCCATTGAATAAGGGCTTCCAGAGAAGCATCAGTTGAATGGTGTCCTCTGTCCCACACATCTCTTCCAGGTTGCCAGCTGTGGTTTCTTTCTGTATGGTGGGGTCCAAACTTTCCTAGGGTCTCCAGAGTGATAGTTCTTCTGTCCTTTTTCCTCCCAAATAAATCCAGCTAGGGATGCAAACTGTGGACAAGAACACAATGTTTTTCATGTACTCAAATTAGGTTTTCTAGGTCCTTAAAATTTTTTCTAATACTATTTGGTATTTATGAAAACAGGTTAGTTGGGAAATTATGCTGCTTTGTGTTGTGAGTATCATTCTTATTCCTTTTCCTTCTTATTTATTACTTGATCCAGTAATAAAAAAAATCATGGAAATAATTGAAAAGGTGAGGAAAGAAGGGCCTGAAATGAGATTTTCCCATGAAAATGCAGAGGGAATGATAGAAATCCTTCTAATAAAAATAACTCATTTATGAAGGATTTAAAGTTTTACCTCGTACTTTCTTCACAACTCAGTGAGGTAGGTTGGTAGTCAGAGGATTTGCATTTGAATCCCAGCCCAACTACTGGCTCTTTAGGTCACCTGGGGAAGTCTCCTTCATCTACAAAATGAAGGGGTTAGACCTCTGAAGTCCCTTCTAGCCCTGAATCAATAATCCTATGAGGGTACCAAAATTTGTGATGTTTCTTTTCTTGATAAGGGTTGTTTTTTTTTTTTTTTGAGGCTCTGGGTTAACTGGATCTTACAGATAATATGATAAGGACTTGTTTTTAGAGAAGACTATGTGATCTTAGTGAAAGAACCCATAGATTAGAGAACATCCCAGCCCCAAGCTCATTTTCTTTTCACAGTGTAGGGGCTCAGCATATAAATGCCTCTAGATCTTCAAGCCCTATTTGACTCACTGTTTGAAGGACGTTATGTACAGGGAAGTGCATTCTAAGCAAGCACTGGGGTGAGTTTATACCTGACTTACCACTGAAGGGTTGTGTGAATATAGTAGGAGCAATTGGGAAATTCAATAGTCATCTGTGGGAAAAGGGTGAGCCTTTAAGCTGCTAATGTTTGCCTAGTATTAGAATTCCTCATAAACTTGGCATAATTTCCCTGCCTTAAATACAAGGGTGCTGTCGTGGTATATGGTAGAGTTGGAGATGAGGAATTCTGGTTCTGGGTAGCAACCTGAGCTCTAACAGTGATTGTGTACGTGAACCTAACTCAGTAAGAATGCTTTAGTGAAGTTCGAGCTGGCATTCTTGTGCATGTACCAACCCTTAAAAAAACAAAACAAACCCTAGAAAACAAAGGCATGTTTTCATAACAGACAGTCCTTGAGATGAAAAGGAAACAGCACAGTGACCCTTTGGTGCTCTGGGGAGTTCTAATTTCATTCTCATTTCTGAGATAGTATAAACTGGACTGGAGTACCTCTGGCTTCCCCTGCCTTCTCCCTGTTTCTATGCTGGCCCATCTCTTTCTCTTCTCCTCTCCTCCTCTCTCCAGGGACTTACCTTTAAATATTTGAGTGGTTGTCAAGCAAAGGAGGGCTTAGCATTATTCTTCTTGGCCCCAGAGGGTAGAACTGTGAGCAAGGCTGGAAAGTAACAGGGAGTCAGATTTCAGTTCAATACAAGGAAGGATTTCATAAAAGTTAAAACTGTCCAAAAGTAGATTGGGTTGCTTTTTGAGGAAATGAGGTCCCAGTGCTCAAAAAAATATAAGAAGAAGTATAGCCCCTTTCCAGAGAAGTACTATTTAGAGCCAAATGGGAGGTTAAAATAAGTGCTCTCTATGATTCTACCTACAAAGTGCTCAGCCCAACACCTGGAACATGGTAGGCAATTAAATGATTATTGTTGACCTGACTTCAATTCTGTGATTTATGAGATGGTTGCTGTCTTTTGTTCTATGTTAGAGTCAAGGTACAGTGCATCTGACTGTGGCCGATCAAACCAATAGGAGCTGGGAATGCATTACTGTAGGTTGGACACACATAGTCCATGTGAATATTTGGGATGGATTTTCTAAATTTACACACCTTGCATTTCTTTTGAGCTACTTTATGAGATATGTAAAAAGCCAATAGGCATGTACAGATTTTACTTAAGCTGGTAGCTGGGTACCTTTCTTCTATGGCTAGAGGGTTGTGTAAGATTGACTCTTGGGGTAGGAGGGAGTGATATGGAGGAGGCAGCAAACTGATGCCCTAGTTTAGATGTGAAGTTATGAGATGCAAACTGGAGCCAGCAATTAGGTTTTGCAGTGGCAGAATGAACCAAATAGCTGAATTTTCTCAGGTAAATGACCAAACAGCTCAGAAATGTGGAACTAATCTAGAACATCTGCCCACGCAGGATGTGCAGGCAAAGAAACCATAGCTAACCTGACATATGTAAAACATCTCATAACCAAAGATAGGAAGGAAGCAAGGTTTTCCTAGTTTCTGAAAACATTCAATTCATACAATTCATTCCAATAACTGGGTGACCCTTAAAAGTTAGTGTTGAACAGTTTCAGAGACAGGTAGTTTGAGTCAGTCCAGTCCAGGAGTTCTTTGAGGAGTATGTCACCAACAGGAGGTTAAGGAGATGGTTTCTCTCCTCTGCCCCTGGAACCATGGCATCCAGCAGCTGAGTTGCTCACCTAACAGGAGACACCCAGTTTAACAGCTAATCAGTTCAAGAGTCTGAGGTGTAATAGATGGAACATTTTCTGGAAAGAGGAATCTAAAGACACTGTCACTTGAGACTGGAAGTGTCTTTGAGGACCTCTGACAGAAACGAAGAGAGAAGGTCTTGGACCCAAGGCAGAGCTAACCCTGGTCTTCAAGAATTAAGTTGCAAAAGCAATAAACCAAGAGAGCCCAGCTGAGTCTCCCCACCCTACCCCCCTCCCTCACCTCCCTCACCCCTGCCCAAAGAGGAGTTAATAGTGAGAATGTGCCAGCAGAGAAAGAACCCTGAAACCCTGTAGTTCTGGAGTTGTACACTACTTTGGCCATGTGCTCCCCATATGTGTGCCTGACTACCATTTACCCTAAGTTTGGGACCCACTTTGCCCACAGGTGGTGTATGTATTTGTGAGAGAATGAACCCAGCCCCATTGGTGAGGGGGAATATTTTGTAGTTGCTTATTTTTACTATGGCATTTTGGTAAATTCATTTGCTTTGAATTTACTCAATTCCCTTGCTTACTATTAAAGAGAAACAAAATGATGAGGCTCATGAGCTCTAGTTATAGGAGGACTATGGACTCACAGACTACCTCTAGAACTTGAGGCAGCAGTGCCTGCCTGTGCAAGTATGAGTTAGGGAAGTATCTCAGAGTTGGTGCTTCACTGATATACATACAGAAATTACATTAGTGAAGGAGAGTCAAAAAAGTATATTAAGAATTTGAGGTCATGTCTGAAATCTTCATCCCCTTGCTTCTTCTCTCTCCAAAAATTTCTTTTCATAGGATCATGGACTCTTAGTGTTAGCAAAGACCTTCCAGGTTATCTAGCTCAAGCTAGAGCAGAACAGAGAGGCCTTCTCTTGTATCTCTGACAAGCGGGCATCCATGTTTTATTTGAACATGTCTAACAAAGAAAACCCCAATACCTCCCAAGGGAGTATATTTCACTTCTGCATACCTTGAATTGTTAGGAAATTTTCCTTATATCAACCTGAAATTTGCCCCTGTGTCACTTCCATTCATCACTCTTAGTTCAGTCTTGGGGCCAAGCAGAGCAAGCCTAACTTCTCATCCACAGAGGAGTCCTTCAAACACTTGAATTTGTCTCTACCGTTGACTAAACATCCCAAATTCCCTCAACCAAGCTTTGGATGGAATGATCTTATCCCCATCCCCCTCCTCATCCCCATCCCAGGAACCTGTATCAGTAAGCACCCCAACATACACAAGGAGATCTGCAACCTCAGGTTCTTAGATCTGCATTTATAAAAGAAAGGCCGCTTTTGAGGTTAACAATCACTTTAATCAAGCACATGCATCATTCCTTTAATCAAGCATATATATCATTCACCTAGTTCAGGGGAGTCAGCACCCTGAGCTTCAAAAAAAAATACAGAGAAATTAAAGATCAACAGACATGGCTTCCTCTTCCTGAATTCAACAGACAGTCCAACTGTCTGACCATAGTTAGCAGAGAGGGAAGCACTGATATCTGGGTTTTCAAAGCTGGGTGTTCCTTAAAACAGCTTCCCAGAGTCTCAAACCTTCTTGAGTCCTGGGACTCAAACCTTCTTATAAAAGCTAAGCCCCAAAGTAAAACTTCACCCTCAGAGTATCTATACACTTTTTAGAGTCAGAGGGCATAACCCTCTGATCCAGTGCCTCAATAGAAAAAAACAAAAGATACTTGAACATTTGTATAAAACAGCTCCCCTAATCAAGCTTCGCACAATGGGTGGGAAAGATCCTCTTTAATCACGTTATTCAATCAGAGGCACTTTTAATAAAACAAAATCAGCAAAAGGTCCTAATCTGATTGCTATCATACTTCCCCTGAACAGTTTCCAGTTTAGTGTGTGTGTGCATGCAAGCATACACACATGCATGTGTGTGTTTGTGAAAGCACACACATGTGCATGCATGTGTGTGTGTTTGTGTATGCACATACACACAGAGAGCTGATGTTCTCTGTGAATTGAGAGACGATGAGATGGGCTACCTCAATAGGTGGTGAGCTCCCTATCACTTCAAAAAGAGGTGTATTGGTGACATTCATGGAATTTATGTTTTCACTAGGGTCTGATCTATATGTCACTGAGATTCCTTCCTAACTTTGCAATTCAATAAGATCCAGAAATATAATTTGAATATTTATGGCTAAATATTTCTTTCCATCTAAAATTGAGTAGCCAAGAAGGAACTGAGTCCTAGAGCATTATAATGTTCTGTTATAATGCGGAATTTTTCATGATGGCGTTGGAGCTCAATCATCTGAACCCCTTGTGTTTTGGCCACCATACAAAGTAAACCCCTTCATAGGGTAATTATGTGGGCCCATATATTTTGTTGATGCTAGGCCCAAGTTAGTGATTTTCCTTACTGAGTGATTCCAATCCCTTAGGCTTTAAAGTTTAATATTGGTCAGCTCTGGTCAGTGAGCCCAAGAACCAAGAACAAAAAAATGAAAATGAGATGGATTATGGGCCTGCAAATATTTCTCGAGGGTCCATCTTGTCTTTGATTTGCTTTTTATGTGGATACTCTCACTCCCCGCTATGGCTGCAAATATCCCTTGACCTACGTGCCAGAGCTGTATAATTGGACAGGGAGTGCTTACATGCGTTCTGGGGCTCGGCTTTTAATCATTTACAAAGAGTGCTTGGCCCCCCTCTTAAAAACACTTCTATAAAGTTGGATTCAGTCCTCTGTCTGCACCACACTTTCTGAGCCTGCAGGCTGCTGCTGAGCCAAGATGCAGTGAAGCCAGAAATACAGGTCAAAAGTTACTAAGAGTTAGCACGTCTTGTTGGCAAGCTCTCATGGAATATCCTTATTAAAGCATATGTTAAGCCTTGCCTGAATTCTTTCTTCCTCTTTTAAATACAGCCATGTCAGCTTTCATTCCTTACCCTCTGAGTGGTTTTGTAAAGATGCTTATGATTGGAGTGACAGATGGACAACCTGAACTCTAGAGGAGAACTGCCTACCATTCCAAAGGGATTTCTGGTATCCCAGGTGGCTAGCTACTGTGAGGATGTCCAGGAACTGAAGTGGCTTATTGTAAAATCATCTGGGAACTGACTGGTGGAAATGAGACAAGCCATGAGATACCATCACCTCCAGGGATACAGAGCCAGACAATGTTGTCTTGGGTCTGTGATAGTTGCTGCTTTCACCCACTAGATGGCACAGTGATACAAATCACTATCTTTTGAAGGGTATTATCTGTATTTTGATTTTATTTTTCATTGTTTCTTCTTATTTTCAATGGCATTGTCTCCCCAAAACAGGAAGGTAAGTGTTGGTTAAGGCAAAGAGCTGAGGAAAACAATACCTAACTTTTAGATCCACTTCTCTATGTCTCAGTGTACCTGTCTTTAAAATGGGAATCATAATGTCCAGCAATGAAAAATATGTGAAATCTGCAAAACCTTTGACAATGCTCAATGGCCAGGAGCTATCAAAATGCAGAATCAGTCACTCATTAATTAGTTGAGGAAAGACACCACTTAACATTGGTTTAATTTACCCTCTTATTCAGGAAGGATAATGTAGCATTTGGAAGGGGGTCTAAAAGTGAAGGTCTCTGCTCCTCTCTAGGAATATTTCACAACTTTTGGTTTTCTCTCCAAAAACAAGCTCTTGACCTATATGCCTTTGCTATAGATTTGGTCTTTCTTCCATTGTGTTGTGTCCTCATTGCTTTTGTGGGTAAGGGAAATATTCCAGTATTGTGGTGCTTACATGTTTTGGAATCTATCAAAATGATTTTGAGTGGCATTTATAATAGCTGTTACTGTATCCCTGCCGATTAATAATTGAAACATTTTTTTCAAAGATATTCTATTCAGCAGAATACTACATTGTGTTAAAAAAATCCTCCTGTTCACAGTGTTCTTATTACCATTTCACAGATAGGGAAATCAAGGTACATGGTTACTTGCCTACTTGTCCACAATGGCTGTGTTTATAAGAAGCCACACATTCAGATAAGAAGTAGAAAAATATAATCTTTCTTCTAGATGACACTAAATACTTGACATCTGGAAAACTGGCTGATTTTCTGACACTTAAAATGAATGGATGGGTGGATGGAGGGATGGATGGATGGATGAACGAACGAACGAATGAATGAATGAAAATGCATTTATTAAGCATTTACCATGTTTTAGGCGCTGTGCTAAGTGCCAGGAATGCACAAACAAAAGTGCAAGTCTTTTCCCTCAGGGAGTAGAAGTGTGGATATCATAAAGCTATAGAATGAAGTAAATGACAAATGATACTAAATTCTAGTATTACTCTGAGACCACTTCCTTTTTTTGTGACATTTTTGTAGCTTTTTTTTTTTTTTTTGGTTTCTGTCCACAGTAACCTTAAGAGAAGTCCTGCAGGAAGACACCTTAGAAGTGAGTTAGGCAAGACTTGGATTTTAGGCAGGACTATACCCTCTGAAGAATCTAAATCTAAAGTCTAAGGGATTGAAATCAATCACCAGGGTCTAAAAAAACAGAAATTCTCTCTGGCAGGTGCAAGTTCATTTTGTTAAGAAAAGGAGGAGGACTAGAATCATCCATGGGATAGTATTTATTTTAAAACTATGAGTGTTTAAAATGTGATATGTAAACTTGACTTTTCATTTCAAGCAGCCCGGGCTGTTAACCATTAAGCTTCCTTCCTGCTCAGTGTAGATATACTTTTGTTTGGCACATCAGATACTGAGGTACTCCACATTGTCAGGACTATAACTGCATAGGATACACAGGAATTTTACTCCGCTTAAGGAATGGTTAAGAACCAGGGACTTATTAACTTGGTTTTAAAAATATTTTTGACAACTGTATTTCAATATTATTGGTTTTCTTTGTAACCCTATATATTTTATTTTATTCATTAAAAAAATGATTCTGAGAAAGGATTCATAGGTTTCATCAGCTCCATGGTTAGAGACCAAACCACATTCCCAAGTATGCTTCTGACATATTCAGAGATCATGAGGATGAAGTAAAAAAGCATTTGTTAAGTGTTTACTATGTGTCAGGTAATGAGGCAAAGACAAAATCAAAACGGTCCCTGCCTTTGAAAAGTTTCATTCTGCTGATACAATAATACCCCAGTTCTGAGGCAAAATCTATTGCAAGAAGTCATCCTTCTTCAGGTACCCTCAGACCTCATTGTTAAGTAGCGGAGCCACTACAGAATAGATTCAGTCCTGGACTTACAATATGCCAGAGGGCAATAAAGACTTATCCAGAGGCCTATGCAATATTTTTACCATGGATGAAGGGGATACCCAGTCTACTATAACAGTTACACAGAAATTTTGATGGATAGCTTTAGTTGAATGGCAGAGTACTATGTGTTTATAACATGTTTCTCTCATCTACAAATTCCTATCAGTCCTTGGGCATACCCAAAATTAGGTGCCATCTCAGCTTTAAAAATTGATCAAGTACCAGAGCACTTGTGCAGACAAGCAACAAGCATTTATTAAGCACCTATCATGTGCTAGGTATTTGCTAGGTGCTAGGCTACAAAAACAGGAAGTTAAATGTATTCTTCTCTCAAGGAAGCTGCTAAAAATTCTTGAGAATAATGTCAACTCCCTCCTTTTCCTATTCAATAGTCACCAGAAATCTCATGTTTTTTCTAATGTTCTATTCAGATATTTAACTTCCCTTTTGTTTATTTTCTTTAGGTCCGAAAGGGATAAGTTTGAGGCCCTCTTCTATTTAGTTTTATTCTTTATTTTTCCCTGCAATTTGATAAACTTTTTCTTTAAGTATATAGATGCTATACCATTTGGGGTGTGTGTGTGTGTGTGTGTGTGTGTGTGTGTGTGTGTGTGTGTGTGTGTGTGTGTGTGTGTGCGCGCGCGCGCGTGTACATACACATATTTTGAGTTTACTTGAAGCATGCTATATTTTGTTCTAGCCCTTAGTTTTACACGCAAATTTTTATATTTTACATGTATTTCTTGTAAACATCATATTGTTGGATCCTGATTTCTAATCTATTTTGCTATCTTTTTCTGTTTTATGGGCAAGTTAACTCCATTCATTCTTATAACAACAGATTGGATATGGGGGGTAAGAGAGAGAATAAGAAAATGAAGATGAGCTCAAGTGACTGGGAGGATGGTGGTACCCTTAACAGTAATAATGAAATTAGGAAGAGGAAGAAAGATAAATTCAGTTTTGGATATGTTGAGTTTAAGCTATCTAAGGGATATTTAGTTCAAGAAGTCTGCTAGGCAATTGGAAATTCGAGTCTGGATAAGTAGATCTGAGGCTCATTAACATACAGATTATAACTGACTCTGTGGTAACAGATGAGATTGCCAAGTGACATAGTGTAGGAAAAGAAGAAATATGTTTTGAAATCTATCAAATTTCAAAGGATCTGAGTTTGGAAGGATACATTTGATTAGTGGACGGGACCTGTATGAAAATTCAGCAAAAGAGACTGAGAAGGAGCATTTAGAAAAGGAAGAAGAAAAGCAGGAGAGAGCAGAGTCACAAAAACCTAGATAGAAGAGAGAATCAAGAAAAGGGTGACTGACATTATCAAAGGCTTGCAAAAATGATGAGATTGAGAAAAAGCCATTAGATTTTGCAGTTAAAAGATCACTGGTATCTTGGGAGAGAATAATTTCAGTTGAATGATGAGGTTGGAAGCCAGAGTATAGAGATTTAAGGAGAGGGAGGAGGGGAGGGAGAGGGAGGGAGAGAAAGACAGAGAGAGAGAGAGAGAGAGAGAGAGAGAGAGAGAAAGAGAGAGAGAGAGGGAAATGGAGAGGGAAAGGAGGAGGAGGAAACATCAATTATGGACAGACTTTTCAAGGAGTTTAGCCACAAAAGGAAGGAGAGATATGGGACAATATTAAGCAGGGATGGAAGGATCGAGTGAGGGTTTTTTGAGGATGAGGGAGATGTGGACATGTTTGTAGGCAGTAGGGAAAAAGCCAGTAGATAGGGAGAGATTGAAGATAAATGAGTAAGGACAAAGAGGCAATCTGCTGGAGAAGATTCACTTGAGAGGGTGGAAAGAGGGGGAACCATGAGGAGGTTTGAGCAGAGATGAAAAGTGGAAAAGTCATTGTGGTGAGTGGTAAAGCAAGTGCTTTGGGGAGGTGTAATAGGATTGCCTTGCCACAGTGAGGGCCCAGCTGAGGTTATGTAACATAAATTTATAATAGATGCAGAAAACATGACCTTGTATATTTCTCCAGCTTCATTCAGCTGCATGTGAGTAGAGCAAAGGCAGAAGACAATGGGAGTAATTCAAGCCTGAGGTTTGGCACAGCAAGATTGTGAGACTGAATAGAACTGAGGTGCTTCACCAAGATTAGGAAGGGAGAAAAGAATGTGGCCAGGATAGGGGTGATGACCTGGGAAGGGACTGAGGGATCAAGGGACTGAAGGTCTCTGGGAGGGCAAGGAATGGGTTTTTGGATTGCCTTGTACAGTCTGGGCTTTGGTATGGCTCAGTCTCCTGCCATGGCTACCCTCCAACCTGCCCGGCCACAGGTTGCTGAAAGGCCATTGTGCTGCCCTATTCCCTGCCCTGTGTCTGTGTTTGGCCTTCCACATACCTGTGTATATCTCCTCTTAGAGTTTCTGCAGGATTCTGTAAGACTTTCTGTGTAGTTCTGGAATAGATAGAGAACCTTGTAGCTTTTCTCTTTAGTTTTCTTTATCACTATTTCTTCTGACGCATTTTAAGCCTTTTCTGGAGATCTGGCTCTTCTAGGTCCTCATGTACTGCATCTTCCCACAGCTGTGGAATAAATGCGGATGCCTAGATTGTACCAGTCACTACAGCTGTATAGGAATTGTGCCCTGGACTGAGTTGATAATCTATGAAAGAAGATAACAATAAAAAGAGGCCATAAAGCAAAGAGAGGTGGTGGTGGTGGTTAGGTTTAGGGGTGGGGATGGGGAGGGAGGGTATCAGGACCCAGGCATGATGAATTTTTCTTGGCTGGTGGAAAACAAGGAAATGGCTGCTCAAGGGTCCCTTCTTAATTAGAGAATCGAGCAGGAGCCCTATGTCCACCCTTCACCCTCTCTAATCAGATGGAGTGAAGGGCCCCAGGAGCAGGGGATACTAGGAGGTTTGAGTTTCAGAGTAGATGCAAAAGGTTCTTTTGTCTTCTTTTTTTCTTTGTCTCCCTAGTATCTGGCACACAGTAGGTGCTTAATAAATGCTGATAGTAAAACAAGAGATTTGGACTAAGTGATTTCCAGTTCTACATCTATGATCCTATAAATTGAATTGAGAAAGAATTGACATCAACCACTATGATTTTTTTCATATATTCTTAGTCACTTTTTGACAGAAACCAAAAGTCCAAAAGAAATAATGTATGTAAAGTATTTTGTGAAACAAAAACAAAACCTTGCTATATGAATGAAAATGATCATAAGTATTCTCTTCAGTACAGAGTCTTGTGATGTCGGCAAGTAGAGTGCATCGATGAACCTTGGCTTTCAGGGTAGAAATTACCATCACAATCAGGAGAACTTCCTAATGGAGAGCTTAGAATGAAAGTCATCGTAGGAGCTCAAAGAAGTGTACGGTCAGTGTGTTTTCATTCACTCATTCCTGGTTCTCTTGATTGGGGTCCATGGACACATGATCATGAGGGATCACTCTCCTGTTATGTGCTAGGCTATGTGCCAAACTCGGGATACCAAGTCAAAATAAAATACTCTGCCCCTAAGAAGTTTACATTTGAATGGAGCAGACAACATGTATAAATATATACAAAAGACTACAAGGTAATTTTGTAAAGGAGAGGTCTAGCATTGGGGGGAGCAGGAGGGCTCTCATGTGGAAGGTGGAACTTGAGCCATCATTTGAAGGAAAACAGGAATTCCAAGAGGCAAAGGGGAGGAGGGAGTGTATTTTAGGCTGAGGGGAAAGCCAGTGCCAAGGCAAAGAGTGTCATCTGTGAGGAAAAGCAGGTAGGCCAGAATGGATGAACCATAGAATTTGGGGAGGGAGGGTAATGTGTACTCAGGGCCTCTAGGGAAGTTTTTATGTGACTGGATTAGGCTGCTAGCAAGCCCAACCATGCAGAGAAACTGTCTGTAAAGCTTAGCCAAGATTTATTTGGAATGTGTAGTCTCTACCAAAATGAACGTAGACAGTGCTGGCACGCTGCTTACATGAGAAAAACTGGAGATTTTGTTAACAGTCATCTCTGAATTCCTTTCCTCTTTAAAAAGATTAATTAGGTAAATTTCATTACAGAAATACCAACTTTCTTGGAAAAAAACCACATTCAACCTGAGAATGCCTCTGAGTTTATATCTGGAAACTAAGCAATGTTAATGTTTATAATTGCAAAGGTGAAACATTAGGTTTTAATAGATGTTGATGTCATTCTTGGCATCCTGTAATCATATAAACCGCTCTACAAAGAGGTAACACATTATTAAATGTAACTTAAATGCAAAGATAAAGTGGAAGCCCCATTCGGGTCTGCGTCTCTGCTGCCTCTGGTTCTGTTCTTTCTCTGACTTTCCATCAGAGTTCACCTTCTGAGTCGACCCAGGAGGTAGCTGTTGACATGACTGAATCCATAACTTGTGTGTAGTGAGGCTGATAAAGCAATTTTCCCAGTAGGTTCAGTAGCAACCTCTACTAATGCTCTCTTCCACTGACTCATCATGGCGTGGAGTTGGTCTTAGCTTCTTAAGAGTCTATGATGGTAGAGGGTAATTCCTACCCGGCTAGAAAGGATCTGAAAGAGACCTGGTGACAGACTGGCCTACCTGAATGCAGAAATGCAGATCACCAGCTTGGCCTTGGGTTGATGAATTTTTTGGGCATAGATGTTCTTGAAGACAGGCTACTAAGTCATGAGGTTGTGATTTGCCTAAGTGGGGAACTGGTGAAATCACACATCCTTGAAATAAATAAGTACAGTTAACAAAATGACATTGTGGCATTTTCAAATGGGGTTAAAATGGTAGGGCAAATTTTGACTGAAATGAAAATGTCTACTATTTTTTACATCTAGCTTTTGTAATATCAGCTAATGAGTCACTGGAATCTTTCAAGAGTCCCTATTGCTCCTTCTAGCATACCAGTTGATCATGGGGACAATGAAATGCTGATGAAATGATCTTTCTGTACTGTATGTCATAACAATGTGAATGACTGCTAGGTCCCTGGGCCTAGGACAGTTCTTTTTTCTCTCTGTTAAGGGACCCCTCTCAATTCTGGATCTATACATGCATGGACCTTAGTCCTGGACCATAATCTTAGAGGGCTCTAACCACCTAAAAGAAGGATCAAGCTCTTTATTTCTTGTACATTTTGGCTCTTTATCACTTCCAGAGGAAAGTTACTTAAAGCTTAGGTTTTGGCTCATGAATAGAGTCTGCCAAAGGGAGAGATGAGAAAGGTGTTTAATGTACATTTTAGATTGGGCATATGGGGTAATTATCTATTTCTTCTCTATAGAAGAAACGCTAAATACAAAAGAATAGTGAGCATTCATTGACAGAGTTAAAACAGAATATAGTAACGTAACTACTTCTATACTGTGGCAAGTTGAGGTGTAAACTTCTAAAACTGATGAGATTTACAGGGTCGTTGGATAGGCATTTTATCACTCTGCACTGTCTAAACAATTCTCTGTGGGTCCATGGATTGGGCTTGTCCTTTGACCAGCAGCTATCTTCTTCAAAAGGTGCTGTAGTGGAGGTAAAGTCAATGCCTCCTACACCAGCTGAGGACCTGGACAGTCTGGACCAATTAAAATCACAAGAAATAGGGGCAAGACCTGTGATCTCATTGGTATAGGTCACTCCCAAGTGTGTGCAAGGAAAGAGGAAGGAGTGAGGAAACTCCTTCTACCAATATGGAAGGTGGTCTCTGGGAGGCCACCAGACTTACCCAAGAGGATCCCACAGTCATCATGTGTTAGAGTTGGGATCTGAACACAAGTTTCCCTGGCTTGGAGGGTGCCATCTCCAGTTGTCCTGATCTATATCTGGCCACTGGACCCAGATGGCTCCAGAGGAGAAAGTGAGGCTGGTCACTTTGCACAGCCTTTCCTCACATAAATCCAATTCACTAGCAAGTCATGACAACCCTTTCCTCATGTCCTGGTCTTCTTCAAGAACAAAGCACAAACAATAGCAGCAAAGATCCTGGTGTGGAGACTGATTGTCTTCTATGCTTCTGCTTTGTCTTTGCTTGCTGAAGTGAACAGAATCTGCTTTTGACCTCTCAGGGAGTTTTAGGATCTTATTTGTCTCCTAGAGGTCTGTAAGGTTAATGTAAGGTTAATGGTGGGTAGGTGGAAGAGTTAAAGATCTTCCCTGCCCATTAATAAGCCTTTGTTAATTTCTGATGAGGCACTAGGTCACAAGGTTTGTGCCCTCCAGCCCTGAAAAGAGTATATATACTCTGAGGTGAGGTTTTGTTTTGGGACTTATTTTTTGGAAGCAAGTTCATGTGCCAGATGAGACTCTAGGTAGCCACTAAGAAGCCCCCTGGCTTTGAAAACCCAAATGTTGGTGCTTCTCTCTGCAGTAATGATGTATGGTCAGACATTTGGAAGTCCTGTCTGTTGGTCCTTCTGTTTGTAATTTCTGTTTGTATTTTCTCTGAAGTTCAGGGTGCTGACTTTTCCCCCAGAACTAAGTGAATGGTACATGTGCTTGATTAAAGATTGTTGGCCCCTCAAAAATTGCTTTCTTTTAGAAAAGCTGATCTAAGAACCTGTACAACAGGCCTTCTTGTATATGCCCAGGTCTTTGCTGTTACAAGGCCCTCTGGAGTACTGTAGCCGGCCTGTGAGTAAATGAGACTTTTCATTTATGCTAATTTCAGGTTGATTTCTCCAAAGTCTCTTTCAGTCCATCTTCAGTGCAGTTTGGATAGGAACAAATGGGAAACTAGTTTGGGACGGGCAGACATACAGACCACATTGTGTAGAGTTTCCTCAGCCCAGCACAGAGGTTCACCAAAATACCCTGGTAGGCTTGGGAATTAAGATGAGAAGTGTGGAATGTCTGTTACTCATACAGGGCTGTGGTTACATCCTTAACATACCATAGTTTCTTTTGAGCTCTACAACCTAAGGGGGATGTGAAGAAACAATAAAAAGTGTCAAAGGAGAGCTTCCAAGATAATTAATGGGTTGGAAAATGTTACCTTTGAGTAAAGATGAAAGGAATTGAGGTTATTTGATTTAGAGAAGAGAAAGTCAAGGGGAAGTCCAGTAATAATCTTCAATTCAATGAAAAGTGGTTTTAAAGAGGCTAGTCATTAGTTGTTTTCTACTAAGAACAGAAGAAGTGGATTGATGCTATGGAAGGAATGGATTAAATTTATCTGAAGGAAGAATATTCTGATGCAGAGGATTATTAAACCCCAACGAGTTACTTAGAGAAGTTGTATAATTTCCTTCTGACCTATTCAAAAGCAGAGTTTGTTCTATGAAGCTAGGATGCTTAATAGGTTGTCTCTCTGGAAAGAAGAACATCAATAATCTATCAATCAATCAATAAGTATTTATTAAATGGAGCAGAGGACAGAATGCTGACCCTGGAGTCAGGAGGACCTGAGTTCAAATACTGCCTCAGACCCTTATTAGCTGTATGACCCTAGGCAAGTCACTTAACCCTATTTGCCTCAGTTTCCTCATCTGTAAAATGAGCTGGAGAAAGAAATGGCAAACATCTCCAGTATTTTTGCCAAGAAAACTCCAAATGGGGTCATGAAGAATCAGGCACAGACTAATCTGGGCTGACAACAAGAATACCAAACCAACAACAGCAGCTGTGACTACTCCTTACTCATCAACCCAGGTCCAATCGTACTATACTCTCCAAGACCCAGGCCAAATGCAATCTGCTTATGACTAGGGAAAATGTGGCTGAACAAGAACAGTTAAAGATAAACACATCAAAATGAGTTACCCATCAATTTTAGGAGCCATAAATAGATTGTGGATTTGCAGTAATAGAAGTGACTGAGTGATGGAACTATAAAGTTTTAAACTTAGGTCCTCCTGACTCCAGTTCCAATGCTCTATCCACTCTTCCACCACAGCAACTACATGATCAGAAAAGGAGGTGAACTAGTTATAGAGCAGGAGGGATATCCCAGGTATTGCAGTGGTATCCACAAGATGTTAAAAACAAACAAACCAATAAACTTGGAAGTCAGTCCCTAGTGTGGTGGATGGAAAGTGATACTTGGAAGTTGAGAAGGTCTGAGTTCAAATCCTGCTTCAGGCATTTATTAGCTGTGTGAGCCATAGACAAATCACTTACCTTCTCTCAGATTTAGTTTCCTGATCTGTAAAATGGGGAGGATGATAGAACTCATGTCCCAAGGTTATTCTGAGGATCAAATGAAACAAAACACCTAAAATTCTTTTAAAAGTACAATATAAAACTTAGCAATTCTTCTTCTTCTTAGTAGTAGTACTAGTAGTAGTAGTAGTAGTAGTAGTAGTAGTAGTAGTAGTAGTAGTAGTTCCTCTGTTGGGGATGTATAGGAGAACATAAACAAGAATAACAAAATCTCAGAAGGCTTGCCATATGAGCCAATGGAAGGAATTACTTACTTAATAATCATCTTACTCAAATAATATTACTGATAATCTTACTCAAATTAATAAGATTATGGAGGTATTGAAGAACTGAAACACGCTAAGTGCAAGGATCCATGATCTCCTCACCATGAATATCCCCTCCACATACACACATCACAATTCCTTACACTACGCTAGTAAACTACCTTCATGGAAGGACCACAGCACTAATTTGGGTCAAGATTCCTCTGTCACCATGTCTGTTGTCCTTGCAAAACCTTATTCCCAAAACCCTATTGCCTCTTATAAGTAAATGTTGATTGAACAATGAGATGCATGTAAACTTCTTTATTTACTCCTGTAACCGTCTTATTCTCAACATATCTATAACTGAACCCATTATCTTTCCTCTCAAACCCTGCTTAAAAACTTCCCTCTTATGGTCAAGAGCATCACCATCTTCCCAATCCTCCAGGTTTTTAATGTAAGTTGTGTGATCTTCAACACTTTCCTATGTCTGATCTCCACTCGCCCATGTTCAAACTGTTGGTGAGGACTGTTGATTTCACCTTCATCACATTTCTCAAAATCCACCCTGTTCTTTTCCTTTAATTCTCCCATCACTCTAGAATAGTCTAGCATCACCTCGTATCTGGATTATTGTAATAGTGGCTGGCCGGCCTGCCTCAAGTTTCTCCCCACTCTAATCCATCCTCCACTCAGGCACCAAAGTAATTTTTCTACAGTGCTGGTCCTCCATGCCCACCCTCTTTTACCTCAACTTCACCTCCAGGATCAAATTCAAAATCTTCTGTTTGATTTTCAAAGCCCTTCAGAACGTATTGCACCTTCACACCCACACATACCCCTTTCTAGTCTTCTTATACTTTACCCTGCCTCCCCCTCCACCTCACCCCACCCTGGCTCTTCCGATCTAGTGACATTGGTCTTCCCTTCCTCTCACAAGACATGCAATCTCCTGACTCCAGGCATTTTCCCTGACTTGGAAGTCTTATCCTCCTCATCTCTCCCTCCTGGTCTTTGACTTCCTCTAAGTCCCAGTTTAAATTTTATCTTCTATAGGAAGTGTTTCCCAACAATCTTTCTTCTTTCTAGTACTTTCCTCTGTTGAGTATTTCCTGCTCATCCTGTATTTAGAATTTTTTAGTACATCTTTGTTTGCATTTGTCTCTCCATGAGGGTGACATCTGTCTTTTTGCCTCTCTTTATATCCTGAACCTTTTGCACAGTGCCTGGAGCATAGTAGGTGCTTTGTTTGCTGACTGACTAAATTTAGTGGCTTTCACTATAAGGTAGAAGAAAGCTTATAATATGATATTTCAAAAGTCAAAAGAAATAGACTTACAACACCAACAAAATTTACCTAGCAAAACCAAATGTAACCATACGGGGGAAAATGGACCTTTAATTAAATAAAAATTAGAGGAGGAGTTTCAAGCATTCCTGAGGAAAAGAAAGGAGCTGAGTAGAGACTTTAAATATAAACAGGGGAGCAAGAAAAACACAAAAAAGTAAAAACAAGTTAGCAATCGGGGACTTTATAAGGGTGAGGTATTTGAATTCTGAGGGGGAGGGAGGGGAATTATCCAGGCATCCACTAAGAACCACAGTGTTAGCAGTGGTCATAGAGGGAGTCAAATAAGATGAAAGACCTAGCAGAGCTAAGTTAAAAGAAGAAAAGAAAAGCATGTGGACAGGGTGAAGACACATTAGAGGAGAAGAAGAAAGAAGGGGCATATTATTATTTCACATAATCATGGTATAAAACTAGAAGCCTCAACAAATGAAGAAGAGGCAAGGGAAAGAAGTGTCACTTGAGTCTCATTTTGAATTGATGGAGAGTGAAGGGAGAAGAATTGGAAGAATAATTTATACTATAGCGACAACATTGTAAAGATGAACAACTTCAAAAGGCTTTAAAGCTCTGATCCACGCAGTGATTCCAGAGGACCAGTGATTTAGAATACCATCCACCTCCTGAAAGAGAACCAATGGGAATAGATGTGCATAGCAAGACACGTGTATCTGAACACGGCCAACATGGGGATTTGTTTTGCTTGATATGTTTATCAAGTGGGGACTTTGTTTTTCTATTTTTTTCTTTCAGAGGTGATAGGAAGAAAGAAGGTAGAAGCTTGTTAATTGAAAAATAATAAAGCTTAATTTAAAAAAAAAAGTAATAATACCAAACTTCTTGAAACAAAGGCCCATCTTCTTCATGTTAATAGTCTATTAGTGGTCTAATACATAGCTATAAATCAGGAAATGTTCCAGTCTCTGAAGAATTAAAAAAAAGCAGTCCTCAAAGAGAAATGAAGTTGCACAGGGTAGGGATCAACAGGTAAACTGAGAAACTAAAAGAAGAACCAGAGTAAAACTGTTTTTTTTCTTCAAAAAATTGTATGATAGAAAAGTAAGCTAAGCGGGGTAAGGTGATGAGAGACTAAGTCTTCTCCACAGGTCCAGAGAAACCAAGGAAGGCCCCCAACTCTAGGAGAACTCCAGTGCTGATTTTAAGGGAGGGTCTAAGTCTCCTGGGATGGGCACACACAGATGGATTGTGGTCTGCGGTGTTTAAAGAAATAGCCACATGGAAAAGAGATCAAAGTTAATTTGAGTACTTAAAAGTTAAAGGGAACAGACAGGTAAAGTACCAAAAAATGTTCCTAGGAACATTCTGTAGATTATTAGACATTGGTAATATGACCGCAAGTCTCAGTCAGAGACAACTCTAGCTGTCAAATTGTCATCGTTGTTTCTGGTTGTTTTTCTTTCAACAGGGCTATATTCTCCAAATTGGAAGTACGTTGCATTTATCAACTTGAAGGAAGAGTTGGCAACATGAGTATGCAAAGGCCTTTAACTTGATGGCACATCAAAGTGAAACAACATCTATCTCCCAGCTAAGGAAAAACTCTAGAAAGAAATGTTATCTTAAGAAAATTATATACTTTGGGATTCCCTCCCTTTGGCAACAACTTGCATTTCTCAGCAATTCCCCACCCTTTCCCCTATTTCCCGTGGAATACTATCTCGTGACATCTGAGCTTCCTGTGTGTTTAATGCTTGGCCCATATTATTTAATGCACAGAGGGGATAAACTGCAAATATTTTCTTTTATCATAGAATCTTAACCCAAACCTGGAGAAAGCACTTATCTGTTGAAGTGGGTTAGTCACAGTCTGTTATCGTTTGCATGTTGGAAATACCAGTGAGCAAAACTGGGACACTCCTCTTCCAACTTCATGTGAAACCAAGAAAGTACAAACTGTCCTGGACCAAAGGATACATTCAAACCTGTAACTCAAAGACCTCCCTAAGCGGACTTGGCAAATGTGAGCTTGCTGTCTGTCATTAGATAAAATCTTTCATTCTTTGTGCCTCACAACATACCATAAACACCTGTAGGGTTGGCCAGTTTCCTAAAACTAATCTCCTTATGCCTTGTCAGTGCTTGATGACAGCTCTCTGGGAGGGCAGCACGGCTAGTGTTACCACCTCTCTACCCCCACTGTCCATTTAACTGTTTCTTCAACAAGAACAAAGCACAACTGCATGCCAACTAATCAGAATCTGGTCTCGTGCTTGCAACCTTAGGCAGGGAGTTTCAATATTCACTTAGTTATTTTATGATGCACTTATGGAAGCCCTCCCTGCTCACTAAATTGTCCCAATTTAACTTGATCAAGTTAAATTCTGGGCCTTAAGCCCAGCTCTTGGCTTATCTTTCTTTTTATTTCAAAATAATTGATTATACATTTAACTTTAAACAACAGCAAAGCAAAAATAAACATACATTTATTACAATTTTCACTTAAAGAACTGCTACATACAATGTGTCTATAACAGCTTGTTGGTTTATTCTTTCTGTACCCCTCCCACTCTTTGTTCATCCATCTCTGTATTTATGTATAAATTCATTTAATACAGTCATGGTCTGTCTACTATTCTGCTTCTGTTTTCTTTGTCTCATGCTGCTTCATTTAAAGACAGCTTGGTGGCACAGTGAATAGAATGCCAAACCTGGAGTCAGGAAGACTCATCTTCCTGAGTTCAAAGGTGATCGCATACCTGTATGACCCTGGGCAAGTCTCTTAAACCTGTTTGCCTCAGTTTCCTCATCTATAAAACGAGTTGAAGAAGGAAACAGCAAATCACTCCAGTATCTTTGCCAACAAAACCCCAAATGGGGTCATAAAGAGTTGGACGTGACTGAAACAACTGAATAAGAGCGACAACACTTCATATAAATCTTGGTATTCCTCATTTATCCTTATTAACATCCTTGTAACCTTCCACTGCATTGCTATGCCATAAGTTAGCCATTCACTATCTCTTGTACGTTTAGTTTTTTTATAGCGCTTTGCAATTACAAATAATGCTAACGTGTATAGATACCTCTTTTTATTTATGATAATGCTTAAAACTATATAACTCAAAAGAGACTACTTATTTAAAGCATGTGATTATTTTTGTGTATCTTGTCCTCCAGATTATACTAAAAAAATGTTCCAACTCACAGTTTCTTTTTTTAAAAAACAATTTGCAATTCTATCAGCAACATTTTTTTGCTTAGCCACAAATAAATCTTCATTTCTTTGATTATTAGAGAGGTTGACTTTTTTTTCAAGTGACTGTTCATGTGTATCATCTTTTGTAAATTGTTTATTCATATCTTCTGACATTTCCCTAATGACCACTTATGCAAGGTTATCTCAGTGAAAAATCCCTTAAGCTAATGGCAGCCCCTGCTCCCTCACCCTAATCCACTTCAACGTATGGCTCTCTCTGGGTCTTCCTTTCCATTGTGCCTTCTGGAACCCTATGATCAACATTAAAGGGGCCATGCCCTGGCTACCTCTTAGATAGCAATGAATGGGCGTTGCCTCACCCTAAATACCTGCAAAGACCTGGGCCTAAAGGGCCCAAGGTTTGCCAGTGCATCTTGGGTCATCTCCAGTCATCCTAATGAATATCTGGTCACTGGATTCAGATGACTCTGGAGGAGAAGTGAGGCTGGTGACCTGCACAGCCCTCCCTCACTCAAAACAAAGTCAAGTGCAAGTCATGTCATCATTTCTCTGATGGCGTGGTCTTCTTCAGCAGTGAAGGACGAACACAGTCTGGAACCCACATTTTGTAGTTAGCGTTGTCTTTCATATTATAACTCTTCCTATCCCATTCCTCCCATCTTCTTACACTCAGGAAAATCCAAGTCTTCCAAAAGGGTATTGTATCTCTGGTCACATTATCCAAAACTGAATTACCTTTTTTTTAGGCCCTTGACACAATGGTACAGGAGGAGGGATGAAATTATATCTTGCTCCTTGTTGCCACTTCCATTCCCACTCACCACCGCCATCATTTAGAAACCTTTCCACTTTGGAAACTCATTCCATCTGTCTATATCACCCTATCCAAATCTTGGCTACTCTGATCTCTTTGTCCACAGATGATTCTTTTTTTCAAGGAGCTGAACACCTGGCTTCACACACACACACACACACACACACACACACACACACACACACACACACACACACACACACACACACACACACACACTGCCTGACACATCAGTAAATGTTTGTTGATGGATTGGTTGATTAATCCTACTCCACTGAATGCAGATTGAAGCAGATTATTTTTACTTAGTTCATGGATTTTTCTCTTTTGATCTGTTTTTTCCTTCCATAACATGACTAACATGGAAATATGGTTTACACAATTACACATATGTAATCTATATCAAATTGCTTACTGTCTTAAGATGGAGAGAGAGAGAAAATATGGAACTCAGTTAAAAAAATGAATATTAAAATTGTTTTTTTACATGCAAGTAAAAAATACTATTTAAATAATCTTACTCCAACAATTTAGGGACCAAAATATATATTCGATTGTTTTCACAACCACCCTGATCTAATAGTCCTTAAACTTCCTCAATCCCCATAATCTGTCAATCAATACCTTTCATCTCACTATCACAAATAAAGTTACCAAACTTTCAAATTCCTCTTCAGACCATAACATCTTATCCTTCCATCCCCTTTTGCTTCATTCCTGCTAAATGTGTTGTTTGTTTTTATCTTGATTTTCTTTCATTTTACCCTTTCCTGTCCATTATCCCTGCTCTGATCTCCCTTTACTCCCTTTTCAATCGAAGGGTTAACCCTTTGGTTAAGCAATTTAACTATACAGCATCTTCTACCCCTGAATTTTTTGTTTTATTGACTACTTGCCAAATCCCAACCTTAGGTTATCCCTACTATCAACCTTCTCTTTTTTCCTACTCTCTTGCTACTGAACATCACTAGAGGAATTACAAACTGTGCTGTCTGGGTCCAGGACAAATTGAAGTGGACCCTCATTACCTCTTGGCAATCTCCTCCCACCCCGCACCTCAGGGCAATCAAGATTTAGTGACTTGCCCAGGGCTACACAGCTAGTAAGTGTTAAGTACCTAATATTGCAATTGAACTCAGGTCCTCCTGACTCCAGGGCTGGGGCTCTATCTACTGTACCACCCACCTGCCCCTTGGCAATCTTTCTATTCAGAATAAATTGACTGTCACCCAACCTGGGTGCTTGAAGCATAAAAGAAATGGCCTAAAAAAAGTGAGAAGAGGGTCAGAAATGTTTTCCAGAGCTAAAATTGCTTTCAGAATTTAGTTTTGAACTTCATAAGAGGAGTCAAGTTATATAAATAACTTATAATAAATAATTTTTTAAATTCTGTCATTATATGTTTTTATATTTCAAATATTATTTTAATTATTTTTTATGTTTCACAAGGACCAGATGTATTCTTCATTTAATTTTATTTATTTTTCTGTACTTTAAAAAATTTTATTTTATTCTGAATTTTAGAAATAAAATAAGCCTTGCCATAGCATTTGTATTTTAAAACAAGAAAACCCTTGAACCTGTCTGACTAGGCCAAGTTTAGCCTAGCCCACAATATAGGGGAATACACAAAATAGGGTCTTCAAAGAATCACAGATCTCACATTTGGAGGGGACCTGTGCTCAAGCAAGAATCCCTTTTCGGAGATAATCACCTAGTGCTCATCTAGCCTCTGCTTGAAAACTCCCCTTGAGGTGAAACCACTTCTAAAATCAGCAGTCTGTTCCACTTTTGGATGGCTTTGACTTGGGGAAGTTTTCCTTACATTGAGCTCTGTCTCTGAGATTTTTATCTCTACTGCTGCTATTTCTGATTCCTGGCACCAAGCAGAAGACTAATCTTTTTTCCACATGACAGCTCTTAAAATACTGGAAAACATTAATAGGATCAGAGATTTAGATCTGGACCTTTGTCCAAAGTCCTCATTTTCCAGACAAGGAACTAAGGTCAAAAGATGCCAACCACCTTGCCTAAGGTCACACAGCCAGTCTGAAGAGGTGTTTGAGTCCTGGCCTTCTGACCTCCAAGTCTATTACTCTATCCTCTATACCGATTTACAGTTATTGTTACTAAACAATCTCCAAGTTAGGTTAGACATCTCTGATCTTGGGGTAGCTAGGTGGTGCAGTGGATAGAGCATGGGCCTTGGAGTCAGGAGGATCTGAGCTCAAATCTGACCTCAGACACTTGACACTCATTAGCTGTGTGACCTTGGACGAGTCACTTTACCCTGATTGCCTCGCCTTGCCCCACCCCATGCCAAAACCATCTCTGATCTCCAGTTTCTTTATCTGATCCCTATATAACATTATGTCAGGAACTCTGCCTGTCCTACTCATTCTAAAGGGGCTACTTTCTAGCTTATTTATTAGTGGCTTTCCTAAAAGGTAGTTCCCAGACTGAATACAATAATCCAGATGTAGTCGGACTAGGGTAGAGGATAACTGAAGTATCTCTTTTCTAACCCTGGACGTTATCCTTCTCTTAATGCATCATTCTCCTAGAGCCTGGATAAATCTAATGCTTTAAGAAGGAAAGCACTAATCTTTTTTTTTTTTTGGTAATGGAATTTGAATAATATTTTGTTTTTTCCTAATCATACAGAAAAACAATTTTTAACAATTCATTTTTTTAAAAGAAATTTGAGGTTCAAATTCTCTCTGACATAGTAAGTAATTTGATATAGGTTATAAACATGAAATTGTGCAAAATATATTTCTGTTGTGAAAGAAAACAAAGACAAAAAATGGAAAAAAAATTAAAAATTATATACTTCAATCTGAATTCAGACTCCATCAGTTCTTTCTCTGGAGGTGAATTGTCTTGGATCATTGCATTACTGAGAATAACTAAGTCATTCACATTTGATCATCATACAATATTGCTGTTACTATGTACAATGTTCTCCTGGATCTGCTCACTTCACTTTGCATTAGTTCATGTGTAATTCTTTCCAGGTTTTTCTGAAATCTGCCTGCTTATCATTTCTTATAGCACAATAGTGTTCCATTACAATCATATACCATAACTTGCCCAGCCATTCCCCAACTGATGGGTATCCCTCCATTTCCAATTCTTTGCAACCACAAAAAGAGCTGTAAAAAAACAACCTAAAAGAAAGAACACAATATGTATAAAGTCTACTTAAAGAAAATTATCAGCCTGTTTTTAAAAATCCAGACTCAAAAGTCTCAGAAGCTAACAGTCCCAGTCATTGAAATTTCGAATAAATGTTGAGAGGAATTCATGGTCCTATATATGGTTCCCAACTGCTTCTTTCTGGGTGAACAGGTATAATAAATATTCTCCAGAGACATTTCTCTGTTGCAGTTCCCTTACCTTGTCCAAGGTTGATGAGGCATCTGGGTATTAAAATGCATATGATTTCATGAGTAGTTGTGGCCTGGAAGTTGGTAGTTATCACCTTTTGAAGACTTCCTTAAGTTATTCACCTACTAAGGAATACACGATTCTCTTCAGGCTAAGGGAGGCTGGCCCTTACATAAAATTTATCCTTATCTCATAAGTGAATGGTGGCTCTTTGATGACCCAAGAAAAACTTATCCTCCCTCTGTAGTTGCTGCCTGTAATAGTAACAGAATTTGAAGATCTTCCTGCCCCATAATAGGCCCATGTGACCTGTTTTGAGCTTTGGTCCAGCCCACAGCCTGAGTCACATGGAACCGATGGTGGGAGGAGCTTGCTGGATGAATGGAGCAGTAAGGGTGCAGCAGGAAGAGAGAGTGGGGAGCTGGGAGAGAGAGAGTAGGCAGAGCAGAGCTGAGCAGAGCAGCTAGCCTGGGTGAGAGAGAGGGAGTGATTTTGCCTAAGGGAGCTTGTTTGTGGTGGGGCCTGACAGAAGGAAGGCTTGGGGATGGCTGTCCTTCCTCTATTGGTAATGTGTATGAACTTCATTATTACCATGGTAGAATAGGCTTTCTGATATCTGAATAAATATTTTGGTTTTGTCTTTGAGGAAGGGAGTTTATATTTTGTAAATTTACCCTGGAGATACATATGCATATCCATAACGGCTGTGGTAGGTATGGAATTGGTGCTACACTGCCATAGTCCTAAGCTGTTCCTTCCTGTCCTTCCCCTTTCCCCCACCCCCATCATTTAAGTGTTCACAGTCAAATGACCCAGAGTAACATTTAAAATGGTAATTAGTGCAAATATGAATATGATCACTTTCTGCCTCTAACCTCTAGTTGGTTGTACCTTAAATGCCCTAGTCTTAAATAGTTGTAAATCTTAGCAATTGGATATAGTCATCAAGACATTTCTCAGGCTCCTTTAACCCCCTTCAATCCATCATATATTTATAAAGTCTGTGCAAGGTAATGAACTATGTATGTGTGTGTGTTTGGGGGTGGTGATGGGTACAAATGTAGCAGAGTAGGTTCCATGTGCTTGAGAAGAACGGTATTCATTGCATAGTGGCATATAATAAAGGCCTGCAGTATTTTTTTCCTTTTGTCCTTATAAGGAAATCATGAAAACTTTCTTCAGGACAGGAACCAAAAATAGCGGCAAGGAGAAAAGATTGCCAAAGACGTGTCCTACTTTTCCCCTCACTTCATTTATAGTAAGACTCTCTTAAACATGAGAACAGTCCTGCTGACCCCTTTCATTAGGCACAATTTACTTGGAGCAGTTAATGTCTCTTGTGATACACTATATTTAAAGGCCCAGAGTCAATGCTATTTTGTGTATTTCTATTCATTTTTACACAGCAGTACTTTTCCGTTGTGCCATGCTGTAGTGGAAAGAGCCCTGAACTGAGCGTGAGAAGCCCTGGATTTAAGTCCCAGTTCCTATGCTTGCTAGCTGTGGGCCTTGGGCAAGTCAATTATTCTTTCTGATCACCAGTTTCCTCATTTGCAGTATTACCTGCATTACCTGTACCACAGGCCTGTTGTATGTTTCAAATGAGATGTTTCAAATGCCAAAAATAAAAGTGCTCTGTAACCTTAAAGAGCTATATAGTTTTGGATTATTAATGCCCTTCACAATTATGACCATGTAAAATGACAAATCTTAGATTTCCTTTGGTTTTTAAGAAAATTTTGCATTTTATTTTATATCACAATTATTTTCCAATAATATATCCCCAAAGCCCTCTTTTAGGCAAAACCACACACCAAAACAACCCACCAACAGAAGATGTAACACTTTGTACCTCTACTTTTCCATGTCTTTGTAGAGAAGATGGCTATGTGCTCCAGATCTAGTCATCCAGAATCAGCATTCGTCATTATATGTGATCTGAATTTTGTTGTGTTTTAATGTTTTCATTTACCTTAGTATAGTTAATGTGTCTATTTTCTCCTGGTTCTGTTTTATTCATTCTCCATCAGTATATGTAAGTGTTCCCATATTTCTCTGGTTTCCGTGTATTTGACATTCTATACAAAGCATTAATTTTTCATTATCTTCATATATAAGAAGTGGCCCCAGATACAAATACTGCAGTGAATAGCAGCACTGTCCCTCAGCACTCTGGCCATCCCCAAGAGCAAGGGTATATAACGTACAGAGCCCAGTGATAACTATCATCCTCTTACGGATCAAGGTAGCCCCAATTGTTTAGAGCTCTTTGCGTCTATTAAAAAAAAATGATACCTTGAACATTTTGGTACACATAAGATCATTCTATCTTCGGCTTCCTCAGGATCAATGCACCAAAGGGTACATATGGTTTAGTAACTTTTCTTGCTTTTTCTAAACTGTTCTCCAGATAGGTCAAAATAATTCATAATTTTACTAAAAGTGTTGAATTTCCTTCATATAAGAGAAGTCTATAGTTGGAAAGAAACAGGGCATTTAGTCCAACCCTTGCTTAATGGGCAAATCTGCTTTATAACATTGCTATCAAATGGTCATCTAGCCTCTGATTACATAGTGACAGCAAACTCATTACCTTACTACACATTTTTTTGATAGCTATCTTCAAAAGGAGGAGCTTCTTCCTTTGTTTGTAACAGTGATTTTAAAGAAATTAGTTTAGATATCAGCAATTGAGACTAGTGTAGTGTTGGGGGTGTAAGCTCAGTTCCATGTGGACAGTCTCGGGCGGGTAAAGGTGAGAGCTTCTAAACCTTAGAGTTCTCATGAGGCCCCCCAGGAAACAGCAGGGAATTGAGGAGTGAGATCTCGTGTATTTCCGCCTCTTCCCGTGTGAACGTGATGGGAGAGAGCATCCCTGCCCTCGAGACTGGCCCAGATCTGGGCACACCTATTGTTATCTAACAGGCACGGTATTCAGGTGCAAACTATGCGGCAGGAGAGCTTAAGTAGGGTCAGGGAAGCCTGAAGGCGTTCTTAGCGCTGAGGGGCCCTTTCAGGACAGAAGGCCCCTTTTCCTCTCTTCGCTCTTCCCTCTCCCCCCTCTCTCCGCTTCCACTCTCATTCCAATCCCGCCCTGGTCTCTCCGGGCCTTCCAAAAGACTTTTAATCACACCGAATATCAGGAAATCTAAATCCTCCAGCTCCCCGGGGCATTGTTGTTCATAAGCGGTCATTTGTTCTCTGACCGCTCCCCATCTTTCTCTTGATATTCCGGTCTGCTCGAGCCAGGGAGAGACCTTCCAAATCCTTTTACAAAATTCTTGGAGGTCGTTTAACTCTATAGTGACCCCCGCCTCCCTGCATTCCCTGTAAAGTATCTCAGCCCAGACCTCCTGTTCCTCTGGCTTTATTACTGGCAATTGATTCCCCATCCCTGCCCTTTTCCCATGGGTGTGGGAAGCTACTCACTCTTTCTCTCCTTCCGAATCTAGGATTCGGGACTCGCGTCTTTCACAGCCCCTTCCGGGTGTCCCAACCACCCAGGATATCTGTGCCTGTCCCTGTTTGGAAGCGCCAACTGCCAGGCCTAGAGGCCTGAGGGCTACCCGAGTCTTACCTTACCTATCACAGGTCTTCGGCTGGCCAAACTGGATAAACGTATGAGAGAAGAGACTTTCCGGAGTCGAACAAGGGTTAGGCTTTATTCAGGGTCCTGGTTACATGTGCAGGGGGAACTCTTCCTTAGGAGAGAGAGAGAAATCTCCCAAGGAGGCAAAGATCTTACAGTAAGAGAATGAAAGCAGAAGTGGAAGTGGGGAGAGAGGGGGAGGGGAGAGTGAAGAGAGGGAAAACGGAGCCTTCTGTCCTGTCAGGGCCCCTCAGCGCTAAGAACGCCTTCAGGCTTTCCTGATCCTAATTAAGCTCTCCGGCCGCATAGTTTGCACCTGAATACCGTGCCTGTTAGATAACAATAGGTGTGCCCAGATCTGGGCCAGTCTCGAGGGCGGGGATGCTCTCTCCCATCACGTTCACACGGGAAGAGGCGGAAATACACGAGATCTCACTCCTCAATTCCCTGCTGTTTCCTGGGGGGCCTCATGAGAACTCTAAGGTTTAGAAGCTCTCACCTTTACCCGCCCGAGACTGTCCACATGGAACTGAGCTTACACCCCCAACAGTGTAGAATTTAGACAGATAATTAGATGTTGAACATTACAAGAGTAGGACACAACCAAAATGATTGAACAACAAAGCAAAAGTGAGGGTAGATGATCGGGGATAAGAATACTTACCTGAAGTCAAATGGCAAATCGGTGATTGGAATGAAAACTCAGCAGAATGACATACGAATCAGTAGCTGAATAAAGTCTGTCATCCACTCACCAACTTTGTCCCATGTGTGCACTCACTGGGTCTGATATTGTCTAGAATTGTGTGTGTGTGTGTGTGTGTGTGTGTGTGTGTGTGTGTCCACCCATCAAAATATCTTGGTTCCATCCCCACTGTCTTAGCCATTCCATCCATTTATAACTATTGCTTAAAAATATGTATCAACATGTTAACTTGGGAAATGCTTCAACTGAGTTTGAGTAAAGGGGAGAAAAGACAGATAGTATAGTAGAAAGGTCCTCTGGAGTCAGAGGACCAGGGTTCAAATTTTGTCTCTGATGCATACTACCCAAGTGAGCAAGTCAGAACACACCTTGCCCTCAGTTTTCTTATCTGTAAAATAAAGGACTTGTCTGAGGTGGTCTTTGGAGTTTCTTCCAACTCTAGATCTGTGATCCTAAGTAATCATGGACATATGTAAGTAGCAACCTTGCTTCCCTACTCTCGGTGGCTAGAACCTCACCCTCAGTGGCTCTCATTTCAGGATTAAAATAAACAGAACAATTGCAGGTGCTGAAGCGAGAGAGGACAAATTCACCTTATGCTTTCCACACTGTCTGTTGGGCTCTGAAATTTTTACTTGATACTCTTGTTGTGACATGAATCCAGGTCCCACCTAACATTTCTGCCTGTCCTACACTGCTTGGTTAGACTACACTGTTTCTGTTTAGTCACAATGGATGGGCTCTTTGGTGCTCTACTGCTCAAATTTGCTGGTTTCTTTGCCAGAAGAATAGGAATCTCCCTCATCAGGCACAGAATCAGAGCAGAGGCATCCCAGGAGGGAAGAGAGATTTTTCCTATAGCTTCCATTTCTCCACCCTTCACATTTAAAGTCCTGATCAAAGAAGCCTATGTGTTGTCCTCCATGGGTCCTTGGTAATATTATTTCAGAGCTCACATATGTCCTGCCTTGTAAGAGATGTAATCCAAGGAAACTGAGGAAGCACACGAGTCATTCTGACCTAGGCTGTTACATTTGTATCATCCCCCCACAAAACCCTACCACCCACAAACATTCCCTTCCCCTCTGCCCAGTTGCCTTTATAAAGACTTGCTGAAGGAGGTTAGGGGAGCCAGAAGGGTGCCCTGACGACTACATACAATTGCTGAGACTTTCACTTATATAAGACTAGACTTATATAGACTCTCCCCACTGAGAGTAGGGAAGCAAGGTAGCTACTTACATACATCTGTGATTACTTAGGATCACAGATCTAGACTGTGTAAGGGTACAGCCAATTAGAAGTTAGAGGTAGAAAGTGATCATACTTATATTTGTACTAATTACCATTTTAAATGTTACTCTGCAGTTATATAACTGTGAACACTTAAATGATGAGGGAAAAGGAGGGGAAGAGGAGAAAGGGGAGCAACTTAGGGGTATGGCAGCAACTACAGAGAGAGGATAAGTTTTTCTTGGGCCATCAAAGAACCACCATTCACTTACAAGATAAGGGTAACAGTTTTATCTAAGAGCCAGCATCCCTTAGTCTGAAGAGAATCATATATTCCCCAGAAGGTAGATAACCTAAGGAAGTCTCTGAAGGGTGAAAACTACCATCTTCCAGGCCATGACTACTTGTGAAACCATATGCCTTTTAACACCCAGATGCATCATTAACCTTGGACAAGGGAAGACTTGGGTAAGAGTAGGCAAATGGAAAAAAGCTTAACATCCAGCTTCATATAATGTAAGCAGGTGTCTGATTAAAGTAAATTTATCAAAAGCTATCTCTCTGGGAACTGCTGGACTTAAAAATATTACTCAAACACTAATTCATTGTTGGTGGAGCTGCGAGCACATCCAACCATTCTGGAGAGCAATTTGGAACTATGCCCAAAGGGCTACAAAAATGAGCATACCCTTTGACCCAGCAATATCGCTACTAGGACTATATCCCCAAGAGATCATAAAAATGGGAAAGGGTCCCACATGTACAAAAATATTTATAGCAGCACTCTATGTAGTTGCCAAAAACTGGAAGTCAAGGGGATGTCCATCAATTGGGGAATGGCTGAATAAATTATGGTATATGAATGTAATGGAGTACTATTGTGCCATAAGAAATGATGAACAAGAAGACTTCAGAGAGGCCTGGAAGGACTTATATGACCTGATGCTGAGTGAAAGGAGCAGAACCAGGAGAACTTTGTGCACAGCAACAACCACAGTGTGTGAGAGTTTTTTCTGGTAGACTTAGATTTTTGTAATAACACAAGAACTTCTTACCAAAAAAAAAAAAAAAAATCCCAATGGAGGATCTCAAGGCAAAATGCCTGCCACACTCAGAGAGAGAAATATGGAAGTCACTCACATATTGTAGCAGATCATGTTTGTGTATGTGTACGTGTTTGTGTATCATGTTCTGATTTGTTATACGATTTCTTTCATTTATCTTAGTCTGACTACATAGCATGACTATAGTGAAAATATACTCAATAGGAAAGTATATGTAGAATCTATACAGAATTGTATGCAGTCGTGGGGAGGGAGGGGGGTAGTGGGGAGTAGGTGGGGAGGGATAAAATCGCAATTGTATGGCAGTGATTGTTAAACATTACAAAATAAAAAAATAAAAAAAAAATATTACTCAAAGCTCCAAGGCATTCATTAGTAATTTAGAAAGATTATCAAAGTAGTATGGCATGCTCTCATTTATTCAGGAAATTAAAACAGTTTGCCAAGCAATAGGGAGAGAAGGGGGTTCTGTGCACCAGTACCTAGGTAGCATCACTTTCTCCTGGGCCCTTTCATGGGGCAGGTCTTTTCTGATATTTGTCCTCCCAGTTGTTTCAGAACTAAAGATATTTGCCACCTGTCCTATTCCATTTTTCACATGATAACTAGTATTACATGGCCTTTCTTGGTATCCTTAGCACTTAGCATAGTGCCTGGACGTGATAACAATGGGCTGACTATTTGTATATATGTCTCATCTCCCCCATTAGATGGAAAACTCCATGAGGGTCCTTTGTCTTGTACTTTTGGGCCCTTCCAACCCTGCCCCTGCTATCTTCAGCTGCCTAGTATGGCATATTACACATAATGAACTCTCAATAGATATTTATTGAATGGAAAAGTAAAGGAAGAGCACATGAATGTGGCTATAAAATAGGCTTTTTTTTCCCTCCTGGAGGAAAATGTTAGTTTAAGATATTAATTCATGGAGAACAACATTGGACTTTCTGAATCTCAATTCTCTTATCTTTAAAACAATACTTGCCTAGGCTACTTCATATGTATGTTGCAAAAATCAAACATAAAAATGTGCAGGGAGTACTTTAAATAGTAAATTTTTAAAAATTAATTTGTTTTCAGTTTTCAGTAATCACTTCCAGAAGTTTTAAATTCCCCACCTTCTCTTCCCTCCCTGCTTGAAATGGCATACACTCTTAATGGGTTCTATACATACATTCTTATTAAACACATTTTCACATTAGTTATATTGCATAGAAGATTAAAACAAATGGGAGAAACCATGAGAAAAACCAAACCAAACCAAAACATAACACAAGAGAAAATAGTCTGCTTTATTCTGCATTCCAATTCCATAGTTCTTTCTCTAGATGTGGATGGTAGTTTGCTCCAAGTCCTTTGGGAATGTTTTAGGTTTTTGCTTTGCTGTGAAAGGCTAAGTCTACCAAAACCAGTCGTTGCACACTGTGGCTGTTACTACACATAATGTTCTGGTTCTGCTCATTTTACTCACTGTCAGTTCATATAAGTCTTTTCCAGGTTTTTCTGAAGTCTGCCTATTTGTCATTTCTTATAGCACAATAGTATTCCATTACATTCATATACTACAACTTGTTCAGCCATTCCCCAGTTGATGGGCATGCCCTTGATTTCCAGTTCTTGGCCCCACAAAAAGAGCTGCTATAAATATTTTTATACATGTGGGACCCTTTCCCATTTTTATGATCTCTTTGGGATACAGCCCTAGAAGTGATATTGCTGGATCAAAGGAAATTAAAAAAAAAAAATAACAGATATGGGGCAGAGCCAAGATGGCGGAGTAGAAAGACACACATACGGAGGCTTCCCCCACACAGCCCATAAAACACCTGTAGAGAGGGACTCTCAACAAAGTTTGGAGCAGCAGAAGTGGAGAACAACAGAGTGGAGGAAATTTCCAGCCCAGGGTGACCTGAAAGACCCACAGGAAATGTCAGTTGCACCGGACACAGAGCGGAGCTCAGACTGCAGAGCCCAGCCCAGCCTTGGCTGTGCTCACACAGCTGGTGAACAGCCGTCTGGGCCGGAATCTCCAGTCCCGGAATCCCCAGATCCGGAAACAGAGGGTCCGCAGATCCCTCAACCCACAGGCACCAAAGGTCAGCGACAGGGTTTATTCAGCTGGCCAGGAAGGGAGAAAGGCCTTCACATCGGGCAGGAGGCAGGAGTTCTCAAGTCAGCCCCTACAACAGCCTGAGACCATAGCTGGATCATAAAAACCTCTGGGGGTACTGAAGAGCTGAGTCTTACTTCAGCCCTGTGTAGACACCCTGAGGTAGCTGGTCTTTGTCTTGCACTGAATGGAGGCCCTGCCCCTGCAGCTTGACTGATTCCCCCCCCCCCCCCCCCCACAATGTTCTAGCTTGGCAGAACTGGAAGTCAGGTGCCTCTGGAGAGGAAACGCTGCTGAGATTCTGGGCAAAAAAATCCTTCCTTGTTCCCAGACCAGTACACACTTGATTGTGCCACCTTGGAGGAACTGATATCTTACAGGTTCCAAGAGTATACCCTACTCTTGACAAAGGACCCAAAAGTTAAGTAACTGGTTGGGAAAATGCCCAAAAAAGGGGAAAAAATAAGACTATAGAAGGTTACTTTCTTGGTGAACAGATATCTCCTCCCATCCTTTCTGATGAGGAAGAATAATGCTTACCATCAGGGAAAGACATAAAAGTCAAGACTTCTGTATCCCAAACATCCAAAATAAATATTCCATGGGCTCAGGCCATGGAAGAGCTCAAAAAGGATTTTGAAAATCAAGTTAGAGAGGTGGAGGAAAAGCTGGGAAGAGAAATGAGAGATATGCAGTCAAAGCATGAACAGCAGGTCAGCACCCTGCTAAAGGAGACCCAAAAAAATGCTGAAGAAAATAACACCTTGAAAAATAGGCTAACTCAATTGGCAAAAGAGGTTCAAAAAGCCAATGAGGAGAAGAATGTTTTCAAAAGCAGAATTAGCCAAATGGAAAAGGAGGTTCAAAAGCTCACTGAAGAAAATAGTTCTTTCAAAATTAGAATGGAACAGATGGAAGCTAATGACTTTATGAGAAACCGAGAAATCACAAAACAAAACCAAAAGAATGAAAAAATGGAAGATAATGTGAAATATCTCATTGGAAAGACAACTGACCTGGAAAATAGATCCAGGAGAGACAATTTAAAAATTATGGGTCTACTTGAAAGCCATGATCAAAAAAAGAACCTAGACATCATCTTTCATGAAATTATCAAGGAAAACTGCCCTGACATTCTAGAACCAGAGGGCAAAATAAGTATTGAAAGAATCTACCAATCACCACCTGAAAGAGATCCAAAAAGAGAAACTCCTAGGAACATTGTGGCCAAATTCCAGAATTCCCAGGTCAAGGAGAAAATGTTGCAAGCAGCTAGAAAGAAACAATTCAAGTATTGTGGAAATACAATCAGGATAACACAAGATCTAGCAGCTTCTACATTAAGGGATTGAAGGGTGTGGAATATCATATTCCAGAAGTCAAAGGAACTAGGACTAAAACCAAGAATCACCTACCCAGCAAAACTGACTATAATACTTCAGGGTAAAAAATGGTCTTTCAGTGAAATTGAGGACTTTCAAGCATTCTTGATAAAAAGGCCAGAGCTGAAAAGAAAATTTGACCTTCAAACACAAGAATCAATAGAAGCATGAAAAAGTAAACAGCAAAGAGAAGTCAAAAGGGACTTACTAAAGTTGAACTGTTTACATTCCTACATGGAAAGACAATATTTGTAACTCTTGAAACTTTTTTCAGTGTCTGGGTAGTTGGTGGGATTACACACACACACATACATACACACACACACACATACACACAGAGACAGAGAGAGCAGGGTGAATTGAATAGGATGGGATCACATCTGAAAAAAATGAAATTAAGCGGTGAGAGAGAAATGTATTAGAAGGAGAAAGGGAGAAATGGAATGGGGCAGGTTATCTCTCATAAAAGAGGCAAATAAAAGACTTTTCAGTGGAGGGAAAAAGAGGGGAGGTGAGAGAAAAAACATGAAGCTTACTCTCATCACATTCAACTAAAGGAAGGAATAAAATGCACACTCATTTTGGTATGAAAGCCTATCTTACAATACAGGAAAGTGGGGGAGAAGGGGATCAGCAGGGTGGGGGGGATGATAGAAGGGAGGGCAGTGGGAGGAGGGAGCAATTTGAAGTCAACACTTGGGGAGGGACAGGATCAAAAGAGAGAATAGAAGCAATGGGGGGCAGGATAGGATGGAGGAAATTATAGTTAGTCATACACAACATGACTATTATGGAAGTCATTTACAAACTACACAGATATGGCCTATATTGAATTGCCTGCCTTCCCAAAGGGAATGGGGGGGTAGGGAGGGAGGGATGGCGAGAAGTTGAAATTCAAAGTTTTAGGAACAACTGTTGAGTATTGTTCTTGCAACTAGGAAATAGAAATACAGATAATGGGGTATAGAAAGTTATCTTGCCCTACAGGACAAAAGAGAAGCTGGAAATAAGGGAAGTGAAGGATGTTAGAAGAGAGAACAGATTGGTGATAAGGATAATTAGAATGCTTGGCATTTTGGGGTGAGGGGAGGGGAGAAATGGGGAGAAAATTTGGAACCCAAAATTTTGTGGAAATGAATGTTGAAAAGTTAAATAAATAAATAAATTTTTAAAAAAAAGTACTGTCCAAAAAAATAAAAATAAAAAAAAAATAACAGATAACACCACCACCATCACTCTAACTTCTGGGAAGGTTCTCTGCTTTGTTTTATTTTACTCTATACTTGTTAATGATTTTAAAATTGATTTTTTTAAAAGGTATAGTTCAGAAAGTTAAATTCTTATGTTGTCCAGAAGTCCTTAATATTATTATTCTTCCTTTGGCTTGACTTTGAGGATTGTTCATTGTATCCACAATTAAAAACCATTCATTACTTTCATACCAACCAATCAAGCATTTATTAAATACCAATGAGGTGTTAGGCTATGTGCCAAGCACTGGAGAGACAAATACAAGAAATGAAACGGTCTCTACCCTCATGGAGTTTTTATTCTCATGGGGAACAAATACACATAAAAGTGTAATATATATACAAGGGAGTCAGGTTACTCAAAAATATACATCAAATAAATATGTCTAGTAAGGGAAGGAGAACAGTAGCCGTTCAGTGATCAGAAGACGTTTATGTACAGAGAAGGTGATACTTGAATTGCTTCTTGAAGGAAGAGAAGGATTCAGTGAAGTGGTGGTGAGAAGGGGATGCTTTCCAGTCATAGGGTGTGGACAATGCAATAGCATGGAGGGGAGAGATGGAATGTTGTATATGAAGAACAGAGAGAAGGGCAGCTTGGCTAGATCATAGCCTGAGCGAAGAGGAGCAATGTATTATGAGGCTGGAGAGAGAGTTTGGGTCAGCTTTAAAAACTAAACAGAGGACTGTGCATTTTTATCCTAGAGCCAATAAAAGCTCTGGAGTTTACTGAATAGAGGAGTAACATGGTCAGATCTATAGTCTCTGAAATTCACTTTGTGAGCTGTGTGGAGGAGTAGAGACTAAGAGGCCATTGCAATAAGCTAGGTCAAGCTGGTGAGGGCATGAACGCCAATGCGATATACCCATAGCAGCTGCTATGAATGTGCATGTGTATTTCTAGTGTAAATTAGCAAAATATAAACTCTCTTCCTCAAAGACAAAACCAAAATGTTTACTCAGGTATCAGAAAGTCAGTTCTACCATGGTTACTACAAAATTCATACACATTACCAGTAGATCAAGGACCACCATCCCCAAGCCTTCCCTCTTTCAGATCTCCCCACAAGCAAGTTCCCTTAGGCAAAAACACTCCCTCTCTAACCCAGGCTAGCTGCTCTGTCAAGCTGTGGGCTGGGCCAGAGCTCCAAGCAGGTCATATGGGCCTGCAAGGGACAGGGAAGATCTTCCCATTCCCTTAACATTACACTTTATAAGCAACTGAGAGAAAACAATGCAGAGCTGAATGCAAGATTTGGCAACTGATTAGATATGTGGGGTGAGTGAGAATGAAAAGTTGAGGTTACAAAATGGGAAGAGTACAATAATGGTGCTGCCTTTGACAGGAATAGGGAAGTTTGGAAAAGGGGTGCGTTTGGGTGGGGTGATAATAGTAGAATGATAATAAGCTCTTTTTTGGATGTGATGGGTCAGTGATGTCTTTGGAACATGAAGTTGTCTCTAAGACATGCAGTTAGAAACACTCTATTCACAAAGGAAAAGCTTATCTTAACCTTCATCCCAGGTCTTCACACAGACTCATATTAAAATTATTCAAGGCTACAAAATATTTCACTAGACAAACCATGTTCAGACCATCTTTCACATACAAGTTTCCTAGAAAAGGTGTGTTCCTCCCTCATTGCTGAAGAAGACCATGCCATCAGAGAAATTGCATTTGACTTTGTTTTGAGTGAAGGAGGACTGTGCAAGGTCACCAGCCTCACTTCTCCTCCAGAGCCATCTGAATGTAGTGACCAGATATTCCTCAGGATGACTGGAGATGGCCCAGGATGCACTGGGAGACCTTGACCCTTTAGGCCAAGGTCTTTGCAGGTACTCCCTTAGGGTGGGGCAAGGCCCATTCATTGAATAGGCCTGTTTAAGAAGTAGCCAGGGCATGGCCCCTTTAATGAGGCCAAGAAAAAGAAAGACCTCAGGCTGGGATGGAAACAGCAACAGTTACTATTGATAATCATTCTAAAGCTAGGCGGGTTCAAGAACAGCCCTTAGGCAGGGGCCCATTGACATCATATTTAATTGCATGCTGTGTCCCCACTTAGATACTAGACCTTTTTTTTCATTTGGGGGTGGCGGAATAAGGTGTCATTCCCTTAATAGTAAGGCCTTACCTCTGAGAAGTAATCTGCAATTTATCTTGCATATGTAGATATCTATATATCTATATATACACACATATATATATACTTGCATATATATACCTAGAAAAGGCATACCCAATGCGAATGAGCATCAGCACCACCAGAGACCTGTGAATTGCTATGTTAATTTTAGTTGAAGTTTTAACTTACTTAAATCATCATTTTTTTCAGGCTCATTCTAATTACCCTATTTTTAATAATTCAGGAACGCATTACTCACTTCTGCCTCCTTCTCTCTTTTTCCGAAGATGGTCTTAGGTTAAAGACGGTAGGATCATATGAGAACATGAATTGAATTGAAAGCACAATTGAATGGAAGAGATATATCTCTATCTCTATCTATCTAGATCTAGAGAGATACAGATATAGACTGAGATATAGATAGATAAGACATATATATATATATTAGGTATGTATGAACACGTTCCTGCCAAACTGTGAGTCTAAATTTAAAAATACATAAATTGGATTATTCCTTGTTTTATATTAGCCATGCTTCTTTATTTCTTTGATAATTGAGAGTTGTTACAAATCCAATTTTCTAGCTTCTACTTTATAAAAAACTTTAATTAGTCAAAGTTCATGGAAAGATAATGACAAAACAAGGGAAAGAATTTGGGTTGATTACTTCTAGGAGTTTCTCTCGGGATACCAGACCTACCACTTTGTTACGGAAGAAAACAGATCAGTCTGAAAGGTCTTTATCCAACTTAAATTATAGTGGCTGTTATCTTATTCTATTCAAATTGATTTTTATGATTTTTTTTTAGTATTTTTCTCCTTGAAAAACATCTAATTATTATTTTCCATTGCACTTCTTTTGTGTATATACACTGGTCCTTTTCCTACATTCAGGCATCTCTGAGTCTATTCAGAATGGTAATTAGTGACCTAGAAATGACCTTGACCAATTATTTTCATACCAGAAGACTTATGTCTGGGTCCAGTAGGTTTCTCTATATAATTTATCTCAATAATCCTTCCCTTCTACAGTTTGGCTTCCTGACTTTCCAAAACACACATTATCTACTTGTATTACCACTTCAGACTTCACTATTTTTTTGTTAGTTGTCTGATATTAATGAAGACAGAAGTTTTTTTTTTATTTTTAAACATTTATTATTTTTTAAAGCCTTGGAATTTATTTCTTGATATTAATTTGTGCATATTTCTATTTAGGTCAATGATTCTGTCTTTCAAAACAACAAAAGAGGGAAAAATGAGTTAGCTTAATGTATCCATGATGCCCTATTTAGAACTTAGCCAGTTGGAAAATCTGGCCTTGAAATGAGAAACAGCAAAGCCAGGAAAGCTTGGTTGGAATTCCACCTTTGCTACTTACTGCCTGCATGACCTTGGAAAAATAATTTTACTTCTGTGGACCTCAGTTTTCTCATCTGTAAAATAAAAACATGGACTAGATGATCCCAAAGATCCCTGCCACTTTAAATTTTTTGGCCATATTAGATTGTGAGCTCCTTGAAGATGGGGTCTATTTTTGCCTTTCTTTGTTTCCCCATGGCTTTAGCACAGTACCTAGGCATAATAGGTGCTTAATAAATGTTAACGACTATCATAACAGTTTCAATCTCTTTGCCCAGGAATATTTATCTTTTTGCCTTGGGCCCATCAATTAGCCAGAAAACATGGCTTTCTGGAATTCTCCATGATTCCTAGGATCACCATTCCCTAAGAATGTAATTCAGCTTGGTTGTCAATAAAATGGATTCTGTTGATCGTCTTGAAAGTCACCATGTAATGGAGTTCCTTAAAAACATTATTTGTAGAGTTCCTTGGAATACTGTTAATTGGAAAATATTACCTTTTATAGTGTTTCCATCAAAAGTGGTGTTTCTGGAATTCTTATCATGGCAGGCAGATAAGAGAAAAGGGAATTCATCTAATGTCCTTTTAAGAAGAGTGTTTTTTAGTCTCACTACAAGTAACTTTACTGACAACTAATTGCTCTGGTGGTCACAACATATGTCATCCAATGTTGGATGAGGGTGGGAAAACAGAAACCGAAAGCAACAAAGGTAACTGCTAATCTGTTGGCCTTTATTCATTGTCCCCCTCCTCCACTCTTCTAAAGCAGCTGACATTGAATATTCTCCTGCCTCCTATTCTCTTCTGCCTTGGCTTCCCTGCATTTATCTCTTGTAATTCTTACAGTCTCAGTCTCCTTTGCTAGATCATCATCCTCTTAATGCCCTTTTCACGAATGGTCCCTCACATATGAAATGCACTTCATCTTCACCTCTGCCTTGTAGGATAACAAACTTCCTTGAAGGCAGAGCTCAGGTCAACTCCACCCAAAGTCTTTTCTGAGCCCTCCTGTTATTAACTTACTTTGTATCAGTGGATTGATGGAGGGAACTTGGGATCAGAAACATGTGGGTTCAAGTTCTGCCCTGGACACATACTAACCACGTGAATTTGGACAATTATTCAATCAGGCAAGTCTTTAAGGCTGTATGTATGTCATATATGAGTTTGAGTGCCCAATACCAAGGAAATCACAGATCTGGATTAACCTCTCCCCATCCCCCCACCCCACACACATCCCAAGGTGGGAGGACTAACCCTGAGGAAGATTTTAGGACCTAGGATTTAAGAAATTCCCCAATATTCTTTTTTGTCTGTTCATTTACCGACCCAACTCATTGTTCACTCTATATGAATAACAAGAAATCATTAGAGAAATGTTCACAAATGTGTTCCATTTCTGTTCTATCAATCTATAAAAATAAAAACTCAACATCTTTGTTGTGTTTTAAAGTTTACAGTCAATTTTTTATTACAAATGTGAGGAAGGAATTGTAAGCATCATTATTCCCATTTTATGGATGATGAAAATGAAGTTTAGAGAGTTGAAATGGCTTGTCCATAGTCACATGGTTAAATATGTCTCAGCTGGGATTCAATTTAATGTTCTCTGACTCCACTACCACCATCCACCCTTCCACTGAGTCATAATCACCTCTAGGATTCTAATAGGTAGCTTTTCAACTAGAATTCAATAAATCAAGAAGCAAGGCTAGAAGAAAAAAAAATTAGCTTACTGATGGGATTTGCCAAGTAACAAAGGGAGATACACACATATAGGGTATACACATCACGCACACACACACACACACACACACACACACACACACACACACACACATATATATATACACACACGTTGGGTGAAATTATTGTGTAGTCATTTAGTCATTTCAGCTGTGTTTGATTTTTTTGGATTTTTTTGACAAAGATACTAGAGTGATTTGCCATTTCCAGCTCATTTTACAGATGAGGAGACTGAGGCAAACAGGGTTAAGTGACTTGCCCAGGGTCACACAGCTAGTAAGTGTCTGAGGCCAGATATGAACTCAGGAAGATGAGTCTTCCTGACTTTAGGGCTGGCACTCTATCCACTGAGCTATCTGGCTGCCCTAGGATGAAATTACTGGTGGCAAAGGTGCCTATCCTGTAAGGCCACTCGACTATTTTCCTTTTTTGTGAGGTTGAGTAATAGGGACTGGATGTCAGGTAATTTTGGAGAGAATATCTCACTTAACTTTGGGGTCTTAGTTGTTGCAAAGATCAGGTTTGTCCTAGTGGGGATGTTTTCTCTGTAGTTAATCCTATCAGAATATCTTGGTAGGGCTGGAGGCTTTTAAGATAGTGGAAGCCTTATTGAAGATAGAATCAATAGGCTTATCCTGTGGTTGAATATGTGTTCATCCTTCGTAGCCAAAGAAGACCATGCCATCAGAGAAATGATGACATGACTTGTACTTGACTTTGTTTTGAGTGAGGGAGGGCTGTGCAGGTCACCAGCCTCACTTGTCTTCCAGAACCATCTGAATCCAATGACCAGATATTCATCAAGATGACTGGAGATGACCCAGGATGAGGCAGTTGGGGTTAAGTGACTTGCCCAAGGTCACATAGCTAGAGAGGGCCAAGTGTCTGAGGGGAGATTTGAACTCAGGTCCTCCTGACTCCTGGTGCTGTATCTATCCACTGCACCACCTAGCTGCCTCTGCGGTTGAGTACATTATAGACTGAAGATGTAGCTTCATTGTAGCTTCATGTAGCTTCATTTCTCTTTCCCCTGAACTCACGGAACACAAGAACAAGCTGAATTTCATTTGGGGAATTATGTAGTGGTTTTAAAAGATCCCACACTGTTCCTTGTTACAAAGATCTGAAAAATCCCCCAAATATTCTGTGGGGGATGCTGTATGGTTGTGAATCTTGTAACAAGTCTCTGAAGAATTTAGGAGTAACTCCCAAAGTATGGAGAGATGCAGAGTGAGTGCAAATAGGCTGCAATTTATAGGATATCCCAAAAGTCTTAGTGCAATTAACTGCAGTTTGATACCTCATATATCCAATGTTGTTCTGTATACAAGAAGTGATATAACAGATATCATCAGAGAAATAAAGGAAGGCAGGGTCGGTCACAGGAGAGAATGAAGTATAACAGGTGGCCAGTTCCAGTGATGCACTGATACCTCCAAGATGTAAAAAGAGCTCTGACACCTTCAATAGACCCTCCACAAAGAATCTAGGAGAGTAAGGAAAAGAATAAAATGGGCTGAGGAATCCATGTATGCATTGTAAACTGTACTAAGGATGGAAATTCCCACAAAGATCAGATCCATGGCTTGAAAAAGAGCCAAAACCCAAGTCAAGTCAAAAAGCATTTATTAAGTACCTACTATATACCAGGCATTGTGCTAGGTCTTGGGGATACAAAGACAGGCAAAAAATAGTTCCTGCCTTCAGGGAACTTACAGTCTAATGGGGGAGACATGTAAACAACTATATACAGACAAGATATAGACATGATTGATGGGAGATAATCTCAGAGAGAAAACACTAGCATTAAGGGAAATTGGAAAAGTTTCCTAAAAGGGACCTAGAAAGTCATCTAGTCCAACCCATCATTTAATAGATGAGAGGCTTGAGAGCCAGAGAGGTGGTGATTGCCCCAGATCACACCGGACAGGGCACAGTTGCAGAAAAAGGACTGGAGTCCCAGTTCCTTGGAGGGCAGTAGCCACATAAGGATACGTAAGGAAAGTGGATACAATCCTACACTTTGGCAGCTTCCTGCCCCCATGCCCTGTAACTTCTTGCTGACATCTTTTTTAAATGCTTTATTATTAGCAGCTAAGCTATAAAATGGAAATAAACTCAATATCTCCCATAAGAGGAAAGGGGAAAACATTGCTGAAGTGGAAAAAAAATGAAGGATAATTTTAACTATTTCCCAGTGTTCAGGCAATTATTATATCAGGGATATTTAAAACCCATCTGTAAAATACAATTATGTCCAGAACTGTAAAAGCTGGCTTTGGTCAATATTTTTTTTGGGGGGGGGGGTAAGGGATGGGGTACAGAGATCAATTTCATGACCACTTTTGGTTGACATCTTTGCTAGAAAATGTGCTACTTGCTATATTGAACAAGTTAATAGGAATTTATTAAGCACTGACTAAGTGCCTTGCACTATATAGGGATACAAAGAAAAGCTTTGAAAAATCACTTTCTCTAAAGGAGCACATACTTATGTACAAACAATATAGACACAGGATAAATTGAATATAAAGAACAGAAGTAAGGCACTGGCAAAACAGAAAAGCCACAAGATTTAGTTGAGGAGGGTAAGCATTCCAGGGATGAGAGATAGCCAATGAAAATGCCTGCAGTCAGGAGATGGAATGTTTTGTGCCAGGAATAGCAGCACAGCCAATGCCAGTAGGCTGAAGAATACGTGGGAGAGTATAAGCTGTAGGAAAACTGGAAAGGTAGGAGGGGGGCAGGTCATAAAGGGCTCTGAATGCCAAAGAGGGTTCTATCTTTGATCCTGGAGATAATAGGGAGCCACTGGAGTTTATTGAAAAGGGAGTGACTGGTCAGGTCTGGGTTTTAGGAAGACGCGTTTGACAACTGAGAAGAGGAGAGAGCCATCAGGCAGGGAGACCTACCAAAAACCTATCGCAATAAACAGTTCAGATGTGAGGTGATGAGGGCCTGAAACAGGGTGGTGGCAGTGTCAAAAGAGAAAAGGTGACATAAAGGACACGTTGGGCGTTGTCCTTTGTTCTTGAAGAGATCCAAAATGACATGTGTCCAACTGTGGCTGATCAGACCAATATGACCTTGGAATGCTCTAGCTTAGGTTGGTCACAAATAGTCCACGTGAACATTTGGGGTGGATTCTCTAAATCTGAGTGTCTCGTGTTTGAGCTACTTCAATTCTGCTTTGCTCATAGAGCTCAGTGCCTTCTCTGATGAGCGCACACCATGCTGGGTGGTCCTTTGCCAGTGTCTCTCATGTCACTCAATCAATTCCAAAGTTCTTCAGAGAGACTTTGAGAGTGTCCTGGAATTTTTTCTTCTGACCACTGTGTAAACACTTGCCCTGTGGAAGTTCTCCATAAAATAGTCTTTTAGGCAAGCATATATTTGGCATTTGAATCACGTGGTTGACCCATCAGAAATGCCCTCTCTGCAGTAGAGTTTAAATGCTTGGCAGTTTAGTTTGAGAAAGGACCTCAGTGTCTGATATCTTATCCTGCCATGTAATCTTCAGAATCCTCTTAAAACAATTCAAATGGAAGTAATTCAGTTTCCTGGCATGTTGCTGATACAATGTCACAGGCATACAACAATGAGGTCAGCACAATGGCTCTGTAGACTTTCAATTGGAAAGAAGTCTGAGATCTCTTCTCTCCCACACCTTCCTTTGGAACTTCTCAAGCACTGAGCTAGCTCTGGCAATGTGTGCATCAACCTCATTATCCATGTATGCGTTCCTGGAAAACATACTGCTTTTGTAAAGTGAATTTGTCCACGGTATTAAAAACCTGTCCCTTTGCTGTAACTGATGGTTCCACATATGGATGGTGTGGTGCTGGCTGTTGGAGCACCTGTATTTTCTTGGTGTTAATTTTTAGGTCAAAATTAGCACAAGCAGCAGAGAATCAATCCATAATTTGTTGCATCTCAATTTCAGGGGCTGCATTGAGTGCACAATAATCTATAAACAAAAAGTCATGAACCTATACCCCCTGAGAAAGTAGAAACCATAGGTCCTGGAAACTAATAGGGAATGGGGAATGAGAGAGTTTAATGAGTGGAGGATGATAAATAGGTCTGGATAGACTGTAAGCCTGGGTGACTGGAAGGATGATGGCACCTTCAGCAGTAATAGAAAAGTTAGAAACAGGGGAGAACACAGAGGAGAAATGACAATAGGTTCAGTTTTAGATATGTTGAATTAAAGATGTATATAGGACAGCTAGTGGGTACACTGGATAGAGTGCTGGGCCTGTAGTCAGGAAGATCTGAGTTCAAATTTGGCCTCAGACGCTTAGCAGCTGTGTGATTCTGCGCAGGTCACTTAACCCCAACTGCCTGGCCCATGCCCCAAATTCTAATACAAACCTTCATTATCTAATACTCAGAAATATTGGAAGTCTTTTGATATCTTTGTTTCCTGTTCCTTTAACCTTCAATCTATTCTATACATTGCTATAGATCTTCCTAGTTGAGGGGAGATGTTGATCAGGGGCCCCATGATCAATTGAATCCTTCTTCCCCCAACTCCAATCCCCAATCTAGTTGATGAAATTTCAGGATTTAAAGGGCAAGCAACTGAAAAAAGTGAAATGTAAGGGCTCACTCCTTTCAGACCCAGAATGGGTTCATTTGCATATGAAAAGATCAGAAAACAGGATTGAGAATTGTCAAGAAATGGGCCAGGCCAAGTGCCCTTTTCTTTGCCTACTCATTGATATGAGCTAAGGGAGGGACTGAGAATTCAAAAGAAGAGGCACTGATCCTGCTAGGAAGTGAACCTGTGATTACATTGGGATAACCTAGGATTTAGGAGCACTTCTAGCCAGTATGGATAGCACAGAGGAGGAGTGGGAAGAATTCTCTTATCTTTCTCATTCCCCCACCCTCCTCACCATGTTCAGTGGAGCAGAGTACAGTCTAGTTGAGTCAGTGAGAGGAGTCAAGAGTCTGGTGCTTGAAGCTAGGCTCCTGCTCTAAAGATGGTAGATCCCCAGGCCAAGTCTCTCTGTTTGTGGAAGGACTGGAGCTCCAGTACTTTTCAAGAGTACCTAACAGTATCCCTGGCCAGGATGCAACTGAGAATGAAGATAGAGGCAGTAATGGCTACTGTCCAGGAGGAATGCAGCATTCACCATAGCAGCATTTTGAGGCATCCTTTGGAACAGTGTCCATCAGCAACGAATGGAAGAGTATCTGGCAGAGCAGTGTGACGACACCACAGCCCGGCAGTGTCAGAGGTGTGAGTTGTTCTTCTTTACACATGACTTAGTCATTTATGTTCTCTAGGTGAGGAACATAAAGGGGAACATTTTTCCCCTTTGTGAATTCTATATTTTTCAACTCTTCCCACTGATACTATATATATTTGTGGGAAAGTACACCCCAGGGTAATGGGGGAGACTCCCCTTCTCTTCCCCTCTGGCCCCACCATTTTTCCTAGTCTGTTTAGTTTAGAGCTAATTGTGTCCTCTGGTTGACTAAAGTCAAGGTATACACAATGGTAGGGACTTGTGGGCCATAGATTTCTAAGTGTGGATCAATAAAGTATCTTGAAGTGATAGGTTGAAGTGTAGGTCAAAGTGATGCAACCTACTAGTGGGAATCAGAGGGGAGGTAGCCGGGACAGGCTATGATGCAGATTCATCTGCTCTCATGGTCTTTGCTTCAGTCCTTTGCTATGGTTACCACCTCCAAATTGGAGGTTGACTGCTATCCTGGCCTCGGGTATTGCTTCATGATTTCAGGAAGAATCAGAACCCAGACCTTAGGACCAATACCCTTAACTCTGTTCAATAACTCAATTCTGGAGCTCTGGAGCTGTGTTCTGCTCCTCTGAACACTGTCAAGAGTTGAGATGGGATGGAGAGAGAGATCCTCTACTTTCCCCTCCTCCTCCACTATACTTTGCAAGAAGTGCTCTCAAGACCTTGCCATCTTGACTTTTTCTGTAGCTCAGTTCTTAGCAGGATGGGTTCCTTTGCTTTCAAACTTTTTGTTTCTGCTGTTTACCAATGGCAGTGAGTGGGCAGAGAAAGGGGCACTGCGCCAGATTCAGTGAGGATTTTCACAATCCACAGCCTTGTTTCCTGATCTTTTTAGATAAAATAGACCACTCAGGGTCTGAAAGGAGTTGGCTCTCCCATCTCACTTTCTCTGTTGCTTGTTCTTTATATCCTATACTTTCATTAAGTGAATTGGAAGGATCAGAGTTCAGCTGATCAGCTAACTGACTGCTACACCAAGATATGACTTGGTACATGTAACACCACTTTCTATCACCACCACTGCCCCTAGTTTATGAAATTTTGAACACCTTCTGTAGAATAGTTCAAAACTTATCCTGGCATTCAATGTCATCTGCTTTATGACTTGTTGTCTTTTAATTTTATCTCTCATGATTCTACTACACAAACTCACTGATTAGCCCAAATTAGGCTACTCCTTGTTCCCCAAAAATAAAATTAGCATTCTTATCTTTGTTCATGATGTTCCCCCAGACTGAAATGCCTTCCCTTCTAGTTAGACCCATCTCCTCCAGTAAGTTTTCCTTTACCATCCAAGCCCTTGGTAGTTCTTGTTTTTTCTTAATTCCAAAATATTTATTATCAATAACACATAGCATATACTAACATACAGTAATTAGTCTTTGTATGTGTTTGTCCTAGCTCTCCAACTAGAGTGTAAGCTTCTTTTTGGGCAAGGATTATATCTTATACAATTTTGTGTTCAGAGCGCCCAGCACAGAATCCTAAACATAATACACACTCAAAATTTTGTAGATGATGATAATGATGATATTAGTGGCAGCATCTGAGTTTTTTAAAATCATAAACTAGGTAATCAGAAATCCCTATGTGCCATCCTTCTGGACTCACTCTTCCAATTCTCACTCCAACTTCAAGTTCTAGGAGGTAGCCCTGAAGAGCTGTACAAGGGGTTTTAATGCTTTTGCTCCCAGGACCCCACAAGTGTGTGCCTACCATTGATTATCAGCTAGTAGACTCTTTGAGGTTTTAAGAAAAGTATTTATTAAGGTAGTATAGTGAGAGCAATTGGTGGAAAATTTTTCTCTTTGAAAGCCTGGGACATGCTCTCCCATAAGCACACATAGAGTCCAGAGAAAGAGTGGGTTTAACCTTAAAATACAGCGGGAATAAGCCACATGTGGGGAGAATACGTGTGGCCAAAGAGTAAACTTAAAACTGGTGCTGGAAGTCCTGGTTTAAGTCCATCTGTGGCATTATTTCCTGATCCAAGGGGTCATGTACCTTGAAGTTGCTTCCTTTCTCAGTTGGGTTTCTCTCCGTATTTGTCTGTGTCCTTGTTTGTCTGTCCTTGGCATATATATCTTTCTCTTTTCCAGGTTGGATGTGTTATCTCCTGCTAGTTCAATCCCTTGGAAGATATGGTCAATAGAGTTGAGGTGGAGTAGTATAACACTTCCTCTGGGCTCCATCACTACCCTTTGCTGCTCTCCTGTGTAGATGAAAGCACCTCCTTAAAGTGTCAATGCCACCAGAAGTTCCAGAAGCTTACCTGTTTCCCTTGCTGGATGGCCTTCTGTTGAAATTCTTCCATGTATTTAAAACTACCAGAGGTTCTGCTAGACATCTGGTCTCCCAGTCTCCTTGACTGTATCAAAGAGATTAATATCTAAGACATCCCAGGTTGTGAACCATAATGTTTGCGCATTTAAAACTTCCTCACCATTCTTACACTGGTTACCCTAGAGGCAGCGAGCGAGGTGCTGAAGTGGATAGGGTTCTGGACCTTGAGTCAGGAGGGCTTGAGTTCTGACATTACCTCAGACATTTGCGAGCTGTGTGGTCCTGGGCAAATCTCTGCCGACCTCAGTTTCTGCACCTGTAAAATAGGAATAAAAATAACCACCTGTCTCCCAAGGGGAGGATCAAATGGGACAGTTTTTGTAAAGTACTTTGAAACTGAAAAACCCTGTATAATTTACATAAACATATGAAATATAACAATATATCTTATATAAATATATAACAATTTCTATAAACTTACATGAATATACAATACGTAAAATTTATACAAACATATAATTTATATATAATATGAAATTTATTCAAATTACATATGCTTTAAATTGCAAAGTACTTTATAAATATTATCTCATTTGACCTTTCCTTGTACTTACATGTGTGGACCGAAAGAATTTAGTTACATCATAAATCACTCTCAGTTGTTAGGTGACTCAAGCCTCTTCTCTTCTAGTGTCTTTCCTCTCCAGTCTGTCCTCCAGACAGCTGCCAGTACTCCTGTAGGACTCCTAAAGCACACTTCTGACCACATTACCCCTCTGCTCAAGGAGGTTTGAAATGGTTCTCTTTTGTCTCTAGGATAAAATTCAAACTCCTGAATGGCATTTGAAGCCCTCTTTAATCTAGCTCCAATCCACCTTTTTCAGGCTCACCACATGTCGCTCCCCTTCTCACACATTCTTTTCCGGAAGAAATATGACTTTCTTTCCCCTAACCATGACACTGTTTTGCCTTGGCACAGACTGTCCCCTATTCCTGGAATACTCTCTCTGTTCCATTCTGCCTCTTGGAATTCCTAGTTCCTTTGGGGCTTCAGCTGAAGTCTAATCTACCTGGGACCCTTTCTGAACATCCCAGTTGTTAACACTCTTCCCTCATTATTTTATGTTTTCTTCTTACATATTATCAGCTAACAGGACAAGTTCACTGAGCTTTGGACTCTCCCCATCCCTCCCCTTCAGTGCTATCCCAATCCCTATTGAAGAATTCTTGTGTGCAAACTCACAAAGTTCTTTCTGTTTAGCAGGTACCACATCTACCACCAAGTCTTACTCTCTCCACCCCCCCCCCCCATCTTCTTCCTTCTCCCTACCTGCTTTCCATGTCTTATCCTCAACACTACTATTCCTTCAGGAAGGGGTGTGTTTATGGACTGCTCTGTGGCCCCACCCACCATCCCAGGACAACACACTCTTCTCTGGCTACCATTTTTCTACCCTCTATTCTTTCCCCCTATTTAAGTGATCTCCTTGAAGCCAGAGAGTATCTCTTTCATATTTATATCCCCAGCTCTTAGAATAATGCTTGGGATGTAAGTGGTTAATAAATGCCTTTCATTCATTTGTTTTTGTCTTCCCTTTTCATCCCCCAATGCAAACATCTTTAGAACACTTTCCATTTTGACTTTGTATTCCCAATACCTAATGTCTACACTTAGCAAGCACTCTTTTTGGCAGAAATTAGGCACAGAATTGTATTAGTGGGCTAATAATATTCACTTGCTCACCAGTTAGATCAATTTGTTTCTTATTCCTAAAAATCTTAAGTGGATCATGCCTTGGGGCCACATGGACCACAAGTTCTGAAAGTCACACTTTGGATACCGGAGATCTAGAAATTCACCTGTCTCAAAAAGGCAGATATTATATATTCTTAGAATTTCGAAGTTGGGAAAGACCTCAGAGTTCATTTAGTTCAACCCACTCCTGAATTAGAGATTCCCCACAAGTATATACATAATCCACCTGTTGTGGTTTGGGAACCTGAAATGCAAGGGTACAGGGGGTCTACCTAGAAAGAATTCCACCACTCAAGCCTTCTTTCAGTCAGAGTAGTGAGGTTGTGCTACAACACTGGTTAGGTGGGCAAGATTCCTAGTGAATCTGCACAATATTGTGACACAAAAAGGAGGGGGAAAGATTTTTAAGAATCTGTGTATTTGATGAGGATAGGATTGACACTTTTACACAGAAAAAAAAGACTGTGAGAAGATCTGGATGGGATTAAAGAGAGGCAAGTAGCCTGGGGTGGGCCAGGTGTAGACAATGAAAGGAGTTAAAAGGTCTAGCCTAAGAGGTCTAGTCAAAGAGCCACAACGAAAGGGCAGTTAAAAGGATTATTGAGTAGGGGTCCAGCATGAATCCCATAATTTCCTCACACCCACCCATCCAAATACATTGTTGCATTAGGAAGTTTGCTCTTCCATCAAATTTCTGTGTAGCTCCAACCCATTGTTCTAATTTCTCTTCTCTTTCAGTAGAGTGAAACAAGTTAAATTCCCCTTTCACATGAAAACCCCAGAAATATCTGAAGACAGCTATCATAATTGCCCTAGATCTTTCCCTTCCCCAGGCTAACCATCCTTGATTCATTTGAACCTGGCTTGGGATGACAGTGTCACATGCTCCTTAACATTCTGGTCACTGTCCTCTGGATGTAACTTGTAAATGTTTTTCCTAAAATATGGCAGCTGGGACTAGAGACACTACTGCAGATATGATCTGAATGAGGAAGAGTACAGTGGCACTATCAGTTCCCCAATTTTGGATACTAGACTTCTATTAATGTCACCTAAGATTGAATTAGCTTTTTTGGCTGCGCTGTCGACTCATGTTGCCCTTCCCGTCAATTAAAACTCTTTGGGTTTTTTCCTTACAAGTTTTTCTCAGGCCATGATTCCACTATCTTGTACAGTTCATTTTTTTTTAATTCAAGTGTAGGATTTCAAACTTATTCTTTTTTAGCCCAGTGTTCTACCTTGTCAAGAACTTTTTGGTTCTTAATCCTTTCTCTCTCAGCTAAAGGATTAGTTCTCCTAGCTTCATTTCATCTGAAAATTTTGTATATATACCTTCTGTACCTGTAACCACATCACAGATATGTAGTGAGGCCAGTGAAGTTATTTACTGGTCAAAATATAGAACAAGACATGGTTTTGGTTTTTTTTTTTTGCTTTGTTCTTGCTTTAAGACATGCACTATCAAGGCAGGAATATGGACCTTCCCTGCTTTATTTGTGTTCCAATTAAAGATGACCTTAGGAGTAAACTCATTTCAGTGCCTCACCCACCACTTATCTTCTGTAGAGGTTTGGGGGCCTCTTCATGGTGTCTTCCCTTACTGGTATTGTGGTAACTTGTGGGAGACTATACCTCATATGTGCATTGTGTGTATGTATGGGAATCTTTTTGGTCACTGTACGTGAAGTGTTATTTAATTAAAAACCTTTTATTGTGATCTTGAATTACTGATAAACATTAGTACATCAGTGAAAGCTCAGGAGTTATTTTTTTGAATTAATATTCAACCTTTTGAGAGTGTCTCAAAACTGGTATGCCTTTTATGGGAACCCCCAAATGGGAGAGAAAAGCCCAAGTGCTACAGATAGAAATTATGAACAGAAGAGCGCCTGGGAGGGTATTCCACTAAAGACATCTCTCAGGTTGCCAATATAATCTTTTTCATTTATTTGGTACTTCATTTCTCACTATTCTTTAGGTCTAGTCATTCATTCAGTTTCAAATTTACCTTGCCATCCTACAATCCAACTCATATTTCTTCACCTTACATACAAGGATATCACAAGACACTTTGTGAAATGCCTCTCCAAAATCCAGGTCCTTTGACAGCATTTCCCTGGTTTTCCAGACAAGTAACCCTGTCAGAAAAAGGAAGTGAGTTGTTATTGATAAAATCAAGCTGGCTAATAATGATTATGGCTGCTTTCTCTAAGTGTTCACAAACCATTACTTTCATAGAGTGTTTCAGAATTTGTCCAGAAGTTGAAGTCAAGCTCACTGATTTTCAGCCTCAGAATCTAACTTCTGCCCTCTCTGCCTCCACTAACCTTTTTTTTAACTGGTAGAAAATTTGCCTTTTCACTGTCCTGTGGCACCTCTCCCAATTTCTATGATTTTTCAAAGATCATTGAAAGCAGCTTAGCAATAGCACCTGCCAGTTCTTGTATTCTCCTGGGAAGTCGTGCATTCAGACCTGGTCACTGGCACACAATGAGGGTGGCTAGATGCTGTCTTACCATCTCCTTACCAGTCTTGGGTTTTAATTCCCTGTTAACCACTTTTGTCTTGTACCTTCCAGTCCAAAGGTCATTCTCCTTAGTAGAGAAAATAAAAGCAAAATAGTTAAAAAAAAAGTTTTGCCTTTTATTGTTTCTCCATATTCCTTGATTAATGGTCCTAGCCCTTTTTTGATCTTTTTCTTGTACCCCAAATAGCTTTTAGAAATGCTTTTCATTTTTCTTTTCATTCATCCCAAGTATCAACTTATTTTAGACTGCCTGCTTTAGTTAGCTGGTCAATAAGTATTTATTAAGTGCCTACACTATGCTAGGCACTATGCTACTATTTCATTTATAGGATTGTATCCCTTTTTGTATGGTATTTTTTTTTAGTTAACTACTCTTGCTCCCACTTTCTGTGTATTATAAACAACGACAACAGCTAAGTTAGCTGAGTTCCCTCAGAACCACATTGGATAGTTCCCCACCTCCTTCCTTGTATATAGCACCAATGGGCTACACTTATGTGCTTATGTTGAAATAATTTCCTACTTGAGAGCATCTATCATCCTTGAGCCAACTTTCCTTACAGGATCCATAGTTATGGGATTCTACCTATCATTTCCTTCGTGCACACTTTGTAAATTGTATGGAATTGAGGTGCTGATTCTTTCCCAATATATAATGGCAAGAGAACGGGAAGAGAGGAACCTGGAGAGTCACACCCATTTATGCAAAATAGGGAACCTTACCCCAAGAAAAGGTGTTCAACTGGGTTCTTAGATGCAGGAGTGAAAGAAATACACTAAAGGGAGTGAGAGTATTTATCTGAAGCAGTCAGTATCTTTCCTGAAGGATCACAGCCATTTTTTCAACCATTAAACAGTTTATATGAGCAGAACCAGGAGAACATTGTCCACAGTAACAGCACCATGCGTGATGATCAACTTTGACAGCATTAGGTCTTCTCAGCCATACAATGATCCAAGACGATTCTAAAAGACCATGATGGAAAATGCTAATCACATCCAGAGGAAGAACTATGGAGTCTGAATGCAGATTAAAGCACATTATTTTCTCTCTTTTTCTGATTTATTTTTTCTTTCTTGAGGTTTCTCCTTTTTATTCTGATCCTTCTTTCACAACATGATGAATATGATTGTCCATGTATGGCCTATATCAGATGAGGAAAGGAGAGGGGAGGGAAGAAGGAAAAAAATTGGAATTCAGAATCTTATCAAAGTGAATGTTGTGTACAAAAATATTTATAGCCATTTTTTTTTTTGTGGTGGCCAAGAACTAGAAATCAAGGGAATGCCTATCAGTTGGGGAATGGCTGAACAAGTTGTGGTATATGAATGTAATGGAATACTATTGTGCTATAAGAAATAATGAACAGCAGACTTCAGAAAAATGTGGAAAGACTTATATGAACTGATAGTGAGAGAAATGAGCAGAACCAGGAGAACATTATACACAGTAACAGCCACAGTGTTCAAGGACTGTTTCTGACAGACTTAGCCCTTCACAGCAATGCAAAGACAAAACATTTCCAAAGGACTCTGCAAAATGCCATCCACATTCAGATAAAGAACTATAGAATTAAAAGGCAAAATGAAACACACTATTTTCTCTTTTGTTATGTTATGTTTTGTTTTTTCTCATGGTTTCTCCCATTGGTTTTAATTCTTATATACAACATGACTAATGTAAAAATGTGTTTAATAAGAATATATGTGTAGAACCCATATAAGATTGCATGCCATTTTGGGAAGAGAGAGAGGGGAAGAAAACTTAAAACATATGGAAGTGATTGTTGAAAACTGGAAACAAATAAATTAATAAGAAAAGTAAATGTTGAAAACTATCTAGTTAGAAAAAGTAAAATGCTATTAAATGGGGAAAAGTTTAAAAAACAGATTAAAATATAAAGAAAAAAAGAAAAAAGCATTGATTAAGCACTTACTTTGTGTAAAACACTGTGCTAATTACTGAGGGATACAAATACAAAAGGCATGATAGTCTCTGTCCTCAAGGAGCTTACTTTCTAATGAGGAAGACAACACACATAGGTGAATAGTAGCAAGATAGAGATATTTTGGTTTGGAAAAGTACAAGAATGATGAGTAGAGTGAAGAGCAATAAAGTTCCACAAGTGGAGATGGAGTGTAAAAGGTACATGTGTTGTCTCATGTTGGCTGGTGAAGAGAAATTTGGGTAATGCATACATAACTCACATAGTATTTCCTATCTGCCTTTAGACTTGTGAGTGGCAAAAGAAGTCCAAAACAAATTTCAAAATCTATTATTTGAATAAAAAATTAATTAGTTTTATTGGATAGACTATGGAGGGTACTCAGGTCAAATTTGATTGTGTTTCACTTGGTTTGAGGTCTAGTGATGAAAGATTTGCTATAAAGAAGTTCTTGTATGTTATATAATCATCACCACAGGATGAAGTGTTTCTGACAAAATGAAACACAGTACCCTCAAAGACTCCTTTCTTATATTGTTCTAGGCTGTAATAAATTAAATACCTTTCAACCCACACTAAGCAGAACACTCCCATAAATCACAGCCTACTCAGTTAGCCGGGAAATTATGCTTGTTTCACTTCACCCAATGAAAATATCCAAAGGAAGGAAATCTAGTGAGGGCTTTTTTCTTTCTAATGGTAACAGTTCAGAAATACAATTCTTGAGTTTTTTCAGTATCCTGGCTAGAAGACTTGAATTCACACAGGACAGGTAGGAGCTCTCTGACACCAGTTGTGAGCTTCAATTTCTGCTTCCATTTTTGTCCTTCCCTTTTCTTTCTGGTAATCATTCTTTTTGATGGCGAAGACTAACTGATCAAATGAGGTGACGTATGTACAGTTTTTTGTAAACCTTAAAGTCCTACATAAATGGTGGCTATTATTATTAACAGAAAAATAGGACCTGAGTAATTTTGTCTTTCCCTTTTCAAATCTTCCCCTTCCTTTTTCTTCTCTGTGCTCTAAATGTAATGTAAGCATCCCTTATTCATTGTCCTTAGCATTTTTGACAAGTTTCTGTTTACTTGGGGCCCTTGAATGGTTGCTGTTATTCTTATTGGCATATGTAATATTTTTATTTTTCTTCTTTGATTATGAACCCCTGCCACCATCTTTGTTGCCTATTCTTTTGAAAGCTGAATCTACTAAAGAACTCCCTAAGTGGCCACTTTAGTCTACTCCCCCATTTTCTTCCTTATTGGAATCACTCATGAATCTCTCTCCATAATGAAAAATTTTAGAATTGCCATCACACATTGAGTCATCTTTTCCTTAAGAATCTTGGACAATGAAACACATATATTTTCTCTGAAGTTCTTAAAATCTAATTTCCTTAAGTCTACATGAGATTATATCCCACAGTCTTCTCCTTGGCTCCATGATCTCTGACATGGACACTGTCTCTGAAAATTCCTGCTTCTCCCATCAATTCCTCCTCATTAAACAGAGATAGAGGAAAAGCATTTCCCTACTCCCGTTCTTTAAGAATCCAATGGTATACTTAAGCTTTCATTTTGAATATGGGCCCCTTTCTTCTCCTAAGACTCATGCCTTGATGTTATCACAGGAAGATAACCTCGGTCTCTTCTGTTGTGGACACCACTGCCAGACTGATTGCTCTCTAGGCTGACTTTCACACAGCACTAAAAAGAAGCTTTGTTTGTCTCCATTCTAAAGGACTGTCCTGGCAGGGCTACAGCTGAACAGAAACAAAATCTACTTGAAAGAATAGGACTGCAGGTCCAACCCTATTCTTCCAGGTGGGAAATGGTTCCCAAATAAGCACAAAAAATCCATAATATAGAGAAGCCATGTGCTGATAGAATATGAGTCCCTTGAGGTCAAGGACTGTCTTATTTTGTCCTTGTATCCCTAGTGTCTAGTGCTGTGTCTGGCACATAGTAGGTGTTTAACAAATGCTTGTTGAATGACAGAAGATAATCAAGATTACTGAACATGCTTAATGTTAACATGTATGGAAAACATTGAACTGAAATTAACATTTGATTTTTTTTGTACAGTGTAATTTCCTGTTATTGTAGATTTAGAGAGGGAAGTAGATAAAATTGAAAAAGCCTTGAGATGACGGCATACGGTTTGATGCCTTTTAAATATGTTTTTTTTTGGGGGGGAGGAGCAGAGATATTTATCAGGATAGAACTGACTTGCCTTTCATGGAACATCTATTGGCAAGATAAATTTGATTTCTATCAGGTTTTTTTTTTTTTGCCAGAGTTTTCCCACAACTTCTCAAAGAAAGCATCCTGTGTTTCCACAGGCACAGTTACACTTGTGGTCCTTCATAATCCAAGATGACTCATTTTTATATGATATTAGATTTCCTGAGGATTATATCCTAGCAAATTGCACCAGACTGCTTTACCACTGTTATGGTAGATGCTTAACAGCACAACAAGAAATCATTTCTTTGTACATAAACTTATCATTAATCAAATTGAAAAGCACATCATGTACATGATCACATTTGATCCTTATAGTTCTATAAGATAGATGTTATTTTATAAATGAGGAAACTGAGATTCATGAAGAGTAAGTTATTTGTCTGTGGTCATACAGCTAGTAAGTGTTGGAGACAGTGGCTGAACCCACATTTTATAAGAAAGGACATAAAAGGGGAAGAAAGTGGGATAGTGAAGATGGTGAGGAACATGAAACTTCACCCTATAAGAAAAAGTAGAAGGAACTAGGGATTTTTAGCTTAGGGAAGAGTAAACTTAGATGGACATGATAACTGGCTTCAAATATTTGAAAGTTTTCATGAGGTAGAGGACTTAGTCTTATTTTATTCTCCCCTAAAAGGCAAAACTGGGAAAAAAACAAAGAAGTCATCAAAAAAAGGGTAGACTTTGGCCGAATATGAGGAAACACTTTCTAATGATTTGAACTGTCCTAAGGTAGAGCTGGCCTGCCTTGGAAGTGGGAAGTTTTCTATCACTGAAAAGGTTTTAAAAGAGAGTGGATGCTTATTTGATTGGAATGTTGGACACAGGAGTCCTGACTGCATATAGGTTGTGTTTGTTGGCCTATGAGTTTCCTTCTGACCTAAGAAGATCTTAAGAAAGCAAATATCTTGGTATGAAAGAAGAAAGGGGAGAGATTTGTAGAGAAATTTCAATATATATTCACCATCTGCATTTCCAGTTGTATCTTTGAGCTTTAAATTTAAGAGAAAAAAATTCTACGAAAAAGTTTGGTTCCAAGTCCTTGTTGAAAATCCATTAAAATCTATTCCCAGGTTGTAGTACTATTCAAACTTCTCCAAATAATCATGCCATTTTCCTGAATGCACGTAAGCTGCTAAACACTTCAGTACCTCTTATACACATCGGCTGTCTCTGGCATTGGAAATTCACATCAGGAGGGTCTTTAGCGCTTCCTGGCACTCCCTACCGCAAGCCACTGATGGTACCATAGTAGGTTATACACCATAAGATCCAATCAATTTTAGTTCTGCTTACACCCTTGAGAGTTTTAAGTTACATTTCAGTAGTAACTTTTTTTGCTCAGCAAAGTCTGTCTTCAATGAAGGTCTTGTGATGAGTAGCAGTAGCAAGAACAGCAGAGATCGCTGAAGTTCAGGTCATTAATTGCTCCTGACTACAGGAAGCACCTCAGCTGGTTCAGGTAATTTTTGACTGCAGGAACCTAACGGCCAAAGTCACCAACACAGAAGTTTGAGAAGTAATCCTCTGCTGCCAAAAGATCAAAGTATCAAGTAGTGATATTGGGCCAACATGTGGCCCATGATTCAGATTGTATAGGGATGCATTCATTGGAGGAGAGGGAATGTTGAGGGGCTCTGGTAAGATGGGGCCCAGGCTATGTGTTTGTGTTATGTAGGTCAAAAAGTGGACCAAAGTATTACAGTCTTGTGAGAAAATTATGATGTAAGACACTATTAGGTGGAGGAGATTGAGAGAGAGACAGAGAGAGCGGGGGAGAGAGAACAAGGAAAGGATATATAAATAAAAAATTTAATCTTATAACAGTTGTTCATTTGTGCCCAACTCTTCATGACCTCATTTGGGGTTTTCTTGGCAAAGATACTGGAGTGGTTTGCCATTTCCTTTTCTAGCTTATTTTACAAATGAGGAAACTGAGGTGAAAAGGGTTAAGTGATTTGCCCAGGATCACACAGCTAGTAACTGTCTGAGGCCAAGATGAGTCTTTCTGACTTCAGGCTCAGCACTTTATCCACGGTGCCACCTAGCTGCCTTGACTTATAACAGAGGGCATGACTATTTTTCTCTTCTTTTAACTTAGAAATGATTATTTTGCTTTTATTAGGGTAAAACATTATTTTCCCCTGTATTTTGTTGATTTATTATATTGTTTTTTTCCCTCTCCTCTCCTCTTCTCCCCTCCTTTCCCCTCCCCTCCCCTCCCCTGGGGCTCCAAGGGGCCCCTGCCAAGGCCTCCTGGACTCCCCTACCTTTACAGTGATTATCAATACTAACTGTTGCTCTTTCCCACTCATCCTGATGTCTTTCTTTTCTTGACCTCATTAGAGGGGTGTGCCCTGGCTACTTCTTAAACAGGCCTATTCAATGAATAGGTGTTGCTTCCCCCTAAGTAAGTACCTGCAAAGACCTTGGCCTAAAGGCCCCAAGGTCTCCCACTGGCTCATCTCCAGTCATCCTGAGGAATATCTGGTCACTGGATTCAAATGGCTCTGGAGAAGTGAGGTTGGTGACCTGCACAGCCCTCCTTCACTCAAAACAAAGTCAAGTGCAAGTCATGTCATCATTTCTCTGACGGCATGGTCTTCTTCGTCAACGAAGGACAAACATGATAAGTTCTTTAAAAAAAAACCCAGATAGGGCAGGATAGGATAGAGGGAAATATAGTTAATCTTACACAACGTGACTATTATGGAAGTCATTTGCAAAACTACACAGATATGGCCTATATTGAATTGCTTGCCTTCCCAATGGGGATGGGTGGGGAGGGAGGGAGGAAGAGAAGTTGGAACTCAAAGTTTTAGGAACAACTGTTGAGTATTGTTCTTGCATACAGCTAGGAAATAAGAAAAACAGGTAATGGGGTATAGAAATTTATCTTGCCCTACAAGACAAAAGAGAAGATGGGGATAAGGGAAGGGAGGAATGTTAGAAGGGAGGGCAGATTGGTGATAAGGGCAATTAGAATGCTTGGCATTTTGGGGTGGGGAGAAATGGGGAGAAAATTTGGAACTCAAAATTTTGTGGAAATGAATGTTGAAAACTTAAATAAATTAATTAATAATAAAAAACCCCCAGATATTTAACTTTTTATATTTTTAGTTCTCTTGTAGCCTTTCCGGAGACTGGACCTGTGATTTCACTGGTACAGAAAATTCCCAGTGAGGAAACTCCCTATACTAGATCTGCACAACTTATAAGCTTCTTTGGCCACAGATAGACTACAAATAAACTGACCATGGTTAATTGCTTCGGGTCATGTGACAAACAGGATAGTTCGAAGCAGCAACCCTGTATTTTTCACGGGCTGCCTGAAATCATTTGATGGGCCATATGTTGTGCAGGCCTGCCCTATTCTAATGCAAGTTAGAATCATCTTTGCAATGTATAGTCTGAGGAAGTTGTCAAGGTCACACAATCAATGTTTCAGAGATGGAACTTGGACCATGGTCTTCCTGGCTCTGAGACAGACTCTCTAAGAAGCCACAATGCCTCAGAAGTATATGATTTTATATTGCACATAATTCATATAAAATGAACTGAGGTCATTTTGGGAGAGAATGCACTAGTGACTGTGGGAAGCAAGAAAAGCTCCATGCAGAAGGTGACACAAGCTCAGTCTGGAAGGAAGCCAGAGCTTTCCAAGAGGCAGAGGTGTGGGAGGTAGTCTTTTCCAGGCATGAAGGATAGCCTGGGCAAAGGAACAGAAATAAGAAATGGAAGGTCATGTGAGTGGAATACTGAGTGTGCCAACATGGCTAGATGGCAGGGTAAGTAGAGTGAATACCCATCATTCATGTTACAAGTTTCTCCAAGTCCCTGCCTCCCTTTAAGGGTACCTTGTACAGAACAGTCTAGGAAGATGTCACAAGGTACTACCAGTATTTTTCCATCTTGCCATGCTCTGTCCAGAGAATCCCTAATTACTTAGCACTTATGGTAGTGGCCCTAACTGTTTGCCCCCAATTCCTAGCTATTTATTGAGAAGCGCTGTCAAGTCCACAGTAATTGGGAAACTAAGATTTGAGGTGATACATAAGGCATCTCTATGGTGAAATGGATAAGAGTGCTGGGCCTGGAGTCAGGAAGACCTGAATTCAAATCCAGCCTCAGACACTTACCGGCTGCATGACCCTAGGCAAGTCACTTAACCCTGTTTGCCTCATTTTCCTCATCTGTAAAATGAGCTGGAGAAGGAAATAGCAAACCACTCCAGTGTCTTTGCCAAGAAAGCCCCAAATGGGGTCACAATGATTTAAACATGACTGAAAAAGAACCGAACAACAATGGTACATAGTGATCTGGAATACTGAAGGGACTGCTGTGGCTGCGTCCACTAGCTCAAGAAGTAGCTGAAGGACATCTTGCTTCCCGACATAATCTTAATGCTCTGGTGTAAGTCATTTCCTATACTCACTTAATTTGAAATTCCAACCTAAGCTTTGTTTGCATGGTTTGTCAGGCTAATACAGGCTAATAGGATGGGACCTACACCCTAGGTCTTATGGTGCTTCTCCCTTGATGAATGATTACCATTAATGACACCCCACAGGGACTGATGCCAGTGGTGCCCATGGATGATGCTGCCTATGACACATTCATGCCCTGGGTACACCTGGAGGTGGTTAGACTAAACATTCACAGGACATACTTGTAGAAATCCCATTTATAGTCATCATAGACAAGTTCATAGGGTTGGACCCTATCATACAGACAATATTGACCCATTGTGGGCCTACACAGATATACCAATGTCTATAATGCGCTACTTCTCACAGGGTGATGCTGGTATACAATACTGCTACTCCATGTAACTTGATAGCATGCACTGGCTCCGAGAATGTTAGTGAAGCAGTAATCTGAGAATGAAAATCAGGATGTTATTTTTCAATGAGTTAAGGAACTAAATCATATTCTCAGGTTTCAAGGCATGTCTGGTATTGTGCACGTTCTTTGCATTATTCGCTCTCATTGGACCTAGAAGCACCTTTATTTTATTTTTACTTTATTATAAATTCAGAAGAGAGAGTCAGGGGAGTGATGGGGAGAGCTGTCCTCAGAGCCAGGAGGGCCTGGCTTCCAGTCCTGTCTCCACTACAGAATGGCTTTCTGACCCTGGGAAAGTCTCAACATGTCAGTGCTCTAGGCAACTCTCCAAGACTAGAAGTTTTGAGAAAGGCGCTGACTTGCATTGAGATAGAAAATTTCCTTACCTGGGAGTATTCTATACCAAGACTTCTTAAATTTTTTCCATTCATAACCATTTTTCACCTAAGAAATTTTTACATGACCCAGGTATATAGGTATATAACATAGGTACACAAATCAGACACTGATAATAAATCATAAAGAAATTTATTTTAAAATAGTTCTTTGGTGTATATATATATATGTATATGTATATATACACACACATATATAATTTTACCATTTGTTAAAGATGAAAGCAAATTTGCATACTAATGAGATGGATGTGCTTCTTAATTTTTACATAAAGATTTAAATCTTGGCAGAATATTTGATACTGATATTTTGGTGGTTGTGCATTCAGAAACCTTTTACTGTTGCCATTTTTTTTCAAGAACCCCTCATTCAGTTATATGACTGATATAGTGTTTGGACCCACAGTGTAAGAAGTGCTGCTCTATACCAAAAAAAGTGCAGGTTCAGTCCCTATGTGATAAATTCATTAACTTTCTTTTATTGATGTCTTTTTGTTCTTATGTCATAGTCATTTCCCTGTGGTGAACAGAGCACTGAGTCTCAAGTCAGGAAGACCTGAGTTCAAATCTAGACTCATACTCTAACTAGCTGTGTGACCTTGGGCGAGTCACTTAACCTTGTTTGTCTCAGTTTCCTCCTCTGTAAAATGAGCAGGAGAAGGAAATGGCAAAACACTGAAGTATCTTTGATAAGAAAACTCCAAATAGAGTCACAAAGAGTAGGACAACATTCCCCTTTAACCATCCCATTCACCTAGATCTCTTCTAGGTAAAGAAAAAAATGCAAACAAACCAACAGACTCAGTAACTGCATGTGATTTTACATTCTGCACCTTTAGTCCTCTGCTCTCTACTGAGAAGAAGTCAAGCTTAATCATCAGGTCATAGAATCAAGATTGGTTATTAACTTTGATTTCATTGATATTTTTAAAGTCATTGCCTGAATTACTTTAAGTCAGTAAGAAGACCCAATAGCAGGTAAGCTTTGGTGTCAATAACAGCTAACAATAGCTAGGATTTGTCAAGGTGCTTTAAGGTTTATAAATTACTCTATAAACATTATCTCATTTGACCCCCACACATCCTGGGAATAGGTGCTATTATTATCCCCATTTTACAGATGAGGAAAATGAGGAAGAAGTGTACATGACTTACTGAGGGCCACACAACTAGTAAGAGTTTGAGGCTGAATTTGAGCTCTGGGTCCTCTTGACTCTTAAGTTCGTTGCTCTATCCACTGCACTGTCTAACTAGCAGCTAATCTATTCAGTCACGCTGGTGATTCATTTGATTACATGATTTAGAATCTTAGAGCATCAGAGGATCAGAGGGATTATCTAATCAAAACCTCTTATTTTAGGAGTAAAGAAATTGAGGAATAAAGGAATAAATTAGGAATAAAGAAATTAGAGTGGTGAACTGATTTAATGAAGGCTACATAGCCAGTAAATGGCTGTGCCAGAGCCTAAATACAGGTTCCCTGATCTCTATTTTAGCGTCTTGTCTGTGACATGGTGTAGATAATTCAGCAATCCTATTATGTTTGGCTCTTGTGCAAGCCTTTGGCCACAGCATTTTGGAAGATCACACGGCTTCCATCCATCAACTAATGCATCCTAACAGCAATAAAAAAGAGAGAAATCACTAGAGTTGTGGATTCTAAATAATAGCTTGGATTTTTAACAGTTATGGTCATATACAGGGAGTGCTAAAGTAGGAACTTATACCTAGGTCTTTTAACTTCAAGCTCAGTGCTCTTTCAATATTATGTAAAATAAAATCTATTTTAGAGTAATATATATCCATGCCATCAGCTGAAATAATGATGTAGTTCCTTTGGAATAGAAGCAACACGATAGCTATCTTAACATCGGGGGACTTTGTGATCATCGCTGAAGTCACCTACAGTAGAGAAATAACATGGGTCAAAGGGTTGCTCTAGAATGGTCAATTCAACAAATATCCAACATAAACTTTCTAAGTGTGTGCAAGGCACTGGCCTAGGTGCTGACAACTTCGTGCTTTGGGTGTAGTCTATCAGGAACTCTTGAGAGAGAGAGAGAGACAGACAGACAGACAGACAGGCTGGCAGACAGGCAGACAGATAGGCAGACAGAGACATGCAGACACAGACACACAGAGAGAGAGGAAGAGGAAGAGGAAGAAGAAGAAAAAGAGAAGAGAAAAGAGAAGAGAGAGAACAGAGGACAGGCACACACAGAGATAGAGACAGGGAGAGAGAGGGGAGAAGACAGAGACAGAAAGAAGAGACAGAGACAGAGTCAGAAAGACATGGAGAAATAGAGAAAAAGATACATAGACAGAAAGATGCAGAAAGACAGAAAGAACCCTTCAGAATAAGGCATATCAGAGATATTTCATTGTGTGCTTAACTCAGTGTGTTGTGAAAATCAAGTGAGAGATTATGCACATAAAATCGTTAAAGTTCTACATAAATATTACCTATTATTATTCTTTTTTTTTTTTTTTTTTTTTATTAATTTTTTTATTTTTTTTAATGTTTAACAATCACTGCCATACAATTGCGATTTTATCCCTCCCCACCCACCCCCCACTACCTCCCTCCCTCCCCACGACTGCATACAATTCTGTATAGATTCTACATATACTTTCCTATTGAGTATATTTTCACTATCGTCATGCTGTGTAGTCAGACTAAGATAAATGAAAGAAATCGTATAACAAATCAGAACATGATACACAAACAGATACACATACACAAACATGATCTGCTACATTATGTGAGTGACTTCCATATTTCTCTCTCTGAGTGTGGAAGGCTTTTTGCCTTGAGGTCCACCATTGGGATTTTTTTTTTTTTTTTCAGAAGTTCTTGTGTTATTACAAAAATCTAAGTCTACCAGAAAAAACTCTCACACACTGTGGTTGTTGCTGTGCATAAAGTTCTCCTGGTTCTGCTCCTTTCACTCAGCATCAGGTCATATAAGTCCTTCCAGGCCTCTCTGAAGTCTTCTTGTTCATCATTTCTTATGGCACAATAGTACTCCATTACATTCATATACCATATTTTATTCAGCCATTCCCCAATTGATGGACATCCCCTTGACTTCCAGTTTTTGGCAACTACATAGAGTGCTGCTATAAATATTTTTGTACATGTGGGACCCTTTCCCATTTTTATGATCTCTTGGGGATATAGTCCTAGTAGCGATATTGCTGGGTCAAAGGGTATGCACATTTTTGTAGCCCTTTGGGCATAGTTCCAAATTGCTCTCCAGAATGGTTGGATGCGCTCACAGCTCCACCAACAATGAATTAGTGTTCCAACTCTCCCACATCCTCTCCAGCATTTATCATTTTCTTGTTCTGTCATGTTTGCCAATCTTATAGGTGTGATGTGGTACCTCAGAGTTGTTTTGATTTGCATCTCTCTAACCAATAGTGATTTAGAGCATTTTTTCATATGATTATAGATAGCTTTAATTTCTTCCTCTGAAAATTGCCTGTTCATATCCTTTGACCATTTATCAATTGGGGAATGACTTGTATGATTATACATTTGGGTCAGTTCTCTATATATTCTAGAAATGAGGCCTTTATCCCCGAGCTTAGCTGTAAAAATTTTTTCCCAATTTACTACATCCCTCCGGATTTTGGTTGCATTGGGTTTGGTTGTGCAAAAACTTCTCAGTTTAATGTACTCAAAGTTATCCATTTTGCATTTCATAATGCATTCTATCTCTTCTTTAGTAAAGAATTCTTCCCTTCTCCATAGATCTGATAAATACACTATTCCTTGCTTCTCCAGTTTATTCATGGTCTCAATCTTTATACCTAAATCATGTACCCATTTGGACTTTATTCTTGTGTACGGTGTCAGGTATGGGTCTATGCCTAATTTCCGCCACACTCTTATCCAGTTTTCCCAGCAATTTTTGTCAAACAATGAGTTCTTATCCCAGAAGCTGGGGTTCTTGGGTTTATCAAACAGAAGGTTGCTATATTCCTTGCCTACTGCATCTTGAGTGCCAAGTCTATTCCACTTGTCTACCTCTCTGTTTCTTAACCAATACCAAGTGGTTTTGATAATTGCTGCTTTATAGTACAGTTTAAGGTCTGGTAGCGCTAGGCCACCTTCCCAAGCATTTCTTTTCATTAGTCCCTTTGATATTCTGGACCTTTTGTTTTTCCAAATGAATTTTGATATTATTTTATCCAGCTCTAGAAAGTAATTGTCTGATAGTTTAATTGGTATGGCACTAAATAAGTATATTAATTTGGGTAGAATTGTCATTTTTATTATATTAGCACGGCCTACCCATGAGCAACTAATGTTTTTCCACTTACTTAAATCCCTATTATTATTCTTAAAACAGAAGTAGCTTTGGGGGTTAATAAGTGTTGCTGAGCATATATAGATTTCTTTAGGGAGAAAAGACTTAAATAGGAATGGGTTATTAATTAGAGAAAGAAAATGATTAAATAAATGATAGGGAAAGGATTTGGGTTGGCTGTATAAATGGTGATGATTTCCCTGAGTTCTCTTAGTCAAAGGTCATGGGCCAGAACAGTGTTGTTCCTCTTCTTTGCTTTTGTCCTACATTGTGATGACCTGGTGGGGGTGGAGGGGCTGCAACAGGAAGGACTTAAGACAAACCATGACCACACTGCTAAGAAGAATTGCTGGTGATGAGAAAATGAGAAAAATGATTCTCATTCTTGCTGAATGTTTGTTTTAACTGCCCATAGCATTTATAGCATAAAATCCCTGGGGGAGGATATGATCACGGTCTCACAATATTGAATAATTTGTTTTAAATGATTTGTTAAATAAAGTCTTTAATGGGTACATAAGACTGATACACACAACCATGGTCATTGATGCCCTCAGTGTCACTGCTGCAAGAAGTAAAAACTGGAGCACACGAGCCTGCTGCTCATGCTGTCTGGGAGAATCGTGACTTTGTCTCTGTGGCTAGCACGCTCAGTTGTGTTCAGTGATGCTCATTCTGCCTTTGGACTCTTTCCACTTGCCATATCTACAAAGATATCTCTCAAACTTTATTTACTCAGAAAACTTCCTAAAGAGCCATCCTTTGTTCAAGTCTCCAGCAAGGCATCACTAGAAGGATAGCTTATTAAAGACTTCAAGTGTACATGACGGTAAAAGAATTATAAAGAATAGTTGCTTATCTTTGAAACCAGAGACTACAGAGCAAAGGGATTTACCTTAAGATTCTATATTCCTTTGACACACTTATTATTTTATAAATATGTTCTTTGACTGAACATGCATACTGTAGTGACCTGTCTTCAGATCCTGCCTCTGAAACTTCTTATCTGACCGTAGGTAAGGTACTTAACCTCTCTGGCCCTCGGTTTCCTTATTTTTAAAATGAGAGGATTGGTTTCAATGACCTTTTAAAATTCCTTCCAGCTGTGAATATACAGTCCTATGATGCTAATATTGCCCTCAGTTAATATTTAAAAAAAAAAAAGACTTCCTATTGATAGAATTAAGCAAAAAAAAAGAGACAGCTTAGGAGTTCTTCCAGCAGGGGAAATGACAACTAATAAATCATGATTGGTTAGTGCTTTTTTGCCTTTTACTAATGCACCATTTTGATTAACTCAATGATCATTTTTTTGAAACACAATGGATTTTTGCTGGTCCATTGCAAAATTCTAGCAGCTCATTAAGGTCATTTCTGGCCCACTGAGTGAGATGATAAGTTAGATTTAGTTCATTTTAAAATTCAGATTTTTTTTTAATACTATGAGGTATAAAATCCTAATCTCTTTTTTCCTTTCCAAGATTATTTTCCAATGGTTCAGCTCTCAGTCATGTCTATCTTACGTGGGCTGAGTTATATAAAGAAAGTTTCTGAAAGTTCTGAGTGTGTGAAAAGTGCCTAGGGGTATCAAAGTTCTGAGATTAGGTCCACTGGTATTATGGCAGTCATTGGTGAATTCAAGCTCTAATGATCAAATTTAATCAATGGTTATACCAAGTTCAATGTAACTAATAAATTGCCACTCAGCAAAGCCACTCAACCACCCACTTCTCTGTTGAATTTTTTCCCCTCCATTTTTGATTTTTCATTTTAATTCTCCCTTCAATTTTGTACAACAGACTGCGCCATCAGGTTAAACATGTTTAAGGTGATGTAACGTTTCAGAAACTCTTTGAATAGGCAATGTATTTTGCAAGCATTTATTATTTCTCATTTTTAAAGACTAAATTAGGAGATAGAAGATAAATGGTTTGCCTAAGGATATATAGAAAATTGTAGAGTAACTAGGTTAAAACCCAGGTGTTTTCAGAAATCTACCTTCATAGATGGCAAGGGTTCAAGGGATTACAGGAATCTAGTTCCCAGGCTCCCTAACACAGCCTTTTTTGGGCAATTTCATGCCCATTGTATTTAATTTCTATTGTCTATCTCAATCCGTAACTCATGAGCCCCCATGTCCACAAGAGCTTCCTGATAATCCAGAATAAAACATGTAATATAATAATAAAGCAAAAGAACATTTACTTTTCTAACTATATTCTTTTTTAAAAATTTTCATTTATTTATTTTTAGTTTTCATTATTCACTTTTATAAGATTTTGAGTTCTATGTTTTCTCTCCCTCTCTTCCCTCCCCTCTCCCCAAAATAGCATGCAATCAGATACAGTCTATACTTATAAATTCATATTAAACATTTTCACTTTAGTCATGTTGTCAAGAAGAATTAGAACCAATGGGAGGAACCACAAGAAAGGAGAAACAAACAAACAAACAAAAGAGAGCAAATAGCAAGCATTCAGACTCCATAGTACTTTTTCTGGACATGGATAGCGTTTTCCATCATCAGTCTTCTGGATTCTTGCATTTCCGGGAAGAACTAAGTCTATCAAAGTTACTCTTTGCACAGTGTTGCTGTTACTGTATACAATGTTCTCCTGGTTCTGCTCACTTCACTCAGCATCAGTTCATATAAGTCTTTCTAGGTTTTTCTGAAGTCTGCCTGCTCATCATTCTTATGGAACATCCATTATGTTCATATACCACAACTTGTTCAGTCATTCCCCAATTGAGGGGCATCCCCTCAATTTCCAGTTCTTTGCCACCACAAAAAGAACTGCTATAAATTTTTTTGTACATGTGGGTCCTTTTCCCATTTGTATGATCTCTTTGGGATACAGACTTAGAAGTGGTATCGCTGGGTCAAAGGACATGCACAGTTTAGAAGAACATTTACTTTAATAACGTAAGGTAAATAACAATGAATTAAATCAGATAGCAAGCATGTTCATTATCCATTTTCCAAAACTACCAGTTACCGAGCCTCCAGGTCTTGGAAAGGTCTCATTTTCAGAAGCACAGAAGGGGCACAAATTATTTTACTGATATTTTAAAGAGGTTAGCATATTCATTTGCCTATACCTAAATTACTTAATAATATGCAGCATTTATATGGTACCTACTATGTGCTAGCCACTCTACTGTGCACTTTACACAGATTAGCTCATTTGAGCCTTACAATGACCCTGGGAGGTAGGTATCATTATTATTTTCTCCATTTTACAGTTTAGGGAACTGAGGCAAACAGAGGTTTAGTGACTTTCTCAAGGTCACAGAGCTAGTAAATGTATAAGGCTAGATCTGAACTCAGGTGTTCCTGACTCTAGGTTGAAAGCACTGTTCGCTCTACCCCCTAGCTGCCTCCACTTTCTGTCTCTTGTCTCTTCCCACATTCTGGCTGTTTAGTAGAGCACTGTAGTCTTGAATAACATTAGTTGCTGGAAACTTTCTGACTTTAATAATAATAAAAATAACAACTAGCAATACGTTGCACTTCAAATGTTTTACAAATATCTCATTTTCTCCTCATAACAATTCTGGAAAATAGTACTGTTGTGTCCATTTTAAAGATGAAGAAACTGAGAAAAAGGTTAAAGTGATTTGCCCATGGTCCTATAGCTGGTAACTATGAGGCAGAATTGGAACTTAGATCTTTCTGCCTCCAAGTCCAGCATTATATCCTTTATGTCATCTCCCTGCTTCAAGTAGATGAGGACTCAAGTCAAGTGTCTGGAAAGAGGTGGCACAGGAAGTACATAGTCTTATAGCAAGTCTTGTAGCATCCTCCAGAAAACTGATTTGGGGGTCTCCTGCTGCCTTCTTTACCTGGGAGAGATGGCACTGGAATGATCTAGAGTAGATGAAAGGTTCTTAACCTTTTTTGTGTTCATGAACTCCTTTCATGGTCTGGTGAAGCCTCTGGATCCCTTCTCAGATTATTTAAATTTATAAAGTAAAATGCATAAGATTATGAAGGAAAGCAATTATACTGAAGTATAATTATCGATCTGTATATATATATATATTTAGAAGCACATATATATGTACATACATATTATGTGCATACATACTCAGAAAGCTTATGGACCTCAGATTAAAAACCCCTTGTTCAGATACACTTGAGGGAAAGATGTTTCCTGTTTTCCTTTGCCCTTCTCTCACTGGTTGCACCTCCCAGACTTGTATCCTACTATCTTTTCCCATGATAAGATTCCCATTCTCCTTTCAAACTGAGTGTGCTGAAAACTACTGATTTAGTGCATAGGCTCTTGGGAGATGAAACTGCCTGAGAACTTGGAATGTGCACATCACTATGCTTAGTAAAAAAATAGTTTTAATCAGTGATCTTGATGCCAATCAGTTGTGAGGTAATGCTGTCTAGAGTTCTATAAAAAGAACAAAAATCATCACAGTGAGAAGAGAGAATTTGAAAACACTTTGGTTCCTTTTAAAAATATTACTAGCTTGATGAACATCACTAAACTTGATCATTTTCCAAATAAAAAACTGAAAAAAACCAAATGCGTATAAAATCACAAATGTCAGTCATATACATTTAATAAGATATATAACAAAGTCAGTACCATAGTTCTTCCTTGTCTGTGACTTTCTGAAATTCTTCTATTTTCTTCTGTATTCTTATAAAAAATGTTTCATTGACATTCTTTTTTTCTCATTCTTTTTTAGGTATCATTATAACCATTGCTCTCCTTCTAACAAAAAAAAAAAGTGTTGTTGAACAGTCCATACAATGACCCTGTCTGACAATATATCATTTTACACCTCTAGTCCATCACCTTTCTATCAAGAGGTGGAGAGCATTTTTTCATTATCTATCTTCTGGAATCATGGTCAGTCAATGCATTTAATTTTCCTTTATGAAGTAGTTGGTATTGAAGAAATTACTCTCTTGATTCTGTTCACTTTATTCAGTTTCAGTTCATAGAAGTATTTCTGGGTTTCTCTGAATCCACCCTATTCATCATTTCTTATGGGTCAATAATAATCAGTTAGTTAGATCCATATACCATAATTTATTCAGCCATTTCCAAAATCATAGATATTCCCCTAGTTTCAAATTCTTTGTTATAACAAAAGACCTGCTGTGTCTGTTTTTGCATATGTGGGTCTTTTCCTTCTTTCTTTGATTGCTTCAGGATATATGTGTTCTGTCACTGAGTCATAGGGTAGACACAGTTTAATGACTTTTTAAATATAGTGGCAAACGGCTTTCCCAATTAGCTGGACTATTTCATAACTCCACCAACAGTGCATTAATGTGCTTCTCCTTTTATTCTCCTTCAACAATTATGATTTTTCTTTTTTGTTTGATAGGTGAGGTGGAGTTTCAGAGTTCTCTTAATTTGTGTTTCTCTTATTATTAACAATTACAAGTTTTTTTTATGTGAATGGTGATAGTTTTCCTTCTTTTGAAAACTGCCTCTAAATGTTCTTATCTATTGGAGAATAGTTCTTATTCTTATAAATTTGAATAAATGACTTACGTAAATTAAATAGCAGACCTTTTTCAAAGAAGTTTACTGGAAAAGTTTCTCCCACTTAACTGTATTTCCTTTAAATTTTAACTGCATTTATACACTTTCTGCAAAAACTTTTCAATTTTGTGTAATCAAAACTGTCTGTTTTGTTTTGTGTTTCCATTATATTCCATATTGGGTCAATAACTCTTCCCCTATACATAATTGTAAAAGGTAGCTTTTTCCCCCTGCTCCTCTAATTTGCTAATGATATGATCTTTTGCCTCTAAGTCTTAAATTAATGTGGGATTTACTGTAGAATATGGTATGAGATTTTGTTATAGGCCTGATTTTGCTGCATTACTTTCTAATTTTCCTAGAAATCTTTGTCAAGATTAGAGTTAATTATCTTTGTACTTGGGATCCTTGCATTTATTGAACACAGTGTTTTTATGTGTGATTGCTTCAGCATTTTGTGCCTCTTCTGTTCTACTGCTAAACTGTTCTATTTCCTAACCAATAAAAAGTAGTTTTGATGATTATTGTTTTCTAGGATAGTTTGAGCACTTGTAGACCCCCTTCTTTCTTACTTTTTTCATTACTTCCCTTGAGATTCCTGACCTGTTGTTCCTCCTGATAAATTTCATTATAATTTTTTCTCATTTAATCAAATGATCCTTCGGCAGCTTGGTATGGCAAATTCATCTGTGTAGTGTTGTTATTTTTATTAGATGGGCGTGTCCCAACCAAGAAGGGTAATAGTTCTCCTATTTTTAAAGTTGTCTTCATTTCTGCAAGTGTTTTGTTGTTATTGGCATATAATTTCCTTGTGTGTTTCAGTAGGTAGATTTCCAAATATTTTATACATTCTTAGTTACACTGATTATACTTTTTCTTTATATCTTGTCCCATTGAGTTGTATTCATTACACACACACACACACACACACACACACACACACACATTGTGGGATTTATTTTATATCCTGCCACTTTGCTGGTTATTGTTTCATTTAATTTTATTTGAATATTAAGGGTTCACGGAGTAGATCATCATATCATTAACAAAAGTGATGGTTTTGCTAATCTTTGCCTATGTGGATTTCCCTAATTTTTTTCTTTTCCTTTCTTTTTTCTTTCCTTCCTCCCTCTCTTTTTTCCTCCTTTCTTTCCTTCCATCCTTCCTTCTGTCTTTTCTTCCTTTTTTTTAAACTGCTATAGCTAGCAGAGGTTGGAACAGAAGAATAAAGTAGTTTCTGTTGTAGCATGCTGCCTAGAATTCATTGCTATCTTAGTCACATCATCTTCCCATTGACCATTACTCCCACTTTTTCTTTACAATGCCTCAGATACCTCTTCTCCCTGGAAGCTCTTTCCACTTCTGGTCTTTACATGTTGGAACTACCCACTTTCCCCGTGGTCTCTTTCTCTCTGATTGACTGGTTCCTCCCAGAACCTCCATTTTGAGAAAGAACAGGACAACTGTGTCCTAATTCCTTTCCAGGCTGCACTCCAGAGTCTCCTGGACTTTATCTACAATGCCCCTGAAATAGGTGACTTCATCCTCTTCCTCCTCTCCTCCTTTTCAGCTCCATTTCATATGTTGTTTTCCCTTCTTGGAATGTAAATTAGTTAAATGTAGAGACTTTCTTTCTGCTTCTATTTGTGTTCCCAGGGCTTATTGTCTCAAACATAGTAAGTGCTTAACAAATGCACTCTTGACTTGATCATTTGAATAAAGGATATGTTTAATATTTCTACTTTTTTTTCATTCACTTAATTTTATGCTCTGCAAATGATCATTTTTATAAAAATGCCACTTATCCCTGTAAAATATGAATACTCCTTTCTCTTCCCTTTGAATAATGGCCTATATTCTAAGTCAGTTGATTTTGATAGGACATACTTTCCATTTTTCCTATTTTTCAGTCTTAATTTTGCCCTCATATTTTTTTTGTTGTCTCCTGCAGTTATTAAGTTCTCTCCACTCCATTTTAATTTTCAGGGATTCTATTACTTGGGTGAGATTTTCTGTTTACTTTTCTAAGCTATTTATTCTTCTAGTTCTTTCCTCTATCTTATTTCATTTATAATTTTTTTTTTTAAATCCTTTGCTTCATTTTCACTTGCTTGGGACCAAGTAATTTTTTGTGCTTGTTGTAGAATTATTCTTCTTTTTCTGGATTTACTTTCTTAGCCACCTCTTTACCCATAGTATAGCTTTATTGTGTTCAGTGTCTTCTGTTTACTCATATTGCCAGCTTCAATTCCTTACTTTGTGTCAGCGTCAGACTCTATTGCCTCCCACATTCTTGGCTGGGATAGTCAGACCATTTGATCCAGGCTCTGCTTTTTTGTGCTCTTGCTACTGGCCTTTATATCCCCTGATGTTTCTACTCTTAGAATACTGGCAGGTTTCAGGCTTCCTCTTGAGCAGGGGTTGGTAAACTATGGGACAGAAGGTCAAATTTGGCCTCAGCCTGTGGCTACAGTTTGCCAATGCCTGCTCTAGGGGATTCCCCGTCAGAGCACATGCAGTCCTCAAGGTGCCCCTAGAGTACCTGCTCAGAATAGTTTGTCAAGCTTCTAATTTATTTACCTTGAGTTTTGCAGGCTTCCCTGGTGGGACTGATCTTTCTCCCAATGCCTACAAGCTTTTGTGCAGACTTGAACTTGATGACAGAGCATAATATTGTCTCTTTTTGGATTTCAGCACTAATATTCAAGCTTGTTCCCTTTTTGGATCCTTTCTAGAGTCTGCGTGAGAGAACTGGGATACTTCTATGACCCTTCCCAATGTCATCTTTACCAGAAGATGAAACCATTAACTTCTAACAAAAAAAAACCCAACCTGTTTTACAAGGGGGGAAAACCCTAATTAGTCAAATATCTCAAAGAATTATTATACTATAAGATTCTTGAAAGCAGAGACATTGTTTTTGCCATGCCAAGTACCCAACACAGTGTGAAGACTGAAATTGACCTGAAAAACAATAGCACATAAAAGAATTAATTAGCTGGATTTGTTAAGAATTTCAGCATCCACCACAACAATTCTGTATCTACAGGGTAGGAGGAGATAGTTGTCTTAACATGTTCAGAGAACCTAATTTCATCTTGGAAAAACAAATGAGAAAGAATAACATTACACATAAGTTACAGGGGTGCTGGCAAGAGCTTTGAATATGCACTACAGACCTAGCAGTATTGTGAAAAAAAATTACTGGCATTCTGCATAACAAACAGAATTTAAATGATGTGGAATTCTCTGATCCAAAAGCCCAACTAATCACACAGAAAATATTCTTTATGTTAAACATAACAATATGTTCCCTGATGGTATTAAGACGTTAACTCTTACGAAATGGAACGGAATTATCTGTACTTTGTACTGTAGTTTCCAACGTGCGTGTCCTTTTCTATGCCCTACTCTTTTTCTTCCTAAGGGCCCTCTGGGCTTCAGATTCCTCTTCTGTGAGAAGGATGGGCTAGATCAGTAACTCTGCGTGGCTGATCCAGCACCTAACAGAGCACCTTCCTCATTAATAAGTGCTTGTGGAATGAAAAGAAATGAGATAAATAGAGGGAATGTGGTACAACAGAGTATTAGATATGGAGACAGGACTGGAGTCCAAATCCTGCCTCTGATGTTTGTTTCCTATATGACCTTTGGGCAAATCACTTACCTTGTTGGGGCTCGAGTTCCTTATCTATGGAATTGGACTACATGACCTTTGCAGGGCTTCTTAAACTTTTTCCACTCAAGGCCCCTTTAGCACGTCTTAAACTGGGGAGTCAATACCCATGTGGGCTAAGGCACATTCTAGATCTAAATCTATGATACTTTGAAGTGAATTGAGTTGGCACTGATCTGTAGCAAACTTTCACTGGCCCATAAATTTTTTGCTGCCTCAAGACTTTACTTTGAAAAGATTCTCTTCTTTCTCTTCATCCTGCTCATTCGCATATTGCTTCTTCCGTTTCCACGTTTCTGGTCTCTGATCTCTGGGCTACTAAGGATCATCATGCTAAGGTTTCAGAGCTTAGAGAGACTCTTGGTAAATAAATCAAAAACTTCATTAGTCCAACTGTAATTTAAATTAGGAAACACTGGACTAGAAAAATGTCTTCCAGTCCTAAAATCTTATGATATCATGCTACTTTCACTTGTGAGCAGTTACATATTCTAGAGGCTATAGCTGCCCCCCTTCCTCCCTTTGATGTTATTCATGGAAAAGGACTATATCTAATTTTCAGACATCTGTAAAACTAAATTATAACCTGTCTGTTGCTAGCTTGAAAATAATGAACCCTCCCAGTTACTAATCCACAGCTTCCTTCACAAGTGTGCCTCCTCTCCTCCAACAGCATTAAAATAAAATAACTTGGGTTGTCAGCCATCCAAATCATGATGCTAAAAGGGGAATCTTAAAGCACATACAAAGAAACAGAGTGTCCCTGATGACAGATGACTTCCATCATGGCCCAGGGCACCAAAGCCCCGAAGAAGAGGAGCTTTTACCCTCATGCTCAAGTACACAGTTACCAACCAATTTCATTTCCACCATGGTGTCAGCTCCCATTTTAATAATCCTTCTTGGCTTCGCTACCAGCCGTACAATTAACTATTTAAACAAATTCCAGAGAACACATCAATTATTGTTAATGAATTCCATATCAAATCATCCAGAACTACAAAGAACTGCCAGATGTTTTAGGCAACAACAAGTGAGGGAGAAAATTCCTCTTCCCTTTAGTAAATTGGATACTCAATGGCTACAATTTATCAACTACTCAATAAAAATAGGAATAATGCAAGTTTGGAAAATAGTTCTGGAGGTTGTTCTAATAATAATTCCACAGTAAAATAATGACAACATTGTGTATTTGTATAACACTAGAGGGAAAAAAAAATCCTTTTCAAAGCCTTTTATTTTATCCCCAACCTCCTCAAAATCTAATAGAAATTTGCATTTATGGCTTACAAAGTACCTTAGCGATACTACCTAATTTTATAGAGTCAGGTAGGGCAAGCATTAATATTTTCATTTCACAATGGAGGCACAGAAAAGGCAAAACATGGTACCCATTAATGGAGGGACCCCAAGATTCTATCAGTCTATAATTCTAACTCTCAATCTAGTCCCTATTCCGTAGGCAGATTTATTTGAATGCAATCACGAGTACTCATTTAAACAATCTTGTGTTCCAGAAATCTACTTCAAAAATATACTGACCAAAAAAAAAAAGAAAAAGAAAACAAAACATACTGAGCAAATCTGAATGTTTGTTTACCACTTTAAATTACTTCAAAATCTCTTAAATAAAGTTTTGATATAGCTAACTACTTATTCTTTGTTGGGGCAACACAATGTGATAGAAAGAATGCTGCTGCCTTCGAAGTTAAGACATCTTAGTTTCAGTCCTGAGAGCATCCCAGTAAGTGGGAATGGCTACAAAGAGATGAACTTTAGATACTGGATGGGTTTACGTATTAGAATATGGAAATGACAATTAAAGCACTACACATATTGTCTCATTTGACCCAGACATCAGCCCTCTAGAACAGTTGCTATAATAATAATCCCCATTCTGAAAATGAGGAAATGGAGGCAGAAAAGGCTTTGTCTTTAACTATATCCCAGAAGCAGATAAATGTTCAATGATTTGCTTAGGCTTGGCTTGGACACCAATAAGCGTCCAAGGTAGGATATTAACTCAGATCTTCTTAACTAAATCAAATATTTGACCCACTGCCACCCAGCTGCTTCTCAGAGTTCTGCACTGTTAGAGATAGAAGAGACCTTAGAGATCATCTATTCCACACTCCTCATTTTATGGATGGGAAGAACTGCTGGAAGGAATATTTCTAAAATGCAGAGCTGACCAGATTACTGCCCTCCTCGGTAATCTCCAGGGGTAATCTATGACCCCTACCATTAAATATAAATGCTTCTCTTTGATATTTAAAACCTTTCCATAATCTGGCCCTAATCTGCCTTTCCTACCTTATTACACATTATTCCCCTTCATGCATTCTTCTATATATAGCTCCTTTGGCCTTCTTACTGTTCCTCACGCAGACTACTCTATGTCCCATAAATTGAAGTTTTCTATCTCTGATGCCTGGAATATCCTTCCTCCACCCCTCTGTCCCTTCAAGTCCCTAGTTTACTTCAGAAGTCAATTCAAACACCACTTGCTATGGGAAGTTTTTACTGATCCTCCCAATTGCTAATTCCTTGTCTCTCAAAATCAACCTATGTTTATTTTCTAATATGTTTGGAATATTCTATATATCCACACCTTGTCTCCCCTGATAGTAAGCTTCCTGAGGGCAGGTAGGGACTGTTTTATTTTTGGTTTCATATCTCCAGTTCTTAACATGTTCAGAAAACCTAATTTCATCTCGGAAAAACAAATGAGAAAGAATAACATTCCACATAAGCAAAAGCTTTGAATATGCACTACAGTCCTAGCAGTCTTGTGAAAAAAAATTACTAGCATTCTGGACGCTTAATAAATTCTCATTGATTAATTGATTGAGAACACTGAGCCCCAAAGAAATGAAATGCCTTGACCAAGGTTATATACTAACTTATTTTTCTGGGGGAGGATTGGAGGTGGAACAGAGAAATGGAAGCTCTCTCTATGAACTTATTTCTTTTATCTTATTACCATCTGCATTAACTTTTAGCTCCCACTTGTATGTAGATATGTGAAAATTAAAATCTAAATGTTTAGAGACAATATGAATTGAATGCTTGTTTTTTTAACTTTCCTGCCCTATTTTAGATACACAAATAACATCCTGTTAGTTCAAATAGCCAGAGAAATGTTTGTTTTATGGTAGCTTCCTAGATTCTTTCTAACAGGAACACTCACATAGAGGTCACTCATGTTATGGTCTCATCTCCGAAAGATCTTAAAATCATAGCTCTCATGCAGACAAAATTCTTAGTAGCTGCACTGTGTTACTGATACTCTTTAAGAACTAAATGCTGAATCTGAGAGTTTATTTGTGAATACATTATATGTTTCATTCCCACGTCAAACCACTTTTGCTTACCAATTCCAAAGATCAAATTGCTTCCTTTGCTTGTGTTCTGATCAAGTTCCCTTCTTGTCATTAAACAAGTTTCAGCAAACTGAAACATTTTTAAATGATGTTCCAAGGTGACAATAATTGTAGATACAATTTTCTTGTGCCTTGACTATACCAATCAGTGCTGGAAAACCCTATTTGTTGCCTTAACCATTTATTTACCTGTTATACAACCCCACAGTCAAACTTTTAGCTGTAGGCTTTGATTCCCACTCTCCAGGGAAATTTGTGCCCCTTTCCCCATGTGTCTTAGCAGAACAGTCCTTGCATCACTTCAGGCCAATGTGCTATCATAAAAATGATTTTTTTCAGGCATTTCAAGCATATTTTTCCCCCTCTTGAAAGTTCTTCACTAACTTCCTATAGCTCTCCACACAAGTTTGTATCCTTATTCGTATGTTCAGAGCTAACTTTTTTTTCTAATACACATTTATTATTTTCTTGTTTTCTTCTCCCCCTGCTTCCTTTTCTCTCTCCCCTCTGATTTCCTTTCTCATTTAGCATTAAGAAGAGCTCCTGGATCCATGGGGCTAGAACACTAACCCTTCTCAGTTCTTTGCTAAGAGGATCCTCTGCCCTGGACTCATGCACATAGTTGGACCAGTTTCAGCTCCTCTAATGAGAGGTTTTAAACTCCTTTTTCTCATACTCTTTAACTCATTAAATGCCAACCCTCATAGTGTCCTAGGGACAAATTATTTAAAGTTTAAGTTTTTGGTTTATGTCTAGGTCTCACTAAAAGAAGGCTAAAAAGTGCTAAATATACAGTGAAAAACAAGTTTGGGATGGATATTTATGTCTTACACCCAAAAGAAATGATAGAAGACAGAAAACCCAAAGTTCACATTGACAGAATGACTTTAAAAAGTATTTGGTAACTTAAAACTACTATGATAACCTCTCCCAGGAAGCTGATAATTAAACCTTATCAGACCATAAAGCAATTTGTGAGACTACCAGATATCATGGCCATGTTTTACCTACAGTTAGCCCTGTCCAAACCACCCCTCCTTATCCTCATGTCAGTGGTCATCTCCAAAGAAAAAATCTTTCCCTGCCATCAATCAACTGGATCTGATGGACTTCTGGACCTATTGAGCCCATAAGTCACCTGGAAACCTAGAAAAGTTAATTTTGAGATGAATGCTCAGCAATCTTTTCAGCAAAGAAAACACAAAACAGAAAAGGCAACCAGAGCTCAGGTACAAGTTTGCTAGACGAATCCATGTTCCACGTGTGAGTAGGGTGCTGGGGTAGGAAAGGGTGAGTTCATCCTGTACCCAGCATTGGAAGTCTCAGAGTTATATGATAGCACCTTGAGGATCTCAGCTGTCTCCTGTTTAAACTGATGTAGCACTCTGTCCTCTCCTGGGTTGGTAGAAGAACCAAGAAACTACTCAGGATTTTTCTGTATTATAACAAAATCACCCATCCTTTTAGTACTTGGCTACACATAACCGGAAGCGGAGAATAAGTTCATCGTCTTTAAAAGTCCTAAATGCTCAATCACTATATCCCTGGAATACTCCCCAGAAACTTCCAGAGAAACTCGGGATATATGCTCTCTGGCATGGCTTCTATATAGTCACTCAACCCCCTTTATACTGAGATACTTCTCAAATACCGACTACTGCAAAGCACCGTGATATGCAAAAAAAGGAGAGATGCAGGAACCACAGCTGAACTGAAGCGTAGGGTTCTGATACAAACCCCTAATTTTACACCTGAGAAAAATGAACTTTAAAGTGATTTCCTCCAAGTCACATAAATAGTAAGTAGAAAAGGCCAGATTGAAATCCAGGTGCTGCACAATTCATGCTCTTTCCACCACATCATTCTGACCCCGGCCCATACTCTCATTTCCCTCACATTTCCCAGCTCCTTATGCTAGCTCACTATCTAGCAGCTTCAGGCAAATAAATCTTTCCTTGAACTTTTTCAAAATATTTTCCCACTGTGAAGTGCCCCATATGCTTATTTTCACACTGTCTCAAAACTTCAAAAGCTTTCTATATCTTTTCTGACAAATTAGGTCTGTTATTCTTCCCCAGCTAGTAAAACTTAATGAATCTCAGTTTCTTCATCTATCAAATGGGTACAATAATACCTGTTCAATCCCATAATAATATAATATCCATAATATCCACCATCTATCTGACAAGATTACAAAAATCATGAGATTTTATGTGTAATAAACTTTGGAAGAGAAGGAATGTGATCAAAAGTGAATTGAATATAATTGAAGCAATCTACTTCTCCACAGTCCCCCCTCCCTTCACCTAGACAAGACATCCATCACTGGTTATTTAGACTTCCTTCCTTCCTTCCTTCCTTCCTTCCTTCCTTCCTTCCTTCCTTCCTTCCTTCCTTCCTTCCTTCCTTCCTTCCTTCCTTCCTTTCTTTTTAATTCCTCCTTGCCTCTATTCACATCTTAATGTTTAGTACCATGCCTGGCACATATTAGGCACTCGCTAAATGTTTGTTGATTAATTGATTGATTATGATCTCTCCTCAAAAGTAGAAATCTTTTTTTCTTGTGATTATTTCTCCCCCACCAACATTCTTCCTTAAATCTCTTTTCCCAGGCCTCCATGTCACTTCTTGGCCATAATCAAACAACACTGCTGGTATTCAGTTTATCATTCTCATTCTCCTCATCCCTCTCCCACCAGAACCTTGGTCACTGACACTGGACTTCGATAGGTAAGTTTTCTTTTTCCAAAACCAAGCCTCCACATCACTTTCCAGTCATTTCAAACTGCCTCCTTCCTTCCCTCCCCTTTACATATGTCTTCTCCCATTAAAATGTAGACTGTTACTTTCTTTAATTTGTATCCACAGAACTTAACACAGTGCCTGGCACATAGCAAGTACTTAATATAAACTTTATTAATCATTCATTCCCTGTCCTTGCCTATTTCCTTACTGAGATTAGTGTATTTCTTTGCATTAAGCTTAATGTATTTCTATTTCTTTATTTCTATACCAAATTCTTTATGTGTGTAGCCTGAATCCCAAAGTCTATTGCTATGGAAACCTTTCTTCATTGGTGGAGATGAATGTCCCATGTTTGTGTAAAGGGCAGGGTAGAGTTGGCTAGAATGAGAGAAAAGTACAATCCAAGATTCTTTTTGCTACCAGCTTTAAGAGAAGATGCATGATGCTAACCACTGTTCATACTGGTGAAGGGAGAAAGCTGACTTGAGAGGATCTGACAGTTTATATTATGTCTTTATCTTCAACTTGCTATATTAGACTTTGGGAATTTTTTCCATTTGATGAGATCTGGAACTCTCTTTCTTGGATGGGTTGAGATGTATCATTTCTTCCTTCAACTGTATTGTATGGTGTATATTCTAATATGTATACTTTCTCTGATTTCTGTTTTGCTATCAAGTTGGATAAATGGGTTTTTTGCTCTGTGCATTCCTGTGGACCTTGTTTGTTTGTCCTTCATTTCTAAAGAGGACCATGACATCAGAGAAATGATGACGTGACTTGCACTTGACTTTGTTTTGAGTGAGGGAGGTCTATGCAAGGGCACCAGTCTCACTTCCTTCTCCTGAGTCATCTGGATCCAGTGACCAGATAATCCCCTATGGAGCTGGTGTTTGGTGGAAAGAGAATCAAGTCTTAGATATAAAGTTTGGGAACTCCCCCTCCCTTTCTCCATTAATGAATAACAATCAAGAGTTTAGCTTAAACCTTAAAGTTACTTCCCCTAGAATAACAATATTTAAGGGAGCAGATTGATACTGTACACCCAGTACCCCTTCTCACTGAGGAAAGCAGAGTGGTCAGTCTCTGGTAACCTTCCTCCTTCTTCTCCTGGCAGGAATTAGCCTCCCTTGGAGAAGAGTAAAGGCAGAGATGCTAGAGATGTCATTCTTGCCTACTTTAAGCCGCATTGAGACAGTCATGTAATATGCATATGAAGGGAGAGGGCAACAGAGGGCTTTAAACACTCATCTGTGTGGTTCACATAAGAGTGAGGTTAATGAAATGTCCCCTTTCCCTTAAAACTTCCTTCACATCTATATGCTCTTTTTTTAAAAGCCTATTTTATGAGAAATAGTAAATTCCACCTCCATTCTTCCTCATTTTTTTCTAATGTGTTCATTTTCCCTTCTCTTTTCTTTCTTCTCTTAAAATTATCAAAACAGAACAAGTCCACCTCAGGTCACTCCATCTGTCTTTCTTACCTCCTTCTGTGACCTTAGAAGCCAGAGGGTTTCTAAAGAGACAATTGTCATTTCCTACCCTATTACAATATAGGCAGACCAGAAGTTCCTTCTAATTTCCTATACATAGATTGCTCAAACTTAGAAATTTTAAAGTTTCTCTTGACTGCCCTGGTTATATTTCTTTTCTTCCTTTTGTTTTGTTTTGTTGCCAGTTTTATAGAAGAATGAGGGAAGGAATGTGATTACAGCAATGTGATTATAGAATATCTTAGAGTAGATGGAAAACTCATAAAACCATAGAATTAACCTCAAATCCTACATGCCAGAATTCCACAAGGTTTTGGAAATTTTTTCCTGTTGTAAACTTTTCAGAATTTTCATCTTCTTGTACACCAAAGAATGATGTCAATATGATGCAACGAAAACTCCATGGATATCTTAGTTAAATTACATTGTTTTTTAAAATTTTTTTTCTTTTCCCCAATTGCACATAAAAACCATCTTTTAACATCCATTTTTAAAAATCTGGTTGCATTTCAAAGTGTAGGCTAAGGTCTCATTTTTTAAATTAAGAATTCTTAAAAGTTTTCTGTTGTATTAAAAGTTTTTTCCTCTGTAGGATTACTCTCAGTCTTATAGGGTAATGTATTCTTGATGAACATTTTCCTTAAGTTGCTATGTAAATCTTAACAATTGTTGCTCTTCTCTTTATTCTACAACACAAGAAATCAACTCCCTGAAAAGTAGATTAATCCGAAAAGAAATCAATGGCTCCATGAGATAGCAAGACATTTTATTTTTTTATTTTATTTTATTTTTCATTTTTAACACAATTCATAACAGGTAAAACAATTCAAACTTTTGGTCAGGTGATACTTCTTTTTAAACCATTTACAGAACGGACCACAAAAGAATATTTTTTTAAAACATTAACCAACTGAGACACAAATAATATTTATGTTGCTAACTTCACAAGCTCTTGACCTAATTGTCTCCACAGTATTACTAAGAATTAAGGGACTCTAACTTATTGTTGCTGGTCTAAAGTCCTATGCCTTATAGTTTAAGTTTAGACTTAACCTCGAATGTTTCCCTACCAATAATCTATAATTTAACAGATCTGGTATTAAGTTTACAAATCTTTTGACTATAGAAAATTGCCACCAAGACATTGCAGGGATCTCCCCAACTTCATGTCAGTTCCAGGCAGGATTAGGTTGTCCACTTGCATTCAGTCAGGCTTAAAGTCTGCCAGGTGTCAGTGGGGAAATTGAGTGAGGAGACTCCTACCTCAGCCCAGGCTGAACAGCCGCTCTCCCACCCTTCCCATGAGATCACCTTTTGCAGTTCATACCAGCATCTCACAGGCTTACTGGCATCATGGATTGGAGGCTCAGGCCGCCTTTCTTGGATAGCAAGAAATTTTAGAACACATTTTTAAAAATTTGAAAAAGTAGAATAAAATGCAAAATATCTTAATAAAAACAACTAACCTAGAAAACAGTCAAGGAGGGACAATTCAATAATCATGGGACTCCATAAAGTCATAATTATTTTTTTTGCACTAAATGTGGTGACCTTATTGATAGTACAGAACATCAGACTTTATGGTTTTCCTTTCCCCCTCTACTACAGAGTATCTTAGGGTAAGACTATGTGAGGGTAAGGGAAATGGATTTGGGATATGGTCTTCTCAATGGCAGAACTCCTCCAAAATATACATGACTTTCTACTTTGCTCCTTGGAGACCATGTAGTTCATGAGGTCTACTATATGTCTGATAATACTATATTCATTTTCATGGCAGGAAAAGAGCTCAATAAAATAGTAAATGAGGGTAATACTAGTGCTAGAATTAAAATTAGAAGAGAGGGTGTGACTGTTAAAGTCATAAGATAAAACCTGGTATTTTCTGTAACCCAAGATGTTCTTCAGGGGCCTCACTGATACTTGTTTCATGTTTGCAGATATAATGTTTAGCAGTTTTCTCCAGGCAGCAGATCTGATCCACAATAGACCCATTGGTCATAGGAATACAGAAGACTTCCCTGTGATCTTCCCATTTAGCTCAAGTATGACTTTTCTCACAGCTTCAGCAGAACCAGTGGAATAAGGGATGATTTTAGATGGTACCATGCCCATCCTGGCACAATTTTCTTGAAGAGCCATCTATTGTTCTCTGGATAGCTGTAATGTCATGGACTATATTCATGTGTCCTTCAGTAATGCTAAAATTCTTATGGATGACTTTGACCAAAGAGGAGAGAGAACAATTGGAAGTGCAGGAAGCATTACTGACAATGTTAAACGAATTATCCTATTTCTGATGATTCCTTCCCATCACAGATATAGAGTATCAATGGAAGGGGAAGAGATGATGAAATGCTTAGCTCTACTGTTCAAGTAAGTACCAGCCTTTCTCAAGGTGGTAAAAAAATCAGTGGGCTCTACTATACATTCTTAGTTCCAGTACCTCTTCTTTTAATATTGGTAGAATCACACTCTTGAAAGATAGTAATAACTTTTGATCACCAGTTTTCCATTCTTAGTCCTGGGAGTGCTCTTGAATTTGCCATGGGTTGAATCATATTAAAAAAATATAAACCGTGTAGTTGAGGTCAATGAAGTGACGACTGATGGCCACAAATATCAACTCTTCCTGAGGTGAATGCAGCCCTGGCCTTCTAGTGCCTCAGACAGTCAAATTCATTGACTCCAATCTTCATCATGTTATTTTAAGAATGTGGCTCTAGTAGTGCATACTGGCACCAAGCTTTGGAGAAGAACTGAAAGCTGCAAGTGTGATTTTTAAATTAATTTTTTTCATTAAATATTTCCCAAATACATTTAAAATTTTTTGAACATTCATCTATAAAAATTTTGAGTTCTAAATTCTCTTTCCTTCTTGTCCCTCCTCTACCACCTGAGAAGGCAAGCAACATAATATTGATTATACATGTGAAGTCATGCAAAACACATTTCCATATTAGCCAAGTTGCAGAAGAAAATATTCAAAAAAAACTCCCAAGAAAATTAAAGTGAAAAAAGAATACTTCAATCTGTACTCAGAGTTCATCACTACTCTCTTTGGAGCTGTGTAGCATTTTTCATCATGGATCATTTTGCAGTTGTTTTGGATCATCTGGATCACAGTAGCCAAGTCTTTCACAGTTGACCATCATTGTAATACTGTGGTTACTGTGTACAGTGTTTTCTCCGTTCTGCTCACATTACTTTGCATTAGTTCATGTGAGACTTTCCAGGTTTTTCAGAAACCATCTTGCTCATCATTTCTTATAGTGCAATACTATTCCCTCAGAATCATATACCGCAACTTGTTTAGCCATTCCACAACTGATGGCCATCCCTTCAATTTCCAGTTCTTTGCCACTACAAAAAGAGCTACTATAAATATTCTTGCACAAATTGGGTCCTTTCCGCTTTTCCTTGATCTGTTTGGGGTATAGACATAGCAAAGTTATTGCTGGATCAGAAAGTATTCACAGTTTTATAGCCTCTTGATCATAGCTCCAAATTGCTCTCCAGAATGGTTGGATCAGTTCACAACCCCAACAGTGCACTATTTTTCCACATCCCATCCAGCATTTATCATTTTCCTCTTTTGTCATGTTAGCCTACCTGAAAGTTGTGAGGTGGTATCTCAGAGTTGTTTTAATATGCATTTCTCTAATCTATAGTGATTTCGATCATTTTGATGACATTGATAGCTTTATTCCTTTTTTCTTTCTTTTTACCCTCTTTCCCTCCCTCCCTTCCTCTCTACTTTCCTTTCTTTCTTCCTTTCTTCCTCCCTCCTTCCTTTTCTTCTTCTCTCCCTTCCTTGCTCCCTCCATTCCTCTCTTCATACTTTTCTTCCTCCTTCCTTTTTCTTTCCTTCCACCTTCACTCTGTTCCTGTCTCCTTCCCTCCTTCCTGCCCTCCTTCCTTCCTTCCAGATAGGGACAAGAAAATGGAGTTATGAATAGTGATCACAAAAAAAGAGGGCCATGGAAACATTTAAAAAAAATTCACAAAACCGAAACCAAAAGATATCAATATATTTTTTTCTAAAAAGATATTATTATTTTAAAAATGCACAGGAGAGAATAGAAGGAAATCCCAAAGGAAGCATAGATAAGAAGACAGTTTTGAAAGTAGCATGTAAAATTTATTATATGCCACACCCATAAATGAACTTAATGGAGATTTGATGAATTGAGAAGAAGACTTCTAGAGCCCCAAATTCCTGCCAACCACCTTCCCAATCAATTTGGAGGAGGGAGGAGGTAATATTTTGCAGTAACCACTTTGAATCCATCCTCTTTAAGGAACGTATGGATATTTAGAAGAAGGAGTATTTCCCTGGTTTGATTTTTTTGTACTGTAGCCCTTGCTATATATCTTTTCAGTCAATACTCCTTTATAAAAGCTACTTGATGTTACTTGGTCAATTGATACGGTGAGATGTTGACAAGTCAAATGATTAGGAGGAACACCCCGGGTAGAGGCTTGTGAATGATATTAGCTCTAATGCCTCCAGGTAACTCCCAGAACCCTGAGAGGAGAAAGTATTTCGTGGTCTACAGCAGATCCTGATCTGTTAGCCTGAGAGAGGTTTGAGAAAGTGTTCCCAGAGGCTAAGTAAAAAGTATAATAAGCTATTTGAGCATTTTATGTTTCCAAATAAATTTATGGGTTCCTGTGAATCCTTGGAATCTAAAATGCTTTTTTCTAAATGGAGGCTATGTCACCTTCCTTCTCAATGAACTGCAGTGATTGACGGTTACCTCCAGGATCAGTTAGAATTCCTCAGTTTGGCCTGGAAAGCTTTTTCACAACTTGCCCCCTTTCTACCTTTTCAGTCTTCTTCCTCTTCACTCATCTGCATACTATTTAGTATTTGCAAATACTAAAAAGTAACTGTTTCTCGTTTATCCAGGAACCCTGAGGGTCTTCCCCTCCCAGTTTGACCTTTTTTTTTTTTTTTAAAGGGGCTATCCCTTGAGTAACTACTTATTAACAGGCCTATTCATTGAATGGGTGTATCTCAGTCAAAGTGAGAATGTGATAAGACTTTAGTCTAAAAGGGTCAGGGTCTCCCATTGCATCCTGGGCCATCTACAGTCATCCTTATGAATATCAAGCCACTGGACCTAGATGGTTCTAGAGGAGAAAGTGAGGTTGGTGACCTTGCACAGACCTCCCTCACTCAAATCAAAGTCAACTGCAAGTCATGTCATCATCATGATGTCATGGTCCTCTTTGAGAATGTAGAACAAACACAATCTTCATCCACTCTATGATCTAGGGACTTTGGACCACACACTCTTCTATGCCTATGACATTCCATCTGGGATCTTCGTGTCTTTTCACTGGCCATCCCCCACACCTGGAATTCTATGTTTCCTCACTTCTACTTCTTAGCTGTCCTATCTTTCTTCAGATCTCAGTTCAAACTATGTATTCTGCAGGAGGCCTTTCCTAAAGAGTGCTTTCCTTGGGAATACCTTCATTCTACTCTGTATATATCTTTTACGCATCTAGTTATTTATATGTTGTCTTTTCCATTAGAAAGTAAGTTCCTTCAAAGCAGGGAGTGTTTGTTGCCCTTTTTTGTATCACCGACATTTACCATGGTGCCTAGTTCATAGTAAGCACTTAAAAAGTACTTTTTCACTCAGTTTTTATGGTGGGGGAAGTAATGATAATTATTAAAAAAACTGTCATACTGAATGTTCCTGTTGTACGCTGAGTCCTTTTGTAGGAGGAGGCCTTATTATTCACTTGAGAAGAAACCCTAGATATGAACTATACCTAAGCTTTGTCTTAGAGATTCCCCTAAAGTGTCACCCTGGGTGTGGGTGTATGTCAGACTCCCAGGAAGGATTTGGGGTCCATGTGAAACCAGACCCCCTTGGAGAGAATGAGAGTGGGCCTTGGGCCACATGGGTAACAAACAAAATGAGGCAGCTGAACTGGATAGAATCTAAGATCTTTTTTAGCTCAGAAATTGTGTGGTTACCAACAAGAGGCATAGATTTTCACTTCTGGGGGGCTGTTTCCTCTGTGTCTCACGGACATGACAGTTTTGCTTCCACTGAGTTTCATCATGCCCCTCATTGTTGTATGTCACTACAATTTTCTCTGCTGATGTCCAGTGCCAGAAGCACAAGAACAATGTCACGTTGCTTCAAGTTTCTCATTCCAGTCATGGGGGATGTTCTCTTGTATGCCTTTAATTACTTCATTTCGGTTCACAATACAACAGTGACTGTTCCTTTCCATCATTTGTCCATCCCCTCAAAGCCAAATTATGTTAAGTCTGACTTTGATGCCAGTTGTCTGGCTTTGTTCCAGTTTGTAATTACTGGAGAACTTGTCTCACTATTTGATATTAATTATGGTGCAGAGGCTTCACTCATGAAATAATCCAGAGATGGAATGTAACATTTGAAAAATAGACTTAGGTCTTACAAAAGCTACCTAATACACCAGAAATCAGCAATATTTTTAACTCCTACATGGTACCAATGGGGCAAAACTACGCCGGATGCCCCTATCAAGACTAAGACGTAGGGAAAGTTGCAGAAAAATGAAAAGAGGTTTAAAAAGTGGTGGGAAGCAAGATAAAAAAGAAAAGTCATTTAAGATCAAGAAGGAAGAAAAAAGGAAAGAGTGAGCATGGTGAGGAGTGTTAGATTATCCCCAAGACCATCAGTATCATAGTTGTTCTTCCTTTGCACAGGATATTTTGCAGAATGAGAGAAAATATAATAATAAATGGAATTTTGGAAGAGCACCTTCATTCTGTCTCCTTTTCTTCTTTTTCCTGACTGAAGTCAGGAAGTTAATTTTCAACCTCAGATATCTACTAACTACGTGAACCTGGGCAAGTCATTAACCTTTTTCTTCAACTGTAAAATAGGGATAATAACAGTGCCCACCTCACAGAGTTGTTGTGATAATCAAACAAGATAATATTTGTTAAACACTTAGCACAGTTCCTGACACACAGTAGGCATTATTTAATACTTATTTCTTTCCCTCCCTCCCTCCTTCCCTTCTTTCTTCCTTCCTTCCTTCCTTTCTTCTTGTTTGTAGTGAGATCATCGCCTACTTAGAGCAAAAGTAAAAATTAACACGATATTTGAAGGAAAGTGATGAGAAGATACTACATGCAAGTACGGTAGCTCTATCCTGGCATATTTAAGTGACCCATTGACTCTAAAAAAAATTGAAAATTGTTAAAAGATATTGACTCTGAACATCACCATTCCTTACTGAAGTTTACCTGAGATAAATTATTGTGAAATAGATCTGAATAGTGGAAATAGATCAAAGTAAAGACATTAATTCTGACTCCCATAGTCAAACTGAAGTAGTAGCTTTTAACTTTGATGTGCTATCTCATGACTGTAATCTAGCTTCTTTGCCCTTGTACAAGCCAGGCTCTGTGCCTATAATACACTCCAGCTTCTTCTACATGTGATAAGATTTTTCTTCTTTCAAAATTTAGCTTAGAGAAAAACCAAAAAACTTCTATTCTCATTCCTTCCCTGATCCAACCATCCTTAGACAAAAATCTTCTTTTCCTTGTCAAATTTTTCTAAAATACTTTGGATTTGCCAAGAGGCAGACAGAGTAGTTGAAAGACTACTAGGTTGGGAGTTAGCCAAGACCCAAGTTCAAACTAACTCTGACATTTACTCTGCCATGGGCAAGTCATTTAACTTCTCCATCTCAGTCTCTTTCTCTACAAAACAGAAACGACAACAGTACTTGCAATACTTACCTCTCAGGGTAAATGAGAGGTATGAGGAAAATACTTTGAAAGTCTTAAAATATATGTGTGTGCATACTATACATATATGTTCATATATGTAAACACATGTGATTATGTTTATACACACATGTAAGAAATATAGATCTACATGCAAATGTGTATTGTGTGCATATAAATATAATACTGCACTATAAGTTTATTACACATTTACTATTTGCTACACATACTTGGGATGCAACCACAAATAATAATGTAGTTCTTGATCTCAAGGAGGTAACCATGTATTAGGAGGCATATGACATGTAGATAGATATATGATAATAAAAGTTAGAAAGTGATAGAAGAAAACAAGAGATAAAAACTCATGTATTTATCTATGAATATATATGTATGATTGTATATAGATATGTCATATATATATATAGATCTAGAGAGCTATCTATGGATAAAGGCGTAAAAGTATCTTTATATAGATCTATATATAATATACACATATAAACATACAGATGTATTTATGCATATGTATATCATATGTGTGTATGTAAGTTGTTGTAATTTCTAGCTTATATTATTGTATAGCTGTGCATGCCCCCAATAGATGGCTATAACTGTATCACTTTTTATATTTGCATTCCCAATGCTTAATACAAAGAAAATGAATCATAATAGTGCAGCATAGTATTGTCACCATTTCTTGGAGAAATTTAGCTGAAGTAAATATTCAACCCAACAAAGAAGCCCAGAGAGCCCAGGAACCATCAGGATTGGCAAATACTTGATCTTCTTACCAAACATGAGAGTCAAAGCATAAAAACACCAGCATAAGATGGAAACTCTTTGTAAAGTTTTAGAGAAGAAAATGATGGAAGATGCTGAGTAGTATGGATCACAAAATATCAGAAAGCAGAAGAAGACAAAGTGAGTCTACACAAAACTTTGTGTGAGACAGATCATCCTAAGAGTAGTTGTAATTGAAACTGAAAGGACAACAAATAGACACAAAATGGGGGCAGAAGTTCCAGTATTTCTACAGCAATCTTTTCTCACCACCAATGACAGTAGAACCACCAAATTTGTATTACATCACCTTGGTGCCCACAGTGCTGTATGAAGTGACACTGGCACTAAAGAAGACGGCATTTAGAAGAATGACTGGACTCAGTTAAGATCACATAGAAATCCATGCTGAAAGTGACACAATTTTAAAAGCACTCTATTTTAAAGAGATTTCAAATAGGGGAAAATTCTAAAGGAATCTAAAGATTGTAGAAAACATTACCAGGACAAAAGATGATCAGGAAGATATCAACAGGCATCTTTAGATATTTTAGACACTATGAAAATAAAATGAATGCATTAACAGTATTCTTGATGAAAGGAAGGGACAAGCATTTATTAAGCACCTCCTATATGCCAGATATGTTGAGTGCTTTACACATATTATTTCATTTGATCCTTACAACAACCCTGGAGGATAGGTAAGCTAAGAAAACTGAAGCAAACAGAGGTCAAGTGACTTGCCCAGGATTACATTGGTAGTAAATGTTTGAGGCCAGATTTGAACTTTGATCTTCCTGATTCCAGGTCCAGCACTCTATTGTGGCACCCAGCATTTTTATAGATGATTTTCCATAGTAGACAGCATCTTTGTAGTCACTGAGACACAGAGAGATGATCAGATCCTCCTATGTCAATTATTTGTTTTTTTTTTAAAGCATTTGACTCTATAGAATATTACACATATATTAAGGTCATACAAGATTTTAGCATATATACAAACATAATATACATACATATGATATGTGTGTATATATCATCCCTGAAAAACTTTTGTTCAATAGTGTGTTTGTCCTTCGTTGCCGAAGAAGACCATGCCATCAGAGAAATGACATGACTTGCACTTGACTTTATTTTTTTTTGAGTGAGGGAGGGCTGTGCAGGTCACCAGCCTTACATCTCCTCCAGAGTCATCTGAACCCAATGACCAGATATTCATCAGGATGACTGGAGATGACCCAGGATGAGGCAATTGGGGTTAAGTGACTTTCCCAAGGTCACACAGGTAGCAACTGTCAAGTGTCTGAGTTGAGATTTGAACTCAGGTCCTCCTGACTCATGCACTGGTGCTCTATCCACTGCACCACCTAGTTGCCCTTGTTCAATAGTAGACATCAAGCGAGGTGTAAGACAAACGTATGCTCACCAAAATTATTTTCCAGTGTCATAGTCAATGTCTTGAACAAAGTTCAAATAAAAGAGAAATTCTCTATAAATCTGGGGGAGGGGAGCATGTTTCCAGATGCTCCTGTTTTCAGGCAACAGATCCTACCAGTCCCAGAACACTTCAGGACCTCCTCAAGGAGATCTCCAGTTACTCAAAATATTTGGTTAGCAATCTACAGAAGAAAAGACACAAGGATGAGTGATGCACATTATCTAAATTATGACATACATGTGAATGGTAAGCTCTTGGAGTTGGAAGGACCACCAAGTTTATCTCATCCAATTTGTTCCAGAACAGAAAACCTTTCCATGAAATCATCTCCACAATGCCCTGGACAAGTGTTCATCCAGTCTCTATTTGAGGGGTTCCATTATAGGAAGCCCACTTCCTCCCTAGGAAACCTCATTCTACTTTTGGACAGATCCAATTAGGGGAACTTTTTCTTTATGTCAAACCTAGAAGTTGTTAGGATATTCTTCTGGTGAAGCTATTTGGCTGCAGATCATGTAATATCTCAGTCTCAGAAGAATCTAAATTGTAGACAGGAATATATGGAATATATAATTAGGCTTCAGGTATGAATGAAAAAGGAGCTAGATGGTCACATCATGATGGACTTATATCCATCTCAAAAAAACAAAAAGAGAGCTCCAGTGAACTAGATAGGTTTTCTTTAGAGGACATATGAAAAGATAAATACAAGCATGAAAAACGATGATAAGAGGTGGACAAACTGCTCTCTACACTTGGCAGGGAGTACCCACTTCAAAGAGAACATGGGCACACTGAAGTATCAAAATCTTATTACCCAATCATTGTCAAACTGATGAGAGCATCAGAAGTCAGCAAGAAACTTGGCTCTCGTGGTCCCAGAAACAGAAGGAAGGGGGGAGGGAGACAGGTGTTTTCAAAAGACAGTGTTAGAAATCAAAAAGCAGAAGGATGATATAATTCAGAAAAATTGATAATAAAAGAATGTATGTACACAAATGAGAAAATCCAAGCTCTGTCCAATGTAATTTACTGCTGCAAGTCTATTTGCTTCTGCTTTATACCTAGCAATAACAATCAGAACTTACCTACCATAAATGTTTACCTTTTTTATTCAGTTCAGTGCTAACACAAACAAAGGATATAATCCGATAGTCAAAAAGGGGCAACAGCTGGGGAGAAGAAGAATGCACAGATAAGCAACAGCAGAGGACTGATTAATCACGTAAGTAGAGTGGTAGAAGGAATGTCATTCCACTTGAAGCCATATGTGTTCTAGGGTGAGGAGTAGTTCCTAGTTGGTCTGCTCCTTAAGGTTAGGTGCCCTGTGGGCAAGTACAGATAGTACTGGACTCGGGAGAGAGTGCTTACTTTCTTGTTGTAAGTTAACAAAGAGTAAAGAACATCATTTTTGGGGCTTTGGGTTCCAGAGTTTAACTTCCTTTCTAGAGGATAATTTCATTACTGCCTTAATTCTACCTGTCTGGAGTCATTTTAAGTTCACCAGCATCCCAGTATCAGTTTCCTGCAGGACAAAAATATCTTACAAAAAAATTCTGAAGATTTTTCTGGGAACAACATAATACTTTTTAAAATTGGATTGTTAAAAGATTGTACTACTATTTCCTGACCTGATATATTTGTTCTAACAGTAAATATTTATGATCTCAGCATTCACTTTAGAATGAAGTTAGCTCACAGGGAAGGATTATATTTTCCAAACAAAATGAAACAAATGGGACCTAGGGAAGAAAATTCCAAAACTAGCAGTGATTTAGTGAATCACGCCCCTTGTGAATACTCAACTTGGTCATTTCACTTGTGCGCACAAAACTTCTGGTCTCAAAGACTTCTAATTCTGACTATCTTTGTTTTTAAAATAGGTGGATTGCTGAAGAGTAAATAGATATTCATAAGGAAGTATGTAGGAAGTGAGGGTGGGGGGAAAGTAAAGTTCAGAAATACAGAATGTTTGAAGTCTCCCCATCTTGATGCCATCAGTTAAATCCCTTTCAAGAACAAACAAAAATGAACTGTGTGTGTTTGTGCAAGTTAGGGCCTTGGGTGGGGTTTACTAGTGTGGAGGTGGAGGTGTGGAATGCTCTCCTATGACAGATAATACATCTCAACTCTACTTTGAAGTTGACCTGAATGATCCTTTCATCAAGTCTTCAATATTCTGTGGCTATAATTTAAGCTTGAAACAGGAACAAAGTGGTTTGGTTTTTTTTTTCTATTGAGCAGAATAATCCTCTGTTGGGAGACCAAATTTCTCCTTATTGTAAATGCTTTTCTCCTCAGTTCCCCTTGTGTGTTGCAATTATCTGCCTACAGTAACTCAACTACAATTTCTACAATGTTGTCGTGTGATAGTATGTCTAATTTAGGCAAACAACAACAGTGAAGAGAAAGAAATAACTGTTGTCTAAGCAATAGCCTTGACATTTCTTTAAAGGGCCACAGCAAAGGAGATCATGGCCAAGAATATATTCCCAAAGGTGTAAACAAAAGTGCAAGTAATGTAATCCCAGTACAATCCAGTCTAGCTGGAATCCATATTATCCCTTCCTTGATTACTGATCTACTTCCAAGTTTTCTTATAAAGTTTTGGACCTATCAAATACAGTTTGATTTATATTTTGCAAGAAGGGAGATGAGTAAAGGTTGTGTTAACTAAATACAGCACAGCCTGTTATTTTATTGCTTGGAGATATGCATAATAAAGGTAGAAGTGTGGATGAGGGCTGATAGATATAGTTGTGGATTAGGTCTCAAGTCCCTGCTACTTCCATTTGTCATTTGAGTCATTAAATTTAATTCATATGTCAAACTGGGAGGTTCTTGAGAGTGAGGGGAGTCAGAAGATAAAATGAATGATCTTGATTACATAATTTTTTAAATGTGCACAAACAAAAACAATGCAGCTAGAAAGAAAAACAAGTAACTGGGGGGAAGTCTGGCAGCAAGTTTTCCTGAGAAAGGTCTTATTTCAAAGATATATAAGGAATTGACTGAAATTTGTAAGAATAAGATTCATTTCCCTTTTGACAAATGGATGCAAGATATAAACAAGCAGTTTTCAAAGGAAGATACTCAGCCATCAAAAGTAATATTTTTAAAATGCTCCAAATCACTAATTATTAGATTAAATGAAAATGAAAGCAACTCCAATGTTCTTTGTCCTATCTAGCAGATTGTCAAAGATGAAAAAAGGAAAATGACACATGTTGGAGGGGCTTCAGGAAGACAGATACATTGTTGATGGAGCTGTGAGCTGGTCTAGTCATTTTTGAAAACACTTTGGAACAATGCATCAAAAGTTACTAAACTGTGCATATCTTTTGACCCAGCATTACCACTACTAGACCTATACATAAAAGAGATTTTTAAAAAGAAGAAAAAGAAAAAGAATGTACAAAAATACTTATAGTTCTCCTTTTAGCAAAGAACTGAACTGAAAACTTAGGGTGTATCCCTCAATTAGGGAATGACTGAACAAATTATGTTATATGAACATAATGGAATATTATTTTGTTATAAGAAGTGACAAAAAGATGAATCCATAAAAACCTTGGAAGTATTGTATGACTTGGTGTAGGATGAAGTGAGCAGAACTAGAATGATTTACACTATAACAATAATATTGTAAAGACAAACATCTTTGAAAGACTTAAGATCTCTATTCAAATGATTGAACACGATTCCAGAGGACTATTGATGATCCATGCTACCTATGTCCTGACAGTGATAGATTCAAGATATGGAATGAGATATACATTTTTTTCATATGGACAAAGTGAGAATTTCTTTTTCTTGACTATGCACATTTGCTACAAGGGTTTTGGATTTCTTTTCAATTTGAGGAGTGAGAGGGAAAATGAATATTTGTTCATTGAAAAATAAAGCAAAATGAAAAAGAGAATGAAGTGAGTCCCTACCAATTGACTTATGATTATAGCTGCAGACTCACAAGCAATTTAATAGAAGATAAAAAGAATTTTTAACCTCAAGTCAATTATTGATCTGGAAACAAGGACTTTGAGTCTGTAGTAGGAGAAAGATTATCCAAAAAATAAATTTAATCTTAGCCTGTGGTACTCTGCTAGCTTTTGTTGGCTCGTAGCCTTTGGCTATGCCCAAACGCAGCTGAAGTTCTCTTCCAGGGGAAGGCTTTTTAGCTACTGTCTGCCAATAGATAGTAAGAGAGTAGCTGATGTTTCTGAAGAAGCTAAATAGCTGAAGCCCAGAAAATATCAGCAGAGAAAAGCTTGGCAATCTTGCTCCCACTGGAGACATCCAACAGAAACAAAGTGAAGGAAAGAAAAGGAAGACACCCAGCAGAGGGGAAAGCAGTCCTGTGATTCCACTGAAGGACATTGGCAGATCTGTCATGAAGGAGGTATGAGTTGCTTTGGCCGTATATATGGATATGCCGTGGGGACTCTTCCCATGTACCCCTTCATTCATATTCCCTTTGCATTTATTCTTTCACATTGGTGGTATGATAACCTATGGAAGAGGGGATCCCTCACAAATGCGTGGAGAAATCTTTTGTTACACTTTATTTGCTATGCTGTTTGACTAAATTCTCTTTCTTTGAGCTAATGCATCTGACTGTCTGGTAAAACTACATCAGCAGGGGCTTGTAAACAATGGTACTGGGTGGGTGCTGCTGATCCATTATCCAACTATGAATGGAGATAGGTTCTACCTATTACAATCCTCTTTCCATTTCATGAAAGAAATTATAGTAGTACCTTACCTAAACTTAAAGTGACTTAGGGGATGCTGGACTCAACATTTTGGAAAGAGCTGGAATGATTCTGGCAAAGTCTCTCACTGCCTGCTTCTCCTGCTCTTCCCCTTCATCTGCCTTCAGTGTCTTCAATGTCTAAATGAGCCATTTTTAGGGCAGCAGTATTACAGGATGCAAATGTCAAAATAGAGATGTCATTTGTTATTGGATAAAATAGTAAATGGCAATCAGCTATTGCCAGCTTAGTTTGAATTAGTGTATGGTGTACTCATTCCTTAGCAGGGAACAGGATCCTAGAAACAAGGCAGAAGCCGGATAAGTCTGAAGGTGAGGGAAAAAGAGAGAACAAAGCCCTGTGTCTGGGACACTGTTTGTGGGCAGCAGTATTTGTGGTTCTTACTCTGAAGTAATGGGATCTAAAGAGTCTGAAGGACATAAAAAGGGATGAAGAAATCCTAAACACAGATCACTGGCCTGCACAATTTTGCCCAATATGAGATCATTCAGTCAATATACATTGAAGATAATAGGAAGGAGAATGCGAATGATTTTGATGATTTACAAAATTGACCTCTATTGCCCAAACATAATGGTTCCCCAATTCTATTCTGTGGGCCCATCCAGAGACTGCAGGGATTTTGGGAAAGGTCCAGGAATATTTGTGCAATTCAATAAACAAAACAAACATTGAAACAAAAGACAAAAAAACCCCAACCCTGAACCAAAGGGAAACATTTACATATGAAAAATCAATAGGTGTATGGCGGGGTTTGATGTCCAGGGAGAAAAAGGAATAAGTTTCTGTAAATGAATAAAGAATACATCACACATATCTGTATTAATATTAGTTAAGTGTCTGTAACTGGTATGTCAAATAAAATATAATTTCACTTAAAATTGTTAATGCCTTCACAATAGCTCTTTGTATTGTATGTATTCTCTTAATCAGACTAAGAACACAATTACTGTTATATGGAGATGTGTAAAAACATATTCATGTTGCTTTTTTTCCCAAAAGAATAATTTAGTAAACCTGGTTATAAAAGCAGGTAAGCCTTTAGTCTTGTAAGTACAAAGTGTATATTAAAATAATATAACCCCAGTTTAATGATGAAATCCATTTAAGTGGAAATAATGTGAAATTAGCTACTAGGAGAATATTAAAACCCTGAATGGATGACTGGCTACAGTGAAGCTTACAATGGAAGTCCATTTGACAGATGAAATAGTGTGTCAGCAGTTTATTGGTTGGATGATTACACTAACTGTATCTTAAATTGATGAGGCTTAGATTGCAATTTTTGGAGCAAAATGAGACAGTCGTTCAACCCTAAAGGGGCAAGCATGTGTCACCTGAGGTCAAAGACAGCATTCATCACCTTTTTTCATACCCAAGCCATCAACAAAATCAAACTAATCAACGGCATAGTAGATTGAAGCCTGGGGTTAGTGGAAGATCCCTCAAATCTCTTTTCATCTGGTCATTCCATGCCAACCATTTTTTCCCTCCCTTTATATTCATCCAAACCCCAGAATGTTCTTGGTAAGTAAGTGGTCACTCTCTCATAATTTAAAATACTTCTGAAACTCCACCCCTGCTCCATAGTCTTTCTGGTTTGATTAGATAAGGCTTTCCTCCTCCTTTTCCTTCTCCTTCTTCTGGTGTTCTACCCAGGGGAAGGTACACTCCATGCCCAAAAGCTACATTTCTTGCTCAAAGATCAAGCCTTAAACCCAATTCACTCTGGAGTTCATAGACTGGACAAGTCTCCACCCTAATTGTTTCTCTTTTACCCAGAAAGACCTTAGCCTGAAAAGGCCAGGGTCTCCCATTGCATCCTGGGCCATGTCCAATCATCCTGATGAATATCAGGCCACTGGACCCAGATGGCTCAGTAGAAGAAAGTGAGGCTGGTGACCTTGCACAACCTTCCCTCACTCAAATCAAAGTCAACTGCAAGTCATGTCATCATCTTGATGTATGGTCCTCTTCAAGAAGAAAGGACGAACACAACAACAGCAAGATGCGGCCTTAACACTTAGACTCAGAAATCACCCAATTATCTCTCTTCCTATTCAGGTCTTCTACCTTCTCTTTCCCTTTACCAAAAAGGTATAGGGTATTGCCCTGCACTTAGTGAACCGTATGAAAAGAACCATTATCTACCATACATATCCTCCCCATACGTATAGTGGCATTCTCTCTTTTTATGGATCCTCAAAGGAATTTGGATGGAACATCAACCTGTAATAATTAATGTTGTTAAATAATATTAAATAAGGAAAGATACAGTAGTTAGAAGACTGGAGACAGTATCATGAAGGCCTGAATTCAAGTTCTACCTCTGATACATCTTAACTGTGACTGAAAAAGTCGCTTAATTTTTCAGTGTCCTAAGAAAACTTTGAAAACTGTAAGCTAAAGAGTAGTTTCTGATTTGAATTGCTAAATGGAGTTCTCCACACTGATAAAATCAACTTCCCCCCAAATAGACCCCCAAAAAAGATGGTTATAACATGCTTCAAAATTTTAAGGATATATGATTTTATTAGAAAAATGAAGAAAGTTTGGGGGAGGTGAAGAGAGAGAGAGAAAGAGAGAGAGAGAGAGAGAGAGAGAGAGAGAGAGAGAGAGAGAGAGAGAGAGAGAGAGAGAGAGAGAGAGAGAGAGAGAGGTTTTAGGGACCTGGGGGTTGACTGGAAATTACTCTCTCATCCCCAAGTGAGAAACAAATTTCTTACATAAAAATTCTTCTGTGATTCCCTTTAATACAACGAATGATCCAAATAGAGATCTAGACAAATGTCTTCAGGTGTCCTTTCCATACAGGACACAGAGTTAGGAAATGAAATGTTATGTGTGATGAAGAGCAAGAAGACCCATTGGCCCAGATCAGTTCTGTACTATCATAACTTGAGGAGTATCTTTTATAAGCTCTTTACTTAGAGGCATACAGAGTTTGCGGTGCTTGGGGGGCCCATGAAAGGAGGTACAACAAGAGTGTTTCTGAATTTGTTATGTTAGAATAGTATATAATTGAAAGATTTGGCTTGAGGGCCTAGAAGTTTTCAGCACTACTTAAGTCAATTATTTTGCTAACAAGTATTCGTTAAATTCCCACTATGTACCAGGCACTGGGATAGGCACTGGGTCAGTTGTCTACCTCAGATTACAAGCTTGCCTGGGGCTCAGGGCTGTGTCTGTGTAACTTTCATTGCCCTATCATGCATAAACTTCATAGTTTTTAAGGATAAGAATGATTCTCTCATTTTAAATCTGATGAAAACAAGGAAACATCAGAAATAGGCTGAATCTTTTTTTAATCACACCTGTGATCTCACTGGTAAAGAGAACTCCCAAGTGAAGAAATTCCTTCCATCAATAAGCTAGCACCTGTTCTGAAACTGAGAGAATTTATTATTTTAGAGAAGATAAGCTTAAAATATTAAAATTTCAACATAAATTAAAATTAAAATCTAGATAAGAAATCAAGTAGACACAAATAGGAACTGGCTACAACAAAGTAATAAATTCAATAGAAAATTAGGATTAGAAACTTGTAAGAATTTAAGGAATTCTATGAATGGAAAAACTGACATCTGGGCATCTGAATTCTTTCCTTTAATGGCTTAACTGTGGCCTATATCTCAGGATTAACTTGATTTTTAACAAAAAAATGTACCTGCTTTGAACAGAAATTCATTTGTGGTTGATCACAAAGTTGGCATTGATAATGCAAGCAAATAGCAGTTTTGCCCCATATGTGAGGGTGTGCATGTGGAAGTATGGGGTGGGGTGGAGTGGAAGAGAGGGTGTTTGCTTCCTTGTACATTCCCTGCATTGAGGCCAAGGTCATCTTAGATACGTAGCCATGGAGCCTTGCTACAGAACTACATTCACACCCACCAAAACTCCCATGCAAAGCTGCAGATGCACTTCCCACTTCTTTCTTAGAACTGAACAGAATGTGAACATTCCTGCACCTTGGAGGCCCCTTTCTTCCATGACTGCAATATAGTTCTTCATAGAGCTTTGTATACTCCCCCAGAGAAATTTCCTGGGTCACAATGGGAATTCCACACATAGGAAGAGAGCCCAAAACACAGTGTGCTATCAGGATCTATATTGTGGATCAGAGAGCATCATTTTGCCCTAAAAAAAAAAAAAAAAAAAAAGCAAATTACATGATTTTTTAAAATGTCATCCAGATGTCATTTAAAAAATACTGCTTCTAATTCTACTGCAGTCAGGATCAACAGGGCCAGATTTTTATCATCAGTGAAAGACCAGTCTTGGCACTATCCATAACTTTACCCATTGTAGATTTTTTATGAGGAAGTTAGACATATACTTAGTTACTGTACCTTGTTGGCTGAATTCCATTTTGCGACCAAGATTTATGACTCTGTATGCATCCATGTAAGGTGAACTTGTGTGTTTAGATTTCAACTTTTATCTTAATCTCTAAACTTCACCCTAATCCTTTTCCCTCTGAGGAAATCTTCAGTCTCTACAAATCCTGGGCAGGTAAAGCTGTCTCCGCCACATTATAATGTTACTTGCAAATAACTATAAAGATTAAAGGGAAAAATGTAAAGCAATATCCATCTTGTGTATTGCTGTAATTTACTGCATCCTAAGCAGACCAAAAGAATTTGAGAGCTGGAAAACATCCTTCAGCTAAGTCTTCATCTGCTGGCTCATGGGGGCATGGATCCTTGAAGGCAGCAACAGATTCTACCAAGCTGAAAAGACAGACTTTGTGTATAGGCCTGATGATATGCTGAGGGTCAATAAATCACAAAGGTTCATTGCCAGAAATTTGACCACTGGATGATCAGCATTTTAGTCAAGGTGACGCTAAGGGGGTGTGGTGTCTTTGCTCTTCTACAGTAACAGTGGTGGTGGGGACAGAGGTCGGTAATAGTACAGTTCTGATATCATCAATGAACATCAATTTAATCCTTCCTCATCCAATGATCTACAAAACTTTAATTCAAGGCCTCATACTACAGCACAAGTAAATCACATCCAAATCAACATTTTTGCTAGAAATGAAATCAGAAGACATAAAGGTGTTAAATGGAATAAAAGCTTGTTAGGTAAAGAGTGGACTTGGAAGAGAGGGTTTCATCAAATAACCAAAGGCATCAAGAAATAGAATTTCATGGGAAACTTGGTGTAATGGGTATAATCCAGGGAACCTTTCCTTTTCCCGTTGGCTCAGTCAATCAGGAGAGTGAGTTCTAGAAGATGAAGCCGCTCCTTCATGTTCTACTAAATGGGCAGCTCTTAAATTAGTGGCCAATCTGCTCTTAAGTAGCCACCTCCCCTTACTGCCATCACTGAAGAACAAGGACAATTCAGAGTTTGCTGGGTCATTCTAAAGTGCCAAGGATTTCAGCACTGAGCCAGCACATGTGGTCAACATGTGCATACCAGGATATGTGTTATCAGAAGGGGCCAAGCTCCAGGTATGCTCCATGGAATATACTCTAACCAAAGCTAACGGGAGAGATGGTTGATTCTTCCTGATTACACACATCACATTGGTCATCTCACATTGCAGTGTTCACATTGAGTATAACAAGCAGACTATCATGAAGACAATTGCAGCTTTTCTGCTAACATTCATTGCTGAGGATAAAGTAGAGAACTTATGTGAAGAATTTAATATCTTTTAAATTAAGTCCTTGCTAGTCAATAATTTTAATATGAAAATGCACACAGAGGAAGATGGTGAAAACTGGAAAATGTGGTTCAGGATCATGAGAGCATTCGAAAGACTGTAGACCATCCAGAAAACCTCATCTCTATATATCATGACTATTTTCTTGAAGAAAACTCAGAAAGCACGAAATTTGGCAAGCACCAAACCACACATTTACATTTTACATGGCTTACTACTGGAAGAGGATTCACTTTTCAATTAATTGTATGCAGCCTGGACTGGTTAAAGTAAAAGACAGAAAGAGAACCGATGCAACTGTTGTCTGAGGAAACTTCATACTGCACTTGTTTTTCTCTGTCTTTTTTTAAAAAAAATTTTATTTTATTATTATTTTTTAATGCTTTACAATCACTGCCATAAAATTAAGATTTTATCCCCCCACACCTACCCCCCACTACCTCCCTCCCTCTCTACAACCGCATACAATTCTGTATAGGTTCTATATATACTTTCCTATTGAGTACATTTTCACTATAGTAATGCTATGTAGTCGAACTAAAATAAATGGAAGAAATCATATAACAAATCAAAATATGATACACAAAAACACACACACACACACAAACATGATCTGCTACATTCTGCGAATGACTTCCATATTTCTTTCTTTGAGTGTGGAAGGCATTTTGCCTTAGAAAACCACCACTGGGATTTTTTTTTAAAAAATAAGTTCTTGCGTTATTACGAAATTCCAAGTCTACCAGAAAAAACTCTCGCACACTGTGATCATTGCTGTGCACAAAGTTCTCCTGGTTCTGCTCCTTTCACCCAGCATCAGATCATATAAGTCCTTCCAGGCCTCTCTGAAGTCGTCTTGTTCATCATTTCTTATGGTACAATAGTACTCCATTACATTCATATACCATAATTTATTCAGCCATTCCCCAATTGATGGGCATCCCCTTGACTTCCAGTTTTTGGCAACTACAAAGAGTGCTGCTATAAATATTTTTGTACATGTGGGACCCTTTCCCATTTTTATGATCTCTTGGGGATACAGTCCTAGTAGCGACATTGCTGGGTGCACTTGTTTTTCTCTTGCATTTTGCAGATTTATAGGTAACAGAGAGAAAAGGCAACAAAAAGACATTGTCTTTAGAGGGATTCAAAGCCAAGAAGACATGAGTTCAAATCTTTTCTATACTGGCTTTGTAATCCTGGGCAAAACTGTTTATCATTAGTGATACCAGTCAACTCTTAGAGATTGTAATTGGCAGAAAAGGTGCCAGTTTGGATTAGTAGAGACTCTTCATTCAGAAATTCCATACACCAGTGAAATCATATGTTCACTCCCTTTTCCTTAGGTCCCAATGACAAAAAGACAAAACTAGAATAGTTTCTGGAACTGTTTGGTCCTATTCATCTACTAAAAAGGCTTTTTTGAGTGCATCTGTAGTGTACTGCCCCACTCTTTCCACTTTTACCCTTAAACAAAGGGGCAGGGTGCAGAAGCCAGGAGGGGAATTGGAACATTAGACATTGCTAGACTAGACTTGATGACAATTATTTGTTCAAGTTCATTTGGCTACCAGAGAAGTGATAATTTCTTCCTCAGTGGAAGTCTTCAACCAGAAGCTCAATGGAAATAATAAAGTGGAAAGTCCATTTCAGGTGGACTAGTTGACCACTGAAGTGCCTTCCATCTATAAAATCCCATGATTGTGTGAAGATCCTAAGAACCTTGAACAAGCCACTGCTACTGCATTTGAAAGTCTGAAATTTCAATTCTTCCCATGCCCTTTTCTATATGCTGATCCTTTGCTCTAGACTGAATTACAAATGGTCTACTTCATACAATAGTTTTTCCCCTTTCATCCCCATTGAAGGCTGATGCTAGATGACAATTATTAGTATCATATTGAAAAGTTGGAGGTTTCTCCAAAGCAAAAGACCTCATTTCATACTTTACTGAGAAAATAGAGGCAATTTGCTATAACCTCTTTCCTCTTCAACTCACAATTTCTTGACAGCACCACTCATTCTCTTTTCCCTTAATCTAGGCTCTGCTGAAGACGTGGTCCTTTTCACCAAGGCTAAACCCTTCTTCTTCATAAAATTATCCCCACAATCATCTAAACCCTTCATTTTATGGATGAGTTCGTTGAAGCCCACAGCACACAAATAATTTGTTGAAGGTCAAAAAACTTTCAAGTATTTACTATAGCTTTAGCCTCCTGACTCTGTCCAATGAGTTGGGTTTTTTTTTTCTAATTCTTCCCTCATGGCAAAATGTTTCATGGAAAATTTTAATTTCTTAAAATTAAAATTGGTCTTTGTAAATTATATCTTTAGAAATCAGTTTCAGAGTACAAACAGAATGCTGTATTTGTTAAATCATTAGCCGATACCACCAATGAAACTGAAACTGAAAAATCATTTCTCAGTTTTATGGTGATGTTCTACCATTTTGGGAAAGGTAGTAGTTGAAGGATCCTTTCAATCACAGAATGCATGTCACACCCCTCTGTGTGGTCTGTGTACAGTCACAATGTTTTTAGTAATCTTTATCTAATTCCCAGATTATTAAGGATGGACAACTTCCATAGGGATTTTCATAGTAATCTGCTACATGGAAAACCTATTCTTTTCTAAAGGGTTGTTAAGGGAAACAATGTCAGCTCACTTCTGAAAGTCATCAATCTCACATAAGGCTATAAGAGTTACCCAAATGAATCTGACGCATAATTCAGCTTAGTTTTGCATTGTCTCTGACACTTTCACAGAGGGGAATATTTGTTTCCATTGCTGACTTCAAAAGTTGTAGGATAGATTCCTCCCCCAACCCAAAAAAAACAGTTTAAATTTATTTCACTTGTCAAGGATATGTATTCCATTAATGTAACTAAATACATGTTTTAAAAAACCTATTCACCATATACGACTTCTCTCTTTTTTGCAGGTATGAAACTGCCAATCTGTTGCTACTATCATTGCTGCTACAGCTGATCTGATAGTAGACACCCACTGTTCTGTGCCAAGATATCAGCTGCCTTTCAAGAAGCACTGTAGCATAGGAATAAGGCTAGGAATAGGATAAAGCATCGTAGCATAGAAAAGAAGATCAACATGTGCTGGGCTCATCCTAGACTCAAGCTCACCAGGGAGCCATAAGCTCATGGCTTGTGGTGGGTAGAATACTGCCTCTTCTAGGAAAGAGTTCCAAAAATGTACTAGCTGTGGTGGTAAGTGGTATTAAGTAAAGGGTCATACTACAGTTTAATTCAACAAACATTTAGTAAAGAACCTTCTATGATTTTCAGTACAGAGGCATGTACTCATTTGTTTTGCTTGATTATATATATTTATTACAAGGGTTTTTTCCCTTTTATCCTTTCAATTTGAGAAGTGGGAGGCTAGAGATAGGGTAGCATTTTAATTTGCTTTGGCAGCACTGGGAGTTTTACAGCAAGAGATCTGAAGAATTTGACACCTCTGATGTAGTCTATTTTACAGATAAGGAAACAGGCCCAGAGAGGGAAAATGACTCGTCCAAGCTCATACCGTGAACAAGTATCAAAGCCAATACTAGAATCCAGTTCTTTTAACTTCTATGTCAGGGTTCATTCCTCAGCTCCACATTGCCTCTATAGCTTCCTTCAACTATCACATGGGATAACTATGAAAACTTACTTGGAAAACTATAAAGTAATATTCAAATGTAAACATTTATTAGATCAAGATTATGGGATTTGGATTTACCTTCTCATTAGTACCTTCTCTCTACTCCTCTTGTTCATCTCTTACTACTTCCAAGGACAACTGCCATCAGAGAAATAATGACATGACTTGCGCTTGACTTTGTTTTTTTTTTTTGAATGAGGGAGGGCTGTGCAGGTCACCAGCCTCACTTCTCCTCCACAGCCATCTGAATCCAGTGAGCAGATATTCATCAAGATGACTGGAGATGACCCAGAATGAAGCAAATGGGGTTAAGTGACTTGCCCAAGGTCACACAGCTAGTGAGCATCAAGTGTCTGAGGTGAGATTTGACCTCAGGTCCTCCCGAGTCCTGCACTGGTGCTCTATCCATTGCACCACCTAGCTGCCCCTGCTTCCAAGGAACAAACCTTTACAAGGAGTTTCTTTCAAGGAATAGGTCACACTCCCTTACCCACTCAGTCATTGGAATTAGCCTCTCTTCTTCAATCTTCTTGTCTTCAATTTGCTTCAAAACATAGAATACAAAGTGTCTAATTGTTATATTAAACAGCATACTGTTTCCAGCAAGGACGTGAACTCTATGGTTTGAAATGTCAGTTGTCCTGCTGACTTTGCCTGTTCCTGCAGAAACAGCTTCTTTGCTAGTGGCTACTAGGAGAGGCTTATCTTGATGTTTGCAATAGAGTACAAGCTTTAACATGAGTTTAACATGAGCTCCACTGTTTCTTACCAAACAAGCTTTCTTTTATTTTGTCTCTTAAAAATAGAACTCTTAAAAAAGTAAAAAAAAAAATAGTTTCTTTTACTGCTGGCTCAAAATTTTAAAAAGTTTTAGAACATCCACATTTCAGATGTAATGGAAAACAGTGGTTTTCCTTTCATTCATTTCTGGGTCGAAATTGGACAGAACCCTCTAGATCTCAGCACACTTTCTGAGGCTAAGTATAGGGAATTTGGCCAGAGCATTTTCTCTCTGTGCATCTTTCTCTCAGTTTATGTGGTGATGAAATGGTATGTATATTCCAATCTATTAAAATAAATCTACTGAAAACCTTAGCTCATCTTTTTCCACTTGATTTTAACACTCCTTTGACATAGTTTTCCATACTTATGTTGAAGATGATTCATGAAATAAATTCACCAGTGTCTCATTTTCCTCTGGAGCTTTTCCAGACTCCTACAGAGTTAGAGAATTTTAGTTACCTAAAGGTGTTCAGTAGGGCAAGTCACCTCTTGGAAGATGTGGAGGAAAAACTGCATTGGGTACATCATTACTCTCAGGTAAAAAGTGGCTCATGGATGCAACATTGTCTAAGGTTGTTATTAAGGTTCCCATTTGGGAGTGTATTATGAAAATCAGGGGAAATGAGAACTAAATAATAACAATTACTTTTTTTGGAGGTCTTCATTTGAATCATACAGATCATCAGAGAAATTTACCTAAAGAAAAACCATAAAGGTATTAGAATAGATAGAAATAAAGTAGTTAGTAAGTGCTTACCATATGCCAGACACTGTGCTATCCCTGGGAAATACTAATACAAACAAAAAGATAGGCCCTGATCTCTAGGAGCTTACATTCTAAGGCTGGAAGACAATATATAAAAGGAAGCAGAAAAGGGGGTGGGACAAGGTGGAAAAGTAGAGTCAGGACTGAGCTGGATGAGAAGTGAGCATGGCTAAAGTAGATATTTCCTCAAATGGAAGTTCCAGGGGAAGAATTTATCAACTGGAAAAGGAGACTGAAGGAGTAGACAAGGAAAAATTATCCAGGGGGTCAAGGACCTGGGAAAAAACCTGGGAAAAAAGTAATAATCACAGGATTCAAGGCTAGAAGAGAGCTTATAGGCCATCAAGTGAGCTTGCCCCATCCCAATTTTCACAACAGATGAGGAAACTGAGGCACAGAGATGTTATATGACTTTCCCAGAGTATATAACCTCATTTTCCTAGTAAGTCTCTGAAGCTGGATCCCCTACTCTACTAGTAATTCCCAGAGGCAGGATTTGAACCTATCTTCCTGACTCTGAGACCAGTACCATAACCACTGTACCAGGGGTGGGGAACCTGCAGCCTTGAAGCCACAGGTGGCCATCTAGGTCCTTAAGTGCATCCTTTGACTGAATTCAAACTTCACAAACTCGAGTTTATCTATCATCAGGGTTTATAGGTGAAGGGATCATATATCTGGATTTTTCTGGAAGAGTTCTGATTTTAAAAAATGAAAATATGCTTTGAAGGAGCCTATAAAAGCCTTATTCCATCTATAATATCTATAAGATATGAATATCAAGCTACGTTTCCTAATTTTGGATCTGACAAATCTAATTGTCCTAGGGTACCATACAATATATCAGTGGAGGAGGGTCCCCATGAGGCACTCTCTTCCCCTTCACCAGATAGTATTCCTGAAGGGTCAAGCAGCCACTTCATTATCTTGCTGATTTGCAAGAAGAGAATTCTCCTTCTTCATATCACGTATATTTTAATTTATTTACATGTGCCTCTCCCCATACCCAATAGACTATAAGTTCCTTGAAGGCAGATGCTATTATTTTTCATTTCATTTTTGTATTTTCAGCACCAGCATAGTGCTTGACACATAATATCCTTCATAAATGATTGCTGGATTAGATTGGCATGGTCCCGGGAGTCACTTTTATTTGACAATGTGAGGCAATCACCATTATACTTTATTTCGGTGCATTTTGTTGATGCTTTCCTTTAAAAGTGAAGAACACTACTGCAAAAAGGCTTCTTTTGGGTAGCATCCTTGCAGCCAGAAACTTTGTGGGTTCAATTTCACTTAAGAACCCATATGGTCAGCCGATTGAAGGAAGTTAAATGAATGGAATCTTGCACAATTTCAGATCTAGGGTACCTTTTTTGATCAGCATGAGAAGGGGATGGGAAATACAGGTGTATTTGGATGGTTGTGGGAGAGAAAGTTGATCTAAAAAGCACCAAATACTTTCTATTCAAGCGTCAGCTATTTTTAAAAAGCTTCTTGAGATGTGGGGAATCTACTTGGAAATCGACTTTAGTCATAAGGAGGGCCTGGCATTTTTTTTTCTTCACGCATTCATTCAGTCTAAGTCATTCATTCTGGTTTCTTCACCCAAGCAAACACATTTTGCTTGGTGGTCTGAAGGAAGTTTCCCACCCCATCCCACCCGTCACTCACACCCCTCTCTTTGCTTCCAGCTCTCAGTACAACCTTTTCAAGGTGGGTCTCATTGGTGAGTGGGGGATGGAGCGAACCCCTGATTTCATAATCCGCAGCGGGAATTCTCGCCACCTTCACCCGTCCCCGCCCCCGGCCCCCATTAGTCTAGGGCTTTCTGAGCCGTTTTAAGGGCTCAGAGTAGAGATCCTTGCCCAAGGGGCAGGGGCACTAGTGCCTGCGGACCGCCGATGCCCCCCCCCTCGGCCCTCCCAACACAGCGCCCATCAGAACTCACTGGGCTGTGGCCGCTCCACCTGCTCCTTGTCCCCCGGCTGCCCTCGGCTTAGTGCGCTCCTTGCCATGAGGGGCAGCCCAAGCTGGGAACAGAGAAGGGGGGAAGGAGGGCACGGCGGGGAGCTGCTTTCTGCTCCTTCCTCGCAATGGGGAGGAAAGTTAGGATGAGAGGGAGACGAAGGGCCCGCTGCCCGAGAGGGGCCGGAATTAGGGAAAGGGACCAAGTTGGCGCCCCTCTTTTCTAGCCGGACCAGCGCTCTGGCAGGGTGCCGCGGTAGGAAGAACCCCGCTCAGCCCTCCAAGTGCGGGAGGCTCCGGCGGTGCGCTCGTTCGAACGGCCAGGGCAGCGGCAGATGGGGAGGGGCTGCGGCCGAGAAGGGCGGGGGCAGGCGGGGGGGCGCGCCTCGCCTCTCCGGCGGTTTGGGGGCAGCCTCCTCCACCCTCTTCTCAGAGGAGGCGGCTCGCTCTCCCTGGGGACCAAGTCGAGTCCTCGGCGTCGCCTCTTTCGCCCAGTTGCCATCGCTGCTGCCTTCGGGCGGGGAGAAGCCTTGGCGATGCGGACCCTCCCGGGCGCCCTTTGGATGGCACTGTGGGGACTGGCGCGCCTTTGGGCCGGGGCCCAAGCGGGCTGCTCAGAGGTGGGGCGGTGCTGCCCTGGGCGGGACCCCACCTGCTTCGGCCGCGGCTGGAGGCTGGACAGGGTCTACGGGACGTGCTACTGTGACCAAGCGTGCCGGCTCACCGGGGACTGCTGCTTCGACTACTCCAGGGCGTGCCCAGGTAGGGAGCTGGCGGCTCGGGACTGGGGCAGGAGGCGGCGGGAGAGGGCAGTCCGCGCCTTCTCCAGGGTGGGCACGGCGTGCCTGCACCTGACCTCACGGGGCTGGCCAGCCCGCCGCGGTGCCCGGAGCCGTGCAGAGCTGCCAGCCCCGGGGCCCTCTCTTGGAGGCCCGAAGAATTCTCGGATGTGACTCAGGCTCGGAAGGGAGCGGGCCAGTGCTTCCCACCAGCCTGGACAAGTTCCACTCAAGCACTTGGGGAAAAGTTAGCGACCGCTCGGTGGAGCAGGAGGCCTGTAGAACTTTCTGGCGTCATGGTTTGGAGGTCTTGAGGGGGGGGGGAACTGGGGGAGGGGGCGAGGATTACAAAATCTCCTGCCTACCTAGAAATGCTTCTGCTAGTGTACTTCATCATGCCAGGGATGGCTTTTGTAGGCATTGCATCGTTCTCCTGAAGATTTTCTTGCTTTAAATGTTTCCAGTAGGCACCTGCCTGTAAAATACGGAGGGTGGGAAGTTCTTTTCTCCAGATATAAAAGTTCCTCTTTTTAGATATGTATCTGGAAGGAATCTTAGAGGTCAGCTATGGCTTAGACCGTACTGGAGTCAGCATGGTGAAGGGAAGGATGCTAGAATGGGAGTTAGGACACTCAGGCAGGCGTCCGGACTGAAACGGCTCTTCCTCTAACATTGTGCTGTGATATCTTGGATGAGTTACTTTGTAAGCCTCAGCTCCTCATCTAAAAAAAGATACTTTCAGGACGTATCTCTAAGAGCTAAGTAAATGTTACTTGTAATTTATAGTAACAGCCAGTTTGTTATACCTTAAGTGCTACATTTAAAAGAGCTTTCCATCCTATCCCCACTGAATTCAGTCTTAATATGATTGATAACGCTTGCTCTCCGTGTGACCCTGGATCTCTGGTTCCTCCTCTGAAAATGAGGATCTGAGGTCCCTCCTAGCTCTATCCCTTAGCTCTATAAATCATTAACCTGCTAAGAGGTACACCACTTTTCTGGGTTGCACAGGTCTAGTACACACTTTACAATGCAACACATGAATGTGGGCTGTTTGGTAGAGATGAGGCATAGGTTTTCCTCATTACAAAGTGATGCTCCTATGCTACTCTCCTCCGCCACTCCCATCCCCAGGAGGCAACAATCAGGCTCAACATCTACACCATTTCATTAAGTAATTCATTGAACATGCCTACTATGCACAGAGCACTGTTTTAACCAGGTTATATGGTTATAACACCTGGTGAGTAAACCGAGCTGCCTGAGTACGGACCCAGATAGCTGGGTAACCCAGCTCATACTCTCCCTTCTGTCTCCCCCTCCCCTTCCTTGGGGTTTACTGGCTAAATGTCCCTTCCTTCCTTCCTTCCTTCCTTCCTTCCTTCCTTCCTTCCTTCCTTCCTTCCTTCCTTCCTTCCTTCCTTCCTTCCTTCCTTCCTTCCTTCCTTTCTTCCTTCCTTCCTTCTTTCCTTCCTCTCTGAAGCCCATAGACTGGACAACAATAGATCCCTGCCCAAGCTCCACTTAATGGCTGGCTTACAGTGATTATCAATAGTAACACTTTCTGTTTCCCTCCCAGCTTGATTTAATTTTTTTCTTTTTCTCCTTAAAAGGGCCATTCCCTCACTACTTCCTTAAGAGACCTATTAATTCAATGGCCTTTAACTCCCTCTAAGTGAGTACCTGAAAAGGCCAGCCTAAAAAGGCCAAGGTCTCTCATTGCATTCTGGGCCTTCTCCAGGCATCCTGAGAAATATCTGGTCACTGGACCCAGATGGTTCAGAAGGAGAAAGTGAGGCTGGTGACCTTGTACAGACCTCCCTCATTCAAAACAAAGTCAAGTGCAAGTCATGTCATCATTTCTGATGTCATGGTCTTCTTTGAAAGTGAAGGATGAATACAACAACCTGTGAGGATATAGGCTCTATTCTCAAAGTCTTTATGGCCTAATAGAGAGAGAAATACACAAGTGCTGTGACACAAGAAAGCTTGAGGTAAATTACAAAGGAGAAGTATAGTCACAGTGCTCTGAGAAATTCAAGGCCTTCCTGGAGGAAGTACTTTGACTTGAGTCTTAAGGGAAAGAAGGATTTCATCCCAAAAGGAGTAATACGTTCCAGAAATGTAGAATGACCCAAAGAAGGGAGAGTAGGAAGAGAGCAGAAGGAAGCTCAGAGAGGGACTCCCACAAGCAGGGCAATTTTGTACTACTTTGTTAAACTTAATGTATACACTTTTAAAAACTCTAAAGGAAGCTCAAAGTTTCACATGCAGTCCTGTTTACTATTTCTATTTGTACGTTAAAACATTTATGTTCATTGAGGTTAAAGATCAAATTGATAAGAAAATAATAATTATAATAATAAATAATTATAAGTGCCAGGCACTGTCATAAAAGTTTGACAAATATATCATTTGATCCTCACAGTAGCTCTGGGAGGAGGGGCTATTATTACTCTCATTTTACAGTTGAGGAAACTGAGGCAAACAGGTTTTGCCCAAGGTCAGACAGCTAGAAAGTACCTGAGGCCATATTTGGACTCAGATTTCTGATTTCAAGCCCAGAGCTCAATCTATTGGCCCACCTAGAATTATGTGAGAGAGAGCTCAGAATAAAAATGGGGGTGGAGAATAATTCACTTTAGTTAGAATGTAGAATACTGAAATATCTGATTTAAATAGCATAGCGTAACTCCTGGTATGGGTTCAGATCCTCCTGACTACACATACAGTGCTCTCTCCACCACACAATCTAGCTGCCTCTGATAAGTGATCTTCTCAACAGTAAGGCAGACACAAGAGTAAAGTTATAACTGGCAAGGGAAGAAATGAAATTCTAGTTTACTATTTTGGAAATTAACTATTCTCTGAAGAGGGTCAATAGGAGTAGAAGGAGTCATTGATGTGATATGATACTGCGATGCAAACTTCAACAATTCCTACACTTGATTCATCTTCCAAATTTCCCCATTTCTTTTGAGTGAATCACCATTTTTCCAGTTATTCAGACTTAAAACCTTGGAATTATCCTTGACTCTTCTCTATCCTTCCTTTTCCATGTCCAATCAATTGTCAAGTTTCATCAGTTCTACCTTTATACTATCTCTTGGGTCTGTGCCCTTCTTTCTACTCACATGCCTACTGTTCTAATTCAGTCACTCTGTTTCCCAGAGTAGTCAATGATCTGTTTGCTGAGTTCAGTATTTCAACTCTGATTTCTGTACCTAAGCACACACTGATGTCCATGTCCAGAATTCTTTTCTCTTAGAATTCTTAGCTCCTTTCAGGGTTCATAGGATCATTAATTTAGAATTGGAAGCAAGTTTAGAGACCATCTTGTCCAAGCCCCACATTTAATACATGAGGAACTGAGGCAAGTAGAGATTAATTGACTTGCCCAGCATCCCATAGCTACTGAGTGTTTAAGGTAGAAGTTCAATCTGGGGCTTCTGACTCCCAAATCCAGCAACCTGTTCTTCACAGCTCAGTCCAAGTGCCATCTCCTTTGTAATGGCTTTCCTGAACCAAGGGCTTACCCTGTGGTGAAATTCCCCCTATAGTAGTTTGGGATCAGCTTATGGTACTCGAAGTTAAGTGATTATCTTCATATCCACCATATTAGAAGAAGAACTTGGACCCAAATTGTTTTGATTCTGTGTCCTGCTCTCTACCACTACAACATCCTCCTTGTTTGTGTACTATTATCTGGCACCAGTTCTCCATTTTTTCCTCTGTCTAGGGATTCAACCCCTTTTGTGCAGCTAGAAGACCTGTGGGAATAAATAAATGCCAGTAGGAGACTGAGTACAACTCTCAGCCCCCTTCCATGAATATTGCTTCTTTCTCTACTTCCTGTTTCCACTAACCTAAACCTGATCTCTCCAAGGAAATCTGCTTTCTTTGGAATTGGGTGTTGGTCAATTTTCCTTTCCTTAATCCAACAAAGACAAAGTCAGGGTTAAAAGGTTTACTGAGGAATTAGGGAAACAAACTGAAGAAAAAGCAGTGTGCCAAAGTATCAAACTATGATATGTTAAAGTCTTAATCTTCAATTTAACCCATCAGATTCTACCATGACTGAATTAAAGGAAAGAGGATTTTGACAGCTGAAGCTGAGGGGGAAGGGGAGTAATTTTGGGTTACCTTGTGGAGAGAGTCATGTTCAGGTTAAAGAGAGAGAATATAAAAAACCATTTGAGTAAGGGGCTTTAGGGCTCAATTCAGTTTGCCTAATATTAATATTTGTGTAGGATGTTTGATGCTAGGGATACAAAGACAAAACCAAAATATTCTATTTGAGGAAAATAACATCCACACAGATAATTTAATGTGAAATATATGCAGTGTAAATTAAAAATATTTTTTTGGGGGAGGAACACAGATAACTGGTGGGATCAGACAAGTCTTAGTGGGAGATGGGACTGGAAATGTGTGTTTGTCCTTCGTTGCGGAAGAAGACCATGCTATCAGAGAAATGATGACATGACTTGCACTTGACTTTGTTTTGAGTGAGGGAGGGCTGTGCAGGTCACCAGCCTCATTTCTCCTTCAGAGCCATCTGAATCCAGTGACCAGATATTCATCAGGATGACTGGAGATGAGCCAGCATGAGGCAATTTGGGTTAAGTGACTTGCCCAAGGTCACACAGTTAGCTAGTGTCAAGTATCTGAGGGTGCGATTTGAACTCAGGTCCTCCTGACTTCTGCACTGGTGCTCTATCCCACTACACCACCTAGCAGCCCCCCAGGACAGGAAATAGGTCTTGATAGGAGGTAGGCATTCCAAGAAATAGAGGTGAAGAGGGAAAGCATTCAGTTAAGGAAGCTGTTTTTGGCTTCTTAGAGAGCAATTCTTTATAAAACTCTAGTTACAGAACTCCCACGGTCTGCATATGGTCAACATACAATCTTCATTTTAAGTCTATGAAGGTGAAGAAGTTAGAACAAAGAGCAAACCCACAATTCCCAACTTCAGTGTAGAACTTTGAGATAAGTAATAGAGGAGATGACCCTGCCATCTGGAAGTACTCAAATAAACTCAAGTTCTTAATGAAAAAATTCTGAACAACTGTATGCAGGGGAAAATTCTTGTTAGTGGTGGATAAGAGGAAACTAAAGCCAGAAAAGGGATATGTATTTTCTAGGATTTCTGTCTTAAGCATATCCAGAATCCCTAAACATTCTCTCTTCATATTTTCAAGAGTTTCAGAAAGCTCTGTTGACTTGAAGAGAAAAAAAAAAGAGTAGACTTTAAGAAGACTTTAAAACAATTTTTCTTGAACTTGACAGTTATTGATAAATATGAACATTTCCAAATAGAAAAAAAATAACTTAAAGAGGATTGCAGATGAAACTGCAAATCTATACACAGCTTGGGTTTTTAAAAGTATTCTTCAAATTTCTCATGGTTGTACCATCCCTTCCCTTATTGTCTGTACTCTCTTCTGAGAAAACAGACATCTAAGAAAATTTCTTTTCAGCATATTCTCTGGGTTCACAGCTAAAAGTCTTGCTGTGACTTTTCCAACAGTGGTCATCAGGAAGATGGTAACTGCAGAGAATTGATTTATATTTTTTCATTATGGCTTTAGATAATATGTGTAAATAATATTGTATAATATACTACAGCACACCTGGACAGAAAGGAAATAGATGAGGAGTTTGGGAAATGGATCACAAGCCTGGAAAAGAGGATGACATACTAATAATGATAAGGGACTTCAATTATCTGTACATCTGGAAGTCTCTCTCTGCCAAAAGCAGAGCTAATGACTTCTTGGCTCACCTTAATGATAATTTTATCCATTAAAAGAGGTGGAAAAAGAAGTAGCTATTCTGCCTTGAGTCTCATCAGTGAGGAAGAACTGCTTGCTGGAAGTTGAAATGACAGTACCTTGAGGGAGGAAATAGCCATTCCATCTTAAAATCTGTGAAACAGAAGGAAAGGAAATCTGAGCATGGTCTGATATCTACCCTAAATGTTTGGAGATCAGTCATCAAAGCTTTCAGAGAAAAAATAGTTTGATCCCATGGATTAAAACTGTGTAGGAGTAGTAAACCCAAGGGGGATTGGTTGGAGGTTTCAAGAATGAAATTCAGAAGATTCAAAGAGGCAAAAGTCTGATGTAGAGGAAAAGGGAAACTGGTTTTAAAACATCAGTGATGAATAATTTAGAATTATAAAAGGCATATGGAGAAGACGTACAAAAGGTAGGGCATGGAAAATGAATACAAAAATGTGGCAAAGTATCAGGGATACTAAAGGGGAGGAACTGCTATTGAGTGGTATCCAACTCTTTGTGACCTATTTGGAATTTTCTTGGCAAAGATAATGGAGTGGTTTGCCATTTCCTTCTCCTAACTCATTTTGCAGATGAGAAAACTGAGGCAAACAGTGGGTCACACAGTTAGTAGGTGTCTGAGGTTGGATTTGAATGCAGGTCTTCCTGATTCCATGCCTGAGGCTCTATTTACTGTACTACCTAACTACCCCAAGAAGTCTCCTAGAAGAGTTAAAGACAAAAACAGGGCAGATTTATTTATTGCTGCATTGGGGACAAGAGAGGATAAAAAAAAAAAAAAACGATAGGAGAGAATGTTAATGAACAATAGACAGTGGAAAGAAGGTTGAGCTGTTTCTGCCCATTTTGCATCCTGCCAGGGAGAATGATCTTTGAACTAGAAAGGACAGAACAAAAAAATAATGGCTAATAAAGAGTTGAAACTCAAGATAAGTAGGGAGATAGTAAAGGCACCTAACTGCCCTTGATATTTTGTCATCAGGGAAGTACATCCTAAGGTACTGAAAGGACTAGTGGGTGTGATTGTTGAGCAATAGATATTTGAACAATTAAGAATAATGAGGGAAGGGATGCAGGACAGGAGGAGGTAACAGTTGTCCCAGTTTTCGGAAAGAAACAACAGTGAAGCCTTTGAGATTTAGACCAAGTGGGCTTCACCTTTGGTTTCTGACAAAATTCTAGCATGTGGTGAATTGCTATCTAGGAAAAGGAAACTGGGATCATAAAGAAATAGCGTTAATTCAGCAAGACCAGGTGATGGTGGCTAACTTAATTTTCTTCATGGACAAGGTAGTTGTCATGATAAGGTCATTGATATAGCTATGGTTTATAAAGATTTTATCAAGGGATTTGAAAATGTCTCTCATATTATCCTTGTGGTTAAAATGGAGAAATATAAGTTACTAGACTATACTTAGATGAAGTTGAATATGGTTGGATAGCTGAACACAGTCACTAATTCCTATCAGCTTAGCTAGATTCCTATAGTAGAGTAACTCGGGTATTTCTACCTGGTCCTACGCTGTCAGTGTTTTTATTAATGACTGGGAAGAAGGTGGCATGGATGGTATATTTACAGAATTTGCATAAGACACAAAATTAGAAGCAATAGCTAACTCATGAGTTAAATGAGAGAGGATCTACAAAGACTTCAATAGGAGTAAGATATAAGACAATCTAAGCACAAGATAATTCATAGAGAGAAATGGAATATAGTCTTACACCTGGCTTTTTACAAATGAATTTTAGAAGTTCAATATTGAAGAGGTAGGGTTAGAAAGTGGTTTGTCTGAAAAAGACCTGGTGTTTTTAGCGAATGGAAATCACGATATGAGTCAATTGTGGAACAGTCCCAAACAAATTCCATCTTTAGCTGCATGAAGAAAGGTATAGTATCTAGAATAAGAGAGAGAAAAATGCCACTGTACTTTATCCTAGTCAGATCTCATCTGGAGTATTATATTCAGTTCTGCGAGGTATATTTTAGGGAGGACATTGAGAGGCTAAGAAGCATATTGAGAGGTGAGTGGATTGATAAAGTCCCTGAGATCATATGCATCAAAATTGGATGAAAGTTAGAGGGAAATGAGGAGCACCGGGTGCATATGGAAAAGCTGTCCGGTGGAAGAGGGATTAGGTTTGTCCATCCTCCAGGGCAGAACTAGGAGTAAGAGGTGGCAGTCACAAGAGAGTCAGATTTAATTGACAATTCAGTTCATTCAGCATTTATTAAATACCTACTAAGCAGCAGAGTGCTTAGTAGGGGGAGTTCTTATCGAGGGGTAAATGGTCTCAGAAAGTTACCAACTCTGAGATTGGGGGATTTGTGAGTCTAGATCTACATTACTTGCTTTCAATATATAGTGAGGACTCAAATCTTGCTGGACTATTCAGTTAGGTGGCCTGCAGTCAGAAAGATTTGAATTCAAGTAAGGAACCCTTACTAGCTGTATCTAATCTAGCCTCTCTCTGCCTTAGTTTGCTCAACTGTAAAATAGGATAATAGCAGCATCTACTTCCCAGGGTCATGAGGACCAAATGAGATATTATTTGTGAAGTGCTTAGCACTATGCTTGTCACTTAGTAGGTGCTTAATAAATGCTTGTTTACTTCCTTTTCTTCTTATGATCTAGCCAAGGGTACAATTATTTCATTCTACACAGCTAGCTTACTATTAAAAAGAAACAGGATCCGAGTCAGATTTGAGGGAGGGAATAAGGGTTTCTAGCTAGGCAGGAACCTGGGAAGATGATATAATCCAAAGTTCTTGTTTTACTGATGGGGAAATTGAGCCTTAGTGAGTGAAGTGTTTTACTCAAGGTCATGCAGCTAGTAAATGCCAGAATGAAGATAATAATTCAGGTGTTCTAGCACCAGAGAGAGTAAGCTCCTTGGAGCTTTTTTGTTCTCTTTGCTTTTCTCTTTTCCTCCTGAATGCCTCCTCAAACAGGTGTGTCTGCCTTCTAGTAGATGGACAGGTGTATGTGTATGTGTGTGTGTGTTATTTAAGATGTTTGTTGTCACTTGCAACTTTGGGGCATTTAAAAAAATTAACCTTTCTTATGAAGCAACTTGCTTTAATTCTGAAAACTCTATCTCAAAAAAAAATCCCACAAATATTTTTTGATCTGAGTTTGCAGTTTGTTAGAATGCCATCAGTCAGCCTCTAGCACCATGGGTTGGGAGGGAGACTTGCTCTGAACCCAACTGGCACCTTCATGTCTGGGCTTTTAAATGAATGCAGCATTTATACAATAATTCATAATGTCAGCTTGTAATTTTTCTTAGTCATTCTGTACAATAAGTGTTGGTGCTAACTCATCATTATTATTTATAGCCCACCTTATTTAGTCAGTGGAACCAAAGCTAAGGAAGTCAGTGGGGAAGGCAGGGCTCATTATGGTGTGACCTGAGTGACCATGCAACTCTGAATGTGGAACACAATGGCGTGGATTATCACATTTCAGGTCCAACAAGGTACCACCTAAAGAAAAGGCAGAAAATTGTTCATTTGCTCCTGATTATAGCTGGGAGAGGCAGAAGAATGAAGTGGTGATAGATCACATTTCTTTAGCATGTTGTTGTACAAAGTATTTTCCTCACAACAAGGCTACAAGGAGGAGTAAACTGAGAAATGTTGAACAGCCGGCTCTGGGGAGGTAGGAGAAGGGAAATGTACCACAAGACACACTTTTAATCTACATTATTAACATTTCCCCATCATTTCAAGAAATAATAGCTAACATTTATCTGTCATTTACCATGTGTGAGGCACTACACTAAGTACCTTACAATTTTCACCTCATTTGATCCCCACAACAACCCTGGGAGGTGAGTGTTCCTATTATCCCCATTTTACAGAAGAGGAAACTGAAGCATATTAGGACTGATCGACTTGCCCAGAGTCACACAGCTAGTACGCATCAGAGGCAGGATTTGAATTGAGGTCTTCTTGACTGCACCACTCTATACAATGTGCCACCTCGTTGCCCCAAGTCTAGAAAATCAACAATAAATCAGGCCCTTATTTGTAGCATTTGCTGATTTACTAGGTATAAGTGTTCACACTAAAAATTCAACAATCAACTCTCTAGAGCTATTTGAGCTGGCTCCAGAACACATCTGGACTCAGGCAACACATGTGTTATCCACATTTACAGTCAAGGAATGGAGAAGTTCAGTGATTTGTCCATGGTTGCTCGTTGACTAAATGTCAAACCTGAACTGACCTAGACCTAATTCTGACCAGTGTTCTTTTCACTTACCTCATTCTGCCTCATCCTTCTTCAAAGGGAAATCAGGCCTGACTAATTTATTGAAAATTCTTTTTGAGGAGGTAACAGAGGAAGGAGAAATCACCTGCACTCCATTTGGAGAACTGCATAGTGCTTTCAATTACTTTAAATTATTTAGAACAATGTCAATTAAAAATAGGGTGTACTGGTAAATGTTTAACAATCTCTTCACCAAAAACTCATAACAGACTTTTAAGTCTAACCTAAATCATTACCATTTTTGCCATCGCTTTATTAGTTCAGACAGTCAACAAAACAATAAATCATGTCCTGATTTGTGGCATTTGCTGATTCCTGAGGTATAAATACTCACCCTGAAAATTTAACGGTTGACTTTTTAAAGCCCAGTTCAAGGTGGCTTCTTCACATCCTTAAATTTACAAATAACCCAAAGGAGAATGAAGCAGGTAGGTGGCACAGTGGATTGAATGCCTGGCCTGGAGTCAGGAAGACTCATCTTGCTGAGTTCAAATCTAGCCTCAGGCACTAGCTGTATGATCCTGGATAAGTCACTTAGCCCTGTCCCAGTTTCCTCATCTGTAAAATGAGCTGGGGAAGGACACAGCAAACTTCTCCAGTATCTTTGTCAAGAAAACCCCAAATGGGGTCATGAAGAGTTGGACATGATTGAAAAATGACTGAACAGCAGAACAAAGGGGGATGGGAGGATACACAGTGGGTAAAAATACTCTGTAACCATCTTCCTAACAATGCTTTTGGTTCAAGAAATGATGCAAAAGAAGTTGGGCTGGTCACATATTGCGAACAAGAGATCACAGATGGACAACTCTTATAATAAGTTGGTAGCACTGAAGTAGTAAAAGAAGAAGAGTTCCAGACCTAGAATGAATCTTACAGATGATACAATCAGGGGTGTCAAAGTCTAATAGAAACCCTGAGATTTGGACTTAGAAAATCACCACTTAACATTGTGTTGTTTTATATTGTTACTTATTTTGTTAAACATCTCCCAATTATTTTCCACTCTGGTTCTGGTCTCTTTGTTGGAAGCAAGTTTGATACCTCTAAATTAGTTCAACCCCTTTGTTTGACAGATGATGAAATGGAGGTCCTACAAGACTAAATGGCTTAGCCCAAGGTCAGCCAAGTAGTACAAAATGGCAGATGCAGGATGGAGACCCAAGTCCTATTCCTTCAGATGGGATAGTTTTAGTTTCCCTATTTGTGCTGCTACCAAAGGAAGGCGTGCTGTGTATAGGGAGATCCTGTTGGGAGGATCTTTAGGAACACAATGAGAAATTTTGGCAAGTGAGAAAGTGAGATCTGCATATCTGAAGGAGCATCATTGTTTCCGAGAATCATTCAAAATACCAGGAGGCTCTGGCCTTGGGACGCCTTGATTTGAGGGGTTTTCCCTGATGCAGATAGAACTGAGTTAGAGATAGAAAACAATGAGGGGCAGGGATGGGTAATGTCCTATTTAGTTTAGTTCCTAGCAATATTTGCATTTAGCAGTTTAATAAATGTTTTCCTTTTAGCATGTTTTTGCCTTATGTAGACCATTTATTATCTACTGATAGGGAATTACTTCTATTTTCCTAATTCTCCTGCCCTTTGGTACTTTCCTTCCTGTATTCTTCTTGGTATATTGGAAAGAGCCTTGGATTTAGGGTGAAAGGATCTGAGTTCAGATCCCAGCTCTGCTACTTAATATCTGTGCACCCGTGGGTAAGTCACTTAACATCTTTAGGTCTTAGTTTTCTCATCTGTAAAGTGAGGCCTTGGACTAGATTACTTTCTCAACAGGCAGCTTTCAGTCTTTACAGTTTAGTTTTTTTTAAATGTTGATTGATTAAAATTTACTTGTCACTAAAATTCTTCATACTTTTAAGGGGCCCTAAATCCTCTTCATCTTTTCTGAAGTGAAAACCATGGTGAACAGCAACCTTATTTCTTCCTTTATTTTTTCCTGAGTTTCCCGCAAGGCCCACAGGGGTGCTCCTTCCTCCCTGGAACCTTTCCTGCTTCTTCTACTGAAAGTGATCGCTCTCATTTCAGGCGTGTCATAGAACTTTGGATCATTATCTGGTATTTAGCACATTCTGTCTTACGTCCTATTTTCATGTGTGTGTGTGTGTGTGTGTGTGTGTGTGTGTGTGTGTGTGTGTGTGTGTGTGTGTGCGCGCGTGTGTGTGTACCCATCCTATTCCCCTGGAAAATTGTAAGTTCTCATGTAGTCTCTGCTGGAAGCAAGGCCAGGACCACATCTCATTTACCCTTTGTACTCCCATTGCTGAACATAATGCCTTGCACACTTAGCTGATATTGGCTGAAATGAATTTTTATGCAAATTGGTGACCTTGCTTTCTGGTATGCTGAATCTATAATCCCTGGCTATTAGCAAAGTACTCCAACTCCTAGGATAACCCAAAGGGATCAAATTTTAACTGAGTTTTCAGAAACTGAGTGATTGCAATTAACTTGTAGTGAGGACAATTCAGAATATCATGGAATAGACAAAATGTCTTGTCAAGTTTCATTAGAAATTAGTAAAAAAGAAATGGATACCAAGAATGCTGAATTTTAAGAGAACCTTTAGAAGGATTTATAGAGATGTGAGTTAAACTGAATGGGATAAGCATCAGAGGGGAAGAGTACTGAACAGTAATGCATTAGATTTAAAATGAGATTGTTGTCATGTAGCTGTAATTATGTATGATTCTTACTTAGCAATCAATCCATCTAGAACTTCTATGCTTGCCCTCCAGTTCTCCCCCCAAAAAACTAGTCCTTACTTAGCCAAAAGAAATTGCAGTCAAAATAATCAAAAACACAAAAATAAATCAAGAATAAATTATTGTGTTTTATTATGTGCAGGAAGGGAACAAACATATAAATAAATCTTTCTGTTTGATATTTTAGGGATTACCTTTTTATTTGTAACTATTTTCAAATGAATATATTCAATTTGTATCTCAGTTAAATCTCCTAAACATTGTATTTCAAAGTCCAAGAAACTTTCTGAATCTCTTTGATGGGTCTTTTAAAGTCATGGATTTTAAGCAAAACAGGAAGCCTCATTCCGCCAAGTTCAAACCTGAAGCAACAGTAACAATGATAGAAAACAGTAACTTTTAGTTTAGATTACCTTTTCATCCAGGGGCTAAAATGGCTTTGGAGCAAACCGGATGAACTAAACAAAAATTTAAAGGTGAACCAAAATTTTTAAAGTTTAGGATTGATAATGTTTAATATAAAATTTTGGAATAATCTCTTTGTTCTCTCTGAAGTAAACTCAGAGAGTGCCTCTTCCTATGTCAGCAAAAGCCAGCCAAGGCCAACTCTACACTCCTTAAGGAGACCTTTAACCTAAGACACTATATCTTGAATAATGAGACTTTCCTTTGTATCTTATTATCTATAGATACATACTATGTTATGAATAATGGGACTTTTCTTTGTATCTTATTATCTATAGACATATACTATGTTATGGCATATTAATGGTAAAGAAAAATAGGCATCTTAGGTTGTAATTTCTATTGAACATTGTTTACCCTTTCCTATGTCAGTTATCTATTTAGGGCAGGAAGCCTCCCACTTACTAGTGGTGGGATTTCTTTCCTTATCACCAAGACATATGCTTACCCAGCCTGGAATCCCAAGGCCTGACCGACATTGCTTTGTTAATTGTCCTGTCTTACTAAATTTATGATTTGTTCAACTAGGAGAGTTCCTTTCTCACAGCAAAATGTATATAAGCCAGAAGATTTCTGCACTGGGTAGCCAGAACATTTCTGGCTCCATAATGCATTATGTTACCGTTGTCTTAATAGGGAATTGATTAATTAATTAATTAAATCATAAAATGTATGCATTTAGCTTGTTGCCTTTTCTTTAACAAAGTTTTCAGGTTAACAGGATCTTAAATATACTTTAAAAGCAATTCTCATTTTCATCTTAGCTAGGAGCTTATCTCATGTACTTATGTAATAAGAAAGGTAGGTTGAGAGAAAGACTTGAAGGAAAGGAGAAAGTGTGGTGAAGACCTGGAGAGTTTTGAACCTGAAGGATTTAAGCTGGAGAATAAGGGGGGAGAGGATGAAGTTGAATGTACCCCTCAGGATACTAATGAGGTAAAGGGAGTTACAGTTTTCATGTTGAGGGACCCCCAAGTAGATGCTCCAAGAAAGTAGAAGAACTGAAGATCTTGATTCTGGGAAAATATGATGAAAAGGAAGAATTTTATAGTGAGCTCTTTGAAGTAGATGCTGCTTATCTTTCTGCCAGGGCAAGTACCTGCTATCTATGCTCAAAGTTCAGGTTGGCCTTCCTTGAAGAAGAGAAGAGAAAGGGACTTAAGAGCATTTGTTCACTTTCCAGGTTATCAGGAAAATGAAGTGTTCCTTGAAGGTGAGAGAGGTCATTTGGTAAGGGAAGAGACAAATAGTGATCGTTGGTGACTCCATGCTGAGGGACACTAAAGCAGTTCTTTGCCAACCTGACACCAACACAGAACTCTGTAGTTTTTCCTGGGAATGTATGAAAGACATAATGTATGATCTCCCAAAATATCCAGTCATATAGCTACTCACTTCCCAGATGCAGTGATTCATATAGGTGAAAGTGATAGTTCCCTAAATCCAACACAGGAGAGGCATGGCTAGATTGCAGTTGGCAAGAAACAAGAATGAACTCTGCAGGTTCAGTAATGATGTGCCATTCACAAATAGGAACAGCAATCTTTGCTTTGCAAACCTTAAAGCACTATGGAAATACTAGTGATTATTCATTACTGTCATTGTTATGATTATTATCCTTTATCTCATTCTAATTCCTAAGGGAAATAAATCTAAAAACTAACAGGATCTCTTAAAAATCTTTTCTTGATCATTAAATTGGCATAATGGATTTTGAAAAAAAAAATCAATGATATTTGACCTTGAAATCCTGGTGTGTGACTTTTTGAGGCAATCTAAAAATGACTTAATCTCACATGTGCTAAACAGACATCTCAGCCTTTTTAGAGGAACATGATATTTGACCTCATATGTTCCAATCAAGTGAATGGGGAAATAGAATCAATTCATGGGAAACTGGGAGTAGCTAGCCTCATTCTGCCCACTAGGGCCCCTTGTCTCCACAGTGTCCAGATCAGTTCTAGGAAAACTTGTGCTACCCTTAGAAATTTGTCTTCTATCTCCAGCTGCCTTGAAAGGTCTTGTCTTATCTTAGGCAGACCAAATCGAAAGGCATTTCTAGAAGTCAAGGTTATAGTCTGAGGTTCTCTTAATATCTCTGACTCTTAGTTCATTCGTATGTAAAATGAGGCAATTATACTAAATGATCTCTAAGGTTCTTTCAGCTTTAGTATTCCATATCTCTATTAGTTCTTAGTGATAGGTACCGAATCTTCTAGAATGGGTCTACTCTACGCTGTCTTCTTGGATCTGCTTCATACAGGTAAAGGTTGGACCTTCTCTAGAATAGCATTTTTTAAAAAATGAACCCTAAAATCCACTTTGGGGTTTTGAGAGAAGGGTCCCTGTAGGTTTACCATCTATCATAAGTGGAAAGAGCAGATTTATCAAGTCTGTCTGGTACATTGTGATCATCTGATGTCCGTTGCAGTATTAGACAATCATAGTTCCTGGGAACAGCTGTAAGGGCAAGATAAATGAAAATGATTTGAGGACTCGTATGCTACCTTTTCAAGTGGATATCAGCCAAAAACAAATTTAGATGGTGTTGAACTTAAATCCTACATTAGAAAAGACAATGAGGTGCTAACATGATCCACTGGAGAAGTTCACCCCTGTAAATGTTTATCATTTTACTTTTTAGCCCGCCCATGCATTGTGGGAGAATGGAGTCCCTGGAGCAGTTGTATAGACCAGTGTAAACCTGCAACACGTGTGCGGAGACGGTATGTGCAGCAAGAACCTCAGAATGGTGGAGAGCCTTGCCCACACCTTGAAGAGAAAGCTGGATGTCTGGAATACACAACTTCCCATGGACAGGATTGTGGGCATTCATACGGTATTCCTGTTTTGCGTTGTTATCTTCCTATAACAGTACTCTTTACTATTTCATATAAAAATGATTATTTATTGCTGTTAGAAAAAGAAAAAAGCTCTCCTGGGCCAAGGTTGGGAAGTGGAGAGGAGAAAGGAGGAAATGGGAGGAATTCTAAAAATGTAATTCTGAGAAAAAGTCCATAGGTTTCACTAGATTAGTCCATGATAAGACTCCTACACTGAAAGAATGATTGACCAATTACAAATGCCTTTCTTCCCACCAACTTTTCTCACATAGTCTATCAGATACCTTTCCTCAAGCTCTCTGATCCATTTATGCACAGTAACAAGGAAAATATATCATACTCCGTACAGTGATACAATGATGCCCCCAAATGGCTTGTGCTGTTATCATAAGCTATAGTGTGTTGGACTAAAGCCGATAACAAAGTACTTAGTACAAAGTATGGCAATTTTTCATATGAGAAATGAACACTTATAATGAACACTTATAATGAAAGTGCCTGATATGTTTCAGGCACTGCGCTACATTTTCATAGGAGCATTTGCTCCATTTTGAACATACATAAATAGGGGAAATTTTCCCTTAAATGGTATAAAAATACTCTAAATAACAAATCTCTATTTTAATTATATGGGTAACAATACCAAGTTCATAATTAAGTAGTCTATATTCTTAGCACCCAGAAACAATATTTACTCAAAAAAAGGGAGAATATTCAAAATTGAGGGTTCATAGCTAGTGGTTTTTTGCACACAAGTGTCTCTTTTAAAAAGGGAAAAGGATAAATGGACTTTTAGGAACTATCAGTTTATTCCTTTAAAACATATTTTTCATTCTCTTACTTAAAAAATAAGCCAGTCCCTCCTAGCCTTTGGCTACTAGAGTGGACTGGACAGTTAAAGTTTTTGTTTCATAAAATCCTTTAATAAGAACCCACAGACTGTCACTGTTATGGCTGTCTTTACCACTGGGCACAGGAAAAGCATAGGAATCCTAGATTTAGTGCTGGCAGTACATTTAAAGGTGACCAAATCTCATTTTATAGTGTAGGAAACTGATAAAGTAAAGTGTTCAAAATGAAATTCATTATCTTTCCCCTTAACCTCACTCCTCCCTGCCCCCCACCTTCCTTAATACTGTAGAGAGCAATATCCCCCTCCCAGTCCCTTAGACTCCAACCTAGATGTCATCCTGAACTCGTTCACCCCCTCCACACCACCTCCCTGTACCCATCCAAGGTGCCGTCAAGGCCTGTCATTTCAGCTTTACAACATCTCTCCAACATGCCCTGTTCTTTCCTCTGACACTGCGTTTACTGTAGTGCAGGCCCTCCTCATCTCATGTCTGCGTTATTGCAATAACCAGTTGGTGAGTCGGCCTGCCTCAAGTCCCCTCACTCAAATTCATACTCCATTCAGTCACTGAAGTGATTCACCTAAAGTTTAGGTTCAATCGTGTCACTCCCTACTTAATAAACTTCAGTAGCTCCCTATTGCCTGGAACCAATACAAAATATTCTATTTGTCACCCAAAGCCCTTGATAACCTAACCCCCTCCTACTTCTCCAGTGTTATTATACCTTATTTCCTACTATGTACTCTGATCCAGTGACACCGGCCTCTTTGCTCTTCCATTAACAAGACACACCATCTCTTGGTTCTGGGCATTCTCTCTAGTTGTCTCCCATACATAGAATGCTCTTCCTCCTCCACTCTGACTGCTGACCTCCCTCATTCTCTTCAAGTCCCAGCTAAAATTCCACCTTCTATAGGAAGCCTTCTCTAACCCTTCTTAGTTCCAATGCCTTCTCTCTCTATTAATTATTTCCTATTTATCCTGGATATAGCTTACTCTTGTTCATATTTGCTTGCATGTTTTCTGCCCCATTAGATCATGAGTACTTTGAGGGCAGGGATTGTTTTTGCCTCTTTTTATATCCCCAGCACTTAAGATAGTTCCTGGAACATAGTAGGCTCTTAATAAATGTTTCTTTATTGATTGCCCAAAGTAGCACATCTAGCAAGTGGCCTTGCTGGGAAATGAATCGAGTCTTCAGACTTTAAGTCAAATGACCTTTTTCAGTGCTTCACTTTTTTTTCCGTCAGTAACAATTTGTCTTTTTATTGAACACCGTGACAAATTATGCCCCAGTCTTCAGGCTTTTCTCATGCTTATTAAGCCTATGGTGCATTGCACGGGTCTTCTTGAGCCAGAGGTCCAGGGGCTTGTATTTCTTGCCTTTATAGAATTTCCTGAGGTTCTCTTTCTGTGTCTGGTTGATGACAGTCAGGACTCAGGCAATAGATTTTCGGACTACTCAGATCTTAGATAACTTGGATGCAGCTCCTCCAGTGACCTTGGCCACTCTCAATTGGGAAAGTTCCATCTTTAAATCATCCAACTGTTTGAGTAGCTTCTTCTTCCCAGGACCTTGATTTTTTCCATGATCATGGATCAGACACACTGCCACCAGCTCGAAGGAGAAAGAAGGAAGGGGCAGTCCTTCACCTTTAAGAACACATGTGATGCTCACACGTCTAGGTCAGGTACAACTATTTCAGGGCATGCTGTGAAATGCATGCCAAACGAGCAGAAAAAAATTTTTAGTGGAAAAAAAAAGTACTTGGGCTGGCTAGGCAGATAAAATTTGTCCCAACTCTCCTATGTGCTCCCCTTTCTCCCCCTATACTTTGTTCATACCTCTTAGCATTCCTTGTCTTATGGTCCTCAGATTCCAGTTTTTGTTATTGTCGTCTGGTTCTCCAAAGTGCCATAATATGGCACCCTGCCCAGTCTGCCTTTCACTAAAATGTCCTTTCTCCATTTGTTTTCCTAAAATAGGAGAAGTGCAATTTGGTTATCTGATTGAAGTCCTTTATTGCTAAGGATAGGCTTAACTCTCTAAGGAGGTGTTTGTATTTTAAAAGAGGAGTTAGTTCATCCAAATTAATATATAACTGGTTTCATCTATGGAGATCTCTCCTGTGGGGAGGGAACAAGTCCAGATGCTTCATGTATTTCCTTACCTTCACAATCTCTTACTACCTAGTGGGTAGAGGGCCTCAGGGAAGCAGGGGTCTTGAATCAGTCAGTAAGTAAGCATTTTTTAAGCATCTACTATGTGCCAGGGGTGTAGGGTATGTTCAGGGAGGACCAGTACCTCTGGTATGATGGCTGCTGAGCCCTTTTCAGGGCTGCTTCCACCTTTGGCATCTACCTGTTCCACCTGGCTCTCACCTGTGGCTCCAAGAAGCTGTAGCATGTACAGCAACCACACCCTGGTAAACCATTTTGGCAGTGGACTGAACCAGTTTGAGGGTAACCAAAAGGTCTCAAGCTCATTGGTGAGTGAGGGAGTGTTTATCCCAAGCATGTGAAGACTTCCCCTGGTAGAATGGGCGGATGAGAACAATTTGTTCCAATAGCCATGAAGGCAGCTGAAGCAAGCAATATGGAGTGCTTAGACTCCAAGGTCATCCACTGCATCTTGAGCCATTGCCAGTCATCTTGATTCCGTCCTGCCACTGGAGTACGATGACTCTGGAGGAGAAAGTGAGACTGATGACTTCATATAACTCTGCCTCACTTAAATCCAATTTACACACGAATCAAAAAACATCACCCATACCATTTTAGTATTATACCTCTAAGTCCTGTGGCAACAGGCAAGTGATGCAGCAGCAAGTGTGGATATACTGGGAGCTGTAGTCACAACCCTGTACACAGGTGACTCAGACCATAGGGTCATTTCTTACTGGAAGCAGCAGTGGGACTCGGCAGCCCCCTGGGTGTCGGAGCAGCCTTTTAAGGATCACGCTGCTCACCTCCTGGTGTGAGGAAGGGGGCTAGAAAAGGTGCCCTAAACATTGTCTGCTTAACCAACCCTGGCCTGATTACCGCGGCAGGCAGGGAATCCCACTATGCGGTCAGAACACAAAAAATGTACAAGATGTACAAAAACATCTACAAAGATAATTCCACTTGATCTTGGCATATGGAACCTATGCACACTTATACCCCAAATGTTCACACGGATTATCTGTGCCCAATCTGTAGTAGAGCATTCCAAGCTTGTATTGGTCTTATCAGCCACAAGCAGACACAGTGAAACTTGACTTTATCATGGTGATGACATTTTGGTCTTCTTCGAGAACGAAGGACAACAATCAACCATGTGCCAGCCCTGTAAGCATTTATTAAGCATCTACTATGTGCCAGGCACTGTGCTAAGCATTGGTTATTCAAAAGGAGGCAAAAGACAATCTGTGCCTGCAAGGAGTTTGCCAACAGGCAGCGTACAAGATAGTAGGAAGAGAGAGCTCTCAGGGAAAGGCCTCAGTGTTTTTCTTCAGTAAAGTAGGAGCCACTGTTCTCAGCTCAGAAGATGGAAGAGGTTGATTCATGGAAAGTTTCAAGAGGGATATAAAGGTTTGGAAGAGCTGTTGTGTGAGTGTGCTAGTGGATTAATTCAAGAGATGAAGGAGAATTGCCTAGCAGCATTGAGAGTCCATTTGAGGTTATTTAACATAGGTTGTTGTGGACTTCTTAAGAATGGTTGCTTTATTTTTTTCCACCTTCATTCAGAAGCCCATACATAGGAGTAAAGGCAGCAGATGGTAGGAATGATCCAAGACTGAATCTTGGCAGGACGTAAAAAATAATAGAATGAGGAGACAAGGGACTCAAGAGGACAATGGAAAGTTGGTGTCATTCACTTAGAGGTGATGATGTGGAAAGGAGGAGAGTTTGACTAGTGCCAGGATGATGGCCTGGGAGAGAAGTGGGACTGAGGTTGAAAGTCTGGAGACCATGATGTACATGAAGAGTAAGCTTTGGTAGTTGAAGGGAGAGAGATGTGGAAAGCCAGTAGGTTGTGAGCAGGGAATTTCAGAGTTCATGAAACTAGAAATGGTAAATTTGTGGGCGATGGCAAGAGAAAGTTGTGAACATTTTCATGTATGGTTAGGGTGGGGTAGAGGAGTAGGTCATGGGAAATGAAGAAATTGAATGACTATGAGGTTAGAGTGTTTAAGGAAGTACGTGTTTGTTGAAGTCTCCTAGTAGGAAGTCAGGAGTGGGGGAGGAGAGAAAGATTGTGATCCAGGTACTGAATTCATTGAGGACACAAGGGAAGTGTCCTGAAAATCTGTAAACAAGAGCTACCAGGATGTCAGTGCCCTTTCATTCCTCACCCAGGAGGAGCAAAGGACTTCACGTGGGTAACCAACTTCTGAAATTTTGTTGACCCCAGGATCAATCAGTCAACAATCATTTAGTAAGTGCTTATAATTGTTGGGGATAAAAAGAAAGGCAAAAGCCAGTTCTTGCCCTCATGGAGCATGAGAAAATACCTAGATAGATGCAAAATATGCACAGAATTAGGTAGAAATAGGTTTAGATGAAACTGTGAAACTTTAAAATTCTTTGATTTCTTGATCTTCCTCTAATCTTCAGAGTGCCGTTAGACACATCAACAAATACATACATTTACTTTTAAATTTTGCTTTGATAATTTTAAAGCTATTGGAAATACTCCAATACTGTGAATTGGAGCAGAACCACAGTAACAATCCCTGGATCTAAGGAGAAGCTCTGTAGTAGAATAGCTCAGTCCTACTTAATAGGAATAATGAATCCACCAAAGGGGTCACATTGAAATTTGTACTATTTGAAGTTACAATCATGTAAAATACGGTCATTGATCCCAACCCAATGGAAATATGCAGTGGGAATTGCAATAATGTACCACTTCGGGGAATTAATTATTCCCACTAATTAGGACCTAGTTTTATTGGTTGGATAGATCAATAACCCAATCAAAAAGGATGAGTTAAGTGTTTGTTATGTGCCAGGCAGTATGCTAAGCAAAGAAGGCAAAAATAGTCCCTGCTCAGAAGGAGCTCTTCTTATAAGGGAGACAAGATGTAGGTAATTAGGTTCATTTAAGATACACACAGAATAGATAGAAGATAATTTTGGGGAAGATTCTTGAATCTGGTGGGACAGGGAAAGGCTTTATAGACTAGTGACCTGGAACGGGTTTCTGTCATTATGTAATCCAACCTCCCCTTTTTTGTGAGAAAAATGAAGTTCTGAGAAGTCACATATTAAGAGTTTAAGCTTAAGGTCACATAGGTAATAAATAAGGAGAATTTGAACCCAGATCTTTTGATCACATATCTATTTCCCCCCCATTATGTCATGAAACTTAAGAGATTCATAGGCTTTAGAGTTGGATGGGACCTTAGAAATTACCCAACTTAAACATCTTATTTTGCAGATGAGGTAACTGAATCCACCAAAGGTGAAATGATTTATTTGATTTTATGAGGTCAGTTAATGGCAGAACTAGCACTAGAACCCAGATTTTTTGACTTCCTATTATTGATTTCATTAGCTCTTCTAGCTTGCTAATTCCCTGAGGTTGCATTCAAAGAAAGGCCTATCCAATTTTCTTGAAGAACTCATTCTTCTTCTCCTTTTCCCCTGTTTTATATTGTCACTATAAGCCAACTATTCACAGCCCTGGATAAATTCAAGTGGGACAGAAAAGGAGACCTATCTTGATCCTGTACCACACATGACTTCCTTCTCCTCTTCTTCCTGCAGACCTCATTTCTGCTTGTCCCATTCTAAAACACATTAAGTTCATGTTTGTTAAAGGCATCTCTGTTAACCTCCATCATTTATACTGAAGCAGTAATGGTGGATTCTGATAACTTAGAGCTGCAGGTTAAATAAGAGTTTGATTAAGATTAGAGCAGTTGGGGCAAGTGCAAATGAAAACTGGATGTATTTCTCCACCCAAGTTATTTTCAAGGATGAGAGTCTAGTGGGAAAAGTGCTAGATTTGAGATAGGCGAACCTGTGTTTAAATTCTTGCTGGGCAACTCACAGCCTTTGTGTCTTTGGAAAAGTCATTTAACATTTTTGATTTAAAGTTTCCTCATCTGTGAATTAGGGAGTGAGGGTGAGAGGGTACAAAAATGGCCTCTAAGTTTCCTTCCACTCTAAATCTATGATCCACTATGATTACTCTTTATTTGTAAAGTCATCAATTTTCTATTTATTGATTCTCAAAAGAACTTATTTACAATTTCAAAGGGACATGAAATAAAATCTTTATCAGAAAAAAAAATAAGGCCCCAGAGTGCAGGGTGGCATGCCAAGAGCATGGGGCTATGAGGGGAGTGGGACCAGGGTGTGGGGATGTGTGTATGCAGGTGACAGTTGTGAAGTAAGGGGCCACCCCAGACTGAGGGGAAGGGGAGCAGGAAGAAGAAGAGACCGCAGCACAGATGGGACCAGCAAAGATGCTTGAGATCCTGAAAGAGAGGATGCTGGAGACCCTGAAAGAGAGTCTGTTGAGTGTACAGCTGGATTCACCTCCAAGCTGAAGTCTTTAAGTGACAAGTCAAGAGAAGCAAAAGTTAAAAGCAAAAAAAGGACTGTTCAGTATTTGCCAAAGTTCTCTGCTAGACTTGAGCTACTCAGCAGATATGAAGATACATGGGCTGCCCTTCATAAAAGAGCAAAGGAATGTGAAAGTTCTGGAGAGCTAGTGGATACTGAAGTGGTGATGCTGTCAGTACACTGGGAGAAAAAGAGAATAAGTTTAATAGAGTTACAAGAACAGCTCCAGCAGATTCCAGGATTGTTAGCAGAGATAGAATCCCATGACTGTGAATTTGATTCAGTTAGAGGCTAATTTTGAGGAGGTAGAAAACCACTTACTGCATTTGGAGGATTTATGTGAACAGTATAAATTAACAACTGGAAAATTACAAGAAAAACAAAAGGAAGGAACTTGAAGCCTTCAAAGCTGAGCTAGATGCAAAGCACACTCAGAAGGTGCTAGATAAGGAACACAGTCAACAGCTGAAACTAAAGGAATGCCAGAAATTCTTTGAAGCCTTCCAGCAGGACATGGAGCAGTACTTTTCCACAGGCTGTCTGCAGATAGCTGAACCAGGAGAGCACATAGGCAGCATGTCATCCATGGAAGTAAATGTAGACATGTTAGAACAGATGGACCTAATGGATATATCTGATCAAGAGGCCCTGGATGTCTTTCTGACCTCTGGAGAAGGCAGCATGATATCTCCTGGATTAGAGCCTGATTCTTGTACCTGTCAGAATGAAATAAGCCTTGAGGTTCCCAACTATTCTGCATCTCAGAGCAAACTGACTTCCTTATTCTCAGTCTGCACTGACTCTGCAACCCAGGAGAATAGTGAAAGTGGAGAGTCTCCTGTTGTTCAGTCTGGTGAGTGGACTGGCCAAGTGGACACTGCTCTCTCTGGCTACTATGAAGGCCAGGTCAGATGTCAGTGATGAAAATGACTCTTAAATTCCATGAAGCCTGCTCTTCGTTCTTTGACTACACAGTATTTCAACAAATACAGATCAAGTTTTGATCAGATACCTTCCTGAAGTCAATTGTTTTATGGGGATACTACACTTGTATAAGATTGCCAATGAGTGGTATTTGTCTGACAGCACAGTTTTCTCTAACAATAAAATTTGAGAACTTTGAACATTATTGAACTTTGTACAGCAAATAAAAAAAAAAAGAAAAAATAATGGTCTGATTAAAGGACCATTATCACTGAGGTTGGACCCTAAAGCCTTTATTTGAAATTTTAATTGAAAGTTGGTTCAAATGACCATTTTTCCACTTTATGAAATGAAGTAGATTTCTATCATAAACATGAGGCATAAAATTCGTATTAATATACATGCTTCCCATTCCTTTGAATCATTTAATATTCTTGTATCTTTTCCCCTATTGTATATTGTGCTTTATAAAGTTACCAGATGGATATTAACTCATATTTCTATTTATTTTTTTGCTTCCAAATTATTTTTTATACATATTCAGTTTTTGTGAAGACCTGAGATCTCTCCATTAGCTCAAAGGGCATTAAATACTTTTCAGAATAAATTTATTTCACTGTATTTTTTAGGTGAAATATATACCACACATTTTTTACAAGTGTAGGTTTTTACAAAATTATACATGTAGTAATGGATTGTTGGAGGTCCCTCAAAGAAGAACTTGTTCAGTAAATAATTAAATATATTATCTATGAATGGTAATGGTCATGAGCACAGAGAAATATGAAATAGTACTGAAGGAGAAAAGGATTTCTAAAAAAAAAATTACAAGCTTATTTTTTTTAAGTAAAAAAAAGATAAAGTTACAATAATTGTAATCAGTGTGGAACTGTCCATACCCAGGAAGCCCTGTCTTTCCACAAAATCACAGGGACTGAGACATTGAATAAACCACTTTGGAGAAATCATAGTGGTTTTTAATCTGGTTGGCCATGGATTTAGGAGAAAGGGCACAATCATACTTTCAGGGGACTCTGTTGGCAAGATCATAGCTACTCAGTTTCCATCTTCTGCAATTACATGGAGGTGAAAAATAATGATGGTGAGTCAAAGGAACGGAGGCTTCAGAGCTGAAGAAAATCTTGGGGATCATTTAGCCTAAACCCCTCATTTTATAGAGGCAGAAACCAATATCTATAGATGTGAAATGTCTTACCTAAGTCACACAAGTGACTAGGTAGAGTCAAGTTTTATATCTAGTTTTCTTTCGGTTAAGAAAGTTATTAGGTGTGTATTTTGTCACCTCAGATTCTTCTCTAAGGGAGGATTTTCTTTTCTTTTATCCCCTTACTCATTCATTATAGCAGGGTGGGTAGATAGGGCTTGAATTTGGATAGCCTGCCCCCTTCCTGTGGATAGTCACCATGTCCTGGGCTGAATCGAATCTAAGTGAGGAGTTTCACTTGCTTCTAAACTTTGAATTAAGAACAATTTGTTTAAACTTTTGTAGGAACATATTAGCTACTCATTAGAAGGCATTGTACTATTTTAAAAAATATAAAAATAAATCTAGGTTACATGGATTGAAAAGTTCACAGGCCACTTTTATTATGATCTATGCATTTACTAGTAGATGATTCCCCCACCCCCCCACTTGAGCTAATGAAAACATGATCATTCAAGTAACTAGAAATGGGGAAGTAATTAGGAACACAGAATGCTTTAGGTGTGTTTGTTATTATAGACCAAGTCTGAAATGAAAAAAGAAAGAATCTCAGTACCAGAGCAGCTTTAGACAACTAGAGCTGTGGCATATATGTGTGTGTACACATTTAGACATGATTGCATATATGTATCTATGTACATAATATGTGTGAGAGAGTAAAGGAAGGAGGGGGCTGTCTGCTAGAGAAGATGGGAAGAAATGAGACCTCTTATAGGAAGGTATAGAGGAGACAGGATAGATTCAAAAGAAAGGAAAAAAATTAAAAAGGAGAGAGAAGGAGAGGCTGTCAACCTAGGTGTCATCCCTGACTCCTCACCCTCTCACCCACTAAATCCAATCTAGTTGATTCTACCTTTGTAATATCTTTCTTTCCTTTATGCCCTCTTCTTTCCTCTGAGACTGTTACAAACTTGGAGCAGGCTCTCATTACATAAAACACCTGGACTATTACAATAGATGACTAGAAGATCCTTGCCCTAAGTCTCCACATTTCAGTCTATTGTACCATCAGCTATCACTGATCTTTCTAAAGCACATTTGACCTTCCCACCCCTTTCCCACCAACTCATTTAGTAAGTTTCAGTGGCTCCTTATTGCCTTCAAGATTTAGCTAATATTTTGCCTTCTGCAAGAAGCCTTTCTTGATCTCTCCTAATTCTAACGCTCTTGCCCTGAGATTATCTCCGTTTTCTCCTGCATATATCTTTTTTGTACATAGTTGTTTGCATGTCATCTCTTTCATTAGATTGTGAACTCTTTGAAGGCATGGGCTATTTTTGCATTTATTTCTGTACCCAGAGCTTAGTACAGTGTCTGGTACATAATAAGTCCTTAATAAGTATTCATTAACTCAACCAATCTCTTTTTAAATATATCCCTTTAGTTCTTTTTGTACTTGCCATTGTGTTTTCCTCTTCTCCTCTCCTTTTCCCTTTTTAATATATTTTATTTTTGAGGCTGGATTTCCCTATCTTTACCAGACTGGAAGTATAGAGGCCACTTATGAACCACCAATGCTAATCATCATGAAAAACTTAACCCCCATTTTTTTCTGACCTGGGCTGATTTACCTCTGCTTAGTTAGGCATCTCACTTTCTCTCTCCCCACTACTTTTTCATCCAGGGGTTTGCCACATTGCTGCTAGACTTAGTTCACACACCAAGTCTGCATTAACTCTACTGCAGCTTGGATCTCCTGAACTCAAGCAATCCACTAACCTCATGGTCCCCAGTAACATGGACTACAGACACAGGTCATCCCATCCTGCAGTCATAGATGTAAGCCCCATTTCCTTTCTTCCCATAAAGTATGTATGCAAACTTCTCTCAGTTATGGTTAAGGGGATATTTCCATTTACCCTCTCATAACTAGCTTGATGAGTCATGGGAAACATAACTTTTTAAGATGTGTCATAAAGCTAAAGGGCTAGAAAAGTATTGTACTGTAGTGTAAGCGCTTTATTTTTTAGACTGTATATTTCAATACAATCCTTTTTTTTTTTTGCAGTTCCTGCTTTTATCACTACCTCTGCATACAACAAGGAGAGAAAAAAAGTGGTATCTCCACAGTGGTCTACAGACACAGGGGATGCTGGGTAATTTTTTAATTTAAAATTTAAAGGTTGAATAGTCAGGTCAGTAATAAAAAAAAGTTAAGCCTGTTTGTGCACATAGACACAATCTAAGTTGGATAATTGAATTTGTTTTTTTATTGACTTGTATAGTGCATTTATTCTTTCTGAATTTAATCTGCTGCTACCATAGAGTAGAAAATATATGTGTTCTTCCTGGTTTTATGAATGCCATAAAGAGTAAATTAGGTTTGAATTCTGAGTTCTTTGGAGAAAGGTTTTCTATAAAAATGGAATTGCAAGATTACATACCTAGAACTGGAGGACCTTAGATCATCCAATCCAACCCTTTCATTTTATGGAGGAACAAAATGAGACCCAGAGAGGTGGTATGGGAAGTAATGATCACATTACTTTGTGAATTAGTGGACTTTATGGAAAGAGAACTGAAATTGGTACTAGGAATTCTGAGCTCCATACTTACTAGCTATATGACTGTGGGCAAATGAATAAATTCTCACATCCTCAGTTTCTTCATCTGTAGAATATGGTAAATAATATTTTCTCTACCTGCCTAACAGGATGGTTATGAATAGCACACTTTGTGAACCTTAAAGCACAATACACACTTGAATTATTATCAATATTTATAGTCTAGGTAGGTTCTACAGACAACAGCCTAACTTCTGCTAGGTGCATTTAAACATGGCATGTATGGTACTTGTAAAAACATCAGATTTGTATAGTGATACCTACTTTCTCCACAATAACCATGTGAGGCAAGGTGTAAAAGTATTGTTACTTCATTTTACAGATGAGGAACCTGAGATTAACAGAGATTACATGACTTGCCCATAGTCACAAAGTTAATATGTCAGAGCCACAATTCGAGCCTGGATCTCCTCATTCTAACTCTAGCATCCTTTCTTTTCTACCACAAGGATATCTCACTATGTGAAAGACAATTGAGTTGGGAAAAAATTCCTTCCATTAGATCATGTAGTTTATTAATCTGCCTGTGGATAAGATTTTTCAGAATAGGATAGATACATCAAACATTGTTATCCAATCTTCCTTAATCATCTATCACAATTCTTTATTTTTAGGAGTCTTTCTTTGTAGCTCAGTAAGGAAATAATAGTGTCAAAGTGATATTTTCTGTAATTATCATTGGACATTTTTTCTTCATTTTTATATTAGAGCCATAAATAACATTTAAATCTCAAATCAACATGACTTAAGATATTAGATAGACTTTTTTTTTTTTTTTTTTGGCAACTCTGAAAATCCTCATCTATGCTTGGAAGTTCTCCTTTGAGAACTATCCATAGGTTGTTAGAATCTCTTCCATTGTATCCACTCGTGAGTGTTAGAATTAACCTGTTTTCCATTGCCTCAATATGGAAATGCTCCAAGTGTGTCCAGGGATCATAGGGAACCCCAAGACCTTTTTAGGAGGTCCACAAGTTCAAAATTAGCTTAATAATACTAAGATGTTTTAATTTCTAATATAATAAATAATGACAGATCATAAGCCACATCAGCAAAAGCTCTTTGAGGAAAAAATTTGAGATCTGTTAGTCTACTAAAACACAAAACAACTTGAAAGCATACTGCCTTTTTCAACCTTAATTTGTTTAACTTTGTAAAATTCTTTGAGAAGTGTGCAACACTGATTCTGCTGATGTATTATAAGGGTTTTGTTTTTCTTGTTTTGGGGGGAGGAGTGATAAGGGATAAAAGGGATAAAAAAAGAAATGTTCAATAATTGAAAAAAATAAAATTAAATAAAAAATGCAAACAAGAGAAGCTAACACTCTTTCTTACACATGATTTAAGAACTATGTCCAGGAAATAAGCTATCAGATTTTTTTTTTTGCTTTGTAGGAGTGCATTAAAATCATGAATTAGGAAGAGAAAAGATGATAAAGATCAGCCAACAAATAAGTCACCAATCCAAAAATGGAGATATCACCAAAGAACTGCTTATTTCACTATATTTTCCAAGATAAAAAAATGTTGTGACAGTACTTATAGATTGCATACGTGTAAAAATTTTATACTTGGACGAGCAGCCCTGAAAAGGGCTTTGTAAGCCCTCTCACCAGAGCTCTCTGAATCTTTCTTATACCAGTCATCCACTGTTAGTGCCCACCTTTACCCAACTCTCACCTGTGTCTTCAAGAAGCTGTAGCATGGGCAGCAGACATGCCCCAGTAAAACTGTCCTGGCAGATAGGCTAAACCAGGTTGAGGCTTCAAATCTGTTGGTGAGTTAGGGATGTTTTACCCCAAGCACATGAAGACTTCTCTCATCGAAATGTTTGGATGAGAACAATTTGTTCCAGTGGCCATGAAGGCCATTAAAGCAGGTGCTGTGGAGCACTTAGAGGTTAATCAAGCATTGAAAACATATGCGGCATCCCAGGCCATCTCCAGTTGTCCTGAGTTTTGTCCTGTAACTGGACTTTGATGACTCTGGAAGAAAGAGTGAGGCTGATAACTTTGTGTAATTCTCCCTCACTTCAATTCATGAGGAAGTCAAGATACCATTCCACAACGTCATTAGGCAAACAGCAATTTTACACTTAATAAAATACTTTTCTCATAACAACCCTGTGGGATAGATAGTCCTGGGAGCTGGGGGTGGTATCCTCTCTCAGTCTCTCTTTTGGATGAGGAAACTGAGAATGAGAAAGCTTAAGTGCACAAGGTTTTAGGGCTGCGTTTCCAGTTGTTTTTTAGTCTGACAATAAAAATTCTAATTATTGGGATGCTTCCAAGGAGTGGAATGGTTAGGTGCAAAGCTGGGTCCCAAGCCATGGCTTCTGATGCCAAGTTAAGGATTTTTTCCATTATACCACGTTGATTTTGGAGAACACTATCCTTTAAGGTTCCCTATTGGTCATACCTGTATTACAGCTTATGAAATTGTCTTTAACTTTTTTCCCCTGTAGATATTGTATGGAGTTCAAGACAGAATCCTTGACTCATTACTGTGCTATGGAAAATCGTCCCCTGACCCGCTGGATGCAGTACCTTCGAGAGGGTTATACTGTGTGTGTAGATTGCCAACCTCCAGCCATGAATACTGTGAATCTGCGTTGTTCTGGAGATGGCCTGGATTCTGATGGGTAAGAGAGGTAGATTAGTTTATATAAGCAAGTACTTTGTTACAAGATAGAATACTTTTCTGCCTTATTTATAATGATAAACTTTTTGAGAAGGAGAGCTCTACTTTCTTAGTGAGTACATATAATATGTACCAAGTCCAATATAGTGTATAACTGCAGAGATCCTGCTTTCTCTGTTTTTAAAATTTTTATTTCTTCAATGAATAAAAACCCATCTCTCCTTCACACTACCCCACCCTCTTGAAAAAGAGAGCAAAATAGCAAAACCCATGTAAAAATATGCATGGTGGAGCAAAACAAATTCCTGCATTGGCTACATGCAAAAAATATATTTCTCAGTGAGTACCTTGAATTCACTACCTCTTAGGAGGTGGAGAGCACATTTCATTATGAGTCCTCTACAATTGTGGTCGATCATTTCATTGATCAGAGTTCTTATGTCTTTTAAAATGGTTTACCTTTACAGTGTTATATATATTGTTCTAGTTTTGCTCACTTCATTCTGGATCAATTCATACAAATCTTCTCAGGTTTTTCTGAACTGTCTCTTTCATTATTTCTTAAAACACAGTAGTATTCTATCACATTCATATAACTGTAATTGGGTCAGCCATTCCCTAGTTAATGAGAACCTCCTTGGTTTCTAGCTCTTTGCCACTACAAAAGTGCTACTATAAATATTTTTGTATACGTGGGTCCTTTTTCTCTGCCTTTGATCCATTTTGGGTACAGATATAGTAGTTATATCTCTGGGCAAAAGGGTATTCACAGTTGCTTTCCAGAATGGCTGGATCTGCTCTCACCTCCACTAACAATTCATTAACATCTCAGTTTCCCCACAACCCCTCTAGCATTTGTCATTTTCCTTTGTTGTCAGTTTTGCAAATCTAATAGATATGAAGTGGGACCTCTGAGCAGTTCTATTGTGCAATTCTTTTAATTAATTGCAGCATTATTTATATGGTTATAGTCTGAGTTTCTTCACTTGAGATCCATTTGTTCATAGCCTTTGATGACTTATCAATTGGGTAATGGCTTTCATTCTCTGGGAGGCCATTTAAAGCTTGTTTAATATCTTTTTTATCTTCTGAGATTGGCTTAAGTCCTTTATTCTTTTTCTTTTAATCTGGGCATTTTGTATTTTTTTAAATGTACATTTCATTTAGATTGCCAGGTTTATTGGCATATAAATTGGGCAAAATAATTTTTAGTAATTTTTTCTCTTCATATGTTGTGAATTTTTTTTCTTAATTTTTGACAGTGGTAATTTGATTTTCTTTATTTTTAAAAATCAGATTTACTAAAATGTATATCTATTTGCTACTTTTTTAAAGCTCCAAGTTTTAGTTATTAATTCAATGTGCTTCAATTTTTTCACTACTTTAATTTTACTAATATTTTCTTTGAGTTTCTAGATTACTATTTTGGTGTTTTACTGGAGTTTTTAATTAGTTGGCTCTCTTAAGTTTTTTTCTTAAAATCTAATTCATTGACCTTAAGAGTGCCAACTAATTAAAAATACCAGTTAAGCACCAAAATGATAATCCAGACTTTTTCCTCCACCCAGGTGCTGGGTCTTTCCTTTCTCCCTTCCCAGCTTCCTTTCATATGTTATTTTTTGGCATTAGAGTGTGAGCTCATTTGCAGTTGTCCTGTATATACTTTCTTTTTTGCCAATTCTTCTTGTTTTTATCTTCACAATATCTCCTGTCCACATCCCCTTCTCATCACTTACACAACTACTGCCCTAGTGCGGGCCACCATCACTTCATGCTTGGAATGTTGCAATAACTTTCTGGGTCATTCATAAATGCTTATTGGTTGACTTAAATGATTTTAGAGTGATTATAGATCAGTAGAAAAAGGTCAGGTGTGAAAGTTATTGAGGTAGTGAGACCAACAAGACTTTGGAACGAATTGGACAAAGGGTGTGAGAAAGAATGAAAATTCCAGGGTAATTCCTAGAAAAAGCCCTGACAAAATTGTATGGTGTGAGGAAGCGGGGATGACTTTTGTTTTGGGGATGCTGAGTTTGAGATGTATATGTGACTTTCAAATGGAAATATCCAGCATGTAGCTGGGGATGTGGGACTCAAGATTAGGAGAAAAAATGGGGACTTCTCTGTTCTCCCTACCTTTTCACAAGCTATCTCCTATGCTTAAGAATACTTTCCTTCCTTTATTATGACTCACTTCCTCCTAGACTCAGTTACAAAGCTATCTTTAGCTGAAGGCCTTTCCAACTCCAACTGCTAACGCTTTTCCTTCTAACCTTCCTTTTGATTATTTTTCTTTTAGTCTGAATGTATTTTTCATTTACCTGTTGTCCCCATTATAATGTAATAATTTGTCCCCATATAATGAGAGCTCAGGTTGTTTTTCTCCTTTATTTGTATCCCAATAGCTTTACACTTCCTGGCACTATTATAAGTATTTAATAAATTTAATAAATAAATATTGATTGACATGTAAATCTGTCAGTCTTCTACAAAGTGATATAGCTGAATCCTTAGGAGCTGATAAGATCGTGAAAGGGAAGGTGATGACAGAGGGAGAGTGGCAGAGACAAACAGACTGAGACTGAAACAGAGAGAGAGAGGAGTAACACACACACAGAGACAGAGAGAGACAGATAGAGAGACAAGAGACAGATAGACACACAGAGAGAGAGCGAGAGACAGAGAGAGACAGAGAGACAGAGAGAGACAGAGAGAGCGTGAGCATGAGCCATGTCACAAAAAACCCAGGGATGAATTCTAGGAAAAAATATATCATTACATCTATGAATAAAGACACCACTGGTGACTTTGAAGAGAGTATTTCTCAGCAAAGTGATAGGGTTGGAAGTCACATAGAATGGAACTGAGAAGTGAATTGGAAGTGAGGAAATGAAGGCAACAAATGTAGATGACTCTAAGGATTTGGCTGTGAAAGAGAAAAATAAAGGACGATAGCTTGAAAGTATAGTTGAATCTATTTAAGGTTTTTAAAGGATGGTATGAGTTGGACATATTTGAAGGAAGCAAGAAAGAAGCCATTGGACAAAAAGTTGAAAATTAGGGATTTATAATCATCAAAGGGACAAGCTCCTGGAGGAAATTGGAGGGGATGATATGAAGGGCATCAGTAAAGAGATTGCTGTTTGCAAGAAGGGCTCATTTTTCAAGACTGAAGCAAAACGGGATTTGGGTAGTGAGTTGATTTGATGTCTAGTACTGGGGAAGAGAGAGAGCTTATAATGGAGAGACTTATTTTTTTTTTTTCCTGTAAAATAAAAGTTCCTCTGCTTAGAGGGAGGGAACAGTAGGTGTGGGTGGTTTGAGAAGAAAAGATAATTTGAAAATAGCCACTGCCTCACCTGGAGCCTTTAAAACTGGAAGCATCTTATTTTTTTAGGTCCAGACTAGGATGGGATTATGGCACTCATCCTGGATCCAGGTAGTTTCCAGACTAGAGTAGCCAAAGATGAATGAGTCCATTAGGCCAGCTTCTAGGGAGATCCACAGAGGGCCCAACAGTGAGATATTTCTCTATGAGGCTATCTAACTTTGATACAATCATTGAACTTACCACATAAGTTTAAGGCAGTAGTTCAGTGGTTCAAAAAACACCTGAACCTGCCTAACATTTTATCAGCCTGGCAATTTAGCTCAGTACTTTCTACTCAACATCTACGTCTGATAATTGTATCAGAAGCTTAGAGGCCAGAATCAGCGCTTGGCTTCAGATGGATGAGCCAATTCACTTCAAGGCTATAGTCTGGTTTTAAGAGTCTCAGGTAGAACTGGCTTTAAAAAATGGATTAAAAAGCATTTTTAAAGCATGGTGTGAACCTCTCTAAAGTCCTTTTTAGTCAGTCATTATTTCTACATTGTTGTTATATTGAATAACTTGAATTAAGTTTTACTAGGCACTTAGGTCTAGAGGTCTCAGTATAAGTTAATAAGTTAATATAAATTAAAAATATTAAAGCAACCCATAAAATGGACAAAGATAAACAGGGAATCTATTTCAAATAGATATTATATTTAGATTTAATATTTTTTCAGAATATCTCATTTGCATTTGGGACTTAAATGAATTTTAAATAAATTTTAATTTGACCTTTATTCATAAAATATCCTAGCTTCTGGCCAAAGAACTGAGGAGCTAGTGACTTTTAAAAATTTATATTTTTAATAATCTGGTTTTGTTAGTTTTTTCATTACTCACACTGTTTTATTATGAAATTGTAATGCCAAAGGGAATCTAAGAGATCAGTTAGCTCAGACCCTCTGTAATTGAACCCTGTGAGAAATAACAAATCCCTTCACCTTTATAGACTGTCTCATACATTCTAATTAAGTTAAGGGAATAATTGGAGACTTTACATTACAGATTGAGAAGTATTTGCTGTGTAGGCAATTTGAGGCAGTTTGGCATAGTACAGGCCCTGGAGTCAGAGGACCTGAGTTTAAACCCAGCCTTAGACAGTTACTAACTGTGTGACCCTGGATAAGTCACTTGACCCTGTTTGCCTTAGTTCCTTTTCTGTAAAGTGAGCTAGAGAAGGAAATGGCAAACCACCCCAGTATCTCTGCCAAGAAAGTGCCAAAAAAGGTTCACGAACAATCAGTCATACATGACTGAAAAATGACTAAAAGAATAGTTTCATCAAAAATTGTTGTACAACCTCACAGGAAGAATTTTGCGGAAATGGGGGGAGAGAAGAGGAGGCAGAGGTCCTGATCTATTATTTCTTTGCCATAAGGAATTCAAAGTATGAAAATTCTTACCACCAGTGCAGATCAGCAATTCATCTGAAATGTATATGCTGAGAGGATGTGGCAGGGGCCCTGAAAAGTTGCCCACAGTCCTAGAGCTAGTATGTCAGAAATATGTATGTATTGTTCCACACTGCCTCTCACTCAGGAATGTTGTACCTTGTTTTAGGAAGCTAAAATTTCTAAAGGCAATCCAACACATTTTCTCCTTTCCTCTTCAATTCTGGAACAACTCATTTATTTACAATGTTTCAACAAAATATACGTTCCGATGAACAACTTCTATGTCTTGTCCCTCCAACTGCCTGTAATAGCATTAGCAATAGGCATTCTTCATCCATTTGGTTTTTCCTATGTGAATGAATGAGCTGAACCCTTGAATGCTTATAGATTTCATTTAGAAAGCTCTGCAGTGTTACAAGGACTCAGTGAAACTATCTTAATGTAATTTGTAACTAGGAGTATATGGAGGGCTTTGCCATCTATAGAAAATTCTTCATTTTTGGTTTATGCCCTGGGCATCCACTATGTCAGTGTCTGGAACTTTGGGTCAGCACGTTTCCCTGTTTTATACCTCACTTAACATTAGTAATGGAGGGGGGCGAGTAATCATCAACGTTACCTCTGTTGTGGCATTTTTCAGGAAGTCTTGAATGGGAGACATTTTGTTAGGGGAGAATCTTTAAGGTGGCACTTGGTTCCATTAATATAAAAAAAAATAACTCATCTCCTCAAAGCAAAGAGGAGATAACATGCATATTTAAATATATAGAAAGTAACTTAGTGGGGAGGACATTTACAGTAGAGGGAATAATAATATGCATTTATGTAGCACTTTACAATTTAATATCTTCACAACAGTTTGCTATGGCAGGTGCTATTATTATACCCACACTTTATAAATGAGGAAACTGCAGTTGTGATACAAATTTGGATCTTTTGACTCCAAGTGCAGCACTGTGCCACCTAGCTGCCATCACTCAAGATCAAGAAAGATCTGTGCAGATGGTAATGTTGGAGGTGGATTTTAAAGGAAACAGGGGGATTCAAAGAGGCAGAAGAGGGGAGGGAGTGTATTCCAGGCATGAGAGACATCCAAGGCAAAGGCATGGAATTTGGACCAAGTGTGTTATGTGTGAGGAACAGAATGAAAGGTAGTTTGACTGGACAATAGGGTATAGATAGGGAATAACATATAACAAATTGGAAAGGTGAATTGAGGCCAGGTTGTGAAGGCATTTAAAAACCAGGGGAATTTACATTGGATATATAGCAGAACTAGAAACTGCGAGGGGTGCCTAGATGTTGGGAAATGGTTGAACAAGTTATGGTTTATGAATGTGATGAAATGCTATTATGTTATAAGAAATGATGAAGGGGTGGTTTCAGAGAAATCTGGGAAGACTTCTATGAATTGATGCTGAGTAAAGGGAGCAGAAGCAGGTGAACAACTTATGCAGTTAATACTAAAAATACCAAGTATGTCAACTGACAAATTTTTTTTATTGTATTCATATATTTAAATGAAATTATAATTTTTCACTTTGAAATAAAAACTTTCACCTTATTCTCTTTTCTTTGCTTATGGATATTCAAAAATGCAGTGCAGCAATTCATATAATTTGGTATTTCTTATATTTTTATCTTTGTTAAAAAAAATGTTGTAAAGAAAATCATCTTTGAAATTTTTAGAAACTGTGATCACAGTGACTATCCATGACTTCAGAGGACTCATGATGAAACAGACTACTCACTTCCTGATAGAGAAGTAATAAATTCAGAGTGCTGACTGAGACACATGTATGCATATTTGTTGTTATTCAAACAAGACCAAAGAGGGAAACTGTTTTACTTGACTCTGTAATAGGGGATTTTGTTTTTCTTGCTTTTTCGATGGGGGAGAGTGGGAGAAAGAGGAGGTGGATCTTTATTTAAAAAGTGAAGGTTTAACTGAGTAAAGAAGTGATGAGGCTAGACCTCTCCTTTAGATAATCACTTTGTCAATTGTGTGAAGAATTGGTTGAAGTGGGAAGAAAGTTGAGACTGGGAAACCAATAAAGAAGCTATTACAGTTGTCCAGGAAAAAAAATTATAGGAGCCTGAATGAAGGTGGTGGCCAGATGATATGGAGGGGAGAAAGGTGGTGATAGAAATGATAACACCTGGCAACTGATCAGACATGTGGAATGAGAAAGACTGAGTAACTGAGTATAATGCACAATTGCTGATGTCCTGTGGGTTACTTTTTTTTCAAGGTAATAAGATTCACTTTGATATCCTTTCCCACTTCGTTAGATAACTTGATCAATCATTCAGGTATTTCTTAAGTGCCTACTATCTGACAAGAATTATTCTACAAAGTGGGGATAAAAAGAGAAAAGCAAAATGGCCTCTACCTTCAAAGAGCTTACATTCTAATTTAAGTCAACATGTACATATGCTGGTATTTGCAAACCCAAATAGATACACGATAACTACAAGTGCCTTGTATAGGAAGGCACTTGTGGTGAAGATTGGAGGAGTGTGGGATGACCAAGAAAGGTGCATGCAGAAGGTGGAGCTTGAACTTACCAGTCTGGAAGGAAACCAGGCATCCCAGGGAGTCGAAGGGAGGGGAGGGGGCGTTCCTGATATGAATTACAACCAAAGTGAAAGCAAGGAGACAGGAAATGAAATGCTGTGTGTAAGGAACACCAAGTAGACTAGTATGACTGGAGTGTAGAATGTGTTTCTGGAATGGAAGTCATGGGTGAGATGGTTCAATAGAGCCAAGTAATGAAGAGCTGTAAATGTTAAGAATTTATATTCCATCCTAGAGGCAATAGGAAGGCACTGGAGTAACACCATGAAAATTAAACTTTAGCAAAGTCATTTCACTGGTTCTAGGGAGAATGGATCCAGAGTGTGAAGAGACTTTAGGCTAGGAGGCTATTGCATTAATACAGATGAAAGATATTGAAGGCCAAAGCTAGTGGGTGGCCAAGGTCAGTTAAGAAAAGGTGAAGGATGGGGAATATACTGTAGAGATGGAAATGACAAGATTTGGTAGCTGTTTGAATATGTGTAGTGAGATGAAGTGAAGAGTTTAGAATGGTTAAGTGATTTGCCAAAGGTCACAGAGTTGCTATGTGTCAGAGAACAGAACTTGAACCCTGGTCTTGGCACTGATGCCAGCTTTATCCATCATACCATGATGCTCATCATCATCATCTTCATCATCATCATTTTACTATTATGACTATGACTACTTATGAAGCTGAATATTTTATAACCCAAACAAGACTTTTTTCAACTCAAACATTTGGATATGTGGGGTAGACTATTGAATTTTATTTTTAGATTTGGTCCAATGTACTATTCTGGCTAATTATTTTTGAATTCTGATTCTGTCATTGTATTAGCTATCCTCAGTTTTGCATATCTAGACATTAGACAAGCCTATGTGTCACCTGTGTACTTATTCATGTCACTGGTAAGATTAATCTACCATGATCTGTTCTTTAAAAAAAAATACTTTATTATGAATTTAATAAACATAAAAAAAGGGCATTTCTACATACAAAGTAGAACACAAGAAAAATTGCATAGAAAACTATAAATCTCTTTTCCATACCATTTGCTTTTTAAAAATCATAAACATGTTGCTTTCAGAACTGTCCAGCTTATCTCTAGTTTCTTCTGTTTTAATTTTAAAAATATTTCAATATCACTTTTTTTAGAGGGAGAGTCACCATTGCTGTGCCATTTTCCCCTCTGACCACCCCCATCTCCATTAACCACACCCTCCCCCCAAAAACCTCATGGTAAAAAATAATTGTGTAGATCATAACAAATTCATACCCTGGCCAGGTCCGAAATTTTTGTCTCTCTTGGTACTTTGATCACAGGATCAGTAGAAATGTGGTTGCTCATTGCTTTAATCAGAGTTCTTTAATCTTTCGGAGTTGTTTCTCCTTACAATGCTGTCATTATATAAATTTTTCCTCCAGTTCTGTTTATTATGTATCAGCTCCTACTTCTCAGGATTCTCTGAAATCGTCTTCAATCATTAGAGTGAAAAAATTCATTATATTCATATGCCACATTTTTTTAAGCCATTCCCTAAATTGTTAGGAGACCTCTTAGTTTCCAGTTGTTTTTTTTTTTCATTTTAATCATCCCTTCAGGATCAGGAAGTTTATTTTCTTTGTAGCTGTTCTCTCTCCCCCTTTAAAATCCCTTGTCCCGTCATCTTCTCCTGCTTTCTCTTTGAGTTTGGTGCATTTCTATACCTAACTATGTGTATGTGTTCAATCCAACTTTGTCTGGTTCAGGTAAGAGTGATATCCCTCTGCTGCCCGCTCTTCCCCACTTACTTCATCTTCTTTCTCAGTTCTACACTACTATATTCCTTTTTACCTACCCTTTTCTTTATCCTATTAAACTCCTCAGAACAGTGCACCCTAGGTCCGCTCTTTTCTTTATCTAACTCTGTTATTATGCTTTGAAAACATTAGAGTTTTGGAGGAAAAGTTGCTTATTCTCTCACTTTTGGAATGTTATGGAGCCTTTGATAATTTTACAGCCCTTTTGAATTGTTACAATAAATTTACCCAAGTTTCTCTCGATTCTTGTATTTTCATTTCACAGTTTTTACTCACCTCTAGCCTTTTTATCAGGAATGCTTGAAAATCCTGTTCCATTAAAGGTTCCCTCTCTCTCCCCCCCATCCCCTTTAGGATTTGCAGGTGAGCTGCTTCTCATGGTAAAGTTATTTTTTCTTTTTGAAATATTGTATTTCTTCTCTCCTTGTCTTTCTCTCCCTGTCTCCAACCAATTACAAATATGTATAATCAAGCAAACCATTTCTGCAGTGGCCATGTTAAAAAAAATCTCATTTTGCACAGAGTCCTTTACTTCTCTATCAGGAGGAGGGTAGCATTTTTAATCATACAGTCATCTGGAATCCTAGTTAATCATGTTGATCAGAGTCTCTGATTCTTTCAAAATTTGTTTAGCTTTGCTATATTATCGTTATCTAATGTGTTCTTTTGGCTCTTTTCACTTCACTCTGCCTCATTTCCTATAAGTTTCCCAGCTTCCTCTGAAGCCACTCCCTTAATCATTTCATAGGTTCCAGTAGTATTCCATCACATTTGCCATATTTTCTGTGTCATAATTTTTCTGCCATTCCTTAATTTATGAGCACCCTCCTGAATTTCCATTCTTTGCCACTTCAAAAAGAGGTACATTTTTGTTTTTCTTTAGAATTTATTTGACAATTCCTCCCTTAAAATATTCTCCCTCTAATTCTTCCTCTTCTTTCCTTGTCCCTAATTCTCCTCTCCTATTTTCCTGTTGAGTGAACTGTATTTCTATATCCAAGTGTGTGTGTCTGTATTCTTACTCCCTCTGTTTATCAGTTCAGATGAGAGTGAGGCTCGTGTCAGCTGCACTTTCTCCTCTGTCTACTTGCCCACCCTGATGGGTGAGATAATTTTCCATAACCTTCTTTTCCCTTCCCCTCTGTTTCCATTTTCTTAAGACCTTCAAGATATAAGAGAACTATTCTCAGGCCTTACCTAATTATATTTCCTGTACCTGATGTTGATAGGGTTCATAGAAGACACATATATCTTCTTATATTTAAATGGAAGCATAAACTGCTTTTTTTAGTCCCTTGTGATTGTTCATCCATGTTTGAACTTGGAAATTTCTATGTAGTTCTGTTGTTTTCATCAGGAATGTTTGGAAGTGATTTATTTCATTAAGCATTTTTTTTTCCTCTAGGTTTACATTCAGTATTCCTGGGTAAATTATTCTCAACTATAAACCTATGGTCTTGCCTTCTGGAATGGTGTATCCCAACCTCTCTGTTCTTTTATAGTGGTGACTGCCAAATGTATGTGATTCTCTATGAATATGGCTCCATGGTAGCAGAAAGAATTATTTTTTTCATTACTTGCAGTAGTTTTTCTTTGACCTGTAAGCTCTGGATTTTACTTATGCTGTTTTTGGGAATTTTAGTTATAGTACTTCTTTCAAGATATGACTAGTGGATTGGTCAGCCTGAAGAACATTGTGTATAGACCTCTGTTCTGCTCCTCCATTTCTCCTGGAGTTGTCGGGCAGCAAACACCACATCAACTGTTCATTGGCCCTTTCTGAGGCCACACTGGCTCTCAGGGAGATGACTGTCTTCCAGGTGAAGGATCAGCCTATTGAGTACTCTGGCAAGAATCTTGACAGCAGTGACTAAGAGACCTCTGTTGTGATTGTCCCAGGATAACCTCTTTCCTTTGCCTTTATAGAGATGGAAAATGGAGGCATCTTTGAACTCCTGGGGGATCATCTCCTCTTGCCATATAACTGGGAAAATTTTAGCCAGCTTCTGTATGAGAGTGGACCCCCTGCCTTGTAGATCTCAGCTGGAATAGAATCCGCAGCAGGCGATTTATCACACAAGAGGTGAATGGCATTCCAAATCTCTTCTTCAGTCGAAACTTCAGCTAGTGAGGGATTGACTTCAACTTGAGGTATAGTCAGTGGCTTCAACACCGATTGATGATGGTCTGTTGAGAACACTATGGAAGTGTTCAGCCCATCTCTTTAGGATCATGTCCTAAATTGTCGAGCATTCAAAATCCACTTCGGAGAGCACAACTCTGATGGGCTGGCCACACAGTTCAAATGCCAAATGTATGTTTGCCTAAAAGACTATTTTACAGAGAACCCACACAAGGTAGGCATTCACATGGTGGTCAGAAGAAGCAATACAAGGACACTTTCAAAGTCTCTAAAGAACTTTGGAATCGATTTCATGACATAGGAGATACCGGTGAAGGGTGCCCAGCATGGCATGCCTGCATGAAAGAAGACACGAGCTCTAAGAGCAAAGCAGAATTGCAGTAGCTCAAAAGAAATGTGACATGCACAAATTTAGAGAATCCACCCCAAATGTTCACATGAACTATTTGTGCCCAACCTGTGCTACAGCCTTCTGAGTTCATATTGGTTTTATCAGCCACAGTTACACACGCTGTAACTGGATTCAAACTTAGTGATGTCATTTTAGTCCTCTTCAAGAACAAACTCATTGATTCTAAGGGATCTGGTCAACTTTCTTTAAGATGGTTTCCAATATAATGTCTAGACTATTTACTATGGGCAAGGCAGTCAGGTAGTCCAGTGATCCTTCAATTTTTTCCTCAAATTTGTTTTCCAGGTCAGTTGTTTTTACTGTGAGACACTTTACAGTTTCTTCTAGCTTTTCAGTCTTTTGATTTTATTTTACTATTTCTTGTTGCCTCAGGGAGTCACTGATTCCTATTTGGTTCATTCTTATTTTCAGGGTGTTTGTTTCTTGGGCAAGGTTTTGTATCTCTTTGTGCCAAATGGTTAATTCCATTTTTTTCTTTCATAACTCTTTTGTTTTCTATTCCTTCCTCTAGTGCTATCATTTATAAAGATACTTTAGCACTTAAAAAAATCCTTTTGCTTCATCTTTTCCAGTAGTTCTAGTTAAATTTATGCCCAAGCTGAGTTTTTTTCCCCTCTGAGTCTCCGCTTGTATGTTCTGGTGTCATTCTTGTTTCTGGGTTTTTGTCTCGAGTAACCCCGACACCATAAGAGCTTTTCATGATGGGATTCTTCTTCTTCTTGTTCATCCTTCTAGCCTGCTTTCTGACTTTGCACTTGATGTTAGGGCTGGGCTCTGTACTTCTGGAGGGAAAGTATGACCTGGTTTGGTTGCTGCTTTCTTGGGGTTTGAGTATGATATAATTTCAGGATCTCTCAAGGAGAGATTGGGGCCCTGCAAGTTTTTAGTGCTTCCCAAGTGATCTGATCAATGGAAAAATCTGATTGCTGACTCTCCAGCCTCACTCCCAGTAATATCCCCCATCTGGGTGTAATGTATGTTCAGGTAAGACTAGCACTTCTGGTGTGAGGGTTCACATGATAAACCCAACTCTCACCTGTGGCTCCAAGAAGCTGTAGCATGTGTGCTCCAACACCCTGGTAAACTATTTTAACAACTGGGCTAAACCAAGGTTGAGGGTAACTGACAGGCCTCAAACATGTCAGTGAGTCAGGGAGGGGATGCCTACATTAAGCATGTGAAGACTCACCCCTGGTGCAATGGGCAGAGAAGAGTTTCTTCCAGTGGCTATGAAGACAGCTGAAGCAGGCGCTGTGGAGCTCTAAGAGCATAGTTAGACACTGAAGACACCAAAGTCATCCACTGCATCCTAGGCCATCACTAGTTGTCTTGACTTTTGTCTTGTCACTAAACTTTGATGACTCTGGAATAGAGAGTGCTCACCCAACCTTGGCTGGCTTGCTGTGGCAGGTGGGGATCTCACCCTGTGGTCAAAACACACACACACACACACATACACACACACTTTTGCAAAGCTAATTGGTACATGGAATGTGTACATACTTAAGGACAAGTAGTCTAGTAGACCTCAATGATGAACAGCTCTTATTGTGACAGAACTCAGTAGGTATCAAATAACAGCCCTAAGTGAAACAAGGCTGATAAATGAAGGCCAGCTTACCCAAGTCAGAGCTGGATACATGATTTTCTGGAGTGATCACAGTGAATGGCAGTGCCATGAAGACCATCATCAGTGCTGAAACCACAGATTGTATACCTCAAGTTGAAGTCAGTCCCTCTTTAGTCAGATTTTCAACTGAAGAGGTTTTGAATGCCATTCACTTCTTCTTTTGTGGCAAAGTGCCTTATGCTGATTCCATTCCAGCTGAGATTTTTTACATTTTTTTCATTTTATTTATTTTTAATGTTCTACAATCACTACCATAAAACTCAGACATACAATTCTATATAGGATCTACACATACATTCCTATTGAATACATTTCCACTATAGTCATGCTGTGAAAAAGAACTAAAATAAATGGGAGAAATCATATAACAAACCAAAACATAATACGCACACACACAAAACAAAACAAAACAAAAAATGATCTGGTACATTCTGTGATTGAATTCCATAGTTCTTTCTCTGAATGTGGAAGGCATTTTGCCTTAGAAGACCATTGGGAATTTTTTTTTTTGATGTCCTTGCATTGCTATGAAGATCCAAGTCTACCATAAAAAAACTCTTGCACACTGTGGTCGTTGCTGTGCACGAAGTTCTCCTGGTTCTGCTCATTTCACTCAGCATCAGATCATATATGTCTTTCCAGGTCTCTCTGAAGTCTTCTTGTTCATCATTTCTTATGGCGCAATATTATTCCATTACATTCATATACCATAATTTATTCAGCCATTCCCCCATTGATGGGCATCCCCTTGATTTTCAGTTTTTGGCCACTACAAAGAGTGTTGCTATAACTACTTTTGTACATATGGGACCCTTTCCCATTTTTATGATCTCTTGGGGATACAGTCTTAGAAGCGATATTGCTGGGTATGCACATTTTTGTAGCCCTTTGGGAATAGTTCCCAACCGCACTCCAGAATGGTTGGACGAGCTCACTGCTCCACCAACAATGAATTAGTGTTCCAACTCTCCCACATCCTCTCCAACATTTATCATTTTCCTGTTCTGTCATGTTTGCCAATCTAATCGGTGTGATGCGATACCTCAGAGTTGTTTTGATTTGCATCTCTCTAATCCAAAGTGATTTAGAGCAGTTTTTCGTATGATCATAGATATCTTTAATTTCTTCCTCTGAAAATTACCTGTTCATATCCAGTTGAGATTTACAAGGCAGGGGGTCCACTACTCATACAAAAGCTAACTAAAATTTTCCGAGTTATATGGCAAGAAGAAATTATTCCCCAGGAGTTCAAGGATGCCTCCATTTTCTATCCCTATAAAGGCAAAAGGAATAGGTTATCCTGGGACAATCACAGGGGAGGTGGGGTGTCTCTCAGTAACTGCTGTCAAGATTCTTTCCAGAGTCCTCCTTAATAGGCTGATTCTTCACCTGGAAGATGGTCATCTACCTGAGAGCCAGTGTGGCCTCAGGAAAGGCTAAGGAATGGCTGATAATAGTGTTTGCTCCCCCACAACTCCAAAAGAAATGTCAGAAACAGAAGTCTGTATACAGTGTTCATTGATCTGACCAAAGCCATGAGGGACTGTGGAAAATTACAGTAAAATTTGGGTGCTTTGAGAAGTTCATCAGTACTGTATCAGTTTCACAATGGCATGCTCGCCCAGGTTCTGTGGGACAATGTTCTCGCACTTTCCCAATCACCAGTGGAGTAAAGCAGGGCTGTATGCTTGCTTCCATGCCTTTTAGCATGATGTTTCCAGCAACGTTGTCAGATACCTTCAACAAGGATGAAAAGGATCTCAAAGTCAGCTACCGCACTGATGCTAAGTTATTCAATTTGGAAGCCTACAAGCCAAGACCAAAGTGGAGGAAGAGCTGGTGCCTGAGTTTTGTTTGCTGATGGTTTTGCATTCATTGCTCTGAAAGAAAGTGAAGAGGTATTAGCATATATTTGCCTAAAAGACTATTTTACAGAGAACTCACACAAAGCAAGCACTCTCGTGGAGCTCAGAGGAGCTACAAGGACATTCTCAAGGTCTCTTTGAAGAACTCTAGCATCGACTGCATGACATGGGAAACACTGGCAAAGGACCACCCAACATGGTGAGACTACATCAAAGAAGGTGCTCTGCTCTGAGGAAAACAGAATTCCAGTAGTTCAAAAGAACATGAGATGAGCAGATTTAGAGACATCTTCACTCCAAATGTTCAAGTGGACTCTTTGTGCTTGACCTGTGGTGGAGGTTTCCAAGTTCATATTGGTCTGATCAGTTGGACACACTACCTTAACTCTAACTTAGTGATGGTATTTTGGTCTTCTTTGAAAAGAAAGGATAATAACTAACCAACAAATCTCCCACTGAAGTTCTTCAAGTTCCTAACTCAAATTTAATTCTGAGTAATAATGGACTGCTGCTTGACTCAACCATCTGGGAAGCTCTGCTGGTTCAGAATAACAGAATGGAAAGCTTCCGTTTGGTCTAGGAATACTACCCTGGTTATTCTTTTGGAGTCATCAGATTGGGCTAGAAGCTGGAACTAAGAAGCTGCTCTGCTCCTGTGATCTGAGCTGTACCACTGCTGCTTGCTTTGTGCTTCAGGTTTTTAGAAGCAAGATTACTTCAGTCCACTTTGGATCTGTGACCAGGCACTTATAGTGAACAAAGCTGCTACTTGGCACCTGACTTCTTGCCCTGGTGTACAGGCTCTCCCACTATAGGAATGCTTCCTGTATACAACTTCTGGACAGATACCTTCTCCAATGTCTGCAGACTCTGTTTCCCTACCAGGGTTGGGGAACCTGCAGCCTCTAGGTCCTCAAGTACTCAAGAATCCAACAAAGTTGTTCTGGGAAGTTTGGATTCTTGAGTACTTGAGGACCTAGAGGCTGCAAGTTCCCCACATCTGTGAAGACCTGGACTGGAAAAATCACTCAGTGGATTTCTCCATCAGAATTTGGTCTGGTGCAGTTATATCCTTTTGGAGTTTCTGTGGGGGTAGTGGTGGTTTACTGTATTGTTTCTTGTTATTCCATCATCTTAGTTCCACCTCTTTGGCAGTTTTATTTCAATATTTCCTACTATGTATAGCAGGCACTACTACTTTTGTGATCCTGTGATTTTCTGAACTGAAACTCCTTTCTTTCTGCCTCCTGTATTTTTTTTTTTTGATGTGGAAACATTTTGACTGATATTCTTGACTTTTCCTTTTGGGAATTCTTTAAGGAAGTGATAGGAATAGTTTTTCTGTTTTCACTTTGGCTTCTAGTTATAAGAGCTGGATAATTTTGTCATTTATGATTTCTTAAAATACAATGTCCAGGCTCATTTTTAAAAGTCTAGTTTTTAGGCAGTCTAGTAATTCTGAAATCATCTGATGAGATTTCCAGCTGAGTTATTCTTATATCAGATCTACTATTTTTTCAGTCTTTTAATTTGTACTATTTCTTACTGTCTCATGGAGTCATTGATTTTGCTTGGTCAATTCTAATTATCAAGGAGTCCTTATTTGGTTAATTTTTCTTCAAACTTTTATTCCATGTTTGTTTCATTTCTTCTAGATATTCATGTAGTCATTACAGGTATTTTCTTCCTGTCTCTGCTTTCAGTTGTCAGCAAAGCACTCTTTCTAGGTTGGATTTTTGAGTATCTTTAGGCATTTTGACATTTATTGTAATTCTTTGTAGTGATCTATATTTTCTTCAATTCATTCATATTTCTAGCCTTAATTATTAGCATGTGCTAGGAACACGCTTTGCTTTCTGCTATGCTTGAACTTAACCTAGGTCACTGGAGTTCCTACATCATCTCTCAGAGTTAGGCCGTTCTGGGTCTTTGAAATTTATAGTGGTGGTTCTTCAGGGCTGTTTGTCATGACTTTAAACTGAGTGCCAGGAAGTCTGGGGCCCAAAGTCCTGGGATGTCCCAGATTGAATATTGCCACGTATGGCCACACTCATTGGTCCATCATCTTCTCCCTCCTCAGCTCTGTCCCAACACCCTCACTCCCAAGGAAAACAACCCCAACAAAATCAACTTAAAATAAGATAATGTTTTATTTAGGCTTCTGCTAGTGTTAATTTGTATTTCCTGTACCCAAATGCCAGATTTGGTAGAGTGTAGTCATCAAAGAACGTGCTAAGAGGTATGAAGAAATCAGCCTGGAACAAATGTTTTCCTTAGCTATACCACAAGGCATAAAATCTCTATGTGAATGTTTAAAAAGTCAGCTCTCAACTAAGATAATCAACATCAAATTTTATCTGGTTTAGTGACATATTTTAAAAAATATTGTTTCAGAAATCAAACTCTTCATTGGCAAGCTATTGGTAATCCTCGATGCCAAGGAACATGGAAAAAAGTTCGGCGAGTGGACCACTGCTCATGTCCAGCTGTGCACAGTTTCATTTTTATTTAGAGTTTAAGGAGTTTTAAAAAATTGTGAATATTTTTAATATCATAAGGAACATTTAACACATTTCACAAATCTTAAAAAAAAAAATCTGCTGTGTGTGCTAAACATTTAATTGTCATGCTTTCAAGAAAATAAAGGAATAAAGAAGAGACTTGTGCATAGAATCCAGTCTCAAAATAGTTGACTATCCCACATCACTGCTGTGGTTTGGAGGATCTGAGATCTGTCTATACAAAGGTCGCTTCTATGGGGTCTCTTCGGTGGGAAGTCTATGAGACACACATGATGTACACTTATATTGCATTGAAGCTATTGTCCCACAACCAACAAGGATATTTACACTTTAAGTCATATTAAGATTTTTTTTCCATGTCAAAAATCTCCTTTAAGTTTCCTAAATAGTTAGGAACATTTCCTACTTTGTATTGGTCCTTATTCTCAAAAACTTTTCAGACAGAATGATTTATTTAATCTTTCATAAGCACTTTATAAAAACATACACTGATCTGCTAAAGTTTTACTGGAGAAAGTAAATGGACACTAATGTTTCTGATAGACAAGAACAATCCAATGTTAATTTGAGGGGCAACAGAATTTACTTCTTATATTGAGTCATGAAGGAAACTTAGGAGTGGAGTAATTATGCCAGTTATAGAATTTCACTTTCATTAGCATCCAAGAAACATTTCAACTGTAAGAATTAAGTGCCTCAAAAAATCTCAAAACTCCCACAGGGAGAGTTTTAAACCATGGGACCTTGTTTAACAATGTGATCGCTTTATCTTTAAGAAATTGAAAAGATCCTGTTTAAAAGCTGAAATAAAAATACTACTTTTGTTTCCTGTGCATGGTTTTCTTTGGGATAAGAAACAGTTGAGACTACAGAGGGCTGACAGTCCATTCACTATTACTATTATTACTGTCATCCCAAAACAAAGTAAATTATTACTTCCTTTTACTCAGGTCGGTTAAGAATGTATTAGACACCTACTGTTTGCCAGGCAATGTGTTGAGTGGCTGGGGCTAAAAAAGAGAAAATTCCTTCAAACAGGACCTACACTATAATATGAATGTAATGAAGTAAATACTGCCTGGAAAAATGAGTATTAGGAGGTTAAATGACATAAGGCCACAGAATAAGGTGGCAGAATATTAAAGTTTTAAACTCTGCCAGTTACTTGCCCTGATGGGAATTCTTATCTCTGCACTTAATACAAAGAATGGAAATATTTACATGAACTGATGCAGAGTGAAGTAAGCTGCATATAACATATGACTATACCAATGTAAATGGAAAAAAAAAACACAAAACAATTTAGAGTGAATGTTGCAAAATAACAGAAAAAAAGCCTGGCCCTCAAAAGGAAATATAAGATGTTCCCTCTCACTCCTCTGCAGAAGTGTAAGGTCCTTGGGCATGGAACACTGCATAATTTTCAGGATTTTTAAGATGTATTAATTAGGATTTGCTATTTTTTCTCCTTTCATTTTTTCCCTTATTATATGAGATGACTGGTGGAGAGGGAAAGGAAGAGAAGGATCTTGGGAAAAACTTAGAGAACGTAAAAACAAAAGATATCAATAAACATTTTTTTTAAAAAAAAGCACAGGAAAAAAAGACTAAAAAGGTAAGGAAAACGAGAGTAATTTTGAATTAACCACTTAACTGAACAGGAAAAAGAAAGGGAAAAAAGGGAATAATTATATAACAAAAGGGGAGAATAACAAGTAAAACTAGGGAAAGGGTTGACAAATAGGAGGGGTTGGGTTTGAGGATGAGAGCAAGAGAACCTGTAAGAAGAGAGCTGCCTAGGTTAAGCAAAAATTATCATAGAAACGAGAAAAAAAAGCAACTTGATTTGGAAAAAAAAACAACAGAAACAAATAGAGGAAAATATAAACTTATCACATAATTTGAAATACAAATGGATTAATGCAATAAAATGGAAGCAAGTCACAGAATGGAGTAAATTCAAAACCTTACAATCTGTTGCTTACATGAAACACATCCCTAAGACAAAAACATGTATTGACTAAAAATGAGAGGCTAGAACAAAATTTACTATGCACATGGTTAATCAAAAAAAAAAAAAGAAAAGAAAAAGGCAGAAGTTGCTATCATGCTATAAAGTGATAATGGGAAGGGAATAAGCACTTATGAGCATTCTATGGGCTAGGTATTATGGGAAATGCCTACAAATAATTTCATTTGATCAACAAATCAACTGTGTGAGGTGGTTGGTATTTTACAGCTGAAGAAACTGAAGAGGAAAGACGTTAAGTGACCTGCCCAGAATTACACAACTAGTAAGTGTTCAAGGTGGCATTTGAACTGAGGTCTCAGGTCAGGTTTTCCTGACTCCAGGCCCAGCGTTCTCTCCATTGTGCCATTCAGCTGCCAATATAAACAGAAATCAAGAAGAAAATTACATTATGCTTAGTGGTTATCTCAAAACTCATGTTCTGTGTTGTCACTGTTTAATTGTTTTCAGTCACGTCCGACTTTCTGTGACCCTATTCAGTGTTTTCTTAACAGATGCTGGAGTTGTTTGCCATTTTCTTCTTCAGTGGGTCCCCATTATACAGATGAGAAATTGAGGCAAACAGGGGTTAAATGATTTGCCCAGGGTCACATAGCTAGAAAGTGGCTGAAGTCACATTTGAACTCCTATCTTCCTGACTCCAGGTCAAGTGTTTTATTTACTGGGCCACTTAGATGACCAAGTAATTTTTTTTTAACTGTACATCACCCCCTAGCAACCTGAGCTAACTGAAATGACCCTTCATCAACTATAGCATTTGTTTGTGTAGGAGCATAATAAAATGGTACTACTTCCTTGCCCTATGGCTAAGAACTCTTACCTCATCTTCCACTTTTTTAAAAAGCTCAGTTTTATTTTATTTGCAGTTCCAAACTTTCCCTTTCTTCCCACCCCCACATACTGACAAGTGAAAAAAACTCTCCAACCCCCCCCCCCCCCGCAAAAACCCAAATCATTACAAATATGTAGTTATGGAAAATAAATCCCCACATTACTCATGTCCAAAAACAGCAAGGAAGAAAAAGGAAATATGCTTCAATCTGCACTGATCACTTCTCTCTCCGGAGGTAGATAGCATATTTCATCACGAGTTCTTCGAAACTGGGATTGGTCGTTGTGTTGATCAGAGTTCCATCTGATCACTGCCAGTCGCCTTGACCTATTTCTTGCTGCTGTACTCCGATGACTCTGGAGGAGAGAGTGAGGCTGATGACTGCACAGCTCCGTCTCACTTCAATTCATTTGCAAGTCTAGACTTCCTCATGTCATAGATCCTCTGTTAGAAAACAGAGGATCAACAACAAATCAGAGTTCCTAAATCTTTCTAGTATCTTTATCATATAAAGTGTTCTCCTGGTTTTGTTCATTTTACTTTGTATCATTTCATATAAATCCTCTCAGGTTTTTTTGAAACCACTCCCTTCATCATTTCTTACACCACCATAGTATTACATCACATTCATATACTTTAGTCATTTCCCAATAATACGCATCCCTTCAATTTCCAATTCTTTGCCACCACAAAAAGAATGGCTATAAATATTTCTGCACATTTGGGTGGGTCCTTTTCACTATTTCTTTGGTCCCTTTGTAGTGGCACTGCTGGGTTGAGGGGTATGCAGTTTATTAACTAGGAAATCAAAAGAGGGGGGAAAACAGTCCCTGCCTTTAATGAGATTAAGGACAATTTGGGGTGTAGAGAGGAGATGGGACATGTACACAAACGAACATGATGCAAGGTAGACTTTAAAGTGTTTCAAGAAAATGGAGAGCACTTATTTTCTGAAGGGGAGCTGAAATGAGGGAAGGTTTCTTTTAAAAAGTTGCATCTGAGCTATATCTTGAAGGAAGATAGGGATTTCCAACAGGCTGATATACTGAAGAAAGGCTATTAATAGTTGGGGGATGGTGTACATAAAAACATGGAGGTAAGAACAGTTACTAGTTGAGTTTATCTAGAAGACAGTCCTTGAAGGGATGAAATAAGGGTGAAAACATAAGATGGCAGAGACTGGTCCTTAATGCCAGGTTGTAGAATATATTTTATATTACAGAGAAAATGGGGCAACTGAAGGAATTGAATAGGGAAGCAATACAGTTTGACTTGTGTAGATAACTACGAACTGGCAGAGGTAGGCAGGTATGGCATGATAGTCTTAAAAGTCAGGGAGACCTGAGTTTAAATTCAACCTCAAAAACACTTACTAGCCAGGTAAATCACTTAGCCTCACAGCAGTGTTGTGAGGATCAAATGGCAAAAGTAAAATGCTATTTAGACTCTGAAGCACTACAACGTGTTCACTATTGCTACTGATGTTATTGGTACTACTCTAAGGATAGATTGGACAGGGTAGAGAATGGAAGAAATGGGTTTATCATCATAATTTGGCAGTGATATAAGCAATATGAAAGGAGAACATGAATTATTTTCCAGGTAGAATAAACAAGATTTGGTCATTGATTGAACTGAAGTGAGAGAGTCTGTATGGGGAAAGAGATGAAAGAGCTAGGTAACACTGAGGTTGCAAGCTTAGGGTAATCTTAGAATCTTAGAAATGGTGGATGGGGCAGGGCAGGTTTTGTGAGGGCAGAACAGATTATTCTGTACTTTTTAATTTTTAAGATGGCAAAGGGACAGCCATATGGAGAGTCCCTTCTGGGTATTTATATGGCTCTGTTATCAAATAGAGCCCCTCTACTCCCTTATCAAGCTCATCCATTCACATAGCTGTAATTGTTACCTCTAAAGGAAATGATTACAAATCTACCTATGTAGTCTCAAACTGTTTCCCAAACTTTTTTTTTTACACACCCACACATATTTATATGAAGAAGTCCTAGTAGTACTTTAAACTTCACATGCCACAAACTTAAATCATCTTTCTCCAAAAACCATTGACTATAATACTTTTGTTACAATGTCCTAACTTCTTGGGTGTGTTCCATTTTCAGCTTCCTTTTGTGTATTGTCTTCCACCATTAAAAGGCAAGCTTCTTGAGAGCTTTTCAAGTTGAATTTAGTATTACCAAATATGCTTAGCACAGTGCTGGACATATCACAAGCACTTAATAAATGCTTGTTGCTTTATGCATAGAAAAACATTCTGACACGCCAAGAGGCTTTAAACTGCTCAAGGGGCCCAAGACACAAAAAAGGTTAAGGGCTCTTGTGCTGTACGTTTTTATAATGTAAGCTGACTGAAGCAAAGGGGGTGAAGAAGTGAGTCAGTCATCAGTCAGGCAATAGAGTTTGGAATTTGTGCACATTCAAATACCTAGCAACAATATGAGGATTGGAGTTTTTCATTTAATAATACACAATTTTAACAGCAAAAGGGCTGACTGAATTTTTAAACAGGAAATGGAAAACACACAGTCACAACTATTCCAATGTGTCTATAAACTCCAATCTCTAATACTTGGCAAGGCAATTCTAGAGTTACCATGAATAAATTTCACGTTATTTTTTTCCTGGTTTAATGATTTAACAAAGAAAAACATTCTAGCTAGTCCAACTAACTTGTTGTACTCATGTATACAATTAAGTCATTCTGTGTGTTTCTTGACCAAGACATTACGAACAAAATACTTGAGGTGAACAAAACAGGCAGTAATGATTCCAAGAGTTATTCTAATCAATTTTCACCTAAGTGATATTAAAATTGTTAATTTGATCTATCAGAGTTCATTTCTAGTACAATTAATATTTTCCTGTACTATGTTAAATAAAATCACAGAACTTGATAATTATGATGTATGTTTTCATATTACAAGTCAGAACAAAGTCAAAACCAAGCTGTTGTATAAGAAAATTTATTAGTCAATATTTTGTTATCTTAGGTATGTAATTTATTACCTTCAACCTTCCTCCTTATATGAAAACATACCATGCATAGAAATAACACTGTATATTTACGATTTTATCAATGAGACTTTGAAAGGGACACACTGAAGCCATAAAGTCAAGCAACTGTATCTTGGCAGAATATTACTGTTCAATGACTCAAAACATTCAAATTTTGTTTGGTAGATTGTTCCCCCCAGACTCTTCTATATTAAACTGAGCAAAATGATAGTAAGTATGTGGCATGGTGCAAAAATGGCAGTGTTAAGAAGCCTGTCCATTGACACTGTTCCACAGAACAGTGGAATAACAGTGCTATCCCATGAAAACATTTAAACATTTCAGAATGCAACATCAACTGCTAAAACAAACCAAATGATCCAGATGCTTTTCCTCATTTAACCCACCTTTTAGGAACACATTCAGGCCTCATTGTCTGAAGAAACTAATTCTAACTTCTTCAAAGTTCGCCACCTGTCCTTTAACATAACATTCGTTCGATTGCAGAATGTGTAAGTTGAGAGAATTTTCTGCCAACGTCCCTCTCCGTATTTTTTCACCCCTGATTTCAATTTATTGTCTTCATCCCAACTCCATGTCTTTAGACAAAAAGAGAAAATAAGTTTACACTATTGTTCATGATCCTTTACTATGTATATTCCTAGATTCTATACTGTACCACTACTGTCCAATTTCAACTATTTTGGTGATTTAAAATAAAATTTATTGATTAAATATATGGAAACCACAATTCTTCCAACAGAGTACTTACTGCTGGAAGAATTGTAACAAAGACCATGGCAGTAGTATATGAAAAGATTCAGAGATCTGTTTTCAAAATTCTTTAAAGACAAAACTCAAAAAACTATGGTTATAGACTCATCAAAACTAAGGATTGAACTCATTTCAATAATTAATACTTATTTCCAGTAGTGGCACATTCTCCACTATGGTTAATCAAGTAGTTCCTCCTCTTCCTCCTTTCCTCCACCAATACATGTGATATAATTCTCATAGCAAAGAAAACCTAGAAATTTTTCTTTGCTATGAGAATTTTGTTTCATTATTATTATCTCAAATTATTATTTATCTCATTATTATGTTACCAAAAGCAATTTATCAAATATTGGTATATTGCATTTTTAAAAGGATAAACTATTTTCCACAGATAGATATAATTACCTTGTGATCAGTTACTAAAATATTCATCCCTAAGGTGACCAATATACACATTTCAGCTAGGAGGCTATTTCTTTGATAGGAAAAGGAATTATGGAATAATCTTTTACTTGCTTTCTTACTTATTAAGTCCAGATTTATGACAATCCCTTCACATATATTTTGACCTGGGAGCACCAAACATATCTGCAAAAAACAGGTAGTCAGTGCTATATAATACAGCCTATGATTATGTGCTGGAAAAAAAAGCTAGCTGGCTAACATGGAGACTAAAATATTACCGTATTAGAATGGTGCTCTAAACAAATGAGCCAGTAAGCAACAGACAAGAGTACTTACTTTAAAGCCCTTTACTGTTTTAGATGAAGCCAATCAGTAAGGAGAGAAGAATTCTTATAGCTTCTGAAAGAGGGGAAGATTCCAGAGGCATAGAAAAAGAAATCTGACATTTTAAAGGTATCTAGGAAAATATTAATAATTACTGAATCATTTACCCATTTTCCTACCTGAAAATTTTTATTACAATAAACTACATATAAATCAATGGCATTCATAAAGGCATGAAAAAGAAACAAGCGTGTTCCTGTGAATGATATTATATAGCAGACTTTTATACACAGAAAAGAATGGAAGGTGTAAAGAACACAATATCCTAATAGACTTGTTTGTTGGTTATAAAAAACCATTTGATTCAACAGAGCAAAATGTTGTCTCACTCACACTTACGACTCCTGAAAAGATGTAACAGACCTAACTGCTTGCTTGATGACCGTGTGAGATGAAGGAAGGCATAAAACAAGAAGACCTATGCCTGAGAAAGGTGTTTGCCACCATTCCAGAAAAACTGCATCATATCATAACACCAAAATCAAAGAAATATCCCCTACATGGCTATGTCCTTCAGAAGCTCAGATCTGTGGATGACATTGTGCAGGTTGCATCAATTCCTGTAATACAACAAAACCTCATAAAGAGATCAATAATCACTCATGAATTATAGCCATTAAGCTACACTGGAAAAAACAAGTGGAAAGGAATTTCTGTTGTTTATAATAGATGAATGAACTACCCATAGAACCTGTCCATTAGGATATATCTTGAACAATGAGCAGAACCCCATAACTAAACAAAAGAGAAAAGCAGACTGGGTTATGTATCTCAACTAAACAAGACCCATTTTTAAAACAAGTAATCTGTTGATGTCATATGGTAGTGAGTGATAGGCGGCACTTAGCAATCAAGAAGTGTGCAAGAACAGCAGTATTCAAAGGATGTCATCAGAAAGATATGTAAGCAAAAAGGATGGACTGATCACTTGACAAATGCAAGAGTAACTGAGAGATAGCCTGGGTATTCCATGCAATATCAAGAGAATGAGGAAAATATCAATGACATGATAGGTGTGCCCACAGTGATGGACATATGGGAACATAAACAAATGCCATATAGGATGAAACGAAATTCATTAAGAGAATGTACCTACCTTGATGAAATCATAGATTTTCTCAAGGAAATTAGACCTTTTGTTTTTGGGAAACATAGCAGTAACACATAAAGTTTTATTCTGAAATTCAACTAAAGCAAAACTTTCATAAGAAAAAACATTTCATAAGTAGATGATGAATTTGATGAATTCTACAGACTGTCAACTAATATATTCCTGTTACAGCAAAAACTACTGGAAGGGTATTATTTTGAGTAATTATTTTATTTCTGACCTTTGGAATTAATACTGCTACCACATGAGATTCTAACAAGTATATGAAGACAACTCACATTCCTCGTAAGTCTTCTCTTTACACTAAGAAGACCCAGTTTCTTCAATCATTTTTCACAATTTTTTTGTTTGTACATTTGAAATGTTGCTTTAGAGTATGGATTCTTAAATTTTCTTTGTAATGGATCTCTCTTGATAGTCTGGTGAGGCCAATTATAAAGGGAACCAATTATATTGAAGAGTATAATTTTTTCCCATCTAAATTCATGGACTCACTGAAAGCTATCCATGGATTCCATCACCTCTGAAAACCCTTTCACCACATCACCAGAGGTACAGCAAGAAAAGATGTTTTTATAGCAAAGTTGAAACTCTGTAAAAGATGAGTAGTATAACATATATAAATAGATGTGCAGGTTATATTTCTTTGTTTTGTTCTGTAACTTATGCAGTTATTTTATGTTCTCCCCATTTTTAAAAAACATGTTTATTTAAAGTTCTGAGTTCCAAATTCTATCCCTCCCTTCCTCCCTCTCTCAGATAGTAATCACATATAGGCTGTACATATGCAAATATATAAAACATTTCCATATAAGTCAATATGTACAAGAAGACTCAAATATAAGGAAAAAACAAAGTGAAAAACAGCATTACTTCAGAATGTATTCAATCAATAGCAGATCTTTCTCTGGAAACAGACAACATGCATCATCATTAGTCCACTAAGACTGCTTTGAATCATTTTACTGCTGAGAAGTCATTCACAGTGCTTCAAACAATATTGCTGTTTCCATGTATCAAGTTCTCCCAGTTCTGTTTACTTCACTATGCATCAGTTCATATAAGTCTCGAGAGGTTTTTCTGAAGTCATTCTGCTTGTTCTTATAGCAGAATAATAATAATCCATCACAGTAGTATACCACAGCTTGTTTAGCCATTCCCCAATTGATGGGCATCCCTTTGATTTCCAATTCTTAACATATTTCTAGAAAGAAAATGTGTCCCAAATAACTGGCTTAAAATAGTTTTGGAATAAGACTCACTATTAAATCAAGGACTATGAGTAATCTCTTCAAATATTCTAATTTGTTTTTAGATTTCTATTACTGCATTAAAAGTATATTTTTCAATTCAGTTTTGAAGATGACAAATATGTTTTCACATTCTAAACAAACTAGAAACCCTTGTTCTGGAAAACCAGTTTAACTTTAAAGGCACTGACTTGCCCAAACTTTACAGCATAATGACTATTAAGAGTGTAACAGAAGTTTTAGAAAGCATTACATAATAAAATATTACTAGAATAGTGAGAAGTATTATATTACAATAGGCCAGGCTTTGCATAATTTTTCCAGCGTTTAAATATTTTGACAGTAAGAGACTATTATAGATTTCTAATATCAAAACGAATCAGAAATTTTTGTATTTTGTTCATAACATTACTTTCAGCATTAGAAAATTATATGCTGGTAATTACTAGAGGCTGTAATTATGTATAAAAATCTTTCTAAAATTACATTTATAATAATATACCCAAGACTTCTGATTGTTTGGAGACAGCAAGTCCTGACATCTACCAAGCAAAAGAAGTTTTGAGCACAAGCCTGGCAAGAGAACAGTCTACTAAAAGTTATCATGACCAACTATAGGAAGGTTCCCAGCAGAAGGATATTCATGGGGTGATGGATTCTTTAGACATGTTGAACCATGGGGGGGGAACGCAAACTACTTCTCAATCCAGTGTATTGAGTTTAATCAGAGAGGATCATGGAAGGGAGGAAGCTGATGTTAAGAATCACACAGTAATCAAAATGGTTAAAGACATTCATTTAACTGCTGACACTCAACAAGTTGATATGCTGAGAGGAACTAAACTGCAACTACACTTACTATTTTTGCTATAAATGAAATCAGAATATATGTAGTAACAGAAGAATAGGTCAGATAATTTCCTCAGATAAATGAATTAGTGAAGTTGATAAAGAAATATTTTGCAGACAAGCTGGTGATCTCACTTTGAACATCTCATACATGACCATAAACAAAATGACAATGATGGTTGTAATTTTATGACAATGTATTGTGGATGAGGTAGGGAGATTATATGAAGTCCTTGTTTTTAGTACAAAGGTGGACACAAGGGAGAATAGTGAACAATATTAAAATTAAAATATGTGTGGCAAGTTATTCAGAACTGTCACATCCATAAACCATGATTATTTAAGAGTCAGAACAAAACTCTACATAGGAACTGTTAAGTACAAAAGCTCTGTTGAGAAGAAAGGGGACAGATTGACTCGCGATGCCAAAGTATTGGGGCAAGTCACAGGCCAAACATTATTGCTCTCTTAAGCTCTCTAAAATATACTATCAAGGCCCTGGCACAGGGAAATAAGATCACAGTTCACTATACAATCTATGAAGACAAAACTGAAAGATTCTGGAGAAGGAATTGAAAGTGGGACAATAATGACTTAAGAAAAAGCAACTTCTCAGACAATAGCTAATAATCTCAACATTGGCAACCAAACCATAATTTGGATTAGCCTAAGACAGAACGATGCACTGAGGTCAAACAGTTTCAGCACAGAGGAAGCTAATCACTAGTTTTGGTAGAAGTATGATAACATTATTCTTGGAAAATATCCAGTTGTCTATGAAAAGGTCAATTAAAATTATCTAAGTGATTTTTTTAATGTCAGAAGGTTCTGAATGTGAAAAGGGCTACATGGCATACAGAAACAAAACTGCCAAAGTTAAGTAGGTGAAGAAAGATCATTGGTTATTTCTTAATAAATTGTATGTGTATAGTCACATAAATTAATAACAGAAAATTTCAAAACTGACATCAGATTAGAGGGCTCTGTGGAATCCTATCAGCTTCAACCTAAAAAATGATAAGCTGTTGAAATATGAACAATCAGAAATGGATGAAAGACTAAACTTATAACTTGAGATATTTAATCGATATAAAACTAATGACATAAAGATGAGGCTAAGAGAACAGAAGATATTTTGGTCAGTAAAATACAATGTTCTTGTTGATCTGAAAGAAAAGGCAGCTAAAGGAATTTCCTTTTCGAGTATAAATCTCATTAGTCAAATCATTAAGGAAATGAAGGATGGAAAATTATGAGTAGTACTGTCTTCTTGAATATCAAGTCTTTTTTTCCTAGGGAAAATGGGATGTGAACTACATATGGTCAACAAGCTTGTCCTCCAGAACTAATAGACAGAGTTATGATTAAAGAGAGTATTTAAATAATTCCAAGTTTCCTAAACAATACCCTCAACAAAAGAATGCCATGACCGAAGGAAAAATGAGAAAGCAGTAATTCTCAACATACTCAATAGGTTAAGATTCCATCTTTTGATGGATGATGTTAGTAAGTCGCCATCTTCTCAAAAGGTGACCTAGAAGTTTTCTACTCACTCAAACAGCTATTTAATCTTATAAAACCTTTACGGTGTATGCAAAGAGAGTACCCATCATGAAAATAAGGAGTTAGGCAGGCCTTCATAAATGATTTTCTGGTTGATTACATTTTAGCAGTCATATAAAACCCCACTGTTTTTTTTTATTTTCTGACCGACTATTTCTCCAAAAACTAGTTCAGCAGAACAAAATTGAGGCCTTAAAATGCAACAAAAAGATAATTTTGTTCAAGAATATTTTGATCAACAGCAAACAAAGTGTAGAAAATGTAAACACATCTTCACCAAGGGTCTTTACCACTATCTTGGAAGAGAGATGGTACAAAGTTCAAATGGAATAGATATGGTAAAATTCTCCAGATTTTTTCTGTTCAAAATATTTTGCTGACCAAGCACTAGAAAATTACAAAACTTCTTCAATGAGATCCACAGCTACTTGCAATTTGTGTAGTAATAAGCAAAAGACTGAATGGCTGAAGAATGCTTCTCTCTCAAATTATGGCATAGAGCTTAATAAGCATTTCCTCGTGTCCCACATGGTTGAACTCCACTATGCCCTGATGACAAGTATCTCCCCAACCCTGCCTCCTGCTTTTTAGTTTCCTCTTATATGTTGTCTTCACCCGTGAAACTGTAAGATCCTTGATGGTAGGGAGTGCTTTTTTCCAATTTGTATCATGAGGATTCAGCAGTGCCTGGAACACAGAGTAGGTGCTTAACAAATGTTTATAGATTATTATTGGATTATATATTATTATGGATTATTATTAACTGTTAAATTAGGCTATTAATATTCCATATCGTGGATACTTGTCACAGATGGATAATGCTTTGTGCTCAGAACCAAATAGAAATAAGGCAGCAGGTTGAACATTTGGGAAATATTTCAACATTTTCAAGAACTCAATTTGCTTCCTGCCTCCAAAAGTCCACCTTTTAAAAAAAGTGATGCTATATGGTTGTGAATCATGGAATAGACTGATCATAGAATAAAAAAAGGCTGGTGACCCAAAAGTTACGTGGTAGAGATAAACAGGCTGAAGTACATTACTGTGTTATATCTTGTGTTCTCAAAGTAGCTTAAAAGGCATTGAATCAAAGACATTTATGATCACAAGGTGAGGTAAGCTGTTCAACAGTGAGCACAAAGGTTCAGATGGGCATTCCAATTATTATAATGGTATTGTTCTATAAAATATGAAGAGATCCTTAAAGGAAGGTTAGCAGTAACTTTGATAGATTTGTGGAAGGTTATTACAGATAATACTAATCACACAAGATAAGAAGGCACAGATGGATTGTTATTGCCTCCACCATGTTTCTTTTTATGTGTCGTCTCCTATTAGATTGAATTCTTTAAGGGCAGGAGCCATCTTTTGTCTTTCTTTATATCCCCAACACTTAGCACAGTGACTGGCACATGGCAGCTGCTTAGTAGTTAACTGATTGATATTATTGGTGCTAATTTAGGGATTTATTAAGCCAAACTGGTTTCTTTCTCTGTGTGGAGGCATGTGAATATTTAATTTTAAAGGTCTAAGTTTCTAAAAGTAGGACTTTGTGAAAACGTTTCGTTCATCATATGAATTTGGATAAATCACACATTAAAATGTGCTCCTTCTTACACCTTTTGGAATAACCAAATACAACAAACCAGGAGGCTAAGTGGTATAGTGGGTTGAGTACTGTCCTTGGAGTCAAGAAGACCTGAGTTCAAATTCAGCTTCAGTCTCAGCTTATTAGCTATATGACCCTCAGCAAGTAACATATCCTTTGTCTGCCTCAATTTCCCATCTGCAAAATGGGGATAATAATAGTAGCCACCTTCCCAAGGGTATTGTGAGGATAAAATTCTCATGTTTGTAAAGCACTGTGCAGACTAAAAAGTATTACATAAAATGCTAGCAATTATTTGAAACAGCTGGTGACACAGTGAAAAGAGTACTGGACCTGGAGTCAATAGCAGTTGTTGCTTACTTGTGTCTGACTTTGACCCCCTTTGGGGTTTTCTTGGCAAAGATACTGGAGCGAATTGCCATTTCCACCTCCAGCTCATTTTATAAGGATGAGGAAACTGAGGCAATGAGGGTTGTGACTTGCCCAGGGTCACACACTTAGTAAGTATCTGAGGCTAGATTTGAATTCAGGAAAATGAGTCCTCCTGACTCCAGTCCTGGCACTGTATCCACTGCACCACCTAGCTGCCCTAAATACTATCTCTTACTCTGCCAAGAGTATCAGTCAGGAGACCCGAATTGAAATCCCATTAACAGATACTTGCTAGCTGTTTGACTTTGGGGGCAAGTGTATCAGTAAGCACCCTGACATATACAGGGGGACCTCAGGTTCTCAGATCTGCATTCATAAAAGGAAAGCAACTTTCAAGGGGTTAACAATCATTTTAATCAAGCACATGTATCATTCATCTAGTTCAGGGGAGTCAGCACCCTGAAATTCAAAGAAAATACAAAGAAACCAGACATTTGGGTTTTCAAAGCTAGGGGGGCGGGGGGGCTCCTTGGCAGCTTCCCAGAGTCCTCATCTGGCCAAACACTTCCAGTCAATAAGCCCCAAAGTAAAACCTCAACTCAGAATATGTTTACCTTTTTTTTGGGCCAGAGGTCATCACAACCCTTGAGAACCAGGGCTTCATTAACAAAAGGCAGTGGGCCTTCCCACAGATCTTCCATAATCAAACTCCCCTTAATGGGCAGGCCCAATTAATGGGTGGGGAAGATCTTTAATCACATTAAAATAATTACCAATACAAATACATATACTGTTTCTAGCTAGAGAAACTCTTATTCTGTACTTTACTCCTAGTAAAGACTCTTGATTGATAAAAGGCAAGATTCAATCTTGCATTTGATTATACTAAAACAAAAACAGCAAAAAATCCTATTTTGCTTGCCATCACAGCAAGTCACTTAACCTCTGTCTGCCTAAGTTTCCTCAAGTGTAAAATAGGGATAATGATAGCACCTATCACCTCCTAGGATTCTTGCAAGAATGAAATGAAGTATTATTTCACATTTTAGGTGTTATATAAATGCTTATTCCTTTTCATTCATCTCACTAATTATATCATCGAAGTCTTGTGACACCTTCATCTACTAGATTAATTTCGTGATCAGCACAGAGAATCAATGTTAAGCTTAAGCTATTATAACAATGCTAAACTGATTTTAGTATTTCAGATAGGACTCAGTTTATCAAGTACAATATATGCTGTCTCAGATTTACTCACCCAGCCCTAATCTCTATTTGTATCTTCAGAATGGCATTTCCAACAGACTACTCGAACATCTTGAATTGGATGTCGCAAGGACATCTTAAACCCAGCGTCCCTCAAACTGAACTCATCCCCCACTCCAGCTTTTCTCTCTTCATGACTTCCCTATTACTGTCAATGGTAGGCTTTACAATCTAGGTGTCATTTTATTCAATCCTTTGCCAAGGCCTATTAGTTTAACCTTTGTATCACCATCTTTTATACATTTTTTCTCTCCTTTGACCCTTCCACCACCCTGGTACAGGCCCTCTTCAACTCACACCTGGATTATTACAATAACCTGCTACTCCATCTGCCTCAAGGCTCTCTCTATTCTATTCCATGCTCAATCTTCCAAAAGTCGTCTTCCAATCTCTTCTCCCCATTCTGTAAATTCCAGTAGTTCCCTGTCACCTCTAGGATCAGTATGAATTCCTCTGCTTAGTATTCAAAGCCTTTCCCAACCTGGACCCCTTTCTATTTTTCCAAGTCTTCTACTTTATTTACCTTCAAGTACTTTGGATTTAATGATGCTCAATGGTCCTCTCCTTGCTGTTCCTCAACACCGTTTTTCCCAACTTCATTCATTTCTACTGGCTGGCCTCCATTTCTGTCTCTTGTCCTCCCTTCTTGTCCCAGTTAAAATCCCATCTTCTGTAGGAGCTATTCCCGGCTCCTCCATTAATGCTAGTGTCTTCTTCCACATATCAAGTTTTTACCTAGATGTTATCTTAGGGACTGTGAGGTCCCTAAGAGCAGGGACTGCCTTGTGACTTTCTTTGTATATCCCAAAGCTTAGCATAATGCCTGGCATGTTGAAAGCACTTAATAAATTATCTCTGACTGTTTTAAAAGGTACTTTACTCAGTTTTTTTGAGGGTCATACATTGAGATGTGTGTATTTGAAAGCATTATTTTTTTATCTTACCTATTTATATTGTCCATAAATAAATACTTATTTAAATATTTATTTAATTTGAATTAAGAAACACCTACCCTCTTTCTCCATCGTCTAGGTCCTTCAGGAGTGTTTGTTTCACTGTTTGCCTTGTTTTTGTTACTGTTTATAGTGGTTATTATATGTGTTTTAGTACTTTCGCTACTGTTTTTAAGACTTTGCATGATCCTTTTACCTAAAAGAAGAAATATTCTTATTAAGTAAAAATGGATATTTAATGATTAAAGATGAATTCCCAGATTTATATTTTTTCTCACCATTGTGCAAAAGCACAAAATTTACTTATTATTTTCCTAATTATTCAATTATTTCAAGAATGCCTAAAGAAGGTAGAAATATTTAAGCTTTAAAGAGATAGGGTATTTCAGAGTTTCACAAACACATAAATTAAATTATCCCAGCCAATTTCCTCCTCCCCATCCTGGGGGGATCAGTTAATCAATTATCTTTAGGACACCGCTGTTGCATTTTTAAAATGGACATAATATTTGAACACAGGACAGTAAGATCTATCAGTGTAGAATTTCTTTTACCAATGCTGAGAATCTCAATTCCTCTACATCTTAGCTGTGGCCACAAAAACCAAAACAAAACAAAAAAAAACTTATTGGTATTTTAGGCTTCTCCAAACTTACTTAATCCATCACTCTATTTTTTACTCAAAGTACTGCACTGAGAAAGACTTGCTACAGCTTATGCTCTACTGGTAAAGCTTTGAAGAACCCAAGGTCATTTTCACACCATAAAAAAAAAAAACCCAACCCAAAAACACTCTGGTAGGACTTTAGTAGAGACAGGAAAGTTTTAAAAAGCACTTTGCAAAAACAATAATAAGTTTAATAACCTCCTATAGGTTTAAAGTGAATGGAAATTATTTCAATGGTAAAGGACAGAAAAAAATGGAAGCATCATGTCAGAGTGGAGAAAAAGCACAGTACTGGGTGTCAAGAAACCTGGGTTTTAAATGGAAATTCTGCCAACTTGGGTCACATTTTCCTTTCCTGCAAAATACAGGAGCTGGCGAATAAGATGATCTCCAAGGTCTCTTCTAGTTTTCAAATTCTATGATTATGTTAGAAAACAATACTCACTTCCTTGACTCCTTATATTTATTCTTGTTCCATCAAAATCTTGGTGTTGTGAGTTCTCAAGTATAGTTTGTGACAAAGATAAGAGACTTCCATGAGACCTAAATAAAATAAAATGTTGAATCTTATGAAAGGTTCCTGTATAAGGGGTAGGTAAAATTATGGAGTCAGTGGCTTTATCAAATCTTTTTTACTTGACACTCTTCCTCTATTTCAAGGTACTGACACAAACATTCATTACCTTGGATCTGCTGATTGCTGTTGAGCCAAAACCACGGACCATGGTTGCTATCATGTCCCCCTCCCTCCATTTCTCACTAACCCTTCCTAGCTAAGTTCTCTGAGTCTTCCAATACCTTCATATTTTCTAGTAACTGCAACAAACTTATTTGTGATAATTCAAATATTCAAATTAACAGCTAATTCAAGAAATTTATAATACAAACTTACTCCAAGTAACATTCAGGCAGTCTTCTTCTGTTGACAAGTATTTTCTTTGCTCAAAGATTATTTCTATTAGTTTGCTTCCTGATGTTGTCCAAGTAAGCCTTCCTCTACCCCTGGTGTCACTCTGGACTATTGGCACAATTTCCTCCTCCTTCTCCCCCACTCCACTATAGGACCCTTCACTGCTTGGCTCCCTTGGGCCAACCCCAATACAACCCCACTCTGGAAGCTCTTGAAACACAGGCAAGGAGTAGAAAACTCACTGAGGAAATAGGGGAAGAATTAAAAGTATTGTATCAAAGCAAAGTATAAAACTGTTATGGAGTAATGTGACTGATTTTGAGGTATGGGTGGTAAATTGTATTTTGCAATAAGAGAAGTTTCAAAAATGTATCGAACAGTAGCATACTAATTTGAACAAACACATAGCCTTCTAAGAGGACTAATTTGAAAGACGATATTCATTTAAAAGTCGTCAACAGCAACAAGTAATGGTTACAATCCATTTTTAAAATGCAATGGACAAAATGCATGATTAAAATGGAAAAACTGAATTATATAGATTTATGATCTAAATTAGTGTAGCATCTTTTGAATTTGTTAATATTTAAGCAAAGACTCTAAGACTTCTTTCTTGATGTAAAGCAACACTATAGTGAAGGAACAAAGCATGAAAAACTCAGGTGTAAATAAGTGTTGTTTCACACATTACAGAGGCAGATTTTTTTTAATTGTATCAGGGTCCCAGGTACGAATGCCAAAGAATATGTTGATCTTTACAGTTCAGGAAAGCTGAAAGACTTTGCTACAAAAGAAACAGAAACACTAACAACTTGATCTGATGCTTATGATTGCAATAAGGAAAATCTGTAATGAGGAAAAATAAACAGTGAAAGGCTTTAATGAATCATTCTTGAAAAAATCTATTAAGTGACCCTAAGGCTATCCAAATCTCAGAGATATTTGTAAAAATCTACTGCAAGAAGTTCTTCCAACAATCCTGACAAAGACGTTTCATTTCTTCAACTCCTTAATTATAACAGTAAAAATTAAACCAAGGATTATTAAAAAGATAAGCACTTAAGACTGAAATTGTATTGTGTCTATTCAATTACCTACTATGTGCCAAGCACTTTTTGAATTACTAGAAGAAATGACATTACTCAGTCCCTGCTCTCGAAAAGCTTAGACACTAATGTAGGACAACATGCAAACAACTACGTACAAACAAATTACATACAGGATAAATTGAAGATAATCTCAGAGGGAAAGGCACTAAGACAAGGAGGACAAAGAAAGGATTCTTATAGAAGACAGGAGTTTAGCGGGAACTTGAAGAAAACAATGGGGAAAAGATGAGTTAAGAGAGAATTCCAGGTACAGGGGACAGCCTATGAAGATGCAGAATGCATCATGCGAGAAAACAGCAAGGAGGCCAGTGTCATTGGATCAGAAGATTATCTCAGGTGGGGGTGGGAGTGTGGGGGACGAGAAGATTAAGCTTTATGAAGACTAGAAAAGTAGAAGGGGGTCAGGTTATGAAGACTTTACACAAAACTGTGGAACAGAAGGCAACAGGGAACTACTGCAGTTGACTGAATGTGGGGGTGGGGTGTATGTGGACATGGTTAAACTCATATTGTAACAAGATCAATTTAACGGCTGAGTGGAATGGGTTAGATGAGGTGAGGAAATCACCAGCAAGTTTTACAATATTCTAGTTATTGGCCACTATGTTTAATAGCTTTATAATTTCACGAAGCTTTATGCTATTTTGGTATAGCATTTATAGTTTATTAAATATAATGGTTGTCACCATTTCTATAAAAAAAACCAAGAAACTTAATTCATTATTGTTATTGCTTCTACAAGAAAATCAGATTCTATTTAAAAGCACCTAAATTATTTTTTTTGTTTTGTTTAATTTTAGTTTTCAACATCCATTTCCACAGAATATTAAGTTTCAAATATTCTCCCCCATCTCTCCCCTTCCCCACCCGAAAACACATGTGCATTCTGATTACCCCCTCCCTTCTATCACACCCCTCCTTTCCCTTATCCCCATCTTCCCTCTTTTCTTGTAGGGCAAGATAGATTTCTATACCCCGTTACCTGTATTTCTTATTTCCCAGTTGCATGCAAAAACAATTCAACATTCATTTCTAAAACTTTGAGTTCCAACTTCTCTCCCTTCCTCCCTCCACACCCATCCCCACTGAAAAGACAAGCAATACAATATAAGCTATATATGTGTAGTTTTGCAAACGACTTCCATAACAGCCATGGTGTGTAAGACTAATTATATTTCCCTCCATTCAATCCTGCCCCTCATTTATTCTATTCTCTCTTTTGACCTTGTCCCTAGCCAAAAGTGTTTACTTCTAATTGCTCCCTCCTCTCATTTGCCTCTGGAATTTGGCTACAATATTCCTAACAGTTTCTCTTTTTGGATCTCTTTCAGGAGGTGATGAGTGGATTCTTTAAATATTTATTATACCCTCTGGTTCTAGAATATCAGGGCAGTTTTCCTTGATAATTTCATAAAAGGAGAGGGGCAGAGCCAAGGTAGCAGAGTAGAAAGATGCACCTACTCTAATCTAGCTCTTCCCGTACAGCCCATAAAATACCTTCAAAAAATGACTCTAAACAAATTCTTGAGCAGCAGAAGCCATAAAATGACAGAGTGAAAGAGATTTCTAGCCCAAGATACCCTACAAGGCTGACAAGAAAGGTCAATTGCACGGGGCATGGAGTGCAGTGTAGCCCATGGAGCCCAGCCCAGCGTTGGCTGCACAGCATTGACAGGAACAGGACCAGAACAGGTCTTGGGGGTGGAATCTCCAGCAACAGCTGTGGTTCTCAGATCCCTCAACCCACAAACATCAAAAAAAAAAAAAAAAACAGCTTCAAAGGTCAGTGAGAAAGCTTTTTCACCTGGGTGAGAAGGGAGCAGGATCCTCCCCTAGCCCTGGCCCCAGGAGGCAGCAGTGGCAGCTGCAGCAGCAGCATCCATTTTTGGAGCCCTAGGTCTAAAGTCCCTGGGGGAATTGAGCTGCTGATCTCGGTTTCAGCCCTGAGTGGCAGCCCTGGGATGTGAAAGAGTGCTGACTGGCATATGTTCTGGAAAGGGAATTCTACTTGAAAATCCTGGGCAGAAAAGCTTTGGTAGATCCTAGAACAGATCCCAGGCTAGGAGAGGAATAAACTCCTCTCCCTTGATTGTGCCACCTTGGAGGAACTGAGAACTTTCAGTCCCCATAGTATACCCTCCTCTTGACAAAGGACTGAAAAGTAAAGGAACTGACTGGGAAAATGCCAAAAAGAGAGGAAAAAATAAGACTACAGAAGGTCACTTTCTTGGTGAACAGGTATTTTCTTCCATCCTTTCAGATGAGGAAGAACAATGCTTATCATCAGATGAAGACAAAAGGCAAGGCTTCTGCATCTAAAACCTCCAAAATAAATATGCAATGGTCTCAGGCTATGGAAGAGCTCAAAAAGGATTCTGAAAATCAAGTAAGAGATATGGAGGAAAAACTGGGAAGAGAAATGCGAGAGATGTAAGCATGAAAAGCGAGTCAACAGCTTGCTAAAGGAGACCCAAAAAAATGCTGAATAACATCTTTAAAAATAGGTTAACTCAATTGTCAAAAGAGTTCTAAAAAGCCAATGAGGAGAAGAATGCTTTAAAAAGCAGAATTAGCCAAATGGAAAAGGAGTTTCAAGTGCTCACTGAAGAAAATAGTTCTTTAAAAATTAGAATGGACCAGATGGAAGCTATGAGAAACCAAGAAGTTACAAAACAAAACCAAAAGAATGAAAAAATAGAAGATAATGTGAAATACCTCACTGGACAAACAAATGACCTGGAAAATAGTTCCAGGAGAGACAATTTAAAAATTATGGGACTACCTGAAAGCCATGATCAAAAAGAGAGCCTCAACATCATCTTTCATGAAATGATCAAGGAAAACTGCGCTGATATTCTAGAACCAGGGGGCAAAAAAATATTGAAAGAACTGATCACCACCTGAAAGAGATCCAAAAAGAGAAACTCCTAGAATATTGTAGCCAAATTCCAGAGTTCACAGGTCAAGGAGAAAATATTGCAAGCAGCTAGAATGAAACAATTCAAGTATTGTGGAAATACAATCAGCATAACACAGGATCTGGCAGCTTCTACATTAAGAGACTGAAAGGCTTGGAATATGATATTCCAGAAGCCAAAGGAACTAGGATTAAAACCAAGAATCACCTATCCAGCAAAACTGAGTATAACAATTCAGGGGAAAAAAATGGTTTTTCAGTGAAATAGACTTTCAAGCATTCTTGATGAAAAGATCAGAGCTGAACAGAAAGAAAATCTGACTTTCAAACACAAGAATCAAGAGAAGCATGAAAAGGCAAACAAGAAAGAGAAATCATAAGGGATTTACTAAAGTTGAACTGTTTACATTCCTACATGGAAAGATAATTTTTGTAACTCTTGAAACTTTTCTCAGTATTTGAGTAGTTACACACATACACACATAGTCAGTGAGCACAAGTGAGTTGAATAGGAAGGGATGATAACTAAAAAAATAAAATTAAGGGGTGAAAGAGGAATATAGTGGGAGAAAGGAAGAAATGGAAGGGGGAAAATTAGCTCTCATAAAAGAGGCAAGGAAAAGTTTTTTCAATGGAGGGGAAAAGGCGGGAGGTGAGGGGAAAAGTGAAGCTTACTCTCATCACATTTGGCTTCAGGAAGGAATAACATGCACACTCAATTTGGTATGAAAATCTATCTTACACTACAGGAAAGTAGGGGAGAAATGGGGTAGGGGGGATGATGGAAGGGAGGGCAAGTGGGAGGAGGGAGCAATTAGAAGTAAACCCTTTAGGGGAGGGACAAGGTCAAAAAAGAGAATAGAATAAAGGGGGGGGGCAGTTTAGGATGGAGGCAAATATAGTTAATCTTACAGAACAGGACTATTATGGAAGTCGTTTCCAAAACTACACATATATAGCCTGTATTGAATTGCTTTCTTTCTCAGCAGGGATGGGTGTGAAGGGAGAAAGAGAGAGAAGTTGAAACTCAAAGTTTTAGGAATGAATGTTGAGAATTGTTTTTACATACTACTGGGAAATAAGAAATACAGGTGATGGGGTACAGAAATTTATCTTGCCCTATAAGAGAAGAGAGAAGATGGGGATAAGGGAAGGGAGTAGGGTGATAGAAGGGAGGGCATATTGAGGGAAGGGGTAATCAGAATGCATGACATTTTGGAGTGGGGGGAAGGGAGAGATGGGGAGAAAATTTGGAACTCAAAATTTTGTGGAAATCAATGTTGAAAACTAAAAATAAATAAACATCAAAAAAAAAGATAATTTCATGAAAGATGATGTCTAGGCTCTTTTTTTTGATCATGGCTTTCAAGCAGTCACATAATTTTGCATTGTTCTTCCTCATCTGAAAGGATGGAAGAAAATACCTGTTCACCAAGAAAATAACCTTCTATAGTCTTATTTTTTTTTTCCCCTTTTTTGGGCATTTTCCCAGCCAGTTACTTGACTTTTGAGTCCTTTGTCAAGAAGAGGGCACACTCTGGGGACCTATAAGTTCTTAGTTCCTCCAAGATGGCATAATCAAGGGAGAGGAGTTTACTCTTCCCCTAGCCTGCACTCTGGTCTGGGAGCTACCAAAGCTTTTCTGCCCAGGATCTGCATTTTCCCTTTCCAGAGCATAGGCCAGCTGCAGATCAGCAGCTCAATTCCCCCAGGGTCTTTAAGCTGAGGGCTCCAAAAATGGACGCTGCTGCTGCAGTTGCTGCTGGTGGCGGGCCCAGACCACATTCCCTTTACCCCCAGGTGAAAGAGATTTCTCACTGACCTTTGAAGCTGTCTTTGGCGTTTCTGGGTTGAGCAATCTGGGTACCGCAGCTGGGATTCTGCTACTCTGGTCCTGTCTGTGCAGAGCTGGACCGCAGTGCGACAGACCTTTCCTGTCAGCGTTCCAGGCTGCCTTGGGCTAGAAATCTCTTTCACTCTATCATTTTGTGGCTTCTGCTGCTCTGGAATTTGTCTAGTCATTTTTTATAGGTATTGTATGGGCTATGGGGAGAGCTTCTACAGAACTGTCCTCTTATTCCATCATCTTGGCTTTGCCCCCATCTAAAATAATTATTAAACTATGCTTATGATTGCATTCTAACAGTGATGGTAGGGGGGACATTATCAGTTAATTCTAATGGTGAAAATTTCAAACCAGATAAGTACCTTGAAGTAGATTTCCATTCACACTGTGTGTCTTTAACTCCAAGTAAATGAATTGGAAGTCTAATTTTATACCCCATTTGTTCAATTATTTCTGAATATATTTAGGGAGTTTTCATTTCTCTTTTTTGGAAACAATTTTTGCCTTCTAGGAAGATATATAGCAAAGCAAATGCTAAAAACTTGAATTTATTTGATCTTGAGATTATCCCTAGGTATCTAAACGAATCAATGGGAGCATAGAAAATAGATAATTGAACAGATTTATTCTGGAATGTCTTAATCCTAGAATTCTAAAGTGCTGAAAAGGACGCTAACATTATATCTAGTTCAATGTCCTGCCCATTGCAGGGCTCGATTTGACAATATGACCAAACTAATTTCATCAATTGACTTCCCATAACCAAGTCTGGTGACACAATTCAATGAGGTTTTAAAAATTATGACAACCTATTAAAATAATATTAATTCTCTTAGCTCTCTTAGTTTTAGTTTTGCCTTTCCTCTCTGATTGAGAGGAGATATGATACAGTAGACACAAAATACAAGACTTTGATTAAGGAAGCCTGAGTGCAAATCCTGAGTAGGCTATTTACTAATTATATAGTTTCATATATATATATATATATATATATATATATATATATATCTGTTCATCTGTAAACTGAGAACAAATACTTATACGAGCTACCTCACAGTTATTGTGCAAACTGTTTTAGAAGCTTTAAGCCTAAACAAACAAGAGTTGTTATTATTTAAAATCACACTATCAGGGTTACTTATTGTATTTAAATGTAGGACCAAGACCTGGTTGGTTCATTCAATGATTTTAAAATTAAACAACAGAAAAATGTAATTTCATTTTACCTGGTTACAGATGTTGAACCTGCAGGAGATTCCAATTGTGCATCCTGTTTTTCTCTAATTTTTAAAGAAAAAGAATCAAGAAATTAAAAAGTTTTCACAAGTACTATTCAATCTGTATAGTAATTATTTTAACTAATGAAACACAAACTTCCTGAATGCAACCTTGGTGTGCCAGCTGGTGTCACTTAACAGAAAATATTCATGATAAAAGCCCCATTATAATAAAGCTTATTAGATTTACTGATGAGCAAATCTCACCTCAAAAGAGTAAACCAAGTACAATGAAAGATAGAAATTCTTACAACTCAGTTATATTTTCATTCAACCATTTGTTTATATATTCCCTGAAACTCAAGTCCCTACCCTTTTATATCCAATTCTTTGTTCCTAAGTTTTGAAATCATTTAAAATTGGGCCCCACTGTTATCTAGCCAACCTTATTTTCAATTATTCTTTAATATACACCTCGTCACCATGTCAAGCAGGTCTTAATAGCTAATATTTTGTTCCTCATTCATTTATGCTTTCTCTTACATGTAAGGCTTTTCCTTTCCCCCTTAAAATTAAGTTCATCTCTCAGTATAAAATTCATGACTCACCTCTTTTTGATTATCTGATTGACAATGGTAAGGGCTGTGTTTTGCTCTTGAAATCTTTCTAGACATAGTGCTTGGCAAATACCTGGCACATAATAAGTACTTACTAAATGCTGTTGAATTGAATTTAATGAAGGCACAGATAACATTGCTTATTAAATTTGCAGGGAAACAAAGCTGCAAGGAACACACAACAAGCATAACAGAACTGATATTCAACAACACACAAGGGCGATAGGCTAAAAATATCAAAAATAACATTGAATAGGGATAGATATAAAAATCCGAAGTTAAAATCTAAGTACATGACGGTTTGATAGTAAAAAAAAGACTCTACAAGTAAATCAAATCCAAAAAGGATGTATATACATATATACTAACATTCATAGCAGCAATTTTTGTCGTAGGAAAAAAAAGGACAAGTAGGAAGTTATGAATTGGGGTATGATTGAAGAAATCAAAGCACATAATCCTAAGAAAATAACACAATGTTTTAAGAAATAATGGATGAGGAATTTAGAGAAAACACAAGAAAATTTAAATGAATTGTGAAATGCAGGAATACATAATGAATATAATGATGGAAATGAAAAGATCTATAGAATATTGAATTCTTGTGAAGATATAATGATCGGTTTTGCTCCCATGATTACAGAAAAGTTCACCATAATGATTCCAAGAGAACATATGATGAAATACATCCAACAGAAATGGAGTAGGACAGACATGGAATGTTATACACCCTATGAGAAGACTTTAAGTCAGTTTTTTTTGTTATGAAACTTTTTTTTGTTATGAAAGGGAAGTTATGTTTTTGCATGTCTGTGCACATACATATCAGGAAATGATTGTATTAAAAGTCAAAAAGTCAATAAAGCTTTTTATAAGACTTAGTGCCTACAGTGCATCTTTAGATTGATGAGAAAACAGTGTGCCAATGAGATCTTTTTACATATACATATTTAAGGAACAGAAGGAAAAACAGGAGCTAAGAAAATAGCAACGGAAAGTAACCATAGTAGATGATGGAGAGACACCATATGAAGGAAGGAATGGTCTATGAGTCAACACTGCAGAAAAATCAAGGAGAAGGAGTAATAATAATAAGACATATAACACAGTCATTATACTTCCTTTGGGAAAGTTTCAGCAGAATGTTGGTGAAGCAAGTCAGATATCAAGAATAATGAAGAGTTATAAAGTGTTGAAGAATAAAAGGCAGCATGAGTAGTCTAAGATCGTGGCAAAAAAAGGAAGAAAAGAAATTGGATAAGGACTTGATGGAGTTGCAAGATAAAAGAAAAGGGGTTTTTGTTTTTAATGAGGATATCTGAGGAGGTATGTAGGCAAAAATGAAAGACAGTGGCCAGGAGAAAATGAAGACAAATAAGAATGACTGATAGAGCAAAGAAGATAACATATCAATATGAAAATTGGTAAATTTGTTTAGAATACATAAGAATGTTGTTTTAGATGTGTCCTGAATTTTGGAAAGTATTATGCTGGCCTAGGGTTAGATGACTTATAAGATCCAATTCCCTTTTCAGAGTGAAAACTCTCACCAAAGATTAGACTTCCTGCCCTAATAAGCCATCTTGCAGCAAATACATATTGCTGGTCAGAAGGAAAAATAGGTGAGTGGATAGAGGGTTAAAATAAATTCATCTCTGTTTTTAATTTAATATAATTTTTGTATGTTAAGTATGTCAAATAATGGCTTTACAAACCTATTTTCTGTTTCAGTGCTTGTGCTTTCAACAAAGGGACCAACAATTTCTTCATCTTTTGTGCTTTTCACTACTTTTAATGCTGCCTACAAAAAAATAAATTGGAAATACGTTAAATAAAATTGAACATTAAAAATAAATCTAAGATAATTTTCTTTGAAGTCATAAAGCTTCCTAACTCACTAAGTTTTAACAAATCAAATGTCTTTTTCTTCAATAAATGCATATATATTTTAAAATCTTTCCCCCAACTGCACATAAAAACCATTTTTAAGAAACAAATGGAACTTCAAAGAAGTTATGCTGTTTTGATTAGAATAGAAGATTTAGAGTCCTGTCTATTCCAGGTTCTGTGATAGTCCTTTGTTTCTTTGATGTTCAGGTAATTTCTCTGTACAATAAAACATTGGGTCATCTTATAAATGTTGTAACATTTCAACCCTCTCAAAAGCCAACTAGAACGAGAAATCTCAGTTCTGTGCTCTCCTACACCTGTAATAATGACCTAGAAAACACTAGAGAAAGTAAAGGAGCAACTCAAGCCAATTTGCTGATATATGCATATTATGTACCACCTTTTGCTTGAAATGGATCAACAAATTAACCACCATTTTATAGATGCGATATTACAAAGTCTGAATCATTTTAGGTTGAATTTGCTTGTGATGTTTCAGCAACAGATTTAATTAGCATTTCTGGAGCAATATAGAGGTTTATCACCATTAGACTAACAGGTAATGAATTTCATATCAATGACTAGCCATGAAACTTATGCCTAGTCATTGCAAGCAGACCTGGAAGCAAATGATGGATATTACAAAGAGTGAAATCTAGGTTTGATACTAGAGGAAAAACTTTCTAACAATTAGAACTATTCACAAGTGAAATGACCTACGTCATGGGTAGTGGACTGCAAGACAATCCCAAAAGATTCATGATGAAAAATGCAATCTGCCTCCAGAGAAAGAACTGATGTCATCTGAATAGACTGAAGCATATTGTTTTCACTTTCATTTTTTTGGTTTGAATTTTCTTACACAAAAATGACTAATCTTGAAATGTTTTACATGATTGCAAAGGTATAACCTATATCAGATTGTTTACCATCTCCAGGGAGTGGTGAGAAGGAAAGGAGGGTAAGATAGAATTTAGGAATCAAAACTTTAAAAAGTGTTAAAATTGCTTTTACATGTTATTGGGGAATATTTAATGAAATTTTAAAAAAAAGAGGTAGTGAACTGCCCTCTTTCACTGGAGGCTTCAAGTAAGGAGAGTGTTGCACTACGGATTTTGAGGGTGGGGTATGTGTTTGACCACATAGCCACTGAAGTCTCTTCCAAATCTGAATTTCAGAAAAGTCAGGTCTAACATGACAGTGTGAAATTTAAAAGGGACAAAGAAAGGATGACTTGGTTGAATTAATGCAGATTAAAGTGGGCAGAACTCAACTAACAATGTATATGGTAATAAATTTGGAAAGAAAAACTACTTTGAAAGACTTAAGAACTCTGACAAATACAATAGACAAGCAGAACTTGAAAGAGGGGTGATAAATTTGTGGTACATAATGAGAATATAGTTTTTTTTGGACATGTGGATTTGTTTGACTTATGTTACAAGGACCATGTTTTTCTTTTTTTGAGGGTGGAGGGTTTAGGAGTAGAGGGGAGCTAATCTGAAGCATTTAACAATAATAGCAAGCAATCATAAAGCACTATAAGGTTTGCAAAATGCTTTATAAATATCCCACTTTCTGTTCACAACTGCCCTGAGAGGTACTATTATCCTCATTTTACAGATGAAGGAAGTTGAAGGAGACAGATGAAGTGACTTGCCCAGGGTTACGCATCAAGTAAGTATCTGAGGTCAAATTTGAATTTAGGACTTCCTAACTCAAGAGTTGTAGTCACTAATTATTTCAGAGCAAAGAAGTTCAGAAGAAAACAGACAAGTAGTAAAGCTTTGAAAGTAACATAAGGCAGCATGTTACAATAGAGAAATCCACTGATTCTGGAGTTAGAAAGCTTGGTTTCAAATTCTACCTCTAATTAATATCTGTGAGATCTTGCACAAGAAGCTTAAGCTCCTTGGCCTTTAGTTCATCATATGTAATACGTGGGTTTTGGAACAGATATGATGGCCTCTGAGGTCCTTTTCAAGCTCTCACACCATGATCCCTTCAATCTATTACATACTTTTTTTTCTTAAAAAGCAAGTTGTCCACAAGAGGGAATCATGGTTTCACATCTTTCTGTTGTATGTAGAAATGCTAAAGATGAGTGTGTCTATATGTATGTGTGCGTGTGTGTATATAAAGCTCATAACTTAAAAATTAGACAAAAATTTTTTTAAAAGGTATTTGTATATGTAAAGTGTTGAATGGGTTCAAAAAGTCAACTTCACAAGTACAAGACTGAGGCGTCATGGATTGATAGAATTTTTCTAAAAAAAAAAAATCTTGGGTTTATAGTGAACTACAATAGAAACTCAATACAAATCAACAGTGGCAATCAAGAATATCAATTTGACAAGCGTTCAAAGAGGAAGAGCCAATCCAGGTACAAGAAGGTGATAGTAATAGTCTATGTAAATTCCATCCTGGTAAGACAATATCTGGGTAATTGTGTTCAGTTCTGGGCCAGATATGTTCAACATATCCCCAAAAGGCAGAATGAGGTAGAATAAGTGGGACTTGCAAAGATTCAAATATAGTCTGTAGGTTAGGAAAAGCTTCTTAAAAATTAGAGCTATCATTCTTAGCAATAAGAATAAGACAATTCCAAAGGACTCATAACGAAAAATGCTCTCCACCTCCAGAGAATGAACTGATGGAGTCTGAATGCAGATCAAAATATACTATTTTTCACTTTCTGTATTTGTTAATGCTTTTTCGCCCCATTTGATCTATGTTTTCTTCAACAATATGACTAATATGGCAATATGTTTTGTATGACTGAACAGGTATAACCTGTATCAAATTGATTATTGCCTCAGGGAGAGAAAATTTGGAATTCAAAAATTTTTAAAAATGAATGTTAACAATTGTCTTTATATCTAACTGGGGGAAATTTATCACTTAAAAAAAGAATCAGCATTTTTTAGAGCTCAAAGAAAACAATTAGAGCTATTAATGGGTAATTGGTTCCTTGACACTAGAGGTCCTTAAACAAAAAGTTCTTTTTCAGGTTTGGATTGAACTGCCTGAGCACTGAGGTTCCACACAAATTATGTGAAAACTCAATATAGTTCTCAGTCCTCTGCTAGCTCTTCTTATTTAACAGCAATAATAGAGGTATGATGGGGAAAAAAGGAAGAAGTTGCTGAGGATGTATTTTTACACCATTAAAATTAATTTAAATTATAAATTTGTGATCTTTGTCATAAACAATGAATTGACATACTCTTTACTCTTTCAAGAACTCATATATGATACTGATATTCAAATGATAATGAAACCAAAGACAAAAGGAAGTTACAGCTAGGTAGATCCTCTGGAGGAATCTATGAAGAACATGAACAAGAATCACATAGCATGAGAAAAGATAGGTTACAATTATGAATGTGGCCCTGAAGCAAATTTAACCCATTTTCTTGAGATATCATATTTTTCAGAATTATAGAGGGGGTTCAGAATGAGCCAATGATAAAGTCCCCCTGAACTGACATAATTTGCAACTCTCGATCCTAAAAGAACTCCTAACAGCGCTCCTTTGAAGCTGAGTCAGCTATAAATATGGCTCTAGCCAGTCTAACCCAGACTGATAAACTGTACAGTTGGGACCCTTACAGATAAGCAGAGCATCCTATTTTCATGGTCTAGTAGTTTCCAAGGAGGAGGGGACTGACTCCTTTCTCTTTCCATGCAAATCATGCAGTTTTGCTGTAACCCTTAAATACCCAAGGTTTTGTCTGCATTGCTGGCCTCATTTGTACTCTGTAAAGAGGAGACCTAGCATGCATGTTTTCCTGCTATCTCTTGTAATAAAGTAAGTTACTACTCAAATGTTGTTGACAAAATCTATAGTGATGGAAGGAATAACCACACTGAGGATTAAGAGACAACTTGCAACTTAGTGACTGCTCAATAACTTGATCTATAACCAACTAACTGCAATACTTCAGCTATAACATTATAAATGCTGAATCTGTACGTGCACTCTAGCTTTGTAAAAGTAGATATTCATTTCCTTAAACATAGTTTTTGGTAACCAAAAAGACAGATCACTTTAAAGAGCTACAAATACTGGTGAAAATCACAACAGTCCTAACATGACACTTGTACATAAAATATTATGAGGCATAGATAGAAAATATCTATATCACCACTTGAAAGGCAAGGGGATTAGATAGCACTGAAATTTATTCTGGCTAGAGTACAAAACAAATCAATCAGCTAGACTTGCCAGATTTTTCTTTTGTAACTACTCTTGGCCTTGCTATTTTCATTTATCAAAATGTAAAATTTGGGTTTTCAATTATTCACAAAGATCAGGCTTTTAACTTTGTCTTTCTATTTTAATTAACTATCAACACAATTCAACAAAATATGATTTGAAGAGTATCATTAAAACTTCATACATACCTTCATTAGAAAGCTTGATGATTTTTCAATTAACACTTGATTAGCATAAATCTTGATTTTATCTATCATGCATTTATAAGTGAAGTGTTGAAAAAAGGGATGGTATGGATCTTTCTTATTGATTATCATCAACAATTTCACTTTTAGAGGCTAAAGAAAAGATAATAGAAGAGTAGAAATTCATAAAATATACTAATTTGAAATTTTTCAGAATATAAATGTCTTATAGGTATGTATACAGTTCAACTTAAACCTTAATTTTCCAGGTCAAAAGAGGATTATAGAAATGAACACAAATACAGTCATTTAAAATCACTTTGTAATTTTTCACATTTAAATAAGATTCATCCCCCAAATGACATAACTTATTTTCTACTCCCTCAGTTTCCATCATGATTCTTTGTCCATTCATCTCCATTTCTTTTTCCCTACATATAGTCAAAATTAGTATATACTTTGTTCTGGTTCTCCTTTTTTGCTCTGCACAATTCATAAAATTCTTTCCCATATTTTACATTAAAACTCATTGCATTATGGTATTTCACTATGCTATTGTATCCTCAAAATATACCTTGACATTTTACTTACATTATCTGTCTGGAATACCCTCTCATTCCCACCAACAGCCTCCATCCTATATAGGACATCTTATTTAAGGCCTTTGCTGAAGAATTCTTCACTTGCCCTGCCCTCAGTAATCTCTCTCTCCCTCTGAAGGGATTACAGGACTTCTCGTTGCCAGAAGTATTGGAGTCTTAGTATATATCATCTTGTACTATCCATGTTTTCATAAGTCTAATCTCTTCAAATAAAGGATCATCTTTTAAAAGATCATTATGTCCAATCCCTCATTTTACACCAGGAAATGGATACCAAGAAAGCTAAAGTGGATTGCCTATGGTCTTACAGTTATTCTGTGGTAGAGACAGATTTTTAAACATCCACATCCTCTTACTCTAAACCTAATGCGTGTGGGGGGCACCATGCTGTTAATTCTCCTCCTTCGCTTTAAGAACAAGTCAGCTATGTTACATATGACCTTTAATAAACCCCACTTGGATGGCAATATTTTAAGTCAGACTGTGTGTGCTCTAGCTTTTTAAAACTGCAACAGTACTGCTTACCACGTTGGTTGTTGTCCTTTGTCTTCAAAGAGGACCAAAATGACATCACCATTGTAAAGTGAAATTTCAGTGTGTCCGACTGTGGCTGATCAGACCAATACGAGCTTGGAATGCTCTACCACAGGTTGGGCACAGATAGTCCATATGAATATTTGGGGTGAATATCCCCAATTTGTACATCCTGCATTTACTTTGTGCTGTCTCAATTCTGCTTTACTCAAAGAGCACAGCACCTTTTCTTATGTGGGCATGCCACGCTGAGCGGTCCTGTGCCAGCATCTTCCATGTTGCACAGTCAAATCCAAAGTTCTTGAGAGAGACCTTGAGAGTGTCCTTGTATCGTTTCTTCTGGCCACCAAGTGATCGCCTGCCCCATGCAAGGTCTTCTATGCTTACCACATTACCAACTACTTATACACCGCTAACTCTAGAGCAATAACAACTGTTACCTTTCACTCCGACCTCTGAAATTATAGGAAACCTGTGCTTGAAGATATATTAAACAAGGGGAAGCTACGTCCTTCTGAGGCAGCACATTCTCATTTTTGAACAGTTCCGGTTGCAATTAAGTTTTTCTTTTTCTTGAGCCAAAAATCTGCCTTCCTGCCATTTCTATACATTGTCCAATTCTAACATCTGTGGCCAAGCAGGATAAATAGTTAACCCATCCCCATCTGAAAGTCCTAGCAGCCAGTTATTCTACACCCTCCCTCCCACCACTCCCACTAGGGCTTATCTTCTTTAAGTTCCTTCAAATGATCCTCAGATCTAGGACTTTCGTTATGGTAATTTGTCACCTTCCTCAGTGACATTCAGTTAATATCCTTCCCCAAAAATATGGCATCAGAACTGAACACAAAATTCCAGATTTTATCTGAGCAGATTTATGTTTTCCACTTAAATAAAAAGCATTGTTTTAATGGCAGGAAATTTAGATTTCACAAATAGATTTAAATTAAATTATATATCACAGAAGTAGTCTATGGTTGCAAGTCTTTATTATTCTGTTACCTCATGAACCTAAACATGAAGTTAGTTGACAGAGAAGAGGCAGTTTGATGTAACTGAAACAACAATGGTTATGGAATGAAAGGACCTTCAAATCTTCAAAATTCAGATCCCAAATATGCAATTCACTACCTATATAACTTCAGGCAAATCATATAGTTTTTATGGGTTTGTTTTCTCATTTGTAAAATAAGCTGGCTGGACTAGAAATTCTAAATCTTAGGATATTATAAATGTTATTAAATGGTACTCTCAAGTAGCATCTTAAATTATCTTACTGGTTTTAAGACAATCTTAACTGGCTAACAAACAAGGTTGTTTCACAAGTAACCAAAAACTATAATAAGTGATTTTCCTACAGCACAGACCTGAACATATTACTCTCAAACTCTTATCAACTTCAGTGGTTTCCTGTTACCTAAAGGACCAAATGTAAAGTCCTTTGTTTGGCACAGAGGCAATAAGGTAGCACAATGGATGGAACACCAGGCATAGAGTCAGGAAGACCGAAGTTCAAATCTAGCCTTAGACATTTACTAGCTGTGTGACCCTAGGGAAGTCACTTAACTTGTGGGCCTCAAGTTTCTTCAACTAAAAAATGAAAATAATAATAATACTTACTTCCCAAGGTTGTTCAGAGAATCAAATGAGATATGTAAAAAGTGCTCAGCACTGCCCATGCACACAGCAGGCACTTAACTAATCCTTTCCTTTCGCCTTCCTTTCTTCTAAAGCTCTTTACCAACTTCACCTTGTTAACCTTTCCAATCTTTTTATTCATTACTAACCTACATGACCTCTATGATCCAGACACACTGGCTGGCAATCTTGTCCCCCATGCCTAGTGGAATGCTCTGCCTCCTCACCTTCATCCTTTCAAGACTGCTCAAATCTCACCTTTCCTGGGTTCCTTCAACTTCGAAAGCCTTCTCTTATGGCTACTTTCCATCTGTAGTGGAAAGGCCACTGGACCTGAAGGTTCCCTCCTCCAAAAATACCTGCATTTAAATCCCACCAGAGACATTTATTAGTTTGTGTGACCCTGGGTAAGTCACTTAACCTCTCTGTGCCTAAGTTTCTATATATGAAAAATAAGGGCTGTACTCTATCATTTCCCAAAGTCCCTCCAGCTTTAAACTTCTGATCCTTTACTCTGGGTATTGTTGTATCATTTTTTTGCCAGTTGCGTCTGACTCTCTATGATCCTATTTGGGATTTTCTTGGCAAAGATACTGGAGTGGATTGCCATTTTCTTCTCCAGCTTATTTTACAGATCAGGAAACTAAGGCAAACAGAGTTAAATGACTTGCCAAGGGTTACACAGCTAATAAGTATGAAGCCAGATTTGAACTCAGGAAGATGAGTCCTCCTGACTCCAGGTCTAGCACTCTATCCAGTTATGCCACCTAGTTGCCCTTATTCTTTTACCTATTTATATAACCTGTGTTCTCCAAAAAGGGGGCCATCTCCAGTCATCCTGATCTAGAAAGTAAGGCTGGTGACTTTGCAGAGTCCTCCCTCACTTAAATCCAATTCACCTGTAAGTCATGGCAAGACCTTTTTGTCATGGTCCTCTTTGAGAATGAAGGACAAACCACTTCCCCAATATAATGGGAAGTGCCTGGTGTGAAAGGAACTGTTTTTGCCTTTCTTTGCAAAGTACTTATGAAGAATTTAATTACAAGCCTTCTTCACAAGTGGCAGCCTCAGGAATTAGACACAGGTCTTAGGACTTTCATTGTTTTTGCTACTCTATCATAGTATTTCTTTTCACAGAAAAGACTTGATTCATTAATACAAATAACCAAATAGCTCTCTTAAAAAACTCTGGGTATGTTAATATTAGGTAAGCTATCTCCTATATACCTCTCTAAGGTAAAGTATATATTTAAGCAATTTTCTAATTTATTTTCTTCATTCTGTGTATACAACCTCACATAAAGTCTTAAAAGATCATCTGACTTATCTGCAAATATTTACCCTCTCAAAGAAAATCCACCAGGTAATTTACAAGTGAATTTATAAGAAAATGCTCTAAACAAAGTAAAATCATCAACAATTAACATAAGAATACTTGAATACTTAGAACTTTCAATGAGGGTCTCCCCAAGCAATGAAGGTTCTTTCTGTAGAGAATAAAACTGGAAACTAGGGGACTGCCCCTCAATAGGAGAATGGATGAACAAATTATGGGACATGAATGCAATTAACATTACTGGGATAAAAGAATGAAAATGATTTCAAAGAAACGTGGGAGCACTTGTATGAACTGTTACAAAATGAAGTGAGTAAAATCAGAAGAACAATTAATACAATAATAACAATGTAAAAATGAAAACAAAAACATTTGAAAGATTTAAGAATTCTGTCAATGTAGTGAACAACAATGATTCCAGAGAATGGAAGATGAAGCACCTTATTCATGCCTTTTGAAAGAGAGGCGATGAATTCAGGATACAGGATTTTTTAATATACATTTTTGGACACAGTCAATGTAAAAATTTCTTTTGCTTGACTATACACATTTTTTATTTCATTTTTGTTTTACGTCCAGTTTGCATAGGGAAGGTGAGAAACGAAATGTTTGATAATTGGAAAAAGATAAAAGAAACCAAAGCACTCCGAACAAAAGAGAAATCAAAATCATAAAAGTTATGAGTGAATTTAGATTAAGAAATCAGTTTTCAATGAAGATTTTTAAAAACACAGAAAAAATGAAAACTGAATACATGACGGATAAACTGAAAGAATTCAAGTTCTTAAAACAAAAGATTTGAAAAACAGAAATATTGAACTAGAGAAAAATATGGGAAAGGAGGTGGGAAAAGTCAACATCATTCAAAAAAAATACATAAATTCTACACAGGCAAAGTATCTGACCCCAAATAAAGAGATTCAGATTTGCAAAGACAAGTTAAGAATTCTAGATATTCCAGAGGAATGTAATGAATTAACAAAAACTGAATACTATGTAGTCCCCAAATTCAGAATCCAGACAACGGAGCACTATTAAAAAAATCCATTGATTTACCAAAAAATTTAGTAATTCAAATTCCATCCTATGCAGTGCTTCAACAATAAACAATTTGACATAGTTACCTTATCATTGTCCGTGTCTCCAAATATTCTTTCAAAGACTCCTTCTGCTTCTTTGTAGTTTGCTTTCTCCATGCAAACTGCTACAGCCTAAGAACAACGTTAAAAGACAGTAGTAAACACACTGCTTAATTTTCTAAAAGTAGTAAGATCTTTCCTAAGATGGTATTTGAAAAAATGTACATTTTACATAATAGCTTTATAAACTGAGCTAAGCAACAATTTTTTTTAATGATAAAAACCTGACTTGAGAACACCTGAAAATTTTACTTTGGTTAAATTCCTGTTTGGACATTGGAACCTATCAAATTTACAATAATACAAATGATTACTCAGCTTCTCTTTGAAGACTCTTAGTAACAAGAAATTTTTTAGTAAGTTTTTTCTTATATTGAATTTAAATCTGCCTTCACATATCTTCAACTCACTGGAGCCCTTGTTTTGCCTACCAGGACCAGTAAAAACAAAATCCCTGATTGTTCTCCTATATTAAAGTCAACCTACTTTATACATTCAGTACCATAACAGCATTTGAGAAAACTGGCATATGAAAGAAAATTCTTGTTAGACAAACTAGAATCTTTAACAGAAATTCAACTTCTGAATATCATGTAAGCTATAGAAGTATTTCACTGTTTTGTAGCCAAAGCTGAACCTAATGATGTAACAAGAATACAACTATCTCACCATTACTGCCCTATTTTTTATGGTACAAAAATTATTTGCAGGGTTAACCTATTCCAGTAACAAAAAGCACTTAAAAAAAAAAAGAAACAAAGGAACTGTTGCAACTCTGGGAGCTTTCAAGAAGCTTTATTTCCTTTTTCCACTTTAAGTCTTGTTTCACTGTTCCCCATTCACAAATGGCACTTACCACTACTTGAAATCAGTTAAAAAAACTTTTTAGTTTTTGTTATGTATTTCAGAAGTAGGAAGCATTTGTCTATGTGCTATAATTGTATGCACAATGATTTATCTTAGATTTACAGCCTTTAATATTTTGTACCTAGAATTGCTGTTACTTTGCATAATAACCTTTTTGATTTGTTGCAAACAATGAAGTATATTCCATTTTCAGTATTTACTACTCCCAACCAAAAACTTGTTATTAGGTTTTCCTCCTTTTTGCAGGCTTAATGACCCCAATAATAAACTGTATGTCTTTTAAGGAAGAGTAAGTCATTGAAACTGTCTAGCCTTTGGCAGAGAGCTCTAAAGTTAAATTTCAAATGTTCATGGCAATTTTTAAAAAGATTACAACAGTATATCTATTTTCACTAAATATGTAAAAAACATAGGACATTAGGTACAATATACAGACCTGAATTTCAAGTAAATTATGGATTTGGTCATGAAGTATTTCTTTTTCCTTTCTGATTTTATCCCAGATCATCAAGGCTGATTCCAATGGAGTAAGTCGTGCATCACTTTCAAACTGTGCATCTTAAAAAACAAAACGTTAAAGAACATAGGTAATTTTGGAACTTAACAAGAAAACAACCACAACCTTATTGTTGCTAGCTTATTTAATATGCCAATATGGTAAAATCATTTGTTTTGACAACTTCCATTTTAAAATCAAAATTTTAGATGGGAAAATCTGTTTTACTTAGTGAAAGGTTTTGGGAAATAGACTATGTTAAGTAGTAATAAGTTCATGCAATAAACTAATTTCAACAAACCTCAAAGGATGGTCTTAAAAATCTTTTGCTGTACTGACAAAAATACTGTAGTGTTACAAATCCTCTGATACTGTGTAATTCTGGCTTCCCTGACAGGAGAAGAAGAGAAAAAAATCTGAGACAAATACAGAGTAAATTCAAAATGTGAATTGGAAGAACCTGAGTATAATTCAAAGGAGAGGATGATGTAAGAAGAGCTCAATACAAAGGAAGAGAAGGATTAAAGAATAAATGAGAACATAAAGACAACTATAAAGAAGAGTAAAAGGAAATGGTAAGATGACAAAGGAATGCAGAAAAAGTAAGTAAAAACAAATTACTAAATTGGTAAGCAAAACAGATTGGTAGAAAAAAAGAACTTAGTTAATGAGAAAGGGTGTGACAGACAAGATAAGCTTTAAGTGGCTTAGGAAGTGATGTGTAAAGACCCACAGAGCTCATAAACAAAGCTAACAATAACAATCACTCTGGAGAACAGGGAGAATACTAATATGGACTTGTATTTCAGGATGAGATGTTTCTAATTCTGCCACAACCAAGTCACTGCTAGATATCATTCAAGAGTAGGCTTGTTGCCTTTCTAAAAGAAAAAGTGAAGACACTTTCAGGAAACCATATGTGGTCATCAGGGACAGACAGCCAACTGTTCATGGAGGGAAAAAAATGGAAGTGGGGCTCAAGGTGAAACTCAATTGAGATAACATGCTTTGCAAATCTTAGAGTGCTATAAAAACACTGTTGTTATGTATTAGTATTGAAATAAAGAGAGGCAGCTAGGTGACGCACTGGATAGAGCGCTGGCCCTGGAGTCAGGAGGACCTGAGTTCAAATATGACCCCAGATACTTACTAGCTGTGTGATCCCAGGCAAGTCACTTAGTCCTGTTTGTCATTTTGCCATAGCAGCTCTTTCTGTGGTGGCCAAGAATTGGAAACTGAGAGGACACTTATCAATTGGGGAATGGCTGAACAAGTTGTGGTATATGAATATAATGGAATATTATTTTTCCATAAGAAATGATTAGGACTTCAGAAAAACCTGGAAAGACTTGAATGAACTACTGCTGAGTGAAGTGAGCAGAGGAGAACATTGTACACAATAACAACTAACCACATCCAGGGAAAGAACTATGGAGTCTGAATGCAGATCGAAGTGTGCTTTTTTCTGTCTGTCTGTCTCTCTCTCTTTCTGGTTTCTGTTGTTTTCCCCTTAGGTTCTAATTCTTCTTTACAACATGACTAATGTGGAAATGTTTAAAAAAATAGTAAAAGATGTAACAAAAATGTCCTAAGGAAATGTATTACTGGAAAAGAGATGGTAAAGATAAAGAATGACAGAAATACTCCCTGGGATGATTTCCAAAATATGGGGAAAAAGTAAGAAGTCCTTCAGATTATAAAGTCAGTCTTATGGTGATCTTAATCTCTAGGAACAGGTAATTATTCCTGGAGGGAACAATGAAATCAATATTATCAATGATATCTGAGGATTTGTATTGACTAAGAAACGTATGTAGATACACAGGGAACTCATGAACAAACTCAAATTTCAAAGAGACACAGACATATTCAAAGAGACATAGTTTGAAAGGATAGGCAAACAGGATAATTCTTGTAACAGAAAAGGCTAGGCGTGCTAAAGTGCAGAATGTACTCGCAATGGCCAGTAAGGCTAAAGATAAATAAAGAGTTTTGTAGGCATGCTACAAAAGAGGGGATCCAAGAAGTAAGAAGATTGCTTATCCACAACAGGTAAGATAACTAACAACATACAGAAGGAACAGCTGTTCAATTTGTATTTTATTTCTGTTTCAGCTGCTGAAGAGAATGCCCTTTGCACTGGAAAGGACAGAACAAACAAAGCAAGTAGGAGTTGAATGGCTAAATAATGAAGGGGAAAAGAACCCATTTGAATAGTATTCACAAATACTGAAGGAACTGACAGATGTTATTGGGTTACCTATGTACCATCAGTTAAATCTGTGAATTGCGGCATCTAGAAGAGGTATTAAAGATCGAACAAAGACAAAAGACCTGTTTTTCAGAAATGCATAGTTTACAAAGTATAGAAAGGTGAGCTAGACTTCAATTCCTGACAAAATTCTAAACTGTTTTATTAGAGGGATGCTGTCTACCTTTCCAGCTTGGCTTGGGAAAGTCAACAGAAACTACAGTAGAAAAAATACTGTGTTGACAAATTAAACATTCAGCATTGCAGGATTCCTCAAGTCAAAGAATACTGTGCTGTGAGTAAAGTTTGAGAGTCTCTCTAACCAGTGATTTTTTGATTCCATAGACAACCAATGGAAAGTGACATCAGTAAACAATGTGTTTTAATAGGCAATTTCATTTTTTGTGGTTTTCAATGTTTGTAATTCACTACCTTCCAACTCTCTTCCTGAGAAAAATATTCAATATGTACTAATGTGAGGTTTCTTATTCTTAGTAAGCTCCAAGTCACTATTAGGCCACACTTTTATTTTAAACTATTGTTATGTATTTTCTAACTTTTCTCCTGTGTGCTTTTTGTCAGTAAAGTTACCAAATATCAAGGATGTAGTGTGGTGTATGTGTGTGCATGCATGTGCATACATGAACATGGCATACTCTAGAGCACTTAGTTTGAAAAATCTTGTCATACTCTTCACCAAATCTCTTCTTCATCCTCCTCAACGTTTTTTAATAAACGTGGCTGTTGCCTTTATGTAAGGTATTGTGGTACATGTGAAAAGTTTGAACTAAGCAATGAAAAGGAATTAAATGCTTTTTTAAAAGCCCTATTTTCATAGTAAATAATCAGAAACTATAAAATGAAGAATTATACTATTATAGTAATGCAAATATAAATATTAAGAACATATTAGGAAAATATCAATTTTATCAATTAATTGAATAGACACTAAGTTTAAGTGATGTTTCATAGCAGTCTACAAAGAGGAAAGTCATAGGACTTGAATCAGGAGGAAACACCACAAAATTTATGGTCTCTGTCATTTTATATACTCTGTAAATTCTAAGAAAGGTACTTGTGAAATGACTAGTAGGATGTCAAGTACACATCGACAAAATCATTTTTCAAAATCATTTGGTTGCTATTGCAATTGACATAACTTTCAAGAGACGTCATAAGTAACTATATAAAGGACTGAAAAATAATTACCCAATGATTTTCCTTCCACGATTCTTGTTAAAAACTGACACACATATATAGTTCTTAGCTGATGTGCTGTTAGCCTGGATAGTCCATGAATAATGGCTGAAACAAAAAGTGAATTAGATTAAAATAGAAAAAGTGATCCAGCAGTGTCACTATTTAAAAAAATGTTTAAAATGTTAAACTGTTTTTAAAAAGACAAAAGCATTTTTAAAAAATCATAAATCATTAGCATTTTTCTGTCCACTTGTACAGATAAAATAATTAAAGCAAAGTTGGAGTAGCATATTAATACTTTCACTATAAAACAATCCAGTTCCAGTTAGAGTTTGACAAGTATATATTTCACAAAGTTATGTTTATAATTATGTTTACAGATACTACTATTTTGATGAAAAATAGTCTTATGTGAGTATATAAAACCAGTATGAAATTTTTCACTATCTACTCTCCAATTCCTTGGCCCTTGTTCTGTTCCCACTCATCTTTTGCCAAGCTCCAACGATTAGCCTTTTCTACCACCAAAGAGAACTAAAGAGAATCTTATCTATTCACTGGAGCTTCACTATAGTAAGGAAGTGTTTCTACTGCTCCTCAATTGATTCTAACCTACTTCATTATACCTATTCCAAACCTTCAACCTCTTCAAACCTCCCAGGCTTCCAACTCTTTTCTCCACTCTCAACTATGAAACTTTGCTGAAAAAAAAAATAAAAGACCATTACCCATGAATTTCCTCTTCTTCCCCCTTCCCTGCATCTTAAATGGCCCAGTTGACATTATCTTCCAATTCTCTCCTTTACTGGTCTGATTAGGAGGTAGCCCTCATCAACCCACTACATACGATCTTGATCCACATTCTTCTCTAGATCCCCCCACAATCATTCCTTCTCTAATCTTCAGTACTCCACAAGTACTCCTAAAGCTCTCCCACCCTGAAAAAACCCTTACCAGACCCCACCATATATCTATACAAGCTGTCACTCTCTCTCTTCTGTTACGGACTCCTAGAAAAAGTTATCTATACTCATTGCCTCCATTTCCTCTCCTCTTAATTCTCACCCTTTTCAATCTGACCTCTGACTTCATTAAACAAAAATTGCTCTCAAAAGTTACCAAATAACTGTCAAATTCAATGCTCTTCCCTCAAGCCTTATATTTATTGGCTTCTTGCTATTCCTGGAACAGAAGAAACCACCCTCCAACTCAGCGTTTTTACTGGCTATTCCCTATGCCCACAACACTCTCTACATTATCTCCAACTTCTAGCTTACACTTGGCTTCCTCCAAGTCTCAGCTAACGTGCCACCTTCTGCCAGAAGGCTTTCCCAATCCTCCATCTTAAGAGGCTTCCCTATTGGACTACCCCTAGTTTACCCTGTACCTTTACACATGCCATATTGTTTACAAATAGTTATTTGCACATTGTCTCCCCCATTGGACTGTAAGCTCTTTGAGAGCAGGGACTGGTTTTTGCCTTTCTATCTGGGCACTTCCACACATGGCATGGCTCATGACAGGTACTTAATATAAATGCTGACTTGCCACCTTCTACATAGCATTTGACAACACTCACTCTATTCTCTAGGTTTTGATACCTATTTACCGCTCTCTCTCAGATCTCATCTTAGCAATGTGAGGGCTCAGTCACAAACTTTGGGTATATCATAAGGCTATTCTGGGCCTCCTTTCTATACTATCATTTGGTGTCTTCATCAGCTTCCTCTGGGTTATGGTATGACTTCTAACTCTCTATGTGTGTGTGTGTGTGTGTGTGTGTGTGTGTGTGTGTGTGTGTGTGTGTGTGTGTGTGTGTGTGTGTGTGTGTGTGTGTGTGTGTGTGTGCGCGCGCGCGCACGTCTGTGTAGTCCTGCATCACCTCCTTAACCTTTTATCTGTCACCCAAACAGAATTTTCCCAAAATCCTTTCCCCAAAATCCCTTTTGGGAATCCTTTCCCAAAATATCATGTCTTTTTTGGAACTCCCCCCTTTGTTAATATCATGTCCTTCCAGTCAAAGAGGGTCATAACCCTTGCATTATCCTTCCCTTTCTCCCCCAACATATCTAACAAGTGTTTACTTCTAAAACTGATTTTGTATTTATCTCTACTCAAAAGCCACAATAGTGGCTCATATACCTTGGACAGTATTTCTTCTTTTTCTCCTTCAAGTGAGAAAACCCCAACCACCAAATGTTCATCTCATTACATTCCCCACATTCACCCTACTTCTCTGGTTCTGGATTCTCTCATAAGGAGGTTCTGTAATTTGAACCTTTCACAGCATATTCCAGTAATGGGTCCTATCCCTCCAAGTCTTAGCTATACTACTACTGAAATCAAATCCAGTTCTTTACATTATGTTACTTCACTTTATTATCTAAGCTTTGTTACACTTCTGTATCAACTGCAGTTGTGGGTTTTATTGCTGGTTCCTTTATTGGATTGGATTCTGTTACATATCTACAACTATTCTTCCTTCTGTATTAGATATGCTAGCTATTCTTTTATGATGTCTAGTTTCATAGAGATATGTAAGGTAGTTTTCTCCCTCATCTCCTTTCATCTCTTGATTAGATTTTTAAGATTCCAAAGACATTTTTGTGACTAGGTCTTATTATTAGCCTATCCTATTTTTGGAGGGCCACTCAAAGCTTCATTCAAGATGATCCAAATCCTGTTCTTAACCACTGCTGTCTAAACCAGTTGTTCTCTTTTCTTTCTAACACCTCTGCTTTGAATCAGCAACAGTGAAGAAAACCTCTTATGTGCCTAAGTTCTTTAAGTTCTTGCTTAGGGCACCTCAAACCTTAGTAATATTTTCTAGGATCCTTTTGGCAGTATCATCTGATTCTCATATCAATCATTAAAGTGTGTAGTGATTATTACATGTCAGGAAGGGTTTTGTCAAGTTTCAGATATTTGTCCCTAGGAAGGGGAGACCCCTTAAATATTAATATCAGGTTGACAAGCAGTACCCCTTTACAGTAGGTTATTTCTATACAAAACAGTGATGCATAATGCTGAATGCCAAAATAAGTGGTTCACATAGTTGTTGCTAAAGGTGTTCAGATGGACAAATGTCTTTCATGTAGGTAAGATATGGATATGTATGTTGGCAAGGGGAGGGAAGGCTATGACAGAGGAGACAAAGAACAAGTGCAAAAGCAAGAACGAAGATGAATGTTCAAAAGAAAGGAAGAACAGTTTGGCAAGTAGATGTAACACAGGGGTATAACTGGGAAGCTAGATGGTACAGTAGAGAGAGCACCAGGTCTAGAGTCATAACCTTTGACTGCCTGTTTCCTCCATTGTAAAATGGGGACAATATAACAACTACCTGAGAATTATAACAAAAGGTAACATTTATATATAATTATCCCTTCCACATCAAGGGGTACAACAATGGAAAATCCATGTAAAATTTTTTTGGCCCTCCTTTCATACCAGTGAAGTAGTCTGAATTATTATGGCATCAAAAGATAAAATATGCTGATATTACATACTGCTATACATATAATTCATACATTTCAGAGTTTCTAAACTTTTTCTGTGTTATCTGCTGGCCTCTGCATGTCATCTGCAACTTCAGCAAAACTGCCAAGGAAGTGTCTAAAGGTCAGTTTTGAACTTAAAGTCTTCTTGACTCCAAGCACAGAGCTCTATCCATTAGGCCACCTAGCTGCACACAAATGAGATAATAATTGTAAAGCCCTTAGCACAGTACCTGGCACAAAGTAAGCTTTGGATAAATATTAGCTGCTGTTGTCATTAAAAGCTTGAGAGGAAGGATGGAAAAAGACTGCCTACAAAATGTACATATACCTTTCTTTGTGCAAAAGAAACTAATACATCTTCTGAGATGTAAAGAAATCAGTAAAACGTAAGCTTAAGAGCAAGGACTATTTTGTTTTGTCTTTCTATGCTTTGCAATTTTGGGGATCTTTATTTGTGATTTCATCCAAACCCCAAATTCCCTCCATATGAATGCACTTTGGTGAATTGTCTAGGCACTGAGAAGACTATATAGCTTGCTCAGGGTCATAGCCAGTATATATTAGAGCCAATATTTTAATCTAGGTCTCAAATGCCAGATCAGGCTTTTAGTCTTTACACCATATTGCTTCCCCACCTTGCATATAGGAGCCTAATAAATGCTGGAATTTAACTGGTATTACGGAAAATTAATTGGTCAGCAGTGTGCAGAATGGAAAAGAGAAAGTATAAATATAGTGATTTATAGTAATAATCTAGTTGTGGAATAGCAAAGACTGTGGTTTAAATGTAGCAAAAGAAAAGGAAAAAAAAGATGTGACTAGCCACAAATTAATCCCTTTTTTGGTCTTGGACAATTGATTTCTTTGATATAGGGAATTCTTTCTCGAAGAAAATCCCCTTTATCAATAAATATTATTCTACAAATTATATTCTAAAGAAATTTGCCTGGAGAACAATAAGTTTAAGTGACTTGTCCATAACAACAAAGCCATTATGTGTCAGAGATAGAACTTTGAAGGCAGGTCTACCAAATCACCCTTTATTCCATGTTGCCACCCATAGTTAAATAAGTAATTATTTTAGTAAACTAAAATTTAATGGAATAGATGAATCAACAATGAAAGGGTTTATGTAAATAAAACAAATAACTAGAAAAGCAAATTCAAACTTAATTATATTCAAATCTATCTGAAGTCACCTACTCTAGACTAATTCTACTGAAGCATTAACTACTGTATATTTACTGTATTCATGAAAAATAACCAAATTACTAGGTTAGGAAAAAAAATTAAAGTGCTGAAGATCCTCACAAGACAAAAGAACATATTAAAGAACAGAGAAAATGGCATGAAAGTTGAAGAAAAACTGAATAACCAGACAGACATTTATCCCCTTGGAATGAGATTAATAACAAAAGTAAGGGCAGATGACAGAGAATTTAAGAATATGGCACAATTTCATAAAAAGAGTGAGTGCCAAGAGTACTAAAAACTCAGAATGGGCTGAATGCTGTCAAAAAGCTAAGGATGATAGTAAGTGTTTTTAAAGCAACATGGAAAAAAGAGAAGACTTGAAAAAAGTAGCTTGAGTAGGATATAAGAATGTAAGCGAAAATGCAGTTATTTTTTCATTTTCTATGTTTTCTCTGCCAAGAAGAAATTACTGGAAATGGAGGAACAAAAATGGCTAAGAAAAGTACAGAGATAAGTGAGCAACTAGTAATCCTTGATGAATTTAAATCAACTGGCTCAGATAAGACCACATTTTGGGGAAAGAACTGGTAGACATGATTGTGGAGCCATAGTCAGTGATTAGCAGAGTGACTAAAACAACAATACTTGTTCAATGTATGAAGTGGAGAAGGGGCAAATATTATTCATATATTCAAAGTCTACAAACTATACAAGTTACCTTGACTTCAATCCCAGAAAAATTCTATAATGGATCATTAAGGTGATCATTAGTGATAATCTTGAAAAGGAATCAATGATTACCAGATTGGCTTCATAAAGAACAGACTAACTAAATTTCCTTTTTTGACAGGGTATTTTATTTTTAAACTGGCAGAGAAATGTACAATTTACCTAATGGTAAAGATGTGGTAATATAGTTAGATGGATTCAAAATTGGTTGAACGGCAAAAAATAATCATTAATGAAACAGCAGCTTCGGGGAAAAGAGTGATGGATTTATACTTAGAGAATTCAGTTCAAATTCAAGGTCTGCCCCTAAATACTTATGACCTTGAGCAAAAGTTCATTTTCTGTGGCCCTTAATTCCCTCACCTTTAGTAAAATGGGAGTGTTTGTCTAGGTGGCTTCTCAGGTCCTTCTTAGCTTTAAATCAACAATCCTAACAAAGGTCAATGTTAATTTAGTAAGAGATCCCCCAGGAATCCAACACGTAGCAATGATTTGGATAAAGTTATAAAGAAAACACATGCTAATAAAATTTTGCAGATGACAAACGTCAGAGGCTTTGTCACACTGTGAGACAGATGAAAAGATCCAAGATTTTGAAAAGCTAGAGCATAGCTTAATTTTATTTGGCTTATGGATTACTACCTCTGGCTGTGTAGATAAGACTACAGATTCATTCTCAAAACAGTGTTCCTAAATATGTAAAATAAAATGCATTAAGATTACAAAGGAAATGACATATACTAAAATACAATTATCAAATTACATTTAAAAAAAAATCTCTGACATAGGTTAAGAAGGCCCAGGCTAGAGCACTTGACCGAAATCCATGAAAATGAAATCTAACAGGGATACACATAAAGTCTTACACGAGGGTCAAAAAAAATCAACTTTAAATATGTAAAGGTATTGGCAGAAGGGTGGCCTTAGAGTGGGGTGGGGGGTGAGGAAGAGAGACTTCTATCAAGTCCCTCTCTTGATTCACATTAGCCAGGTAATTATGGGCAAGAGGCTTAAGTCTCGGTGTCCCAGGCAACTTTCTACGACTAAGTGACAAGGATTTCAAGTTCAGGACGAATACAAATTATTCACACCACTTGAAATCTGAAACTGCCAAGATTTTATAAGTATAAATGACTTCAGAGAAGATGCTCATGCATCTGCTTTGCCACTGCACCCCAAAGAACATCAAACCTTTCCATATGACTTTACAGCTAAAACCTGTAAACTGTCCTTGTTCTCTTCCCCCATTAAAATGCCAGCAGGTGCCTGCAACAGAGTAACAGCTTAATTCCCCTTTCTGCCTTTCCAGTTTTCTTACACCTTATCACTCTCTACATACTCTTAAAATTGTGTCCAGAACAAGATGTTCCTTTGCCCTGCTTGGCAGATTTCACTGGCTATACCCATGCCTGGAATTACTGGCCTCTCCAGCCTACTCTAGTTCTCAGATAAAATTTCCCTTAGTCTTTCACGATTTCCAGTAAGAACAGCCAACAATTATTATCTTAAAGCCGGTGCCTTCCTTTGGTTAAGTTATGGTCAATTTATCTTGCATATATATATATATATATATATATATATATATATATATATATGCACATTTATATTGGGGTATGTGTGTATTTATGTACAATTGTATATATCTGTTTGTATGCTGTAAGCCACTAGGAGAGTTTTTTTGGAGGGGGGATGCCAGTCCCTTATTGCTATCCCTTTGTTAAATTCTCTCCAACTTACATTACTTACACACACACACACACACACCTTCCACATAAAGAGGCAGTATGCATGTTGTCTTCTCCATTAGACAGTGAGCCACTAGAAGAAAAGGACTTTTTTTGGGAGGGGGATTGTTATCCCCTTAATAATGATAACACTGTGTTAAATTCTCTCTATATTGCATATATACATTTATCTTGCACATATTGTTTCGTACCTCCTTGCGAAGACCATGTCATCAGAGAAATGATGACATGACTTGTACTTGACTTTGTTTTGAGTGAGAGAGGGCTGTGCAGGGCACCAACCTCACTTGTCCTCCTTTGACCCAGGATGCACTGGGAGACATTGGGCCCTTTAGGTCCAGGTCTTTGCAGGTACTCCCTTAGGGTGGGGCAACACCCATTCATTGAATAGGCCTAAGTAGCCAGGGCATGGCCCCTTTAAGGAGGACAAGAAAAAAGACATCGGAGTGGGAGAGAACTAGCAACAGTTACTATTGATAATCACTCTAAAAGTAGGAGGGTTCAAGAAGAGCCCTTAGGCGGCATATTTAATTGCATGCCCGTATTCCCCCCCTCCCCATAGACACCAACGCTTTTTTTTTTTAATTTGGGAGGGGTGGAGTAGGGTGTCATTCTCTTAATAGTAGCGCCTTACCTCCGAGAAGTTATCTGCAATTTATCTTGCCCATATAGACATACGTTTGTACACGTTTGCAGTTTGTCTCTCTTTAGAATGTGAGCCACTATAAGATAAGGGCTGTCTTTTGGGGGGGGTGTCATTCCCTTAATGCTAGGGCTTTCCCTTTGCTAAATTCGCTCCAATTTATATTCCATATATAAATTTTATCTTGCACATATATGTAGATACATATGTCCACACTGAATTGCGTCTCTCTCATCAGGCTGTGAGCCAGCAGAGAAGTCAGTATCGGTTGGTTTCCTTTATAAAAGCGCACTGACACACAGCAGGGGCTTTTCTGTTTACAACAAGCCTCAGCCCGGAGCGGTACTTAAAGGCACCAAGACAAAAATGTGCAGCGCGGTCTTTCTCCAGAGACCCCGGGAAACGGGGGCTACTACGGACGCCGCAGGGAGCCCCAAGGTAGGGGAAAGGCACCCCACCCAGAAAAGTGGGGCGGGGGGGTGGGGAAATCCATGACACCGCCACCTCCCTCCCCCTCCCGCCCCACCCCCCGGGCCACGCCCTCAATTCTGCAAACCTCCGAACCCGGCTTTGCCGCAGGGACCCCCGCCCCGCGCCCCGCGCCCCCGGGCCCTCTCACCCTCCGCAATGTTGCGGTTGCGGTTGAATTCTTCGATGTCGTCTTCGCAGAAGGCCTGGCAGAGGTTAAGGCAGAAGAAATCCAGCATCCATCCGCAGGCCAGCGAGTCGGCCGCCGGATCCGCCGTGTAGGGCACGGCCTCGACTTCCTCCTCTTCCTCCACAGGGTTGAGCTGCCGCTTCAAGGCCTGGGTAGCAGCCCGTTCCTGCGGCGACTTCGGCGCCATGGCTTCGCCTTCCAATCTCCCGCATCCAAGGAACGGTTCCGTCCCTGCTTCCCTACGCAGCAATTTGAAGAGCCTGAGGGCGGCGAACAGGTCGACGGGAGGAAGCGCCGCGCACTTCCTTTTATAGGTATCTTCCGCCCGCTGGGAGCCTTGGCGTGACCAATCAAAACCCGGAAGTGGATCGAAGGTGGTCTCTGATTGGAGAAGGCTTGCTTCAGTCATTCTGACGTACGTGCGCCCTGTCTTTGCGGCAAACGAAAACTTGACCACTTAACTGTCCTAGCTTGATCTTTTTTGGGCGGGATGCCGGAACGTAAACAATGCCCGCAAACCCGAGAATTGTAGCTTGAAAACCGAATACTCGCTGCCTGGGTCTGCAGTCTTAATGACTTGGCTAATAATTGACTGTGACACCTTGACCCGGATAGACAGCCTTGCAGGGCCAGACAGATGGAGGTGCGGGATACCTTTGTCCTTGCTGGCTCCAGGACTTTATTTGAAAAGAGTACTCATAAAACACTCCATCGCTATTCCACCGTAACATTTTATGTCCAAAGAGTTACCACAATGTAGCTACACAAAAGTAACATTGTAACAAGGGGCCGCAGTTTTGTCCCAGGGCACCCCTAGATAAAGAATCCTGGATTTCTCCCAGAAAGGTGCTTTAGAGGTCATTATTACCTCTAAATTTTACAATATTTTACAAATATTACAGATGAAGAAACCTATGCTCAGAGAAATTAAATGACTTGACTGGAATCACACAGCTAGCACTAGTCTGGGATAGGTTCTACAGAAATTTTGTGCAGGAGCTGGTACCAGGTAGGAAGGAAGGGATAGGTCCATTGAGTTCTACTGAGTTGATTCTCTCTCTCTCCCCCCCTCCCAAAAAAAAAGAAGGAAAGAGAAGGGACGAATGAAGAAAGGAAAAATAAAAGAGAGAGGGTGGGAAGAAAGGAAAGGAGGGAGGAAGGAAGGAGGGAACAGAGGAAAGAAAGAAGGAAGGAAGGAGAAAGAAGGAGGGGAAGGAGGAAGGAAGAAGGGAGGAAGGATACAAGGCAGGGAGGAAGAAGGTGGGATTCAAAGGTAAGTAAGCAAACCAGGAGGCAGAAATGAGGAGGGAAAGCATTCCAAGAATGATAGTCGGTGATAATTCTCCAAGTTGGGAGATGAAGAGTCTTGTTTGAGGAACAGCAAGGAGACCACTGTCACTGTATTGCAAAGTACATGGAAGGGAGTAAAGTGTAAGAAGACTGCAAAAGTAGGAAGCTGCCTGATTATGAAGGATTTTAAAAGCTAAACAGAGGATCTTATATTTTATTTTGGAGGTACTAGGGGGCCATTAGAATTTACTGAATGGTGTAACATGATGAGACCTTCATTTTAGGAGGATCACTTTGGTAGCTGAGTTGAATATGGTCTACAGTGGAAAAATACTTGAGGTAGGGAGATCGTCAGAACTTTATCAAAATGGTTCAGTAATGAGGACGACACCTAGGTTGCAGGCCTGGGTGACTGGGATAAAGGTCTCTCTAAAATATTAGGGAAGTTAGGAATAGTGGAAGTTTAGGTGCAAAGATAATGAGCAGTTTCGGACATGTTGAATTTAATTTGGCAATCCAGTTTGAGATGTCCAGTAGTCTAGTTGGATCCGGAGGTCAGGAAAGGCCAGTAGATCTGAGAGTCATCTGCATAGTGATGACAATTAAATCCTTGGGAGCTGATAAGGTTGCCAAGTGAAACAACAGAGAGAGAAGAGAAGTCCCAGGACTGAGTCTCAGGAGATAGTCATTACTAGTGAGTTTGACCTGCATGGTCTAGGAAAGAGGAGTGAGAAGAAAAGTAGATAGGAGAACCAGGAAGGGGTAGTGTTATGAATATCTAGAAAGATGGGAGATTATATTCCTCCTATCAAAATTTTGTACATTGAAACCATGTAGAATACTATGATAGATGTGGGTAATATAATGAAGTTCATGTAGCATATGACTTCTATCATAAAAGTTTCCAGTTTAGATAGAGAGAAAAAACTCATAAAAAGATTAAATAAGTAACAAATGAAAAGCAATATAAAGTTTCTAAGTAGGTGATCAGATAATAGGTGTTATAAGGGTATAGAATGGTCAACAAAGGGTTCACAGATAGAGGTAAGACTTGATCTGATTAGGATTTAAATAGGCAAAAGATACAGGGCAAATGAGGAACAAATGGTGCTTTTTAAAAAAGTAAATACAAAAAGGTGATTTTTGGAAGTTCTGAAAATCTAGTTTGGCTTTCCATACAGTTCATCATATGTAGATGCTACATATCTAGAATCACACAATCAGACAATTTCAGAGTTGGAAAAGTCAAGACCAGTTACATTGTGACTGACACCCACAGTCTATTCTATTGTCTAGTTTATGTGAGCTAAAAGACCTTCCTCTAATGCATGTCATATTTGTTATTCAGAATTTATAAAATGCCTTCCTTTGTGAATGTAAATGAAGTGAAGGTGCAAGCTTTGGATGTATATAATGATACTTGTTATTCAAAAAAAATTTAGTACAAGCCCATTTCCTTTGTGAATGTAAATAGATACTAAACGCTTAACTCTCTCTCAAGCATTGAACCAAACTCTGAGGATACACTTAAAAGCAAACAAGACTGGCTCTGCCCTCACGGAACTTAAATTCTAATTAACATTATATTCTTCTATTCCAACCATAGATTAAGGAGTACTGGAAAGATGAGAGGAAAGCAGAAAGTAATAGAAAAGAAAGAAAAGGAAAGCAGAAAGCCCAGGATCCCTGTTAGATAAGACAAACACAACACACACACACTTCCCAACCCCCACCCCCACCCCCTTCCCCCCTCACTCCTCGATTGCCAGAGCTAGAAGGAGACAAGAAAGGGAGTCTGTGGAGTAGAGGTGGTTTGAGAATAAGATCTTGGTAAAGAGACTGCAGGAATTTAAGATAAGGCAAAAAGCATGCCTATCAAGTGAAGGTTGATTGAATGGAGAGTATACATGCATATACATATTTATACTTAGCTATATAGATAAATGAGATCTACCCTCTAATATTGTGCATATGACTTGGTTGTTAGTTTTTTTCCTTTTAAAATTTCTATTCCCTTACTTTCTCCAAAATCAGATCATGCTTTCTTACATGAATTTCTAATGGATACTAAAACCCCCTACCAGTGAAACATTGTTTTCTTACTGGGAAAGGTATCCTGAACTGATTCTGGCAAGTAGAAGTAATTTTAAAATAAAAAGAACTCTGTCAGGGTTTTGGGAATCTATGCTAATTTTTAAATTACTTTGCACATGTCAAATGCCCCTTGAGTTGGGTGTTCCCTTCAACTATAAAGGCAACCATAGTATCCTTGGCTACCCATAACTGTGAAACTGCTGACTGTGTCCTTCAATAGTCAGTCAGCTAGCATTGATTAAATACCTAGAATGTGCCAGGTACTTTGCTAACTGCTAGGGATACAAAGAAAATTGAGCCCCCCCCCCCCCCAAATATAAACCAACCAACCAAACAACAACAAAACAGTTTCTAATCTCAGGGAGATAGATTACTTCTCCTCCTCCTCTTCCTCCTCCTCCTCTCTTACCTCCTCTATCTCCATCTTCTCCTCCTCCTATCATCTCAAGGAGATATGATATAATGGGAGAGATGACATAATAAACAACTCATATACGTCTGAGAAAGAAGTCACAAAGTATAAGGAGGCCTGGGAAGGCTTCTTTCAAATGAGACTTTAAACGGAGATTTATGGGAATCCCAATGTCAGCTAGAAGGAAAAGATAAAAGGGGAGAATGTTTTAGGCAATGTGAGATAATCAGTGAAAACTGGAGATGGAGATGGAGTGGCCCATTCTAAGATCAAGAAGAAGGTGAGTGTCACTGAATTTCTCAGTATGTGGAAGAAAGTAAGGCATCAGAGGACTGGAAAGATATTAAAGGTACAGTATATAAAGGACTTTAGAAGACAGAAGATTTTGTATTTTATTCTGAAGGTGATAGGGAGCCACTGGAGATTATCGAATGGTGTTGGAGGGAAGTGGTGATATGGTGAAACTGTACCTCATCCACTTGGTTTATTTTGTGTAGATAGTAACATGTGTCTTCCATAATCCTTTGGCTCTACAAGCCTCTGATGCAACTAGCACTATACCATCTGCAAACAGGAAGATCTGACAGAACCCATTATCCATGGTGAATCTTTTCAATTTGGATTTTGCTCTATATCTCTTCCATGTGGCTCCCTATTCTATGCCTCACTATATATTAATGTTAAGAGGATCATAAAGCAAGGTTATTTCCATTGTTCTGTCCTTCAAGGAGTCTTGGATAATTTTCATTTGAGGATGAAAGACTGAAAGAGACCCCTTACTGAAAGAGGCCCCTTACTGACTTAGGCACTTACTCTTTCTTACTATAGCACTTAATTTTTATCAAGCAAACTTTGCATCAAATGATAATAATCAGTATCTATGACCTTGTTTCTATCTATTATCCATTTTTATCAATAATTTATTTACATGAGTCAGGCTTAAACACTTGTCACTGAAATAAAGTCAGAGCTAAACAATTTGAAAAATATCAATGGTTCATGGGTAGGCTAAGCCAATATAATAAAAATGACAATTCTACCTAAATTAATTTACTTATTCAATGCCATACCAATCAAACTACCAAAAATTATTTCATAGAGGTAGAAAAAATAATAACAAAATTCATCTGGAAGAGCAAAAAGGTCAAGGATGTCATGAATGAATGAAAAAAAATGTGAAGTACCTCGTCCCAACCTGTATTACAAAGCAGTAATCACCAAAACAACCACAAAACAGTGATGAATTGATGGAATAGATTAGGTATACAACACACAGTAGTCAATGACCACAGTAAATTATTGTTTTATAAACCTGAAGACCCAAGCTTTTGGGTCACTATTTTGGGGTCACCCAAGAGCTCACTATTTGACCAACACTTCTGGGAAAGCTGGAGAATAGTAGGGCAGAAACTAGGAATAGACCAACATCTTATACTGTATAATAAGATAAGGTTAAAATGGGGACATGATCTAGACATAAAGAGTGATACCATAAGCAAATTAAGGGAGCATGAAATAGTTTACCTGTCAGATCTATGGTTAAGGGAAGAACTTATGACCAAACAAGAAATAGAGAGCATTAAAAAATATAAAATGGACAATTTTGATTATATTAAATTTTAAAAGTTTTTGTATAAACAAAACTAAGCCAACCAAGAATAGATGGAAAGCAGAAAGCTGGGGGAAGGGAGGGGGTGGGGAGGAATTTATAGCTAGTGTCTCTGCTCAAATATTTAGAGATCTGAGTAAAATTTATAAGCATACATTTCAGTCGCCAATTGATAGTCAAAGGTATGAATAGGCAGTTTTCAGATGAAGAAATCAAAGCTATCTGTAGTCATATAAAAATGCTCTAAATCATTATTGATGAGAGAAATGCAAATTAAAACAACCCTGAGGTACCACCTCACACTTATCAGATTGTCTAGTATGACAGATAGTGAAAATGATAAGTGTTGGAGGGGATGTGGGAAAATTGGAGCACCACTGAACCACTGGTGGAGTTGTGAACTGATCAAATTGTTCTGGAAAGCCATTTGGAACTATACCCAAAGGGCTATAAAACTGCGCATACCTTTTGATACAGAAATATCACTACTAAGTTTATATTCCAAAGAGATTTTTTTTAAAAAGGAAAAGGACCTATTTGTACAAAAATAATTATAGCAGCTCTTTTTGTGGTGCAAAGAACTGGACATTGAGGAGATGTCCATCAATAGGGGAATGCCTGAACAAATTGTGGCATATTATTGTAATAGAATATTATTGTGCTATAAGAAATGAAGAGCAGGCTGATTTCAGAAAAATCTGGAAAGACTTATATGAACTGATGCAAAGTGAGCAGAACCAGGAGAATATTGTATAGAGTGACAGCACTACTGTATGATTATCAACTGTGAATGACTTAGTTATTTTGAGCAGTACAATGATCTAAGACAATTCTAAAGTACTCTTGAAGAAAAGTGCAATCCACCTCCAGGGAAAGAACTGATAGAGTCTGAATGCAGATCAGGGTATATTGTTTTTCACTTTCTTTATACTTTTTGTGGTGAGATTTTTTTTTTAGTCTGTGTTTTTTTCATAACATGACTAATATGGTAGTGTTTTGCATAATTGCAGATTTATAACCTATATCAAATTGCTTACCATCTCAGGGAAGGGGTGAAAGGAAGGAAAGAGGAAGAGAATTTAGAACTCCCAATTGAAAAAAAGAATATTAAAAATTGTAATTGGAAAGATATTATTAAAAATAGATGGGGCAGCATTGAATTCTTTCAAATGCATATCATGTCTTTCCCCTCATTTTTATTGTTTTCTTTTAGCTTTGTACTGATTTTGAAGTTTGTTTTAACAAGTCAGTGCTTTGACTAAGGGACAGATATTTCAGAAATGACTCTCACGTCAGTAATACATCATTTCCCATGTATTAAAACATGCTCACTTTCTTCTTTTTTGTGACATTATTGGTGCTCACAATGTCTAGTGCCTATTAATTTAGTTCTGGAAGAAAGTATTCATGACATCTGACCAACCAAACTGGCCTCTTTCACTTCTTTTTCCTGACCCATATTTTCTAATGTATTTCTCACTTTACATACTTGTTCCTGTCCTTGTGCTAATGTATTGTTGTTGTTGTTTGTCCTTTGTTCTTGACAAGGACCATAACATCATGGAGGCAATACCATGAGATGCAACTGAATTGGATTTAAATGAGAGAGGGCTGTGCCAAGTCACTAACTTCACTTTCTCTTCCAGAGCCCTCTGGATCCAGTAGCCAGATACACATCAAGAAGTATATGTTGGCACATCGCCCAGTGCACAGGTTGTACCAGCGCTGACCCTGACAGAGCAAAGCCGAGCAGGAAGCCCCTGGAGATCTGAAACAGCAGCAGCACTGTGGAATTTCAAACATTATCAGCCCAGGATGAGAGTTCAGTGGAACTGAATGAGATAGACTCATAGAACCTCAGGTAACTGCAGCAGCGACTCCTGAGACTATCAGCTTGCTGATTAAATGTCTGTAAGTCACCTATTTGAACTTTCAGGAGCCAAATTAACAGAAGAGGAAGTTGAATACTTAAATAACCCCATCGCAGAAAAAGAAATTGAACAAGCCATCAATGAACTCCCTAGGAAAAAATCTCCAGGGTCAGATGGATTTACAAGTGAATTCTATCAAACATTTAAAGAACAATTAATTCCAGTACTATATAGACTATTTGGGAAAATTGGTGAAGAAGGAGTCCTACTAAATTCTTTTTATGATGCAAATATGGTTTTGATTCCTAAACCAGGAAAAGCCAAAATAGAAAAAGAAAATTAAAGACTAATTTCTCTAATGAATATACATGCGAAAATTTTAAATAAGATATTAGCAAAAAGAATACAGCAACTTATCATGAGAATAATACATTATGATCAGGTAGGATTTATACCAGGAATGCAGGGCTGGTTCAACATTAGAAAAACTGTCAGCATTATTGATCATATCCACAACAAAACTAACAGAAACCACATGATTATCTCAATAGATGCAGAAAAAGCTTTTGACAAAATACAACACCCATTTCTATTGAAAACACTGGAGAGCATAGGAATAAATGGAACTTTCCATAAAATAATAAGCAGTATCTACCTAAAACCATCATCAAGTATTATATGAAATGAGGATAAGCTAGAAGCATTTCCAATAAAATCAGGGGTGAAATATGGATGTCCATTATCACCTCTGTTATTTGATATGGTACTAGAAATGTTAGCTATAGCAAGAAGAGAAGAACAACAAATTGAAGGAATCAGAACAGGCAAAGAAGAAACTAAGTTATCACTCTTGGCAGGTGATATGATGATATATTTAGAGAATCCCAGAGAGTCAAGTAAAAAACTACTTGAAATAATAAACAACTTTGGCAAAGTTGCAGGTTACAAAATAAACCCATATAAATCATCTGCATTTCTATATATTACTAACAAAGTCCAACAGCCAGAGATAGAAAGAGAAATCCCATATAAAGCTATGGTAGACACTATAAAATACCTGGAAGTCTTCCTGCCAAAACAAACCCAGGCACTATATGAACAGTTACAAAACACTATTTGCACAAATAAAGTCAGATCTAAGTAAGTAGAAAAACATCAGTTGTTCATGGGTAGGCTGAACTAATATAACAAAAATGACAATTCTGAGTTAATTTACTTATTCAGTGCCATACCAATCAAACTACCAGATAATTATTTTCTAGAGCTAGAAAAAATAATGTCAAAATTCATCTGGAAGAACAAATGGTTCAGAATATCAAGGGAACTAATGAAAAGAAATGCTAGGGAAAGTGGACTAGCCCTACCAGATCTCAAATTGTATTATAAAGCAGCAATCATCAAAACCACTTTGTACTGGCTGAGAAATAGAGGGGTAGATCAGTGAAATAGGTTAGGTACTCAAGACTCAGTAGTCAATAAATAAAGCAATCTACTGCTTGATCAACCCAAAGACTCCAGCTTCTGGAATAAGAACTCACTGTTTGACAAAAACTGCTGGGAAAATTGGATAATGGTGTGGTGGAAACTGGGCATAGACCTATGTCTGACACTGTACACAAGAATAAAATCCAAATGGACACACAATCTAGCTATAAAGATTGATACCATAAATAAATTAGGGGAGCAAGAAATAGTGTATTTGTCAGATCTATGGAGAATGGAGAAATTTTTGACCAAACAAGACAACATTTTATTACATTAAATTGAAAAGTTTTTGCACAAACAAACCCAATGCAACCAAGATTAGGAGGGAAGCAGAAAACTGGGAAAGAATTTTAGCAACTGGTGTCTATGATAAAGGCCTCATTTCTAAAATATATAGTGAACAGAGTCAAATTTACAAGAATACAAGTTATTCCTCAATTGATAGATGATCAAAGCATATGAACAGGCAGTTTTCAGAGGAAGAAATTGAAGCTATCTATAGTCATATGAAAAAATGCTCTAAATCACTATTGATTAGAGAGATGCAAATCAAAACAACTCTGAGGTACCACATCACACCTATCAGATTGGCTAACATGACAAAACAGGAAGATGATAAATGTTGCAGAAGATGAGGGAGAGTTGGAACACTAATTCATTGTTGGTGGAGCTGTGAGCTGATCCAACCATTCTGGAGAGCAATTTGGAACTATGCCCAAAGGGCTACAAAAATATGCATACCCTTTGACCCAGTCATATCGCTTCTAGGACTGTATCCCAAAGAGATCATAGAAATGGGAAAGGGTCTTACATGTACAAAAATATCTATAGCAGCTCTCTTTGTGGTGGCCAAAAACTGGAAATTAAGTGGATGCCCATCAACTGAGAAATGGCTGATCAAGTTGTGGTATATGATGCAATGGGATGCTATTGTGCTATAAGAAATGATGAACAGGAAGACTTCAGAGATACTTGGAAGGACTTATATGAACTGATGCTGAGTGAAAGGAGCAGACCCAGGAGAACTTTGTACATAGCAACAACCACAGTGTGTGAGGAATTTTTCTGGTAGACTTAGTCCTTCACAGTATGCAAGGACTTAAAAAATTCCCAATGGACTTGAGGCAAAATGCCTTCCACATCCAGAGAAAGAACTATGGAATTGGACTGCAGAATGAAGCAGACCATTTTCTCTTGTGTTATGTTTTTCTGTTTTGTTTTGTTTTATGGTTTCTCCCATTCATTTTAATTCTTCTATGCAACATGACTAAGGTGAAAAAAGTGTTTAATAAGAACGTATGTGTAGAACCTATATAATATTGCATGCCATCTTGGGGAGGGAGAAGAAAAAAATCTAAGATATGTGGAAGTAATTATAGAAAACTGAAAACAAAATAATTTTTAAAAGTATATGTTGATTTAGTTTAGAGAGAGTAATGAGTTCTTCATAGAATTTTGCCACTTCTTTGTTATTGTAACTACTATTATTACTGCAGATGGTGAAAGAGGCCAGTCAGTACTGAGGGGTATTTTGCATTTTTCCTTGTGTCTTGGGTAGCTGTGGCTAAAGAATGTATCACCAAGTCATTAGTCTACTGATGAAGATCCTTTCTCCTTATTAAACATTGATCCTCAGAAAGAAGACTGTAACTTGGACCACAGTCAAGCTTTTCTAGCATTGTGAAACCATCTAGCTTTTAATTCTGTTCTAGATTTTGAAAACCTCGGATTACTTCTTTGCAACAATGAAGAATTGAAATAAGACATTATGAACAATACAGGTTTTTTTTTTCTCCTCCCACTGTAACTCATAGTTCAAAGTTCATTTATGTGGAATTCTCTTTATTGGTAGAGATTGGTTAGTCAATATTCTGTAGCTGTGTGAGGAGTGGAGTTGATGAGAGATTGGGAGAAGGCAGATTCTGGTTTTTTAGCTTCCAGCCTTCAAGAGAGAAGATGTACAAATCCAGATTCTTCAGATCTCTGAAGAGAGACAAAGACTCGGAAGAAGATGACATGTGGAGGAGCCGCAACCCTGATTATGCTTCTGGCCCCAGTTTGCTTCACTGGAGAATTTGGGAAATTTGAGTAATATTTGGGATTCATTCTTTTGGTTGAGCTAATATGTCTCACTCCCAGTAGGAGAGTATATTCACGCTGTATATTGTTTGTTATACATTCTTATTTGTATATTTTCTCTGATACCAGTTTGCTATCAGCTTGGGTAAATTGGTTTGTTGTGTGGTACATCTTCTTTTGTGATAATAGCCTTTCAAGCCTAGGATATATAGTTAGGGGTGCTCCTTCTCCATTAAGGGACAGTGAATAGGAGCTCAGCTTGAACCTAAAAATCATTCCCCCAAATGACCAATATTCAAAGGACTGGATTTATATAGATCTAGCCTGGTACCTTTCTCTGAGGAGAATGGAGTGGCCAGTCTCTGGCCCTAATCTCATATTTCCATTTTAGGAGGAATCAAAATCTCCACTGGAGAAAAATGGGCAGGAGAGACTCTAGAAATTTTTGCTGATGCCTCCCTGTGAGTCACATCTAGACAGACTCATTTGAATATACATAACCTACAGGAGCAAAACATACCACATGCCTCTTGTAACCTTACATGGGAGAGAAAAATATTTTCCCATTTCTAAAAATTATGACTTCATAAATATGTCCATTTCAATCCCAAATGCAAGAGTGTTTATAGAAATTATATCTTCTAGATTTGTAAATAAAAGAAATTCCATCTTCTCATTAAAGGACTTGGAGCAGAAATAATGGAAATGAGAATCCAAATCCTATGGCTACTCCCATATTTTCTTTAAACAATCACAACACTCAAAGAAACTAAATCATAGATCTGCTTGTGGGAGTAGAAGTAGCAGATAGCTTCTTCCTTCTCTACACATTACTGCCTTAGAATCCCTGAAAATTAAAAAATCAAGGTAACATCCTTACTGCACATCAGAGTTGGGGTCCACTGTATATAAAAAGGATGGGCAGAGAACCATATTTATTTCTAGAAGCTGATTTGATACTGCAAGAAACTAGCGGAGGCAATCCTAAGATGCAAGCTAAAAGACTTTCAGCATCTCTTATTTCAGCCTTCCAGAATGTCCTACAATAAATCTAACTTGATTAAATAACCTAATTTATGTGTGGGCTCTCATTTTCCTTTCCTATTATGGATATTGATTTAAAATCATTCATTTAGATAACCATTTGATGCTAAACAGTAGGAAGTGAGATAGGTAGTAGAGATCAATTAGCTCTTCATTTATTCCCATCCACCTAAAATTACATTAATTAATGAATATTAATTCATAAGGATCGACAGAGGCCATCTACTCCTTCCTATGCCTCAACAAGATTATCCCCTACAACATATCATAAGCAACCATCAGTCACTCAGCGGACATTTATTGGGCACTTACAATGTTTCAGGAACTGTACTAGACACTGAAGATATAAAAATGTGGTGCATCTTACTTTATCTTCAGGAATAAGAAAGCTTTCTCTTGTAGATAAAGCATATCACAGGAGTTTATTCTCTTTTAGGGAGATGCAACATGTTCACAGATAAGTAAATATAACATATGAGGAATAATGATACGAACTGGACTTCTGATTTCACTGACACAGGGAACTTCTGAATGAAGAAACTCCTATCAATGCAGATAATATAGACATGGCTAATGCAGGATTTATTTTGCTTGCTCTTTACTTATTTTTCTTACTTTCTCAGTGGGGAAGGAGAAAAACCAGGATTAAAAATAAAATTGAGTTAAAAAAGGGTCATTTATTAAGAGTCTACTATATGCCAGGTATTATGCTAAGCTTTGGGGATAAAAAAGATGTGAAAAACAGTCCCTGCTCTCAAAGAACTCATAGTCTAATGGGGGTATGTGTGATGGGGGAGGTGTTCAGCAGACTAACAATTTATATAAACTATATATAGAATAAACAGGAAATCACTAAAAGAGGGAAGGCACTAGAATTAAAAAGGGTTGGAAAAGCCTTCCTGTATAAGACGGGATTTTAGTTGGGACTTGAAGGAAACCATGAGGCTGAGATGAGGAGGAAGGGTATTGCCAGCATGGGGAATAACCAGAGAAAATGCCTGGAGCAAGAGTTGAAATGCCTTGTTCATGGAACAGTAAGGAGGTGTCACTGGATTGAAGAATACACTGAGGGGGATTAAGATGTAAGAATACTGGAAAGGTGTGTGTCTGTGGGGGCAGGTCATGAAGGGCTTTGAATTCCAAACAAAGGATTTTATACTTGGTCCGGGTGCTGATAGGTATTTGGGAGTGGTTCTGCTCGGTGTTGGAAAGAGCTTTGCAATCTCCTATTGAGATAAGAAGGCTGTTCTACTCAAGACTCTGAAAGGAAAAGACAGATCATTCCTTGAGTGATTGGGAAGATCATTCTCCTCCCCCTGCCCCACCTCAACCCTCCTAGGAAAGGAATTTCACGAGTCTGAAAGTAGAGTATTTCAAACACAGACGTTTTCTAAAAGGGCTGTAGCAATTAAAAAAGCCTACAGGTTTTAAGGCGAAATTCCAAGGAAGGACAACTAGGTGGTGCAGTGGTTAGAGTGTTGGGCCTGGAGTTAGGAAGACTCATATTCCTGAGTTCAAATCTGACATCAAACCCTTACTAGCTGTGTGACCCCTTAATTTAACCCTGTTTGCCTCAGTTCCTCATCTGCAACATCCTTGTCCTGAGCTGGACAAGGAAATGGCAAACCACTCAGTATCTTTGCCACAAAACCCCCAAAAAGCTCATGAAGAGTTGGACATGACTGAAAAGCTACTGAACAACAAGGAAGAGCCCACTGTTCTCATAAGGAGGAGGTAACACTTCATATAGGAATCCAGATGAAGCCAGAAGCTTCACTTTAGATGAGGCTAGAAACTGGAAGCAGAAAAAAACTCTATAGCCAAATGACCAGTGGAGTTGCCACTTGTAGATAGATGCCAGCAGCACTCATTGGATCAACAAAGACAACATGCCTGGTGGTGGTAGAGCAAAGAACAGTCCTGGCAAGAGCAGTGTGACAACACCAAAGGCCCTCTAACATGAGAGAAATGAATTATCTCTTCATATGTGTGGCCAAGCCACATGTATTCCTTACATGTTTGCTTTTTTCCACCGAAGACCTGTATGACCACTGTTCCACTGATGGCATCTATTTGTGGGAACAAAATTCCCAGATTTATGGGGGAAATGCTTTGCTACTATTTTTCTTCCTGTGCTATTGCATTGAATGTCTTTACTTTGAACTAATTTTGTCCTTCAGTTCACCAGTGAAGGTAAACATATTGATAGGGGCTCATGAGCCAGGGTTTTGAATGGATTGAACCCTCATAGTACATTGAACTTTAGTTATTCTTGTTGGTAAATTGGGGGAGCCTCAACTATATCAAAGCATATACAATGCAGAGTGAAGGAGTCTTCAGAAGTAAATTGCATTTGTATTATGGAAAGAGAAGTATCTGGATACATTTATTTGGATTTTCAAAATGTTTTTAAGAAGTTTAAAGTAACTTTTTGGAAACGTTCTTTAATAGCTTTTTGAAGATTGTTACCATGCCATACTACTTGATAGAAGGAACTATGGTTAGACTGTAGTTAGTTTGAAAAATATGCTGGGGTTTAAATGGGCTGAACACTTAATATAAATCCAGTTTGTTGCAGCAGGCAAACAACAATGATAATGACGATGATGATGACATCCTACATCAGTCTACATTAGGAGATGTATAGATTCCAAGAATAAGCAAGTGATAACTCCATTATATTCTGCCCTCATCAAGTCTCATTCAAATATTTCATTCAGGTCTTAGTCCTACAGTTTAAGAGGGAAAATTGCTAAGCTGGTGAGCTTCTAGGGGAGGATACCAGGATGACGAATCCTTGAATTCATGTCAGATGAGGATTGGTTGAAAGAACTAAAAATGTTTTATATGGAGAAGAGAAGACTCAGAGGAAAACAATGAGGCATGTTATAGTAAGTATTCATTTAGCATGTGGGTTAGACTAGACTAGATTCCAATTCTGTAATTCTGTGTAATGAGATGTATGTGGGGATCATGGCGAGAGTGATGGAGGAGACTTACAGGGAACAGTCAGGTTATAGAATGAGGCCTTCGTTTTGACTTTGTGTTATTTCCTGATAGAAGAAGTGGACATCCCCTGTGATACACTTTTATTGTTTCCTCAATGTGATATAGTGCAGTATCCTTGTACTAGGCTACAGGTCATTCTCTGTCTCCTTCCTCCTCTCCCTCCCTCCCCCCAAGAATCCCTATAAAGACACTATTGACTAAAGTTAGGTAAGTAAATTCTGTTGTGAATCCTAACATGTTGTTAAACTCTGTGATTGAACATCTATGACTATTATACTCCATATAGCTTTATTTTAAAACACCCCACTCATTCTAGTATTTACTTTGGAAAAAAAAAAATCACTAACCACTCCTAATGTAACCAGTAGATGGCACTATCTGTCAAGGTTTGGAGTTCAAGTGACAAGGAAAAGTGAAAGAAGCACTCGGTCTTCTGCACTTATACCTTAGGAATGTAAGCAAATCAGGCATTTTCCAGACTACAAATTTTTCTCACACCTGGCAGCTCAGGGAGCATAATTTTCATTTGGTCCATACCTCTACTCTCTGCTCAGACTCAGCTGGACAGAAGCTTAACCGGCTTTCTTGTCTTCACCAATGATGTCAAACTCAAATAAAGTTCGACTTAGAAAACTTCAAATTAATGTTATTTGTATTTTATTGTATTTTTTATTTATTTTGTTCAACATTCACCAATTACATTTTAATCTGGTTGCTGCCGTAGGTTGGAAATTTTATACTTCCACTCTATACTACCTGGACTAAGAGTTAGCAGGATGATCATATGATCAATACATGCTTCACAAAAGCAGTATTATTAAAATAAGACATTTGTAAAGTACTTTAAAGTGCCACACAGTAGGCACTTAATAAAGGTTGTTACCTGTCCCCCCTCCCCCAACCCCTACTCTATATCCCTGTGTAAGTTGTCAGAAGTGATATAGTTTATCTTTGCTATTTAAAAATGTATCTGATATATTAATGAAAGATCAAAATCATAAGAGGTTCTGGTGATTACAGCTCAGAGCCCCCCAAACCAAGTTAAGATAGCAGCTATTTTAGGACAAAAGTTGAAAAATATCTCTTATTTAGTTCTGTGTATTCTAATTATTTGATGACTTGCTATAATGAAGTCCCTTTGTTCCCACCAAATTTATGAATCAGAGAAGTTATGACAAGTTATAGTTTTATATGAAACTAGATCAAGAATTAGAAGTCATTGAAAAAAATAGAAAAATCATGTAGGAAATCCCTAAAGACTGTAGCTTTAGGAGAAGGAGGAGTGAAGTTAAATCTTCATGGTCATTTCACTTATCTCATGGAGCTACGACAGTTGAAAGCATCCATTCCAGCTCCATATCCCTTTTCAGAAGTTTGAATAGGGGAAGTGGTAAATGTGGAGGAGTCCAGGCACATTATAATTTCCAATTTTGGTCTGCATTCATAGTACCTACTAGAACACCTCAGTTTCCCCTACTCTTAGTACTGCTTAATACTAAGTACTTCCCCATTGCACTTAGTACACTTTAAACCTGGACTGAACAAAATGCTCAACTGCTTTGGCTTATAGTCCTCCTCCTATCACCTTCAAGGCTTGTGATCCTTCCCCTTGGATGGGTAGTGCGCAGTGGGGAACTCATGCTATCCACATGAGGTATTATTTCCCAAAGTCAATGCTGCCAGGTCATAGAACACGTCCTTGTACAGAAAGGACATCTAAATATATGGCTACATTGCAAATAAAAAACATTAGGGGGAGAGAGAAATGGAAGGAGGGAGAGAGAGAAAGAGAGTGAAAAAGAGAGAAGAAGGGAGACAGAGAGAGGGGGGAAAGAGAGAGAGAGAGAGAGAGAGAGAGAGAGAGAGAGAGAGAGAGAGAGAGAGAGAGAGAGAGAGAGGGAGGGAGAAAGAGGGAGAGAGAGAGAGAAGAAGGGAGACAGAGAGAGGGGGGAAAGAGAGAGAGAGAGAGAGAGAGAGAGAGAGAGAGAGAGAGAGAGAGAGAGAGAGAGAGAGAGAGAGAGAAGAAGGGAGGGAGAGAGAGAGACGGGGGGAGGGAGGGAGGGAGGGAGAGAGAGATTAGTTTTCATCACATCTTATGAGGTCAGTTTTTATCTCCTCATTTTAAATTCTATTTTTCTAGGATAAATTCAGTTATGCTATATGATATAAAAACAATCTGGTTAAAAGTGAAAAATATAATTAAAAGGCTTAGTTGGGATAAGCAGAGGTTTATAAAATACCATTGCTTTGAATGATTTCTATTTCCTTGAATTGATCAAGAGAACTTTTGGGACCATTCTTGATGATATATTTATTCTGCCCAGTAGAGGTCACCATTTAATGGCAGATTTCATTGGAGCATTAAAAAATGTGCTATATTTTTTTCCACTCCTTCCTGGATATAACATTCATGGATATTTCCTGTGACATTCTGTTTCTTCCTTAGTAGCTACCTTCTTTCTAGCTCCTAAGCTTTCATACCTGCCCTTCAAAAGGCATCAATGTGGTTTTATTAAAACTATATGCCAGGATCATAGAATGTTAGAGCCTGGAGAGATTTTTGAAGTCATTTAATTAGCTTAACAGATAGCAAAGTTGAGAAGAGTCAAAAGGAGTTGAGAAGTAGTAGAGGCAATTACCTGAAGCATTCTTCCTGAGGTCCAAGTCTGAGTAGTGCTTGGAAGGTAAAGATGGAGAGCAGATCTTTTAACTAGGTTAAGGCAACTGGACCTTTGAACAAGGATACCAATATTTAGAAATTGCTAACAGCATTTACACAATTTCAACAAGTAGAAACAATGGAGTTTAGCAAGAAATTAGCAATATGGAAACTGTATGTGACAGAGAAAGCACTTCGGAGAGCTGGTGGTGAAATAGATAGAGCTCTCTAACTCTCTACCTCAGACATTTACTGTGTGACCCTGGCAAGTCACCTAACTGTTGCCTGCTTCAGTTTCCTCAATTAAAAAATGGGAATAATCATAGCATTTACCTCCCAGGGTTGTTGTGAGGATCAAGTGAGGTAATATTTGTAAAAAGTTCTTACCACTGTGCCTGGCACATAGTAGGCACTGTACAAATGTGTATTCCCTCCCTCCCTGCACAGGACCTAAATTGGAACCCCTCCTCTGACATTTAAAAACAGTGTAACCTTGGTCAAGTCATTTAACCTCCCTGGGGCTATTTCTTCATTTATAAAATGAAGAGATTAGATGAGATGATTTTGGAAGTTTCTTCCAGTACTAGATCCCTGATTTGATAAATTAGTATAACTCTTCCCTTTTGCTCCTGCAGCCCTAATAACTTTTCAACCCTGCCATACTGCTTTCGGTCATTAAGGTCTTTAACCTTATTTTTACTGACCTATCTTCCCTTATTTCTCTGCATTCTCAGAATTTTCCTTGCCAAGGCTAAATCTTCCTCCTGTACCTTTTATTCTATTACTTTCCATCCTCCATGACATTAATTTTAAAAATTAAAGATTTTATAAATTAAATATTTGTTATGTGTCATTATATGTCAGGTGCTTTATATTTATGAAGATAAAAATTATACTACATAGTTTACCTTATATAATTCTAAAAAAAACCCCCTAAGTATACCCTCCATTTTCTCCTCTTTCTGCCACCATATAAATCAGAGAATCTCATTTTTAAAACTGCTGTGCAAATGTATATAGATCTATATCCATATTCTGATGAGTTCTTCACTGATTCAGGTTACAATATGTCCTTTTCTATTCATGTCTATATGATTTTTATAAGTGTTCCACAGGTAACCTATCCAATATACTGGAGTTCTTCCTCTAGGTCTTTTAGTATTTAAAGACAACAGGACAACATTCAAGCTATCTGCTTGTTATCCTTCATCCTCAATATATGACCAGATCATCTCTTTTTAATTTGTATGTGTTCTTGAAAAAATATTATACCCCTTCTTGCACACAAGTCATCTTTGTCAATATGAGAAAACTATACCAATCACATGTGTCCATTGAACTTTGAATTACATGTAAGTGATCATAAATGAATCATAAATCAATGACCATTGGTTAAGTACTTGCTATCTTCAAGGCACTGTGAAAAGTGCTAGTGATATAAAGAAAAAAAATCAGACAGGACTGAAAGCCAGGATAGCTGCTTGAATGAGAATCAGATGACCCAGTTCCTACATATCCATTCTAGCAAAAAATATGAAATTTGTATCAGACCAAATAATGAATGAGAAACCCAGCGATAAACTGTAGTTAGTGATTTCTTCTACCTCAGCACTGCATGCCTTTCCTGTGTGAGGCAGAAGCCTGCATAGGCACATGTAAACAAGACCACAGTTTTCTGATAAGACTAGAGTTGGGCTAGAGACATATACATACAGTCATATATACATACATAAATATACACGCACAGTGTATATATGTATACATATACATACACACAAACATATATATACATTCACATATACACATATACACAAATGCACACACACACAACCATATACACACACAAACTCAATTGACTAAGAACTGACTGAAGCTGCCCTGGTCTCCAACCAGACTGTCAATTCTAACTCTCTGCTCCAAAGATTTCCAAGCTTTCTTTATGGACTTTTGTTTGTTATGTAAAACAACTTAACTCCTGAAAGTATGTGATGTCTAATCCCTCCCACCTGCAACCTAATTATTCCATCTATCTTAGTAACCTATATAAACCCTGTTCCTAGACTCTTTTACAGATACCTTAGCACTTGCTGTGTGGCGCCCAGAGCTGTAGCTCACTTACCCCAATTTAAGACCTCTGTTTTTGTAAAATTTGGGTTGATCCTATATCTATCTATCTATCATCTCTCTGTCTGTCTGTCTGTCTGTCTGTCTCTCTACCTTTGTATATGTGTATGAGTATGTATATGCACTTCTATATGTATATGTGTATATATAATGCATATTCACATACATACATGTCTATATATGCATGTGCACGCATATATAGACACACACATACATATATATATATTTCTTTGTACACATATGTCCTGCAATGCTGTGGGTCTAGAGGAAATAAAAGAAGAGCAATAACTTTTCATCTGTCAAGAAAATCTCATGGTAGGGACCATGGAAATCCTGGGAAGCAGGAGTGGTGAGAGTGGTGGACAAATGCCAGGATAACCTAGGCACAAGGGCTCTAAGGCACCTACCATTCTGTCCTGAGACACCAAAGAGTTCCCTAAAGATCCATGATTCTAAACCTCAAAAGTCTTGGTGCAGGGAGGGCTAAACCTAGGTGGTTGAAGTCATTCAGGAATTCAGATGATCCAGGACAAAACCAGGAAGAAACAATTACCTCACCCAAAATTTCAGCAGTAAGAAAAATCTGCCTTGGAAAAGCCCAATTCAGGAACTCTAGGTAGAGTGATGAATAAGTTAAAGGAGTTATTAGTTGATGTAAAATATTACTGCAAACTTAGAGATGCCCCTAAAGGAGTAACTTCATGATAACTGCAAGCAATGATTTAGAGGAAAAGATTATTGCCCACAAGTACATTAATACCTAGAAGATATGAAACAAGAGATAAAAAAGAAACTAAAGCTCTGGAAGAAATTATTAGAGAATAAATAAGTCAAAATAGAAAGTAGAAAACTTTATCCAAATAATGGACTCCCTGAAAAAATAGAATAGGTTAAAAAAAATCATGACTCCAGTAGACAATAAAAAATGTTTTAAGAAATCAAAAGATTGAAAAAAAAAGAAGAAAATGTAATACATCTGATATTAAAATAACCAATTGAACTGGAAAATATCTTAGGGGAGATAATTTAAGAATCACTTGCTTCCTTAAAAACTATTATAAAAAAAGACTGGGCACTCCATTTAAAGAAAAGCAAAGTGAAGATAGAATCCACTGATCACTACTTGAAAATAACCTCAGAAAGAAAAATCCTAAGGTCGCACATTGAAGAAATATTCTTTAAGCATGGGAAGAAACAGTTTAAGTATCAAGGAACTGTGCACAGTCAGGATCATACAAGACTGGAAACTTCTACCATAAATGAGAAGAAATCTTAGAATATGATATTCTAAAATGCAAAAGATAGATGTTTACAAGCAAGGATAACTTACCTTTCAAAGCTAAGCATAATGCTATAGGTAGAAAACAGACTTTTAGTGAAACTGAGGACTTTTAAACCTTACTTATGAGAATACTAGAGCTAAATAGTAACTTTGACATGGAAACATGAGTTTTCAGGAAAACAGAGAAAAGTAAATTTATTTAAGCAGTTGGAAGGAGCTATGTAGAGGTGGTGCTAATATTCTAATGGGTTAGAAGAAATAAAAATTCCTTCAGAAATTTAAGAGTATCTTCTACTAAAGGAGTTATGTAAGAAAAACAGAGATCCTAGAGGTGGATTTGTTCTAGTCTGAAGTTTTAATGAGGTTAAAGAGAAAAGAAGGCAAAAAAAAAGAATGTTGGTTGGTTGGTTGGTTGTCGTCCTTTGTTCTCAAAGAGGACCAAAATGACATCACCATGATAAAGTGAAGTTTCAGTGCATCCAACTGAGGGTGATCAGACCAATGTGAACTTGGAATGCTCTACCACAGATTGGGCACAGATAGTCCATGTGACTATTTGGGGTGGATACTACAAATTTGCGCATCCTACGTTTACTTTGTTCTGTCTCAATTCTGCTATGCTCATAGAGCACAGCACCCTTTCTGATATGGACACACCATGCTGAGCAGTCCTGTGCCAATATCTCCCATGTTGCACAGTCAAATCCAAAGTTCTTGAGAGAGACCTTGAAAGTGTTCTTGTATCACTTCTTCTGATGACCATGTGATTGTTTGCCCCATGTGAGTTCTCCATAAAATAGTCTTTTTGGCAAGCGTACATTTTACATTAGAACAATGTGGTCAACCCATTAGTTTGAGCAAGGACTTCACTGTCTGGTACCAGGTGATTTTCAGAATCTTCCTAAGACAGTTCAAAAGGATGTAATTCAGTTTCTTGGCATGGAGCTGATAGACTAGCCATGTTTCACAGGCATACAACAATGAGGTCAACACAATGGCTCTGTAGACCTTTAGTTTGGTAGTCAGTCTAATACCTCTTTTCTCCCAAACTTTTCTTCAGAGCCTCCCAAACACTGAACTAGCTCTGGCAATGTGTGTGTCAGTCTCATTGTCAATGTGTACATCCCTGCAAAGTACACTACCAAGGTAAGTGAACTTTTCTAGAGCATTCAAAACTTATTGTTTCTGATGGTTCCACATATAGATGGTGTGGTGGTGGCTGTTTTTTTGCTGTTAATTATTAGGCCAAAATTAGTACAGGCAGCAGAGAATTAATCCATACTTTGTTGCATCTCAGCTTCAGAGGCTGCTTTGAGTGCACAATTATCTGCAAACAGTAAATCATGCACCAACACTTCCTCCACTTTGATCTTGGCTTGCAGCCTTTTCAAATTGAAGAATTTACCATCAGTGCGGTAGTTGACCTTGATGCTGTGTTCATCCTCCTTGAAAGCATTTGACAACATGGCTGAAAACATCAGGCTAAAAAGCATGGGAGCAGGCACACAGCCCAGTTTCACTCCATTGGTGACTGGGAAGGCATAAGAGCATTATTCAATATCCAGAACCTGGTCAAACATGCCATCATGAAATTGACATACAATACTGATGAACTTCTCTGGGTAACCAAATTTTGACATAATTTTCCAAAAGCCCTCATGACTATCAATGTCAAAGGCCTTGGTCAGATTTACAAACGTTGTGTACAGACCTCTGTTCTGCTACTGGCATTTCTCCTGGAGTTGTCAGGCAGCAAACACCTTATCGACTGTTCTTCAGCCCTTTCTGAAGCCCCACTGGCTCTCAGGTATATGACCATCTGCCAGGTGAAGGATCAGCCTATTAAGAAGGACTCTAGCAAGAATTTTGCCATCAATGACTAAGTGAGAGACCCCCCTGTGATTGTCACAGGACAATCTATTTCCTTTACCTTTATAGAGATGGACAATGGAGGCATCCTTGAACTCCTGGGGGACAACCTCTTCTTGCCATATAACTTGGAATATTTCAGTCAGCCTTTGTGTGAGCAATGGTTCCCCTACCTTGTAACTCAGCTGGAATAGAATCAGCACCAGGAGCTTTGCCACTTGAAAGGAGCCTAATGGTCCTCAAAACCTCTTCTTCAGTTGGAAGTTTAGCTAAGGAAGGATTGACTTCAACTTGAGGTAAATGGTCAATGGCCTCAGCATTGATTGATGATGTCTGTTGAGAACACTAAGGAAGTATTCAGCCCATCTCTCTAGGTTCATGTCCTTATCAATGTCCTAATCAATGTGGCTCCATTAGCACTGAGTAGTTGTGATGCACCATAGGTTTTTGATCCATAAATGACTTTCAGGGAATCATAAAAGCACTTTGGATAGTTACTATCAGCATAAAACTGAATTTCATCTGCCCTCTTGCTGATCCAGGAATCCTGTATCTCTCTAAGCTTTGTTTGTACTTTACTTTTGATGGAATTAAATGCTGCCTTCTTAGGGATGGATGGACTATCCTACTGGTAAATCCTGTGAAGTTCTCATTTTTCATTTAGCTGCTTCTGGATTTCCCCATCATTTTCATCAAACCAGTCTTGGTGTTTACAGATGAGCAAATGACCCAGATGAGCAAATGCAATGCTGTACACCAAATCTCTGAAAAGCTGCCTACTTCTTTTCTGCTCCACTGCTGCCAACTGTGTGGCTCAACTTTCCCTCCAAGTTAGCAACAAACTGTTCATGCTTAGAGAAGAGCTCTAACTGGTTGACATTAATTCTTCTGGTAGTCACTTTGCCTTGGGGGCAGCACTTTTGATGAATGCAAATATTTAGCTTGGAAAGGGTAAGTCTGTGATCAGTCCAGCACTCTGCACCACACATTGCCTTTGTCACTCTCACATCTTGTCTGTCTCTTCTCCTTACAATCACATAGTCTATTATATGCCAAGGTTTGCTGTGAGGGTGCATCTATGAAGTTTTAGTGCGTTTAGGTAAACAGAAAACAGTGTTGGCCATGGGAAGGTCATGTGATGCACAAGTCTTCAGCAGTAAATGAGCATTGCTGTTGCTGTTTCCAACTCCATTCTTCCTTAGGACTCCCTGTCAAGTCTGTCAGTCTGAGCCTACTCTAGCACTGAAGTCATACAGAATTATAATAAGCTTGTCCTCTTTTGGGACATTGATGCTAAGGGTCTCTAGGTCTTCATAAAATTTTTCTTTGACCTCATCAGGGTTCATCATGGTGGGAGCATAGGCACTAATGATGGTGGCATGGCGTTTTCCTGCAAGTGGCAATCACATTGTCATGAGCCTGTCATTCACTCCTTTTGGCAGACATACCAGCTTGTTGACAAGATTAGTTTTGATTGCAAAACATAGGCCAGCTTTACAGCACTCCCCTTCACTGTGGCCACTCCAGAAAAATGTGCATCCAGCTCCAACTTCAGTAAGCTGGCCTTCATTTGCCAGCCTTGTTTCCCTCAGAGATGCTATTTAGATGGGATACCTGTTGAGTTCTCTTGCAACAAATGCAGTTCACCTTTTAGGTCTACTGGATTTTGTGTTGTCCATAAGTGTGTGCACATTCTATGTGCTGATGGTGAGTGGAATCATCTTTGTAGATATTTTTGTACATTTTGTACATTTTTTGTGTTTTGACCACAGTGGGATTCCCCACCTGCCATGGTAATCAGATCAGGGTTGGATAAGCAGATAATTTTTAGGGAACCTTTTATAGCCCCCATCCTCACACATAGATGTTAGCAGTATGATCCTTAAAAGGCTGCTCAGACACCCAGGGGGCTGCCGAGTCCCACTACTGCTTCCAGTGAGAAGTGACCTTATAGCCTGGGCTGCCTGTGTACAGGGTTGTGACTATAGCTCCCAGTGTATCCATACCTACTGCTTCATCACTTGCCTGTTGCCACAGGACTTTGAGGTATAGTAATAAAATGGTAAGGGTGATGTCTTTTGATTCGTGAGTAAATTGGATTTAAGTGAGGCAGAGTTGCATGAAGTCGTCAGCCTCACTCTCTTCTCCAGAGTTATCATAGTCCAGTGGCAGGACACAGTGAAGGCCCCTGGCAGTGGCTCAGGGTGCAGTGTTTGACCTTGGTGTCTTTGGTATCTAACTAAGCTCTAAGTGCTCCACGTAGCCTGCTTCAGCTGCCTTCATGGCCACTGGAACAAATTGTTCTATCTGTCCATTCCACCAGGAGAAGTCTTCACGTGCTTGGAGTAGACACCTCCTCACTCACCAATGGGTTTGAGACCTTTTGGTTACCCTCAACCTAATTTGGCCCCTCTGCCGAAATGGTTTTCTGGGGTATGCATACTGCAGCTTTTTGGAGCCACAGCTAAGAGTTGGGTGGAACAGGTGGACACCAAAGGTGGACTGAGCCCCCAAAAGGGCTATGCAACCATCCCACCAAAGGTACTGGTCCTCCCTGAACACATTAGACTAATATCTTAATATATACCATATTAATATATAAAATATTATGTATTAATATATTCTATATTAATATGGAAAAGAGGAAGAAAGTGAGGGAGAGCTAGACATTTCTAATAATTGAGGTAGATGAGAAAAAAGAATATACAAGTATGGATGAAGGTTTATAGAAAAGGAATATCAGATGAATTTTACTCATAGATGAAACAGACAAAGAAGAATTTCAAAGAGAATAGTTTCAAGCAAAACTTTTTGATCCTGAAAAAAAAGGTTTGAAAGGGGGAAAGGAAAAGAATGAGAATCAGAAAAGGTGTCTTAGATTGTCATTTAAACAATTTGGGAAAATTGTTGTACAAATTGTAGTGTATAAATATAACAGAATATTGTTGAATCAGAAAAAAATGATGAAAATTATTTTTCAGAATGCTGCATTGCAAAGTGAAGTGAGCACAACCAGGACAGTAATTTACACAAGGGCAGTGACATTGTAAAGGAAAGCAACTTCAAAAGACTTAGAAGCTCTATAATTCCCCAATGACTCTTCCTTTTCTTTCCCTATCTTCATCCATAAATGAAACATAAATAAAGTTGGAAGAAAAGACAGAATATCGTGTCATAATTTAAATCATTTAGCATTGGCCCCAATAGTCAGTTGGTAAACTGTAGATGGTAGAGTAAGAGTTTGATAGAATGGTGACAGGGGGAGGGGAGGGGAACTTGTGAAGATAATAGATGGCCAGTATCCACAGTATTAAATAGCTTAATACTCAAATTCACATTTTGCAGAATCCGTATGATCCAGAAAAGTGTGTTTTTGTGTCCACACACAATTTCTTTCTGAACTTCCACATTTTCTAGGTCATACTCAAGCCCTATCATCCCACTTGGAATACTGTTATAACAACAGGAATAGGTCTTTTCTTCATCTTATTATTTTGCTGCATTCACTATATATTTGGTGAAATTCAGAGAGCTCCATATTTATAGCAGAACAGCTAGAGTGAGGAATCCTGATCACGTATAGTAAGAGAAACAAATGGGGAAAGAAAACTTAGAATTAATGAACAAAGATTATGCTCGTGCTTAATTTTTCTGGATATAAAAGGCGTTAAATGTGAAGTATACTGAGCCCTCCCTCTCTCCCTTCCCAATTTAGGCTTTCTATTACAAAACAGTATTAGAACAGTATTTTAGTTTGAAGTGGTTGGTTTAATTTGAGTGAGAAACCTTTATCTATTATCAATTTTGAAAAAAGTGTCCTGAGCTGAAATCTGTTTATATCATTCTTAGGGAAGGCCAAACTACCTGCAGCCTCTAGGCCACATGGGGCCTTCTAGGTCTTTGGGTGAGGCCTTTTGACTGAGTCCAAGTTTTACAGAACTAATCCTATTAAGGGGATGTGTTCTATGAAGTTTGGATTCAAAGGGCTGCCCTTGAGGACCTAGAGGACCCACCACGTTCCCCACCCCTGTTTTAGAATAATGATCAGACTATGAGAAGGAAATATTTGAATTAATTCAATTAGTAGACTTCTATGCCTTGAGTTCACCTCTGATGAAGCTGAAAGGGAATCCCTTAGAGGGAATGGTTAAAGAGGAATTGAATGGTTTTGAGGAAATGACTTTTAAACAAACCAAAAGTCTAAGTGATTATCTATTGCTCTGTTTGATGCATAAGAATCTTTACCTGAAACTTTTGTCTGAATTTTGTGGTTATGTTTTATTGTAAAATAATGGTTTTATTTTTTGAAGGGAGAGAATATTATAAATTGTGAGTGGAAATGGTTTGTATCAGAGAGATTGTCAAAGGCCATATTCATTTTTGTCCCTTTGGATTTTGCTTCTTAGCAAAGATCTTTAGAACAATTAAATTAATAAATTTACCTCTGACTGACTTGTGCCTAAAATACAGAGTACAAAGTACTTCTTGCATGCCTGCTAAGACATTTGATGACATCTTCAATAGGTATAGGTAACTCTCACAAAGTTTTTGCATAGTTGGGAGAATAGGCATATCATTTGGTATTACTGATGTTATTTTTTTTTCAGGGAAGTAATGAAGTCTGAGATTTTTCCATCCCTTTAGTATCTTCCCTCCTTTGAATACCTTGTATTTCAATCCCTTAAACTTTTCACAACTGTGAAGCCTATAATACATATCTCATTATATACTTGGTCAAACATGGATATTTTTCTCATCTTTTTCCTCTGTAGTGCCATTTCTCCTTTCTAAATACATACAGGGCTGGGATGTTAGGGTCCAAGTATTGTAGATCTACTGGTCTCTCTGTGGAACCCAATCTGTCATCATTTTAGACTAGAAAATTATAAGGATACTAAGCAGGGTCATAGGGGAGTAGATTGAAATATTCCATCTAGGAACAATGGCAGTGTTGATTTAATTATGATTAAAGGTCCCAGAAGTAGAGTAGGCAGCATAAGATGCACCATCAAGATGTGGAAGCTGTCAGGCCATAGAAGAGAGTAAGGAGTTAAATGAAGCAAAGTTGGGGCTTCACTGAGATAGGTAGTGGTCAGGGAGAGGCAGTCACCTGTCTGAACAATGTAAAAGATCTAGAGATGAAAGAGTTAACCTCCAGGAATGACCTCTGGTATGAAAGTAGTTGGCAGGGTTAAGAGCAGATGGGTGGAGAGGAGCAGGTGTTGAAGGAAATGAGGGCAGTGACTCCATGTTCACCAGACATGAATCAATACGATTCTACTAGAAGATTGCTAAGCTCTCTTTTAACATTCTGGAGCTTAAAAGTGATGTTCCTAACTCTCTATCCATAAAACGTGTATTTGCAGTTGTTTTTCTATTGGGGTGATGCAATGATCTGGCATAATGCCTTGTTACACTTATTCTTGTTCAGTTTTTTCGTTTGTGTCCAATTCTTATGACCCCCTTTGGAGTTTTCTTGGCAAAGATATTGAAGTGGTTTGCCATTTCCTTCTCCAGCTCATTTTATAGATGAAGAAATTGAGGCAAGCAGGGTTAGGTGACTTGTCTAGGGTCACAGCTAATAAGCAGATGAGGCTGGATTTGAACTCAGTATCCTCCTGACTCCAGGCCTGACAGTCTATCCACTATATGATCTAGCTGCCTTGCCTTGTTACATATTAGACTTTAAACTTTGTTGATTGAATTAAAATCATCTACCATCATTATGACCAAAACATTTAGTTGAAAGGGTAAAAATACAATCTATTAATTGGTTTTTTCTTTATGATGCCAAATGTCTGGTTTGACAGATTTTTTCTTCTGAATTGACAGAAATTGACAGATGTTTTAGTGTCATATAAAATAAGGCTTGAATTGATTCATCATAAGGGAAAAATAAAACCCATGCATTTCTTCCATTTTTTTCTCTTTAAAGAATATTTTATTTATGTAAGCTTTTATACCAACTCCCTAATATAGTATCTTACACTCCTTGAGACTTTGTATGAGATGATTTATCCCCTTAGTTCCTAACCTTCCTTCTTCCACCACAGTAGATCCACAAAACACGTGCACACTGTATTCAGAGAATGTCAGAGGTGCAATAGATTTCAGAAGCAATCTAGTCAAACTCACACTTTTTTGGTTTTCATGACTTCCTTTAGAACTCAGTTCAAATCCCAATTCTGTAGGGTGTCCTTGCCTGGTCCCTCTCATTATTAATTCTTTCCACTTTCAGATTTCCTTTATTTACTGTTATATACCTGTGAGGGTCAAACAATAAGAATCCTTACCTTAATGCTTTGAGCATCAGTGATTTTATCTATATGATGCAGATTTCAGCCCTGTTCCACCTCAGTAGTCACATTTCTATCTTCTGCAGGATAAAGATAGAAACTGGACCTGTGATTTAATTAGTATAGGAAACTTCTGGTGGAGAAAATTCCTTCTACCAATGCAGGTTGGTGCCTTATCTGCAATTTGTAGTATTTGTATTGCCTAGTACACGGAGAGGTTATGTGACTTTCCTGGGGTCTTTCAGTCAAGATATTATTAAATGCCTTACTATGTGCTAGACACTGCTAAGCATCAAGAATACAAAGAAAGGCAAATGATAGATCCTTGTCTCAAGGAGCTCATAGTCTAATGGGAGAGATAATAACCAAACAACTGTATAAAGCGAGCTATGTATAAGATAAATTGGAAATACCCAACGGAGAGAAGATCTTAGAATTAAGAGGGATGGGAAGAGGCTTCCTATGGAATGTGAGAGTTTGTCTGGGCCTTGAAAGAAGCTAAGGACGCCATTGGGTGTAAATGGGGAGAGAGAGCATTCCAGGCATGGGGCTCAGCCAGTGAAAGTGCCTGGGGTTGAGAGATGGAGTGTCTCATTTCAGAAACATCAAGAAGACCAGTATCAGCTGGCTCACAGAGTATAAACTGGATAATGAGGGGCGAGAGAGTGAGGAGTCAGGGATGACATCTAAATTTTGAGCTCAGGTAACTGGGAGGATGGTGGTATTCCTCATGTTAATAAGGAAGTTTGTGGAAAGACAGCAAGTTCAATTTTGAATATGTTGAATTTAAGAGAGCTACAGGGAACAATAGTGCTTAAAAACCTAGGGACAAAAGAATATCAAGAAAAAGAGAAAGATTGGCAGCATCGAAGGCTTCAAAGAAGTTAAAAATGAATGAAGTTTGAGGCAAGACCATTAGATTTGTCAATTAAGAGATCATTTGTAACTGGAGAGAGTAGTTTTGGCTTAATGTTGTGGTTGGAAGTCAGACCTTAGAGAATTAAGCAGAGAATAAGAGATCAGTTGTATTCTAGAGTTGTATTATTAGAGGGAATTGTCACACTAGGAAGGTCTTACATTTATGAAATCAGAGATCTGTATTAAATTAAATTTAAAATTTAATTTAAATTAATTAAATTTGAAATTTAATTTAAATTAATTAAATTTAAAATTTAATTTAAATTAATTAAATTTAAAATTAAAAAAATTCTTGCATCCCACATGCTAAATAGTTGTTTTCTGACATCTGGAAGAGTGTAAGTGTTGTCAAAAGTCTGTGGTGCCCTGGAAAAGAGATCTATTTGCCCCATGCTAGTTATGGTTCTGCCTGTAACTGAAGTCTTTCCAGTTTTGTAGAATCTGCCAGAGCTTGTACTTTCCTGGAATAGCCTTTAAACACCTCTGGCCAGCAAGATGAGGCAAATGAATAGGACCTTTATGGAGGGGTAATAATGATAGTTGTAAGATAACACATATACATATTTTCTCCATTTTTTTTCTCATACTTTTTATTTCACATGTACTAACTGTGTGAATTTGGGCAAGTCACTTAAGCACCATCTTTCTCAGTTCCCACCTACCATCCAGGGTTATCATGAGGATCAAATGAAATAGTAATTGTAAAGTACTCTACGTAGTGCCTAGCACATAGTAAGCACTACATAAACGACAGCTATTATTTTTAGTATTATTATTAATCAATTCCTTTTTGTCCAACTGTCTCAGTTGTGTCAGGTTCTTCATGATTCCATTAAGGGTTTCTTCATAAAAGTGCTGGTGTGGTTGGAATTTCCTTTAGCTTATTTTACAGATGAGGAAACTGAGGCAAGCAAGATTAAGTGACTTGTCCAGGGTCATGTAGTTAATAAGTGTTTGAGGCTGAATTTGGATTCAGGTCTTCCTGACTCCAGCCCTCGCACTCTATGCACTGCACTGCCTAGCTGTCTTCAATTGATTCCTCCTAGGCATTTTGTGATTTTTCTGGTTTTAGATGAAATATTCACTATTTTAACTGGAAGACCAACATTTAATTGGAGTCCACAAACCTTAATTTGATTTTGCATTTGACAGGAATCATTAATTTCTGTAGTTCTTATGCATGTTTCCAATTAACATATAAAATAGGAAGCAGCAGCTGCCTATTTAATTAGTTCTTACATTTCAATTGTTTGTTCAAATATTATTAAAGTATTTTAAGATCTAGATAGTGATTATTGCTTCTTGGATTCACCCTGAGAGCAAAGGTTTTTGTCTAATTACTCTTTCTCATAATGAAAAGATTGTGAAAGATTTATAGTCCATCTAGATGGACCTCAATAACTCCTAGATAGCAATTGTATTAGCAATTTCAACAATGAAAATACTTTGAAAATTAATAAAACACTGTGCGAATGTAAGGTGGCATTATTATTCATTGGAATTGTTCTGTGTGTATTATCATTCACTCCCTCCCTCCATTCATTCATTCAATTAGCAGTTGTCTCCCAAGAATTGATTATGGGGCAGAAGAGAGAGGACTGGATTGGCAATCCAAAGACTTGGGTCCAAAGACCTACTTTGTTGCTTACTACCCATTTGACCTTGAACAAGCTATTTCACTACTCAATGATGCAGTTTTCTTATCTATAAATGATGCCCTTTAAGGTCCATTCCAGCCCTAAAGCTATTAAAGTGAACAATTATTTACTGAGCACAATATTTGCCAAATGGGCAAAGCTTTGTCTTATCCATTGTCTTAATTGCTTGGAGTATAGAAGGGAGGAAACACTTGGTCTCTGCTATTTAGGAATTTATAATCTAGACACAATATACACAAATATCTATAATCCAAGGCTGAATAAGGTAACTTTTCTGGGAGTGGGACAGAAAACAGGCCTGCAATGGTTATAATATCAAAGTCTTATTACCCTTACTAAATTAAATGTCCTTGGTCCTTGAGGGCAGGGGCCATGTCTTATTTGTATTTGTATTTGCCCTGATTCTTAGTACATTGCAAGTGCTTAACACATTTGCCAAATTAAAGCATTCAAAAAGATATCTCCAAAAGAATTAGATTTTTTTCAAATAGATTGGCATTTAGGCTTGAAATATTCAGAATTTTTTGTAGTCAGCATAAGAACATTAGTATGTATTTGAAAGGAATAGTTAGTTGTACATAACAGATTTACAGTTTCATGTGCAATCGTCCTTTTCTTTTTTATTCTTCTATGGTATAGAAGTGTTTGTTTTATTTCTCAAGGTCAGATTAACCCACCTCCCACCATCGAACCAACACGTTATTAAATAAATTCTGACAAGTGAATTCAGATACGAAGGACTGAGATTTTCTTGGACTTCATTATTTTCAGTGATGAAATGAATTGTGATGACCCAAATGTCTCTGTTGATATATTTTTTTTGGTGGGGGGAGATTGAGCTCCTGAACTTGCTTTTTTAAAAATAGATTTTTGTTTTTATCTTTGAAGGTTTTGTCATCTACATTTTCTTCCAGGTTCTTCGCATCCCTTATAACAAAAAATTTTACAAGAAGAGGAGGAGAAAAAAATCAGCAAAACAAATGAACACATTGAAAAACATTGACATTATATGAGATGTTCCAAACACATGAACCTTTACTTTTACAAAAGAGCAAGGGGAAGAGCCATATTATAATATTTCTTCTTTGGTCCAAAATTGGTCTTTATAATTTAATATTTAGTTTAAAGTTCATTGTGATTTTATTCTTTTAATTTTCATTATTGTAGTAATTTTGTATCTTGTTTTCCTGGTTCTGTTTATTTTACTTTGCATCAGTTCGTGTCTTTCTGTGTTTCTTTGTGTTCATCACGTTCATTACAACTTTCATCTACCACTTTTTGTTTTGTTATTCACCAGCTGATAGGCCTCTACTTTGTGTCTAGTTCTTTGTTTTACCATAGAAGGTGCTGCTATAAATATTGTGGTATGTATAGACTCTTTATTTTTGTTAATGATGTCCTTAAGTTATATGCGTAGTAATAGAATCTCTGGATCAAAAGGCATGGGCATTTTAGTCAATGAATAATTCCAAATTGTTTCCAGAATGGTTGTACCAATGAATAGCTCCACATACGTCAGTGAACCTCTCCAACACTATTTCTCCCTTTGGTCATCTTTGCCAATTTAACAGATAGAAGGGGAACATTAGGTATCTTTCTCTTTCTTTTTGATTTGTATTTCTCTTATTGGAGGTAGGTAGGTTGTACAATAGATAGAGCACTGGGCCTAGAGTGAGGAAGATCTGTGGTCAAAACTGGCCTAAGATACTTGATAGCTGTGTGACCCTGGTGAGTCACTTAACCTCTTCCTACCTTAGTTTCTGCAACTGTAAAATGAGGATAATAACAACACCTGCCTCCCAGGATTGTTGTGAGACTCAAATGAGATATTTGTGAAGTGCTTAGTACAATTCCTGTCACATAGCAGCCGCTGAATGCTTGTTCCTTCCCGCTTTTTAGTGCTTTTAAACATTCCTTCGTTTGACTGCTAATGATTTCCAGTTCTGAAAACTATTGGTTAATTTCCTTGGATAACTTCTCTATGTCTTATCTTGATATTATATATTTCCATTAGTTTAGATGTTGAACTTTCAGCCTAGAAATTTAATATTAACACATTACTCAATCTGAAGTATTTTCTGAAATAAACATATTTTAAGCTGGAATTTATTTCTTTTCCTCCAAATGTTTCATATTTCTGTGAGTTTTTTGAATAAAATGGGATTAGATACAAAAGGGAATAATTTTTCTTCAATTCTTGACCTGTTAATTTTTAAACCCTGAGTAAGAACCCTTATTCATTTTTCTCTGCTCCTAAAACCAGGCTGCCGCACATCATTAAAGTTACAAAATTGAGATAATTTCATAGACTATAAACTTACAGGGTATGATCTTGTCTGGCTCCTCATTGCTTTTCAGCAATCTTCCTACTTTTATTATTAACCCTGCTAGACCTTGTTTATCTGGGCTTAACATTTTAATTTTCAATCCCAGCTGTTACAAAGATAGCCTCTAGTAGACTTTACTACTAGAATCTTCCTTTTAAGTTGAAGGTAAGCTCCTTGAGGTAGTTGGGTTGGCTTTTATTTTCATTTTGTCTTTGTAGTTCTTTCACATATGTACCTATACAGTAGGTACATGACAAATTCCTGTTGAACTGAATTTGATTGAGTTCAAGGCCTGCATCTCATATAAACTTTTTAATTTCCCCAGAACCTAGCACAAGGTCTTGCAGACAGTATATGTCCAAGAAATATTTATTGTTGTTAACTTTCTACTTCACTGAGAAAATGGAAGCCATTTAGCAAGAGGATTTTCATTTCTCTGGCTTTGTATCTTGCCTAAGATGAAGAGGTATCTTTACTCCTTATTTGAAGTTCATCCTTCTACACATGCCATTGATCTCATTCTTGTCTCCTCTCCTTTATAACCTTGCTCCAGTGATCATTCTTTCTTGCATTCATCTTCAGTCTTTCTCTTCAGTTACCTTCAGTGATTTATAATCCAGTTTTTCTAAATGTAAAATGCAATAAAACAAACAAAAACAACCAGAAAAACCTTTCTTGGTATTTCCATCACATGGAGCTACAATTACTTTTCTTTTCTTTTTTTATTGCCAATTAAAAAATAAGATTTCGACAATTGATGCCACTTATTCCTCACCTACTAATTTTGTTTTTTTAAATATTTTGTAATCTAGATTCTAATTCCACTAGGCTCCTAAAACCACTTTTAAAAAATGTTACTAATTAGCTACTGATAACAAGATACAATATCTCCTTTTAGTTTCATGCCTTTTGTTCTCTCTACAATATTTCATACCTTTGTGATGCTCCAGAACTTAATGTATGAATAATTACACTGTACTGAGAATGATGTTATATTAATTAACCATTATATATTATTTTTTGTATAATTCAAATAGTTTATTAAACTGACATCTATTTTGTGAAGATAAAATTCTAAAAGAGCTATGTTTTTCATATATAGTTAATAAACATTTATTGGTGTGTGAGAAATATTTATTTTTTAAAAATAGCCAAATTGCCTAGTTTCCAGTAAAGAGAAAATAGGATTGAAGAGTTGCAGAAATGAAATTGAAGACATTGGTACCTTGGTACTTCCATGCCACTTTAAGAACAATATAAAAATAATTCCTGAAGATGAATCTACACCCAGTGAATCATAACAAAAAAAGGGGAAGCAATCAAAAAGTCAAACAAGAAGGGGAAACTTGGATGAAATTTCAATTTAATTCAAAACGTTTGTTTGGGACCAACTATGTACAAGTCACTGGGAATACAAAGATAAATACAGTGGAGATCTGAATAAGTACACCAATAACAATGAATCAAAGGACAATAAGCGAAATAAAAGGAAAGGTTCAGAAAAGGTCTTTTGAGAAAATTGAAGAGTAAAACATCACTTGGACTTGTAGGATAGTGAAGCAGTCAAGGAAGATTTCATGAAGGAAGTGAAATCTTCATTGAGCCTTGAAGGAAAGCAGTTCAACAGGTGGAGATGAATGGGAGAGGTGAGAGCAAGACAAGAATGTTGTTGTTGGGTTTTCTTAGCAAAGATACTAGAATAGTTTGCCATTTCTTTCTTCAGCTCATTTTATAAATGAAAAAATTAAGACAAACAGGGTTAAGTGACTTGCCCAGGGTTATACAGCTTGTAAGTGCCTGAGGTCTGATTTGAGCTCAAGAAAACTAGTCTTCCTGATTCCAGGTCCAGCACTCTATTCGCTACACCACTTAACTGCCTAAGACAAGAATGACAGCAGTTCAATTTGGCCAGAATGTGGACTATGAAAGAAGAAATATAGTATCATGGAAAAAAAATCAATGGATTTGGAGCCAGTGGTTTTGTGTTCAAGTCCTGATTTTTAAAGGTGTTATTTTCTTCAGCATTTTTTTTTTTGGGTTTCCTTTAGCAAGACATGCTTTTCATCATTTTCTTACATTGCTCTCATTTTTCTTCCCAATTTTTCCTTCACCTCTCTTACTTGATTTTCAAAATCCTTTTTGAGCTCTTCCATGACCTGAGACCACTGCATATTTACTTTGGAGGTTTTGAATGCAGAATCCTTGACTTTGATGTCTTCCTCTGATGGTATTTATTGTTCTTCCTCATCTGAAAGGATTGAAGAAAATGCCTGTTCACCAAGAAAGCAAGCTTCTATAGTCTTATTTTCTCTCCTTTTTGGCATTTTCCCAGTCAGTTCCTTGACTTTTGAGTCCTTTGTCAAGAGGAGGGTAGACTCTAGGGAACCTGTAAGTTCTCAGTTCCTCCAAAGTAGCACAATCAAGGGAGAGGAGTTTAGTCCTCTCTTGGCCTGTGCTCTGGTTTGGGAGCAACCACAAGTTTTCCTGTTCAGGATCTGCAAGGAGAATTCCCTTTCCAGAGCCTCCACCAGCTCCACCAAGTCAATGCTCCTCCTCACCACAATACCACCACATAAGGCTGAGACCCAGATAAGTGGCTCAATTCCCTCAGGGTCTTTAGCCCAAAAGCTTCAAAAAGTGGATGCTATTGCTGTTGCTTGGGACTGGGGCTAGGTCAGGACCCTGCTGCCTTCTCATCCAGGTGAAGGAGTTTTCTCACTGATTTTTGAAGCTTTCTTTGGCATTTGTGGGTTGAGAAATCTGAGAATCACAGTTGCTTCCTGGGATTCCACACCCTGGAGTCTGCTCTGGTCCTGTTCTTGATGTGCTGCATGACCAAGGCTGGGCTGCACTCCCTGGGCTGCGCTCTGCTCCAAGATCAGTGCAATAGATCTTTTCTGTTGGCCTTCCAGGCTGCCTTGGGCTGAAAATCTCTTTCACCCTGTCATTTTATAGCTTCTGCTGCTCTAGGATTTGTTTAGAATTATTTTTTACAGGTATTTTATGGGCTATGAGGGGAGAGCTTCTACAGGTCCATCCTTCTACTCCACCATCTTGGCTTATCATGTCCTGCCCTGCCCCTCCCCCCTTGCTATTTACTCTTAGACAACAAGGTGACACATTGACCTTGGCATCAGGAAGACCTGAGTTCAAATGTAGCCTTAAACACTTACTATGTGACCCTGGGCAAATTACTTCACTTCTGTTTGCCTCACTTTCCTCATTTCAAATGGGAAATAAAATCATCTATCTCATGGGCTTCTTGTAAAAATCAATAATATTTATATGGTATTTGGCACAGCACCTGGCATATAGTTGGTGCTATATAAATGTGCTCACTATCAGTTTGTCTTTTTTGTTTCTCCTCCTTCCCCATCTTCTCCTCTTCTTCCTTCAACTTTGGACAAGTCACTTAACTTCTATGGATGTCAGTTTCTTTATCAGTAAAATAAAAACAATGGATATATTTTAATCTATGAAGCTAGACAGCAGACTGCAACCAAATTATACAGGGTCATGAAATTGTCAGTTGAGGATAAACCCTCTAAGTTGAAAAAGACTTTTAGAAATAATTTTATTAAATTGGTTCAGTAAAGGAGAAAGCCAGAAAAAGATGTGACTTCCTCCAGAGTCTCTGTTTCACATTTTATGAAGTTCAAGCAAGGATATATGAACAAGCAGCTGGTTAGCTTGTGGGTAAGCCAGATAAGGTAATTTCCCACGTAAGATTGAGAATCGTTGTTTGAGATGTATATCAGCAGGTAAGCATAAACATTCAATAAAATTTGGGTGAAACCAAATCTACCTCAAACCTGGTTGTACCTAAAACAAGACTTGATTTAATATTTTATTTTTCCTAATTAAATGCAAAAACAATTTTTTACATTCATTTAAAAAAATTTGGGATTCAAACTTTCTCCCCACCTTTCCTCTCTCACTGCATTGAGGTGAGCAGTTTGATATAGGTCATACATGCTCAGTCATGCAAAGCATATTTCCACATAAAACAAGACTTGTGTAGGATCTTAACCATTTCTTGAAGTCATCTGACTTCCCTGTAGTGCCTCTGAGGATGGCCTCATCTCAACGATAAACTTTGGGTTAAACAATCTGTAGCCACGTAATGCCAAGTTCAAACAATAATAATAAATAATGAATATTTCCCCCCAAAATGTCCAGAGTCAGGAGAAAAACTTGAGTTTGCCAACTCTTGAGAGTTATTGGAAGTTTTAGAGTAGAGAAGTGACATGATCGAAGTATTGCATTATGAAGATGACTTGGGCACTGGTGTGAACAAATGAGAGAAATGAGGGACTAGAGGCAGTCAAACAATGTCAGGGCAAATCTAGTAGTCTAGGAAATGTGTGTTTGTCCTTTGTTGCCAAAGAAGACCATGCCATCAGAGAAATAATGACATAACTTGCACTTGACTTTGTTTTGAGTAATGAGGGCTGTGCAGGTCACCAGCCTCACTTCTCCTCCAGAGACTCTGAATCCAGTGACCAGATGTTCATCAGGATGACTGGTGATGAGCCAGGATGAGGTGATTGGAGTTAAGTGATTTGCCCAAGATCACACAGCTAGTGAGTGTCAAGTGTCTATGGTGAGATTTGAACTCAGGTCCTCCTGACTCCTGCACTGCTGCTCTATCCACTGCACCATCTAGCTGCCCCAGTAGGCTAGGATAGAAAAGATGAAGGTCTGAACTATGTTGGTCGCAGCATTAATGAAGGGATAGAGGAAGAAACATTTATTCAGAAGCTTCTATGTGTTAAGCAGTGTTGAGTGCTTCATTTATTTATTTCATTATTTATTTCTTTATTCATATATTTATTATTTACTCATTCATTCATCTATCTATCTGTTATTTTTTGAGTCTTGTAGCAAAACTGTGAGGTAGGTACTGCTATTTGTCCTCATTTTACAATTGAGGAAAGTGAAATAGAGAGAGTTTACATGACTTGTTTAAGGTCGCACAGCTAGTAACTTTCTGAGGTCTTAGGTCTTCCTGACTCCAAGTCTAGTGCTCTAGTCCCTACCCTATCTATCACCCATGGGGACAGTCACATGCACGAATGAAAGGTTAGAGGTTAGAGGTAGAAGAGAATTTAGAGGTTACCTAGAACAATCCTATAGGCTTACACATAAAACTGAGAAACAAAGATGTTAAATAACTGTACAAGCAGGAGTTGGCAGATCCAGAATGAAACTAGGTCCTTTGACTTGAAATTCAGTATTTATTTCGACTGTATCTTGCTATCTCCCATATTATGTAGGTAGTAACAATAGAGGTGGGCAACTGATCGAATATGGGATATTGATGAAGTGTTAGAGACTGCTCCAAAGTTAGGATCCTGGGAATTGAGGACAATAGTGGTTCTATTAAGAAATAGAGAAATAAATACATTTACAGCTGGGAGTAATCATGGGATTATAGATTTAGCCACATTTTAATTTTGGAAGGAGGACCTAGGGGAATATTCAGGTGGATATATTCACTGGAAAGTTGAAAATGTGAAAGATGTTGAGTGTACAAGTATAGATTTAAGAGTCACCCACATAGAGATCATAAATTAGTAAAATCATGAGTGAATGAAATCATGTGAACAGTGTGGAGAAGATATCAGACCTTAGTTCAGGACTTTGGAGAATATTTATGAATGTTTGAAGAAAAGAATGAAATCCTTTCCAAAGAGATGAAGAGTCCATTAAAGTGCAGGGTTATGGGAACTAAAATTTAATTAGGTGCTTAGAAGGAGGGGGTGGTCCTTTGTCAAATGTCACAGGCAGATTAAGGAAGATGGAACAGAAAAATCAAAGGTTTATGGGATTGCCAGTAAGGAAGATATTAATGATTTTGGAGAAAGCTGGTCCCTTAGAGTGATGGGAATCAAAGCTAATGCAAAGAATTGAGGAGAGGGTGAATGGTAAGGAAGTAATATAACATAATCAATTTGAAGTTTGGTAGCAGAAGGGAGGAGAGAAATAGGATGATAGCTTAAGGGCATTATAACAGCAAAAAGAAGATTTTTTTTTCTTTGACAGGGAAGTTTGAACAAGCTTGCAGTAGGTTGAGATGAGGGGTCCAATAGTAAGTGAGGAAATGAAGATGCAGAAGAGAATAGAAATGGAAAAAGGTCCTTAAAAAGGGAGAAAGGGGTAGAAATGAGGCATGAGATTAACTTTGCCATATCCTTGATGAAATTGTTGGTACAAAATCAACTTATAATGAAATGAGATTTATTGGGAGCAGAGGGGGAAAGAAGAGTCCGTCATAAACATAGAAACTGAACACTCTGCAGATCCTCAACTTTTTAAGTACTGTAGCTAAAGTTTAACTATCCCTTCCCTTTCTCCACCCCCACCCCACTTCTGTGTTAATATGCTGGTAGTTAAGTGAATGTATGAATAATATGAAAATGAATTTCTTCAAGAGTATCTATGGTTGCATATGTGTGTTTGTGCTCATGCACACTTGGATTTTATGCTAGGACTGATTAAGTTTCTTGTTAATAGACTTTAGGTAGTTAATATATCTTTGAAAATTGGAGTTCTCTGTCACTTATTGATTTGCTTTGATTGATTTCTTGTCTAGTCTCATAAAATTGCCTAATTTGGGTCATTGCTGATGTGACAGTTGGGTAGATTGCCAAAACAGTGCAGTGTGGAATCATATTTGGTCCCAATGTGATTCAATGGACAGGGCATATAGGTTGTTTGTTTTAAGTAGACTAGTCAATTAGCTTCAAGTTCTAGTTCATTTTGGTGTTTTGGAGGGTAGTGTGGGATGAGGGGAAGATTAAGGGATTAAAGGAGAAACTGAAGACAGCAAGAATATTTAAAAGGCAAAGAAGAAAACAGACATTTTATTAATGCACATTGTCTTTACATCACAACTATTTTTGGAAAACAAAATAAACTCTCCATCCCCTCCAGACTGAACACTCTCTTTTAACAAAGAAAAGAGAGCCCTCATCTAACAATGTATAATTAACAATTTATCTAGCATTCTTCTCTGGAGATCTTCTGCCTCTTGAATAGGAAGAACAAGGTTAGCAGTTTTTCTCAGCCATCAGGTGCTTTTCAATTACCTGGAATTCAGCTTCTTTCTAGTGGTCTTCTCTGTTACATTTTTTCATCCTTGTCTATATTGTTTTTATGGTTTCACTTATTTCACCCTTCACAAGTCCAGCTCCTGTGTTTCATTGTGGCTTAGAGCTTACTGGTTTTCTTTTTAAGTCTATGCTAGCAGAGCACATGTTTTGTTTGATTATCTCATGCTGGAAAGGATGGTTCTGGCAATGGATCAAGTCTGTGTGGTATCTTCTCATTCAGTAGTCATGATAGAAGAGTGATGTGAAAGACGACAGAAGATATTAAGAGTCACACCATTTTTTGGACCATTAACAAATTGTGAAATAGAAATTTGATACCCATTTTATTTTGTATTGTTTTAAGGTTTAGTCAGTTTGTTATGGTGTGTGTGTTCCTCCCTCGTTGCCAAAGAAGACCATGCTGTCAGGGAAATAATGACTTGACTTGCACTTGACTTTGTTTTGAGTGAGGGAGGGCTGTGCAGGTCACCAGCCTCACTTCTCCTCCAGAGCCATCTGAATACAGTGACCAGATATTCATCAGGATGACTAGAGATGAACCAGGATGAGGCAATTGGGGTTAAGTGACTTGCCCAAGGTCACACAGCTAGTGAGTGTCAAGTGTCTGAGGTGAGATTTGAACTCAGGTCCTCCTAACTCCTGCACTGGTGCTGTATCCACTGCACCACCTAGCTGCTCCAATTTATTACGTGTTAATGATCAACCCACTATGTGCTGGTTGGTTTTTTCATTATTTGAGTTTGAGCTCGTTTTAGCCTGTAACTTCAATTGTTTATTGTGAACTTTGAAAATTGATATTCCATGATTAATTATTGATTGAGAATTTCCTCTAATCAACATACATAATGAGAATCAATATTTGTGAATCAAATTCAGACTTGATTGTATAGGCCATATTAATAAAATTTGTAAGCATTTAACTTCCCTGTTCCTATGGGCTAAATATAATCCAATCACAAAATTTCTAATTTGTGAACCTTTAATGACCATAGAGGCAGAGGAGTCAATCTGGTGATAAGATGTTTGCCTTTTATGAGGGGAGGTGAGTCATAGGGTATTAGTCTACATGGTTAGGAACTAATGTAAGCAGCACCAACCAGTCAGGAGTGAAATACATCTGTGTCTCCACTGCATAAATTGTATAAGAGTTATTCTGGCTGTCAGTTTTATCCTGGATCACTGAGGAGTCTTGGATCCAATTTATTGGTGTTTGCTAGCCATATTAATAATTTTATCATGCCTCAGTTTCCTTTTCCCACAGATTATTATCATGAAAAATTTTAATTTGGCAACTCATACTCTAAATATTAGATCATTGTCCAGTGGCCAATGAGTGGTCATATTATTAAAGGAACAGAATCATATAAATTTTTGGTATTCTTGCACTAAATGAAGCCAGAAGAAAAAAGGAAATTGCAAATAATTGCAAGGGTGACTTACAGTTAGTTATTCCTTGGAGAGGCAAAGAAGGGAATTGGTGGAGTGAATTTCATCATATGATTGAAGGCAACAGAAAACATTATTTCATGAGATATTTGATGCGATTGTGACCATCACACATTGCAAAATTAATAACAAGTATTTCCTGAAAGACTACCATGAAAACAGTTGTAGCTTTTGCACCACCAGCATTTGCTGAGGATGAAGTAAGTACAGACAAATTCTATAAGGAACTTTATTAAATCTGCAATTTAAACTAACCTTTACTCTGGTATTTGGTGAATTAAATGCCATGGTGGGGAAAAGTTAGAATTTCAAAAAGTGAGATTTTGAAACAAGAAATGAGCTGATAGAACATTCATTTAGGGCTTATAATGTGCAATGTGTTGACAAAGATATGCATATAAAGAAATGAGAGTGTTCTTACCCTAAAGGGGCTTACATTCTAATGCAAGAAGACACTACATAAAAAGAGAGATGGAAAAGAGTTGGGGAGAGGGTTCCTGAGAGAGGATAAGGCACCTGCTGAGGAGATCAAATCAGGAGGATGAGTTGTGCTAGGAGTGAATTGAACATGATTTCACTCCTCTTAAAATAATGTTTTAAGTTCCCATTGAATTCATCAATCTGGAAAATGTGGCATCAAGATAGAAGATTTTTCAGAATTGGAAAACTTCTGGCAAGGAGATAAAGGTGAGAAAGTGAAAAAGAGAAGGACCAAAGATGTAAGGTTGAAGCAGAAGCCTCAAATCTCTATATCATGAGCACTTTCTTTGGGATAGGATAGTTGCTGGACATGGCAAACATCAAATAACACCATAATGGAGAAAATACTTTATATTTTTACAGATATGAAAATATTTGTTATTGATAAGAATTATCCCTGAGTTGGTTCTCTGTGCAAAGACCACTGACTCATAAAATTTAAGATAAGAATTAGTAAAAAGCAAGAAGAATGATGAGAAAAAACCCAGTGTGCAATTGAAACAACCTGGCATTTTTAATCAATTAACTGGAAATTAAATGGGAAATGGACAACAGAAATGACATTAACACTAACTACACTAATTTTAACCAGAAAATGTGAATGAAGTTATTTGTTGTGTTTGTCCTTCGTTCTCAAAGAGGACCATGATGTCAAGATGATGAAATAACTTGCAATTAACTTTGATTTGAGTGAGGGAGGGCTATGCAAGGTCATCAACCTCACTTTCTTCTTCTGAGCCACCTGGGTGCAGTGGCCTGATATTCATCAGTACAACTGGAGATGGTCCAGGAAGCAATGTGAGAACCTGGTCCTTTCAGGCTAAGTTCTTATCACATTCTCACTTTGAGTGAGATACACTCATTAAATGAATAGGCTTTTTTAAGTAGTTACTCAAGGGATGGCCCCTTTAATAAAAAAAAAAAAATCAAACTGGGAGGGGAAGCTCCTTAGGGTTCCTGGGTAAAAGAGAAATAGTTACTATTTAGTAATTACAATGAAGTTATAGGATAGAATGGAAAGGCATGGGTAGGTTTTAATTTATGTCATTGTAGAGAACACCCAAACTATTGAGATCATAGATTTGTTTGAGTATTTGACCACTTTAGTCTGTATTATCTCACACAAAATTCGAATGTTTCTCTGAATTATTCGTATTCATCATTACTTTCCATAAAAGAATATTCTGTTATATTAATTTACTAGTTTTTTAAAAAGCCTTCCTCCATTGAAAGTCACCTGCTTCATTTTTAGTTCTACCAGAAAGGGCAGATATGGATATTTTAGTATGTTTTGTATCTTTATTTATGTATTTGCCTTCTTTTGGGGTATATATATACGTCCAGTTTTGGGAATAGTGTATTAAAAGGTCTGGACAATTTGGTTATCTATTTTGCTTAATTCTAATTGATGTCCAGAATTTCTGAATGAATTCACAGCTCCACAAACAGTGCATTATTATGCCTATCTTTCCATGGCCACTTCAATAATAATCATTCCAAAGTCTGTCATCTTTGCCAATTTGCAGAGTATGAAGTGAAACTTCAATTGCTTGATTTACATTTCTCTTGTAAATAAAGATTTAGAGGATGTCTTATATGGCCACTTATAGTTTGCAACCCTTCTTTTGCTATCTACTCATATCCTTTGACCATTTTTCTATTAGGTAATGGAAGTTTCTATTAGGTAATGGTTATATCTTTGTGTTAATTCTCTGTGTATCTTGAATATGAGAATTTTATCAGTCATATTTTTGTAAATACTTTTCTCCTTGGGTGATTTCTTTTCTTGATCTATCTATTAATTTTGTTCTTATAAATCTTTTTAATTTTTGTTATTGAAGTTGTCTTATTTATCTTTAGTGATCTGCTCTTGCCCTTGTTTGGCTAAGAATTCTTTCCCCACTGCAGTTATGAAAAATATTTTCTTATGTTTTCCTTAAACTAATGGAATTATGAACTTATTTCATGCCATTCTCATGTATTAGGAATCATAGCATTTTAGAGCTGGAAAGGTCCTTAAAGACAATTATTATCTCTCTACCTTGCATTTTCTAATGTATTTTTCTCCATTTCTTTCTCTCTTCCTGCCTACTACTGTATTTAGGAGTTTCTGATTGAACCTTGCAGTAATCCCCTCCTGCAATAATTCTTGACTGGCCTACTATCTAAAGCTCTTGTTTGATCTTGATTTTGAAAAATAGTCAACATTATCTGCCATTACTTTTCATCACTCACTCACTTTCTGACCCCTTACAATATGGCTTACATTCTCACCATTCCAGTGAAACTACTCTAAGATTGCTAATGAGCTAACTGCTCAGTCCAGTATCCTGACTACAATGCTTTTTGTTGTTCAGCCTTTCATTCTTTTTTGACTCTTCATAACCCTATTTAGGGTTTTCTTGGCAAAGGTACTAAAGTGATTTTCCATCTCCTTTTTTCGAGGCAAATAGTGACTTGCCCAGAGTCACAAAGCTAGTAAATATTTGAGACCAGATTTGAACTCAGAAAATTGAGTGTTCCTGATTCCAATCCCAGGGCTCTATCCACTTCACCACCTACCTGTGATTATATATTGTACATATTAAATGGCTCTCTCTCTCTCTACGTCTCGCTGTGTCTGTTTTTTAATCAGCAAAATGAGAACTGGACTAGTCTTCGAAGGTCACTTTCAGCTTTAAATCTATGAGCCTATGGCTATTCTCTTTACCACAGAGCACCTGGCTTGGAGTCAGTATGACCTATCTTCCTGAGTTCAGATCTGGCCTCTGATGTTTGCTAGCTTGAGTGAGCCTGGGTAAGTCACTTCACCCTGTTTTACCTCAGTTTTCTCATCTGTAAAATGAGGTGAAGAAGGAAATGGCAAACCACTCCAGTATCTCTGTCAACTCCCTGCTCCCCAATTCCCTCCATCAGAACCCTGAATAGGGTCACAAAGAGTTTTCAAATGATTGAAAAATGACTGAACAACAACAAATATTAGCAATTATTATTTATTATTATTATTATCCTTGTTAGTTTTTTGATCTCTAAAACACTCCAACAAAAGAATTATGTCTAGATGTAAAGCAGTTATAGCTGAATCCAAAGGACAAAGGAGACTGATGAAAAGGTAAAATGCTTAGAAATTGACTCAAAAACTCTTGTTGTTGTTTATCTTTCATTCTTGAAGAAGACCATGGCATTAGGAAGGTGATCCCACTCCTTCATCTGCAACATCCAATCAGTTGTTGAATGTCTCCAAGATCTTGGCTTTGTCCCCATCTTTTTTCTTACATGGTCACCACCCTAGTTCACTCTTAAATCATGTCTATTTTAGACTATTGCAATAACCTAGTAATTAATCTGTTTCCAGTCTTTCCTCTTTCCCCATCCATAATCCACAGAATTTACAAAACAACATTCCTAAGGCAAATATCTAGCCAAGCCTCTACTGGCTAAAAATATTCCACTGATTCCCTATTTCCTCTAGGACAAAAAACTCCTGGCATTTAAAGCCATTTACTGAACCTTTATGGCCCTAATATGTCTTTGGGGCTCTAATCTACCTTTCCAGATATATTTCACATCATTTCCCTTGCACCATATTCTAGCCAAACTGGCCTATTTGACATTCTTTACACATGGAATTCCATCTCCTTCCTTTGTGCCTTTGTATAGGTTTTCTGCCTCATCTGGAATGCACTCCTCTCTCATCAGCTTTTTGACTTGTATCCTTATCACAATGTCTGACATATATTAGGCACTTAATACTTCTTGACTGATAGGAAGGCCAGAAAGATTTATTACTGTTAGGAATGCTATTCAAAGATGTGATTTTGTTGCTGACAGATCTGTATAACAAAAGCAATAACATAGATGAAAAAATTTAAAAGGTTGTTGCCCTGCTAATTCACTTAGCCCTTTTGTCCCCCTCCCCAACCGGGTGTGTATGTGTGTGTGTGTGTGTGTGTGTGTGTGTGTGTGTGTGTGTTTTGAGAGGTCTTTTTTGTCATTTACTTTACTACTCTGATTAAACATCTTTTTCTTTGTGCTAGGTCTTTTTTGGTTGGTGTTCATGAACAATGATTTTCAGTGGGTGCTGACTCTTAAAATGCCTACAGGCTGAGGGCCCTGGATGATAGAGATGTTTGTTGAATGAATGAATAAAAAAATTTCCATTGGTACCATGTACTTTAAACACAGAAATGTCTTAATGTAAGGAAATTAGTTGATCTTTCAAAGTCTCTACCAGATCTATGATTCCATGATTCTAGATTGTATTGTTTATCACTTCATATAAATTACAAATATTTTAATTTTATTGACTTAGACTTTATTGCCTCTCTATTAAAAATACTTTTAAGTAATAAAATCATAGTTCTAGAGCTAAAAGGAAAACTATAATTAATCTGCAATGAATGTTCCTTTCGTGTTACCCATGAAGAAACTGAAGTCCAGTGTAATATCTTTTGACCCACCTACTGTGGGATGCACTTTCTTGTTGTAACATCTCTAACCCTTTACTAATAAGATCGTTCTGTGCTACCTTAAGGTTGAATAATTAACATATTGGGACCCAATCATTAACCAACTCTGGCTTGTTGGAGCTGATTTGGTATCAGGCCCTGGTCATATCTAATCACTCAAACCTGACTCAAGGGTCAGGGAAAAAGGAGATTTCTCATTTCCCCTAAAGACCCAAACAGCATGACTTTATACCTAAGGATCAATCCAGGTAATGAATGCCCCTTCTCCCTCCAAGTCATCTCTGGTGAGCATACGCTGAATAAAGCTGTTTACTTGACCACAGATAAGGAAGCTTCCTAAGTGCCCCAGGGGAATTCCCCTTAATGTACCTGACCTCTTGTCTAATCAAGTACTTGTCCCTGTCCCCTGATCTTCTAAGGGGAGCCAATAGGGCCTAGAACACCTAGAGAGCCTAGATGATTTGCCCAAAGTCATGTAGGAATTATGTGGCCAAGTCAGAATTCAAACCTAGATTTTTGGGACTCCACATCGAGTAGCATTTCTGTTCTGCTATATTGCTATGGTGGTCCTTCAAAATAATATATTTTCCTGCCAGATTTCAATCAGTTTGATTTTCTGTTGATGAGTAATAGCAGTGCCACCCCAGGTTTTGAAATTGTACAGCTCATATTCAAGACTGTAGCATCAAATTTCATATTAAAAAATAGCATTCCTCAGAACGTAAGCATTGACCCTTTATTGCAAGATCATTCAATTTCTTGGTTTGCTCCTTTCCTGTCCAGATATATAGTGGCCTTCTGCTTACTGTTCATTTGGAACACCATTACATTTATGAAGACTTTGAAATGGGCTTTGGGGCACATAGAGAGTAGAAACTGCTCCTTGGAGAGCACCAGCTGATTCGATTCTTGCTGTGAGCATTGCTTTCCATTTCTACAAAAAAGTATTTTGAGACTAATTTATGAACGTGCCCTACCTGGTTAGGGGTCTAAGGATTTCACAGAGCACTTTAAAAATCTTATTTAATATTTTATTTTTACCCCCATTACATGTAAACACAATTTTTGACATTCTTTTTTCATCAAATTTTAAGTTCTAAATTCAATAGGGCACTTTCAAGTAAATTTAATCAGAAAAGTACTAGATTTGAATGACTCAGAACAGATGTCTATAGAGAGGTCACAAATTGTGGTCTATTTTGTGACCAGAAAACTTCAAGAGACAGCTATGACTGTAGTTTGTCTTCTGAGGTGAAGCCCAGCTGAATTCAGAGATGTTGCCAGAATGATCATAGATTGAAACATTTTTAGGCACAGAAACTTTCTAGAACAATTTATTAAGTTACACAGGATTGTAGTTGATATTGGTCAAAAGATATTGACAAAATTCAGTGGTGGAAGTATATAGGAGACATATTTGCTTTCTGCCAATGATTTTGATCCATTTTCCTTTTTAGAGAGTTGGATCGTCTATGAGCAAAAACTCAAAGTGGAATCAGTTTAAAGGAAATAATTTAAAACTGAAGAGTCAGAAGAAACCCTTGACATGGTTTAGTCAACAAATTAAGTTACCATTTATTATGCTGAGGAAATTGAATTTGCTTATCTTTGCTGCTTGCAATTTTCAGAGCTTTCTTTCTCTAATTCTTTGCTGCAGGGAGGATGTGTATGTTAATTAATTGATTAGAAAAATAAATGAATTGTATTAACTCTGCATTTCCACTCAGGATCAATTTGGGGGTAAAAAAATTATAATTCAAACCTTAATTAATCATAGAATGGAGTGTTTTGATTAATTCAATTTTTTGGCTGTAATTGAAGGTTGAGCAGAAACCACATTAATTTCAACTCAGGTGAAAATCTTTGTAAAATGTGGACAAATGTTCACTTCTCTGCCTTATTATGCATAGTACAGTTTTCTTGTTTAACCAAGTCCATTGCTTCATTGATAGAGGGAATGTCCCCTGAGGGAATGCCTCTGCCAAAGCAAATTGGTACCTGCTCTGCTTATCGTTAGGGAGTTACCTGGGGTCACTGAGAGGTTAAGTGATGGGCCACAGGGTCACACAACCACTTTGTGTCAGAAGTAGAATTAAACCCTGGACTTCCTGACTCTAAGATTGTTTTCCATCCATTATACCATACTGTCTTACAGTACTAATAGAGAATGAGATATAATCTTTAATTATTCAAAATTTTGCTGTGGCTAAGGGTTATTATAACACTTTAGATATAAAAAATGAAAATTGAACTGACTCCATGCCATACCCCAGAAGTTACTTTCATAATCTTGTATATAAATTTATATTGTCCAATTCCTTACTCCTTAAAGGGGGAAGCAGCTAATATTCTGGTTATTTGATGGGTCTGGTTCATCAACATCCATTGTAATGCCATCTGGTTAACTTTAGTTAAAGCATTAAACAATTTTTCCTTTGAGGGTTCCACTCTGATCTGAGGGACATATCCTCATTTTTTTTTTTAAAGCAGTTTATCTACCTACCTACCTACCTATCTACCTATCTATCTATCTATCTATCTATCTATCTATCTATCTATCTATCTATCTATCTATCTATCTATCTATCTATCTATCTATCTGTCTATCTGTCTATCTGTCTATCTGTCTATCTGTCTATCTGTCTATCTGTCTATCTGTCTGTCTGTCTGTCTGTCTGTCTGTCTACCTATCACCTCCTTGTTCCCAAAAGTACTTTTACAACTTTCTACTTTTCTTCCTAAAGCATTATAGAAGACCTTTCTTTTCTCCTCCATTTTCCTGTTTTTCTTCCCAATTAATTTAGTGCATAGAATAATTTTTACAGTAGGAAGAAAAGAAAGTAAGGAGGTCACAATCACTTTCTACTTTAATATACAAATATAACCAAAGATCATATGTTTCTTAAAATAATATTACTCATGTGACATTGAAGTGGTTTGGTTAGTAACAAGTCTTGAAGGTTTTTTGAAGTTGAAGACATTGCCTCATCATACGTTGAATTTAATTTTTTAGCAAATTATTTCTTTCCAACATCTTCTTCATTTCTTTCAACTCCTGATACGTAATTATGTAATGTCTGCTATTGTCATTTCTTGACTTTGTATAGTAATTGGCACGTCTGAAATATGCCAAATAAAGCATAATGAGAAATTCTATGCTCAGACAAAAAATCCATATTTCCTTGCTGACATGTCAAGACATAATGTGAGGGACCTACGAGGCCCTAGGCCTACTGCCCTCTCTTTTGGAACTTTCTGAACACCACCCTGGGGTTTTCTCAGGGAAGGTTTCTGCTCTTTCTGTCTCAGGACAGTGAGCTTTGAAGGCTATACATATCTACTCTCTGATCACAGAGAGTGCTCAATTTATTTGTGGTCCCTCTTTCTTATTGTCCTATGGCTTCCAACTGATTTTTTATAATGTTTTGGAGTGAAAGATATCACTTAATATGGATTTTCATTAGATTTATTGATCATTATTTGGTCAGGTAAGAACTTAGGTTTTGCTAGAATTGGTGAAGGGGAGTGGGGCAGCCTGTTTTCCTTTTAGGTACCCAAGAAGTACAAATAGATAAAATTTAGAATTTTTTAAACTTAAATAGAATGGTTGTGTGACCTAGATGACAGTACAATTAGATTGATTCAGATATGGATGACTAGCCAGACTCAAAAAATTGTCATTAATGAATCAATGTCAACTGGAAGGAAGTCTTTTATAGAGTATTCAAATAATCTGTGCTTATCTTCATGCTGTGTAGCATTGTTATCAAATGCTTGGGTAAAGGCATAGATGGCATTCTTATCAAAATTTCAGATGGTACAATTTGGTAAAGCATAGACGATCTAGTGAATGAGGATTCAAAAAGACCTCAACAAGCTAGAACATTGGGATAACTCCAACAAGATGAAATTTAATTAGCCAATCAACAAGCAACTATTATATTTCAGGCATTGTATTAAGTGCTGAAGATACAAGAACAAAAGTCATTGCCTTGGGGGTTATATTCAATCAAGAAGAAAACATGTACATAAATAGATATGTGTAAAATAAATACGTCGTTATTGGGAGGGAGGGCATTAGCAGCTGGGGTAATAAGTTGAGACCTTGTAGAAGGTTATGCTTGAATTGAGTTTTGAAGGAAACCAGGGGTTCTAGGGGACGGAGGTAAGGAGAAAGTCTGTGCATGGCAGACTAGGTAGTAAAAAGATACAAAGATAGAAGATGCACTTTTATGGGTGTAAAACAGCAAGGTCAATTTGGATGGAAAGGAAAGGAAGTAATGTATAGTAAGCCTGAACAGGTATATTTGGGTCAGATTGTAAAGGCATTAAAAGCTAGACAGAATAGTTTGTATTAGATCCCAGGAGAAATAGGAAACCGTTGGAATTTATTGAGTAGCAGAGTGACATGTTCTGCCTCATGCTTTAAGAAAATCACTCAGGCAGCTAGGTAGAAGATGGATTGGAGTGGGGAGAGGCTTTTGGCAGGAACACTGATTAGGAAGCTTTCCCAATAGACCACCTGGACTTAAACCAGGTGAGAGGCCATTTGAGTAAAGAGAACGGGATGGATTGGCTGCAAAAAAAAGTCTAAGCAGCTAATGCGGTCTCTGACTGCATTAAGAGGTGTATAGTTTGAATGAATAAGGAGACCACAATTTTGCTGTATTCTTCCTGGTCAAACTGCATCTGGAGTACTGTGTTCAGTTCTGGGCATCTCACTTTAGTAAGTTCATTGACAGGCTGCTGAATGCCCAGAAGAAAGTTCTCAGAATGGCAAAGAGCCTTGAGTCTATGCTAAATGAGAACAGATTGAAAGATCTGGGGATGCTAACCTGGAGAAGACAGGACTCAAGTGGGACATGATAACTCTCTTTAAGTATTTGAGGGCAGTCATATGGAAGAGGGAGTGATTTTATTCTGTCTGATCAAAGAGCACAGGCCTACAAACAAAGAATGGAAGTGGCAGAGAGACCAATTTAGGTGTGATACCAGGAAAAAAAATCCTAAAAATGAGAAGTATCAAAATCTAATGGGCTGCCTTGGGAAGTGTTGGGTTGGACTACTTGTCAGATATGTTTTCTTGGGGATTCTTTTTCAGATAGGAGTTGAACTAGATAGCCTCTGCAGACTCTGTCAATACTGAAATTCTGTGGTTCTGAGACTGTGACTTGTGTTGTGGTAGAAAATTTGGGTGTGCAGCTTGTTTATTAAAAATATCTTTTAGGACAATGCATATTCCCCCCATCCTTGTAAACTGTCATCTGTGCTAAATGGATTTGGAGCCAATTTAATGAGTACAGATACAATTTACAACTGACTTTAGAAGAGATAAATTAGGTTCCTGAGAGTTACATATTATAGTCTTTGGAATGGAAAGGAAGGGTAATTTCACTGATCTTATTTTCAGACATGGTCACATTTCTCATCATAGACGTGTGGGAATCTATCCCAGTTTTGAATATATCCTCAACAGAGGATTATACAAGTTTTCATGTCATCTTTAATGTTTAATAACTTGTCTTACTTGTAGGAAATTATTTCTTAAATCACTTAATCCAGCATGGTTTAGTGAAAAGAGCTCTGGATTTGGAATCAAAAGATTTAGGTTCAAATCATGGCACCTCTATGTATTCCCTGTGTAAACTGGGCAAATCACTGAACATATCTAGGACTTATTTTCCTAATTTTTAAAGTGAAAGGTTGGCCTAGAGGGTCTCTGAGGATGCTCTGTATTAAAAATACTACGTAATTATATATATTTTAAATCAAGATCTTTAAATCTTGTGACTCCAAGTTTGATGCTCTTTATACAATGCCTAAGCATGGAAGTCTCTTTCCTGGGTTTCCATATGACTTTTCATAACTAAGAGATACCCATGAAGTATGAATTTAGAACTATTGAGTTGAGTTCTCCTGTTCCAAGTCTCCTCTACCTGCATCCTCATATCTTTAAAGTAGGTCAAAGAAAGTTCTTTATTTGACATTTGGAGATAAGGATAATGGAACACACAGTGGCCTGGAAATCATTAGACCTGAATTCAAATACATTTTTACTTTAGTGAACTTGGATAAATTAATCTCTTCAGGCCTTAGTATCTCAATAATAAAATGAAGACTGGATAAAATGACCTTTAAGGTCCCTTCTCTAACTATAACAATATAATGGTATAAGTTTAAACCTATTTCCTCTAAAATTCTGAGGAATTAGAGAAAGAGAACTGGTGATCACCATCTTCTGAGGGTCCTTTCTTAATAAAACAGTTTTATTATAGGATGTCTTGATACTGAGTGAATTTAGTTACAATCCTGGCCCAATCTTAAGAATGACTGCATAATGATACCTTCATAGCTCTCTTTCTAAAGGATTGGTCACTTTGAAGGCAGGTGCTGTCCCTGTCCTCTAACACTAGTATTCTAATAGAATTTTGGATGAAATTATTACTCCTCCCTTCAGTCTTCTCTCCCTCAGGCAGAGTAATCCCATTCATTTTAGCCCAGCCTCATAAATCTGTGTAACTCTCCTCTGAATGCTCTCTACATTTTTGAAAACCTTCTTAAGCTATGAAAGCCAAAATAATCCACAGGACTTTTGGGAAGATTGTATCTGTTTTGTGAGTTTTTCTGTTCCATGCTCTTTATCTCTGCATTTTGATATCATGGCTCCTTTTCATATAAGAGAAGATTGAAGTCCAGTGTGAGTACATGAGGATTTGCATAGTGTTTATGAGCCAAGTCAGAGATACTTAAATCAAAGTCAGTACTCATTAAAGTTTTGAAGCTAAAGTTTGAAATGGTGAAGTCCTTGTTCAAGATTCTTGATCCTTGATCCCAGGCACTTTAATGTAATTATCAACTCTCTGAAAATTAGCTCCAGGAGTCAGGATGATGGCATCAAAGCGCTGAGGGTGGAGCATATTAAGCCTTTGGTCTGAGAACTCATTTTCTCCTAAGCTAGCCTGAAACAGCTTGAGTCATAGTATTAGACACATTTGTTTACATGGGATGGAAGATGGGACGTGCCAGGGGAAAATGATGTTTTCTTTTTTTAGCTCTCTTGGAGTGGGTGAGATGCTCCCCTTCTCCCTCCTCCCTTCACCACATATACACTATGTTTATTGTGTTTTAAATTTGGTACTACCTTATGCATTTCTTAAAGACCAACGGAAGAGTATGGTTGGGTAGGAGAGGGAGGATAGTATACTCATGAGATGAGAAGTGTATGGTATCACTCCTTTCCCAGGCCACCAGCGGTATGAGTGTCAGAGGACTGATGTCTTTTGTGGTTCTTATTCCTTTCCTTTTGATCACTTTTGGTTAGTGATTCTGTAAGAAAAGAAGACTCCAGTTTCCCTTTTCTGCTTTGGCTTTTTATGCTTTTCTTTCCTACTTGATTTCTTCCCAAAACTATGCAAAGAAGGCTTATGGAAAGAAGAGAGAGAATTGATTCTCTAGTCAAACTTCTAGGAAGATACAGATGTTGGGAAGTAGGAAGATGGCCTTTTTGGAGCGATAGCAACTAGCAGTGAAATAGTTTGCCAAGAGGAAGTCATTTCACCCTTGTGCATCTAGAGATTGTATGTTTTTGCCTCCTCAATTGTGCTTTGAATTCTCTTGAATGAACTCCCCAAGTGCTGGATGAGATATGTCTCCATGTGGGCAAGTAATTCCTCTATGAGATGCCATGGCCAACATGGGGAGGGAAGAGGGCAATATCCTCCTGGATACTTCTCCCCACCCACGCCAAAGAGATTCCCTCTCAAGGATCAGGTTCTTTCTTAAATTCTGACTTCTTCATAAACATCTTAAACTACCAAACCACATGGACTGACTTTTAAAAATTACCTAAGGGAATTGTATTATTCATAGTCCTTCTGACTTAATCAGAAATACTAAAAGAATAGCAAAATGTTAACTCATTAACACACCATCATCATCATGATCATCATCATCATGATCATCATGATCATGATCATGATCATCATCATCCATCATCATCGGTTGAATCCTATACCAAATCCCTACTCCCTCTTACTCCTCAACAGTTCTCTCTAGGTAGAATATACAGTGGGGAGAATGTTCACTGGGTCACTTCTTGAGGAGAGCCAAGAGTTCTTTGGAAACCCTGACTACTGACATGACTCCTTGGTCAGATTCACTTAAATTCTTCTATCTCAGAGAAACTTGAGATTCTTTCAGAAATGAGGTAATTCCTTTGGGGTATATTTTGCAACTTAAAGGTGGTCATGTGGAGGGCAGAAGTTGTTCTGCTCTATTTCTTTTCTTCTACTTCTAAACCCATCTCCTCCTTCATTCACCTCTATTCTACTACAGTTTAGTGCTTGACGAAATTTGAAGTATTGGATTCAAATCTAAAGTACACAATGGTGGAGGGTGAGATGAAGAAACAAGCCAATATGTAACTATGCTTTAGCAAAGATCTACAAATGAAGATGATTAGAACCAGTGATCTCAGTGTTCCTCCATCCTCACCATTACTTCCTCCCCTCTCCCCTTTGTGGAGAATAGTTGAGTGCACAGTGACCAGAGATGATGTACCCTTCCCTCTTGTCTCATTCCAAAACAAATCACCCTACTTGTATCCTTTGCCTTAACTCCTCTTCCCTTTCCTTTAGGTCTTCAAATGATCATCTCCTTCTATGAATCTTAAGTTTCTCTCTACAGTGGCTCTTTTCTCCAACCTACAAACATGCTCAGTACTCTCCTAACCTAGAATTGCTTCTAAATGAAGTACTGTCTCATCTCTCCTTTTTCTTTCCATTCCAGACTTTCCATTGTTTCAGTTATTATCTTCATGTAGACTCCCAAACCCTTATGTTCAGAGCTCCAATCTTGTATTTCCCATGACTTGCTGGATATTACCATCTGAATGTCCTGCTGACAGCTCAAATTCAGCACATCCTCCACTGAACTTATTATCTCCTACCATAAAACCTTCTCCTCCTTGTATTTACCCATTGCTATTGATGACACAACCATTTCCCCAGTCACTTAAGCTTAAAACATTGGAATGATCTTTGAATCTTCCTTCTTTTTCACTTGTATCTAGTCAGTTGTCAAGTTCTAGAAATTCTACTTTCACAACCATTCTTTTCTGTTTTTTTCCCTTTGTTTTCCCTTTAGCCACCCAACTTCAGGTCTCCTTTCCAGCACATTAACGTATTGTAAAGACCCTACCAATTGGTCGGGCTTCTAGTCACTGTCCTCTCTAGCTCATTTTTACACTGTCATCAAAATAAATTTTGATAAAATTAATAAATTTTATTTATTAAATAAATAAAAATAATTTTTATAAAATAAATAAATCTACTAAATCTGGAATTAATCAAGAAGTTTGACCATGACTCTCTCCCACTCCAAAATACTCGGCTCCACATTGCCTACCAAATAAAGAAACTATCCTTATCCTTGCATTCAAGGCTCACCACAGTCTGACTTCAAACTACCTTTCAAACTCTATCCAATATAATTCACTTCCACTCTATATTTCAGTCAAATTGAGCTATTAATCACCATCTACTAGGGTCTTCACCCTCTTTATGACTGAAATAAATTCCATCCCATCTTTATGAATTGAAATAACTTCCTTTAAGACCTTCTGTAACTCAAGTGATACTTGCTCCATGTAGCCTTTTCTAATCCTCCAATTAAAAGTAATCTCACTTTTCTTAAGTACATCACAGTCCTTTGCTTAGATCTATACTTTGGAATGATTGCCTACTTTGGAATGTCATCTAGTTATTTCCTCTTTCCCCCACTGTATTGCAAATGACTTGAGGGCAGGGACTGTATCTATTTCATATTTTTATACATCCTCACTTCCTCTCCAGGGATTTATTTTGTATCCCCATATTAAAATAGCAAACAATTAATCAACATATATTTATTTAATAGCTACTAGGTGTCAGGCGCACTGCAGCTAGTTGCTGAGGATAAAGAATGAAACAAGCTGTTCTCAAAATGACCTTATATTCTAATGGAAGAGGTGAGTACATAGCAACCACACAGACAGCATAAGTATAAAATGGATGAATAAATACATTATTTTTACACACACACACACACACACACACACACACACACACACACAAATGCAAAGTAGTTTGTGAAGGAGGGCCCTAAAAATTGGAGTGATCAGGAAAGACATCATGGAGAAGATGGTACCTGAACTGCATTTTAAGGGAAGAGATAGACTATATGAGGTACAGTAAGGAGAAAAGGTATTGCAGGCACAGGCAATGGGTGGTGCAAAGCCACAGAGGTAGGAGAAGGAGCGTTATTAATGAAGAACCAAGAGACCAATTTGATTGTATTACAGAGTGTGAGAAGGGGAATAATGCCTTATGAGGTTAGAAAGATAGGTTGGATCCAGGTTGTGAAAGGCTTTAAAAACTAAAGGAGGTGTTCATATTTTTTCTCCTAGGTGCAAGAGAAAGCAACTCAAGTTCGTTGGGTAGAAGAGTCACATGGTGGAATTTGTGCTTAAGGAAAATAATTTTAGAAATAGTGTGTATGACAGACTGGAGTGATGAGAGATTAGAGGTAGGGAGACCAATGAGGAGGATATTTACAATAATCTAAGCAAGAGAGAAGTAAAATATGAACTATGGTGGTAGCTGTGTGAGTGGAGAAAAGGAATGAGATGAGAGAGATATTGTAAAGTCTCAAATGTCAAGATTTTACAATGTATCAACTGTGTGATCCCGGGAAATTCACTTAACCTTCATTTATCTTAATCCAGTGGAGAAGGAAATTGCAAACCACTCTAGTATCTTTGTCAGGGAAACCATATGGACAGCATTGATGCGCTGTGGTCCTCAGAGTCATGAGGAGTTGGACATGACTGAATGACTAAAGGAAAACAGAGACAATGTAGAGTGAGGGAGTGAGGAACTGAAGATAATTCTTGAAGTTGAGCTAATGATAAGGTTATAAACCAAACTGCAGAGTTGAGGAGTGAGTGAAAGGAGAGGAAGAGGAGGTAGTAAGTGTACACAATTATTTCAAGGAGTTTACCTTAAAAAGGAAGGAGAAATATAGAATGATAGCTTGGGGGGATCTAGTAAAGGCTTTTAAAAGATGAAAGTGGCTTGAGAATGCTTGAAAGCAATAGAGAAGGAACCAGTTGATAGAGAGAGGTTGATTCCAGAGAGAGAAGGAATGATTCAGAATGAAATCTGCAGGAGAAGATAGGTAGGGGGATGGGAACTAAGTATGCATTGGTTTGGAAAAGAGAAAAGTTACCACTTAGAGCCTGGGTTGGGTGGGGGGAGGAGGAGAGACTAAGATGATAAGGTGTTTTGAAATGAAAAGTATAAATAAAGAGGGAGAACATGTTGAATGATCTCATTTTTTTCTCAGTAAAATAAGAGTCAAGGTCTTTCCTTAGTTGAGTCAGAAGTAAGGTGGGGTTGTAGGAGGATTGAGGAGGGAGGAAAAAGTTTAAAATAGTTTCTTTGGGGAATGAAATAGGTTTTCAATTAGGGAGTGATAGAAGTATCACCTTGTTGCAGGGAGGGCACAATTGAAGTTGGTTAAAATAAATGTTTAGAACATGATATCTTACAATAGTACTTAATATCTGATGAAATAAATTGAATCACATTCTATATTCACTGCCTCTGCAATCCTCTATATCCTCTGATTCCTTTTATTGCTCCAGTACCTAGTGTTCTCTTTGGTTCAATTCTCCATTCCCTACTCCCTTCCCTTCCTTTCCTTCTTTCCCCCTTCCTTCATCCTTCTCCTCCCCTTTCCCTTCTTTTCTCTTCCTTATTCTTCCCTGTTCTTACCTTCCCTTTTCTTTCCCTTCCCTGTTTTTCCCATCCCTGTCCTTCTCTTTCTTTCCCTGATCATGTCACAAGCTTCCTCACAAACTGCAGTGGCTCCATGCACAAAGTCCTTCATAATCTAGCCCCTTCTTTTCTTTTCATTCTATTTATACCATACTCCCTGACACATTTTCTTCTATCCATCGACAATGGTCTCCTTGTTGTTCCATGGCTAGCTACACCATCTCTCAGCTCTAGGCATTTTCTCTGGCTATCCCCTATGCCTGGAATGTCCCAACTAAAACCCCATATTTTAGAGGGAGCCTTTTCTAACCCCTCTTAATTCTACTGCCTTCCCTCTGTTGATTATTTTCTATTTATCCTGCATATAGCTTGTTTGTACATATTTGTTTGTCTGTTGTCAAGCTTATTAGTTTGTGAGCTCCTTGAGATTAGGGAATGTTTTCTGTCTCTTTTTGTATCCCCGGTGTTTGGCAAGTAGTAGGTGCTTGGTAAGTGTTTATTGATTGATGGACTGACTGTGTTTTATTGACTATGGACAAGTCACTAAAAATCTCTAGACTACAGAATTTTCATCTGCAAAAAAGGAGAGGGGTGGACTAGATGAGCTCAGGGTCCCTTCTAAATCTACGATCTTATATTTCTATGACAGGAAAGTCAGTCATCTACAACCCTATTCCTTTACCAACAAACAAAAAATGACATTTGTTATCCAGTCTCTCATTTCTCCAGTCATTCATTGCCTATCTGGACATGTTGGTTTTAGTGAGAAGATTTGACCTCACTGGTCAAGTAATGATGACTTTTTCAAGTCAACAATGAAAGCAAGTATAAGAGCCTTCCCAAAGTCTCTATAACCTCAAGAATCAAATGTAGGGATTGTCAACAGTTTTTATTAGGAATAGAACTTGAAGACAACTCCCCAAGGTATTTGCTTTGATCGTTTTTTCCTATTGCTATGAAAAGATAGTTTGCATTTAATTTTTCTCGACATATAAGCCAAGTAACATAATCTGTGGATAGAGATTAAAGCTGACTTTTGAATTACAGAAGTACAATATTTCTTTGTTTTTTTGAATGGCAATGGATTCCAGTTCTATTTTTGATTGTTTTTACAAGTTTAGCAGGTGTATCTTACACATCTTTCCAGATCTACCTGAATAAAACAGTAATGAGATCTCAAGGGACTATGAATTGTTGAGTGGGTATGTTAGCAATGCTTAATGTATAGTGACTTCATGCAGAGAACTGAAATGAGACACAGATGATTCATTTACACATTTATTTTCTATCCTGTAGATTCTACCAGACTGAAATGGAGAACAATTAATTTCATAGACATTTGACATAAATTAAACAAGTATTTTGATGTAGAACAATTGTACAGACATGCATATAAATATGCTGACTGGTGCAGAAATATTTAGCTGATCAGCAAAATCTATTAATATGAAACCACACTTCCTTTTTATGAAGTTAAAATGCAGCAGATATGGAGACATTGATATAGATATCATTAAATGTAAGAGAAAATTGTTACACTAAAGATGTATGACAGACAGCTGAACAAACATTTATATATGAAACTGGGTCATCTATAGCAAAATAAAATCAAAATGTTTTAAGTAAATATAACAATAGTAAGAAAGCATGTTGAGGCAGATGAATGAGATTAGACAAGACTTATCATTTATTCATATGCTTTATCTTCTATTGACATCTTGCATTAAAATGTTTCAACATAGCTATTTATTATGAAATGCTAATGCAGTGAAGCCATGACTAACCAATTAACTGAGAAATCTTGGGAAGAAATACTGTTTGTGCTTTTTTTTTTTTTGGTATTTCCCTGCAACATTTGAAGAATTCTCAGAAAAGAAACCAACACCAACCCTCAAAAATGTTAAACTGAACAAAATGATATAGAGTTCATGCTAGTGCACCTATGAGTATGTAACTTAACGTGAAGACTGAATATTGTCTTAGTTGATCCTTAAGTTGCTTTTATATTTGTATACTCTATCCCTAAGGTTTTTGTTTTGTTGTCGCATGGGTTTCAAGAGGCAGTTTAGAGTAGAGGATAGCTTGCTGGTCTTGGAGTCAGGAAACCTGGATTCTAGACCTGTTGCTGATAAATACTGGCTGTGGACTATTAGGAAGTCCCAACCTCTCGGTGTTTCATGCATCTCAGATTAGATGTTTTAGTTAACTCACAGATCTTCCTCTGTGGAAAAATCCTACATCAAAAATATCACAGGTCTGGATGCCTCCTCCGCTTTACTGTCCCCCCAAAAGGTGCTTTAAATTACTAAGACTTGAGTGACTCAATAGAAGCTACAAGTCAAAAATTTTGTACCACTTTCCTTTCTGAATAGATCTACCTCACTAGGAAATTAGCCATGATTGGATTTTTGCTTGAGTTAGTCGCTGTAATTCCTAAACAACTTTATTATAAATCATCATACAATTAGTTTATGACTCCCTATAGAGTGTTTCTGTCTGAACCTAACATAGAGCTCAGTTTCTAGCAATTGGTTATTGAATTTTAAGATTTAGAAAGTTTCTTTTTTAATACCCAAAAATGTAGTAGAGAAATAGAGCAACCATCCAGATATTTTATGTCCTTTCTAAACAAATATCATTGAAAACATTCAAATAATTGAGACCATTACTTAACTCATTTGAATAGTACCTGTAAGATTCTTCTTTTCCTTAGCCATGCATATGCAATCTTTGTTTGGTTCTCAAACGTTTGGAAAATAAATGAAAAATAATCAGAAGGAAATTGACTATTTCTCTAAGCTAAAAATATTCCTGTTCCTTTGATTCGTTCTGAAAAAGTCTACTTTGTTTTATCTTTCGATGATCATATGAAAAAATAGCTAATATCAGACTGGTAGAAAGTGCAATCAGCATCCTACCTTTTATTTTGTATGTATTAGAGATAATATAAAGCTTTCTATGTGAAGGCCCGCATGGTCAATAGAAAACATTATTTGGGTAATTCAGGAAAAAAAAAAGCCCAACCAATTCCCAACAAATGTGCCCATTAACGGGTTCTGCTTTTATACCAAATTGTCTGATGACTTGTGATCATGCAGACTTGACTCAAACGTTTCTGGAAAATCTCTGCAAAGCAGTTATGGGAGAAAAAAAGACTTCAAAGGTTGTAGTAAAACAACAGATATAAAAGCTGGAAGAAGAAGTCATTTTTAACAGAAGGTACCATTGCATCATCTATGTAAGCATTTTACAGTCACTTTTGCACAAGTCTAATGTACATGATGCCATAGCATGAGGTTGTTTGACATTAACCTAAGATGTTGCTATAGTAACAGTGGCATTATTGTCTTGATGGCACTTGTAGGAAGCAGACGTGAATGGGGAACATTTGGGATTTTACATCCGCTATGTAGTAATAGAAGACAATGTAATAAATACGTTTAGTGAGCAATTAGGGCAGCATGATATGTTTTCTGAATACTTTTTAATAAACCAGGAACTTTGCTCTTTTGACAAAACCTAATGAAAAGAAGGAATACGATATTAATTAGTTTATTAAAATGTTAAAGGTTGTTATGCTTGAGACTAAATGTTATGCAGTTATGGTCTAGAAAATGGATTTCTTTTTTGCAGACATCAAGCTTATGATAAATAATTTTAAAATAAAAATGATTTAGATCCAGTATTTGGAGTGTGTGGTATCATGCTAAAACATTTAGGACTCACTGTTGGTGATAATAGAATGTAAGCTCCTTAAGAGCAAGGACTGCTTGGTTTTTGTCTTTGTATCTGCAGCACAGTCTAGTGCTTGGCTCATAGAAGCCACTTACATGCTTATTAAATCAATGAAAGCATTAAAGAGAGAAATGTGACGATGATGGTCTCAAGGATCCATCAGTAAGAGTCATGTATTCTGACAAACCCACAGAGATGCCTACCAAAATTTCTGAAGATGCAATTTTCAACAGTCTTTTCTTTGATGAGATTCAGCCATTATTTTAAGATGAATTGAACAGGTTCATAATGTTATGCCTCTGTGATAGCTGTACTCTCAATCTTCTCTGTGATTTTATGTTTTCATAGTAAGAGAGTGTAGTGATGTTGTTTCAAATAATTACACACTTCATTACTACAATTCCTTTTGGATAGTGTAGGAGTAGTTGCATCATGTCAGTCTATCATTATCACACAGATAATACTGTATACACAATAAGACAATATTAAAAAGATAGACTTCAATATTTGAGTGACTTGGCTATTTGAAATAAAATCCAAGTTGAATCCACTTTTAAGTTATTTCCTTAGTTAATAAAATGCTGCTTGGATGAAAAATACTAACCTTATAAAATCTAAATTAAAAATACAAAATTGATGAGAACTTTTAACTTGGAGACATCTTGTACTTTGGTTTAATGACTTATGCTGGGCACAAAGGTAACTAGCAGTAGATGTGTGTCTACATGAAGAACAGCTTTAACATGAGTTACTTTACAGAATGTACTTTTAGCAATACAGACATTTTGGAGTATAAAGGAGGACCAGAATATGTCTTGAGCATGAATGGTTCAGACTGTTAATTTAAGTTCATAGTACTAAAGATAGTATAAAAGGCCTCTAACATATAAAACAGTTTGAGGAAGGACTGCTTTTTCTCCTGAAGGCATAGATTTTTCTTTACTGTGTATTAAAAAGGCAGCTAGGTCAAATATTTTGAATTATCAAATTCCCCAAATATAATGAAATACTTGCCCAAGGGAAGTTAATTTTTTTCTTTAAAGCAGCTTGAGATAAATCTATAAATATTTATTGTAAATTTCCAATTCCTTAAAACATGAGTTTCAATAACTACTTTCTACTATTTTAAGGAAACAATAAATTTTAAATATTTTGGATGTAGATGATTAACATACATACATTGGGTAAAATGCTTCTTCAATATAAAGTTACTCTTACAATTAAGGATAGGAAAGATTTTTAGTAAAACAAAATTAATCCTGGCCATACTAAAGGAAAAAAGGGGATCTGCATTTAATTCAAAAGGAAGAAAACAATCTACCTCAACTATAAAATATTTGACTGTATATTTCGGAAAACACAGCATGAAATTAGTGGATAGAGTGCTGACCTTGAAATTATGAAGACTCAGATTCAATACCTGTCTCTGAGTTGGGCAAGTCCAGTAACCTCTCCATGCCCTAGAAAATCAAGCCCACAAGTTACAGATCAGTTGCCAATCTGCATTGGTTGAGAAAGTTCCCATACTAGGAGTTACCCACACCGATGAAATCAGAAGTCTGGATAAAAAGAAATAAGAAACTATGTAGTTCATGTCCAATATCTTTAGTCAAACCTCATTTCATACTCCATTAGTTTCTGTACCCTATCCTTGAAGAATAGCTATGAAAGGGCCCATTTTCCTTGGTTGAAATGGTACATTTATCACGTAGCCTAAAGTATTGTTACACCTTCAGTTGGGCATTCTCTGGCATCTCAGAGATGATTGTTTTATTAACATCCCTCCTTCCTATTTAAGAACCTATTTATTTTTGAAAATCAGGTGCCTGGTGTAGAGCCAGAAAATTCCTCTTACTTTCCTGAGAACTATTGTTCTTTTGTTAGCAATAAAAATTGAGGAAATCTATCTTTCCTCTTATCAAGTCATTTTTATGCTGTATTCATATGGATCCCTTTTCAGTTCTTTTCTCCTTAGCACCTGCTATATTCTTCATTTCTCTCACAACCTCCTGTCACTGTCAGTATTAGGTTCTAAGTTGCTCTTGTGCATGAACCTACTCTGCTTTAACTTGTAATTGAGATTGCTTTCTTGGTAACTGGTGTATGACCAGTAGGTAGGTGAACTTTTATGGTGGGGGAAGAACTGGAGACATGAGAGGAGGGAATGATAAAGGAGGAATTTAGACAAGCTAGGACACTGAATGAAGACTAGATATAGGGATTTTATGAAGTAGATCAGGAAGGTTTTCATAGGAATAGAAAGATCCCCCAAATATTAGTGGGAATATTCAGTGAGTTTCCCAAATGTCTTTCCTAAGAGACTAGTACTTAGTAGGTAGATGATGATTTATTTTTTCCATTGAAAATACGTTAAATCAATTGACTTTTTAGCTCTTCCATTCCTAACTCATTCCCACGCACCTGATTTCAGGATGAACATTGGCTGCTAGAAATATATGTGATAATTATGCAATTAAATCTAAAACTTGGCATTAAGAAAGTATGTTTCATTGGCTTATTGGCACTTCATTACTGCTTAATACACATTTACTTCTGACTTGTTCATAGTTTAATATTATGACTCTTTACATTTGCATAAGTTTTAAAACTTGCTTATTATAATGCAAAGATAATGTTCTATGAGTTTTTTTAAAATAGGCTTTGAAATGAGTGGGAAGACTTTTCTGTTCTGTAGAGAGAATGTGCATAGCATGGATCATTTTGTTGCTAGTGAATCCTGTATGTATGCCGTGTCTAAGAAATTTAGATCATACGAGTCCATATTTGTTTTTAGTTGACTATTAAAAGGAAAACATACACAGACCTAATATATAGCATGAAAGGCAGCATGACTTAGGGAATAGAAGGCCAGCCTCAGAATAAAAAGACCAGGGTTCAAGTCTTCTTTCTGACATATACTGTGTGACTGGGAACAAGCCATTTATCATTTCTGTGGTCCAGTCGCACTAAGATAAGTTACAGAAAAGTTGCTACCACAGATTGGTGTACACTGGAGTTCCTTACACTGATTAAGTCACATGTCTAGATCTCCCCACTCACTACCTCCATACATAGCATTCAATGTAATGCAAGGGAGATCTCCATTTTTATGGGTCTATCTTGTAAGATTAAGGATGGATCTACTTGCAGTCACTGAATTGAAGTTTTAGATTCAGTTGCTAAGCTAGGCCAGGAAAAAGAGGTTCATAATTAGTACAAACCGGTGCTTTTAGTTGACTTCCAGACTTCTACTGATCCTTGAGGTACCAGTTATAGTTCCAGACACCTCCAGACTTGGGTCCTGAAACAACTGTAGTCTATCGTCAGGGCTTCAATTCATTTGAAGGGCATTAAATAGAATTGTACCAAGAGAGGTGCCAGAGAAGGTTGGCAGCAATTTTACCATGAACTTTGGAGAGAGAGAACATCTACAGTATAGACATAAAGTGATTGATTCCAAAATGCCAATCTTAAATGGTACTGCTGTGACCCTATAGTTGGTAGCAAGTGTTGGAATGTGATACTGATTTTTATTTCCAAGTCTGTCTTAATTACCACTTACTTTCTTGACAAATTCATATCCTCTTTTTGCCTCACAAATTACACAAGGTACAAGGAGGTACCCTGTAGAATGGGTGATTTCTTTCAACTCATATTGTTGAGGTACCTTGCCTACACCTGTTCAAATTCTTTACAAGCTTACCATTTTCATTGCGTTTACACCAGAGTCAGTCCTTCTTGGAACTACTCCTCACTCCATCGTCTTTTTTTTTTCTTAAAAAAAAATAAGGCCTGCATATGTAGAGATGACTCTATGTAACAGAATCTTTTGTTTCTAAAAACACACTTCCAGGATGAAAGGGTTATTTTAGTAGGCAAGTTCTCATTGAAATTAAGGGTATAAGTACCATTGTTATCAACAGGTTTTGAACAATCACTAGAACTTATGAGTGCTCCCATTCAAAATGACATTGCTATGGCAGGTTGAACTCTATCTTTGGAAAAGGGAAAGCACTAGAACATGAGTAAAATATATATGGAAGGTGAGTATTGAAATACACATAGTAAAAACTCCAGAGACCTACATAGCTATAGAGACCTCAGTTCATCTCATGGAATTAGACAGTGCCCAGTAACGGAATTTCTTTATGGATGGGAATGCTTTTACAAATGATTTCTTAACAGAGGATTTATAGTTGAATTTACACACTGAATTCTGAAATTCTTATTAATATGTGCCTCTTTTTACTTATATAAATATATGCACATGTATACTAAATATATATGTATTTCCTTGTTTAAAAACATCTTATTAACTTATATTTTCTTTCTCATATTTCCCTTTTGTTGCACTTGTAACTCCTGGTCACCCCATCTTGCTCTATTATTAAAGAAGGGTTTTTTCTTTATTAAAAAATATATATATACATACATGTTTATAGGCTAAAAGTTTTTAAGACTAGCAAAGAAGTTATGCATAAATGGCAATAATAGAAAAATAAACATTTATTCAATTATGTCAAGCAGGTAGCAGAAATGATTAGTGAAATCAATAAATAAATGGTAATATTCCTTAAGTTGGAATTCAACAATTTAGGAAGTGCTCTAAGATTTTGGGGTTTAGAGCTCTCCCCTTTTTATTGGTAATGTGCCTTCTTTTCAAATTTCCATTTTCATTCAAGTTTCATAGGACTTGTTTCAGGAGAAAAGAAGATAGGAAGGAAGGAAGGAAGGAAGGTAGACAGGTAGGAAGGAAAGAAGGTTGGTTCAATAAGCTGTTTTTAGAATCATAGAATCTAAACCAAAATTTAAAATCCACATGAATTTAAAGACAAAACAAAATACTTTCAAAATTAAAAAAAAGAGTAGCAATATTTTGCTGTAGCATGTGGTTATTAAGTAAGAAAGTCATTAAGAACTGTTTGCTTTTAATATTATAAGCAAAATTGTTAATTAAAAAAATACAAATCTTCATAGACATTTTCCTAAAGTTTGATTCTTGCCCCCTCCCCGTACTTATTTGGTATCATAACAGGCAACTTCTCTAGAGGAAGAGAAATAAAACCAACTGTTTTAAAATCAATTTTGAGAAAAAGCAATCTAATCCCTTATTGGGTTAGCATAGTAATTGATATGCCCTTTAAAATAAATTCTATGAAATTACAGTTTGGACTTCATATAGACAATGTGGTGAAATTCATAGCATCCGATCAATTTCACCATCCATTTCCTAGGAAACTAGGTATTTAAAAACCAGAATTTCATTTATTAAGGTTACATTATTTTGATAAGCATTTATCAATTTTTACATTCTTAGAATAAAAATATGTTAAACAATCCATAATCCTCTTCAGTCTGCTCCTAAGGGAAGATTTCTTCTTACTGTTTTGAACACAGCTTAAAAGTATCTGCAAGTACATTTTATTTATTTTTGTTTCAGAAAAACAATTAGCTTTCTATGACTTCCTGTCTAATGTATTTCATGTCCAAGGTCACAGAAGAAAAAATAGCTACATGATGCAAAATGATCTTTTTCTAAATCCAACAAGAATATAATGATTTCATTTCAAAAAATTAAATTATCATGGTTATCAGTGTGATTCAATTGATAACAGTTTAAATGACCACAATTCACTATCAATAATAATTTTTAAAAATAAATGACTGTAGCTTACTGGCCAAACACTGCTTTTAACAAACTGGGTAATCACACACAAAAGAATCTCCAGATGGTCCCTTATGTATTTTTGGCAGTTTGAGGGGATATATTTAAGGTTTCAAATGATAATCATTTTGTCTATAATTTACCTGTACACATGGGATGGCAAATGTTTTTTATTAAAGAGTAGCCTGGTACATCCATTCATGGGTGCTAACATTTTCATGGTCCAATGTATTGGATTTTCCCATTTAAAGAAGAATTTTCTAGTCCTAAATTGTAATGCTTATTGCAGGCACATTTTGTGTGACAGCTATACATGTACTTCAGTTTCTTCTTTGTTTATGCCCTACCAATGCACTTTCGTCCTGGTAAGCAGTCTAAATGAAGCTGTGTTGGGTGAATTAGGCCATGACATGGCTGACCTAATAATTTTACTTAGTTTTATTCTAAAATCAATTGATGTGGCCAAGTAAGTCTGGTGGCAATCTGTACTGGTTACTAGATTTAAAAGAACACACAGATCATTCATGTCATAGACTTTCTTTCGAGATTCAGACATTCTTTGCTCACTGACAAGTGTCGCTGGACATTATTAAGTTGTGGACATTAGTAAGGGAATACTCACTAGCATCAGTAACCTCCAGGTAGCTTTCAGTACACTCTCCGGGACATCTTGGAAGCCGTCAGACCCCCTCCCCCAATATCTCTTTGTGAAATTGTTTGCCTGAGGAATAAAGTGTTTTTCTTTTCTGCTAAGGACTTTTGACCATAAAATATTAGGAAAAATTGGAGGAAGGGCTTGGGATTGAAGAATTTCTTAAAATCTCAGCCATAAAATAGCCTCTCTTTAAAACCCTCAGGCTGAAGAAAGGCCTTTTCTGAGAGGAGACTTTCATAGGTTGTAGAGTTAGGGAAGAATCTGGGGTAGGACTAACAGATACAACACTGGTAACTTTTGGGACAGTAAGACAAGTTCACCCTAGGAAACTTTCTGCCCCCTTTGTTTCACTATGTGCCGTGTAGACAAATGACACAATTTTCAAAATAATGGACCCATTATTATAGAACACCCAAAATAAAACAAAAAACAACACCTCATTTCATGTAGACACATTCTAGAGTGGCTATTGGGTCTTGTTGATATTTAACCTATAGGCAAGTACTCTGGACAATACCTTTAGGCTTGATTCTGCAAAATTGTCTATAGAAAATACAGACCAACACTTTAAGCATATAAAAACTGTCTCTCATTTAGTCTTAGTTATTGAAAACATCAACTAACAAACAAAGTAAATAAATATATGTGATTAATGATCATAACATTATGAGCTATGTTTCAAAACAATTAAACATGAAAATCATTGTAAGTTGTAAGCACAGTGGAAAATAGACACAAAAAATTATTTTCAATAGTAGGACTACCTGAATTTCAATTAGGACCCCTCTCCAGATTACATTCAAAACAGAGATAATGACCAGATTCTATTAATAAAGAAATGGTATTTTATAAAAGTTTTAAGTTAGATTATAAATGCAGACTAATTTAATCATTAAAACAAAGTGATTTGGTAATAAAACTTGTAATACAGTTTCTTATAAAAAAACAAAAAATATTTTGTGCTTGGATTTTGGTCCGTTGTATTCTGAACTGTGTCTCTCACCAAACATTCACATGTTCTTAATTAAAGTAAAGCAAATTTCAGATATTTCTGAAAAACTATTGAAATGCAGAAATTTAGAGCTAAAAGAAGGTGCACAGGAAATCATCTAAGCCACATTTTTACAGATGAGAAAACTGAGGGGCAGAGAGTTTTGGTGATTTCTCTAAGGCTAATTAGCTCATGGCAGAGGACAAAAGAGAACTGACATTTTTTGTTTCTCAGGACAGTACTATTTTTCAGTACATCAAAATGTGTTCCATTGGCAATATGGTGAACATCGTTAGTGACTATTTCCTTTATACTCATCCAAGGATTAAGAGAAGGTTCTCTTTAAGGAAGAGAAGTGTCATGTGACTTGGAATGTCTGCATCCTACTAGAGAAGAGGGAGACATAGTAGTTTCTAAGACAAATGACCTCTCATATTTTAATAAGCTTGGACCAAAATGATCATTAAAAAACTTTTAAAATAGAATTTTGGACAGCATGTTATAAAACATAGGTCTGGGAGTCCAGAGTTTGGAGAGTGAAATTTAGTTCAAATACTAGTTCTACCATTCATAGAACCATGTATCTTTGTATAAGACAGTTAACTTCACTGGGCCTCAGGTTTTTCATCTGTAACAAGGGACCACTTGTACTTATGTTACTTACCTCAGAGGGTAATTATGTGGAAAATGCTTCTTTAATGGTAAAATACTCTAAACTTCAAATATATTCTGGTTTTTCATGGTGTCATGGAAAGAGTCTTTGGAGTCAGAGGACCTCAATTCTAATCTGATTTTTTAATGCTTATCACTTCTTTGAATTTGTTCAAGTCATCGTACCCCTTGGGCCTCTATTTCTTCATCTGTAAAACAAGGGGAGCGAGACTATATGAATCCTGAGGTCCCTTCTAGGTCTAAACTATGATCGTTGGTTTTTTTTTCCATCATAGATAATGCCATGATGTCTATGTATTGCCAATTTTTAATATAAAATTCCAAATAACTTAATTTCTGGTCATTAAATCTTGCCTGTTCTCATGAGTTATATTTTAGACCACAAATGCCACAATTAAGCAAAGGCAAGTTAAAAAAATGCACCCTATGACATTGCACAGAGAACTAAAAATACTGTATTCCCTTAAATAAACTAATAGACTTAATGAGTCTTATAATAGAAAGCAAGGTACATGAGATACTTTAAATAGAGGTTGCGATCTTGCAACGTAAGTCTGTACAACTCCTCATGGCATCAGGCTCTGAAGGAAGTACTTGTGTCCCTGGAAATTGAATTCCATATATTCTTGAGATTTTTGGCTCCCCCAAATCCATTATTTACAAATGGATGCATTTTGCAAGCTCGAAGCACCTTTTTTTCACATTGTTACGAATGCATGCATTGACATTTCATCCTTTCATGTGCAAATTCTAGAATTCGTTGGAACCCTCAAAATAGTTAAAACAGTTTAAAATTTGTCTAATTATGAGTGAAAGGATCAAAAATGTCAGACGTTGCAGAATGCCAATTCCTGATAGAGCTCTCTTTATTTTATCCACTGTTTTGAAGTCATTTGTGTTAGGTTGTTTGTTACAAAAGCAGCCTTGACTCTTTATTTAAACAGTACTTAAACTAAACTGTTCATGCCATGCAAAAATAACATCTTATGCACTTGTTTTTGTGGGGGGGGGAGGGGGAAGAATAGGGGAGGCTTCCCATTTTTAGTTCATAGGCTTTACTAATTGCGGTTTTTAAGAAACAAGTTTTTATTGCTTTTTTAACTAGTCACATGCTGGTTTCACGCGTGGGACAATAACCTGTCTCCCCAGGATTTGAATGAATCTCTGGGGCAAACAAATGGTTTTCCATCTTGTACCCTTCTTGATTATTGTCCTTTTTCACTTCGCCCACAGCTTGGTAAATGTCTTGCATACAATTGTGACTTGTGTTTTGTGGGGAGGAAGAGAGAGCACCAGTCTCTTCTCTTAAAGGGTCTCTTCCATCACTATGCTTATTCCCACAGCAATTTGTGCTGGAGTCTGGCTGCCTGTCCTCTGAGGCTCCATGGAGCTCTAAGAAGTCTTCATCTTCTCCAGTGTCTATTTCAGTGAAACTCCTCCTCTCTCTTGAAGAGAAAGGAAATAGTTTTTGTTTGGGAAACAGAGGGGATGAACCTTTTGCAGGTCCTTGAGAGAGCCCTAAGACTTCAGTGCCCAGCAAGGGTCTCTCTCCCTGGGGAGAATTCTCCTCTAGGAGAATGGTGCTGATATGTTGGGGTGTGGGTAGAGTAAAGTCTGCCATGGTGGTGACTGGCAAGGGCCTGGCAGTGCTAGGTGGGGTCTGGGGGGCACTGCCTCTGCTCTCCTTGAAGTTCACTTTCAGGGATCTGGATTTTAGGGGATTGCTACCTTTTAGAGAACTTTTTGGACTCTCTGTTGCACTGTCAAACTGCAGAGGACCATGCAGTCCAGACTGGGGTACTACTGAGTCTGGACTCCCAATGGTGTCAATTGGAGTATATTCAAATGTAGCATCTCTAGGGGCAGAAATTTTCTCCCTGGTAAGTGTTAAAAATGGGAGTCCCTTGACTCTTTGGTGCTCTTCTACCCCTGTGGGGTCAGGGGGGAATCTCATTTGTAAGTGAGTGCTGGCATAGGGTGGGAGGGGGGATCTTTCAGTTTCTGTGAAGTCAGTGGCACAGCTGGTGAAGCTGTCAATACTAGAGGTACTCCTCATGTCCATGATGACCTCTGTCTGGGCCACAGCCAGCTGCTCCTGAGGACAGGTAACCTCCTCCATCTCAATCTCCTCTTTGTATACTGGTGGTTTTTCAGCCTGCTCTTGGTAGTCCGAGGCATTCAAGTGTGAGTGGGGCTGTGTAGTCTTAGTGATTTCATTGTATAGCATCTCCAGTTTGTGAGCACTCAAGTGTTGTGGGCTTGAAGAAGTATTGTTGAGCTGTTCATGGGAATCTTTCTGACTCACTTCCTGATACTTATTCTCATAGGATTTGTTGGAGCTGGTTTCAGACAATGCTTTCCTGGCCCACTTCCATCGACTTGGAGACAGGTGGTTATCATCTGTGGAGTCCTTAGTGTTGGCGGAATCTCCCACTTTCTCGACAGCCACATCAATAAGTTCCATACTCCGAGCAAAGGCATCTTTTAAGTTCATGGAAACAATACTTCCATTTCTTTTAGCCCGCTCCAGGGCCTCCCTCCTTTTAATTGCCTTCTCCTGACGTTTTTGTTCCTTGTAAAACTCAGAGAAATTGTTCACAATGATTGGGATAGGAAGTGCAATCACTAGCACCCCAGCTATGCAGCAGAGGCCTCCCACAATCTTTCCCAATAAAGTTTTAGGGTAGATGTCACCATACCCTACAGTGGTCATGGTTATGGTGGCCCACCAAAAGGAGGCAGGGATACTGGTGAACTTGGTAGCATCTTCATCCTTCTCCGCAAAAAACACAAGACTAGAAAATATCATTATTCCCATGGCTAAAAAGAGTATCAACAAGCCCAATTCATTGTAACTCCGTCTCAGAGTAAATCCTAAAGACTGGAGGCCTGTGGAATGTCTGGCGAGTTTCAGGATCCGGAGTATCCTCATGATGCGGAAGATCTGCACCACCCGCCTGACGTTCTGGAACTGGAGCACACTCTTGTTGGACTCAGTGAGGAAAATGGTGACATAATATGGTAAAATGGCCAGCAAATCAATGACATTTAATGGACCTTTAAAGAACTTCCACTTGTTTGGTGAGGACAGGAAGCGTAAAAGGTACTCCATTGTAAACCAGGCTATGCAGACAGCCTCAACGTGTGCTAACTGTGGATTGTCAATGGGCTGACCAAATTCGTCCATTTCTTGAAGTTCAGGTAGGGTGTTGAGAGACAGGGCAATGGTGGATAGCACGATGAATAGAATGGATACAATGGCCAAGATCTGGAGGGGAAAAATAAAACATTAATTAGCAATCTACAGATCACAGAAAAGCTGACATTTAGTGCTTGCAAACAGGGCTTTGCAATCATTTTCTCATAATAATCCTGGAAGATAGATAGTGCAAGAATGCTTAACCCCATTTTGTAGATTAAGAAACTAAAAATCAGAGAGTTTAAGTGGTTTGCCCAGTTAATAAGGAGGTGGAGCTGGAACTCAAATTCAGGTCATCTGATTACAAGTCCAATGCCCAGCATCCAAGGGGTGCAGTGGATAGAGCAATGGGTTTGGAATAGGAAAGAATGGAGTCCAAATCTGACCTCAGACACTTTCTGGCTGTGTGACTTTGGGAAAGTCATTTAATCTCTGTTTACCTCAGTTTCCTCCACTGGAAGATGGGGATAATAACAGCATCTAACTCACAGGGTTGATGCGAGGATCAAATGAGACAATAGCAATAAAGCATGTATCACAGTGCCTGGAACAGAATCAGTTCCATATACATGCTTTTTCTCTTTCTTTTCTTTTCCCCTTTTCACTAAATCATAGTATTTTTCACTATTTTAGTTAGGTGGTTAAAAAGTAAACATGTGTAAGTAATCCTCTGATTTTTTTTAAGTGACCAAAAAAACATGACATATTTGTAATTAGGAGCAGCTAGATAGTGTAGTGGAGAATGCCTAACCTGGAGTTAAGAGCTGAGGTCAAATCCAGCCATGGAAACTTATCCGATATGAGACTTGGGCTAATCACATAACCTGTCTGCCTCATTTCCCCTATTTGTAAAATGGGGATAATAATAGTTACTTCCCAGGGTTGTTAGGGGCTACAGGCATTATTATCTCCATTTAACATATGAAGAAACTGAGGCTCATGGAAATTTAAGGACTTTCCTATAATCAAATAATTAATCAGGTGAGAGGTGAGCGTCCAACCCAGGTCTCCTCAGAGTCTAAATCTAGCGCTTTTTCCACAATATCATGCTGCTCCATTAGTTCCACTAATCCAATATTTCTATTTGGCAGTTGGGGTACGGTAGCTCCATTGGGACTATGTAAGCATCAGCACCTACCACATGTGAAGCATTTTGTTAGGTAACAGGGATAAAAAGAAAAAAAAAGAAAGAAGTTCAGACATCTAAGAGCTTACTTTCTACATTACCTGTGCCCTTGTCTCTAGAAATTCCCTTCCTCACCATTAATAGTGTTTATGAGATACAAAGCTATTCAAGACAAAAAATTCCTTTGCCTATAAGAACTTATATCCTAAATCCTGAAACTGACATAGAATGATTTGTGTATAGGACAATATAACATTCGGAAGAAAAAAGGCCATCAAAAGTTAAGTATTTGCATATGTAACAGGGGCGGTCTGTTTGGATCATGTGCATTGATTGGCTCCATGGCTCAATATAGGAACTAGCTAGGTTCTTGAGTACCATTTTGCGGGGGTTAAAAGCCCTTGTCCCACTCCCCATGCAGTCAAAGTGTATATTCTCATGGGCTTACCTTTGTCACACATAATTTACATTATTGAGGCAGAGTGTTCCTAGTTTTGGGGTAATGAAAAGTACAAGCTATTCTCCTTGAGAAAAGGAAGATCATGGAGAAAGCTTTTGAAGAAGTACAACTTGAAACACCTTGGTGACAAACATGCACATTAAATATAGAAAGTGACACGTGACAAGTAAAAAATTAGAAGAGGGGAAAGAAAGCTGAAATAGATCCAAACAACTTGTAAAACTCACGGCATGTCTATCTCTGCGACAGGCATTCAATTTTGGAAACTGCTTCTCAAGAAAGGTGTATCAATTAAGCCACAGAAGGGGTGGATGGTGGGTTGAGAATAGAATGAGTTGTAAGAGCAGTATCTAAGAAGGAAAGACTAAGTAGGTTATGGAAGTTATGAAAGACTAAGATTGAAAAAGTCTATGTTATAGAGCTATAAAATAATGAAAGACCATGATCTGGCTCTTTCTCCTCAAATTATGGATTCCTTGATGTAAACCAAACTCTATATGTATTTGAAGGAGAAGACTTGTCTAAGCCAAATTTTGGCTTAGCTATTTATTCTCTGTGTGACCCAACTTCTTTGGGATCTAAAAGTTGAGAGGACTAGAACATGTCTAAAATTCCATCCATTGATAAATCCCATAATCCCTTGCAATAGTTTTAGGATAAAGTAAATTAGCATTTCTCTATTTAGCAGGAAGTATTTAGAACCCCAAACACCTTTTGTCCTTCTACTTCTCCCACTGTTATTCTTCCTAAACCTGGCTCTCTACCTTTAACTTAATCTCTGTTCCCTTGATGCTTCCATTTCCTTCTATTCGATCAAATCTCTTCTGGCTTCACTTTTCTCACTACCTTGTGCTCACTCAATGGTGTGCCATTTATCTCCATGAATTCCTCTTCTTTTGCCTTGAATCCTTTCTCCACTTGTGCCAACCAATCTTGGGTATCCCTTACCAATCCCACTCCCAAGCTATAGGAAAATGTTTAAGTAAAGTACAAAATTGAGTTGACTAGGATCCATTACATGTTTATTCGTTTTGACCTCCACTGAATCTCACTATTTTACAACAATTCTTTTGTTAAATTTTAAAGAAAAAATTAACTTTGTTTATTCTGAACTTGAATTACAAAAAGACAGAAACCCAACATAAAACAGTATTCTATTTCATGTTGTGAATTTCCATGTCATACCACTTGCTTTTTAAAAAAGAATATAATAAATTCTACACATTACTTTCAAAACTATCCTTTTCTGTGCTTTTTTCTGAATTTCCTTCTGCTCCCTGCTTTAAAAGAAGTTTCAATGGTCCTCTTTTTTTGGCATCATTTTTACTAACTCTTTTGTCCCTTCCCACAACCTCTTTAGTTAACTGAGAGAAAGGGGGAAAACCGTTATGAGAAATAAGCATAGTTAAGCAAAATGAAATCCATACAATGGTAATGTTCAGAAAAAAATTACAGTTTTACACCTTATTTCCATGACTTCTCTGTCAGAATATAGGTAACATGCTTCATTAAAGGTATTCTAAAGACATTGATGGTCATTTCCTTGATCACGGATAAGTCTTTCAAAGTTGTAATGTTGTCTTTGTATAAAGTGTTCTGCTGATTCTGCTCATTTAATTTTGTGTCAATTCATACAACCCAGGATTTTCCAAAATAGTCTCATAACTTCTTAGGGAACAATAATGTTTAGCTACATACATGTATCAACATTTGTTGATTCCCCAATTATCTAAGATGCAACCGAAGGTTCTCTTTTAGATTTTTAGTTCCCTTATTGTGTTTTCTTTGCCCCATCAATCCTTTTTTTCAGGTTCAGGAAGTTTCTTTTGCTTAAGACTATGCTTTCCTATGTACGATCCTTCCTTTTAATCCTCCTATTCTTTTGGCCATTGCTTGATATATTTATAACTCAAAGTGTGTGTGTGTGTGTGTGTGTGTGTGTGTGTGTGTGTGTGTGTGTGTGTGTTCTTTGAACTTTGAGTAAAGTTCATTTGATGGCCACTCCCACATTTCTTCATCAATGTTTACATACTGTTCTTCTTGCTTATCAAAATATGAGAAATAGCAAATTCCCCAGCTCCTGACATTTTCCTCCTTTGTACTCTAGCGCATTACTCTTCATATACTCTCTTTTCTCTCCTCTTCTTTTAAAAAATTTGAGCTCCAAATTCTTTACCTATCTCCTACTTTCTAGTCCCTGATGATGCAGATGAAATGACATGAATCAAACATGTGAAATCATGCAAAACCCATTTCCATATCAACCATAAAGCAAAAAATAAAAGGCCAAGAAAACCACACTTGCATATGCCCTTTGAGTTCCCCAATTGTTTCTTTGGAGGTGGACAGTACTCTCTCATTATGAGTCCTTTGCAACTGTCCTGGACTGCTGCACTGACCAGAATAGTAAAAAAGTCTTTCACAGTTGATTATCATCACAGCATTGTTTCTGTTGTGCACAGACTCCCGGTTCTTCACATCTCACTCTCCATCAGTTCATATAGATCTTCCCATTTTTTTTTCTGAAACTACCCCTTCATCATTTTTTGAGCAATACTTTATTTTTCCCAAATACATGTAAAATAATTTTTAACATACATATTTTAAGATTGTGACTTCCAAATTCTCTCCTTCTTTCTCTCCTCTCATATGTCCCTGAGATGATAAGCAATTTGATATAGGTTATAAATATGTAATCATGCAAAGCATATTTCCATATTAGTCATATTGTGAAAGAAAACAGACCAAAACAATCCAATATGAAAAAAATGAAGTGAAAAATAGTATCCTTAAATCTGCATTCAGATTCTATCAGTTCTTTAATTGGAGGGGAATAACATTTTTCATCATGAATTCTCCAGAATTTTCTCGAATCATTGTACTGCTGAAAATAGCCAAGTCATTCAGATAATTGATCATTATATAATATTACTGTTACTGGATACAGTGCTCTTCTGATTCCGCTCGCTTCGCTTACCATCAGTTCTTGTAAGTCTTACCAGGTTTTCTGAAATCATCCTGCTCCTCATTTCTTACAGCACAAAATACTCCATCATAATCATATACCATAACTTGTTCATCTATTCCTCAATTGATGGGCATCACCTCAGTTTCTAATTCTTTTCCTCCACAAAAAGAGATGCTAAAATATTTTTGGTATTTATACGTACTTTTTCTCTGATTTCTTTGAGGTACCAACCTAACAGTGGCATTGCTGGGGATGCACAATTTTACAGGCCTTTACGTATAGTACCAAATTATTCTCCAGAATGACTAGACCAATAGTGTACCTATTTTCCCTCATCTCCTCCATTGTCATTTCTGACAGGTGTTTCCGAGCTGTTTTAATTTGCATTAATCTAATTAATAGTGATCTAGAGCATTTTTTTCCTATAACTGTAGACAGCTTTGATTTCTTCTTATGAAAGCTGTTCATATCTTTTGGCCACTTATCCATATCTTCTGTTTTTATCATTTAATTTCCTCACCCTTTGAAGATATCAATGTTCTGAAGGAACTTATTTCTTCTTTTATTAGAATGTTAGCACTACATCATCGGTTACTTTTAAATGCTCAAATAAATTTACTCTTCTAGGTTTTTCCGAATTCTCACATCATATCAAATTTCTTTCTTAGCTATTCTGTTTTCGTCATTACTGCTTAATTTTTTAAATATATATTAAAGGTTCATTCTCTCTATTCCTATCCCCAAGGACTGTACTCAGTTTTGCAGGGTAAACTATTCTTGGTCATAAAACTCTTTTGTCTTTTAGAATATTATTTTCTAAAATATACTCTCATTTCTAGCAAAAGATGTAAGATCTTGTCTGAAGCTAACAATAGTTCCTTGGCACTTTAACTGCTGCTTTCTGTTTTCCTTCAGTATTTTTTTCTTTGATAAACAAACTCTGGATTTTGGTCTATGGCATTCCTGGAAATTTTCCTTTTGTGATTTCTTTCTGGAATAAATGAATTCCTTCTATCTTTACTTTGCCTTTTGGTTCTAATAGGTCCAGGCAGTTTCATATATGATTTCTTGATATATGGTACCCAGGAATTTTTATTAATTATGGTTTATAGATAATCCAGTGATTCCTAAATTATTTCTTCTTTACATGTTCTCATAATCATTTGTTTTTTAACTTTCTCTATTTATAGGTCTGCAGGTAATTTTCCTTTCTCTTTTAAGTTCATTGTTTCTGATATTAGCTCTCTTACCAGTAAGTAGTACTTCTTCCTATCTTATAGGATCACTTATTTCTGTTAGGCCTATCCTAGGTTTCATTTCTTTGGCAATGTTCATTACTTTCTCTTCAAAGCTACTTATTCTTATTCCACTTCTTTCCTCCAGAGCTATGATTGTATCTTTAATCTTGCTTAATTTCTTCTGAGTATTCACGTAGTACTTGTAAAAAATCAATTATTTTCTTTGAGTCTCTATCTGCAATTGTTATCAAGTTGGGGTTGCAAAAATTTAGTGTTTGGTGATTTATTTCATTAATTAATGTCTACAGTTTTAGTTTATAATTATATTTAATCAAGGCTTTGTGCCAAGACTAGGTTTCACCACAGGCTATGTTTTTGGTTGAAGTGTTTGGCCTTATTTTGGCCTTCGCTTTGGCTCCAGAGAACTTTTGCTCTTGCTCTACCTTCTCAGGTTAGAATCTCTTGATCTTTGAAGTTCAGAGCACTGGGCTTTCCAAATCTTTTTTAGCATCTCAAGTTAGAATGTTATGGCTGTCAGAGCCTCTGAATCAGAGACATTCCATCTAACTGATGTGGTACCATGTTGAATGAATAAAGCATTTATCAAGAATTTACTGTGTCCTTAATACCACATTCCTAATTTATTAAGGACTTAGTACTTAGCACAGTGTTAAGCACCAGGGATATAAATGCAAAAGTATGGTGTCACCTACTCTCAAGGAGCTTATATTCTTATAGGGAAGAAAACACATGGAAGGTCTCAGCTATAGATCAGAAGGAAAAGGCCCATGGTTGGCACAGCAGATGTTAATGTCTTTTCTATAATGTCATTTCCACTGACAAAATCATTTCAATTCTTAATGCTGAATGAATTTGAAAGGGCCAAGGACTTTGGTGATGAGAACTTTCTTTTCTGGGTCTTTAAAAGACTCTATAATACCTGCAGAAGCAGTTTCCAGGCTGCATCTCCACAGGAGTTGCATCCCAGAATGATGACTATGCATTGGGATGGAAGCATTGATAATCTCAGTGCTTTTGGGTTCTGGGTCCAGTATCCCCTAAGGTCTGAAGGGAGGTAGGTGATGGTCAACGTGGTGGTGGTGGTTTGAGTTGCCTGGTACCTGCTCCCTCTCTCAGGGTACCTTGTTGCTTCTGCTAGACTGGTGTTCCTGGCCTGTGAGTAGCAGATGGTTGGTAGTTGATGTTGGAGGATTGGCTTCTCCACAGATGCTACTTCCCTGAATAATGCCTGTGAAGGTTAGAGCGAAAGCAGAACTAGTATTCTGGAAGGGAAAGCTGCTGCCAGTCCTATGGCTCACTTATCTGACAACGGATGGTAACAGATCAGGAGTTGTTGTTTGCGGCGAAGGGGAAGGTGGCCTCTTCTCTACAATGATCTCTTTCTTCAGTGATCAGTATGAAAGTTGGGCTGGAAGCAGGTCAATGAGTTGGCTGATTTGCTATTCCCAAGATTCCTCCCTGGGTTAAGTGTACTGGACTGTCTCCATCATAGTTGGAGAGAAGATGATCATCAAGATGGCAGTTTGACTTGCCTGGTATGTGACACCTCCTGTCTTCAGCTTCGCTACTTCATTTAGTCTGTCTTATACCATGCTGATCACCACTCACAGGGGCTTCCAAGGTCCTTACCCTGTGGCTTTCTGACCAGCCTGAGATTTTCTCAGGGAAGAAATTGACCTATAGACACAAAGTCTTGCAGGCTACATGTATCCTGCCTTTGGTTTTATTGGCACTCACTTTGCTTGAGAAATTTCCTTTTTTATTGCCTGTGGGTTTTTGACCGACTTTTTGTTTAGTTCTGGGATGAATGATGTTACTTAATGTTTCTCACTGGATTTTTAAAAAATTGTTATTCAGCCCAATGTGAACTTCAGGGTTTTGTTGCAGTTAGATGGTGGGGGGGAGTTAAGCATCCTGTCTCTGGTTCAGGCGGGCACATTGGCAGGAAGGCTCTTGTTCCCTATCACACTCTCCACGTTTCAAAATGTTTATCTCAAGTTATAAATCTTTACCACTTTCCTCAAATTTCCATTTTCTTTACCTCCTACTCCCCCCAGCAGATAATCTTGCCTTCTGTTTTTGAAAAGATTGAAGGCATCTAATTAAGGTAAGCTCCTTCAATTCATATTTAGCTACTCCTAAAAATCACTGTTTTAATTTATCCTCTTATATTTACCACTATCCACTCTTAAAGGATGAATGCCTCTCCCTGCAGAGGTTAACTCTCCACTAGTGCCCTTATTTCCACTTCTTATCATCTCTTCATGCACCTTATCCTCACCTATCTTCAACCTTTCCCTGTCTATTAGTAGTGCTCTCTCCTCTGCATACAAATATTCTGATCCCTTTTTGTAATAGATATGTTATTTCAAAGATAAAAGGAATTCTTTGTCATAACTCTTTCTGTCTGTCTCTCACACACAGCTAGCTAGAAAGATCCTCAGAGATTATCTGAGGCATACTGAGAGTCTGAGTGACTTGCCCAGGGTCATAGAGCCAGGATGTGCCAGGAAAGAGCTTGAACTGGTTCAAGTCTTCTAACTCTGAGATAGGATCTCTATTCTCTATGTTATATGTCTCAAATATCTTAAAAAAAACCAATCATAGATCTGCTGTTTGCTCAATTTATTGTTATTTGAATGTCTACCCTTTTCACTACAAAACTTCCTGAAATAGCCAACTTTCACTTCTTTGACTTCCTCACCTATCAACCCCTCCTGAATCCCTTATGAATTGACTTTTATCTCTACTATTCTACTTGAACTGCTCTTGGAAAAGTCACTAAGGAAACCACAGCCAAATCTAATGGGCCTTTATATATTTTTTTGAAAACTCTTCTTGATATTACTATTACAAACTTGACAAATATCCATAGATATGAACTATGCAAAGAAGAAGAGCGATGGAAGATTTTATATGATGTATATGTAAATATTACACATGGTTTATTTTAAAAATACATATTAAATTTAACATGGTCGTTCCAATCTTGCCCCACTTTTTTATTTTACCTTCTATGCTTTCTTCTGCTCTCCTCTGTGTATTTTTATGTTTCATTGACTTTTTTCTTTTTTTTATGTTTTTGTATGACTATTTATTACTGTGCTGTGCCTTTCCCATAACCTTCCCCTTACCAATAAGATCTCTCTCTCCCCTTTAACAAATAAGCTCAGTCAAGACAAACAAATCCACACATTGGCAGCATCCAAAAATGTATGTCTCATACTGTACATCTCTCACCTCTGTCAAAAGACTGGAAGCATTCTTCATTGTCATTCTTCTGAAGTAATGATTATCCTAGTTTTTCACAGTAGTTTTCCTTTATACATTTTTTTTCATGGTATAAATTGTGCTATTGTTCTACCCACTTCACTCTGGGTCAATTCAAACAACTATTCCTAGGTTTTTTTGGAATCTATCTCTTTAATTGCTTCTTTCAATGGAAAAATAGTTTATCTATTCATATATCACAATTTGCTTAGTCATTAGATAGCTATTCATTGTTTTACATTCTTTGTAATGACAGAAAGTGCTGCTATAAAATATTTTTCTACATATGATTCCTTTTCCTCTTTGATCTCTTTGTGGCATATATGCCTATTAGTGCTATCATTGGATCAAACAGCATGCACAGTTTAGTGATGAGCATTTTAAATAACTTTGTATAATTGTTGGATTAATCCACAGTACTGCCCATAGGGCATTAGTGTATGTTTGTCTTCAGCTTTGACTTCTCCCTTGAGCTGCAATCCTACTTTCCCAACTCTCTTTGCACAGATATCCTAAAGACAGTTAAACTCCATAGACTTATATCATTTTCTCCTCCCCCCATCTATCCTTTCTTATGCTATTAATTGGAAGATCTCAATTGACTACTGGAAAAAAAAGTATGACTCATTATCTTGATATTCAAATCTCTCTAAAATTTAGCTCCAAATTACCTTTCCAGACTAATTCTATGCTATTTCCTTTCACACACTTTACATTCCAGTCCAGTTTTTTTCAGTTACCTCTCACCTTTAGCTATGCTTTTGAATGCATAGTATCTTTCCCATCCCACACACACCTGCCAAGACTCTCTCTACAACTCTCACCTGTTGAAATTCTGCCTTTCCTTCAATGACCAACTTATCCTCTCTCCTCAGCTATAAGTGACAAGTCTCTTTTTTCTCTGTATATTCTCTACAGACTCATCATATTCCAACTTTTTGTGAACCCCTCTTATCTCCCCTAATACACTGTCAGTTCTTTAACAGTATTGTGTTTTTGTATCATCAACCTTAGCATGGTGCCTCTAACACCACAGACTGCTTAGCAAATGTTTGTTGAATTAAGTAGTATTGAATTACTCTAAGAGCAAGATGAAAAACCTCTCCTCAATGGACTTGATTTCCTTTGACCTTGGTAAGTACCTTGTGAGAAGTTATTAACTGGGTTACAACTACTGCTGCCCAGAGAATAATTTATGTGCCAGATGGCTATCCCACTAAAGCAGAGTTGCTGAGCTGTGTGCATAGTGGTTAATCAACTGATAGGAAATTCAAAGGGCAACGACAATAGATTATAACTTTCTTTGAACCCTCTGCTTCAAGTGAAAATGGAACACAATAAAAACAATTTACTTTTAACTCACCTCAGAACTTTCCCCTTTTTATTTGTTTTTTTCCTTTATCTTTTCCTCTTTCTTTGCATCTCTTTCTCTCATGAGGCGTCTATGTCTCTCTCTTTCTCTTGTTTAGCATTTTTAGAGCAAGAATGGTACTTAGAGGTCACTTAGTCCAACTTCCTCATTTTACAGATGAGAAAACTGAAGCCCTGACAGGTTGAATGACTTATAGAGTTTATAGAATATTAGAGCTAGAAGGGATCTTAGGTATAATTTAATTTAGTGTTTTCATTTTGGGGGCGTAGAAACTGAGGTGGAGAGAGCTGCAGTAATTTGTCTAAGGTCATACAGAAGGAAAATGGTGGAGCTTGGACTTGGACATTTATCCAAGGTCTGCAGCTACCATCTTTTTCTGTTTTTCTTTTCTTTTCTGTCCCTCCCTATCTCCTTTCACCTTCCAGCCTTTTCTCCTCCTCTTCTATACTATTACTGCTCTCTCTCTCTCTTTAAGCAGACCATAACATGAAATACCAGTATGTGCTCAGTCATATATATGCATACTCATTGAATTAAAATTTAGAATTCCTTTTTAACTTTAGAAGCAGATGAATTCCAGGACAAAGCATTCTAGATTTAAAGTCAGAGGACCTGGGATTTGACTCTGGGCTTTTCTGCTTACTACCTGTAGTATCTTAGGTGAGTCTCTCTGAGACTTCAATTTCTCTTCTGTAATGAAGTTGCTTGTTTTTTTCTATTTTAGTATGGATCTAGTTTTTCTCTTTGTGGGAATTTTGTTATTCCATTGTGTCTGCCTCTCCACAACCTCATTTAGGGTTTTCTTGGCAAAGATACCATACTGGTTTGACTTTTCTTTCTCCAGCTCATTTTATAGATGAGACACTGAGGCAAACAGGATTAAGAGACTTGCCCACGGTCAAACAGCTAGCAAGTGTCTGAAGCCAGATCTGAAGATGAGTTTTCCCAATTCTAAGCCCAATGTTCTACCCACTGCACCACTCAGCTGCAGGATAGAGTGGGTACTTTAACAGGAAAAGTCATCCTTCCTCTGCCCTGAGTGACTCTCTAGGCCAAATACAGAAATGCTTCCAAGAAAGATATGCATAAATTCATGACATAGGCTTATCCAATTTACTAATGGGCAGTGAGGGATATTCAGGCACATCAATAACCTGAATGAGTGGCAGCAATTGCACATACACAAAATGTGATTCAATGAGATTTATAATCAATCAACAAGGACTTTTCTAAGTGTCTATGTGCCAGGCACTATGACAAGTGCTAGGGATAAAAAGGCAATATTAAAATAGTCCCTGTCCTCAAGGAACTTCCATTCTACTAAAGGGGAAGTAATATGCAAACATGTCAGTATATACAAAATATATACAAAGTAAATAAAGTATGCTGAGTCATCATTCTTACCACATTAAGTCTTATGTTCTTATAATCATAAGAATTCAGTTCTTTTTTTATTTTATAGTTGATTATATTAATTGTTGCCAGGATCACATTATATCTTAGGTTCAGTTGTCTGGTATTTTTTTTTCTTGTTTTTGTTCTGCTTTTCCAAATTCCAGTATCTTTTAAACTTAAACCATTTTATTGATCAGGATTGCACATCCTAATTATTCAAAGACTGGTGATCTAGGTCACATAGCATCCACTTCTTATTGTCTCTTTTTGCTCACTTGTCCCACTTTGGAAGTATTTTTTTCCTCACTGCCTTAGTCTTTCGTTGCAGGGCAAGGAGAAAAATTAAAGTATTAAATGAATTGATTCTGTTCCCTTTTAACACTGCAGGTGGGGTGGATGTTGGGGAAATTTATGGATTTCATTCATTTATATTAATCCTCTATCTAATATGCAAGAATTGGTTAAATCTAAACATGGAATATTTTGTAATATTTTTCAGTTTCTACAATTTGGTTATTTGTGACTTAATACATGGTATAGTGGAAGGAATGTTAGATTTCTAGTCTTTGGAGTTCCATTACTGACTGTCCTACTTATTACTTGTGTCACCTTGGACAAGTCAACTAATTCATCTGGGCCTCGGTTTCCTCATCTGTAAGATGATCAGATTTGACTAAATAACGTCTAATTTTCCTTCCAACTCTAAATATATGATCTGTGGATGGGTTTGATATTTGGTTCAGGAGTATAGCCATTATGGCAAATAAATAGAAGTATATGATTGTTACAATCATTGAGGAGGGGAAGAGTGGAGAAGGGAAGAGTCACTATGTAATTTCATCAACGTGAGGTATTTCTGGTATGGAAACTCCTATCAATGAAGATCTGTGATTGATAGTCCTCGAGAGTTGCTTGGGGGCACTGAAAGGTTAAATAACTTGCTGAAGATACGTATTAGGAAGCTAAGTGACTCACTGTGTAGAGCACTGTTCTTATAGTCAGGAAGGCTCATCTTCCTGAGTTCAAGTGTGACCTCAGATACTTATTAGCTGTGTAACCTTGGGTAAGTCACTTAACCTCTGTTTGCTTCACTTTCCTCTACCTCTCAGAGTTGTTGTAAGGATCAAATATGATAATATTTGTAAAGCATTTAGCACAGTGCCTGGCACACAGTAAATACTATATGAATATTAACCATTATATATATAATATAATGTATGTATATATATATAATATATATATAAAATATGTTTTAGAAACAGATCTTGAACTAAGGTCTTTCTACATCTGAGTCTAGTCATCTACCCACTACACCACACTGCCTTTCAGGAAAAGCATTAATTACTGAAGGGAAAAAAAACAATAATCAACTCCTATACAATCCCTGATTTAAACAAGAAACAAATAGTTAAATGAATTATTTTTTGTTGCAGATTTTAATCTATCAGAAATCATTTATACTTCTTTTGGAAAAAACGTATGGTTTAAATGTCTCGTAAGGTCTGGTATTGTCCCAGTGAGTCAGCATTATAGAGAAATTATTTAATACACAAGATGATGTGTGCTGTAATAAAGTCAATGAAAATTAATTATGTCATTGGAGTTTTATCACAATAAATAAAATAGATTTAAGACGGTACAATAAACTAAAGGGGACACGAGTCTAGAGATTGATTCAGATGTACAAATAGGTGTAAGGAAATGAGAACTTGGCTCAAAGTCAGGAAGAACTAGATCAAAGTCCTAGTTCTGATAAATATTGGTCATGTGATCCTGGGTCAATTGATTAATCTTTCAGTATTCTAGGCAACTTTCTAAGGTTGTAAGTTGTAGAGAAGGTGGTGACCTGTGTGGGTGGAGGGAGTGTCCTTATCCTGGAGTTCTCTCTGCCAGTGAAATCATAGGTCCATTTTCTATCCTATCTCATAATAAAGGATTATTGCTTTTAGATATGACTTTGTTAGCATTAATATAAACCTACTTTAATCCCATCTTTCCTTTTCCTTTTCCTCTCAAAGTTGCCACCATACTGAGCTAGTAATAGTGAAGAAATTTTATTTTCCATTATATGAATAAAGTCATAACTAAGAGTAATAATCCTTTGTTATAAGACAGTATAGGAAATAGACCTGTGATTTCATTGGCGTAGAGAATTCCTGATTATTGGTAGCTTAAGGAATATAATAATCCTTTGTTATAAGACAGTATGGGAAATAGACCTGTGATTTCATGGGCACAGAGAATTCCTGATTATTGGTAGCTTAAGGAATATGTATGAATCAGTATTAAATTTAGGCACAGAGTTTACCTGACACTGCTATACATGCCAAGAAAAGAACAGAATAGAAGCAATTATCTGTGTGACTGAGGTCAAACCCCAATCAACAGACTGAATGAGCTGATCTCCAAGGTTCCTTGTAGTTCTTATTAATATCCATAAAAATATAGATAGTTAATATCTGTAGCTTTACAATGCTAATCAATGTCCACATAAATATGGATATTTAATATCTATAGCTTTATGATGATCTATTGAAAATATCCAGAGATTCCAGCCATTTCTAAATGACCAAAGCAATGGCAATTCACTGTTAATCCTGTCATTTCTTAGTATCTAAGTGGCTAAACCCGAAGACTGCAGAGATGGCCATCACATCTGATTAATTTGTCAGTCTTATTGATTCTATTTCCACATTAACTCTTGGATTCACCCTTTCTTAATATTCCCTTTGAGTTTTTTTTTAACTTTAGAAAAAAACTTATGTATAGAGATAATTAAAAATCTTGGATTTTGTTCCAGCTAAATAGTTACTGTCCTTAGAAATCACCACAGGGCAAAATAAGCTGGATTTTTTTTGCCTCAGTTGAACGGGGATTTGTTTCTCCCCCATTCATCGTATATTAACACTGCCTTAATGACAATGGTTAAAAATCCTAGAACTGAAAGTGCGATTTGAGACGATTACAGAGTTAAAATTCAGGCCTAGTAAGATCACACTTAGAATATCAGAATTGGGACTTCTTTTTAGATGCTATATATTTTTAGAGAATATACAGAAATCTTTTTCTAAAGTAATACTCTGATGGTTCATTGTGGTGTGGAGATTAATTTAGTTTTTTGAAGACTATGCCAGAAGAACATAATCTTTAAGTAATACCAGCCAAGGATTATGCATCCTTAAAGCACTGAAAAAAGTCTATAGAAGACAAAAACAATGGCAAATATCTGATGATAAATTAAAAGAGGTGATATGGTCTTGGAATAATAGTACAGAACTAGAAAAAAGCTCAGAATGAATGGCAGTTAGCTACTAATGGAAAATACAAAAAAGAAGATTTTTTTGAAAGTTATATTTACATTAAGATGATCAAGAGAGGGATTATGTCAGTGAAAATGGATGATGGGGAGAAAGTTGAACTACTAAAATATTATTTTGCTTCCCTCCTCCATGCTAAAATAAGCCATCTTCAGGCAGATAAAAAGAGCACAAATATGGCTACCAGAGAGTTGGAACCACAGATGGCAAGAAGATGGCAAGCAAAAATTTTCCTGCATTCAATGAGTTAAAATAATTAGAACAGGAGAAACTACATCTCTGGATACTGCAAGAACTGGTAAGTGTACTTGCATCATTTTTCAGAGATGGCGATCTTTAAGAAATAGTGGATAATGGGAGACATACAACAGAACTTCAGATAGGAAGTTCTCTTTATTTTCAAAAAAGGAAAGGGAATGGAGTCTTCACCCCATACAGTGATAAGACTGCCTTTAATTACTGGAAAAACTCTGTACTTTATTATTTAGGGATGATTTATCAACATTTAGGAAGTGAATTGCCTGTTACTAGAGTCAGGCATCAAAAAACTTGTCATATTAGACTACTTTTCCTTTTTGGAAAATAGTATTAGCCTGGTGTATCAGGAGCATACCGTAGACATAGCGTACTGAGATTTGTCAGTCAGGCAATAGCATTTATTAAGTACCTACTGTGTCATAGGCATAATGCTAAACACTGGGGATACATAGACAATGATAATTCCTGCCCTCAAGGAATTTGTAATCTGGTGGGGCAGACAGGACACAAAAGGAAGCTGGAAAAGGTTGAGGTGAAGGTTCCTGCTTCAGGATGGTGCAGTCAAAAATCAGTGTAGCTGGTGGGAAATGGGGAGATGTAAGTGAGACATCAGGCAAAATTTTTTTTTATGCTATCCTATATGGAAGACAGAATGATATGAGGCAGATATAGATAAAAATGAAACATTAAGCATGTATTATTTGCCAAATACTGGGAAAAGTATTGAGAATACAAATGGATACCAACAAGATAGTACCCAACCTTAAAAAGCTTACATTCTAATGTGGGAAGAGAACTCAGGATATGTCAGAGGTGGGTTGAAAAACAGGTTACAAATATTATCTTTTTATTGGGATTAATGTTTTCACTGATATTTTCATCATGTAGGATCACAGATTTAGAGTTATAAAAGTCTCCAAAGGTGATCTGGTATAACCCCCTTATTTTAAGGGTGAGGAATTAGAGGTCAGAGAAGTTAAATGGCTTGCTGGAAATCACAGATGTAGTAACCAGCTAAGCCAGGATTTGAACCCATATCCTTTGAGTCCAGAACCATTACTTTCCCCATCATACCACATACTAGAGAGATTGTACCAGGAACTGAAGAAGCAATGATAAAAAAAATTCAGAGTGAAGTGAGCAAATTGGGGAAAAGAATTTAGGGGAGAACAGAATTTGGGCTGTCTCAAGATTAATAGTCTTAACAAGAAGCTCATCTTGAGAAGTAATGGCTAGTGATAGTAGTGGCTAGAAAGGTAGCCTCAAATCAAGGTCTTCCTGATTTGAGTCCTTTCTCTGATATATAATGGCCTGCATTGGTAAAAGAAGTTTCCTCCCTGGGAATTCCATGCATCAGTGCATTAGGTCTCTTTTTTCTTCCTACCTTCCAAAAAAGGGAAAAGAGCTGTATCCAAGTTATAAACCCTGCGACCTAAATGGACCTTTTATATCTTCTATATTCTCACTAGCATTATCAACATTGCATTTTAGACTGTTTTTTTTTCATGGAACACCTACTTTTTCTACCTATGTAGGCTTAAGGAATTTAACTCTATAAGAAAGATACATTTTCTTAAAAGAACAAAGAATGCTGCATTTCCTTACTGAAGTATACTTTTGCAACCATAACTAAGTCAGCTAGCTAATTAAGAAAAAGACATTTGGCAATATATGAAAGTACTTACCTATGAAAAATTCAGTGCAACGAAAGGTTAAGCAAATTGTATTCTACATATTGCCTAATAATTAGTTAATCAGATTACACATTGGAGAACTTAATAAAGATGCAATCCTTTTGTTCTCCTATTTGTTTTTCCTACATTAAAATTCTTCCAAAGGGCTCAAAAGGCAAACCCTGCATGAACAGAGCAAGAAGACTGCAAATTCAACAAAATTGGAAGTGCAGATTTCAATGATATTCAGGAAAATATGAACTTCAGAATATTACACAAATCATTTAATCAAATTTTCATTTATATGCTTTACTGGTGAATAATAAGTGAGTCATAACCTTTAGAAGTAGAGTTAAGGACATGAAAGTTCATAGGGGAAAACAAGAACATTTTCAAATTCCTCCCCTTCTTTTAAGGATTTCTTTCATTTTCCTTTAAAAAACCCCCCAGATACTATACATATAAAAACGAACATATAAACAATAAAGAAAAAGTGAAATAAATATTTCTTCTTTTAGTAACTGAGGGAAAGTATTCCTCCCTCAAATGTTCCTGGGTCATCACCTCTCTGTATAGACTCAAGAATATTGCATTTCATTTTTCTTAGGGAAAAAAATTCTTCTTGTATTCTGATTTTTGTTTCTACCCTTTACACTCTTAAAGATTATCAGAATTATCTGTATCAGAAATTAAAACATCTTAGTATTTATGAAAATAATTTTGACTTCATGGACCCCTTGAAAGAATCTCAGGCACCACACTTTGAGAACTACTGGTCCATTGTATTTTTGTAACCTCTGAGGGAGGTTAGGTCAACAATTAATTCATTTTCAACTATATTTAGAAAACAATAAAAACAACTCATTGCCTTTTAAATGAAAAAGAAGCAAATAGTTCCAGAGAATGGGCAAGAATGTCTTAAGCAGGTTGCTGAACAAAATCTACAAAATTGGTTCCTAATTGATGATGTATTGTAAAAATACAATTAGTAAAGGAAACATAGTGTTGTTTGATTGGTCATATGCTCATGTTGAATGGAGGGATGTTGAAAATACTGAAAAATAAAACATCAACAAAGAACCAACTCATTAAAAATGAAGACATAGTAATCTCTATACTGCTTTTAGAAAAGATAATCTTCCCACTTGGTCTCCCTTTTTTTCACTGTCCTTTCATGTAGGGTGAAAAGTCCCTATTTTGACTTAAATAATATGGTACCTTTAGGAGTCACAGAATCAATCAGCATATTAATTAACAGAATTTCAGAATTGTCTAGTTGGAAGGAACTTTAGCATCCATTTAGTCCAACTCATACCTAAAAGAAATCCCCACTAAAACAGACTTGATAAATTCTCATCTAAGTTTTGCTTGGAGACCTCCAATAAGAGGGAACCCAACATCTCCCAAGGAAGGCCATTACACTTTGGAATACTTTTAATTGTTAAATTTTTTTTCTGGATATTTAGCCTAAATTTGTCTTATTGTAATTTCTCCCTATTGCTCCTGGTTTTCCCCCTACGACCAAATAGAATAAATTGAATCCATGATAGCCCTTCAAATACTTGAAGACAGCTATAAATGGATTAATCATATTTTCTGTGAAGTCTATATTTTGTCATAGAGCTGGAGACATTTTCCTCCCATGTTAATTAGAGGCTTATTTCTACATGTGACTATGCTGAGATATCTATTATATTATTTCTCAGCATTATTTTCTTTTGTAAATTTTCATCTTAACTACACATTCCAAACAGCATACAGGTAAAGAACCTGTAGATTACAAAGAACCCCCATGTATTCAAGCAAAGAAGTCTCAAGCATTAAAGTACCATTAAAAATTGGCTTTGTTCCTTGGCCATCTAATCTACTTTTTCAGCTAATCGATCACGGTTAACATAAAATAGAATGGATTTATTTCCATTATTATTTTTACACCTAAAAATCATATCTCAATATCCTATAAGAAGAATGAAACAAAGAGGGGATGCAATGATTATTCTTCTTTTTGAGGGACTGAAGTCAAACTCTTCTGGGGATGACTTTAGGGGTCACTCTGTTAGTACCCAATTATTGAGCTCAGGAGGGCAGAGGACCTGCTAGATTCAAGATGAAATATAGAAGCTCTGCCAAGGGAAAAGTCAGATCTGAGCCAAATCAAACGGTGATTGCCGACAACTTGCCTAATTCATTTAAAATTTGGAATTAAATAAAAACTAGATTGTGGTCAAAAGTCCCTGTTTTGGCAACATCAGCTTGTGATGCTTCAGTAACATTTATTGCCTTTTTGTTCTTTGGAAACCTAAATTGGTTCCTCCTGGACTTGCCCTGGAACCGCCATTATGTGAAGCCAATGACTGAAAGAGCACAGATGATTTTGCACCTGTGGGCACAGAGGATATTAGATTTATTTTTGGATGAATTTGTTTATGTAACTAAAAGTCTTGGTTTCTTCCTTAACTCTCTCGCCTCCCCTCTCCTCTTCTACTCTACCTTTCTTATTTCCTCCTTCCCTTTCTCTCAATTTTGAGTATTTTCTATACAAACAAAATGAATTCTATTATCTGTGGAAAGAGTAAGCTCTGGTATTCTGCCTTTTGGTTTACTTAGGATATAGAAGAATGGATTTTTAAAAAATCCATTATAACTACAGGTATTTATATACACATTAAAAAAAACCCAGAAGTAATCCATGAAAGGAATCATGGCATGGTAATGGAAAAAGAAAGGACTAAGAATTAAAAGTCTAGGTCCTGGTCCTATTAGTCAATAGCTGTGTAATCTTCAATGACTCATTTTGATTTTTCTGTTTATTAGTTTTTTAATCAATATAATGGGAAAGTATAATGCTTGCTCTGCTTATGTTATAGGGTTATTGTGAGGATTTAATGACATAATGTATATATGTATGTATTATAAATTCATCTTATTTTCAATTTTTTTTTGGAAAAAAACCAATTATAACAGTACAATAAAAAAGATAATTGTACATGAAACTGAAAAGCTACTGTGTACAACTTGCTATTCCCTTTAAATATACAATGAAGTCATCATGTAAATTTTTTTCCCTTTTTTCTTCTTCCTCTTCCTTGGCTTCCCCCCAACCCAGCTTTAGAGATGTCTACCATTAGTCAAAAATATGTATATATACGTACAAATTATTCTATACATATTTCTATTTATCAGTTCTTTCTTTGGATGCAGACAGTGTTTTTCTTCATTTGTCCTTTATTTTTAATTTGTGTATATATATAATACTTGAAATGACTTAGTCACTCAAAGTTAGTCTTAAAACAATATTGTTACTGTGTACAATTTTCTCTTGGTTCCGCTTACTTTGCTTTTCATTCTTTTGAACAAGTCTTTCCATGCTTTTCTAAGATCATTGAGCTCATAATTTGATATAGTACACTAGTATTCCATCACAACCATACACCACAACTTGTTCAGTCATTCCTCAATTGATGGGTATCTCTGCAATTTCCAGTTCTTTGCAACCACAAAGAGGGCCACTATAAACATCCAAGTCACATTCAAAGCTATAATTACTATTTGTGAATTTCCCTCCAACTAATTTTTACTCACTATTTTCTTTCTCAGACTCTTTGTTTATCCTATCCCTATTACCTTATCTCCTCCCCCATCCTCCCACCCCACCCTCCACTACACAATATATGTGAAAATTTCTTCAATAGATCTAAAGTTCTAGTTGTAGGTACCTTATGCAGTATTATGCACACAGTAGACACAACATTTGCACTGAAATGAATTGGATCATAGATTTAGAAATAGAAGGGACCTTAAGAGTGTCTAGACCAACCTTCTAAGTTTACAGATCTGTAGGGCAGAATCAAAATGGAAAAGGGATTCTTTCTATATAGTGAAGTCCTCAAGATTCTTCTATTTGTGGAAGAAATTATAATAGTTAGTAGCAAACCTACAAACAATACAGAATCTTCTTTAGAAAATTAAAACCAGAGGGGCGGAGCCAAGATGGCGGAGTAGAAACACACACATACGCTAGCTCCAAACCCACAACCCATAAAATATCTGTAAAAAAGAACTGCCAATAAATTCTGGAGCAGCAGAAGCCACAGAACAGCGGAGCGGACGAGATTTCTGTTCCAGAGAGCCTGAAAACCTCTCGCAAAAGGTTCTTCATGCCACGGAGTGGGAGCCGAGCACAGCCCTGCCGCAGCCACCTGGCGCCGAGAGGAGCAGATCCGAGTGGGGAGCAGATCCAAGTAGGCTTCAGGGACAGAATCTCCAGGAGCCGCGCGGATCCCTCCACCCACAGGTGACAAGGGTTGGTGAGAGGGTCTCTTTGGCAGGTTGAGAGGGGAGTGGGGTGCCCCCATAACTCAGGCCCCCTCGGGAGGCAGCAGCGGAGGCGGGAGCAGACCTGGGCTCCCCAAGCAGGCAGGAGCCTGGATCCATTGTTGAAGGTTTCTGCATAAACACCCTGAGGGAACTGAGCCCTGGAGGTGGCCCTGCCCCTACCTGAGCACCTGAACTTAATCTCACACTGACTAGCAGCCCTGCCCCTGCCCAAAGCCCTGAGGCTGGGGAGCAGCATTTGAATCTCAGACCCCAAGCTCTGGCTGGGCAGATCGGGAGGTGAAGTGGGTGTGAAGAGGATATTCAGAAGTCAAGTCACTGGCTGGGAAAATGCCCAGAAAAGGGAAAAAAACCCAAGACTATAGAAGGTTACTTTCCTGGTGAACAGGTATTTCCTCCCTCCCTTTCTGATGAGGAAGAACAATGCTCACTATCAGGGAAAGACACAAAAGTCAAGGCTTCTGTATCCCAGCCCACTAAATGGGCTGAGGCCATGGAAGAGCTCAAAGAGAGCTCAAAAAATTTTGAAAATCAAGTTAGAGAGGTGGAGGAAAAACTAGGAAGAGCAATGAGAGATATGCAAGCAAAGCATGAATAGCAGGTCAGCACCCTGCTAAAGGAGACCCAAAAAAATGCTGAAGAAAATAACACCTTGAAAAATAGGCTCACTCAATTGGCAAAAGAGGTTCAAAAAGCCAATGAGGAGAAGAAGGCTTTCAAAAGCAGAATTAGCCAAATGGAAAAGGAGATTCAAAAGCTCACTGAAGAAAATAGTTCTCTCAAAATTAGAATGGAATAGATGGAGGCTAATGACTTTATGAGAAACCGAGAAATCACAAAACAAAACCAAAAGAATGAAAAAATGGAAGAGAATGTGAAATATCTCATTGGAAAAACAACTGACCTGGAAAATAGATCCAGGAGAGACAATTTAAAAATTATGGGACTACCTGAAAGCCTTGATCAAAAAAAGAGCCTAGACATCATCTTTCATGAAATTATCAAGGAAAACTGCCCTGAGATTCTAGAACCAGGGGGCAAAATAAATATTGAAAGAATCCACTGATCACCACCTGAAAAAGATCCAAAAAGAGAAACTCCTAGGAACATTGTGGCCAAATTCCAGAGTTCCCAGGTCAAGGAGAAAATATTGCAAGCAGCTAGAAACAATTCAAGTACTGTGGAAATACAATCAGGATAACACAAGATCTAGCAGCCTCTACATTAAGGGACTGAAGGGCATGGAATAGGATATTCCAGAAGTCAAAGGAACTAGGACTAAAACCAAGAATCACCTACCCAGCAAAACTGAGTATAATACTTCAGGAGAAAAATTGGTCTTTCAATGAAATAGAGGACTTTCAAGCATTCTTGATGAAAAGACCAGAGCTGAAAAGAAAATTTGACTTTCAAACACAAGAATGAAGAGAAGCATGAAAAGGTAAACAGCAAAGAGAAGTCATAAGGGACTTATAAAAGTTGAACTGTTTACATTCCTACATGGAAAGACATTATTTGTAACTCTTGAAACTATTCAGTATCCGGGTACTGGTTCGGATTACACACACACACATGCACACGCACACGCACACACACATAGAGACAGAGTGCACAGAGTGAATTGAAGAGGACGGGATCATATCTTAAAAAAAATTAAATCAAGCAGTGAGAGAGAAATATATGGGAGGAGAAAGGGAGAAATGGAATGGGGCAAATTATCTCTCATAAAAGAGGCAAGCAAAAGACTTTTTTAGTTTAGGGAAAAAGAGGGGAGGTGAGAGAAAAACATGAAGTTTACTCTCATCACATTCCAGTAAAGGAAGGAATAAAATGCACACTCATTTTGGTATGAAAACCTATCTTACAATACAGAAAAGTGGGGGATAAGGAGATAAACAGGGTGGGGGGGATGATGGAAGGGAGGGCATGGGGAGGAGGGAGCAATTTGAGGTTGACACTCATGGGGAGGGACAGGATCAAAAGAGAGAATAGAAGTAATTGGGAGCAGGATAGGATGGAGGGAAATATAGTTAGTCTTATACAGCACGACTATTATGGAAGTCATTTGCAAAACTACACAGATTTGGCCTGTATTGAATTGCTTGCCTTCCAAAGGGAAGGGGTGGAGAGGGAGGGAGGTAAAGAAGTTGGAACTCAAAGTGTTAGGAACAACTGTCGAGTACTGTTCTTGCTGCTAGGAAATAAGAAATACAGGTAAAGGGGTTTAGAAAGTTGTTTGGCCCTACAGGACAGAGGAGAGGATGGAAACAAGGACAGAGAGGGACGATAGAGGAGAGAGCAAATTAGTGATGGGGGCAATTGGAATGCTCGGTGTTTGGGGTGGGGGGAGGGGATAAGGGGGGAGAAAATTTGGAACCCAAAATTCTGTGAAAATGAATGTTAAAAAAGTTAAATAAAAAAAAAAGAAAATTAAAACCATTTAAAGGATTTAGTTACTAAGTGGACAAAGCCTATTTATTGAGCTTCTCTTTACTGCACTTGGGTGGGAAGCCCATTGACCTGGTCCAACAGTACAATTATCTTATACATACACACTATAAATGGACAATGAATTGAGTCTAGAATGAAATAGTAAGAAAATGGCAGGCTACATTATAGTTAGGAAATCATACAATACCTTCACTAATTGTAATCTTTACCCTCCAACAAAAATATACTTCTTAAAAACTTTCACTACGTTCTAGTGATGTTAAATGACTATGAATCATGGATCATCACAATCTTCAAAGAATCAAAATTGGAGATCATCCAAAAAGCAATGGAAAAATGTATGGTGGGCATCTTTATGTTTCAATATATTACTAATGATTATTTTAATGCAAAAAACAGGTTAGATTATATACAAGAGATATATGACAAGAGAAGGCAGGAAGGAAGAGAAGGGAAGGCAGACAGGTAGCTAGGAAGATACATAGGTAGGAAGGAAGCAAGGAAGGAAGGAAGAAAGGAGGAAAGAAAGACATAGAAGTTTTATATCATAAGGAGGCTTGCAGGTCATTCAGTGAGAGCAAGAGATAATAATGGGTAGCAAAAGTACAGTGGGTGGGTTGTGTTGTATATTGGTGGAGAAAATACTGACATGTAAGAGAGACAGATCATTTATAAATTGAGGTATTAAAGAAGTGATCAATGTAAGAAACTAAAAGTTTTCAGAACTAATTAGAATGTTTGTTTTGAACATCTGCTTATAATAGGATGACACTGATGAATCTGGAGGCTATGAAAATGGCTGAGGTAGCCTTTTTTGTAGGAGAATTTAATAAGTGAACACTCAGAGAAATGGACATACAATACTTAACTTGGAGACAATTTAATTTTAGAACTCTCCCCTTTTCAATTTTTTGCTCTAAAGTGGATTATTTTGTGTTTTACCAATAGAAGGTTAAAATTAATATGCTTATTCAAAATTTTTTTAAAGCAAAAGTGAATATGACAAATATTTCCCTGCTTCTTGCAATTATTAATTCCCCAAGATAAACTGATGTGCATAAGCAGGTCTCTCTGTGACACTGCTATACTTTGTGTGACAGACTGTTACATTTTGTCCCTATTCATAAAATTAACAGTACAAGAATTCTCCAAGCTACCCAACTCCTATTTCACTGCTGTTGCTGGTTCTCCTCTTACAAGAGTGCTGTCCTTGAGCTCTATCCTCCCTTTCCCAGTCTCCCAAGCCCCTTCTTAGTGCAGAGTACAGGATAGATCCAATTTTTTTCTACTTTTACTACCAAGACTACAATTCCCAATATTCACAACTAGCCACAGGATCCCTCCATCTCCTCTTTCAAATGTGGATCCCTCCATCTCCTCTTACAAAAGGATCAGCACTTCTCAAAAGACCCTATTACATCTTTATTACCTTAATCAAACAATATTCATCTCCTCATGGCAGCTATACAGGTGAATGGATATAATGGATATAATGCCCTTTCTAGGCTGAAGAAATTCTGAAGGACTTCACCCATAAAGTTGTCTTTTAAGTGTCAGAAATATTACATAGACTCAACCTTTCTAAATATGTTATCTGTAGACTAAGTCTCCTTGCCCCCTTAAGAAAGTACATCCTATGCATCTGACACAATTCTCTGTGTATAGCTGGTACTCAAGAAATATTTGTTGACTCTTTCCTTTCAATAGAGAAATGAGAAATTGCATACATGGGATACAGTCACCACTCTCTGACCTGGTTCTTTGTTTCATGGGAGTTTTGCAGTGGGTAAATGAGAAGGAAGGTTAAGGGATAACAACCGTGTTTAAAAAAAGAAGGCATCAAGAAAACTTTTTAAAAAAAGAAATATTCATTTCATTAAATGTTCTTTATATATAATCCAGAATTCGAATTTATCTAATGTAAGCTGGAAGGCTGTAAAAATAAGTGAATTCTTTTTAAAAGGCAATTGTTGCTTCTGTGGGCCTTTTAATTTTTTTCTTTCCCCCTGAATGTCCATCTTTTCACTTGATAATTTCAGGCAGTCTCTTAAATATTAATGTTTTTTCTTTCTGTTGTGTCCCTAAACACATGTTGCTTTATCTTTACAACATATAAATATATCTTATCACCCCTTTTAAATAATTTTCAGTTAATTCCTTCATTTTGGCCTTTCCACTTTACTTTTGATCTTTTCTTAAAGTGCATTTTACTTTGAGTATTAACACATGAGCTAAATTGGACCACATGGAATCCCCAACCCCAGCTAAGGGATACTTCTATGTAGGCAACAGAAAATAACAATAACTCACATTTATATAACACTTGAAAAAAAAGAATTGAAAAGCACTTTCTTTAAAAACAATATTATTCTTGCAATCTATAATATAGGGAAACAGATTCAGGATACATATCAGAGTTTAGATTTAAACCTGTGACTTCTAGTGCTCTTTCTCAAGGGAAGGTAGTACAAAATTGCTACCTTCAGAGTAAGATTATGACCACATTATTCATTTGTGAAATATGTATGTTATCTTTTTTTTGGGTCAGTCTTGTCAATTAGGACCCTAGCCATTTAGTCATTGTATTTTCTACTTCTATTGCTATGAGGATAATGTTTCCTAGCTTTTCAATTAAAATGATACATTGGTATGAATTATTTACCAAAGCTCTTGAAATCAAGTTGAAAGTTCTGTCATAAGACAGTACATAGACCAAATCCTATCTGTTGATTACTGTCAAATGATTATTTTTCTTAACTGCAACATTATTAAGTGAGGTGGTACTTTATATAGCAAGAATGCCATTTCAGAAAAATAAATCTGAATGTCATATGGTCATTAGACATTCTATTAATATTGGATTATAAATATCATTTGAATGCTCCAGTTACACTATTTGTTTCAGAATGAGGTTAAAAGCTCAATCTTGAATTAAGTTAACCTTTATCATATGATGAGTTAGACATGGTTCAGATTGTATGCTCAAATAATTTGTTAGATACAGTTATATTCTTATTTGTTTTCAAGCACTTGTTTGATGATATTAAGCTGTGTTTACATAATGGATGACAATAGAAAAAATTAGTCACCTAGATTTTTTTGACATATAATTTGTTTTAAAGCTGTTCACCATACTAATGACAAATGTATAAGTGGTTATATTACTGGCTTAACCATTGAATGTTTGATTTTTAAAATTTTTAACTTGAATATTTTGACATGTAGATACCAAAATAATAATTTACATATATGTTTCATACACATGTATACATATATGTTAATGGAGAAAGAAGCTATACAATGTGTATGTAACATAAATAAATAGACACACACAGAGGCTATATATTTTATGTATATACTATATACACATAATATTTCTGAGGTGTTTTACATACCTTAAAATATTTCATTTTCAAGGTAATCTAGAATTGACAGGTAATCAATGTATCTTCCTCCTTTCAAAAGGAGGAAATAAAGGGCTAATAAGGAGGAATGAATTCCTTGAGGTCACATCAAGAGTAAGTGGCAGAGCACAGAATCAAACTTGGGTTCCCTGAATACAAATCTAGTACATCTTCCAAAACTCCAAGGCTGCAAGAACTTTAACTCTTAAACAGCAAACAAAAACATTGTGGAGCTGTCCTGACATGTGGTGCTGAACACATTATCATATATATATTTTGTGCATGTTTTATAGCACATTTCAACCGAATAGATAAAAGTATTTTATAGAAGTCTCTTAATATCACCTTGAGGAACATTGTACACACACAGTGCATATGTATTTATGTACCTACTTATATGCATCAGACATATGTGTGTGCATGCACTCATGTCACTTCCCAACCATCTCTTAACCAACTTCCTGCACTCTGGCTTTCATTCTCATTTCCCCTCATCAGTACTTGGGCTTCATCTTGAGAAGATGGACTCTGATTGATGAGTTTTTTCCTTATTTTGATGAGAATCAGACCTTACTCCCTGATCATCATCTCACCCTGTCATATAGATATCCATCCTTACCTTTCCTGCTCCTTTTATATGTTGTTTCTCCCTATTAAAATGCAAGCTCCTTGCAGGTAGAGGCTTTATTGTTTTCTTGTATAGGTATCCCCAGTGCTTAGTGTAGTTTTGGTCATATGGAAAGAACTTAATAAATGCTTTACCTACTTACCTACTTGATGTCTATCTATCTATCATCTATCTATCTAATCTATCTATCTAATCTATCTATCTATTTATCTTCTATTAAGCCCTCAAGATATATTTATTTGACCAGTGAAGGAATGTTTCTCCACGTTATTTTGAAGATAGAACTATTTAGGATGATTCTTATCTATGCTTGATAAATGGATGAAAATTCTCATGAATTATCAATGATCCTTTCTGTATATACAAACTATGGGATTATTTGTAAGTGCATTTTTATTCCTTTGGCTTAATTTGTCATTATTTGAAACATTGGCTTATTCTTTCTTCTGAGTGCCAATCCATTGCTAAATTCATTTATCTCCTGGAATCTGACCTCACAAAACAGAGGGTAAACTATTTAAAAAATAATAATAGAACCACAGTTCTACTCATTAACTGCTTGCCAGGTGGAGTACATTAAATTCTCCTTAGTCTAAAATACAAAGTGACGTGGGCACTGGGGAGATCTGAATCATTATTTTCATACTATAATTATAATATTTTATTTTTCAAGATAAATTAAAAATGAAATTAAATGTTCAAGCTGCATTATATTGATTCATTAAAAACTGATTCATTTAGGTAATATACTTCATCTACTTGATGAAACAATCTAATTATAATAGTTTACATTTATATATTGCTTCAAAGTTTGCAAAATAATTTTCTCAATTTATACTAATTTATGGAGGAGCAGTGTTTTCTATGGATTTTTCTATTGATTTATTTAGGATTGAATACTTATAACAATACCAATTGCATACATATATTTTTCTAAACAAATTTATATTTATCCAAATACAAATTTAACAAATGCCATGCTGTGACACTTGGAATTTCTCACACATTTTAATAAAAATGAATAAATTATTTGGGAAAATGTAAATATTAAGACTGACATTGTTTTGTAAAACAGCACAGGTGCATTTGAGGTTTTCACTTGTAGACTATAGGATCAGAAACCCATGTGTATGTGGACCACATAAATTTAATTATAAATAATTATACTAAGCTTTAATTACAATTACTTATTGGTCCAAGGTCATCATAATGACACTTGATATCACTAGTTACACAATGGCACTAGTGATTGGCTGATAGGGCTTTACTCGTTGATTGGTCTATGTGTCTAATTAAACTTTTTTTTGAACTCAGAATTATAGACAGCCTACAGAGAACCATAGGGTTCATATTATAACATGGAAATTGATATATTTAAAAAGGAATGACTCTTGCAGTACTGATATTTTACTGGAATTGGATAAATAATAAGAGTGTGCTTCTAAAAGTCTAAAACGTACACATACAACAACAACAACACAGACAATATCATGGAACTGCTAAAAAAGACCAACTGTACTTTTTGAACTTTTATTTTGATATTTTAACCTACATTAATGATATGAGTAGCACATTAATATGTACTATAGTTTACATAGATAAACATGGAAAAGCAAAATTCAAAATGATGATCAGAAACTAAAAAAAGAAAACCCTCAAAACTAATGTGCTGGGTGCAAACCAAAATCAGCTAGTTTGAAAATCATAGAATCACAGAGTCTCAGACTTGGAAGGGACTTCAGTTTCAATTAATCTAACCTTTTCTGGAATAAAAATTCTGTCTACTACACATCTGACAAGTAGTCATCCAGTTTCTACTTGAATACCTTCAGTAAGGGGAAAAATCACTACTTTCCAAAGGAAGACCATTCTGGGAAGTCAATGTTTTTTTAAACATTACAATATGTTTACATTTGTTTCATTACAACTCATGTCCATAGCTTTGAGTCTTCTACCCCAATGGTATCAAATTCAAATAGAAAGAGGAGGGGAGGGTACTAGCCTGTACATAAGGGTCCATGTATTAAAATGTAATATTGTCTATGTTTTATTGTTGTTTTATTTTGTTAAATATTTCCAAACTGTATTTTAATCTGATTCAGGAAGCACTTTAAATTATTACCACATATAGCTGTTGGCCCTGTTTTTGATACTTTTGTTCTACTTTTCCCCTTCTCTTGCTAAGCTGAACCATCCTAATTTCTCTACCCCAAGAGAGCCCTTCAAATATTAACTCAGTGACAGGAATGAGATAGTTAGGTAATGAATGGTTTATTGATAGTTGATATTAGTTGAAGACAGCTATCATGTTCACCCTGTTGTTTCTTCTTTAGACAGGTATTTATCCAATTTCATTTGGATATTTGGTGTCAGCACTAAGCAAAATAGTGAAGTTTGGTGATGTTTGTCTTCAGTTTCTTTTCACATTCTTTTAAACCACTTCCCACCTTTTTCTCCTACATGAGTATAAGGGCAAATAAAGTAGAATCTTTTGCTGTTTTTGTTTTAGTACAATCAAGAAGTATAGTGCCTCTGTTTGTTCCAGGATCCATGGCCATTTAGATTGTAAGGCCAAGGATTCTGTAAGGGTGGAGTGTGATGGCAAGCAAAATAGGATCTTTTACTACTTTTTGTCTTAGTATAATCAAGTGTCTCTGACTGAATCTTGCCTTTTACTAGGAGTAAAGTACAGAAACAAGAGTTTCTTTAACTAGACCATCATATGTTTTTTGTATTGTTAATTATTTTAATGTTATTAAAGATCTTCTTTAATGGACCTGCCCATTAAAGGGAGTTTGATTATGGAAGATTTGTGGGAAGGCCCAAGCCTTTTGTTAATGAGTCACTGGTTCTGAAGGGTTGTGATGCCCTCTGGCTCTAAAAAAAAGTATAAATACTCTGAGTTGAGGATTTATTTGGGGGCTTAGTTTTTGGAAGTGTTTGTCTGACCATAAGAGGACCCTGGGAAGCCACTAAGGAGCCCCCCAGCTCTGAAAACCTAGATGTCTGTACTTCCCTCTCTGGTAACTATGGTCGGAAAGTTGGACCTATCTGTTGAATTATGGTCAGGCAGAGGAAGCCATGTCTGTTGATCTTTGATTTCTCTGTATTTTCTTTGAAGTTCAGGGTGCTGACTCCCCTGAACTAGGTGAATGATATATGTATTTGGTTAAAGGAATGATACATGTGCTTGATTAGACTGATTATTAATCCCTCAAAAGTTTCCTTTCCTTTTATGAATGCAGTTCTAAGAACCTGTGGTAGCAGGCCCCCTGTGTGTGTTAGGGTACTTACTATTACAATGAGTGATACTCTTCCAGGGTCCTCCGGAAGCCTTGGAATTTCCACTATAGAACCTTAATTTTGCTACAGTTCTCTAATATAAAAAAACCAAGCTAACAACAATAACTTGGCATGGAAGCAAAGAACTTCTGTCTTAATCTCAATATCCCTGAGCCTACCTCTGCTAATTTCATAAACTAATCTCTTGACGGTGTTAATAATTCAACTCACAAATGGTATAAAATGAAATTTCTAGAAAGAAAAGCAGTTCAAAGGAATTAATTTTGAATTGTGAGATTTCAAACCCTACAATAGGATGGTTGCAGAGATAGCTTGATGTGGAAGTCTTTCAGATCATAAGACATAGTCATTCTTCTTCTCTTTCTACATTTAAGGTTTTGTTTTACTACTTGAAAAAAGTAGATAGAATCAGTTTTTCCCTCTACAGAATGAAAAATCTGCCCAATTTTAAAACCTAGTTTTCTTCATGCAGCATATAATTTACATCCATTGACATTTTTAATTGAGTTGCTTTACTGACTAGCTCTTAGGCTTTTTGCTTTGAATTTATTCTTCCTACTACTAGGTTGTCAATACCCACACTTAAAGACACTACAAAACAATTCCCTTACCAGTGACACTGCTCTTTGGCTTTCTTGTTTTACGACATCATAATAGGGATGATGGTTTAAATATTAATGGCTTCTGTTAACTGTCTGTTTATGGTACTTAATATGGCTCACTGCAGGAAAAGAATATCTGATACTAAATTTCACCTTTAATTTATCTTTTTCTATGGGAAGATTAATTTAATTTCCTTTGAACTCTCATAGGAACTTATTTTCTATCCATGTCTTTTTATATTCTACTTTAGATTTTATTTGTGAATATGTCATAACTTCTACCACAAGAATGTAAGTTCTTTGAGGATAGTGAATTCTGTCTTCCTTATCTATGTAGCTTTTGAAGAATTTAGTACAGTATCTTGCAGATAGTAGGCATTCAATAACAACAAAAACAACAAAATGTTGGAGAGGCAAACTGCTATATGGGAGAAAGTGCTATTAGAATCGAGATACTTGGCTTTAAACATGATCTCAGAGACTTGCCAAATATGTGTAATGGGGGTTTGATTCATGTCCAGATTACCTAAGATGTTGTCCCTCAAGCAGAAAATACTGAGGACCTGCTTATAGGACCTTGGAGTACTAGACCATGCATGGAAATTCTGTGTTGGACTACCACGTGGCTGGGAACAAGTTGTTTCCTTTGGCTGCATAGCTGGAGCTGTCTGCATCTTTAAAGCTTTCTAACTGAGCACTGTTGGGTTTTTTTCCCCTGTATTTACATAGGAAGGCAAAGGACTCCTTCCTTCATAGCTTCATACACTATATCGTAAAGGGAAAAACCTGAATGATATTTCCTTCTCTTCGTTGTCTCCAGCTCCCTTAGACCATATGACCAAGAGAAACTGACTTAGAATTTTGGCCTTTACCCTTCATTGTTTTCAATTCTAGGTGCGGGGGATAATGTTTCTGATCTGGCCTGATAGCTCAAACCATTGGGATTTGGGATTCCAGGATGGTTGTTGTAGTAAATCCCGCTAGTGAAGTGCTAAGAAGAAAGTGTACAAGGATACCAATACTGCGAGTGTCAGACTTGAACTTGTGACTATGTATTTTGTATTCAGTTCCTATGTAGGAATTGAACCAACCTGTAAGTTTAATCCCCTGTTTCTAGAAACTGAAGTCCAGGTGATGGTAGGGGATTATACTCCAAGGTATAGGAGGAAATCTTTGCCTGCTTACTTTTGCTATATTTTTGAAGTAAATATTCTTTTGCAACAGCTAATGCAATGTTAAGTGGTTAAACAGAACTGAGGTGTTAATCATCGTGTCCTGAAAACTGGACAGAGAAGAGAAACTTCCCAGCCCTTTTCATGGTACTGTAAAATGTGAGAGTCCTGGTCCTGAGTGGGTGCCAGAGCAACCATGTTATATTTATAAAATGGTGATAATCATAGTTGTACTTCCCTGCATAGAGTTGTGAGGACAGTATTTTGCAAACCCAGACATGCTACATAAATGTGAGTTATTATTTGTTAACTTATCTGAATTTAATTACTATCAAATTTACAGGACTTCCAAACTTTTGGACTAGATTCACTAAGTCTATAAGAAGAAAACAGTCCTGTATGAACATGATTCGATTTCTCTGTCAAGAAGAAAAGTTTGCTATGAATAAACTTTTTCTATTAAAATAATCACTTTCTAGAAGGGAAAAAACCATGTTAGAACATATAAGTAAAAGTAATTTAAAATAATCTTACCTCCTATATCAACAGAACAGCAGCAGCCCTTAGAATGAATGTATTCCACAGATTTAATAAGTAAGCAAAGCAACTATCAGTCTTTAAATGATCATCTTGTCTGCTATCAAGGGGCTCCAGGAGTCCATTTTAAAATAGGCTTTGTTCAAGTCTATGTGATTTGAATAAAGCTTCTTTTAAACATATTATCACAGAGCATAGAAAGACAACCATTTCTAACATGGATATTTCATATGTATCTTGGAAGAAACAAGATACTAGATCATGAATTATACTTTCCCCCTATAAAATGCATACTTCTTGCAATTTCACTGATGAAAGAATGGCTTATTGTCTTTTTGCTATTTAAAATTGTGTTCTGCTTACTTGATTACTAATCACCTCTGACTGGACTCTAAATTCCATGATCTCTTCTAAACAATACACATTGTTAAAATAAATCTGGTTGTAAACACTATTAGTGGTAAAGGACAAACTAAGGTACAAGTTTTTAAATTAGACTTCTGTAAATTCAGTGATTTGTTGGACCTAATTGACCTGACAAATGCAGAACAAAATTTCTTTCGGGTCTTTCTATTCAGGGCATCCCTAAGTAGAAAACTGGAGAAGACTTTGGAAATACAAATTTTATTTATACAATAGGTTTTTACAGCAGTCATTTTGGGAAATTATTTTACCTCTGCCTCAACTTTTGATCCTTTCCTTACAAAACAAAAATCTAGCAAAACACACATTGCAGTAATTATCACGTTACAGAATTCTGTTCTCATAAACTCATTCACCAAAGAGGGAGCTACATTTTACAATCTGTTCTTCTGGACCAGAGGTGCAAATTCACAGCCCATAAGCCTATAATACTCCTGAGTGCAGCTAGAATTAGGTTAAAATGGAATTGTGAAATATTTAACAAAATTAATAAAAATACAATAGAATATGGATAATGTTCATATGTGGTTTTCTAAGTCAATATGCACCCACAGGGATCCTTATGTATGCTTTAGTGGCCCCACTTATATTTGAGTTTGAAAGCACTCTCCTGGACTGTCACTGAGTTATTCAGAATCCAGTTTTTTTCTATTGATCTTCCATTTACACTTTTCTTTTGGGATTGTTAGCAGAGCTGGTCAAGACAATTGAATGAAAATTCAGTCCCCTTTTCTTATTGTCCATCTATTTTGTTTCAATGAATACATTGAACCTTCTTATAATATATGCATGCTTATTTATCAAAGGGATAGGGATCAGATCTCATTTTATCTATACTCTTTTCTCTTTGGATTTTTGGGATACCACTCTTTTATGGTTCTCATCTTACCTACTCCTCCTCTGTTTCCTTTGTTGGACCTGCATCTAAAACATACCTTCTTAATTTTAGGGATCCTACAGGGTTCTGTCCCGGATCCTCTTCTCCTCCTATAACCCTTCACTTGGTGATATTACCAACTTCCATGGATTTAATTACCACCTCTGTGCTGACAAATCTCAAATCTACCTGTCCCAAACTCTCTCTTGATTTCTAATCTTTCATCTCCAGCTTCCTTTCAGATATCTTGGGTTGAATGCTCAGTAGATATTTTTTTCTTAAGTTAAATTTATTTATTTAAGTTTTCAACATTCATTTCCACAAAATTTTGGGTTGCAAATTTTCTCCTCATTTCTCCCCTCTCCCACCCCAAAACGCTGAGCATTCTAATTACCCCTATCACCAATATGTCCTCCCTTCTAACATCCCTCCCTTCCCTTGTCCCCATCTTCTCTTTTGTCCTGAAGGGCAAGATAAATTTCTACACTCCATTACCTGTATTTCTTATTTCCTAGTTGCAAGAACAATACTCAACAGTTGTTCCTAAAACTTTGAGTTCCAACTTCTCTTCCTCCCTCCCTCCCCACCCATCCCCATTGGGAAGGCAAGCAATTCAATATAGGCCATATCTGTGTAGTTTTGCAAATGACTTCCATAATAGTCATGTTGTGTAAGACTAACTATATTTCCTTCCATCCTGTCCTTGCCCCCCATTTCTTCTATTCTCTCTTTTGATCCCATCCCTCTCCAAGAGTGCTCCCTCCTCCCACTGCCTTCTCTTCCATTATCCCCCCCACCCTGCTTATCCCCTTCTCCCCCACTATCCTGTATTGTAAGATAGGTTTTCATACCAAAATGAGTGTGCATTTTGTTCCTTCCTTTAGTTAAATGTGATGAGAGTAAGCTTCATGTTTTTTCTCTTACCTCTCCCTTTTTTCCCTCCACTGAGAAGTCTTTTACTTGCCTCTTTTATGAGAGATAATTTGTCCCATTCCATTTCTCCCTTTCTCCTCCCAATATATTTCTCTCTCACTGCTTAATTTCATTAAGATATGATCCCATCCTATTCAATTTACCCTGTGCTGTGTGTGTGTGTGTGTGTGCGTGCGTGCATGTGTGTAATCCCACCCAGTACCCAGATACTGAAAAAAGTTTCAAGAGTTACAAATATTGTCTTTTCCTGTAGGAATGCAAATAGTTCAACTTTAGTAAGTCCCTTATGACTTCTGTTTGCTGTTTACCTTTTCATGCTTCTCTTCATTCTTGTATTTGAAAGTCAAATTTTCTTTTCAGCTCTGGTCTTTTCATCAAGAATGCTTGAAAGTCCTCTATTTCATTGAAAGACCATTTTTTCCTCTGAAATATTATACTCAGTTTTGCTGGGTAGGTGATTCTTGGTTTTAGTCCTAGTTCCTTTGACTTCTGGAATATCGTATTCCATGCTCTTTGATCCCTTAATGTAGAAGCTGCTAGATCTTGTGTTATCCTGATTGTATTTCCACAATACTTGAATTGTTTCTTTCTAGCTGCTTGCAATATTTTCTCCTTGACCTGGGAACTCTGGAATTTGGCCACAATATTCCTAGGAGTGTCTCTTTTTGGATCTCTTTCAGGAGGTGAACAGTGGATTCTTTCAATATTTGTTTTGCCCTCTGGTTCTAGAATCTCAGGGCAGTTTTCCTTGATAATTTCATGAAAGATGATGTCTAGGCTCTTTTTTCTGATCAAGGCTTTCAGGTAGTCCCATAATTTTTAAATTGTCTCTCCTGGATCTATTTTCCAGGTCAGTTGTTTTTCCAATGAGATATTTCACATTATCTTCCATTTTTTCATTCTTTTGGTTTTGTTTTGTGATTTCTTGGTTTCTCATAAAGTCATTGGTCTCCATCTGTTCCATTTTAATTTTGAAAGAACTATTTTCTTCATTGAGCTTTTGAACTTCCTTTTCCATTTGGCTAATTCTGCTTTTTAAAGCATTCTTATCTTCATTGGCTTTTTGAACTTCTTTTGTCAATTGAGTGAGCCTATTTTTAAAGGTGTTATTTTCTTCAGCATTTTTTTGGGTGTCCTTTAGCAAGTTGTTTACTTGCTTTTCATGATTTTCTTGCATCTCTCTCATTTCTCTTCCCAATTTTTCCTCCACTTCTCTTACTTGATTTTCAAAATCCTTTTTGAGCTCTTTCATGGCCTGAGCTCACTGAATATTTATTTTGGATGTTTGGGATACAGAAGCCTTGACTTTTATGTCTTTCCCTGATGGTAAGCATTGTTCTTCCTCATCTGAAAGGATGGGAGAAGATATCTGTTCACCAAGAAAGTAACCTTCTATAGTCTTATTTCTTTTCCCTTTTTTGGGCATTTTTCCCAACCAGTTACTTGACTTTTGGGTCCTTTGTCAAAAGTAGGGTATACTCTGGGAATCTGTAAGATCTCAGTTCCTCCAAGGTGGCACAATCAAGCGAGTACTGGTCTGGATGCAGAGAGGGATTTTTGTGCCCAGAATCTTAGCAGTTACCTCTCCACAATCACCTGGCCTCCAGTTCTGCCAAGTCAGCACTGGGGGCTGATTTTCAGATAAGTTGGATGGGCAGGGCCACCATTCAGTGTGAGACAAAGACCAGCTCCCCTAGAGCCTCCACACAGGGTCAAGGCAAGACTCAGCTCTTCAATGCCCCCAGGGGTTTTTGTGCTCCAATAATGGATCCAGCTGCTGGGCCTGCCAATGTGGTCTCTGTGGTGCTACCTAAGGCTGGAGCTATGGGAAGGCCCTTCTCCCTTCCTGGCCAGCTGAAAAAACCCTGTCACTGACTTTTGGTGCCTGTGGGTTGAGGGATCTGCAAACTTGCTGCTTCTGGGACTGGGGATTTCGTGACGGGAGATTATGCCCCCAAGGGCTGTTCGTGAGCCATGCCCCACAGCCAAGGCTGGGCTGGGCTCTGCTCCGTGTCTGGTGCAACCAAAGTAACCTGTCGGCCTTTCAGGTCACCATGGGCTGGAAATCTCCTCCACTCTGTTGTTCTCCACTTCTGCTGTTCCAGAATTTGTTGAGAGTCCTTCTCTCCAGGTATTTTATGGGCTGGTGTGGGGAGACCCTGCATATGTGTGTCTTTCTACTCCATCATCTTGGCTCTGCCCCTGCTCAGTAGATATCTTAAACCAACGTGTCCAAAATGGGACTTATCTTTTCCCTAAGCTCTCTCCTCACCCTTCCTATCTTTCCTGTTACATTTGAAAGTAAAAACATCCTGCAATCCCTCAGTCTCCCAATCAAGGAGCCATCTTCTATTTTCTCTCTATCTCTCATCCCCCATATTTGGTCTGTTTCCAAGGCCTGTCAATTTTATCTTAGTGACATCTCTCAAATATGCCCCCTTCTCTCCCCTGACACTCTCATCATGCTGGTGTAGACCATTATCATCTCAGTTCTGGACTATTGCAATAGCCTGCTGATGGGTCTGTCAGCTATAAGTCTGTCCCCACTCCAATTCATCCTCTACTCAGATATCAAAGTGATCTTCCCAGGACATGAGTCTGACCATGTCACCATCTCCTTCCCTCCTCATTAAACTCCAGTGGCTCCTTATAGGCTCTAGGATCAAATGCAAAATCCTCTGTTTGGCATTCAAAGTCTGTTATAATTCAGTTCCTCCCCCTTTCCCTCACCTTTCCAGTCTCCTTACACCCTAAAACTCATCACATAATCTTCAATCCAATGACATTGACTTCCCAGCTATTCCAGAAACAAGACACTTTATCTCTTGCTTCTAGGCATTTTCTTTGGCTGTCCTTCATGCCCAGAATGTTCTCACTTCTCATCTTTACCTACTGATTCCCCTTACTTCCTTTAAGTTTCAACTAAAATCCTATTATATACAGGAAGGCTTTCTCATCCCCTTTTAATTCTAGTGCCTTCCCTCTATTAATTTCTTCTTTCCTTCCTTCCTCTCTTTTCTTTTTGGTGTATAGCTTATTTGCATATATATACATATATATATGTCTGTTATCTCTCCCATTATATTGTGAGCTCCTTGAGCTCTTTTGACTCTTTTTTGTGTCCCCAGTGTTTAGCACAGTGTCTGGCAAATAGTAAGCCCTTGATAAATGTTTATCTATTGATTAATAGTGAACTCCAAGAGGAGGAAACTCCCTCTACTAATATAATATCTTCTTGTAACTTAATATTCTTAGAGAGTTTTCCCTGGACAGTGAGACATTAGGTGATTTACTCAGGCTCAGTTACAGAGTTGCTGTGACTCAGATTTGAAGCCAGATTTTTTAGGCTCCAAGACCAACTTTCTAACTACTATGCCACATGATTTGTACATTATGCCACATTTATAAAATACAGTACTAAAAGAGGATCTCAGGAAGCTCTTTAAAGAACCTATAGCAACAAAACCATATTTTAGTGAGGAAAAGACTTTCCAGTTTTTCTGGATATTGTCTTTCAGAACCAAGTCATTTCAAAGCAACTACAAATGAACTGTGATGATATTTTTCAAAGATCATAAAGATTTCCCTGAAACATACTGAAGGCAAAGAACAAGAACCCAACAGCTTCATAGATTTATGACACCATCAGTTAGAATGGGCATGGCAAATGATGTTGCAACATGACATTATGAGGACATTAATATTTATATAGTCAAATGAAAATCTAGACTTGTTTTTAATTGTGATATACTGTACACAGATTGATTTATAATGGAAAATCTCCTCCTTTAGGGCTCTTTGCTTTTCTAAGCAAAGAATAACTAAAACTGTGTTAACGAGGCTCTAGTTATTCATATTCACAATTATAACAGGAACACAACTCAGAAAATTATTTGGTAAAATGAAAACCCAAAGCAATTATATATTAATTTTTGTTTAGAGTTATTTCATCTCTGAAGCAGCAAGTTACTATGAGGGAGAGAGAGAAGGAAGCATGCACCAGTTAAATCAAGCCTGTGCTACCACAATCTCCCTTTGGATCCTGATGGAAACCTGACAGAACCCATGAGCTTTGGGAATAGTGGTGTCTCCCAGAATACCAGGAGTATTTCCAATCAAGCTCCCACATCTATCATTGACAATCTTTATCACCACCAGAAACAACTGTTGATCAGCAGCCATGAACAGGCATTTGTCTATACATAGGTCTGCATGGTACCCTGGCAGTGTCAGTGCTACTTCCTCCATGCCTCCAATCCTTTTTTCATTCTAGCCCTAATGGTCATCATCTTCAACAGTTGCTACTGTGTAGAAGGGACCAGCCATATCCACCAAATGCCAGCCCAGATGAAGTAGCAAGTCACTCTGACAGAGGCAGCATATACTAGTTAAGTCAAACCACCACCTTGAGCACTGCGTCCTCTCAGATTCTGATGAAGACAGCCCAGCACACTAAATAGCAATAATTCTAGCTTGGTGTCCGAGTCATCATCTCAGGAAGTAACTCTTGTAGAAATATGTCCTGGCAACTCTTCCTGCAGATGTAATAATCATATATTTTGGAGACCCAGAAAAAGTTCTTATCACTAAAGTCCTTAGCATTATGAAATGACTCAAAATGAGAACCTGATATGATTTTGTCATTGGAAATTATATTATAAAGCCTCTAAAGGCATTACTATCTGCTTTGCTGCTGTACTGTAAGAACTATGAGAGTTTTCCATCTAATGTGCAGGTAAAAACTTCCATGTGTGCTGTCTCTTCAATTTGAATGTGAGTTCCTTGAATGGAGAGATTGTCTACTTTTCCATTTATGTACCTTACACTTAGCACAGTACTTTGCACATAGCAATCGCTTAACAAATACTTCATGCATTCATCTACTTTCAAAATACTGAGCAACTTTCTTTATAATGTTTCATTAAAAGGGACAGAGAGGGCCAAAGTGCAAGGAATACTGCCTGAATACTCAGTGAAACACTCGGGACAAATAGAGCATGTTCTCTGCTTTGAATTAGACATTTTTATCATTCATCAAATTCTTGAGATCCAGTTCCACATCTCAAACTGCCTGTTGCATGTTTTCATTTGTCATTCTACTAGTACCTTTAACTCAACGCATCAACAACTCAGTTCAACATCTTTCTCCAAATGATTTCTTCTTCTTACTTTTAAAAAATTTCTTTTAACGGTACCATCAGTATCCTGGTTAGTCTTCTAAGCCCAATACCTTAGAGTTATCTTTGAAATGTCGTTCTCCCCTTGGTCACACATGACAATTAACTACTAAATCATGTTGACTCTTTCTTCGTAATCTTTGTTGAATCAATTCTCTCCTCTGAATTCCCATTCCCATTACACTATTTTAAATCATTAGCTCTCGACTGGCCACCTAATTGGAATCTCACATCCTGTCTCTCATCACTCTCCACATTTCCTTCCTGCATGTGGCCACCAGATTAATTTTCCTAAAGCAGTGCTTTGATCATATCACTTTACTGCCTACTGAATAAAGCATCAACTGCTCTATCAGGTATTCATGAGTCTGGCTCCATATATAGCCTCTGCTCCAGCCCAAATAGACTTCTTAACCATTTCCCAAACATACTCTGCTCTTTTTCCCTCTGTGCCTTTACTTTTCCCTAAATAGTGTTTGTATAACAACCCCTCTGGACTAGCTTCCCCAAGCCCCACTAGCACTGGCAGATTGAGTCTCTATGGGACAATGACTTCTCCCTTCAGGGATCCAGGGATAATCCTGAAAAGTTGGGGTCTCCTTAGCCCTTATCTCTTGTGTTCTCCCCTGATGATAACTTCGTGAGTCAGAGTTAATTAACTTTTAGAAAGTAGTATTTACTGAGGTGCTATGACAGGAACAGCTGGTACAAAACCCCCCAAAATTGGGACAAACTCTCCCACAAATAAAAAGTCCTGGGGAATGTGGGCTCAAACTTAGAAAGCACACTTAGCAAGGGGGTTACCCACAGTGCCTGGTTGAATGCAAGTCTTTTTCTTCTTTTTCAGAGTCCTCACTCTTACATCCAGATTCCTTCTACAACAAGGATCAGTGTTATCTTTAGTTATTGTATTCAGCTTGCTGTCTTTTAGCTCTTATTTCAGGCATTGCCATAAGCCAGTGCTGCTTTGGGAACACTGCTATCAAAGCTGATTGGAAGTCCAACTCTTTCAGCTTTTTGAAGTTTACCAGGGAAATGAAGGAAAAGATCTCCTTTTAGACTCACTATCCCCTCTCTCTCTGGTACAGGTGCAAGGGTTCTGCTTGTCTAGATGAGTCCAGAGGGTAGCATTTCACTGCTAGAATACTTTCTTGCATGCACACATGTGGGTACATACACTTATGTTTAGAGGTGTGTCTAATTCTTTCAACCAAATCAAATACATTTCCTGTCTAGCATTACCTGCTTTAATTCCGATGGTTCTAAGTATTTCATTCATTCTGGAATTGGGATGAGAAATTAATTTGTTCTTATTTAATTTATACTTTTGATTGACTGATTCAATGGAGATGCTTAAGACTTCTTTATGCCTTGTTTTCACCTTTAGTTGATTGATCATATAACATGCAGATAGAAAAATTATTATCTTGTAGGTCACTTTAATTGGGGTTGGGTATAGGACAGAAAAATTATTATCTTGTAGGTCACTTTAATTGGGGTTGGGTATAAGACACACTTCTTAATATGTTATGTACTCTTCCTGAGATTACCTATTTGAATCAGTTAGAATTCAATTTCAATCAATTAGTCAGTATATGACAAGCACTAAGATAGGCTCTGGGAATGCAAATACAAGAATGGACATTACCTGCCTTCAGGGAGCTTATATTCTAATAGAAAGATACAATACATATAGGAAAGTGCTAGCCAGAGAAAGTGGTTTTCATCCAGGATAGTGACATGGATCTTGAGTGGAATAATGACTGTCATGATCTTTCCTGTAACAATGGTAATAATTATTATTATTTAAAGACAAAAAAGTGGAAAGGGCATGGAATAAAGAAAGTACGGGGATGGTATGCATGTGATGGCAGGGCAGATAGAAGGTGGCTGTACTGGCTAGGCTCTGCTATGGATGGCTTGATGGAATTGGAATTATGATCTGGGGCTATAGTACTAGAGTGAGTTAGATGAGATATTTTCCTCCTCCACCAATCAAGATAGCTCTTATCCTAAGCGGAATCTCAAAATCATGTAGATTTAATTGAAATCATCCTTTTTCCTCAAGGGCTGGATCAAGTCCACATCTTTCTTAAGATACTTTTCACATGCTGTCTGGTTTATAGTTACTTTTATACATGTTTCATCTCATCTCCTTTACTTCAAGCTCTTTGAGGACAGAACATATCTTTTTCATCTTTATAACCCCATATTGTCTAATACAATGCTTTGCATATGATAACATAATCAAAATATTTGTTGAATGAATGAATGAATAAAATTGTGAAAGATAGGAACAAAATTCAGATATAATCATGGAGTAATCTGTGTTCAGTTTTATATCCCAAAAGTTTGTGTCATTCTCAGTACAAAGATATGTGCATGTCATTATCTTATTTTGAATATTCCTGGAGGTTATCCTGTCCTAATTTAATATACATGATAAATTAATTACCTTTCTATCATTCAACTATTTAATTTAGTATGAACTCATTATGATACATATTCATACTTACTAGTTGTAAATATGTGGAAATTTTTCTTTGACTACTCTTCCTAAGGGTCAACTTCCCAAGTGAGAACTTGGCTTTCAAAAAATGTCTGAAAGTCCATTTTGTTTCTCTTTACTACAACTATATTTTTTTAGACTGCTCCCCAGTTATGTACTGCCCCTGAGGTAATTTATTTCTTTTCAGTTCCATAGGTGCTTCACAAAATCTGGTAAGTTTAGTTCTACTTCCCACAGTGGCTTTTCCTCCTTTAATCTGATTTCTCTTATGCCCTTAATACTCCCCCCACCATCTCATTCCATTCATTTCATATGTTAATACTTGCTGTAGACCGAATACCATGCTGGATGCTACAGTGTTTACAGAGCAAGGTTCTCACCCTCAGGAACTTAACAGTTGAGAAGGACATGATACATACACAAATAACTAGAATATAAAATAATATATGATGAGTACATTAGGGAGATATAAACAAAATAGATCTGAGGTAAGAAAGACCATTACTAACTTGGTAAGTCACAGAAGGCTTTGTTGAAGAAGTAGTTTTTGAACTGGGTTTAAAAAGATGGGTCCAACCCAATAGACTGAGTGAGGGGAAGGGCACAAAATAAAAAAAATCAAACATAAAGGAGCCTCAGAGCTCATTTAGTCTAAGCTTGCACAAAAATTCTTTGTATAATATACCCCCAAAGGGGTTATCCAGATTTTGCTTGCAGGCGTATATTAGGTGGGAACTCACTTTTTTTCAAAGTTACTCCAATTCCACTTTTGAGTAGCTCTCGTTTTGGGGAACTTATTCTTAAACCAAACCTATGTTCTATTTACTTTCTTCCTCATTTATTATAGTCTAGATTTTGATCATCTCATCAACTGAAATTTTTCATTCCAAAGTTATCAAATGCCAAATCTAGTGGCACATTTCGTCTCTTCATCCTTTTTAACCTTTCTGTAGTTTTTGATATTGATGCCAAGTCTCTTTTCTCTTGGATGCTTTGCCTTCCTTTGGTTTTCACAACTCTCCTCTTTTTTTACTTCTCTTCTTACCTGTCTGGTTACTCCTCAGTCCCTTTTGTTGCATCACTATCCATGTCCTATGGGACTGCATGTACCCTAATAGGAACAGGGAAGTTAAACTCTTAGGAACTCTACCACCAAGACCTATACAAAATCAAGTTAAAATCTGATCCATATGTATTGATATACTGATCAGATACAATTCTCAATCAAAAACAATACAAAATAAAGTAGGGTATTAATTTCAATTTCACAAAACTCAGTATGTCCTCCAAAAGAATTAATTATCTTTCTCTCTATATCCAGCTCTTTTCCTGACTTCCACTGAGGACAATACCATCTTTGTCACCATCCAAGATTACAACTGTTGTTATCCTGAACTGATAACTTCCTGTCACCTCGTTCCCCCAGATCCAATTAGTTGCCTAGAGTTTCTGATTCTTCCTTAAAAATCTCTCCCCCCCATAATTTTCTGTTCCCTCACAGAATCACTACTCTAGTTCAGGTCCTCATGCCTCTAATCTGTACTGCTACTAACTAGACTTCCTGACTTTTGTTTCTCTCCTCTACAATTCATCTTCCACATAGTTGCTAGTCTCATATTCCTGAAGCACAATTCTGACTATGTCACTACCCTGGGGAGGAAGATTTAATGGAAACCTATTGCCTTTAGGATAACCTCCAAATTCTTGTTTGACTTTTAAAGCCCTTTACAACCTGGCTCTGACCTGTCTTTCCAAACTGATTTCATTTCATCTCCCTCTTTCCTCATCATATGGTCTAACCAAACAGTTGCTGTGTCTCATACACACACACACACACACACACACACACACACACACACACACACACATTCCATTTCCTGCCTCTGCTCCTTTGTACAGACTCTCTCACCATGCCTACAGCACACCATCTCCGCCCAACTGCTTCTTTAAATCACTCATTTCCTTTCAGAATTAGCTCACGTGTCCCTGCCTCTGTGAACCCTATCCTCACTCCTCAAGTTTTTAGTGCCCAATTCCTTGAAGTTTTCTTATGTGTGTGTTTATTTTTGTACTTATGCTCTCTAAATTTTGCATTGTCCTACATAAGTTGTTTCCTCTTGGAGAATGAAAGATTCTTGAGATAGAAGATTATTTTGTTATTCTTTTTCCATTGTTGGTGCTTGTCACAGTGCTCTGTACTTTGTTGGTGCTTTAAAAAGGTTGGTTAAAATTAATTTTTTCCCTTTTGATTTTCAATCTTTCCAAGGAAAATATTCCCCATCTATTTAAAGACCTTTGATGTTGAGTAGGAAAGGCAAAACAGCATAGTAGAGACAGAGCTGGCCTCTGAGCCAGAAAAACCTTGGAGTCCAAACATACCTCTGACACATCTTGGCTGGGTGACTCTGGACAAGTCACTTACACTCTCTGTGGTCGATGGAACTCTTTAAGACAATAAGTCTCAAAGAAGGCAAAGACTTGTTTTGGTAGAAGGAGTTTCCTCATCTGAAAACTTGCTTTACTAATGAAATCATTGGTTCATAGTGATATTCCTAGTGATAATATGTATTTTATATATATTAGCTAATAAGAAGAATCATTGTTGTTATTATAATACTAAATTGCAATTTATGTATGAATTGCACAAACTATAAATTATTAAAGACATAAATTGGGCCTGAAACTAAAAATCTTTGAAGTATATACTTTTTCAACCAGTAGATGTCTCTGTTCTTTCATGCTAGTAGCCAAAAAAGTCAAAGATTTCTTCAAGAAATGCATGTTAAATAAAAGTATTTTTTTTTGAAAATGGCTACTTAAATAACATAGAAAGTGTTCCTATTTTCTATAGCACTTCACATTCACTTAGATTTTGAATTTGGTCATGCTTTCCAGTGATTATGGGCTTCAGGGTTTAAGGGAGCTAATGATTTTTGCTATTTTTTGCTAATTTCCCCCAAAGTTTTTCTCCTTATCAGGCTTGGTTTTAGCTAAAAAGGAAATTATTTTGTAATATGATGCTGTCTTGACTTCTCAGTACAGATGGCAGCCTGAAATATTTAAATATTACAGTCTTCAATTTAAAGGGGCTGTAACTCATTTCTCAAAATTTCTTCAACAATTCCCTGACCCTTCCCTATATACTCATTCTAATGCACTGAAGATGGATTTGAATGGAAACATCTTGTTAATCATAAAGTCATAGATTTAGAACCGAAAGGGAACTCAGATGTCATCTAGTTAAACCTCAGACTTTCGTAGATGAAGAAACTGTGCTCCAGAAAGATTTAGTGAATTGCCTTCAATCCTATAGGATTCCAAATATAGCATTCTTATTACTGAATTATGTTGTACATTTTGATATGCAAAGAGAAAGAAAAATCTATCATCATCTTACCAATTGTTAATTAAGGGGATGATGTCTTAATCAAACAGATTTGGTTGGGTTTTGTTGTTTGGAAGATGATTTTGAGGAGAAAATATTTTTAATATTCTATGTGTTTTTATGCAGTTCATCTCTGTTTCACTTCTCTCTCTGTTGCTGTGTCTATTTCTCCACCCCTTGACTGTCAAATAAAGAATACAGCTATCTTCTGAAGTCTTGGAGAACATCATCCCCACCCCAGACTTCAATTCACTTCAACAAACATTAAATGCCTACTATGCATTTCAAAAGACTTCCAATGAAAACTACCTTCAGAGAGAGAACTGATAAACTCTGAGTGCAGATTGAAGTATATTTTTTTCACTTTAATTTTCTTTGCTATTTTTTCAACACAGTTAATATAGAAATATGTTTTGCATGACTTCACATATAAAATTGATACTACATTGATTGTCTTTCCAGTGAGTGGGGGAGGGGCTAGAGGGAAGGAGAGAACTTGAAACTCAAAAATTAATTTTAAAAGTGTCTGTTGTGTATAAAACCATGCTAACTGGTTGGGGGTGGGGAGGGGAGCAAGGAGAAAGTGAATTCATGTAAAACATGGTCCCAACCCTCATGGACTTCACAGGCCAATCAGGCCATATGACATGCAAATTTGATATAGTGGATAGAATGTTGTACTTAAAATCAGAAATAACCAAATCCTGCCTTTGGTACAAACAATGCGATCACCTAACCTCTATGAGCCTCAGTATCTCTGCCTGTAAAATGAGGATTATACTAACTATAAAATCTGCCAAACATGATTGTTGTACAAGTAAAATGAGATAGCGTTAAGTAAAGCATTTTTAAATTTCAAATATCCATATATATTATAGGGAGTGACAAATCATGGCACCAGACTTGGACTTAGGAGAACCGGAACTCAAAACTCACTTCACACTTTTGCTCATTGTGTGGACAAGTCCCTGACTTAACTTCCCTCAGCCTGTTTCCACATGTATAAAATAGGAATACTAATAATAAGTGTAGCATTTAATCTTACAAGGTCATTGTGAGACTCAAATGAGGTAATGTAGGTAAAGCATTTTGTGAACCTTGTAGTACCTACATAAATGTCAATTATTGTTATTGTCAGTGATTACCTGTGATGCCAAATAATACATGATAAATGAATAAAAGGTGAAAACAAAATGCTATGTAAGGAGAGGCAGTATGAAATAATGGAAAATGTGATGATAGAAGAGTCCTGGGAAAGAGGAGGGAATGAAGAGAAGGGGAAATTAGAGGGAAGTTGGATTAAGGAAAGGATCATGTCTTTTTGAGGGTGTACAAAAAAAATTTTATAGCAGCTCTTTTTGAGGTGGCAAAGAATGGGAATTTAGAGAAGGTTCACATTAACTGGAGAATGGCTATATAAATTATAGTATATAAATAGGATTCCATCCTGTTTTGCTGTAAGGAATAATGAAGGGGATGGTTTCAGAGAAACCTGGGAAGATTCATATGAATTGATGCAAAGGGAACTGAGCCAGAACCAGGAGAAAAATTTATTCAGTAACAGCAATATTGTAAAGACAGATGACTGAATGAATTATGAACTCTGATCAGTGTAATGACCAACCACAATTCCAGAAGACTAATGATGAAACATGCTACCCACCTTCTGATAGAGAGGGGAAGGACTCAGAGTGCAGAATGATATGTGTGTACGTATATATGTACACACATATGTATATACATAGACATGCATGTATGTGTATATATGCATATATATGTGTATGTGTGTATATCCACACATACATATATGAAATGGTCAATGTAGGCATTTGTTTGGATTGTCTATTTGTGTTTGTAATGGCAGTTTTATTTTTCTTTCATTATCAACTGGAGGGTGGTTGAATGGAAAGGAGGGTAGACTTTTGCTGGTTGAAAAATAAGTCATAATTAAAAAGAGAGCCCTGGTTTTGAATCTGATCACTGACACAATCTGTGTGACCATGGGCAAGTCATATAACTTCCCTGAGCCTCAATTTTCTGTTCTGTAAAATGAAGATAATACTGTCTTTATGTTGTATATATTTCATAAGAGAATTGTGATGATTGAATGAGGTAATAAATACACACATACATACATGCATATATACACAATACATGTATGTGTACGTATCCATACATATTTATGTGTATGCACATACATATACATACACATACACACATGCATACATACCTATATAGTGTTTTGCTACCCCTAAAGAAATACATAAAGTGTTCCTGAAGAATTACCTACTAGGGGATTAGGTTAGGCTTCCTTTCAAAAATTTCTGTTGGAATTGGCCTTGAAGGGATAGGTAAAAATTCAATAGCCACACTTTTGGATTCTTCAAATCACTTTATGTTTAGATTTGGATGTCATATTTCATAGAAAACTTTTTAAAAAATGAGTAGAGGATGAATCTCTAGAAACAGAACATTTTAGAAAGTTTTACTCAAATTCAGATTCGAAGTCAGAAGTTCTTCAGCTTAGATGAGTGGAAAACTCTAGATCCAAAAGAGTCAAAAGAAAGAAGATATCATGAATAATTAAAAAGCTAATAGTAACTCTCATTTATACAGCACTTTACAGTTACAAAGTACTTTGTACCTATTATCTCATTTAAACTTCTCAACAGAGTAGATACTTCAAACATTACAATAATATGAGAGCCCCGATTTTGTAGATAAGGAAATGGACCCAGAGAGGTTGAAGCTGTCCAAGGTCATTTAGTTGTTAATAAGTGGCAAAGCTAGGCTTTTAGCCCAGGCCTTCTGCCTCTAAGTCCAATGCCCATTTTAGTATGATATACCACTTAACAGCCTTAAAGGGCCTCTCTAAAAGATGTTGTGGAATGACAGAAGGAACAGTGGGCTTGGAATTTAGTTCGGACTGGCACAGTATACAATGTATCACCATTTGGTTCCTCAAGTCTTCACATCTATAAGATATTCATACCAGGTGGTAGGCATCTAACAGGGACTGAAAATCATGTTTTTATCTTTTCGTTCTAGGTAAAGATCAGTTGATTTGACCACACAAGTATTCAAACTAACTGTGTTAAAGGTATATATATGTATGTGGTGAAGACTTTGAAACCCAGAATTGCCTAGGCTGGTGTGTCCATGAAGGTGAATCTGGTTCTAAATTCATCGATCTCACAACAGTTATTGAGAAGGTACTAGAAAACCTGTACGAGAAGGCCAGTTTTGAAAGTAATGTGTAGAACTTATCATATAGATAAAAATAAGAGGTATTAAATGAAGATTTTATGCTTAATTCTCTTGTGTTATGCTATGTGCAATTTTTGTGTGTGTTAAAGTTTAAAATAAAAAATAAAATAAAAGAGAGCATCCCTGAAACGATGCCAAGGAATCTACAACATTGTTAGAATTTCTGTTCAGTAGACACCTTATAATGCAATAAATGTAAAAATGAATTCTCCAGGTGAATACCCATGTAATACAGAAAATTGCTATTGATGCTATATACAGAAGAATGCCTTTTCTAAAAAACATTGAGAAAGAATAAACACATCCTGCCTATATGGTACTTTCAGAAAGTTTCCTCTATGGGAAATGACTTGAGAATTATTATTTTTCTTTTCATTTGCCAGTGCCTGACAATGTGTGATAAAGAGTTCGAATGGGCATCCAAATTCATTCCTTGAAGTCTTTTTGTTGCATGCTGAACCATAAAATTTATGCAAAACCAATTTTCTACATTCAGAAAACTTTATTTAAGTTTCCTCTCTCTCCTCCATTATTTTAATGAAAGAATTTACAAAGTAACTGGTTACATGGCATTGACTTTCAGGCATTTTTAAGCAACCAGAAAAATGTGTAGCCCAGGTGTAGCAATGGTGCTGTTAGCCAACTAACTTCATGACCTCATACTAAATCCAGAGTCAGATCAGCCCTTATTCAAGGACATTTATTGCCAGTACTTAACATGGTAACCTTCATGTGAGGGAAGGATATGTAATTATTCAGGATAGGGAACTCATGGTGTGGAAATTACTTCCCCCAATGCAGAGCACTAGCAGGTCCATGATTTAGTAGATACAAACTGGGGAGTTCCCCTAAAATACAGAAGGTTTAGTAGTTACCCTAGGGTCATGTACAATACAGAACCTAAAACTGGAGCTTAAACCTAGGCTTTGTGGCCTCGAAGTCTAGTGCTCTATCTAGCATACCAGTATGCCTTTGCTTTTCATGTAATTCAAAAATGCTTGCTGAATTGAATTGGTGGGGCTGCCCTGTATCAGGAAGCTTTCTGGGGGTTCTGTGTCTGTGCCCTTTTTAGGTGGGAGTGACTTTTTGGGGTATTCCTTTCATAGGAGATTGGAAGATAAATAAAGTTTCTTCCATCTCTAACAACCTATTGATATATATGGATTATTATGCACATAATTATGCATATATTATATATTAGGCATATATTTTTATTAGATATACATGATCACATTAAGTATGAAATCTAAATATGACACATGACATGCCAGGACAATAGTGAGTTGCTAATGCCCTAAGATTTCCTTTTTGGCATGTTCTGACTTTGGGACATTCAAAAAATAGATATGATTTTGTGTCTGTGAACGTTCAAGTAATCAAATTATTTCTTTCTATACCTCTTGGCCAAATTCTCTATCTTAAATATGCAAAGAGCTTACAGGGACTGTGAATGATGTATATACCGAAGGATATAACTTGGCCTTTGGAGTGACTACATCTGGTGTTATTCAAAAGAACGCTATAGCTGGAAGAGACGTAAGTCCAACCCCCTCATTTTGTCGATGAGGAAATTGAGGCCCAGAGGTATAAAGTGACTGGATCCATATTACATTTTCTGTTTCTATTGTCAAAAGTACAATGTTGTTTTCTTTTGAAAAGAATGATTTTTTAAAATAGCTTCTGAAGATTGCAGGTTGGGTGTTTTTATCAAGGATACTTCACGGTTAGTTAATTCTTTGTAAATAAAAGTAGCAAGGAACACATACTTATAAGCCAAGAACCTATTTTTATTTCTAAGCAAACAAACATTGATTTGCTTCTCTGCTATTAATGGAAACATTCTTATGGTAAGACTGATTGTCCTATAAGGGGTCAAGATATGAACAAAATTCTCTTTGTAATCATAAAAGCCCCCATCATGATTGTCCCACACATACTTCAAGGACAGGTGGAATCAGGTCATGACAGGTAGTTCTAGTGGAATGAGGATGATATTGCTACAGAAAACTCAACGTTAATTAGAAAGCAATCAAATGACAAGGCAGTCTTGGCTGTCTGGAAAGATATACTTTAAAAAGTCAAAACATTGTGAGTCACTCTCTTACAATGCAATTCTCTATCTTGGCTCCACCTCGTTGATTTCAGCTTCTGCTCCAAGACAGGAAATGATTTTCCCCTAAAATGAAATAGCTCGTTTGAAATTCTTAGCTTTAATGCTCTTTAAAATCTTCTTTGACCTATTGAGCATTTTGATTATAAAAAGCTATTCTAAGTTCCAGATGATGTTTTTTCTAAGTTTTTTCCAGATGATGAAGTTGTTTATTGTGTTTGACTTAATCTAATTACTGGACTAATTAGAAGTTTCCAAATATTCCCTAGGAAAGTTCTTATACATTTTTTGGAGATGTATAGCTAAAAAGATAAAAGTATATTACACGGCTCAACTTCTCTTCTCCCAGTAAGACGCTCAATATTAAAAACAAACATACAAACAAATAATTGAGAGGCTTCAGGAATTAAGGCAGAGTTTTTGAATATTTTTCAGTAGAAAACAAAGAGTAAGAGGCATAATTCCAGATTTTTGCTTTTAATTATATTGATTCAGCAATAGCAAGGATATGTGTGTGAGAGAGGCAGAGATGGAAACAGAGAAAAGGGAGAGAGGGAAGGTGGCAAAGGTACATGTAGAGCAATAGACAAGCACCAATGCTGCTTGACAATATAGCAAAGGTATCACAGAGAGTGGAAGGAAACAAATTGAATCCTCTTTGGCTCCATGTTGGAGAAAGGCCTTATCACAGTTGAATCATATAGCTCCAGTGTGGGATTGTCTGATATTATCAGGAGAAGAGTTTGTCTAGCAGTCTCGGATTACCTCAGGGTCATTCTTGATATCTAAGGATTCCATATTAATATTTCATGACATGTGGTGGGAATAGGATATCCCCAAGGTTTCTGGATTTAGGCAATCAGGCCCTAGCGTACAGTAAACCTTAGGTTGTATAGACAAGGAATGCGTAACAATGATACAATCTTTTCAAGATTTTTGAGAGACTTTAATATCTATTTTTACATGTATCTTTTATTTCCCCAGACAGAGTGTAAGCTCATTGAGTACAGGAACTATTTAAGAATTTTTTTTATTTTATGATTATGGAATAAAATATGCATTTCCACAATATAGTATAATAAAAAATAGATGATTGCAATAACACTGAAAATCTATTATGTACAACTTGCAATTCCTTTTGAATATTTAATAAAATTATCATGTACATTTTTTCCCCTTTATTCCTTCCCTCCCTCTCCCCACCCTAGAGATGGCTATCATTAGATAAAAATATGCTCACACACACATTTGTGTACATGTGTGTGTGTGCGTGTGTGTGTGTAAAATCATTATATACATACTTCTATTTATTTGTTCTTTCTGTAGATGTAGATAGTGTCTTCCTTCATATATCCTTTGTAATTAGTTTGGGTATTTAATAATAGTCAAAATTACTTAGTCACTTAAAGTTTTCATGTCTGCTTTGATAGCCCCCATGCCCGATATATAGCAACCACTTCAGAAATGTTTGTAGATTGATTTGACTAAATCTTTCAGAATAGAGAAAGCACTGAAGTTATAGGATAACTTTGGATCAAACCAGTCTAGATTAAGAAGGATCCAAAAGAGATTTAATTAGAATCAGATCTGCCTCAAACATGTAAAAATTTGAAGAGCTCTTTGATTCACTATTTTCATATTTTGTGGTAATGTCAGTAGTTCAGATCAGTTCACTTAAGTGAACAGGAACTGACTGCATCCCTTAAGGTTATGATTGGGTTGCAGTAAACCACCATACTGGGAAATTTCCTCCATCCTAGAAAGTTGCTCTGATTCTCCTTTAGTTAAGTAATTTTCGTAAAAAATAATATTTCGTTAAAATTCACTTAACTTTTTAACCCTCATCATTTTGGCAAGCTGATACTTCTCTAAGGTTTTGAGTTTCATTTTTATTTTCTTTAATTACTACTCCAAGTATCTACTCTTAGGTACTATTTGTAAAGCTTAGGGATTCTTGAACTCCTTCAGCAGTCTGGACTCCTCAAAATAATGTCTTTATATGTACAAAGTAAAATACATAAAATTACAATTACATATAAATTACCAAAGGTTAGTCGAAACAAAAATGTAATTTTTTTCACATTAAAGTTTATGTACTCCTTAAAATTCATTCACAGTTGGGGGTGTTAGTTGACCCAGGTTAAAAATCCTTGATACAGTCAAAATAAAGCAGAGAACTAATTGATGATCCTGATGATAGCCTATAAAAACTCAAGAAGAAACAAAACAGGTTAACCTGTCTACTGTATAGACCTGAGAAAGAATTCGTTTCACAAGAAATTCTATTATATACTTTTGCAAACTTATATAGTAAAGAAGCAAAGAGTCTATCACTATACACACAGGAACTGTATGAATAGAATCACAAAATATTTTCTATAAAAATAGACAGACCTAAATAACAAGAGAAATATTAATTACTCATGGGCAGTCTAAGCCAATATAAAAAAAGACAGTAATATCTAAATTAATGTATTCATTTAATGCCATACCAAACTACCAAGGGGATTACTTTACAGAGCTAGATAAAATGATAATGGTTTTTGCTTCTCCCAGGAGAAGCTGATCAACTGAAATCTCACAACCATGCTAACTGACTCAACTTTTTATACTCAATATTCCCTCAGCTTCCTCAGTTGTCTCTCTCCTCTAATGGAGGCCCACAAGGTGCAGCATTATATTCCTCCCAAACCCTTCCTTTATAGAAGATTCAGAACTTTTCTGATATCTTTTTATCAGTGACTCTGCTTTGTTTCGAATCCACAGAACATCATGATCCGACAGTGGTACTTTCCAATGGCTCACTATCCCCTTTTGAGCTTGCTTTTGTGTATTGTATTCCCCCATTAGATTGTAAACTCCTTTCTTTTTCTTAAAGGTATCCCCAGTGACTAGTGCAGTGCCTGACACATAGTATTTAATAAATGTTTATTAAATTGAATAAAATCTGAAGGAACCAAACATTCAGAATTCCAAGGGAAATAATGAAAACAAAAGTAAGAAGGAAAGGCATCTATAATTACCAAATCTGAAACTACATTATAAAACAATAATAATTAAAATTACTTGGTAGTTGTTAAAAAGTAGAGAAATTTTCCAGTGGAATAGTTAGTAATAAAATATATAGAAGCAAATGATCATTGAAGCATGATGTTCAATAAACCTGAGACCTTAGCTACTGGGATAAAGATTTATTATTTGACAAAAACTGCAGAAAAAACTGTAAATATCTGGTAGAAATTATGTCTAAATCAATATCTCACACTATATGCTAAATTTCAAATGAATAGATGACAGGCTTAAATAGTAATATCATAAGCAAATTGGAAGAGTAAAGAAGAAATTATCATTTGAATCTATAGATAAGGAAAGAGTTTAGGATCACCTTAAAGATAGATCAGAGAAGACAAATGAACAATTTTGATTCATACAAATGCTAAAAGTTTTGTAGAAACAAAACAGAGTTAAAATTAGAAGGAAAAATAGGTAACTGGGGAAAACTTTTTGTAAAATTTCTCTGATAAAGGTTTCATGTTCAAGATGTAAAAGAAATTGATCCAAATGTTTAAGGACAACAGCCATTCCCCAATAAATAGTCTAAGGATATAAACAAGCATTTTCAAAAGAAGGCACCTAAGCTATCAAGAACTCTATAAAAAATATTTTAAATCACTAGTAATTAGAAAATGGAAATTAAGCAACTATAAAGTTCTTCCTTACCTCCATTGGGTTATCAAAGGTAACAGAAAAGTAAAATAACAAATGCTGGAGAAACTGTGGGAAAACAGGTATACAACTGTAGAGTTGTAAATTGGTCTAGCAATTGTAAAATGCAATTTGGAACTATGACCCCAAAGTTACTCAATCCAGCGATACCATTACTGGTTCTACACCTCAGGGAGAGCAAAGAAAGAAAAAAGAAACTATATGTACAAAAACATTTATATCAGCCATTCTAGTAGAGACAAAGAATTGAAAAGGAGGTACCCTCAAATTGGGGAATAGTGAAATTATGATATATGAATTTTGCTCTAAGAACTAACACAAGAGAAGATTAAAAAAACCTAGGAAAACTTGTACGAATGATGCCAAGTGAGGGAGTAGAACAAAGATGACAATTTATACAATAAGAACAATATTATAACTGAGACAAGCAACTGAATGACTGAAAAACTCTAATTAACTTAATGACCAAACATGATTCCAGAGGACTAATGATTAAACATGCCATGCATCTCTTGACAAAGTGGTCATGGACTAAAGAAAAAATGAGACATACATTTACTGACACAGCCAATGTGTAATTTTTTTGCTTCACTATGCACACACATCACAAAGATATCCTCATTTTCCCCAACTGAGAGAAGAGGGCAAGATAGGGGGGCCCAAAACAAACAAACAAACCCAAACAAACCAATAAAAACCACAAAAAACAAACAAAAAAACAACCAAAAAACAAAACAAAAGAAAAAAAAAAGAATGTCACTAAGGTAATTTTTTTTTAAATGTAGGGAACACAATGGAAGGAAGATCACAAAGTATCGATAAGCCCAGCCACTTTGAAAATTACAGTTTGAGTTCAGTATGCACTTAGAAAGAAAAACAAGCGATCTGCAATTTCAAGTCAATTTTCTTTTCCCATCCCACTGTGTGCATGTTATGCCCATTTTACTTTATTTGGTGTTTGCTAAGTTCAGAATAAAAATGAAAACAACAACAATAATTTGGTTCTTAGGTTATCTCCAGTTATGGATTACTCTTCATGTTATAAGACCATTTGTCAAGTATGTTGTAGAGGGATTCTTGTTGAGGAACAGGTTAAATGAATTGGTTTCTTAGGTTCCCTGCCAATTCTGAGGTTCCATGATTCAAACTTGATTATTTATAGGAAATATCTTTATGATGTTATTTCCAGACTAAGAGTTCATATTCCATACTCCTTCCTCAATAACTTCTTGATTGAATCAGTCAGTCTGAAGTATAAACTAAGGGTGAGTAAGACCTAGGTGTGTTAAGGCTGAGTCAATCAAAGGCAAAAACTCAGTGCAAACAATCAATCAAAGTATCAAAACAATGTATCAAAGAAGGAGTGAAGTGCTTTTGAACCATTGTATAAAAGTAAATGAGCCACCCAGGAAATGTATTGTAGTTGGTCACGGAGATTCAGTGGTTCTTTTTGGGGCTTGGATTAAAACAGTAAGAAAACTCAGAATTGTGTATTTGCTAACAGTGGACCAGCCAACTGGTAGACCAATTCAAGCCAAGTCTCTGAGAAGGAATCATTGGGGGTGGAAGCGTGACAAGATTCTCCTTGTGAACTTTAAGAGATCAGAAGATTTAAACATCCCTAGCAGCATCCCTAGCCCAGCAGGAATAGCACCTGTATTGAGGACTAAAGATAAACTGGATGCAATGAAGAACATCAGCTTCAAGACTCTGCAAGGAGCCCAGTAGAGCAATATATTTCAGAATTTCCAACAATCTTAGTTTTCTGTGCTTGCACCCACTGTATTGTGTTATGTACTTGTGAGAGTATGCTGGCTTATGAGGTGGTTGGTAGTGTTGATGTCACCAAATGCTCTTGTTATGCCACCTTAGTAAATACCTTTTTCTAAAAATTAATTGTGGATGGCTTGTAAGCAATGGGAGCTCACAGGTGGAGAATGAACATGATATATATTTTAAAGCCCATACTAGAACCCTGAGGGGAGCTTCCCTCTGGGTCCCAGTCTGCTAACATATGTGGGAGTTGGGAAATGAGCCCAGAGCTACAAAGAAGTCATAGATTTAAATATGGAAAGGAGATGTGAGATCCTTTAGTCTAACCTCTTCATTTTACATATTTTACATATGAGATTTAGAGAGGCTAAGTGACTTCTAAGATTAAAAATGTTGTGATTGTTTCAAATCTAGGTGTTGTCACTTGTCCTACATTTTTGATAAGGACCAATGACATCACAACTTGTTCATGAATTGGATTTAAGTGAGGTAGAGTTGCACAAAGATGTCAGCCTCTCTCTGAATCATGGAATTCCAATGGCAAGACAAAAGACAAAACCCAGGTGATGACCCAGGATGCAGTGGATGACCTTGGCATTTTAGATGCCTGATCAAGCTCTCAGATTCCATAGTGCCTATGTTAACCACTTTCATGGTTGTTAAAACAAATTATTGTCATCTGCTCATTCCACCAGAGAAAGTCTTCATGTGCTTGGGATAGCTATCCCTCTAACTCATTGAAAAGTTTGAGGCCTGTCAGTTACCTTCAACCTGGTTTAGCCTGTCAAGATGGTTTTACTGGGGTGTGGCTGCTTTGCATGATACAGTTTCTTGGAGCCATAGGTGAGAGTTGGGTAAAATAGATGGACTTCAAAGTTGAGTAGGAAGCCCTGAAAAGAACTTGGCAAATCCTCCCACCAGAGGTGCTAGTTCTCCTGAATACCCCAAATACTTCTCAAATTCAGGTACTATGACTTTAAATCCCGTGTACTTTCCATAGCACCTTCCCTTTAAAGAGTTTACATTTACAAACATGGAAAAATCACATTTCAAAGGCAGGAAATAAGAATAATATGGGACTAGAAGTTAGATAATTAAAAATAAGATTAATTCTTGACTCATTGGTTAGAAAAGCTCATGAACTATTTTCCAAACTTGAGGATGGTTCTCAACTTCAGTCTTCTTCCACCAAATGTTTTACCAGAACTTACTAGAGACAAATAACTCAAGTCATTTAATATCCTCTGAGCCTATAACTTTGCACCATTTCTTCCTTTATTTGTGTAAGTGCTGAGTGGCAGATAACTGCCCTAAAGACTCTTCATAAGATTTGGAAAAAGGTAAAGTGAAGGATAATCAACACATTCATCCTGGGGAATTGACTGTATGCAATGTCTGCACTCCAAACAATTTCTGTATACACAAAGTCTTCTTTCATGGTAATCCATCTGAATAACACCATACCTGGCAACACATCAATGCCAAATCAAAATATTTTGCAATATAGACAAATTCTTTACACAAAAGCAAGTTGTTTTTTTTTTAAAAAAAAAAACCAGAAAATGTGAAAAGGAAAAAAGAAATAGCATAAGAATTAGAATTAGGAAAAGGAAATATTTCAAATCACTTACCAATTCTCATTTAATATCTCAGTAAAATAACTTTGAAACTGACATTCTGATTTATATTTCCCTTGCTGTACATTGTCTTTGTCTTGTATCATAACCTTTCTTGAGTCCCCTTTTCTTTTTCTTCTACACTAGAAGTTATTAACCTTTCTACGTATGTCATGGAACTCTTTTGCCATCTGGTGAAGCCTATGGACCTTTCTCAGAATGTTTTTAAGTGCATAAAATAAAATGCTTCAGCCTATAAAAGAAAGCAATTGTGTTGAAATGGTGTTATAAAAACCGTCTTGGGGTGACCTTCAAGTGCCTCAAGTACCATGTTTATGCAATATTTATATATGGATTACTGAGTCTATACAGCCCTGATATTTCTTAAATTCCAACTCCAAATTTCTAAAAGCTTGCTCAAATACATCAGGTTCAAGACTCCATGTTATCCTCAAGAGTCATGAGATTATTGATTTAGAGTCAACAAAGACCAGGCAGGGATCTTAGAGGTCACCTTGTCTAACCACCTCATTTTACAGATGAGGAATCTGAAAGTCCTTGGAGATAAATTGACTTACCCAACTTCCCAAAGTGGCATCAGAGATAGGATTTGGACCCAAGTACTCTATTCTAGAGCTTGTGCTTGTTTGACTTATCTTTGATGTGTCCTTGCCTCCTATCCCCTCCAAATGATTAGTTGTTCAGTCCTGTCAATTCTATTTTTATAATACTTCTTCAATCTGTACCCTATTCTTAATTCACACTGTCAGAAATGTGATTGAGACTTTCATCACCTCTTACAGTATTATAATAGCCTGTCCTGTGTCTACTCAATAGTAGAGGATGGTATTTATAAAGTGGTTTGAGATTCACAAAGAGCTTTAAAAATATCCCATTTAATCCTCACAACAAATACTGGGAAGTCAGTGATGCTATTATTATCCTTTTTTTAATAGATGAGGAAACTGAAGTAAACAGATGTTAAATGATTTGCCCAGGGTCACACACTCAAGTATTTGTGGCTAAATTTGAACTGAGATTTTACTGACTCCAAGTCTACTGATCTGTCCGTTGCACCACTTAGCAGTCCTTCTAATGGATCTCCTTATCCTTATTCTCTTCTCTTACTGATCAGCCATTCACACAGCTACCAGATAAATTCCATCATGTTGGTTCTGGGATGAAGTACCCTCAATAATTTCTATTACCTATAAAACAAAATACAAACTCAGCTTGAAATTTAAGGTTCTTTACAATCTGCTTCTAATCAACCTTTTTCTTTTTTCTTTTACATCATTTCTTTTTATGTACAAACTGTTTCTGCCCAACTGGACTACTACATAGCTCCCTATTTTATTTCTACTTTTCTATAGATTAACCCCCATGCTTGGAACACAATCGCTTCACATGTCTAGTTATTGACATCTTTCACTTTCTTTAAGGTTTACCATAGATACTATCTGTCATCTTGGATTACCCTAGCTGAACATATCCTCTCCTTCCAGTTTTGTCTGGATCTTTCCTTTACACTTATCCTATTCTATGGTATCTTGGACAACACTTTTATTTATGTGTCATCCCTCCCACCCCCATTAGGTCTTAAGCTACTTGAGGTCAGGGGTCATCTAACTTTCACTTTGTATCCTCAGCACCAAATGCAATGCCTTGCACCCAGAAAGTGTCTCCTTAATTGAAATGAGTTATGGTTATTTATGTATGTCATATAGTCAATTTCACCATAAATTCTGTGAAGACCAGGACTGCTTCTTCTGTATCTTTATATTTTCTTCTCTCCTTTTCATTCCTCTCTCCCTCAGCATAGTGGCTTGTACATAATGGATGGAATATATCAGGACCTGCTTAGAACAAATAATGAATCCCTGGAAATGGTTGCATGTATTTAAATTTCCTCTATTTGAAGTTATGATTATGTAAAATATGGTCATTGGCTCCAGCCAATAAAAACATACAGTGAGAATTGGAATAATATGAACATTCCAGGGAAACTCTGTTCTTATTAGTCAGGACCTACCTGCAACTTGTATGTATGTGGTATTTATTCATAGTAACACCACTGCATCTATGCCATTTTTTCATTTAGTTTTCATAATAAGGTTGTGCGCACAGTGAAACCCTTTTCAGCAATCCTGTGCAGTTTTAGGTAGGACACGGAGGTCCATTTTAAGGGTATATTGTCCATATGATTCTTGCTGAGGTGTGCATGATACTAGATGGCTTTTGAAGTCCTTGTCTACTCTCAGATTCTCTGATGGTGAGGTATGTTGAGGTCCAGAGGTCCTAGGCCACACAGCTAAGAGGGGTGGTACTGAGTTCACAAGTTAAAAGTCAAATGATGAACTGAAGAATGGAAGGGGTTCTTAGAGGTCCTTAAGTTCAACTATCTGACTTAACAGATGAGGAAACAGAAACTCTAAGGGGGTCACATAATTTGCCTCTGAGTGATAAAGAGTGAAGTCAGAATAAAAATCCAGGTTTTGAGAACAAATCCAATGTTTGTCTCTGTAAAATTAAGTAGAGGTTTGAGGGAGGTGGTAGTCTCAATATTTTGGGTGTTTCCAGTAGAAATATTATTCATCTGAATTGTCTGGAGAATGCATTACCTTCCTCCACCAATTTTTCTGTTTTACATTTTTATGTTACTTTCCCAGCTATCAAATACAAAGGAGGCTATAAAATGGGCATTTGGAGTAAGTGGACTTTGTAATTACAGGGAAAAAAGCCTTTTTTTGGCTTTTTTTTGTTTTAAATTTGTATACCATACTGACAGTATTGGTTCCCTATTGTGAATTATATCATTTCTGATGGTTTTAGCTTCTAGCAGCATCTTTCTAGCTCTGGAAGAACCCTCAATTAAGACCCGATATAAACACTCAGTTGCTTTTGAAAAATAGGCTATGAAGAGAAAGAAGCATTCTAAATCTTTTAAAGATACCACTGAAACATTTCCAGATTGTTGGAGTTAGATTAGATAATGTATGTAAAGTGGTTTATAAACCTTAAAGTACCATATAAATGCCAAAGATCAGTCTCAGCATCATCATTGTTAGATGAAAAGGTACTGGATGCTGATTAAATGACAGGGTATGAGGATATATGTTACATGGTTGTTGCTTGTTCTTCCTTTTTGACAAGGACCATCATATGATAATGTCCTAACTTATGCATGGATTGGATTTACGTGACACTGAGTTGCACAAAGTTGTCAGCCCCATTTTCTCTTTCAGAGTCATTGAAATCCCATGGCAGGACAAAAGTCAGGATGACTGCTGATGGCCTGGTTTGCAGTGGGTGACTTTGGTGTCTTTTATGTCTCCACAGTGCTGGCTTCAGCTGCCTTCATGGTCATTGAAAGAAATTGTTCTTATTCACCCATTTAGACAGGGGAATTCTTCACATGCTTGGGGTAAGCATCCCCCTAGCTCACCAATGATTTTTGGACCATTGGTTACCCTCAATGGTTTAACCCATCTCCCTCTCTCTCTCCCTCTCTCTCTCCCTCCCTCTCCTTCCCTCCCTCTCTCTCTCTTTCTCTCTCTCTCTCTTTCTCTGTCTCAACTTGGATCACACTTTTGCTTATGTGTCATCTCTCCTACTCCATTTAAAGCTATCTGAAGAGAGGGGATTTATAATTTTTCATCTTGTATCTTCAGCACTGAATATTATGTCTTGCATACAGAAAATGTCTCTCTAATTGAAATGAATTATGGATATTTATGTATGTTTTATGTACTCAACTTCATCATAAATTATGTGAAGATAAGGACTGCTTCTTAGTATCTTTGTACTCTCTTCTTTCTCTCTCCTCCATTTCCAGGATAGTGGCTTGTACGTAATGAATGGAATATATATATATAAATAACCTACTTTATATGAATAATTATACATACAGAATCTATTGTCTCTATATCTATAAACATATGAATATATGTCTTTATATACCCATATACATATGAGGTATCCCCAAAGTCTGTGTGGTTTTTCACTATTAAGGAAAGACATATGAAGAGGCACTATGACTTATTGGATAGGGGGCTGGTCCCTTGGTCAGTAAGACCTGGATTCAATTTATGGTCAAGTAATTTTACTTCTCAACACCCAAAGTAACTTTTTAAGATTTTAAACTGAGAGGAGCTGGCCTGTGCTGGTAGAGGGAGATTTTTCCTGGGAGCTTATATTTAATCCAAGAAGTAACAGGAAAATAATGGAGTTTATTGAACAGGAAAGTGACATGATCAGTCCTGTACTTTGGTAAAATAATTTTGGGAGTTATTTAGAAAATCAATTAGATAAGGGAGATACTTGAAGTAGGAAGAGCAATTCATAGGCTCTTGTAGTAGTTTAGGTGAGAAATGCTAAAGGGCTGAAGGTGACTGGCAGCCATGTGGATAGAAAGGGGGAGAGAGAGAGAGAGAGAGAGAGAGAGAGAGAGAGAGAGAGAGATTACAAAGGTGTGAGAGAATGAGAAGTCAAGGACTGTGAACCTGAGGAAGTAGAAGGATGGTGGTATTCATGAAAGAAATGGGGATGTTTGAAGGGAGGAGGTGTGGAATTTGGAAAGATAATGAGTTCAGTTTTGCCTATGTTGAGTTTGATTAGTTATAGAATATACAGTTTGAAATACCAAATAAGCAGTTGGAGACATGAGATTGGAATGCAAAAAAGAACTGGAATCATATATTTGAGAGTCTTCTACATATAGATGATATTCAGACCCATGGAAACTGAGGAACTCACCAACAGAATTAGAAGAGAGTTGAGGACAGAGCCTTGGGATACACTTTTGGTTAGGGGACATGATATAGAATATGAACCAGTGAAGGAGACTAGAGAAGAGTGGTTAGAAAAGCAGGAGGAAGACAAAGAGAGAGTAGTATTATGAAAACCCAGAGAAGAGAGAGTAGGCAGGAGAAGGTAGTCCACAGTGTCACATGCCACACAGGTTGAAAAGAATGAGGTTGGAGGAAAGGCTATCAGAGAATAAGAAACTTTGGAGAGTGTGATATTAGCAGTCAGACTAAAAGAACTGTAAAAGAGGGTGAATGGAGAGGAAGTAGAAATGGTGATTGTAGACAATTCTTTTTTTAGGAGTTTGACTATGAAAGGAAGGAGAGATACAAGACAATATTTTGAATGAATAGAAGGGTCTAATGAGGGTCTTTTTGCAGTACATGTTTTTAGGAAACTGGAAAGGAACCAATAGCTACTTTAAAGAAAGACTGATATTTAGAGAAATAAAGAGAGGATGATTTTGTGGGAAATCAGCTGGATAATAAGGGAGAAAATGAGATGGGGAGTACATGTAGAGGATAGACATTGGTAAAGAGAAGGGTCTCCTCTTCACTGGAGACTGGAGTAAAGGAGGAGAAAATGAGAGATGATGTCAAAGGATTTGGAGATATATAGAGAAGAGGTGATGATATATATGCAGGTCTTCAATAACAGAGTTATTCAAAATATTGTTCCTGCCTCCAAGAAATTTACAGTATTGCAGGAGAGCTATTATCAAACAAATATGTATTATACTATGTGACCAGAGGGATGTCTGTAGTTTATAGCAGCCTAATATAGAATAAGCAAAATGACTATTAAGTGAAGAGGACAAAAGAAACTTCACAGTATGGTACAACTAAAATATGGCATGAATTCAGATTACTGAATATTAATGAATGCTTAAGAGTATTTCCTGTACTGAGTAGGACATTCAGTAAACCAGAAATTTTACCGTAGTTTGTATTATACCCTATCATGATTACTTGCCAAGATCCAGGGCTGGTTGCACAGACTACACTTCAGAATGAAAAATCAAAATTTAACAATGATGTCCCATTGAAAGTCTCTCTCTCTCTCTCTCTCTCTCTCCCTCTCTCTCTTTCACAGAATGTGAACAACCATACAGCTAACTCTGCTCTATAAAACAAAATTTATACTAAGAACAAAATTTACCTCCAAATTTTCTTGGACATTTGTTACCTTGCAGATTTAAATTCTGGTTTTCTATTAGTCAAAGGACTCTCGTTATCATAGGATGGTTTGTGTAGATAAAGATATCACTAGAAGTATTAAAAGAATAAATCCACAAAATTTATCTGAATTTTTATATCATTGATATAAACCACAAGAGACTGATAGAGATAGAAACATTTTCAATATGTTTAACATTTGGGCACCTACATGTGAAGAAGCATACAAGCCTAAATAAAGACTATAAAATAATTTTTTATAGCTAATTCCACAACACATCAAACAAACATTTACTAAATGCATACTCTGTGAAAGGCAAAGAGAAATCACATACACACGGTTTATTGAGATAATAAGTTAAGCATAAATGTGAATGCTTCTCAAATAAATTTAAGATCAATACAAATCAAAATACCAAAAATAAGGAAAAAAACTTAAACTAGTTGTTAGTGAATACAAAAGTATAATATAAAAGTATCTGCATCTATAACATTGTTAGTGTTTTCTATTTGTCTTTTATTGACTTATTGTTTACATGTGGTATTCTCTCCAGTTAAATTCTTGAGAACTGTGTTGTTTTTATGCTTAGCATAATTCATTGAATATGAATAAATATTTCTGGAATTGAATTGAATGTATATCAGAATGAAGATACAATAAACTGCTAAATTGAGTGATCTCAAGAGCAAATGCAAACATTTAAGAAATAAAAGAAAGAACAAAGGGAGTTCACTTTAAGCTAGGTTAATCAGAAAGAGTATGGTAAGAAAATTTAAATCTATGTCATATATGATCTGAAGATGCTTAATCTAGAGCAGAAAAGACATACAGAAGACTTGCTAGCAGTGTCTGAATATCTGAAACATTTCTTTTTTTTTTTTTTTTTTGGTTTGCTGTTTTTGTGCCTTTCTCCATAACCCCAGTGGTTAGCACAGTGTCTGGAACAAAGTGGGTGACTAATAAATGCTTCTTGATTGAATCATGTGGACGATGGATTCAAGTTGTTCTGCCTCATCACAGAATGCTGAGGAGTGATAGGGCAGAGCAATAGATAGCAGTGTCAGAGAGATAGATTTCAGCTAAAGGAGCAATTTTCTAAAAATTAAAGCTGTCAAAAACCAAAGGTGTTACCTCAAGAGGAACTGAATTCACACTATTCTTTAAAGAGTGTGTGGATGACCACTTGCTAAGGAGTCTATTCAGGGGATTCTTGTTTGGATATGGGCTCCATCAGATGGACTCAGATGCCTCTACAAGTGACTGGAAAAGAATCTTGGCTAGTCATTGATCAAGAAAGGCAATGCAGTCAGACAAGTTCTATAATGGAAACCTTGAGATCTTCAGTGTAACTAAGGGAAGGTCTCCAATATGTGGGGGTGTGGAAACTTTTATGGAGAATTTTTGCAAAGAATTGGCCAAGACTTACCCAAGATGAGAAGCCCTCTAGGGGTTGTGATCAGTACTTGCGGACAGAGCACCTCTACCAGAAAAAGACCAGATGCATTTATGTATCTTACTGGGATATTTGTCCCATGCTTCCTTTCAATCTCTTTTAATGTGTTTATAACATTTTGTTGCTTCTTTTCTTGATTTCATGCTTTTCCACACCCCTTTGCATTCTTCATATACATAATTTACATATGTATTCATATATGCCATTAGAGAGATCTGATTATTAAAAATATTCTTAACTATTTGCTTTTCCATGTGAATTTTAAAATTCTTTATATTAAATACTTAACTACTTCACTGTGACTTTAATCCATATTGCATAGAATAACTTATACATTATAATTTAGAATAATTTATAATTAAGAAATTTATGTGAGAAGTATTGGCATATTTACCCTTGAAATATTGGCTCAGTGAATCACTTTGCATTAGCTATCCTTCTGCCCTGCAGATGGTAGGTATTTCATAAAACCATAGGCAAAATTACCTAATGCATGATAATCCACAATAATCAGGCATCCAACAATTTTACATAGTTTTCACTTTTCACTATTACTAAAAAAATCACTATGACTATTTTTTTTACAGATCAGTATTTTCCCTTTAATCAACATTTGTATCCTTTAATAGCCTTCATAGAGTGACAACACAGCAGAGTAAATGGAGTGTTCAGCTTGGAGTGGGGAACACTTGGGTTGAAATCTCTTCTAAGACTGGCTTATCTTATGTTAGTCTTATCTTGGGTTGTCTCTGTGTTCACTGAGGGATTTCTCTAAAATGCCAAAATCATAGGCTTATCAAGTATTCTTATAACAATCCACTTAAGTGTATTAATTTTATGCCAGGATCATTGCTTGAATGACAATTTCATTTTTAACTTTTATCGCGTATTGCCAAATTGCTTTTGAAAAAGACTGCAACAATTGATAGCTTCATGCAATAACTGATAGCTTCATCAGTAGTAAATTATCATGCCTATTTCCTACAGCCCTGACAATTCAATTCAATGAGCAATACTAAGTAAGCACCACTAGTTCTCTTAGTTGGCATTGAGAATGTAAATTCTGAAAATGAAACTATCTCTGTCCTCAAGGAGATTAGATTCTATTGGCCATTGAATTTTAATAATTTTCAACTTTTTGTCAACCTGATGAGGGTAAGAAAGTACCTTATTTTATTTGCATTTCTCTGATCATTAGGTTCAAGTGAATTCTCTCCTTTGAGAACTTTGAGAATTCTCTCCTTACATTTTAAAACAAAATATCTATAGGGAAATGAGTATAATTCTTGTAAATTTGAGTCAGCTCATTATAGATCCTGGATGACAGATTCTTATATGACATATATACTGCATTTCTTTCTAATTTGTTTAATTTAATATTATGTAGGATAAAATATTAACTTATATAATACACCTTCATGCAATCAAAATGAATTAATTCTTTCTCCAATAATCTTTCATACGTACAATATATGATTTTTTCTCCTGATCTATTGAGAGATATCATTCCTTTTTCCATTTCCTAATGTTAAAAAAATTTATGTATCTGCTCCAATTAGACTTCATTATAGCATGTGGTTTGAGCTGTTGGGATAAATGCATTTTTTTGGGTGCAGTTCTGCATTGCAGTGCTACAGTTAAATTTTTCCAAATTTTTTTTGAAAAGATACCTTTCCTCAATATTTTATCATCTTAAATTGATCAAATATGAACTACAGCATACCATTGTTTCTAAGTCAATATTCTCTATCCTGTTACATTGTCTCCTGTATATTTCTCGCAACTTATTTTAATAATGACTAACTTCATAGTATATTTAAAGATCTGGCAGGCAAGTCCACATTCATCAGGTTTTTTTCAATTGAAAATTTTTTTTTACCTATTTTCCACATGTTTTTATAAAATCTTTAAAAAAATCTAATTTGATATTCTAGTCCCTAGGTATTTTAATTAGTATTGCACTGAACCTATCAATTAATTTTGGAAATATTGACATATTTACCTTTAACATATTGATTTAATGAATCACATATAGAGGTTTTGCTCTACTTTGTTCATGGTAGGAATTTAGTAAATTCATGTGAATGCACTATAATCTATGACAAGGAATTCTACCCTTAGGTATGACTTGAGTGAGGAAATGTTGGGAATATATTACAATTTTAATCTGGGGGAGGGGTTGTGCTTCAGAATACTTTGGTAAAAGCATGTGTTTTGACCATAGAGAATGTTTCCATGAAAATAAATAATTTAAAAAACTTTATCCCAGCTGATCCAGTATCTTCAGCAATCTGAAGCAACAACTGTAGATGGTCACAAAGTTAAATCCCAGTCTCTAGCTTACATATAAATTACACAAAAAATCATCAAAAGATAAAAAACCTATCAAATTAAAACAAGAAAGTGCCCCAATAATCCTAAAAGAGCAAATGTTAGATATACAACCTTTCCCCTAATTGAGCAGCAAATAAATTCAGTGGAATAGGACCAGATACATGAAATGTACAAGGGGGATCAATAACTAGGAAAGTTTAATAATAAGTGCTTTACAACTAATATCTAATTTGATCCTAAGAGAAACCCTGGGAGATAGATACTATTATTTTCCCCATTTTACAGATGAGGAAACTATGGAAAACAGAGGTGTAAGTGACTTGCCCAGGATCACACAGCTAGTAAATTTCTGAGGCTGGATTTGAACTCAAGTTTTCCTGATTCCAGGTCTGACACTCTGAGAAATCTCACTAACTCAATATTGGAGAAATGTTATACTTTTCACTGAGACACAGTAATGAGGATATGTATAATAGCTAAATAATGTCCATGAAAAATGAAAATTCACCTTCCTTATTATGCCCAGGTATTGAACTGATGATCCATTATGACTTATTATGACATTATCTTTTGTGATTCATTATTCCCATATGACTACGAAATTTTTTCTGTAGAGAAATTTGGTATTGATAAATCTAACTGCAAAGCAAATTGAGTTTCTATATAGATAGCAAATGCAGACTGCGTATGGCTCACCTGTTGTTTTTTTTTTGCTTAGTTAGCATAAAACCTCGTAGCTTTATCTGTCTTCCAAATGCAATCACATACAGTCATTAGGTTGAGTTCAAACCTTGAAATATTCTTTCAGTGAAGCAGTCCAGAACAAATATTGCTGTCAGCTGGCTTTGCAAGGTTTATTGCGATGGAGCTAGACTGTCATTGCTATGGTTTCTTTAAATAAATTTATTGCCCTTAATGATGATTTCACATAGCTATCTGAACAGCCATTTCATTAAACTTGCAATACTACACTCCAAAAAAGGGCTCCAAAATGCTGAGAAAATATGCTTTTCTAGCAGCTTTCACAGAGAATTGAGAAAAGAAAAAAGATTTAAGAAATGTGAAAAGTGAAAATAGTCAGCTTAGAGAAGAGCAGAAGGGGGATGAGCAGGATTTAGTGTAAAATATTTTGGGTTTGGAATCAGAGGCCCTGAGTTTCAGATAGCATTCTGGATCTCCATTTCCTTATCCATAAAATGAAGAGGTTGGAGCACATGACCTCTAAGGTCCCTTTCAGCTCAAAATCAATGATGCTGACATATACAAAAGATAATGGACACTAGTTCTTTGTAACCACCAAGAGCAGGCTAAGATGAAATGGTATTATACTGTTGTAAGAAGGATTCAGGAGTGTGTATATGTATATATACAAATACAGCTAACAAGTTTCTGAACATATAATTTGGTGTCTTTTTGATTATAGAATATTGATGCTAATTTGATGTTATTTGATGTAATTTGATGCTAACTTTCTAAAATCTTGTGACTAGCTTATGGCAGTAACCTTGACAGAGCCAAATCTGCATCTTTCTGGACTAGACTTGGCTCCTCTTTGGAGCAAATATCATAAAACTTTCAGGAAACAAGTGTTTCCTAGAGAGTAAGGTAGGATGGGGAAGGAGTTTATTCCAACATACCATCTCTTAACTTCTTGTTTTAACTAGTTATTCTCACTAAGCATATGTTAAGAATTGCTTTTTATTTTATGCTGCTGGAAGACTGAAAATACTATTAGATTTCATTCATTAGATCAGCACCCTGGACAAAGTCCTGATCAACTCACTTAATCATGGCTCTGACCTTTAGAGAACTCCTTTCTATCATCTGTCCATTCTCAGACTCATCATTTTTTTATGTGTGCAACTGTTGCCGGTTTTTTTTTCCTACCAGGAATGAAGATTACTAATCAGTTACTAATTAATTAATTACTAATTAGCTGTGTAACATAGGGGAGTCATTTAATCTTTATTGGACCTCGATTTCTCCATTTATAAAATAAAAAGGATTGTACTAAATAACCTAGAAGGTCTTTTCCAGTTTAAGATTCTAGGTAGGACAATAATACTAGTAATGGATCATAATTCAAATAGGCATATGTGCATATATATGAATATATGTACACAATACATGTGTATATATGTGCATATATATGAATATATGTACACAATACATGTGTATATATGTGCATACAAATACAAGTATTAAGTTCAAACCTGAACTTTCATATATCTATATGAAAGTACATATATATGAAAGTACATACATATATGAAAGTTCAGGTTTGATTCAATTCTTACTGAGTTCCTTTGGTCTTGATTATTCCTTAGTCTCTCTGAGTTTTCGGTATAGGATTCCTTTCAACTAAGTTTCTGAGAATTCTTTTTGGCGGTTTCATTCCGCTTCTGAACAAAAATGATTCTCTTTCTCAGGCTGTCTAGGCTTTTGCTAGATACTAGTTTATCCTTCCAACTTATTCTTTCAACTCAGAGTCACCTAATCTTTCATGGAGGGGAAAGAAAAGTCACTTCAGTGTGGCTACTGCTATCCATCATCAGTCACCTAAAATTGGAAAACATATATGTAACTACATGAAAAGCATACCATTCTCAAGAACTTACAAAAGGGGAAGAACCAAACCACAACATAAATTCTATTGTTTCTCGTGTAACTTTTGTTAGAAAATTATTCTGAGTACCTCATAATCAAAATAATTGTAAATTAAAAACAGTTTATTATTTCTCAGGTATAAAGAACTGGATTGTGGATCCTTGTTGAGATCATATGGAATCAAAGGATTATGGGATTTAAAATAGGAAGGAATCTTATGGCTCACCTAGTTCAGAGATCTGCAAGGCCAAATCCAGAGGCCCATTGTCTGTTTTTGACCTGATCTGTTAAAAACCACACTAAGCTCAGAATGGTACAAAAATATGCAACAGGCTGTATTTGACCCTGATCCAACCCTAAGGTAGTCCAACTTATTATACAGATGAAGAAGCTGAAGCCTAGACAAGTTAAGTGACTTTTCCAAAAGTCACTCAGTTGGTAAGGAAGATTTGAACTCATATCTGAGAATACGAAACTACTTCTCAACAAAGGTAAATAAGCCACTCAGTCTTTCGTTGCTGCTTTGCTTAGAAGGAAGAGTAGGAGTCATATAAGAAAATAGTTAATACATACCTAGCTCAGAGACAGGGTAGTACAGTGGTGAAGGTATAGTATCTGGGTTTGGATCTGGCTCTGACACGATTTCCATCTGACTCTAGACATGCTTTTTATTGCTTATTCTTTTCCATGAACTGCTCTGAATTTCCTCTTTCATGCTTTTCATCCTTTCATGTTTTTCAACCTTTTCATCCTGGAAACTCATTCCAGTCATGGAATTCACACATTGATAGTACCTCCATCTCTGCAGACTCTCCCTCTGATTGGATGGCTCCTCCCAGAACCTCCATTTAAAGGAGAGTTGCCAGGTCAACCACACTCATTCTTCTCTTGGTGGCTCTCAGGCTTTCTCTACCTGATCCTCACTCCCAGATATCTTTGTCTCTCCCTCTGACCCCCACCCCCTTCAACTCCCTTTTATGAATTATCTGCCCCCATTGGAATATGAGCTCCGTGAAGGTAGGGGCTGTCTTTCTTTCTGTATGTACTGGTGTTCCCAGTGATTAGCACTATGCCTAGCACACAGTAAGCCCTTAATAATATTTGTTGAATGGCTGATTTAACCTCTTTTATCTTAACTTCCTTATCTATAAAATGGGGATAATAATAGGACCTATCTCCCAGTGCTGTTAAGAGGATGAAAAGAGATAATAATTGCAAAGCACCTAGCACAGTGTTTGGCACATGGTAAATGCTATATAAATGCTAGCTATTATTATTATTATTAATTATCTGAAAAATGAGATATTTCTAGCATTGCCCACCTTCCCAGGGTTGGGTTTACTTTGTAAACCTTAAAGTGTCATGCAGATGTAAATTACTATTGTAACCTCACTGCTTGTTGAAACAGATCTATAGGCTTTGAGTCCATGTTGTAAGTCACTGTAGTAGTAAGCACTCTAGCACACCCAGGAGGCTGCTAGCACAGGTTCTTTGATCTGCTTTATAAAGGAAAAACAGCTTCAAAGGGGTTAACAGTCTTTTAATTAAACATGTACAAGCCATTCACTAGTTCAGAGGAAAGGCTGACACCTGAACATAGAGAAAATACAAACAGAAAATACAATCAGAGAAATTAGTACAAAGATTCAATAGACAGTGCTCTTACTATGTGAACTAGGTAATATAACTACCTATATATACCACTGCATGGGAGAGCACAAACCTCTGAGTAGTTGGGGGGCAATTAACAAATGGCTACTCAGATGTTGTTGGTCCTCCCCCAACTTGTAATCAATCAAAAGGCCACATCAAAGGACCTAGAAGGTCACATGTGACCTCGAGGCTTCAGGTTCCTCAACCCTGCAAGGCTTTGGATGTTGTGAGATTAACTAATTTGCCTCTGGTCACTAGCCAGTATAAAAAGTAGGATTTGATTTCAGATCTTTTTCACTTCTAGACTGATCCTTTATCCAACCAAGCCATACTATAAGACAGCAATTAATGACTAAAGTAAAATTTCAGAAGTATTCATGTTTTTTCACACTTTTGCTCACTTACATGGTTAATAAAGAGGTAGAAAGGCAGTGTGAGGTATCAGGGAAGGACTTGATTTGGAACCTGAGGAAGTGAGCTATAATCTGTTTTCCCACTTACTAGATATGTAACAATGAATACCTTAATGATCTCTTCTAAGTCTTTTTTTCTTCATTCACACACTGGAGTGGGGGTGAGTGATTGTATTGTTAATGTATTTTTGCTTAATTTGAAGATCTTTCCCACCAATTAATACATCCATGTGACCTTCTTAGATCACATGGAAGCCTAAGTCACATGTGGTGGGAAGAGCTTGCTGAACAGGTAGAACAGGAAGGGTGAAGCAGAGCTGGGAGGAAGTTAGTGAGAGCAGAGACATGGGCAGGCACAGCTGGTGTTGTGAGTGTTTGCTTGTGGGAAGGTTCCAGCAGGGGTGGGGAAGACTTGGGAATGTTTTTGTTCCCTGCAGGGCCAATGTGTGTGGACTTCTTGGCTACTATGATGGATTTAACTTTCTGGTGTTGAGATTTGGCTTTCTGGTGTCTGAATAAATGTTTTTCTTCTGTCTTCTATATGGAAAGTGTGTTATACACTGCAATTCAGAACTACACTAGCATATTCACAGTTGCTGTTGGTGCTGTGAATACTGTCTTGGTGATACATTTGGCTTCATGAACAGAATTGCAGGGTGTAAAATCTTTATTTGGAGGAAGAAAGGTTGTAGAGGAAAAAACTGATATCCCAGGATGGGATGATTTACCTTATTCCTCCTTACCAAGAGAATGGGCTAAAAGCCCATGTGAAAACTGGGGACCAAGGTTACAGGAGAGAAAACCTAGAGATTTAGAAAGATGTTTGCAAGGAATGCCCATAAAATCAGGGAAAGAGCTGGCAGGAGTATGTAGGAGATACTGAATTTTACTAATGGATTACTGTATTATGTGTAAAAGTGGAAAAAATTCAGATAAAAAAAGAGTTAGCTAGCTTGCATGGGAATTCTCAGCGTTTATGTTCTCCTTTAAAAGAGCAAGCTAAGGGGGGTCTCAGGTGGAAGAAAAGGCTGTTCATTTGGCTCAGAGGAAGAAGCAAATGGTTGGCAAAAGAAATGGGCATAGACTGAGTCTAGTTACTACAGTGATGACTGCCAGGAGAGTGCGTGGGAGGAAAATGTAACAAAGTCAGAGAGAGAAAACGAAACTATGGTAGAGGGGGAGACTTCTTAGGCAGAAACATGCCCAATACTAAGGCAAAAACTGGAGAACTAAGGGTACAACACAGTGTTTAGGGAGATAATTGAGAATTTTACTCATCAGGATGTCACAGATATTTTGAGTCAGTTCACCCAAAGGATGAGAGAATCTTTAATATCTTGAATAGTGAGAATCAGTGATGAAGGAGCCAGAGGAGTATCTATAGATGGTGTGAATTGTTTGAAATTTATAGATATTAGTCAGAATCCTTTTGTATGGCAAGCCTTTAGAGATTACAACATGTAAGGAGGTAACAATATGACTAATCTGTTGACTTTGGCTGCAGAAGGATGCAGTAAGCAGTATCCTAGTGATTTTATCTGGCCTAGTGGAGATAGACCCTGGTATTCACTTAGGAACGGTATAAGAAAATTAAAAGGAAGAGGTAATGAAGACTGCCATGATGATCAGAAATGCAGTTGTGTACTATGACACTCACTTAGCAGCTTCCTTTAGGAATATAATAGTGAAGATGGCTCCTCCTGCTTACTAGCACCTAGTTCTGGCTCTAATAATTGGAGAAATAAGGCACCCTCTTTCAGAGCTGCTGGACAAGATTTCATAGTTAAGTGACTCAGGGAACTGGGGAAAAGACAGATTTCCTTGAAAGAGAAGAGTAAATAGCCAGCAGATTCAAAGTCAGAATAGATTGACAAAAAAAGAATTGTTTACTGCTCAACTGAGAGCAGGGGTAGATTTTGAAAGAACAGATAGTATTCCAACCAATGAAGTATACAAAATTTACTGAGAAAAGGGGTTTAATATTAGATGGAATAGAGAAGTAAGAACTGCCCCTGAAGATCCTCCTGGACCCTTGTATCCAAGTTTGTCACACTTTCAGGGAGAATAGGAAATTGGCTGAGCCCCAGCTCAGATTGAAGAGATATACTGATGGGATTACAGACCCCATATCAATTTGACCATATATTGGAATAATGAATCAAATACTGTAACTAGGGCATTGATAGATACTGGGGCACAGATCTCCCTTATATATAGGGAAACCCTGATAAGTTTAAACCTGGAACTCCTATCACCATCACAGGACTGAGAGGGGCTGAAATATCAGCCAGAGAAGTCAAACTAACAATGAAAATTGGACAATTACCTAAGAAAGACTACACTGTGGTAATTGTATTCATTCCCAAATACATCATTGGAATAGACATATTGAGAGGTATAGCTTTAAATTTACCAGATGGGAGATGCCAATTTGCAGTAAAGAAGATAGTAATTAATACAGTGTTAATGGGTAAAATAAAAATGGACCCAATCACTTTACCTGAACCTTCTGAAATAATTACTTTAAAGCAGTACTGTGTGCCAGGTGGGCAAGAAGAAATCACCAATACTATGAAGGAACATGTTGAGTCAGGAGTGTTAGTTCCTACAACCACTTGATGAAATAGCTCTGTCTGGCTGGTACAAAAGTCAGATGGGGCATGGAGGATGACAGTGGATTAGAGACAATTGAATAAGTTCACTCCTCCCTTGTATGCTGCTGTTCCAGATACCATTGCCTTAATAGAAAGGGTCCAGAAATATGATGCAACTTGGTACACAGTTATTGATGTAGCCAATGCTTTTTTTTTTTTAACTATCCCAATAGATTCCAAACAATGGGACCAATTTGCTTTCACTTGGCAGAGCTGAAAATACACTTTTACACACTTGCCACAAGGATATCTGCATAGTCCCACTATATGCCATAGGATTATGGCTGAACATTTGGATGAATTAGAGCTATCTGGTATACATCTTATCCACTACATAGATTACATTGTGATACAGGGAAAAAATGTAAAAGAAGTAGAGTTTTATGCTTTCAATTGAGCATATGAAAAGCAAAGGGTGGAAATTAACCCTGCAAAGAATCAAGGGCCAGCTCAAACCATAAATTTTGGGGTATACAATGGAATAAGGGGCTGCAAGAGACTAGCCTGACAAAAGATTCAGGATTTTCCCATCCCCACTAATAAGAAAGAGGTCCCAAAGTTTATAGGATTATTTGGATATTGGCTACATCAAATACCACATCTAGGACAACTTTTGAAACCCTTATATAAAATTCCTAGGAAAAAATATGAATTTGATTGGGGACTTGAGCAGAGTAAAGCTTATGAAGAAGAAAAGGCTGCTGTACAATTGGCCCTACATTTATGGTCTATGCAAAGTTGCCTGGTGGAATTACAAGTGATTGTACAGGATGAACATGCAAACTGGAGTTTATGACAAAATATACCCTTAGGATTTTGGTCTAGGAAACTCCCTTCATCTGGAAGTCAGTATACTCCTTTGAAAAGGCAGCTGTTAGCTGCATATTGGGCTATAGTAGAGACTGAACAACTGACTCTGGACCATAAGGTAATATTAAGTCCTGGAATCTTGATTATGACCTGGGTAATGGGGTACCCAAGCTTCTCACAGAATTGAATATGTACAAGAGGTTAGCAAAATTAAATGGAAAGTGCATAGTCAAAATAGATCAAAAACAGACAAAAGCAGAGTTTCTGCTTTATAGGAATCTGTAGCAAACATAGATGCTGAGAGAAATGATACACCCCTGAATCAAAGCAACAGTTGGTACAGTCCTTGTTAAAATGGAGTGAGGGATATGATGGATTAACTGAAGAACAGAAGAGACATTCATGGTTCACTGATAAAGCGACAAAATATTTGGATCACAAAAGACATTGGAAAGTGGTAGCCATGTGCTAAGTGGACTTTGGAAAGTACTGGGATACGTGGAAGTAGTCAATATGTGAACTTATGGCAGTACATCAAGCTATCAAAATGGGACAAGGAGGACAGTATCATATATTCACTGATTCATGGGTGACAGGTAATGAGTTAGCTACATGGATGCCCATATGGAAAAATCAAAATTGGGAAATTCATGACAAACAAATCTGGGGCAAAGAATTATGGGAAGGTGTATGGGACATATTGTTGGTTAATAATTTGTCAGTTTTTCATGTAGATGCTCATGTGGCCCTCACCATGTGAGAGTGTGAGTATAATGGACATGGTGATAAACTAGCAAAGATTGCTACTCAACATATTGTCTGTACTCCAACACCAACTGATGAATCAATACTATCAAAATGGGTCCATCAAATGGATGGTCATTTAGGGGTCCAGGCCATACCCCAGTGGTCACAATCCCAAGGTATTAGTATCTCTCTTTCATCGTTAAAACAAGTAGCAGAGGAATGTTATATATGTCAATTGAAAAAGGAATAAATTATTCCTTGAGTAGTAACTGGAGAGATAGCAAGGGGAAAAGTACCAGTCCAAATCTGACAAATAGATTATATTGGACCCCTAACCCAAGATAAAGGATGCAAATTTATATGTATTTGTGTTGACACCTATTTAGGTGTACTAGTGGTTTGTCCCTATAAGAATGCAATCTGGAAAAACACTTGTAAAATTCTAGATATCCTAAGTCTATATTATGGAATGCAGATTCAAAATGACAATGGATCACATTTCAAATGTAATGAAATGAAGAGATATTGTATATTAAATAATATAGAATGGATATATCATATTCCATATTATCCACAAGCATCTAGGGGTAACTGAAAGAATAAATGAATTATTGAAAGAACAGTTGAGGAAGTTAAGTTCTAATAATTCTTGTCAACATTGGAAAGATAATTTGTTCACTGCTTTATGTAATTTGAATAATAGGCTATTGGGAGAAAGTATACCTCTAGTCAGAATGATGACCCCAGATCTGCAAATTAGAAAACAACAAACACAAAAGATCCCAAATATTGAGTATTAGACTGTGAGGCAAGATGTCCCAGCACTGTATCCAGGGACACCTGGTTCAGCAGGATTTGATTTGCATTGTTTAGAGGACTTTTGGTTGGATAGAAAAAAATAAGAAAAATCTCTCCTGGAATATGTATGAGAATTCTCCAAAATCATTTTCAATGGATATTACCTAAATCTGGAATAGCAGCTCGAAGAATACATCTATGTGCTGGAGGGATAGATTCTAATTTTCGAGGAGAAATTATTGTGACATTCCAAAATTAGGTGAAGAACCCATAGTTTTGTAAAAATGATAGAGTATTTCAAGTGATTATTATTCCTTGTGAAACAATACCCCTTCTGAAAACTGATCCTCTTTCCAAAATAACTAGCAGAGAAACTGAAGGATTGGGTTCTACTGACAGAATAAAATTGGGAGCTAAAATATGGATAAAATGGAAGTTCCAATGACTACAGAGATTACAGTACATGGGAAAGATAATACCATAACTGTTGTTTATTCAGGAGAAGATGATTACCAAATTGTACCCTTAACTCATATATTCCACCATGAATGAGATTATGATAATGGGTTCATGGACTCCAGAAGCGCAGCTGACCCTATATCTACCCTGCTTTTGGTTATTGTCTCCTTATTTCTTTTTGTCCGTTAAACTTGTTTGCTAGATTTGTTTCCTATAGGCTTAGTACTCTCCACCTGCAGATGCCTGGTTGCTTAAGCCTGATGTCACCCCCTAGCCAAAATTGTGATGTGTCATCTCTATACATGAAGTCAACCAAACTCCGGATGCCAGCTAAAGAACTGACCTCTCGAATGAGACCTTTTGGGGCAGGGACAGCTCTATGTCCAATTTTAGCAGGAAGTAGCTATAGAAAAAGAGAACTTCACCCCTTACTCCAAGATCTTAGGCCTCATTAGTTTGATGGGGGAATGATGGGGGGCTTGTACTCAAGCCCCACCCTAAGATACTGTTTTATGTTCTTATTTTGTGTGATCCCTGTTATATTGTTGTAGAGTTCTGCTGACATCAGTTGCCCCATTGACCTACATAATGGATGAGAAAGATCTTGGGGCCCAATATATTGTAAATGTATTTTTACTTAATTTGAAGATCTTTCCCACACATTAATAGGCCCATGCGAACTGCTTAAATCATATGGAAACCTAAGTCATATGTGATAGGAGGAGCTTGCTGAACAGGTGAAACAGAAATGCTGGAGCAGAACTGAGAGGAAGTTGGTGAGAGCAGTTAGAATGGCAGAGAGAAGACCTAGGCAGGCACAGCTAGTGCTGTGAGTGTTTGCTTGTGGGAAGGCTCTGGTAGGTGGGGGAAAGCTTGGGAATGGCTGTGTCCCCTGCAGTGCTAATGTGTATTGACTTTTTTGGTTACTATGATAGATTTGGCTTTCTGGTGTTTGAATAATTGCCTTCTGGTGTTTTCTTCTGCCTTCTATATGGAGAGTCTGTTATACTTTTTGATTCAGAGCTATGCCTATGGTGTTGTGAATATTGCCTTGGCAATACAGTGGTAGAATATGGGTTGGACTAGATCATCTTTAAAGTCTCTTCCAGCCTTAAATTCTATGTTTGATGGCAGGTCTTTGGGCAAAATTTTCTTTTACATCCTCTAAAGGCATTTTGTATTTCTTGCACTTATATTGCAGGTTCCCAGTGCCCTTGTGATAGCTACCCTCTGCCTTCTCAAATTCCTCCACTGTGGCAAAGCAAACCCAGGTTTACTCTATTTATACTCCAAGATTAACCCTCTCACGCTCTTTTCTTATCAACAATCCCATCCTTTCAATGAGCTGTGCCCAGGAAGAATGAAAGCAGTTGATTCATAGACCCACATTATCTCAGAATTGGAAAATGAATGGAAGACATCTAATTCGACCCAAACATATCCCTGATTATAACAATCTGTTGGGTGGTCTTCCAGTCTTTGCTTAAATCATCCAAAAAGGGAGAACCAACTATCTGAGGCAACCCCTTCTACTTCTGCTTCTATCTGAATATGCCTCTTTGCAAGTTCACCCTAAGACTCCCCTGATACAAAGAGGACCAGTCTAATCTCTCTCACATAGCAGTCTTTCAAATAAATACTTGAAGACAGTTACTCTTTCCCCCTGAATTTTCTTTTCTTCAGGCTAAATATTTTGACTTCCTTCAAGGGATTTGACATCTTCTTCTAGAAGCTTTCTGGATTACTAGTGCCCTTCCTAAAATATATCACCTAAAACTAAACAGAATACTTCAGATGTGGTCTGATTAAATTAATTTTGTGCATGACTGAAAGCCAGAATAATTTTTAAAAAACCTCTCCCAAGGGTTATTTGCATTATAAGAGGCTAATTTATTAACCCGAAATTATGACTCTTCATGAATTATCAAATTTCAAGGGAAATGTTCAGGGTCAGAGGAGCCTTTCTGTTCCTTTCAAATTATATTTCAGTATCTGCCTACTCTGTTAAATGTGCAAGGCCAATGAGTCCTTCCTGTGTTTCCCCTCCTCTCTCCCCTCCCCTCCTCTTCCCTTCCCTCCCCTCCCCTCCTGTCCCTTCCCTTTTCCTTCTCTTCCCTCCCCTCCCCTTCCCTCTCTTCTCCTGTCTACTTCTCTCCCCTCCCTTCCCCTCTCCTCTTCCCTCTCCTCCTCTCTTCTCCATTACTCTTTTTGTTGAATCTATGATATTATTGGAATGAGGAACTCCCAGTAAGGAAGCATGTTCTGCCAAAACCGATTAGACATTCAAATGGGAGTACTGAGAAATTAAATGATTTGCCCAGGAATAAACAACCAATATGTGAAAAAGGATGGACTTTGATCCAGATCTTTCTGACTCAGGTCAGCTCTGTACCACATGCCTTCTCCTCCTTTGCACATATTTCCTGGTGTAGAGCTGCAGCTTCAGTTTTCACTGTTACTTTAGGTTGGCATGCTGGGCTCATAAGTCACTTAGCATCACTGAAGCTAAACCTTCTAAGCTGTAAAATGAAGACTGTGTCATTATAGACTAACTCTCTCCTTTCCAGGGATGCTGGGATAAGCAACTTGTTAACAGTTGTAAAGTACGTGGGAAATATGAAATTTGGTATGATGCCCCATGACAAGCAATAATTGTCACAGCCATGTCTCCTCAAATGCATCCATAATGCCTTTCAGATGTTAGGGAAGCATGAGGCAGTACAGTTTCTACGAGCTGGGAAGATTTACAAAGTAATCCACAAAGTATCCCTGGGGTAACAGATTCTGCAGTAGATTTTTCTAGTCTCAGATTTAGTGTTAGGCAAACTGTCATTTGTAAATCCCCAAATTTCATAAGAGCAGTAACAGCAGCAGATGGTGAAAATACATTTCTAATTCATTTTAAGCCTTCTCAATGAAATGAGTTCTCCATGTACTCCTTATATTCTAATTATTTTCCTATATGGCTCTTGCTATTTCTTCTAAAATAAAATAATTACTAAGGGCTGAGAACAGCTTATGTTCACTTCTGCTGAGAAGGATCAGCAGTTGGATTATATACTTTGCCTTGATGGAAATGATAATAGTAACTCACATTTATATACATGACTAATTGATTAGCAACACAGAATAATAGTACAGCAGTTTGTAGCTGGAAATTATAGAAATTACTTATTCTAAATCTTCCCATTTTACAGAAACTGAAGTTTTTAGAAGTAAAGTGACTTGTTCAAGGTCACAGCTAGTAATTACTGGATGAAGTAAAACCAGAATCCAGGTCCCTAGACTTGTCACTCAGTACTTCTACTTTTTTCACTTTTATCACCATGATTGCTTCCATAATCATTTTGTACATATTTCCCAATCTCTCTATGGGGACAGTTAGATAGATAAAACATTTATTAAATGCTTACTATGTACCCAGGCGCTGTGTTAAGTTAGTGGAAGGGTGGGGCAGGATATAAAGACGGAAAAAGGCAAGCAGAGGGTTTTCCACTGTAAGGAAGAGTGAGGAGAAGAAAGGAAATTAAATGCCTTCTATGTGCCAGGAACTGTGCTGAGTATTTTATGAAAAATTACTTTATATGATCCTCATAGCAACTTTGGAGGGTAGGAAGGTGCAATTGCTACTGACATTTTACAGCTAAAGAAAGTGAGGTAGAGAGAAATTAGGTTATTTGACCAAGGTCACACTAAATTAAGTATCTGAGGTGAGATATGAGCTCAAGTGCTCTATCCATGGTACCACCCAGCTGTGTTTAGGTAGGCGGGGCTTTGCAAGACAAAGCAAAAGCCTAAAGGGTATCTAGCCTAGACTTCCATTAGCACCAGAGAGAATCTTGGTAATACCGTCTGTTCTGTTAAGGTCATATCCAAGGTCAAGGCTTTTTTTTTTTTTTATTCCTCATGGCTTGGAACACACACACACACACACACACACACACACACACACACACACACACACACACACTTTGTGGACCTAGAGAGAGTCATAGCACACAGTAAACCCAATCATTTATGTTAATCCAACCCACCTAAGTGATGCGTCGAGTTGTTCCCAACATGTATTTTGGAAGTTTCTTTTCTTTCAATGATCATTTAAATAAACATTTTGAATCCTCCAGGATCTCTTGTTGGTCACTTAAAATAACTATATGCTATATTTTGTTACTCTTACCATCTTCACAGATGTGGAAAATTACGTAGGATATTTCCAGGCCCCATAGTGGGTACAGGCATAAAAGACTGGCAGAGAGGAGCAGCACATGCAAATACTAATGTTCTGGACCAGGTGTGATAGCACAGGCTGGTGATTCCTGCTGCAGGGGAAGCTGAGGCTGATGGATTGATTTAGCTCGTGAATCGCAAGTTGCAGTAGGCTTAAAGATGAGCAGAGTGTTCACAGTACGTCAAGTACACTATGGTGATCTCCTGGGCGGGAGACAGGGCATTGGGATGTCTAAGGAGGATCAAATAGGTCCATGTCTGAAAGGGAGTAGGTCAAGGCTTCCATTCTGATCAGTAGTGGGCTTTGAGTGACTGCTGGATTTCTAGCGTCAAGATAGGGATATCCAGCCTTAAAATAATAAAAATAAACAAATAAGTAAATAATACCCCTTATACATTAAGCTGGGCATGTAAGATGTACCACTTGCAGAACTATACTCAGTCACAAACTCTGCCATGACAGATACCTCTGAGTATTGATTCTTTGGCTCTGGTTTCCTATTCTTTTTTCTCTGGATCATTCTTATTGAACAGGTTCAACTGGACCCTAGCCCAGACAGATCTTTAGGTATGGCTGAGGCTTCAGAATGATACCACCCTGTTTATATTCTCAGGACAGTCCCATAATAGTACAATTCAGGGTCCATCTATGGTGGGCCAAAAAATGGTGTCAACAGCAGTTGCTCTTAAATTAGATGATTGGGCCATTTCTGGATAAGTAGAAGGTACTTTTAATCTACATAATTTTCTAATTAGGCCCATATTCAGAATCCAAATAAGCTCTTTCACCTGATAGCTCAACAAACTGTCACAGATATGCATCTGGTTTAGAATATCTTCCATAATCCTCTGCCTAACCTAATTCAGTCATAAGTAGAAAAATATCTCCTTCTGTGGACAGGACAATGAATCCTCTTGGCACATTGTGCATGCCCTTGGCCTTAGTATCTGTAGCTGGTTGAACATGTATAGTTTCTGGAAAACTGAGCATCTGTTTGGTGTGACCTTCATTTCGAACATCAGATCATTCTGTTTTCTCTTTCCGATGCTGTTGCTGTTTAACAATGTCAGTCATGCCTGACTCTCCATGACCCCATTTTGGGGTTTTCTAGGCAAAGACACTGGAGTGGTTTGCTACTTACTTCTCCAGCTCATTCTGCAGATGAGAAAACTGAGATAAAGAGGGTTAAGTGACTTGCCCAGGGTCACACAGCTAGTAAGTGTCTGAGGCCAGATTTGAACTTAGGAAGAAGTCTTCCTGATTTCAGGACTGGCACTCCATCCACTGGGTCATGTAGCTGTCCCTTCCAATTCTGGTAAATTATTTTAAACTACTTTAGTAACCCTGAGTTGTTGCTTGTAATGTTTACTTAATGCTGCAAATTGCCATAATGAGACTACATTTTTCCTTTTAAAATTTCACTTGATTTTGTTCATTTGTAAGGGATACAGTCACTTAAATCTTTCTGAAATAGTTTGCAAAGAAGACAGGTGCTGAGGGATTGCTAAGAGATATCAACTAACCAGGGTTAATAATTAATTCTGGTATGGTATAAACAAATAAGAGAATGAAAGAATGGGGTTTGACTTTCTCCTGAGGTGGAAAATAATATAGTGTGGAAAAATATCTTTTTTTCTGATTGAGAAGAGACAGTCTATTCTCTCCAAGAAAATGAAATATTTAGCTTCTAGTATGGATTATCTACTCTCAGGGAGAAAGGAAGAAGGAATTTTTAAATAGGGAAGTGACAGAGGCAGATACAGGGATTTATTTCTCTTCTTTCCTGGCAGTTTCTTCTTCACTAGTGGTTGAGGCAGATAGAGACAAAGGCTTTGGGTTAAGAGCAAAGCTGGCAGTGGGTTTTTTTTAATAGCAAGCAAACTCAGAGTTTAATTGTCTGAGGGCAAATGGTCAGGGACAAATACCACCTGTTTGGTGAAAGCCTTTTTCTATAGTTAAAAAGCATAAAAGGACCAGGAATGATGACAGCAAAGAGAAAAATCATAGGACCATAAGATCTCATATACTCCTATAGTGTGGTAAGCTAGGAAGGGCTTTTGGTTTGCTGTGCTATTTACCATCTTGAGCAAGTCACTTAACTTCTCATGACTGCAGTTTCTTCAACAGTAAGAATTAAGGGGTGAGATTCAATGGCTTCTGATGCTGCTTCCTAAGCTCTAAATCTGTGTTCTTAGATTCTTGTGGTTTAAAAAGAAAGTTTGTCTTAAGGTAACATCTTTAATGGGCAGCTGGGAAAATAGCTAGATTTGCCATTTCCTTCTCCAGCTCATTTTACATGTGAGGAACTTAGTCAGATAAGATTAAGTGACTTGCCCAGGGTCACAGCTAGTATGTGTCTGAGGTCAGATTTGAACTCAGAAAGATGAGTCTTCCTGACTCCAGGTCCAATACTGTCTACAGCGCCCCCCTAGTGGTCCTCAGCTTCTTATTGTGTTTTCTCTAAAGAAGTGGAAATTGCAGAATCACCAACAGGGGGTGTAGAAGTCTGAAGATACAGATCTACTCAACTCTGTTATAAAAAAAAGGACTGTATATTCCTCCCCACTCCCCCAACTTACTGAAATGATAACTCCGGGTTTTATTTTTGGAAAAAAGTACTTTCCATTACATACAAATTTAATGGCCTTTGAATGACAGGGAAGTTCCAAGTGGCTTTCAGTGGCTTTTCTTTGGCTGCTGCTGAGGGTGAGAGGGAATGAGCAAAGCCTGCACCGGGGCAACTTAAAAGGAAGGTAACCAGTGTGTGAAAAGCTCAGAGGAAAACACCTCCTGTTTTTGCTACAACTTTTTGAGAAGTAACTGTAAGATTCTGTCCTCTCTTAAGAGTCTATAGTGTCTCCCTCATTTTTCCCTTCCATGGATGAGTAAAAAGAGTAAAAAATATGGTATGAATGCAGCATTCCTCCTTTTGCCACCTTAAATGACCATATTTTCCACTGGTTAATGTGGGAATTGGAGAATGAGAGAGCAAGAAAGGATGACTATTTGGAGCAGCACAGTGGAAGAAAAGATTAGAACCAAATTCCTTTTCTCTTGATCATCGTCCCACCTGGCTATAGGTTTTTTTTTTCACTGTCTAGCCTTCAAATGAAGGTTTAATTAAGAGACTTGCAGCCCAACTATGGATTACAGTTTAGTCAGACTGCAAAAACAGAATGGCTGTTATTCCTCCGTGTATGAAGAGAACCCTGTTAGCAATGAAATGTTCAGAACTGTAGCTTCAAAAGTCAAAAAAATTCAGTGATTAATCATGGATTGTATCAAGAGAGGCATGGCTTCAAGTTCTAAGTCAGTCACTCTGTACTCTGCCTTCATCAGATCAAGTGAGGAGTATTGTATTCATTTCTTGGCATTGAATTTTAGAAAAGACATTGATAAACTGGAGGGCATCCTGAGGGAATTAAACAGAGGAGAGGTCCTTAAGGCCACACCATGTATAAGAGGATCAGTAGAGGCACAGGAGGGACATGATAAATGCCTTCAAGTGTGAGAAAGGTTGTCTTGTGGGAGAAGAATCAGATTTGTACAGTTTGATTTCAGAGGCTAGAACTGGTGGAAGCTGTAAAGCAGCATGTTGATATGAGGAAAAGTTTCCCAAGGTCCTGATTTTTGCCTCATCTTGTTTGAGACTAGAAAGACTTTTAGAACCCTGTCTACTGAGATTTAGGGAGATGGGCCACTCAGCAGGATCCATAGAAGAGGGGGAGACTAGCAGGAGGGAGACCAAGGAGGCAGCTAATACAATAGATGTGTTGAAGTGTGTGGTGGATGGATGAACAGGGAAAAGGGGAGATATTTGAATTCTGTAGGCAAAGGCAGACTTGGCACAACTTGGCACCTGAATGGATAAAGGGTGGGTTTGGTGGGAGAATGTGAAGCTGAATTCCATTTTGTAAATGTTGAGTTTGAGATGTCTGTGGGATATTCAGAAGGACTTTTCCTGTATGACTGGAGAAGAAGAGAGAGATTAGGGTGATATATCTATCTATATCTATAACTACATCTATATATCTATCAGACACATATATACACACACATAATCATACATATATGTATACACACATACATACACAACACACATATGTATACATGTATATACATACGTGTGTATGCATATACATATATAAATGCATGCTGTATATATGACTCATTTGTTTTTTAATATTTTATTTTTTCCCAATTACATGCTAAAATAATTTTTAACATTAAAAAAAGTTTTGAGTTCCAAATCCATGCGCAACCTATATGAGCCATTTGTGCAGAGATTATACTTGGATCCATAGTTGCTGCTGAAGGGTCAAACCGGATACATATAGAAAGGAGAAAAGAGCTCAAGACAGAATCCTGAGAAACATGGATGCTAAAGGGGAAGGAGAAAGATGATTAGCAAAGGAGATAGAGGAGCAGTTAAACAGGTAGGAAGAGAAACAGCTGTGTCACAGATGTCAAGAAAGGAGAGAGTGTGGAGGAAGAAGGCATAGTCAACAGTATCACAAACTACAAGGAATTACTTTATTATATAGTAAAGTGTTTATAAGCCTGGATGGAGGGATGTTGGAATAAACCAAAGCAGAGAGTGCTAATTGGTAGCATCTGTGAACTCATAAATTCAGTCAGTTGTCAGTTGTGGTCGGAATTAAATAACTGAGAAAGGAGGAACATGCTACTAAATATCATTTGTTCTAAGGGTTTTCCCGGCACAAAATGTATGCAGTGAGAATCAGGCTGTTAGTGCCAGGCCTTTTGGCCTGTATCTCTGGGGCCCCAGATGGTGGCCAGATCTACAAACACTACCTCCCATTTTTGCTATTGGGGTGGTGATGACCTCTTTGACATATTAAGATAGTTGCAGATGGTCAGGAGGCACCATTGTTTGGCTCAGGCAAAGTCCTTGGAAATCAACACTCCAGTTACTCATTTGCTTCTTGCACCTGTTCATTGTTTCACCAAATATCCTCATTGTTGTTGAGTCGTGTCCAATTCTTCATGACCCCATTTGGGGGTTTTCTTGGCAAAGATACTGGAGTGGTTTGCCATGTCTTTCTCCAGCTCATTTTACAGACAAGGAACCTGAGGTAAACAGAGTTAAATGACATGCCCAGGGTCACACAAATAAGTGTCTGGGGTCAGATTTGAAATTAGATCTTCCTGACTCCAGACCCCAAACTCAATCCATTGTGCCACTAGCTGTCCTAAGTATTCTCAAGCCCTTTTATTTTATCTGTGCTGATAATGATCACTTTTAGAGGGTAAGCTCCAAGAGCCCTAAAGCTGGGAATAATTAAGGTCAGAGTTCCAAATATCCGGTTCCCCATTTTATTTTATTTTTTTGTCTATAGCTGCTATTTTCACTCAGCTAGATGAGGTGCTAAAGATAGGGTTGGGTGGGAATCTGACTCACTGACATCAAATCCAGAAGCTTTTATCTGTGAACTTGGTCAAAAGTATGACTCACTGACATCCAATAAGGAGGATAGGATATTAAATTCCACTTATCATGTTGATCTGAGGCTGGTGTAACATGTTGTGCCATGTTCCAATATTAAGAAATCCAGGATCACATGAATTTTTATATCTTTGCAGCTAATTTTGTACAATACCCACTATTTGTCATACATACTTAACAAAGAGGTTCCGGTCATCATGATGATGATTTTCTTAGCCAGTCTTACACTATACTTCATTTTTTAAAGAAAAATATAGCAAAGCAAAGAAAGTCATATAACGATTGATAGGTAAATAATCCTGAATCATCTTTAATAGGGAAATGAGAGCAGAGGAATAGGGTAAGTCCACACTTGCACTTTACTGCTTCTTCTAAAAATAAAACAGTCAGTTATATTTGTTTCATGTCTCCTTTTGTATATCAAAACCTGACCTTCAATTCAAGACAAGGCTTATGAGGAATGATATTTCTAATTACTAAGGGATGGTCTATAAGTTCTCACTTCCCTCAGGGTTAAGCTTTGAAGCAACTTTATGGCGGAATAAAAGGAAGAATGGACTGTTTTCAGAGTGAATCAAGCTGTTCTCTTAATAACCCTATACTCTAGCATAGGTTTGGAATCCCCTCTTTCTAAATGCCAGGCTGGGGAGGGAAGCCAGTAGGTAGATCATCTACACTGCATTGCATTTGGCTGGGGATCTGTGTTACTACTTCACCCCCCCCATACCTTTGTCAGATAGAAAGAGAAAACAAAGTTATGCCTTCCTGATTTGGCCATCCTTTTTTATAATGCTGACCAGGGTTTGAAGTACAAATATGTTGGCAGGAGCAGCCTGTAACCGCCTACTGGATTTTTACCCACTGGTCAGCTCCCAGCTCACCAATGGCTCCTCAGAATAAGTCCCATAGTAATGATCCTCTGAAGGAGACTGAGTTTGGTAATCTTGAGAATCATGACTGAGATAAATAAATAAATAAATGAATGAATAAATAAATAAATAAATAAATGTGTGTGTGTGTGTGTGTGTGTCTGTGTGTCTGTGTGTCTGTGTGTGTGTATATATATATCTATACACACACACAATCCTTGTAACCTTCAGTGGAAAGATGGGATGGGGGGAGCAGATAGACTTGAAGCATAATTGACAAACAGGGAGTCAGACTAAAATCAATGAGTACTAGTAGACGGTGTCAGTGAACTCATAGAAGCAACAAATCATCAATTCTGGAAAAAGAAGAATTAGATAATTGAAGAAGGAGGAAAAGTCAACTAAACCCCATTCATTCTAAGGGTCTTTTTGGTCACAAACTAGAAAGAGGGAAAGTTAAGCCCCTAGAGATAAACTCTGGTCAGGCAGATTTCCACCTTTTCCAGAGGATGCAAGCACTCTAGGTTAGGAAGAACTATAATGAATATATCTTGGGTTTCAGTTAATTACCTTGCCCTCATCTTCTACTTTCCATATTACTGTTGAGAATTGCCCACCTTCACAGTCTTAATGTTCTCAACCTAGAAAATGTCCTGCTTTCCTCACTATCTCTCATTCCCCATATCTAAGTTGTTGTCAAAGCCTATTGATTTCACCTTTGCCATATCTGTCAAATAGCCCTCTTCTTACTTATGATACTGCCACCAGTCTGGTGCAGATCCTTATCACCTCACACCTGGACTATTGCAATAGTCTGCTGGTGGGTCTGCCTTTCTTTCTCCACTCTAATCCATCCTTCATTCAATCATCAAAGTGATTTTCCTAAAGCCCAGGTCTGATCATGTCACCTTCTACTCAAAAAACCCCAGGGTGTTCCCTATTGCCTGTAGGGTCAAATACTAAATCCTTTGTTTGGTGCTCAAAACGCCTAGCCCCCTTAATCTAGCCCCCTTCTTGCTTTCCAGTCTTCTTACATGTTACGTATTTTCAATTTAGTGACCTTGGCCTCCTGCCTGTTCCATGAATAGGACAGTGCATCTCTTAGCTCTGGGCAGTTTTTCTCATTGTTCCTCATGCTTGGCATGCTCTCCCTCCTCATCTCTGCCTGCTGGCTTCCCTGACTTCCTTTAATTAAAATTCCATCTTCCACAGGAAGTCTTCCTTCTCTTATCTGTTTCCCATTTATCCTGTATACAGTTTGTACATAGTTGTTAGTGGTCTTTCCCATTAGATGGTGAGCTGTTTGAAGGCAAGGACTGTCTTTTTGCCTTTTTTATGTATCAGTAATCCTTCACTGAGTTAGTAAGATCAGGTTGGGTCCTGGTTGTCCTTCCTTCTGGAAGAGGACGAAAATGACATTGCTACTCTAGGTCAAGGTATCATGTGTATGACTGGCTGATCAAACCAATATGGGCTTGGAATGTTCTACAACATGTTGGGCACAAATAGGACACGTGAACATATACTATTCATACATAGTAGTACACACATTAGTACTAATAGTACATGTGAGATGGATTCTCTGAATTTGTGTATCTTGTGTTTCTTTTGAGTTACTTCAATTCTGCTTTGCTCATAGAGCACAACACCTTTTGTGATGAAGGCACACCATACTGAGCCATCCTGTGCCAGTGTCTCATATGTTACACAATCGGTTCCCAAGTTCTTAAGAGAGACATTGAGAATGTCCTAGTATGGCTTTTTCTGACCACTATGTGAGCACTTGCCCTGTGTGAGTTCACCATAAAAGAGTCTTTTAGGCAAGCAAATGTTTGGCATTTGATTAATGTGGCCAGCTCATAAGAGCTGTACTCACTCTCTGAAGCAGAGTTTGAATTCTTGGCAGTTTAGTTCCAGAAAGGACCTCAGTGTCTGGTACCTTATCCTGCCAGGTGATGTTCAGAATCTTCCTAAGACAATTCAAATGGGAATGATTCGGTTTCCTGGCAGACTGTCCAGGTTTCACAGGCATGCAGCAATGAGGTCAACACAATAGTTCTGCAGACTTTTAATTTGGTAGTCAATTTAATACCTCTTCTTACCAACCAACCAACCCCATGGTCACAATAGCTTACGTAAAGAAAAATCCTCAAGTTATTAATTAGATCTAAAAGCAAGGCCCATAGTTTCCTCTTTTAATAAAACAAACTAATGGTAAAACACATTACTCATTTAAATAACAATCCAGTCCTTCCTTATTCCTCTCCTTCCCCTCCTCACTTCACACAGAAGAACTTTATGTTATGTGAACAGATTAAAACTGAATAGGAGGTTCTCCCAGCCCAGGAAGAGAAACAGGCCAAAGGGATAGCACTGAAAAAAATACTTTGGAACCATCTGATGTAGGGCTTTTTTTGGATGATGTTATTTGTCTGAGAAAGACAGTCAATACCCTTTCTACTGTGGATGTCAGTTTATTGCAATCACAGTTGCACTGCTGAGATGGCCAATATACGAGTAGAAGCTGCCAAAAGGAACAATTTTCACAAAATGCACCACAAAACGATTTCCCCGAGATGTTCTCTATTGTAGCTGGCAAATGTTTATGACTCCACTGATTCAACAGGCCCTGGGATCTTGACAGATGGGCTTAGATCTTTCTTTGCAGTTGGCCACCTCATTCTTGGGCTTTGAGGCACCATTCTTGCAAGCTGAGCCAGTAATGCTATAGAATTACACTATGCACTAAGGGCCTTGAAAGCAGTTTGGGTTTCTTTTCACTTCAGTGCATAATGCAATGGAAAGTGACCACACACAGAGGAATGATTAATAGCTCTGGAAGTTTTAGAACTCTGACCCACTTAAAATAATCTTTGCATTGTTCAGTTGTTTTTTAGTCACATTCAACTCCACCTCATTTGGAGTTTTCTAGGCAAAGATACTGGAGTGGCTTACCATTTATTTTACTGAGGCAAACAGGGCTAAGTGACTTGCCCAGGGTCACACAGGTAGTGTTGGAGGTGAGATTTGAACTCAGAAAGATGAGTCTTTCTGACACTAGGCCCTTCACTCTATCTACTGTGCCTCCTAGCTGCCCAAATTGTGTGTGAACACTGAACTCTCCTGTGAAGATTTGTAAAAATCATAAGGGTTCTTAAGTCTGGCAGTTGTGTGGTTGCCATCATCTATATACATTTTCAATAAAAACAAAGGTAGGAGTTTTATTCTTTTCCACTGGCATTTGAGAAATAGGGTAACTTCCTCTGTCATTATGTATTTGGCTCCTCATGAATCAAGTACAGTCTCATTTCATTTTACTTCTGATTGGAAACAGCAGGGTGGTACTAAGCTGTCTGTCTTTATTCTTCCTTGGAGGTGACTCCTCACAACCCTACATCCTTTCAGCTCTAATTCTTTGTGGTCGTAGTGATCGTGGGCTTATCATACCAGACCTTAGCATTGTTGTAAATCTATGACATCATCACTATGAACAAAACTTTTCTTGTTCTGTCCTTTGGGGAGAGGTGGGACTGAGACTTCATTTGTAGGCTTTCCAAGGTTCACGGAGACAAGCACTGGTATATCTCCAGTTACCCCTTTGTCATAAGTTTCAGTTTGATGTTGAACATTCCATGGAAATGGGGACCTGTGAGTTATGGACTGAGATAGAGTTAGCTCTGGGAGTAGCCAACAGGGAGTCACATTAGGGTGACATGCATGTCTGCTGTATCCTCTTAAAACAGACCATAAGTTCCATGAGAGTAAGTTTATGTAAACTTAACTTATATAAATTATATAAACTTTATATTTCTCTTATTACCTATAGGCAGTTGCTACTTAAAAAGTGAGTTGAAATGAATTCATATTCAGGACAAAGTGGTATGAAACTAAAAAAAAACCTGAGAAAACTTATATGAACTAAAGCAAAGTGAAGTGAACAGAGCCAGGAGAACATTTTCACATAGTAATAGCAATATTGTATGATGATCAACTGTGCAAGACTTAGGAGCTCTGACTGATATAACAATCCTCAACTATTCTTAAGAACTAATGAGAAAAAATACTATCTATCTGATGAGAAAGAACTGATGAACTCTGAGATCAGAATAAAGCATTTTTTTCAATTCAAAACAAACAAATAAGATGATCTGAAACTCAAGGAAGGAATCTTTGAGACTAGATAGGCAAGTGCTTTCCTTTAACAGTAGTCCCATACTTGTAGAAAAGTGTAGGGGACAAGTTGTGGAAGGTATTGAAAATCCTAGCAGACTCAGAAGTTTGATCAATGCAAATCTATTTTAGACTAGAAACCTGAAGAGTTTTATCTACTATCAATCAACAGCTCAGGATTCTGGGAAAATTAGGAGCTGAGTGTTAACTTCATAAATCCTGTTCGTCAGCCCAATCAGTGGTTAGATTTTGGTCACATTAGGATAATAATTCAATGTTTTTTTAAAGGTTTCCTTAACTGTATATTTGATTCCTTCACAAGATGGCTAACTCCAGAGAAAAGAACCAAAGAATGGACAGTAAAAGGGGATATAACTAGCTAGTCTAATTTGGTGAATTTACATTTTAACAAAAACTAGCTAAGTGGTACAGTGGATAGAACTCCCTGCCTGGAGTCAGGAAGACCTGAGTTCAAATCTGGCCTCAGACACTTATTAGCTATATGATTCTGGGCAAGTCACTTGCCTCAGTTTAGCCTATTTGCCTCAGTTCCCCAATCTGTGAAATGAGCTGCAGAAGGAAATAGCAGACCATTCCATATCTTTGCCAAAAAAAAAATGAGGTCATGAAGAGTCAAACAAGACCAAGATGACTGAACAAAAACCAAGCCTAGAGATTTTTAAGATATTTCAACTTTGTCATTTCCCTTTTTGTTTGCTCTTTTAAACGGCTGTTTCTTTGCAAGAGGGTTGTGTATTTATTTCAAAGGCTACAGGGAAAAGAAAGAAGTAGAAACCTATGTTTGTTTGTTTTTTTTCTATAGGGGAACTGCAAGAAGGAACATTCCAGAAGAAAAAGGAATAACAGCAACCTAAAGGAATAGGTGGGTCAAGATAGATCTGCATTGATCAACAGGTGAGTTCAAGATGGAAAAGAAAATAGAGGCACAAGGAATGTATCCAGGAATCAAAAAGTATCTCTGGAAATACAGAATTATGAATTTTTGGTGGAGAAAAAATTAACCCAGCCTCTGAGAACACTAGTGGAAGCTCCATTGAGAACCATGGCTGAGCATAAGGACTCCTGGGTTCATATTTTTGCATCCTTGGGTCAGTGTACCCAGATCAGCCTCCTGAATGGAATGGAATACTGTTCTTTCCCTAGTTTAATTCCATTTACGGTAAAGACTCCTACCAACTATTTCTATTCAACTCATTTTTTTAATAGTGGCTGGAACTACGGCAAATATGCTAATTCAAAAAATGTATTCATATTAACAGTTCAGGTAGGGAGGAAATACTATAGAATAGGAGTTCTTAATCTGTCTTTTATGTCATGGAAGCCTTTGGCAGACTGGTGAAATCTATGGATCCCTTCTCTGAATATTTTTAAATGCAAAATTATGTAGGATTACATTGAAATATAGTCTGTCTGTCTACCTACCTACCTACCTATCTATCTATCTATCTATCTATCTATCTATCTATCTATCTATCTATCTATCTATCATCTATCTATCTATCTACCTCCCAAATTCATGGAACCCAGATTAAAATTCCTGATCTAATAACAAGGTTCCTCAGACTTTGAAAGTATATATTAGCCAGATCTGCTTCCAAAAGAATGATGAAATCATCTATTATTTCATGGAGAAATGATATTAATAATGATGCTGCTTTATATTTATGTGAACCATTTCTGCAAGTTCTGCAAGTTCTAGACCTTTTCTCTTTCATCCTCATGACATCCTTATAAGTTAGACAAGTAGTAGTTAACAAGGAAGTCATGTCTGAATATAATTGCATCACAACCATGGCATGAAATGACAGGGATGATATTATTTATCATTCAACACTAAATAAATAGTGTTTGAAATGGGATCTTTGTCTCAGGATGGATAGTTTATGATCCACTTTGAATCTATTTTTCTAACAGCTTACCTTAGATATGAGCTCATTACTTCCAATGTATGTCTTTTCTATGGAGAGAACAGCAGAAGTTTAGGACCAGGATACCTGCCCTGCTACTATGTGCCATCCACTGATGGGTGAATGGACCTAAGTGACCATTGGTGCCTTGTGCTGCTTGAAGCAACAACAGCCTCTTTTCACATCACAGACCTATCCTAGTAACTTCCCCTTAAGCAGGGTCCATTCTTCACCTGAAGTAACCACTTGAAATTCTCTGGTCCAGGTCTATAAGTCAGTATTACAGAGGCATAAAGAAAAGGTCTATTTTCTGTGAGCTTATTAAATATCCATATCTGAGGCTAGCTAACTTCTTGTGCCAAGAGAAATGTTTCACAGATGGGGTCCTGTACTCTATATTAGGTATTACTTCAGCAGAGAGTGTAATGTCTAACACTGGGGAAACATCCAGAGCTAGAGAGAACTATATTTGAATGAATCATTGAATACCCCTATACTAGAGTGAAAGTTAATACTTCAATGCATACAATTTCTTTTAGTGGGATTCTAATTCTTTTCATAATTGTCTTGTAGCTACTTTGAGTAAATCAGACTAATTTAACAAACAGTGGATCAGATCTGGGTTCTAATCTTGGCTGTAACAATAAAATAAAGGGATGCACTTGAGGACCTAGAGGGCCACATGTGGCCTTGAGGCCACCGGTTTCCCACCCCTGAAGATGATCTCTAAGCTTCCCAGACAAAGAGATAAGGACAAATGGTTAGAAATAGGAATTTAATTTTTTCTCCTATTTTTTCCCTTTCACTGTAAAAATTATTTGGAGTATGTATGATTAAAGGTACTTAACACCAAATTAAAGAAACACTCCTTTTTCTGAGAAGTTCTGCTAAGTAGCATGTGAGAGATCCAAGATAGTATTTTTAAATAATCTGATTCTCTCAGGAAAATACTCTGTGTGGTGGGACAACAGTGGCACAAAAATCATCTGAAAGTGTTTTCCCCGTGCGTTTAATGTTGCATGTCAAAATATTCCAGTAGGGAAGGCATTTTAGCATCACGAGAATCCTGTGTCTGCCTATAATGTAATATTATTCAGAAGGAGTCAAAGGCAGCTAAATCAGGTGTTAAATAAGAATGGCTGCAGTACACATGTAACTGAAGTAGAAATACTCTAGTTTCTTATTCTGTATAACTTGCTCTGTAAAACTTTGGCAATCCATTGGTAATCTAATGAGCAGTGCCATTCATTGAAAACTAATTTTAAGAGATCTCAGTTTGGGTCACAATTCAGTTGAACAGCATAGGTAATGTATGTGGCATTTTTTAGAGAAAGAGTGGTATAGTGGATAGAAGGCTGGCCTTGGAATCAAGAAGAACTGGGTGGGATCCTTGACTCTGACAAGTATTGGCTGTATATCCATGAGCAAGACACTTAACTTCTGTCAAATGTAGATCAGTAGCAGGAGTTTGCACCCTAGAAGTTTCCTGTACTGATGAAATCATAATTCTAGACCAAATAAATAAATGCATGTGTATCTGTGTACATGTGTACACATATATGACAGAGAGAGAGAGAGAGAGAGAGAGAGAGAGAGAGAGAGAGAGAGAGAGAGAGAGAGAGAGAGAGAGAGAAAGAGGTAAGGGGAGGGAGGGAGAAGGAGAAAGAGAGAGGCTTAATATAAAGAACTTTTCATCTATTAGCTCATTTCAGCTTCACAACAATCCTATGACATGGGGAATGTGATTATCATCAACCTCATTTTACCCATGGAAATGATGAAGTTCAGGAACTTTGAGTGACCTCCCAAGACCACATATATAGCATTTATATGGTGCTTTAAGATTTGCAAAGCACTTTACAAATATTATCTCATTTTATTCTCACAGCATCTCTAAGAGGTAGATTCTATTATTACCTACATTTTACAGATGAGAATACTGAGGCAGATAGAGATAAAGTATCTTGCTCAGGGTCACATAGCTAGGAAGTATCTGAGGTTGGATTTGAGCTCAAGTCTACTTGATTCCAGGTCCAACCTTTGATCCACTGTATCCCCTAGTTGAAAGTGGTAGAATTGGGATTTAAACCTCAAATCTCACATCAAATGATGGGTTCTTTCCCTTTCACTGTTTCTGATGTCCAGAATGTTAATTTTGAACAAGTGTGGTGACTTGTCATATTGTATATCAAAAAGACTTTGATGCTAATGTATTTTAACAGTTGTACCACTCCACAAGGTGAATTCTTTTTTTAAAAGTCTTACTATTTGTGAACCTTAACTTTAAAGCTACAGACCTCTTTCCAGCACATATTTATACCTGTTCAGTCCTCACTTTCATTACCTATATTGACCACATAAAAGGATTTGAAACTTTTAAAGGAAAAATCATGAGTATTGTAAATATAGCAATCATTCAGACTCTCACTCCTGTCCATTTCCCTTCTTGCCATTTAATTAAGTAACCTCCTAGAAACCTGATAATACAGCAGTTCCTATTTTACTGCAAGGGCTCCTAAAGAAACAAAACTCAGATAGTTATTAGTTAACCTACTCAAGGAGAGAATGAGGCATTCAGTGCCAAAGGGAAAAAGGAGGATCTACTGCTATACTATTTATAGAAATTCCAGTACATGAACTGTATTTTCTATTTCTCCACTTTCTATTTGTAAACACCATGGTAAGACTTCTCCCTCTTCATTGAAACAGCTGCCTGTTCAACAATATCTAGTCAATGGTTTGGCATGAATTCCTCTCAAATACAGACACATCATAAGGACTATATTCCTTAAAGGTTGATCTTAATGGATGTAATAAATTATTGACACCTTCTCTATGACAAGCACTCAAGCCAACTCACATGGCTTCGGAAAAGGACCAGAGATGTAAAGAGCAGAGAGAAAGGAAACCTTTGAAGAAAAAGAGACCTGCCCTAATGAGATAAAAGGTAGACTTTAAGGATATAATGGTCTCACATTTTGCGAAGGTCTCCTCTGGCTAGTCATCAAAGCAACTCCATTTTCTTTTGGCCTCCAAGAGGTGTCAGTGACTAACATTCTATTTTTCATTTGGAGAATAGGTATCAGGACTTTTAAACCTGAAATTCCTTTATTTATCTCTAAGGTTTCATAATTCATGGAGTTATTATTCATGTTTTAAGTAAGCCCAGATTCCATAATCATCCTCAACAGGGCTATCCTTCCCTTTGTCCCAGACATGTAATTGGGCGGGAACAGGGGTCAGAAATTAACTGAAGCAATGAAGAGCTGGATTTGGACAGAGCTTTGGAAAGGGGTAATTCCTCCTTATTTATTCCCGCTGACTGGACATGCGAAATGCTGTTGTAATTCCCATCTTTTATGTGACAGGAGCATGCTGCCACATTTTAGAGGCAGAAGACACCCATAGGTAATCTTGTGCTGCTCCAATGAATGAAGGACTTCCTATGAGTAGACAGTCATTATGAACATCATTGATCACTAATGATGATAAACTTTTATTTGGGGGGGAAGGAAAGATTCTATCATTTTATAGGGTGCTATGCAGAATTGAGACATATACTATTTGGCCAAGAGCCCTTGTGGCTTGATGTTTTGCTGCCCAGCGTCCTATTTTCTTTCCATGTGTACAAACATGCAAGAACCCAAGTGGGAGTGCACATGTGCATGCACACACACACACCCCCTTCTTATTGATATGGAGTCTTCTAAATCTGAATTTGGGATAATTCTGTCAGGATCTAGGCTGAAATTTATTTTTCTTTAGTGGATTCTTTATTAATAATGAAATCTGATAATGTAAACCAGATCTCTTGACATTATAAATCATTTATGGGCTATAGGGAAGGAACTTTAAGGAGTGTTCAGTCAGCTTCTATGCATAATAGTTAATGTAATTGGATTAATAGGTGTTACTAACTAATCTCAGATTTTCTTTGGCTTTCATTCGGGTAAATGGTTCCCTTTCTTCTGACAGGAAGGATATGATCCACAAGCAGCGGTGTGCTGTAAATTTTTAACAACTGGCTTTTCAAACCCCACTCCCAGAAATGTACTCTTGACACTCTTTTAAATTTAATCTGCATTACTTTCTCTATCACCTTCTTGTCTAGACAATCAGCCAAACAACAAATTAAGCCCAAATTTATAGCATTTGCCAATTTCCGAGGGAAAAATTCAAACTGAAAATTTAACAATCAGCTAGAATATGACTTGGCTCCAGACTGCCACAAACCACTTTCCATATTCCACTGGGTATAGACACTAAAGTCTGGCACAAAGAACAAGTGTGCTTGATTTCTGGCAACAGAATTTGTTAGCTAGCCCTAATGTGTCTAATTGAACCCTCTGGGCCAGGACTAGAATCTAGCTCCCTGGACATATTTTTTTTCTACTCTAATAATCACATTACAACAAATGGTGTTGTAATGTGTTCTACTGTAACTAGCTTTTGAGATAGAAATAAATGGGAGAGCACAAGTAGCAGACTTGCTAATTGCTTCCCCTTTGCTGTTAACATAGGTAAATGTTCAGAAATCTCCTCTGATCTAAATGAGAAATGTACTGGGGTTGAAAAGCAAAAGCAATATTTATGATAACAAATCCTTGATTCCACAATTGATTTGCTTTTTCAGGATTTATCTGCCATTTGAGAAGTGTTCTGTCTGCTGATTCTCCTAAATGAGGTCATTTATGCATCCATCAACATGAAGTGAGTATCCACTGGGTACACAAGCACTGTCTGTGCTAACAAATTTTCTATTACATAGGACATAGGAGCCTTGGACCCTGTCTTTTGGAAAATGGTGATTTAATGACACAGGAGATAGCCAGAGGGCAATTGTAGGTAGCATAGGTGCAAGTAGAAGATGATAAGGAAACAATCATATCCATTGGAGTCAGCATATAGAAACTGGAAAATGAGAATGATCATTGGGCAGGATTAGTGAGAGAGGGCTTTTTGGAGAGGGAGAGTCTTAACCAAGTTTTAAAGCAAGATGACAGATATAAATTATTTGAGGGTAGGTGATGGAGGGGAGTGGGACAATGAGAATCTTTGGTAGAGAGAACAATATTATAAGCCAAGGCTATTACTAGCCAGGGAAGTAAAAAATCTACCTTAGTGATAGTCTATCCAAGTCTTTTAGATTACTCCTTTCCATGAGGATGGCAAGCATTGATAAGGTACGATTATTTATTCAATGTTTCAAGGTGGGTTGCACCAAACATTTCATCTTCTTTGCCATTACTTCAATAGATTGGAGAAGGGATGCAGTACATTTTTTTTTGTATGAAAGAAACTACAACAATGCAAAACTCTTGAATGAAAAAGCTAACTTTCTATGGACTCTACTGGCTCCTAGACTTGGCCAGCCTGTTAAATTCATGTCTTCTGCATAATCCTGTGGCAATGTTGGGCAGTGTGCAGCTATGAGAAACCAGTTTTACATTTGCCTAATGAGAATAAGCTCCTCAGTGACATTGGTAACTCGATTTACTTCTTTTACTTAAATGGCAGCCCTGTGCTGGCTTAAAGGAAAAGGAAATCTAGATTCTATCACCTGCAGTTAGCTCTTTTTCTTCATAATTAATGATTTCATTCACTATGCACTTCAGCTGATGTGAACAATTTGATGCTTGGCAGAGATATTACAACTGGCTTATGGAACATGACTTAGAGCTGGCTTTAAAAAGTAAAACTACCTTTTGCACAAACAAAATCAATGCAACCAAGATTAGAAGCAGAAAGCTGGGGAATAATCTTTACACAAGTGTCTCTGATGAAGGTCTCAATTTTCTGATGTATAGAGAACTGAGTCAAATTTATAAGAATACAAGTCATTCCACAAATGATAAATGATCAAAAGCTATGAACAGGCAGTTTTCAGATGAAGAAATTAAAGCTATATATAGTCACATGAAAAAATGCTCTAAATCACTATTGATTAGGGAAATGCAAATTAAAACAACTTTGAGGCATACCTGTAAGACTGGCTAATATGACAGAAAAGGAAAATGATAACTATTGGAGAAGATGTGGGAAAATTGGAATACTAATGCATTGTTGGTGGAGTTGTGAACTGATCTAGTTATTCTGAAGAGCAATTTGAAACTATGCCCAAAGGGCTATAAAACTGTACATATCTTTTTATCCAGCAATACCACTACTAGGTCCATCTCCCTTAGAAATCACAAAAAAAGAGAAAAGGATGCACATGTACAAATATATTTATAGCAGCTCCTTTTGTGTGGCAAAGAACTGGGAATTGAGGGAATTCCTATCAGCTGGTAATGGGAAATTTGGTATATGAATGCAATGGAATTCTACTGTGCTATAAGAAATGATGAGCAGGCTGATTTCAGAAAAACCTGGAAAGACTTAACAGGAACTAATATTGAGTGAAGTGGGCAAAAGTAGGAGAACATTGTACACAGTAACAGCAACACCATGCAATGATCAGCTATGGCGGAGTTCGCTTTTTTCAGTAATACAATGACAATTCCAAAAGACTCACAATAGAAAATGCTAACCACATCCAGAGAAAGAACTATGGAGTCTGAATGCAAATTAAAACATACTATCTTCACTTTTTTTTGTTTTTTCTTTCTTGTGGCTTTTCCCTTTTGTTCTGTTTCTTCTTTCACAACATGATGAATGTGGAAATATGTTTAACATGATTGTATGTATCTAAACTTTATCAGATTACTTGCTGTCTTGGAGACAGCAAGGGAGAAAAATATAGAACTCAAAATATTACAAAAACGAATGCTGAAAACTCTCTTTACATGTAATTGGTAAAAATAAAATATTATTAAGTGGGAAAAAATTAAAAACTACCCTAAGATGCGATGGGCTGCCTATGGAGTGCCCCTCTTCAAAGTCTTCAGTTGAGGGTTTGACAACCACTGGTTGTAGAGGGAAAGTTCTGTTAGGTATGGGTTGGACTAGGATACAGCCTTTGAGGTCCCTTCAAACATTTGAGATTCTGTGAAAATTTTGAAGTAGGAAAAGTTTTTCTTAAATGTCCTCTCCCCTATGAGGATCACTTATTCCAGGTACCCAAGACTCTCAAGATGGCTCTAGGTTACCTAGGGCCCTCCACTGATTGTCCTACATAAGCCTATCATCCCCAAGACCAGCCCATATGCTCAACCTTTTCCATCCCTTGCATGTTAATGTCCTTTATTATTATCATTATAATTATTATTTTAGGCTGGATTTGTGACTTTATAACTCCCATTCATAAAACAAAGGCCCTCTACCACTGAAGGTCAACAATTGTTTTACAGTTTTAGAGTCTAAGATGCCTATGACCTGATGTATGGTTAAGTGACTTGACCAGGATTACATGGCCAGTATGAGCGGGAGGTGGGAATTAGGTCCAAGTTTACTTGATTCTGAAGCCAACTCTCTACTCACTATACAATGTTAATTCACAATCATCACCACCATCATCATCACCTTCCATTATTAATAATAGTTGAGAACACACACAGCTGGTGGGATTTAAAGAAGTATATTATATTTTCCTTTTAATAAACCAACAAGCGTTTCTTTACCATTAGCCAAGCATTATGCTGGGTATACAAACACAAATATGAGAGGGTTTTTGCCTTTAGGAACTTACATTGTACTGGCCTGAAGTTTACAGAGTACTTTGCTTATATGATCTTACTTGAATATCAAAAAATGCCGTGAGGTAAGTACTACAGACATTATCATCCTCATTTTGTAGCAGAGGAAACAAACTCCGAGTGGTTGAGTGAATTGCCTAGCTTCATAATATACTGTGCTACAGCTCCCATTCGATTCCATTGATGGCTGAGTTTCCAGAAGCAGATTAAAGTCATGGGCCAGCAGATGTGGAGTTTTAGTGCTAGAAAGGATAGATGGTGCTCAAGAAATCCAGTCTGTTGATTGATTTAAACGGGCCCAGTGGTTAAGTGGATTGTAGAAGGAATGGAGATAATTGAAGTTAAAAAGAGAAAATTCAAAACACTTTTGCCTAAGCTATCTGAGTAATTTAGGCAAAAAACATAACATTCTCCATCTGGTACAAATCTGGCCATCTGCTAAGTTTAGTGGGTTGCCTTCCTTTAAAAGTTTTACTGGATTCTTTTATGAAAGAGATGATTGGGAGAAAAGCAGAATATGTAGATCTATAGAGATCTTAGGTATTGGGGATAATAAAGATTGTAAGAAGTTCTGTAATCATCTTCTTTGGAAGCATTACATAACGTGTTAACTATGTTTGGGAGTAGGTATTTTCCATTGCTTATACCTCCATTCTCAAGGAACCAAGGCTCATAATTTAGGCATCTTTCACTCCAACATCCAATATCCAACATCTAATCAGCTACTAAGTCCCCTTGATTCTACTTCCTCAAGATGGCTGATATCCATTGCTTATTTCTTTCCTACTGACTCCATCCTATTTCAGGCCCTCATTACCATTCGTGAGCTATTGTAATAGCTTCATATTTTTTCCTGCCTTGTGTTTCTTTCTTCCCCAATCCATCTCATATCATTGGCAGAGTAATCTCCTTAATCCATTGGACTAACCACATTACTCTCTAGTCCTACACTTTCATTGGCTCCTCAGTGACTTTCAAATAAAATACTCACTCTTCATCCTGGTGTTCTAGGCTGTTCATCATCTAGCTTCTTCCTATCCTTCTGGCCTCACTTGCAAATATTCTAAATTCCAAAAAATTGTACTGCTCATTCTTTTCCTACATAACCTCACTCTTTCATATGTGTCTGAGGCATCCATCTTCTTTGCCTAGAGAGGGCTCATCCTATGTCTCTGCTTGTTCATAGCCTTTTCTTTCTTCAGTGATGAACTCTGTTAGCATCTCTTCCACGAAGTCTCTCTTGATCTCTTCTATCAAAAAGTATTCCTTCTCTCAGAATCTCTCGAAGTACTCTTTGACTTCTCTTATGGATTTATATTCTAACTTGTACTAAAAATATCTTCATATAATCATAATTCAGTTGACTCCCTAGGACTTCAGATTGTAAAGCAGGTGCCAGCGTGCACTGGTGGAGGGAATTCACCACAAGGAAATCACAGGTTTGGACTCCAAAACTCACTGTAATTCATATTGATATAACATTTCATAGTTTAAAAAAGTTTCTTCCCAATATCCTGTCAGGTATGTAGGTAGTATAAATATTATTATCTCCCACTTTATAGGTGAATAAAATGAAGCTTGGAGCAGTTAAGCAATTTGTCTTTGATTATAGTCAGTGAGTGACTGATTTGAACCCATGTCACCCAGTTCTAAATCCAGAATTTTTTCTATTCATTTAGGCTTTGATTTCTATAACAAGCTGTGACTAGATTGGAAAATCCTTGGGGACAAGGATTATTCTATTTCTTTGACTCTTTGTGTCTCTCCCCTCCCTCCCCTCTTTCTTTTTCTCTCCACCCTTTTGCACATAGGTAGGCACTAAATAAATATTTCTTGAATTGAATTTAATTAGGTTCAGAACTACCTAGAAATTGTATGGCTTCTTTCGATTGTAATGTTCTTGAATTCGGAACCCTTCTTTCTTCAGTGTCTTCCCAGAGACAATAGGGCAGGTTCTTGTATCCAGTGGAATTCATGAAACACAGGTATTCTTCACACATAGGAGGCTAAGATTTTACTTGTCATATTAATTATGTACATTAATTAGTGAGGGTCTTAGACTATAGGACCTGTCTCATCTACTGTTCAATTGTAACCTATCTTGACACTTTTTTTGGTCACTACTCTCTTTTTAAAAATATAATTTTTTTTTGCTCAGAAGCAGAGTTATAGCTAAAATTGCCTCTAGGGCAAATTTATTTGAAGGGATGACAGAACAAGTGAGGGGTGGGAAAGGGAGACTGGCAAAGAAGAAAGGTCCACTAGAAGTCCTTGAGGGGGGGGAAGGAGGCATCTTCCAGAGTTCCCTGGGGACAGTTACATCCTAGGACAAGGAGAGGTTTGGGTACAGTGGTCACTATGAGAGGTAACATGGAAATTGACTTTCCGGGGGAGGAGATTTTTGGTTTCTCCCCCATAATAGCTGCAGTTGAGGTTGTTACCATTTTGCACAGAAGTAAAACTGTCTCTTCCTGATATACCTTCAAACCAACACCCCTATTTTCAGAATCAAGATCATAGAATTAGAGCTAGAGAGAACTTTTGAGGTCATCTTGGTCCATTTCCTTTATTTTATAAGTTTAAAGAAGTGAAGACCAGAGAAGTAAAATGAATTACCTAAAGTCACCTAGGGATCAAGTGGCAAAGCTTGGATCTGAATGCATATATCTCCTCTCATACTAAATCCAGCCTTTTACTCTTTTACTTATTTTTTTAAACAAGTTTTTATTACATCTTTCATGTTTATATTCTCTAAATTCCCACTTCTTTTTCCTGTCTCCCTCTCCCAGAGAGTCATCCCTTATAATAAAGATTTTTTTTAAGAAAAAATAAAGGAATAGAAATCACCAAAGACAATCAATATTTTAAGTGCATCAATATACTGAAAAAATAACCCTGACAATATATGGAATGTTGCACACTTGTGACTTCCCTCTCCCCCACCTCTGCAAAGGAATCTTCTCGATATCTCTTCTCTGGGGCAAAGCCTGTTCTTTGTAATTTGGCAACATTCATTTTGTTTTGTTTGGTACTGGCTGTTCTTTCCATTTATACTGTTCTATTTATTGTGTATGGGCAGCTAGTTGGTAGAGCTGATACAGAGTCTAGCCTGGCATTAGGAAGACTCATCTTCTAAGTTCAAATCTGGTTTCAGACACTTACTAGCTATGTGACCTTGGACAAGTCACCTAGCCCTCAGGTAAACTGCGCTTGCCTCAGTTTCTTCATTTGTGAAACAAACTGGAGGAGGAAATGGCAAACCACTCCCATATCTCTGTCACAAAGAGTCAAACACAATAGAACAACAATAACAAATATCATTGTGTGTGTTGTTTTCTTGGCTCACGTAAGTCTTTCCTTGCTCCTCTGTATTAATAACAAAAACTGTGTTACAACAATATTCCATTACATGCTTGCACAACTGATTTAGCCATTCCCCAATCCATGTCTATCTCTTTTCTCCTGCACTGTATCACACAGTCTCTCTCATCTCCTAGTAGACTAAAGAGAGGACCCAACCTACTGGAGAATGTACTGCATCAGAATTCAGGAGGCCAAGGTTTTTGTTCTGTCCCTACCATGACCCCAGAAGCCCTAGGCATCTTCCCCCTGTTTGCTTATCACTAAGACAGTAAGCATAGTGTGACCACTCTGTCTGCTCCCTTCTTCCCAGGGAGACTAAACAACCCTTTCTGGCATTTGCTTTGAACTCTGTAGCTAAGAAATTATGTGCCCCCTAAAATGGGAGTCATGATGCAGAATCTTGAAGGACCACCAATCCTGGCCACTTTACACTCTGATCATTTTCAGTATTTGTATATACATGTATATATGACAGATAAATTATGACCAAACAAGAAAATTAGAAACCAGCTTCTCCAAGCTAATTTACATAAGATTAAGGGGGCAGGGATGAAAGAACATTATTGAAATTTGCATGTATTCAGTGGAAGTTACCAGTAGATCTTCGGCAGCAATTCTCATCAGGGTAAGATAACATCCATTCAGAGCAAAACATTAAATACAAGGGATAACATATATCCTCTTTTAATATTCACTTTACATGGCCACTGCTAATCATAGTATTTTCCAGCTAGAAGAAGCTTGCTGATTTACAGCCCAGAGTTGAAACTTTACACATCTTCCACCTGTTTTCTAAATCTTTTCCTAATAATAATAACAAAGGGCTATAACTATGACATCAAAGTCAAGAGAGTAAAGCAAATTTGTTCTGCTGGCATAGGGTTGTAAAAGGGCATAATTAACTTAATTCCTGTTTCATTGACATCTTTTAACCTTATTAGGAAGAAGTTAGTTAAGAAAATCCTCTGGGAAAGAGGATCACTCCAAACTGTAGGAGAAAGATTTAGGCCAATCCCTTGCTTTTATGGTATTTTTATTATATTTTCCCCTTTCTCTAGTCTATTACACCCCACGTCCCCATTACAAATAGTGTTGCATTTCAGGGATTTGTTAGCAAGTTTATCTTTGCAATTATATCCTGCACTTCCGAGGTACACTTTGCCCAAAGGTGTTGGATTTGGTAAGTCTATTGAGATACTTTTGAATAATAGTGTGATTACACTGTCTTTATGTGTAGGAAACCCCATTACACTGAAGCAAAGTAATAAATGAAGGAATTTATTGTTCCTCAGTTTTCCTCCAAGAAGGTAACATTTGTTCTAGTTGTCAATGTCCCTTAGGAAGTAAAAGAAATACTATTAAGCTCAAGTAAGTGAGGCTTGAGTGGTTCAGTGGAAAGGATGCTGCTGGCTTTAGTCATAGGACCTCAATTTAAATCTTGCCTTTGTCCCTTCCTACTTTTGGATCCTTGGACAGGTCACTTAACCTCCCGAAGCCTCAGTTTCCTCATCTATAAAACAAGGGGGAGGGTAGCCTAGATATTCTCTAAGGCATCTTTCACATGTAACTCTATGATCCTATGGTTTTCAGACAAAGTTTAAACATTTGACTAAACTGACTAAATGCACTTGGAGGGACACAGTATAGTTACATTTTTTTTGGAGGGGGGCATCATTCACATAGAGACACAAAATAAGTATAAAATAGATACAAAGTAATTTTTTCACAGGCGAGGCACAGAGTTGGTGGGGTCAGGAAAGCTGTCACTCAGAAGAACCTGACACTTCAACTAAGCTTCAAAAGAAGCCAAGGAATCTTAAGAGCAGAGGAGGGATGGGGGAAACATCCTATGCAAAGGCATGGAGGTGGGAGAATATCTTGTATGAGAAACATCAAGAAGTCAGAACTGCGGAATGCATGAAGGGGAGTAATGTCAAGCTGGAGACCGATTGTGGAAGACTTTAAAAGAGAGTAGTTTGTAATTATTTTATCCTAGAGGTAACAGGAAGCCATTGGAGCATTTTGAACAGGACACCAATAGGAACAGATCTGGACTTTAGAAATTGAAGGAATTAGGATTTGGGGAGGACAGCGACTAGAGGTAGGAAAACCAATGGTCAGGATATTGCAATAGTTCTAGAAGGAGGCAATGAGGGCCTGAACTAGGTTAATATAGAGGAAAGCATAAAATAGCTTCTCTTTCACTCTAAAAATTTACCATATGTCTAGCTGCCCTCAGCAGGCTTAAATTTTATCTCCTATAATCAAGCTATCTTTGCTCCCCCAACTCTCAATTACCTGACATTCCTTCCCTATTATTTAACCTCTGAGATAATGAAAGTTGCTCAGCAATCTCACTGGATCAAGGGGACTGAACTTTCTTTTCCGTCATGTTACATTGCCTTAAGGCCAAGGATTATGTGAGTATGTCTCCCAAACTTCAGGTATTGCTGTTCATTGGCTATTGCCAGTCAGTTAAGGCTAGTTAAACTCTTTATCTACTAGGCTGCCTCCCGAATTTATTAACCTCTAATGGAATTAAGGTGAGAGCAATGAATACCCATAGAAAATTTAACAATGGGCTCTTCAGTGCCTAGAATGTATAGAAGAAAGGATGGATCAACATGGAAAAGCGGATGGATGGTCATGACAGGCCAGAACCTGGTTTAAAAGAGCTGATATTGATTCAAAAATTTAATACCAACCTGGGGGAGGAGATAAATTAATCTGTCCATTAGGTCTTATCAAGGTTCCACACTGGTCTACTTAGGGGATGAGAAAGTATGGTGGAATGGAAAAAGCTACAGATTTGGAATCAGAGGATTTGGATTTGAATCCTGACTGTTACTCCCTAAACCAGTGCAACCTAGAGGAAAACACTAAACCTCTCTCAGGTTCCTCATCTTTTAGAATAAGGGAGGTGGACCTCTAAGGTTGCTTTTAGTCCCCAGTCTATAATCCTTAGAATTACTTAATCAACAGACTAGACTGAGTTTAGCAACTCATAGATCATGGAAGCTTAGAGTTAGAAGGAACTTTAGTGATCACTAGTCTCATTCATAGCTGAAGCCTGGCATATATAATTAGAGGATTTAGATGAAATATAGGATAGGAACTTCAGTTTTATAACAGCATTCATAGGAGGTTCTTAAAGCATTTTATAACTCTTCCTGCATTCTTTGATGTTAAAAATTACCTATTTATTCCTTGGCAAGATAGGGATAAGTAAGTAATTAAGATTTGTCTCTGCAGGAATAAATCTGATATCAAGTCTCCAGCTAAGTTCAAGCCAAGCCACTCAGAAGTATGTTAACCTTTCCCCCCAGCCCTCTAATAAGACTCTTAATAATGCACATTGGCAAAATATGTGTTGGTGTAGTTACTTGAACATCTTCAATATCCACTAATAAATTACTTTGTTCAGTTATGATTAAAAGGATAAACAAGGAGCCCCATGGTTAATTAATGGCTTGGGTAATTCACCAGTCCAGGGAATATTTGACCTTGCCACGGAGGATACTCACAACAAGGTATAGGAAAGAATTCTCCATTTGGAGTTGGATACCCTGGGTTCTCCTTTTAAAATTTTTTTGGAATGAGTTCAGTTCTCAAATTAGCAGCGAACTACCTGACTGACCACAAGTTATCACTTTGTCTGGCCTAGAGTTTTCACATTTATAAAGTTAGGGGCTTGAGCCAGCTCATCTCTAAAGCTTCTTCTAGTTCTAAGCCTCTGAGCCTTTCAGACTGCTGTTTCGAATTACTCTTGCACCTCATTTCTCACGATTACTACAATGAAACCCAGTGACTGTACAATAACAAAGCCAAACCATGAGACATGAGAGAAAACCTTAGCTTGAGTGGATAGTGGTGGTCATGTCACTCTCCTCAAACGTCTCAAGAGGCTTCCTATTACGTTTTGTTGTTGTTTAATCGCTTTTCAGTTGTATCCAACTCTCTGTGACCCCTCTTGGGGTTTTCTTGGGAAAGATATTGGAGTGGTTTTCCATTTCCTTCTCCAGTTCATTTTACAGATGAGGAAACTGAGGCAAAGAGGGTTAAGTGACTTGCCCAGGGTCACATAGCTAGGAAGTGTCTGAAGCTGGGTTTGATCTATCTTCCTGACCCCAGGTCTGACACTCTATCCACTGTACCACCCCTCTAGCTGACCCTGCCTATTGCTTACTAAGTAAAAGTCAAATTTTTCTACCCAGAATTCTAGACCCTCCAAAATATGATGCCATCTTGCCTTTTCAGATGTCTTCCATTACTGCCCTCAATGCACTCTATATTCTACCCAAACTGTACAAATATACTGCTTTGGCCTGCCAACATTCACTCAGGGCATGTTCATTCCAGCTGTTCTCTATCCTTAGAGGTTCCTCTTCCTTCTTGCAGGTACATTGCTCTATGTTCTTTAAAGTCCAATTCACTAACCACCTTCCTGGGCCTTCTCCATGGATAAAAACATGGTCTCAAAAAGCACTGATGTGGAGATGTATGACATCCTGGAGAGTGCTTATCTAAAGGTTGGTATCTTCTCCAAAACCTGTCAGCAATTCTCCAAATAGTGAATGCTTAATAAATACTGAATTGAATTTATTGAGAGTTTGATTACACATAAGAATACAACCATATAATTTACCTTCACGTGATTCTTCTGGTATTAGGATGAGCTTCAGTAGAAGGTAAACTCTTAAAAGGTGGGGACTATTTACAAGTGATTCCAGACCTCCCACTGAGTGCTCAATAAATTATAATTAAACTGAATTGAACTGAATGATCCAGAAGACCAAGAATTGGAAGGTAGCTCAGAAAATCTATCTTGAAGTATTTAGGGTTATTGCTAGTCAATAACCCTTCTATGAATATTTTTTAAAGGGAAAAAACATTAGTTTATGTTTTTCAGAATTTTTCCCAAACCATTTATTTGACTGTCTTTTCAAACAATGGACTCCCATTTAAGAAGGCGCCACCAGTTCAAACTGTATTTATTGCCTGATGTGGAAGAAGCAATGTCTGAACTCCTGCTCTGGGGAAAGTTTGGATAATTTTTTCTTCAAATGTTTTGACACCACTCTCAAGGCTTATAAACTCAGAAGAGTAAAGGCTCAGGCTGTTGTCATCACTTCTTAGTCACATAAGTACCAAAAGCTCTAGACTCTCTCACTGATGCTTGGCTGGCGAATTCAAATGGGCAACTCAAAAAGGGCCTTTACTCAGCTGAACCAAGTTGAGTTGAATCAACAATATTCAAGACTTGTTGAATAGCCTTTTCCTGCAGTGGTTAAGTATTACTATAACTTTCAGGGTCTCGTTTTGTTCCAAAGTAGAACTTCGACTACCTGGCTGAGTCAGGACCAGCACAAAACACTGGGTTTTTTTTTCCCTCCAAGACTGAAGACATTTAGTCTATCTCTTCACAACATAGACAAAGCCAGAGATTTGGCCGTTCTTTGCCTAATTTGATCAATGCAGATAATCAGATTACATCATTTGGGCAAGAAAAGTGTATTTAGGCAGCCCATAGCATGCTATCATCTTAGAATTCTGTGGTACTTATTCCTTGTTTTCTCTATTCATAGCATTTTAGATGTAGAGCTGGAAGGAGACTTCTGGGTCATCTAGTCAATACTTCATTTTTCAGAAGAGGAAACTGAGGCCTAGAGAGACTTTGATTTGTGTGTGCAAGATCAGACAGATAGTAAGTGGAAGAGTCACTCTGAATCATGACAACTGTGACTCCTGACCCATGACTCTTTCCATTGTAGCACTTGGCCTCTCACCGTGGGTACTGGTGTCACCTGAATGCCTTTATGGGATTTTTACTTCCTACCATTAATTTAATGGACGGTGGCAAGCACAGAAGTCATCAACTGCTTGTTCTGTGACTGCCTTTAAGCATTTGGGTTGCATCAGATGTTTCAAGGTTAGATTTCTTGAGAGGGCCCTTGGCCAATTCCCCTAGAAGAAAGTAACTGGGCAATCCATTCTGTCAATAAAAATTTACCAAGAACCTACTAAGTGTCCAAGGTACTGTGCCAACCTTGGGAAAATCACTGTACCAATATGCTCTATCCCGTCCCCCCCACCCATGCCCTGCTCTGAATAATACAATGGGTACATATAGCTAAAATTTTGTCTAGGTTGAATAATCTCTATTCCCTTTTGGATTTGTTTCTAGGGACTATTTAATAAACTATATCATATTTTGTAGCTCTTTGCTGGCATACTGTTCAAAAAAACAAAACAAAACAGCAGTAACCCGACAATCAGGATCTAGAGCTGCAAGGAGCTATAGACCTCATTCCCACTTTGCTGATGACAAAATTGAAGCCTGGTGCAATAAACGTTTATTAAGCCCCTACCAAGTGGCAGGCACTTCGGCTAGGTTCTAATCATACAAAGATTTTAAAAATTCTCTGTGGCAGCAAGGTTATAAAGTAGATAGAGTCCTGGGCCTGGAGTCAGGAAGACTTTAAGTCAACAAGTAAACAAGCATTTATTAAGCACTTACTATGTACCAGGAACATAGTAAATAAATGCTTAGTACACTAAGCGCTGAGATTTACAAATACGAGCAAAAAGGAAGATAGTCTCTGCCTTCAAGGAGTTTTTATTTTAAAGGCAGGAAGACTAAACAAAAAAGGCAGCTGAGAAGTGCGTAAGGGGCAGAGAAGGTAAGCAAGCAGTACTGGATGTGAGAGGAGTCTTCAGCTGGGTGGGAAATGGTGAGACAGAGTTCAAATGTGGCCTAAGCTGTGTGACCCTGGGCAAGTCATTAACCTTCGTTTGCCTCAGTTTTCTCAACTGTAAAACTGGAAAAATAATTGCCCTTACTTCCTGGGGTTGTTGGACCAAATGAGATAATACTTGTAAAGCAGTTCCCCAGCCCTCAAGGAGTTTATAGTCTATGGGGAGGATATAAATAAGGTGGGAGGAAGTAGGAAAGAGAATAAGCTGCTAATATAATAATAATATATGGCCCCTCTATGTGCCAGGCACTGTTCTAAGCACTTACCTTCACAATAGTTCTGCAAGATAGGAGTTGCTATTATCCTCATTTTATAGTTAAAGTCAACAGAAGTTAAGTGACTTGGTCAGGGTCACAGAGCTAGCAAGTTCTGGAGGCCAAATTTGAATTTCGGTCTTTCTAACTGGAGGCCTAGCACTCTATGCACTGCACCATCCAACGTGCCCCAAATAAGTAAATACAAATACATTTATATATGTTAATTGGAGAAGGGAAATGGTATAAACAACTAAAGAATACAGAGAAGATGAGCTATAGGCTGTGGCCAATGATCTGGGCCTTGGAGGAAGCTGGGGATTCTAAGAACCCTAGATGGCACCAGAGGGCCCAATATCCCTTAAGTTGTGAGGAACGGGGTTAGAATTCAAGGTCAAGTCTATTTCATTCAGTAGTGCCTTCTCCCAACTTTGTAATAGAAATGATCACTTTCCAAGTTATTACTCAAACAACAATTTAAATTACAGGGTTTTCATTAGGGGACCTCTCTGATCTCTTCCAGTTCCAAATCTGTGATCCTGATAACTTGCTTACTAAGCATGTTACCATTTTTCTCTATATGCTATATTGCCATTTCTGCCTCATTTTCAATCACTGCTGACTCAGCTCAGCTTGCTGGCCAGTAAGCTCTTTAGATCATTTCTTTCTCTTGGACAGGGCTTTCTATGAAAAAAATTAAAAAGTTCTCTGGCATTGCCTTTTTTTCCCCTTTCTATTTTCCCCTTTCCCAGATCCTGCACAATAAATCCTTCATGTTCCATAAATGTTTTTAATGAGCTCTCTTAGCTACTCAGTTTCCTTTAATCCTTTTTTTCCCCCATTAAGTGCATTATCCTGAATTAGCTCTTGTAGAATTAAGTACTTTTAGAACTAAAACCTCAGAAATCATCTAGGGGAATTTCAATGTTTTTTTTAAGATGGGGAAACTGAGGTACAGAGGTTAAATAACTTGCTGAGGGTTACATGGGGCAAGAGGCAGTGCTGTGGATTAAGTGCCAGACCTGGAGTCAGGAAGACCGGGTTTGAATATGACCCCAGACACTAATTCTGTGACCCTGAAAAAGTCACTTAAACCTATTTGCCTCAGTTTCCTCATCTGTAAAATAAGTTGGAAAAAGAAATAGCAAACCACTCCAGTATCTTTGCCAAGAAAACTCCCAAAGGGGTCATGAAGAGTTGGATGTGACTGAAAATGACTAAAGCAACAATTACAAAAAAAAACCAAACAAAAAACGGTTAAGAATCAGGAATAAAACTCAGGTCCTCTGATTCCTAGTAGAATGTTCTATTACTTGTGTTTCTTGCTTACCACTTCTCCAATTTGCTGTTGCCTTGGTGAATCCCACTGATCTCTCCCTTCTCCATTCCTGTGAATTTGGTGACCTTGCACAGCCCTCCCTCACTCAAATCAAAGTCAACTGCAAGTCATGTCATCACTTTGATGTCATGGTCCTCTTGGAGAATGAAGGACAAACACAACAACCCTCTTCAGGATGCACGTATGTGAAGATTCAATAAATCTGGAGATTTCACATGACCACCCTTCACCCCCTCCCAAACTGTTAATTGTATGACAGTTATAATTACATTTTCTGGGTCACTGACCCTCATTCCTCATTCCTTATTAGGCAATTCAGAAGATACCCTCATTTCACTGGACCAGATTACTCTACTACCAAGGTCTGCCTCTTATCACTGCCATGTCAGCTCTCTTTCCCAAACTGTATATAAGTCTGGGCCCTGAGGAGCTTTGGGCCTTTCCAAAGCCCCTCCACTGTGAGCTTCCTTCGGAGCTTTTCTCAGATTAAGGGCAATGGAGGCCACATACTGAGACTGTATCTCATTGGCATCTATTCTCTTCCTCCCCTTGTGAGTAACAATTAAATTTTGTCAAACGCTATTGCTGAGTGGGCACTGTCATTCTTTACCACTCCCTTCCTTTTCACAAATTTGAAATTGGCTTTCAGGAACATAATGAGCATATTCTCTAGGCTACAATCAAGCCACTGGGAAAATGTTTAATAGCACTGGGTCCAGGGCCAGCCCTATGGAGCATCACTCATTCCTTATGGAACATCATGGGCCCTAGACTTCTAGTGTGCTATTAGAGACTGCTCTTGGAGTACTACCAATCAACCAGTGTTTTTTTTTTTTTTTTAATTTTAATCCAAGTGATATTTCTCAATCATGCTAGGTGGCTCAGGGGATAGAGTTCTGAGCCTGGAGTTAGGAAACCTGAGTTCAAATCTGGCCTCAGACATTTACTAGTTATATGATCCTAGACAAGTCACTTAACTGTGTTTGCCTCAGTTTCCTCATTTGTAAAATGAGCTGAGGAAGAAAATGGCAAACCACTCCAGCATTTTTGCCAAGAAAACCCAAAAGGGGTCATAAAGAGTCAGACATGATTAAAAAATGATTAGACAATAACAAAATTGCTTAACAGGGTAGAATCCAGAGATTTCACTCCTGATTTTCTTTAAAATATGTTTTAGCTATTCAGAAAGAATATGTAATATGAAAGAACATTTAGTCTCCATTTGAGGTATGTCTCTATAGACTTCCTTATACAATTTTGACTATTTCAAGGAACAACCTGTTATTTTGAGTAAATTAACCAGTTTGAGTAAATTAACCAGTTTGCCGCAAGAACCAAAGCAGATGAATATTCACAGTGCAGAAGATAATTAATACTTAAGCTCCATCTTGAAGAAAAAGAGGGATTCTGAATCAGTGGCAAGGAAGGAGTTCATTCAAGGCATGCAGGGTAGTGATGGAGTAAGAGAATAAATAACAGAATACCAAACTTGGAAGGGACCTCAGAAGCTAACTAGCCCAACCCATACCTGACAGGGAATCCCCTTTATCATACAGAGAACAAAAGGTCACCCAGCCTGAACTCAAAGAGTGAGAAAGATCCCAAGGCATCTCTTTCTACTTTTTCTTACATCAAGCACATAGTATATCATGGAACTGAATGGTTGCAGAGAGAAACATTCTACCTCTAGATATCTAGATAACTCAAGAATGAGATACTGACAAGGAGGGTATACATATTGGAAATGCTCTGGCCTAGGAAGGTTTGTGGAATGAATGAAAAAAGCAGTTATTAAGCACTTATTATACACCAACTACTCTGCTAAATGTTGGGGATGCAGATAAAAAGGCAATCCTTGTCCTTAAAGAACCTATATTTTCATAGGGGGAGATAATACATAGAGGGCAATGATCAGGGAGGGCTATTGTAGTTTGGAAAGTTATCAGGATGGTGAGTTATTGTTGCTGGTCTTTCGTTTTGGAAGAGGACCATGATATCAGGGAGGTGATGCCATGACATGCAAGTGAATTGGGTTTAAGTGAGGGAGGAGTATACTGACAGAGCTGATTTAAATATAGATGCACAGCTGGAAAGACGAGGTAGTACAAAGGGTATGAACTAAGCAGCTAAGTGCCTGGTGAGAAGCCAGGGAGGGAAACAAAGCATGTGGAGGGGATGATGTGAGACAACTACCAACCAAGAGATAGGGCAGGATGGGAATTGAGGTGTTAAAGGTTTAAATACCTTTAGGACAGGAGTTCTCATCAGTGGTATGCTGGTAAACTGTTAACAACCCAGCCTGGGGGAAAAATGTATACAATGAAATTTTAAGTTTAATCTGCTTTGGTAGCATTTTCTCCAACACTTTCTTAATTTCAGACAATCAACAAAACAGTTTGGGTGTTCAGGGAGGACCAGTACCTTTAGTGTGATGGCTGTCCAGCCCTTTTCAGGGCTCTTTCCATTTTTGATGTCCACCTGTTCCACTCAACTCCCACCTGTGGCTCCAAGAAACTGCAGCATGCGCAGTGGCCACACCCCTGTAAACCATTTCAACTGATGGGCCAAACCATGTTGAGGGTAACCAAGGGGTTTCAAACCCATTGGTGAGTTAGGTGTCTTCCCCAAGCATGTGAAAACTTCCCCTGGTGGAATGGGAAAATGAGAAAAATTTGTTTCAATGGTCAGCTGAAGCAGCACATGAGGAGCACTCAGAGCTTGGTTAGATGCTGAAGATGCCAAGGTCATCCACTGCATTCTGAGCCATCACCAATTGTCTTGACTCTGTCCTGCCACTGGACTATGATGACTGGAGGAGTGAGTGAGGCTGACAGTTTCGTGCAGCTCTGCCTCACTTAAATCCAATTTACTCACAAATCAAAAGATGTCACCCATACCATTTTACTATTATGCCTCAAAGTCCTGTGGCAACAGGCAAGTGATGAAGCAGCAGGTATGGATACACTGGGAACTGTAGTCACAACCCTGCACACAGGTGGCCCAGGTCATAGGGTTGTTTTTCACTGGAAGCAGCAGTGGGACTCGGCAGCCCTCTAAGTGTCTGAGCAGCCTTTTAAGGATTGTACTGCTCACCTCCTGGTGTGAAGAGGGGGCTAGAAACGGTGCCCTAAAAATTGTCTGCTTACCCAACCCTGGGCTGATTACCATGGCAGGTGGGCAATCCCACTCTGTGGTGAAAGCACAAAGAAATGTACAAAATGTACAAAAACATCTGCAATGATGATTCCACTCACCATCGGCACATAGAATGTGCACTTACTTATAGACAATACAAAATCCAGTAGACCTGAAAGACAAATTGCTCTTGCTGCAAGAGAACTCAACAGGTATCACATCCAAATAGCAGCCCTGAGGGAAACAAGATTGGCAAATTAAGGCCAAATTACTGAAGTTGGAGCTGGATACACATTTTTATAGAATGGCCACAGTGCAGGGGAGTGCCATGAAGCTGGTGTAGGTTTTGCAATCAAAAGTAATCTGGTCAACAAGCTGATATGCCTGCCAAAAGGAGTGAATGACAGACTCATGACAATGAGATTGCCACTTGCAGGAAAACATCATGCCACCATCATCAGTGCCTATGCTTCCACCATGATGAACCCTGATGAGGTTAAAGAAAAATTTTATGAACACCTAAGGACCTTTATCATCAATGTGCCAAAAGAGGACAAACTTATAATTCTGAGTGACTTTAATGGTAGAGTAGGCTCAGACTAGCAGACTTGGCAGGAAGTCCTTGGGAGGAATGGAGTTGGAAACAGCAACAGCAATGGTCATTTACTGCTGAAGACTCGTGTATCGCATGCTTGTCATCATCAGCACTGTTTTCCATTTATCTATCCACAATAAAACTTCATGGAAGCACACATGTAGCAAATATTGGCCTTTAACAGACTATGTGATTGTAAGGAGAAGAGACAGACAAGATATGAGTGACAAAGGCAATGTGTGGTGCAGAATGCTGGAGTGATCATAGACTTATCTTTTCCAAGCTAAATATTTGCATTCATCAAAAGTGCCACCTCCAAGGCAAAATGACTACCAGAAGAATGAATGTCAACCAATTACAGCTCTTCTCTGAACATGAACAGTTTGTTGCAAACTTGGAGGGAAAGTTCAGCCAACACACAGTTGGCAAGAGTGGGGCAGAAAAAGAGTGGGCAGCTTTCGGAGATTTGGTGTACAGCACTGCATTAGCTCATCTGAGTCAGAACAAAATTTGGTTGCCCAGAGAAGTTTATCAGTATCGTACTTCAATTTCATGATGGCATGTTTGACTGGTTCTGGATAGTGGACAATGCTCTCGTGCCTTCCCAGTCACCAATAGAATGAAACAGGGTTGTGTGCTTGCTCCCATGCTTTTTAGCATGATGTTTTCAGTCACATTGTCAAATGCTTTCCATGAGGATGAACACAGGATCAAGGTCAAGTACTGCACTGATGCTAAGTTCTTCTATTTGAAAAGGCTACAAGCCAAGACTAAAGTGGAGGGGGTGTTGGTGCATAATTTTCTGTTTGCCGATGATTGTGCACTCAATGCAGCCTCTGAAGCTGAGATGCAACAAAGTATGGATCAATCCTCTGCCACCTGTGCTAATTTTGGCCTAATAATTAACACCAAGAAAACACAGGTGCTCCATCAGCCACCACCACACCATCCACATGTGGAACCATTGGTTACAACAAATGGAGAAGTTTTAAATTCTGTGGATAAGTTCACTTACCTTGTTAGTGTACTTTTTAGGGATGTACACATTGAAAATGAGATTGACACACTCATTGCCAGAGCTAGCTCAGTCTTTGGGAGGCTCCAAAGAAAAGTATGGGAGAGAAGAGGTATTAAACTGAAGGCCTACAGAGATGTTGTGCTGACCTCATTGTTGCATGCCTGTGAAACATAGACAACTTACCAGTGCCATGCCAGGAAACTGAATTGCTTCCATTTGAACTGTCTTAGGAAGATTCTGAGGATCACCTGGCAAGATAAGGTACACTGAGGTCCTTACTTGAACTAAACTGCCAAGCATTCAAAGTATGCTTCAGAGAGCGTATCTCCAATGGACTGGCCACACTGTTCGAATGCAAAATGTATGCTTGCCAAAAAGACTATTTTATGGAGAACTCACATGGGGCAGGTGATCACATGGCGGCCAGAAGAAGCAATACAAGGACACTCTCAAGAACTTTGGATTTGATTGTGTGACATGGGAGACACTGGTACAGGACCACTCAGCATGGCATTCATACATCAGAAAGAGTGCTGTGCTCTTTGAGCAAAGCAGAATTGAGACCGCACAAAGGAAACGCAGTATGCATGAATTTGGAGTAACCATCCCCAAATTTTCACATGGACTATCTGTGCCCAATCTGTGGTAGAGCATTCTGAGCTTGTATTGGTCTGCTCAGCCACAGTTAGATACAATGAAACTTCACTTTATCATGGTGATGTCATTTTGGTCCTCTTCAAGAATGAAGGACAACAACAGACTGACTGACCAAAATCAAGCCCTAATTGCCAACTTTAGAGGTGCAAATGCTCAAACTGAAAATTTATCAGGAGCTAAGTAGAATTGGCTACAGCACATCTCTGCCAAACATCCACGAATCCCTTGATTTCAAGGGTCCTGTGAGCTTGGATGGGGAAAATTATAGATCAAAAAAATTGGTTTTCTTTTTAATTGTATATATTTTATGCATTTAAAAACACTATTCTGAGAAGGGGTCCATAGGCTTCACAAGACTGCTAAGGGGGTCAATGTTTCCAAGAAAGGTTAAGAATCTTTGTTTAAGGGTGTGGTTTCTTTCTGGTTTTACAAGGAGGCTAGTCCATCTTCTCATCCTGGAACTGTGCTATTCAACTGACTCAATTCAATACACATTTAGGAACTGGGGATGCAAAGGAAGTAAAAGTCACTCTCTACTGGAGCTTATATTCTACACTTGGGTTTCAGTGGAGAAGATGATATCCAAGGAATTCAAAACTCAATCTGCTCATATCTGAGTTAGTAGACCTTTCTTAACACACTAAAAGCACCAACATTTTCCAAAGTCAGTTCAGAAGAATTGATTGTGCTGTGTTCATGGAATAGCTTAATGATAATGGATTTCTTTCTGAGTTCTAATTATGTGGGGTCCAGAAAGGTGTTATCTAGGCTTGATGATAACCCAATTGTTAAAAAGAAGACTTCATTTTCTGCATTATGAATGACCCAGATCCCCAGAGAAATGAGTGAACTGGAGTTTGACAACCTTCTAATAGGGTAAGCATTTGATTGGCAAGCATCGCATAGGGCAATAGAATGGGGATTTACTCACTATAAGAAAAAAATATATGCATATATATGTATGATAAAATAAGATTTAAATAAGAATTTCTAGTTTAACTATTACTTGCAGAAGAAGATTAGATAACTGTGGAGATATTTAGCTGTGAGTATTCTACCTTAAAAGAAGGCTATCAATTGTTCTTATATCCCTATGATAAAAATAATGTTGTTATAAAAACTGAGATGAATGTGATAGAGCCACTAAACACGCTGTATTCCAACACAGTCCTTAATAACAGCTTGTATCCTGGTAGTAGAGATGTAAACAAAGCAGTGAATATCATGAACCACGGAATACTGATAATAAATGACATAAACTCATTTGGGGGTTATTGGTAGGACAGTAGAAATTACCATGAAGGGATGAGATGCAATCAGTTAAGCAGAGATACATTTTCCTATTGTAGAATTATTCAAAGGTGTGGGGGAAAATCATCAAATATTTTCCAACTTTGTCTTCATTCCATTCTACTCAAGTCAAGTCAACAAGTATTTATAATTAGATTATGAGATCCTTGAAGACAGAGACTACTTTATCCCTCTTTTTGTATATTCAGTGTTCAGCACATACTGTATGCTTAAAAAATGTTTATTGAGTACCTACTATGTTCCAGGCACTGAAATAAACCAGCAGATACAAAGAAAAGCAAAAACCTGGTTTTTACGGTCAATGAGTTCCCATTCTAATAGTGGTGTGAACGGAGAGAAGATTGATCCAAGAGATTTTTGTGAAGATACCTGTGAAGGTCAAATCAGACAAACTTGGCAGCTAATAGGTTATAAGAAAAGAAGCACTGGGACATGTTAAAGATAACACTGAGGTAACAAACATGGATCCTTGAAAGACAATGTACCCTTAACAGAGATAGTGATGTTAAGAGGAGGGAAAGGCTTGAGGAAGGAGAGAAACTTCATTTGTAAGCTAGTTGTTCAAAATTAGGAAGGCATTCTCTCATAGAAACAACAGAGTAGGGTTTGCATGCCAGCCCATAGGCATCTGCACCTGAAGTTTAGTGCTATATTATAGAAATTCAGAATTGAAAAACTTATAGTGATGTTTCTCTATGGAAAAATGCATTCAGAATGGACACAATGAACATATCACTCTCTACCCACTAGGGTGGAAGCAGGACCTCCAGCAATGTGGAGAGATAGCTGTAGGAAATAAATAACAGGGCCAGCAACTTTTAGAATTCTTGGGCAAAGATTCTATAGATGTCTAAAGTTATCTTCCAGGATAAAATTTTAGATATACTTTTTGATTTCGGACCCTCTCCCCAATTTTCTCATTCTTTTTTTTTTCTGGAGGCCCCATGTCCCATTTCCTTTTCTGCTACCACAAGCTGTCTTTTCTTTCTGATTAGCAATTCTCTGAAAAGAACACAGTTTTATGAGTTTTAAAAGGATTAAAAAATCATGTATGTTTAATACTAGTAACAAAGCAGGGAGTAAAAAAAGTTTCTTATTTTATTTTGAACCACAAATTATTATTATTGTTATTAATACTGCTAATAGCTAATATTTATATAGGTTTCACTATTTACCAGTCACTGTGCTAAACACTTTACAATTATCTCATTTGATCCTTATGACAACCCTGAGAGGTAGGTGCTATTATTATCCCGATTTCACAGTTGGGGAAATTGGGGCAAACAAGTTAAATCACTTGCCCAGGGCCACAGAGCTAGAAAGTATCTGAAGATGGATCTGAATTCAGGTCTTTTTGACTCCAGGCCTGGTACTCTGTCTGTTGCACCAACCAGCTGCCTTAGGGAAGGATCCATAGAGAAATAAAACAGAACTATAGCCTGGTTGTTTTGGGGGCTTGTGGGAACAAGTATATCATAAAATTACATTTATATATTATTTCAAAGACTTCAGAATACTTTCCCGCCAACAACACTACGAGAAAGGTAGTGTAACTATTAATACTCCCATTTTAGAGATGAAGAAGTTGAGACTCAAAGAGGTTAGTTGATTTGCCAAGGGTTATATAATTAATAAGTATAAGAGCTGAGACTCACAATGATGTTTTTTTCTGGTTTCAAAGCCAGTTCTCTTGCTACTTAGCTGCCTTGTGCTAGACTGAAGCACTATGTGGTGCAATAAGACATTTTCCCACTCATTTAACAAGTATTTATCATATATTTAATACTATTACTATTATTAGTTAATATTACTAATAATACTACTACTATTACTAGTTAGCATTTATGCAGGGCTTCAAAGTTTGCAAAGCACTTTCCAAATATTATCCCATTTGGTCCTCACAATGACCATGTGAAGTAGGTGCTATGTTTAATCTCATTTTGCAGATGAGTAAACTGAGGCAAACAGGTTTAGGGACTTGCTCAGGATCACACAGCTAGTAAAAATCGGAGGCTAGATTTGAATTCAGGTCCAGACTTTCAGCTCAGTGTCCTATTGTGCCACCTAGCTGACAGAAGATAGTTCTCTGTAATGACAAAATGGTTTTTAGAAACATTCAATTATCATAGCAAATTCTCAGCTAGGTAGCATAAATACTATTATTCTCATTTTATAGGCAAAGAAACTGAGGCTTGGGGAGGGTATGCAACTTGTCCAAAGTCACAGAACTATTAAGTGGTCTAGTTGAAAGAATGCTGAATTTGGGGGCAGAGGACTTGGAGTCTGATCCTGGTTGCATTACCCTGGTGAATGTGGTCAGGGCATTTAATCTCTCTGGGTCTCAGTTTTGCCATCTATGAAATTATTCTGATTGGACTAGATGGCCTCTAAGGTCCCTTCTAACTCTTAATCTACAATTCCAACTAGCTGAGTTGTGACTCTAAACCAGGTCTTCTTAATCTAAATACTAAGGCTCTTTCTTCTATACCATACTGTCTATTATATCATCTATTAATTAAGGAATGTTTTGTTCATAGGAAGCGAGGTGGTGTAGCAGATAGAATGTTGGGCCTGAACTCAGGAACTCTCATCTCTGTGAGTTCAAATCTGGCTTCAAACATTTACTAGCTGTGTGACTCTGGGCAAGTCACTTAACCCCGTCTGCCTCAGTTTCCTCCTCTGTAAAATGACCTGAAGACGGAATTACTAGAAGAAGGAATATACTAGAAGGAATTTAGTATATTTTGTCAACTGAATGACTGAAAATGACTGAACAACAATAGTTTGTTCATGGCAGAGTAAGTTTATTTCCTTTCTCCACAGAGTCACTGAACTGATAGATTGGGGAAATCCTGCTGATGGGGTTTTTCTACATTTTAGCAAAGCAGTTGCTAAGATTTTTCAGGTTATTCTAGTGGAAAAGAGGGAGAGACGTAGGTTATATGAGAGTATAATTGGACGGTTTCAGAGTGGGTTGTGTGGCAGGATGCAAAAAAAGGTCATTATTGGTTTAATGTCTGTCTGGAAGGAGATTTCCAGTAAGTGAACCTCTTAGTGAATAGACTTGGGTCTTTGCTACTAAATAGTTATCAATGAAAAGAAAAAAAGGCATAGAGGGCAGATATTACAATACTGGGAGATAAAGTTAAATACATTGGATTGGAGGATTCAAAATGATTTTTAAAAAAGCTAGAATATGGGTTCAGTTCAAGAAGGGAATATTTATACGAATTTTCTCTGTGGTGACAAAGAACTAGAAATTGTGGGGATGCCTGTCAATTGGAGACTGACTGAACAAACTGTGGATTATGATTGTGATGGAATACTACTGTGCTGTAAGAAATGGTGAGTCTGAAGATCTTAGAAAACCACACACAGACTTGCATGAAATAATCAAGAGTGAAAAGAGCGGAACCAGGAGAATGTTGTATACATTAACATTAGCAATATTGTTTTAAGAATAACTTTTAAGTGACTAAGTCATTTTGACTATTATAAATACCCAAATTAAATACAAAGGACACATGAAGGAAGATACCTGCATCCCAAGAAAGAACTGATAAATAGAAGTATGCATAGGATGATTTTACATACACACATTTGGATCTAATGATAGCCATCTCTAGGGAGGGGGAGGGAAGAAAAAACAGAAAAAAAGAAACTATATATTTACTATTATAAACTTTACTATATACTTTACTATATATTTAAAAAGAATACATAATAGACCTGCAGTTTCATGAACGATCATCTTTTTTAAAAATTCTACTGTTATGGAAATGCTTGTTTTCTTAAATTTAGAATAAAATAACTAAAATTTTAAAATGTAACAAGCATACATATCTAATCTTAACATTTAAACACACTTCAGAAATGTGGGATGAGGGAGCCACAGCTGACGATCAGTTTGAAAAAACAAATATGGACATTTTAGTGGGCTATAAGCTCAATGAGCATCCACAGTTTGGTATGGTAACCACGAAAACTAAGGCAAATTTGTACTATATTAAGAGAGGAATAACTTCCAGGAATAAGGAACTTGTAGTTTTGCAATATTCTGCCCTAGGCAGACCACATGGAATATAGTATTTAGTTCAGATTTTAGGAAGGACTGAAGAATGCCTAAAGAAGGGTAACCTGGATGACAGGGGTGGGAAACCTGTGGTCTCAAGGCTACATGTGGCACTCTAGGTCCTCAAGTGCAGCCCTTGGATTGAATCCAAAAATTCACAGAACAAATCCCCTTAATAAAAGGATTTGTTCTATAAAACTTGGACTCAGTCAAAAGGTTACACCTGAGGACCTAGAAGATCACATGTGGCCTCAAGGCCACAGGTTCCCCTTCCCTGGAAGGATCTCAAGTTCATGTCACATGAGAACTGGGAATGTATGAAATCTAGAGAACAGAAGATTTAGGAGAAACTTCATAGCTGCCCATTTGAAGGGCTATCATTTGGAAGAGAAATTACTTGTTCAGTTTACTCCCAGAGGGCAGAGTTAAAGAGCAATAGGTAGAAACTGCAATGAGGCAAGTTAAGGGTTGATAGAAGGAAAAGGTTTCTAAGAATTAGAAAGGGGCATGCTGGTAAATGTTTAACAACCAACTCTCAGAGAAAAAATAAAAGACAAGCAGAATACACTCAAAATTAATCTGCATTGTCGACATTTTCCCCATCATTTTCTGAAATCTAGACTTAAACAATGCACAAAATAAGAAATAAAAACCTGATTTGTAGTAGTTGCTATTTTCAAGGCGTAAATGCTCACTGAAAATTTAACAATCAGCTCTCACAAACATCTGAGTTGGCTTGCAGTACATCTCTGATAGAGCTATCCAAGTGTATGGACTCTTTCTTGAAGAAGTAAGTTCCCCGTCACTGGAGGTATTCAAGTAAAGGTTGGATGATCACTCAGCAGGTACATGTGGAACAATTCTTTTTCTGAAATAGGTTGGACTAGATATCACCTAATGACCCTTCGAACTCTGAAACTGATTACTTGATTCTGTCACTTCAAATGTATATGTTTTTAATCTTCTTAGTTTAGATTGTAAGCTCCTTGGGGAAAAGACCCATAAGTTTTTATGTCCCCTTTGTGGAAAAGGATTTACTCTTTCCTGCATCCCCCAACACATGGTGTTGTTTTCTGTCTTTTGTTCTCAAAGAGGACCATGACATCAGGAAGCTGATGCCATGACTTGCAAGTGGATTGTAGTGAGGGAGCCTGTGCAAGGTCACCAGCCTCACTTTCTCCTCCAGAGCCATCTGGGTCTGGTGGCCAGATATAGATCAGGACGACTAGACACAGTCCCTTCATTGGACGCATCAAGGGACCTCAGCAAATGCCTGTTGATTGGTATGAGGTCTTTCTTCTATCAAGTAAATGTGTTGCCTTTAAGATCAAGGGGTGAATTTCCAGAGTTTTTCTTTTTGGAAAGTTGGGTGCTTTACTGCCCTGGTTTTGATATGCGTCATTCAAGAAGAGAAAATTAAACACCAATGTGGAGACTAGAAGCTTTGTTAGAGTCATGGGATAGTAGAATTTGTTGTTATCTATGTACCTTTCTGTCTTTGTTATGTATTTATACAGGTGTGATTTGTTTTCCACCTCTATTTATGTTGACCTAAATTGGTGATGGCATTTGGGCACTTACACGAAAACCAGTCAACTTGAATATTTCTCAGTTGTGCTGTTTAAATGTCAGGGACGTTTCGCTTGGTTTGTCTATTGCCTGATATCGTTGTGGATAAGAAGTAGTATGGCATAGTGAGTGGATGGAGGCTAGGCTTACAATCGGGAACGCCTAGGTTCAAATCCTATTTCCAACACTTATTAGCTTTTGCAAGCATGGGCATATGAGATCTTTAAGTGCAAAGTGTCTACCCAGATTTCAAATTTGGATGTCAGGTTGAGGAAAATAGTTTATATGCAGAAAAATAGAAGGTTTTATTATTATCCAATTTCAGCATTTAACATCCGTTTGAGAATTGGCAGAACTAATCCAGGTGCTTCATTTTTGGCTAAAGAACCTGAAAATGGAAGGATCAGTGATTTACAAATTATAAAGTAAAGGCTGAGATGACAGGTGGCAAGGACCCATTTTTTGCGTGTCTAAAATTATAAGTATAATAAATGTGCAGCTAGGCTTTAGAGAACAAGTCAAATTTTCTAGTAGAATGATGTGAAACTCATCCAAAAGACTTAGGAGTAAGGAATAGTAATAACAAATTTCATTAGGGAGATATACAAATTCTTATGAGAAATTCTTATAAAGCCCATAATATTAACACAGAAAAATCCAACTCATTTGGATTTAAAGATGAGGGAGTTGATAAGGTGCTAATACTGGTTTTTCAGGACATTATACTTTACCTAACATATTTCCTAAGGCCACTGAATGATGGAAACTACATGACTTATTGGAAAGTGTATTGGATATGTAATGAGGGTCTGAGGTTCAACTGCGGCTCTGCTACTTGTGTAACATAGAGCAGATAGATCACCTAAGCTGTCTGGGTCTCAGTTTCTGTAAAGTGAGAGGGCTGGACTAACTGACTTCTAAGATTCTCATTCTTTAGGAATATGATGTCTAGGTTAGGACAATGATTTGATTGACATCTAGGAATGAGATAAATCTTTCAAGTAAGGCTTTAATTTTAAGATCTTATTTAAAAAGAATAGCGATTTGTACATAGCAGATTTGTAATTTCTTGTGCAGTCATCTTTTTTATTATACTAGGTTATGGAAATGCTTGTTTTATTCCATAAATTAAAGAAGTAAAAATTTGTAAAGACCTTTTCTCATTTTTATAAAAGAAGGGTATACAAAAAACCCAACAACAACCCCAAGTTAAAAAACAACCCCAGTTGTTCTTTCAACATTTCAAGCGCCTACAACATCTCCTGGGTTTGGATAATATCTTCCCTCAACCCAAAGTCTCAAGAACCTCAATAACTTGGCACAGGAAGAAACATGCAAGAAATTAATGGAAAGGAGAGGCTGCCTGATGATGTAGGATGGATGAAGAAATTGACGGAAACAGAGGCAAAGTGATTTGTCCAGTTCACATAACTAGTGAGTATCTGAGGTTAGATTTGAACTCAGGTCTTCCTGACTCCAACTTCATGTTCTATACACTGCAGCAGCTAATTGTCCCCAAAGAATAACTCTGAAATTGTAGAAATGTGAACATAGAAAGAGAATATATAATGATGGGGTTGGGAGTTCCAGGTTTAGGAAATTTCTAAAATATATCTTATATAAAATATAGGTATAAAACATATATCCTATACAAAATATAGGTACAAAGCATATATCTTATATAAAATATAGGTATATATTATATGGAATATAAACATAAATATATAGCTTATATAAAATATAGCTACAAGTCTATATTTTATCTAAAATATATAACACAAAGGAAAGTGACCAGCTAGGCTCTCTATATAATTTCCAGCCCACATATCACAGCTCTATCTGGCCTGCCTTAAGTTAGGCCATTGTATTAACCTACAGCAGCAGCTAGGTGATGCAGTGGATAGGGCACTGAGTCTGGGGACAGGAAGACATGAGGTCAGATATGGCTCCAGACGCTTACAGTTTGTGTGACCCTGGACAAGTCACTCAACTTCTGCTTGCCTCAGTTTTCTCATCTGTAAAATGAGGATGACAATAATAATACCTATCTCACAGGATTGTTGTGAGGATCAAGTATACATATATGTATATATGTATCTCAAGTAATATCTGCAAAGTACTTTGTCAATATTTTTATTATATGTCTCAATTTTCTCATCTATAAAAAAGGGATGATAATAATACTTGTATTGAGTGCCTCACAGGGTTGTTGTGGTAAAAAGTTTTATAAATTTCAAAATACACGAGAATGATTATTATTCCTTAACAATGATTTTCAACACAGTCTATAGGGGGGATATTTCTGTTGGAATATAGTTTTGCTTTTGTATTGGGAGTCATTTAGGAAAAGAGTTCTCTGCAGAAGTTCATTTCACATACATTTAGGTGGTACAGTGCATAGAAAACTGGGCTTGGAATCAGGAATATTCCAGGAATAGCTATGTGATCCTGGGCAAGTCACTTAACTCTGTTTGCCTTAGTTTCTTCATCTGTAAAACAAGCTGGGAAAGGAAATGTTCCATCCTTTCAGTATGTTCATCCTTCGTTTCTGAAGAAGACCATGCCATCAGAGAAATGATGACATGGCTTGCACTTGACTTTGTTTTGAGTGAGGGAGGGCTGTGCAGGTCACCAGCCTCACTTCTCCTCCAGAGCCATCTGAATCCAGTGAGCAGATATTCATCAGGATGACTGGAGATGGCCCAGGATGAGGTAATTGGGATTAAGTGACTTGCCCAAGGTCACACAGCTAGCGAGTGTCAAGTGTCTGAGGTGAGATTTGAACTCAGGTCCTCTTGACTCCTACACTGGTGCTCTATCCACTGCACCACCTAGCTGCCCCAAACCACTCCAATATCTTAGCTAAGAAAACCCCAAATGGAGTCATGAAAAGTTGGATACAACTGATATGACTCAACAACAAATCTATCCTGCAGTCTGAAGCATACTTGTGACTATGGTGCCACGATTTTGGCTAACCCTTGAATCTTTTAGGGAATTTTCTGCTTTGGGATCTTGTCATGATACTTAGCAAACCCAAGAAAGGGGGAGTTCCTGACACATAGTGAGCACTTAGCAAATGCTTGTTGATTGAGAAGTTGTCTTAATGAATACAGATGGGGGTACTGTTGTAGAAGTTTAGGGGTTTTGTTCCTTTGGCCATGCTTGGCATGGGGTTTATCCAAGGGGGTTTTCATCAAGAAAGACTGCTGTCACATTCATAAACTTAAATCTGAAAGGGGCCTTAGAGATTATACAGTCCAAGCTCCACCTTTGACAGAAGGAACTGTGCATCCCCAGAGCGTTCAAGTGATTTATCTGAAGTCACAATGACAGAAATAATAGAATGGGGATTAGACCATGGGGTTGGTTCTGTGACTCAGTGACTTCCCCCCTGAACGATGCTGTCTGAAGACCTGTCATCACTTGCCTCTGACAATGATAGATGACATTCATACAGAACACATACATTATGTCATTTGATCCTCAAAACAACTTTGCATAGCAGGCAGTACAGATCATCCCTATTTACAGATGAAAAAAACTGAGGTTGGGGCATAAAGTGATAGGATAAGGAAAGTGACAGACCCAGGCCTTGTCTTCTGGCTTTAAATTCAGTATTCTATTGACTGCAACACAGCTGCCTTTCAGTAGGACAATAGGACTATTAGGAAGTTGGCATGCGGACTTAAAATAATTTCTTGAGTACAATGCCCCAAAGGAAATTTTGGGTGTTGTACTCCAAAATTAGTTTAGTGTATGAAGTCATGAGTGTACAATTCTAGAGAGACAATAGACGCAGAAAATAGGAAACTGCTGAGTGGATGACATGTAAGACAGGCCCATTGGCTTTTATATTAAAGAATATGTGATCATCAGCTTTGTATAGATATTGAGCACAGTGCCTTGCAATTAATCTGCCTTCAGTAAATATTTGCTGATTAAGGAGATGAAATAATATTTTGTGGAAGTGAATTTTAGGAGACCCTTTAAATGCTAACGTGGTTCCTTACAGAGGTCCTTGGCCTGGATTATTGTGTTTGGCTGTGTGTATGTGTTACATTAACCAATTAATTATCTAATTACTCTTCATTCTGCTAAACAGCCTTTAAAGGAAGACGCTTGTGAACTGCATCTTCTAATTAGCTTATAACATAGGACCCTTTGGAAAACATGCATAGGGTATTTTTATATCTTTAACCTCAGAACAATTTCAAGTTTGAAGTACAAAGTGCTTGATAATCCTCAAGAAAATGTGAGTTCATTATTGTTGGTAAGCCATGAATTGGCCTATCTATTCGGAAAAACAAGTTGGAAATATGCAAAAAAGTAATTAAAATTCCCATGAGAACCCACTATTGTACAGAAAACCCAATAAGATCAAATCCAGAAAAGCCTCATATATATCTATATCAAAATATTTATAGCAGCACTTTTTGTGGCAGTAAAAAAAAGTCCAGAAACAAGTAAATGCACATCGATTGAAAAATGGCTCAATGACTTTTGATATATGAAGATAATGGAATATTATTGAACTACAAGAAACAGCAAATTGAAGAATTCAGACACACAAGAAGAGAGTTGTATGGATTAATGCACAGAGAAGAAATAGAATCAGGAAAATAATATACACAATAACTACACTAATGTAATGAAGATAATAGCCAATTAGCAGAAATGTGATTAATTATAATATGTAATCTTGATCCCAGAGGCCAGATGATAAAACATACTTTTGAAGTAGAGAGTTAAGGGACTATGGATACCAAATGGTACATACAGGGTCAGATGTGGTTGCTTTAGCTAATTATTTTCCCCTTCATAACAAGCAAGGGCTCAGTGTGGAAGGGGAGGAGATATGATATTACAGGAAAAGATCATGTAAAAAACCAAAACCAAAAGTCAACAATAAATCTTGTGATGAAAAGTGAGGTTAACACCAAACTCTGTCCCGGGGAAAGGGCAGACACTTCACAAGTTGTACTGATGGCATTTGGAAGAAGGAAGACCTAATTCTTGGAACTCTTGCCTGGAGCACCACCGTCTTTCCTTGTGTATTCCTAAAGGCCATGTTCTTTTCTCCTGATTGTTTTCTCTGGGTTAATTTCTCCTGCCAGAGTATTATGAATACAACCTATCAAATCTGTCCAGAAGGGAGGGCAAGACCAGTTTTGGTTGAATTTTTGAGTTGCAGTATGGTTCTGTTTATTTGTACCAAAGCGTATCATCCCCAAATTGGGCTTGTGATGAAAACACTTGAAAAGGCCATAACTGTACTAAGCATTAATGTGAAAGTTCAGCCAACATGCTTATAATTTACAATCCAATAAAAAAATGTTGTTGAGGAGATTTTTGGTTGACTTCAGTCTTGTTTGGATTTTGTCATGCATCATTTGTTTCATTTTCTCCCAGGAATGTATGAACTGTGAGTTGCTATTCAAAGCATAAATTCAAAGCATAAATTGGAGCCAAAGGAATGAGCTTGCTTTACCAGAGGAACAACACACAGACTCTCAGATCAGCTTCCTTCTCTGGACACTGTGCCCTTTCTCTTTCCTGCCAGTTTTCCATTCATTAGTCTTGGCAGAATTTGGGTGATCTGTTGTTCTATTTGCCAAGCTTAATGAATGAGAGCAACAAGACTGGAAAGGGTGACTATTTTTTTTCCATTGTCCTGGTAATTTTTTCCCTGAAGCATCAATGAAGGTAGGAGAAAGGCAGTGTGGAAGAGTATATAGCTAGTCTTGGAATACGAACAACCTAATTTCAGTCCTCTTTTTTGTCACATACTGGCTGTATGACCCTGGGTAAGTTGCTTATCCTCTGACTGTCTCAGGCAATGGTATAAGATTATCCAGTTGTTGGATAGGCGCTGTTCTTCGTGTCAAGTGGAAGGCAATTCCCTTTACCAGTGGAATCACAGATGAAGCTAAAAAAATCAGCTTGGGCATGCTGAACCCTAAATGAGTATGTTTATTCTTTGAAGTATGATGAAGTTTGCTGTGGCCTTGTTTTTGTTGCAGTTTGCCTGGTTAGTAAAGCTAATCAGGTCAGGTTTAGAACTAGATCATTAGGACATCTCAAAACAATCCCTTAAATTAAAATCTTTTGTGCAAAGAAAAAAATGACTATGCAAATCTAGTGTATGTCTGAGATCAGACAAATGAGTTGCTTCTTGAAATAGAGTTTCTTGTAAGGTGAGATATTTTTTTTTTCTAGACCAAACCTTGATGTCTCTGTTCTAGAAATGTCCCACCCCACAATTTATCTGGAACCTCCCATGGAACTTTCCAAGGTACTAAGTTATATCTTTCCAATTGATACCTTCCTGACTATGATGTCATATACAGGAAACCAATCAGAGATGTCCAAATGAGAGTCTGTCCTATTCTTATAAAACAGCTGATCTTCTCACCCATCAGGGAGTGATGTAATTTACTCAGAATGGAACACAGGTGTGTCCATACCAAACTGGAAGGAGTTGCAAGAGTCTGACCTAATCTGGGAACTAGATCTGATTAGAGCCCCTTGCCGAGTCACTGATCCTTCCTCTCCTGTTTTGGCATGGAGATAATATTACTGCTTCTGCAGAGATCCTTGTGTGTCTTTGTGCTTCTGGTGACTGTGGTCTGAATATATCCCTATCCTTTCATTCATTCTCCCCATTCTCGTGGAATTCTCAGGTTAAATGCCTTCAAAGACCTTTTGTTTTGACATCAGTGGCTAGTTTGCTTCTTCTGTTGGAACCTTGAAGACCCCCACCCCCACCCTGCCCAGTTTCAGTGGACCACCATTACTGGGAAATGAACAATTGAGCTTGAATGCACAATTACACAGTTATAACATTATGAAATATAGTACCAAATCAAGTTTTTTATTTTTGAAAAGAAACAAATAAAAATTATCCCAAAAGATAATGCATACCTGCCTCACAGGTTTCTTCTCTGCTCCATACCATCAATTCCCTCCCCAAGCTGTGACTTTGCCATTCATATTGATATTCATTTGTAAGACTCTGGCTTCATAACCTAAGTGCCGCCTCCACTCCGGTAAATTTCATTTCCATTCCATTTTCACCACCCACCAACAGAGCTACACATTATACACATTACACTTTATTATTGTTCAGAACTGCTCTGCCTCAAAGTTCTTGAACTTATAATTTTATGTCTCTAACTACAGATGCTTTACCTTCTAAATTTTATCCTCATTTTCCTACTGAATTTGTTCTTCATATTCTTTTTTGGTCTCTCTCTCTCTCTCTCTCTCTCTCTATATATATATATATGTATATGCATATACATATATATATGTATATGCATATACATATATATATTAAGGCAGATGGGGTTAAGTGACTTGTCTAGGGTCACATAGGTAGTAAGTGTCTAAGGTTGGACTTGAACTCAGGTCCTCCTGACTCCAGGGCTGGTACTCTTTCCACTGTGCCATCTAGTTGCCTTGTTCTTCATATCAATACAGTCTCTATCCCTTTGGTTTGCTTATTTTCCCAGCCTATCCTTTTTTTAGCTTCATTTAATTTCCCTACCTTGACACACACTAGTCAAACATTTAAATTAATGATGCTCCTATCAACAATGCAAGTTAACATTGAATAAGTACTTACTGTGTGCCAGGAATTGTGCTAAGCTCTGGAGACACAAAGAAGGGGGAAAGAAGTTCCTATCTCAAGGGGCACAATTTAGTGCCCTAGAATCAATTGACCAATTTGTCTATCTCCACATGGAAAACCGCCACCATCAACTTTTCATCATTCCCATTCTGAAAAAGTCATGGAAGTGCTGCTTGGATCTATCACAAACAACCCACCAACCTTATTAGACACCTGCTATGTGTAAAGCATTGTGTTAGGGATAGGGGTACACAGACAAAAATGAGCTGGCAATCTACTGAGGTGCTGCAACATGTACAGAGATAAGTGAATGGAAGATTATTTGAGAAAGTGAGAAGGAACCAACAACTAGGAGAGACCTGGAAAGCTTTTTCAGAGGAGTTAGATCTTTAATGAACTTTGAAAACATGTAAGAAACGGTAGAGGGTTGTTAAGACTCCTCCTATTCTTTTCAGATGGGATCATAATTGTGAAGCACTTAGCACACTGCTTGGTAATAGTTAAGTGCTATGTAAATGTTAGCTGTTATTATTATTTTCTACTTACATAAATGTCGATGGATACGCTCCTTGTATAGTGTTATTTCTTTGAAGGCAGGATATATATGTATATGTATGCATTTATACACACAGACATATCTATAAATGTATATATTAATAATTTGGATTAGGAATCAGTGGATAAAGGATAAACTAAAGATCAGAAAGAGAAAGGGAATGACCAAGGGTGGGAAAAGATGGAATTAAAGCCACTGGTATTGGATTTGCCTTGGCAAGAAGAAGGGATTCTCACAGAGCCTCAATTTCCCCAGCAAAATTGAAGATGCAGACCTCTACTCAGAGGAAGAAGGTTGGGGGAAGGAACGTAATCCTCTAAGAATAAAAAATCAAATGAGGCATAAAACAGGGAGGAATACGCTCATCAATGGGATTTTTAACCATGACGAAGGAAATTCAGAAAAGAATTCAAATTTATGAGAAATTATTTGTGAATGGCGAGATTCTCCAGATGCTTCTGTATTGTATTGACTGAATCAAACCCCACAATATCACAGACCCCCATCTGTAATCACTCAAAGGAATATGGTCTATCCATTCACACAGGAAAAATTAAAAGGTGGAAGAAGATCTGTTGTTCAGATTTCAAAATGCACCTGAATGGTCACCCTTCATAAAGTTTGCACATAGTATATATATCTACAGATAGATAATACAGAAGAATAGTTAGTTGGGACCAGAGCTGAAAAGAAGGGAAGGAGCTTTTATCAGTCCTAAGCTTTCCACAATAGCAAAAGACTCATTTTTCAATTTAAATATTTTATAGGTGTTACTGTTTGACAGTTGGGGCTGCGCTATCTAACCAATAAGGAACTCAGAAGAAAACAGGAGGCAAAGGAAATCATCAAAGAATTGTATGATGGAAAGAGAAGATAGACTGGTCACATGGTAAGAGGAAGAGATGGCAGATGGACAGTGCCACATTGGCACCGTTCAGGTGTTGGGAGAAGTAGAGCAAAGCCTCCACTTTGTTGGGTGGAGCCCTTGTAGTGAAATTCCAGGAGAACATGGATGAGAATCTCATTGGATAAGCACACATGCATAAGCTGCTTGATTTGTGTCCTTGGAGAGAATTCATGAATTAATGAAATCACAGATCCATTTGAACATTTGAGTCTAGGGAAGAACTCAGTATGTTTGTTGATTCATCATAGACATAGAAAAGTTATCTGGCAGAGCAGAAGGGCAACAGCCTCTCTTCCTCTTAAGTGGTGTGTAACCAAAGGTAGGAATGTGAGTAAATGTTGATGAGGTTCCTGTCCAGGGGGAGATAGTTATCAATGGAAAAGACTTGGGCAAATTCATAAGAGAAGGTCAGATGCAAACAGAAAGCAAATCTTAGGAATGAGAAGGCAGCTGGGGTGAGGATAAGACTGAGGAGAACTACAGAGAGGCTCAGGTTCACAGCTACCAGGTCTGATCCCCTGGGTGGTTAAGTGGTGCAGTGGATAGAGTGTTGGAACTCAAGTCAAGAAGACTTTGTTCAACTTCAGACACTTCCTAGTTGCATGACTCTGGGTAAGTCACCTAACTTCTGTTTGTCTTAGTTTCTTCAAATGTAAAAAAGGGGATGATAGTAGCACCTCTTACACAGGGTTGTTGTGAGGGTCAAATGAAATTATATTAATGCAGTTCCTGGCATGTTGTAGGTACTAAATATGCTTATTCCTTTCCCTTCCCCTGCTGTGGCACTAGCATCTCTTTGACATAGGGAATGGGGAGGGTCCACTGTGTTCTACCACTTCCTTTCTTGCTGTCAGCTAGTTTTGGCATAATCCAAGTCTCTACCACAACCTTTTGGACATTGTCTGCCACTGGGTTTGTGTCCAGCTGCTCTGCTTCACCAGCAGGTCTCTGATGCAGACCTTAGACATGGTTTACATACCTGGTTTTACAACCTCTCACTCTGCTCACTGACTAGCCAGGCCAATGATTTTAGGGAGTCTGCTTATCAGGTAATGACTGAGACTTCTGCTTTTTTTTTCCCCACTGATTCCTTTTTTTCTTTTTTCATTTGAGCTCAATTACATTCATTTGAGATCAGTTACAACCCTGGAGAATGACCTCAGCCTCCCCACTTTTAATTGTCTTCTCCCCTCTTCCAAGCTAGATTGCTGGCAGAGGGGAGGGGAGGAATTAATTGATTCAGCTTAACTCGGGTCTACGAAGAGCTCTCTCTCAAAGCATGTTGATTTTGTTGTGGAACCTCAAATGGTTCCTTCACATTGAGTGGGGAAACCTTTTTTATTCCTAAACAGCCAGATGTTCACATATGGACCACAGCAAATAACTGGATATCATAGTACTTGGCTTGCTGAGGTTTTGTTGTGGTGGTGGCTTTTTATTTTTTAGGGCAAGTTTCTGTAAAGGCATTTTTTAGATCCAAGAATTTTCCCTGTTATAGCAAAATGCATAGGAGTTTGTCATTTATTTCAAGGAGTACAGGAAATGATGAAGTGGGCAATGTTGTAGGAAAAGCAGAACTAATGACAAAGAGAAGGGGGAATGGGGGTTTTTAGGAACAGTACTATAAACAATTGATAAACAGTAGCAATTACTTAGTGATCTACAATGAGAGTATCTGGCCCTTTTCTGATGGTATACATTTTCAGCCTCCCAATTCCCACTTCTCACATCACTCTTTCCAGATAAATTGTGAACAGAAGTAGTAAGGGGGGAATTCTGCTAACCAAGCAGTCTCTTTTTCACTTATACACATCTCTGTCTTAGACATTGTCTCTGACTAAGCCCTTTTTTGTAACTATAAATATACCTATAACCTAGTCTGATATCTATATTGTCCAAGTCCTAGAAAAGAAACAATTTATATATAACAACCACACACATTCTTAATAAAGTTTAAATATGGATGTATAGAAGCCTTTACACACTGTTATGAAAGGCTTGTGAAAGCATAATTAATCTAGGGAGGAAGTTTGCTTAGAGTTTCAGAGTAAGAGTGAAATAAAAAAGCAAACAAAAAAACCCCAGCATCTCCTAAGATCAGTCAGTCAGTCAGTGAATTAAATTTTTATTTAGCCCCTATTATATGCCAGGTACTGTGTTAAGCACTGGGGTTACAAAAACTACAATGCCTCTTCTCAAAGGAGCCCCCAGCTGAATGGGAGAGATGATATGTAAACAACTATGCACAAAGAAAATACATATAGGATAAACTAGAGATGAAATCAATTGAGAAGAGAATATAGCATTAAAGTGGATCAACAAAGACTTCCTGTAGAAGGCAGGATTTTTAGCTAGGACCTAAAAGAAACCAGAGAAGCCATGAGGTGGAGATGAGGAGGAACTGAAAAGGAGTGGAGACATGGAGTAACTTTTGTACATTGTCACTCCATTCCAGAGTATATGGGAATGAGTAAGTGAAAGAAGACTGGAAAGGAGGTAGGGATTATTGAGAGCTTTGAATGCCAAATAAATGGTTTGATATTTGATCTTGAAGCTGACAGGGTGTGACTGGAATCAAAGCCAGACACATTGAATGTGTGAAGATAGTCTCGATGTGTTTTGCATGTGCATGAACTTACTAATATTTAACAACTGACTAAGAAAACAAGAGGCAACCTGACATGGGGAATTGAGAGCCAGGCTTGAAGTTTAGGATACCTAAGTTCACATCCAGTCTCTGAAACCTTCTCTATGTACCTATAATGGTGTGTTTCCTTTGTTGCCGAAGAAGACCATGCCATTAGAGAAATAATGACATGACTTACATTTCACTTTGTTTTGAGTGAGGGAGGGCTGTGCAGGTCACCAGCCTCACTTCTCCTCCAGAGCCACCTGAACCCAGTGACCAGATATTCATCAGGATGACTGGAGATGGCCCAGGATGAGGCAATTGGGGTTAAGTGACTTGCCCAAGGTCACACAGCTAGTGAGTGTCAAGTATCTGAGGTGAGATTTGAACTTAGGTCCTCCTGACTCCTGCACTGGTGCTCTATCCACTGCACCATCTAGCTGCCCCTGCCTATAATGGTAATTTAAATGGGAAGACCTTTCCCATCCATTAATAGGCCCATGTGACCTGCCTGGGTCATATGGAAATCTGAGTCACATGGAGCCTATGGTCAGAGGAGTTTGCTGAACAGGTGGAACAGGAAGTGAGTCAGAGCATTCAGAGCTGGGAAAGAGAGACCAGGCAGCAACTAGCATGGGTGGGAGAGCTTGCTTGTGATTTGTTTAAGGGAGATGGTTTGTGGGAAGTCTAACAGAGGGAAGGCTTGGGGATGGTAGTGCCCCCTGCATTGCTGTTGTCTATAGATTTCTTTGTTGCCATGATGGATTTGGCTTTCTGGTGTTTGCATAAATGTTTTGCTGCTGTCTTCCATGTGGAGAGTCTGTTATATTTTGTGATTCAGAACTATGCTGGCATATTCATAGCTGCTGTAGACACTTAATAAATGTTTATTTATTTCTTAATAAATGTTTATGTTACTTTATTTATGTTTCTTTTACATATTTCATTGAAGTCATTCAATCTCTCAGTGTCAGCAGGCAACTTTCTAAAATGCTAATTTAAGGACCAGTTGCCCACCTGCATGAGTAGAAGGCATTTCCATGCTTATGAAATTACAATATGGATCTAAAACCCACAGGAAATAAAGATCGAAGAAAAAGGTGTCTTATGTTTAAATGATCATTGTTATAATATTCAAAGTGGAAGAGTTCCTTGAGAATCCAGAAAAAAAGATATCAATATTATTTTTTACTAAATATTTTATGGTAGGGCTTTCAGTTACTTAGTACTGTGTCCCTCCTGGTACTTAATTTATCTGATTTACAGCATAGAGGAATTGGAAAATGAGTGATATCTTGGCACATCTTCAAAGCTGGAGGCTATGCATTTTTATATAATAAATCTTTTCCTTCTTTTTAGAAAATAGATCCATAGAAAGAGCAAACAGATGGAAGCCCATGTGCTGTTTTGCAATATGTCCAGGGTTTTCAAATTGGATAAACATCGAAATCCTGCAGCCTTAAATCTGTCCTTCCTCACACAAAATCCTGTGAGATTAGGAGAACTGTACTAATCAAATCCACAAATTAAAACAGGAAAAAAAATTCAGTCACCAAGGCCAACTCCTCTGCCAGGGCTACATGATAAATGGTCTTGGAGGATGGATATTAACCCATTTCATATTGATGAAAAGATTTCTTAGTACTTCTAGGAGATCTATCTCTGGAGTGTCTGTACATTCACAGGTACTGAACTAAACATAAAATTATTGCTGGAAAAACATCAAGGAATGTTATGTTTCCATCTTATGTCATTTCATTACTTAGAGAGACACTATCATAATTTAAGACCACAGATAAGGTCTGATTCAAAACCTGTCCAGAAGAGGGAAGTTCTTGCAGTTGGATCAGATTGCCATTAAGGCACCTTCCCCCTCTAAATTTATGAGCCTATGAATTTATTCTTCAGCCCAAGATTTTCCCTCCCTCACATCTGTCACCACTTGGCTACATCACAGTCCCACTTCTTCCTGTGGCTTGTCTAGATGGTTTCAAAGAAAGGGAGTGTTAGTTGAAGATAAAACACTATTAATCTGACAGAGCCTGGAAGAAATCTGGACACCCAGACTAGATGGAAAGATTAATACCCAGTCTTACCTGTAATGCTTCTTCTCAGACCCTTTATCCGAAAGGGGAGGATCAGAAGAAGCTTCAGTGGTTAAATTCTTTGGACTTTGATGTCTTAGTTTATAGACAGCCAGTGCATCCCTGATTTCACCTTGGAAACTTTATGGAACTCAGTGGGAGTGGGTTGGTAAGGAGAGAAACTATTTTATACTTAGTTTTCATAAAAAAAAATCTTATATCATATTAATTTGTGTACAGACCAACCAAACCATGTACAAGCTTTTGTTAAGTGCCTACTATGTGCCAAGGGCTATGCTGGAGATACAAATAAAAAGTAATATTTTTCTATTCTTAAGGAACTCATTCTAGTAGGATATTACACAGTCACAAATAAGTAGACACAAAATAAACACACTCATTTGGGGCTGGAGGAGGACTAACAAAGAGCGAACAGGATAGGCTTCTTGAAGCAGGTGGGCAATTGAATGGAAACTTGAAGGGAACTAGGGGTTTCAGGAGTTATCAACAATAAGAAGGAAAGTCTTCCAGTGATGTGGGTCACATCAAGCAAAGGTATGGAGGTTAGAGAAGGAAAACCAGACTTGAGAAACAGCAAATAGGACAGCCTTACTGAAGTATAGAGTCTGGAAGGAGAATTAATGTCTAATCGTCCTAGAAAGATGGGTTGTAAACAGAATTTAAAAATTTAAAGGCCAGACAGAGAAGTTTGTAGTTTATGTTAATGAAAATGGGGAGTCAGTGAAGCCACTTGAGTAGGAATGACATTATTAGACCTGTCCCATCCTTTAGTATCCATAGAATCAATTCAACAATTCCATTCATTTTTTCCCCCCAATTTTTTTTTGTTATTTTGAACTTGACTTTTTCCATATACTATAAAGAACAGAAAAGAGGGTTATATATGAATTATATATAAATTACATATATAAAATGAAAATTACATATTCGTATATATGAATTCATGAAACTATGAATTCTTATTAATACAGCTTGTTTTAAAAAAGTATACATTTCATTTGATACCTTAGTTTAAAAACTGTTCCATTTCTCTTTGTCTCCCTGTGAACTCCCTTCTGTTCTCTTTTGGGAATTAAAAAAGAAGTTTCATCAATACTTTTTTCCTTTTTCTTTCTTATCCCTCCTCTTCTGAGAATGCTCCCACCCTCTAAAATAATCAACAGTGATGACAAAAAACAAAATCCCCTTGTAACAAATAAGCTATCAGGTGAAACAAATGCAAATATTGGCCTTGTCTAAGCACGTTTCATTCTGTACCTCCAGGACAGCAAGTTTCCTCAGTGGTCCTCTGGAGTCGTGGTTGTTCACTGAATTGACTAGAGTTCTTTATTTAGTTTCTCAAAATTGTCTTTCTGTACATGTTGTACTCATTCTGTTTTCCCAGGTTTCTCAAAATCCATTCATGTTGTTATTTCTTATGGATCAATAATATTATATGACATTTGTTTGCCATACTTCGTTCACAGATTATGCAATGAATAGATACCATCTCAGTTTCCAGATCCTTGTTACAGTAAAAAATATCCATGTGAAAATTTGTGTATACATGGTTCCTTCCCTCTTTCTGTTAGGAGTTTAAGCCCACTAATTTTGAGTGGTATGGTACTGGTTAAGGAAATTAATTTAGGTAGCATTGCCATTTTTATTACATTGACATGGTCTAACTGAACAATTAATGTCTCCAATAACTCAGTTCTGTCTGTATTTCTATTAATAATGTTTTATAATTGCATTCTTATAATACCTTCATATGTCTTGGTAAGTGGATTCAAATATTTCATATATTCTCTAATTATTTTAAATAGAACTTATTTTCCTATTGGGTTTACCTGGTAATATAATGGAAAGTGGTTATTTCAAGTTAGAGATGGATATTCTTGCTTTACTGAAGATATTATTGGAAAACCTACTAGCCTTTCTCTGTTATATATAATGCTGATTCTTGGCTTTAGATAGATACTATTTGCCATATTAAGGAAATATTCATTTTTTTAAAAACAGAAATGAGTAGTGTATTTCAGCAATAAAATCATGTGTTTTTTTATTGCATTATATTGCCCCAGGATTAAAATGAGGTAATTATTATAATAGGGTAACACATATGTACATATAAACGTAATTTGAAATTGTTCATTTTATTAGTTATTTTATTGACCTATAATTTGGTGAAATGGCTATCAAAAGTTTCCAATATTTCCTCCTTAGTTATTGTAAACTCTCCCTTTTCATTTTTGATATGTACAATTTGGTTTTCCTTTCTCTTTTAATAATGAGATTAGCTAATGTTTCATCCATTTTATTTCCTAAAAAATAAATCTTAGTTTTATTTGTCAATTCAATATAGGTTTTTCCCTCTTAAATTCATTAATTTCCCATTGATTTTAAGAGTTTCTATTTTTGTGTTTAATCGCATTTTTAATTTCTTTCTTTTTAGTTGCATAGCCAATTCTCTCCCTCTCCCTCCATCCCTTCCTCCCTCCCTTCCCCTCTCTCTTTCTCTCTCTTCTTCTTTCTGCCATCTTTTACAACAAAGATTTTTTAAAAGAAAAGAACAAGTCAGCAAAACTATCAATACACTGAAAATATTTTAAAAATCATAAGTGTATTTCTAAAGTCAAAGAGGAATGATTTTTGGATTGTCTGAAACTGGATAATCTACTCAGTGACATCCCTTTATTTATGTGGATAAATTATGAATTGATCATAAAATTAAGGGACTTTAAAAGATACAATTGACCATTTGCATTTGAAACCCTTCCATGCAGAGCTCTATTAGCAGACCATTATTGCATAGAACTGGAAAATGAAGGATAATATAAGCTAAAAAATCATGAAAGTCTATTTTCACTGCCAAAGCTTAGCTATAATAAATGGCATTGAAACTGAATAAGGAAAATGGACAACAAAATAAGTGGAAATTGGATTTGAAAAGCTCTTTACATTTCAATTACCTGTCTACAAAATGACCAACAAGTCCGACAAGGAAATATATTCCTTTCAAAACAAAATACTACTTTTCTCCTAGAATGTTTCTTCCCATGGAAGAATTATAGAATCAAATGGAAGAGACCAAGAAGTCACTCAGTTCATTCCTCTGCCTCCAGACTCACACATACTTATTTTCTTTAAAAAAATCTCAGTGCAAGTAGTTTGACCAATTATCTTCAATAATCTGAGTGAATGTTCAGGAAATTTCTATTTATATCTAACAATCCCTAAAGTGTCATTTTAATTCTATTTCCCCTTAATCCATCTTTAGTGAATAAATCAAAATCTTCACTAAAACACTGGTCATATATTCAAACAGTTATTAAGCACTTTATTAATCCAGTCATGCCAGCTTGATGTAAAGGAGTATACATACATACATACATACATACATACATACATACATACATACATACATACATATATATGTACTATATTTGGATTCAGGGGGACTATGTTCAAATCTCTCCCTGTTTTTTACTATTCCCTACCCCTGCAACCTTGAGCAAGGCTTCTCACCTTTCTGGGTCTTATTTGGGAAATGAGATAGTTGGACTAGATGACCTCGTAAGTTTCCCTTGAGGGTTAATCTATTATTCTTTAAGAATGGACTATAATGGGGGTAATAAATCTGTACCTCTTACACATTATATTCCTATATATACATCTAGTTATCTTGGCTGTTTTAAAATGCTATAATTTTGATGACTCACACCTTGATTGTGGGCTAATATACTGCTATTGTCCCTTATAACTCCTTTTTTTTTAAAAAAAAATACATAAAAGAATGAAATATTATAGAAAACTATTGTCTTAGTACTTCATTCAAAATAATGACAAAATATATAAAATAATTTTGATTCTACCTAGGAAGATATACACAGGAACTATGTGAATATAACTATATAATACTCTTTATGGCAGTAGAGGAAGAATAAATAATTAGTGATCAATTACTCACGGTTGGGGACTTATCAATATAATATAAATGACAATATTACCTAAATTAATTTATTTACTTAGTGCTATGCTAATCAAACTATGAAAGGCTTAGTTTGGAGAGTTAGGAAAAAAGAATAACAAAACTAACCTGAGAGACAAAGATTCTCACATTTTCTCATGAAAACAAGTGTGAAGGAAGGCTTCCAGAAGTACGATTGCTTAACTAAACTACGAAGCACTAATCATCAAATCATCAGGATCAGAACTGGTATTAGCCAAAAAAATAGAAAATTGCATCTTTGGAACAGATTAGGCGCACAGCATATGAAACAAGCAAACATAACCATCCAGCGTTTGATATACTCAAAGTGTACAACTACTGAGATAAAGATTCATTCGACATTAGACAAACTAGTGGGAAAACTTGAGACAAGCCTAGCAGAAATTAGACTTAGGTTGAGATATCACACCATATACCACAATAAACTCCTAATGCATACATGAATGTTCTAGATATAAATGTTATATCATAAACAAAAGAGAGAAACAAGGAAGAAAATACTTCTGCAGTTGTGGATAGGGGAAGCATTCATGACCAGGCAAAGGATAGAAAAGATTATAGAAGATAAAATGAAAAGTTTTGACTACGTGAAATTGAGAAGTTTTGGCACAAACAAAATCAATGTTGTTAAAATTAAGAGTAGAAGCAATTAAGTGGGAATCTTTGTAGAAAATTTCTCTGACAAAGTTGTGATATACTATACATGTGCCACGTATATAATTCAAATAAATAAGAATGACAGCCATTCCCCAATAGAAAGAAAATCCAACTACTAGGCATATAAAAATGATTCAAATCACAAATAATTAGAGAAGTACAAATGAAAAGAATTCTGACAACCCACCTCCAACCTATTAGTTTGACAAAGAAAACAAAAATGGAAAATGACTGTTGTTGGAGGAGTTCATAGATACTGGTACACTGGTACATTGTTGTTGGGGTTGAGAATGGGTTCAGCTATTCTAGAAAGCAGTTTGTAACTATACCCCCAAAATCATCAAACTGCACTTACTTAGTGATACTATTATTAGGACTGTACCTCAAAGTGGTCAAAAATGAGGGAAAAAAGATGTGTACAAAAATGTTTACAGCAGCCCTTGGTATGTAGCCAAGAATTTGAAACAATGGGAGTGCTTATCAATTAGGGAATGGCTGAAAAAATTATGACATATTATTATTGCACTATAATCAAATGATGAAAGAGATGGTTTCAGAAAAACTTAAAATCTGAATGAACTGATACAGAGTGAAGTGAGTAGTGCCAGGGGAACATTTTATATAGTAACAACAATGTCAAGAAAAAACAACTTTTTAAGACTTAAGAACACTGGTAAATGCAATGATCAATCACAGTTCCAAAGGACTGATGAGGAAGTATGCTTCTTCCCTCCCAACAGAGGGCTGAGGGACTCAAGGTACAGAATGAAATACATGTTTTTGGGAATGGCTAATGAGTCAATTTGTTTTTGCTTCACTATGATTTTTTTTATTGCAATGCCTTTTTTTAAATTTGGGAGTGATGATGGAGTGGGTGATGTTGCCAAAAAGAAAAAAAAGAAAAGACGGTCATTGTAGCATTTAAATGATTCATAGAGGAAAACAGAAGGAAGTTCATAAGGAAAATAGACAAGCAGGATAATTTGAAAAATAATGTTGAATTTATTATATATAATTAAAATAAACTGTACATACTAGGTTTCTCAACTTCACGTAGAATCGTTTTTTCCTGTTCTATTTTTTATACCAAAATACTCTTTTTTTAGTGTTTATTAAATTCAGAATTATGAATAAAGAAATTGAAGTCTCCCTCAAGAGTTGACTACTGAAGCGTTTTTAAATCTTGATTCAAAATGTATATATTTAAAGAATGAATTTTTCTTGAGTTTTATTTTAAATACTTGTTTTGAATTTTATGATTCTCAATTATAAGAGGTTATGATCAATAAAAGATTAAAGTAAGCATTTTTTCAGTTTAAAAAATTGTTTCATATTGGAAAGCTCTTCCAACAAAGCACACTTTGTTTGCTCCATTCTAAAATTCTGGGAACCAGAAAATAGTAGTGTGATAGGAAGTGAACATTAAGGACACTCTAGGATATAGTTCCTGGTAGAGGAAATGGGTTTGAGTAAAAATTCCAGAAGCAGCAGAGAAAGCATTTATATTTGGTTGGTGCTGCTCCATGAACCTTTTCCACGGCAGCAGAAAACCCACTTGCAAAGAACTGCAGTCGTTATCATGAAATATAGAACTCATTCTTAGCGTACTTCAAATTTCACAGCAATGTAGCTGGAGTAGTGGCCTTAACTTCTGAAGCATCTGTTGGGTAACACTGGACCAACATAAAAAGTTAAAGAAGCCCCTAAGTTACAAAGTTATCATTTATGAAGTAGAAGTAGACATGAAGCACAACTAGTGGTTAAGTGGACAAATACATATATGTCTATAGGCACATATTATATGTGCATTCTATATATTTATACATGTGTGTATATATGCACACATGCGTGTATGCGTGTAGTTATGTATTTATTTCTGTGTATGCAAACACTGTAGTAGACTAGAAGTAGGATGGTGAGGAGGGGCTTCTGGAGAGACAAGCCTACAAACTGGTGGCAAGGTGCAAAGACCTGAGGTCAGTGAATCAAGGCTTATTGGGGTCCAGCAAAAGCCCAGAATGCCTAACTAACAAAGATCAAGCAGAGGGCCACCAGATTTGGATTGTCTTTTCTATGTCTGGGGAGATAGAAGCCTTGTTTTGGGTAACTATCTAACTTCTCAGTTTGGCATTTAAAACGTGCCACAATCTTTAGTCATTTTCATTGGAGTCTGACTTTCCCTCCAGACTTTCCCTTCTTCTTAACTTCCCTATTACTATCAAGAGTACTACCATCCTTTAAGTCACCCAGACTCTCAAACTAGACGTCATTCTCAATTCCTGATAAATGAATATGAAATTGACACAAAGTACTTTTTGGCAGATTGGGAGAGAACACAGAGAGGTAAAGAGATAGCCAGGATTGAAAACTAGCCCTTCTGACTCAGAATCCAACCCTACTGCCACTAGAGTGATCTGTCTCCTTGGAAAAGAAATAGTTCTAAAAATGCTCTAAATCACTATTGGTTAGAGAGATGCAAATCAAAACAACTCTGAGGTACCACATCACACCTATAAGATTGGCAAACATGACAGAACAAGAAAATGATAAATGCTGGAGAGGATGTGGGAGAGTTGGAACACTAATTCATTGTTGGTGGAGCTGCGAGCGCATCCAACCATTCTGGAGAGCAATTTGGAACTATGCCCAAAGGGCTACAAAAATGTGCATACCCTTTGACCCAGCAATATTGCTACTAGGACTATATCCCCAAGAGATCATAAAAATGGGAAAGGGTCCCACAGGTACAAAAATATTTATAGCAGCACTCTATGTAGTTGCCAAAAACTGGAAGTCAAGGGGATGTCCATCAATTGGGGAATGGCTGAATAAATTATGGTATATGAGTGTAATGGAGTACTATTGTGCCATAAGAAATGATGAACAAGAAGACTTCAGAGAGGCCTGGAAGGACTTATATGACCTGATGCTGAGTGAAAGGAGTAGAACCAGGAGAACTTTATGCACAGCAACGACCACAGTGTGTGAGAGTTTTTTCTGGTAGACCTAGATTTTTGTAATAACACAAGAACTTCTTACAAAAAAAAAAAAATAAATCCCAATGGTGGTTCTCAAGGCAAAATGCCTTCCACACTCAGAGAGAGAAATATGGAAGTCACTCACATAATGTAACAGATCATGTTTGTGTATGTGTATGTGTTTGTGTATCATGTTCTGATTTGTTATACGATTTCTCTCATTTATCTTAGTCTGACTACATAGCATGACTATAGTGAAAATATACTCAATAGGAAAGTATATGTAGAATCTATACAGAATTGTATGCAGTCGTGGGGAGGGAGGGGGGAAGTGGGGGTAGGTGGGGGGGGATAAAATCGCAATTGTATGGCAGTGATTGTTAAACATTAAAAAATAAAAAAAAATAAAAAAAAAGAAGGATAAAAAAAAAAGAAATAGTTCTATAGGGACATGATTATATTCCTTTCAATAAGACACAAATAATAATATGTTATAATAACATTGCAGAATATCATAATCTGCATTTATATAAAGGAATTAATATATGTTAAGGGCTTTGTAAAACTTCAGTTGCCACATAAATGTCAGCAACGATGATAACGTTATGTTACTTTCCTGCTTCAGAGACCATTTCATCAATTCTTTCAACATTCTTTGGATGTAGGTAGGGACTAGTCCAGAAGCATTTTAAGATGTCTTCTATGTGGTAGACATCATGCTACGTACAATGACGACACAGAAAGGCAAAAAGAGTCACTGACTTAAAGGAGCTCGTAATCTAGGGGCAAAGACAACATGCAAAGACACGTACAAAAATGAGATATATACATAATACACACACATGCATGTGTGTATATATACATTGTGCATATACGCATGTTTGTGTATATGTGTATGTATATACATGCACACATGCATAATACATAATATGAGTCAAGAAGACCTAATTCCTAATCCAGTCTAAGATACTTACAAGATGTGTGACTGTGTGTGAGTCACTCAACCCTGTTTGCCTCAGTTTCCTCATCTCTCAAATGAGTTGCAGAAGGAAATGGCAAACCAGTCCAGTATCTTTGCCAAGAAAACTCCAGAGTGAGTCAAAAAGAGTCAGACACAATTGCAAATGACTGAACAACATATACATATACCTATATACACATATGTGTGTATATAGGTACATGTGTGCATATACATGTGTGTGTGTGTGTGTGTGTGTGTGTGTGTAATGAAAGATTTCCTTAGAGGGAAGGTAAAAGCATTTAGAGGAACTAGGAAAGGCTTGTTACAGAAGGTGAGCCTTTAGCTGTGATGTGAAGAATGCCAGGAAGGGCAGTGACGAGGAGGGACAGCATTCCAGGCACGAGAGACACCTGTTGAAAATAACTGGAGCTGGGAGATAAGCATCTTATTTGAGGAACACTAAAGAAGCCACTGTGAGTAGGGTAAGGAATTGAGAATGACACCTAGGTTGAGAGTCTGAGTGACTTAAAGGATGGTAGTACTCTTTTTAAATTGAATTATTTTATTTGTTTTCAGTGTTTGACAATCTCTTCCGTATCTTAGATTTTTTTCTACTCTCCCTCATTCCCCCCTCCTTCCCCACTCCCTCCCTGAGACAGCATACATTCTTATATAGTTTCTACATGTACATTCCTATAAAATGAATGTTGCATAGAAGAATTAAAACGAGTGGGAGAAACCACAAAACAAAGCAAAACAAAACATAATACAAAAGAAAATGGTCTGTTTCTATCTGCGATCCAGTTCCATAGTTCTTTCTCTGGATGTGGAAGACGTTTAGGCTGAAGAGTCCATTGGAAATTTTTTAAGTCCATGCATTTCAATGAAGTACTAAGTCTACCAGAAAAATTCCTCAAACACTGTAGTTATTGCTGTGTACAAAGTTCTCCTGGTTCTGCTCCTTTCACTCAGCATCAGTTCATATAAGTCTTTCCAGGCTTCTCTGAAGCCTTCCTGTTCGTCGTTTCTCATAGCACAATAGGATGGTAGTACTCTTGACAGTAATAGGGAAGTTAGAAAGAGGGGAAGGTCTGTAGTGAAAGATACTGAGCCCAGTTTTGGATATATTGAATTTGAGTTCTCTGTGGGACATCTAGTTTAAGATGTCGAATAGGAATGTGGAGTCCCAAACCCTTTCATGTTGTTCCTTGACACTTTCAAGAAAAGAACTTTGTGGTTAGAAATATTATCTTAATTCATTATATGGAATCAGTAGAAATACACAACTAAGAGTGCTGTAATACTAAGGATCACCAAACGGAGAACTGGAAAATCCCCATGAGAAAGGAATGGAGTGAGAAAGAAAATGTGCTTTAGCATTGGTGCAGCAGCAAAGGCTTGAAAGGAAGAGATAATAGACAGAACAGAATACCAGAACTAATACTGGCCCAAAGGCATGTAGAAAAGAGATTACATTAAGAAAATCTCCCCAAAACAAATTATATCTTGAAGATGGGTGAAATCAAAGTTGGTTTTTAAATGATCTGGAAGAGTGAATAAAAAGGATTTGGAAGAAGGTAGTAAATTGAGCTATTTGGAAAACTCTTGGAGGAAAGGAAGAATAAAAAATATTAAAGAGTATTTGAATATGTGTCAAGGAATACAGAAGATATTGCAAGGTTCAATAGAACAGGACTTTGAGAACACCCTGTATTATTTCACATTGATAAAAAAAATGAAAGAAAAGTAGAAATGTGGGAAATTTTCTAGTTAAGAAAACTACAGGGCAGATAAAGGAAAATAAAATTAGAAAAAAATTATATTAGGACAGCAAAAATAAAATAATCATACAAATTCTGCACTTCTTTTGAAGTGAAGAAATGAAAAATCAATCTCTTAACAATCCAGCTGAGACTTCATAGTTCTCTTACCTACTGGTTGCAAAACATCGTTTTCCTTTTTGAAAAAAGTCATTAAGCAAATTAATGGGAAGATACTCATAGAAAAACAAAACTATTTAGCAAAATGGTAAGATTGGTTTTCAAAGCCATCAAGAACCAATAGATTCTAACTGGGCACCTACTATGTGCAGAAGCATCACAAGAAATTAAGAATCAAATAAAATAACGTATATAAAGCTCCTGCAAACCTAAATGTCAGCTATGTCAGTTCCTCAAGAATCTTATAATTTAGGTAAGATCACAAAATTTATACATATGAAAAGATAATAAACAATAACAAGGAGTTTATGATGTTTCCAGTTAGTGGTATTGATATTAAGTGCCATAAGAGTTCAGGGGAAGGAGAGATCATTTTATTCTAAAATGTATCCTAAAGAAAGAAGGCAACTTTGACATCACAGCTATCAATGAGATTTGATAAGATAATGTTTATGACTTGGATATGACTATATTTATATTTTAAAAGAAAAGGACGGGTAAAAAAAGGGAAGGATAGCATTTTATAAAGAGAAGGCATATTTTAAAAATACTGATTATGTGCAAAATACTAGATACTGGGGGTATTACATTTCATTTTCAACTCCAAGGTAGTGTTTATCCCTCTGAAGTGATATTCTAATATGTTTGAAGAATTATTGGAATTATGCAACCTGGTATGAAACTTGGTGAAATAATATAATTAAGTTGAATAAATGTGAATATCTGGAAAAACTAGACACATTTTTGGAATATTCATTATTAATATTCTGTCAAACACTAGGATAAAAAGTCTGTAATGATTTAAAAACTATTTGTTCCTATTGTGGTTAAAGATAATATGAGAGGCAACGTGGCTTGGTAGATAGAGTGACTGGCAGCCAGGGAGACGAGTTCAAGTTCTACCTCTGGCTGTGTGACCTAGGTAAGTCATACTTAATTATTCAGTGCCCTAGGAAATTCCCTAAGGTTATATAAGTTGCCAACCTGAACTGAGAAAGGACGTTTCCTTCTCCTGAAAATTCTTATATCATGAAATCACAGGTCTAGCCTTTACCCCTATTGAGGATAACAATTCTGCAGGGTTATCAATCAGAGAATAAATGATGTCATTCTCCCTCTCCCTCTTCCCCACCCTCTCCCCAAGTAGACTGCAAAGCACTCAGTGAGCCAAACAAGGGACTTGAAATACAGGAGCTGAGAGTGCTGACTCTATCACTTTACAACGAGTTCATCGGATAAATTTCCTTTTCAATTTGCTTCTCCCAGTTTCCCCCTTTCCTCAATAAAAGGGCAAAGTACTGAGCTACCTACTTCTGCCATTGTAATTAGTCTTTTAAAAAAATTTCTCTAAAATATGTTATGTGGATTGTTGCAGTAACCTATTAATTGGTGTCCTTGCCTGAAGTCTCTTCCCACTCCAGGACATCCTCCACTCAGCTGCCAAGTATCTAGTGTAACCCTCATAACAAGGGAATCCTTACTGTAATATAACCGCTATCAAGTGCTCAATCAGTTTCCCATTAATAGCCTCCAAGGAAGGGGACCTCATCACCTCTTGAGGCATGCCATTTCATTTTTGGACAACTCTAATTGTTAGGAAATTTTCCTTATAAAAAGACTAAATTTCCTTCTTTCAAACTTCTACCCATTGTCCCTAATTTTTCTTTCTGGCCGAAGAGACCAAGTCTAATCTCCTTTCCACGTGACAGACCTTCAAACACTTGGAAACAGTGACCACACCTCAGTACCCTCCACTAAGTCTTCCTCAGGCTTTCAATCTTCAGGCTTTAGATCTTACAACTGGTCTTCACATGACCGGAACTCAAAGCCTTTTAATGTCTTGGTTGGTTTCTAGATGCTCTACAGTTTACTATCATCCTTAAACCATGGTGCCTAAAACTGAACACAATACTCCTGATGTGGTTTGATGAGGGCAGAGTAGAAAGAGACTATGACAGCCTTATTCTTGGAGAGTACACCTGTTCTAACCCAGGCTAAGTTGGCATTTGCTTTTTTTGGTACTGTATTTTTGGGTACTGTATTAGACTCCTTACTTGTTTTGAGTTTATAGTCTACCAAATCCCTTAGATATTTGCAGACAAACTGCTTTGTAAACTTGGGTCTATTTGCTCTAGTGAGGCAGAGTTTTTTGAACACAAGTAGGTGACTGAGGCTTAGAGAGTTTAAGGAATTTGCCCCAGGGTCACAAAGCTAATTTGAACTAAGGTCTTCCTGACTCCAGATCCAGGATTCTATGCACTATACCACCTAGGGGCCTAAAAAGGAATAGATATAGCTACTCATCCCACCTGAGGGGCACATACTTTTCCTTGGCCTCTTACTGAGTGAAAATGCTATTGAAAGAAACATCTAACAGTCTGGATGGACTCTTGCAGATTCTTACAAAGGAATGTGTAAAGCACTTGACAGAACAGCAGGCAGCCCTAAAGAGATTCTGACATAATGACACTCTATTTCTGATAAGAGTAAAAACTCTTAGATCAAATTCTGGGATAATACAGATGGGAGAGCCTGATTACTCTGCATCCTCTTGCTTCTCCTGCCACACTACAGAAAATCAATATAAGTTTTAGGTAATCAGCCATTTTTTTCCTTTAAAGTGATAGTTATATAAAAGAACCATGACTCTCTTATTTTTCTAGGAAAGAACGAAAATGAACCTGTAGGGGACAATGGATCCCTAAGATCTCATCTGCAAAACATCTCACAGTCCTAATAAATGTTTCCCCCCTTGTGTATCATACTTTCTCCTTGGGCAATAATACAAAAGAACAGAAGAGTTGTCCTTATGAGCAATCCTCTGTTTCACAAGAAGTTGGGCCAAGTCTCCTCTAAAGAGTAGTGTTTTGTGAGCCATTTTTTTCTTTTTTAGATTTCTCCTGAATGTAGAGACCTCAACCATCATTTCTCAGAAACTAGTTTTTATTCTGAATCATGCAATTTGACTTTGAGTAGTGGCATCGTTCTCTTACTTCCATATCAAAGCTGAAGGTAGAACCATAGCATGTTAGACCTTCAGAGTCAGACGGGACTGTAGAGTCCATCTAAAACTCTGACTGTCCTTCTCCTGTTCAAAAAACTTCAGTGGATCCTTTCTGCCTTTAGGATAAAATACATACTCTTATATTTGAGTTTGTGCAACTAAGCTTTCCGTAGCTTTCTCATGGGTATCACCCTATATAATTGTAGTGGCTTTCTGTTCCATTTTAGTTTTAGATTATTTTTTAAAATTTACTTGACTTAGGAGGGTGTCCTTGAGGAGGAGGGACAGGAAAAATGACCAGCAGATCTTCTCTAGTACCTGAGGCCATATGCACAAGGTCAGGAAAGACAGGGAAATTGCCATCTAATTGGATTCATTTGTAATGGGAAGCGGAATAATAAGAATATTTTGATTCTGTTCCTTGTCTTGGCAAAAGATTGAAAAAAGGGCAAAACAAAACAAGAAAGCTTTCACTGGAATCCTTAATGGCACAACTTCATGAAGGACCAATGAATGTGGGTTTTTTTGTTTTTTTTAATTTTTATTAGAGCTAGCTTGACAGGATGTCCCTTTAAGAGAAAAAAAATTATTCGTATATTCATATTCAGAATATCAAAAAGTTTGGCATATCTATACTGTTTGATTAAACTGCTACTTAGAAGCATTTCCATTTATGTCATCTTCTGCTTGGCTACTTATGAAATTACTATATTTTGTGAATATTTTGTACTCATTGCTTCAAAACCTTGACAATATGTTTAGTTTGCATAAAGCAGGCAAAACATATTTTGTTTTGTTCAGCCTGCTCTGAACTTTCACAGTTATTGCATTATCTGCTCAGATGGTCCCACAGCCTTAGCTTCAGCTGAAAGGGAAATTGGAAATGTTGCTCAAATAACAGCAAACTTATACAGTGACGCTGCAGGAGCTGCAAAGGACCCAGGAATCTAGCTTGAATTCTAACAAACTTACTTCTTTAACTTTTTACCAAGGGAAACATGACAACCGAAAATCCTCAGGAAATTTTATAGGCTTCATCTTAAAGGATTTCTTTTTTCATCTGCTATGATTCATTTTATTCCTAACTCTTCTTCCTGGTCTCTTTACTGCTGCTAATTCCAAGTTTTTTTTCTTTGATGAAATATCCTAAAATCCATCCTGTTCCCCAAAGGCAAAACTTCGGTGTCAGGTTACCTCGACAAAGACAATTTTTCTTTTGGTTTTTGCCTTCTCTCTCCTCTTCTCCTCACCATTTCAAAACACTGTCAACAAAATAATCCTCTTTGGATATCATATTAATAATCTTCAAAACCTAATCTTTCTCTCATTTGCTTGCCATAATAACTTTCAAACTGCTAATTCTTTCCTTTGGCACTCTCAGTATATTTGTTCCCACAGCTGCATGAAATCTCTTTATATCCACCTTCTGGTCTCTTTAGCTCTGCTTGAGGGCTTTTGATTGCTTAACTCTAGGTCTACGGAAGCCAAGAAGTTCCACTGCCAGCTGGGGTGACCGTAGGAAGTAGATAATAATCCCTTTCCTTAATCAATATTTCTCCTCATTTTAAAAAGCAAGGTGTTAAAGATGACAGTTTTTAAAAGGGTAGTGAATACCTGACTCTCAAATTTCCTTATCTTTAAGGAGCAATAGGAGGGGGAGTAACAAGTATTGACCAATTGCTCTATCTTCCAGAACACTTTCTCTTTTATTTCATTCTCTATATTTGAATACTCACAACACACTGTACAAGTATACTCTTTTTTTAGGGGTGGAGGAGTAAGAGGTCTAGACCCAATTTCCAAATGCCTTCCATAGATACTAATAGGCCATTCACTTATAAATAATAGTCATAAAGAGCTGTCTGGGGAAGGGATGAGGAGTGAAAAGTTAAGTAATTCACCCATACTCAGAATTAGCATGTGCCTGAGATAGGTCTTGGACCTAGGTCTTTCTGGTTCTGATGTCCTCAGCCTTGTCAATTACGCTATGCTACCTCTTGGTACTCAAGATTTAACATTTCCCAGATCCCATTTCATAATAGCCCATTTCAGAAAGGTCCTTTTCCACCTTTCCTCCTCATATCCCCTCTCTTTTGTTCCTTTTGTAATGTAAGGAGAGATGGCATTATGAGTTGTGAAGCACATCTGACCTTTCCTTCTATTCCTCTGATATGTTTTAGTTAAAGTTTTTATTTTTTACAATTATAAAATAATAGGACAGGAACATTATATTTTAAGTCAGTGTACACTTGTTTAAAGCACTACTATTAATACTTTGCAATTAATTTGTTTTCAATATCTTTTTCAGCCCTAGTCAAAAATGCATTTCTTGTACTGACTCAGCTTAATTTCTCTTTACTATTACTGGCCTCCAGATTGACTCAGATTTTTGCAGTAATTACCACAGCTCACTCCGCTGATTTTTCTCTAATTCATACACTACTCTGTGGCTCATTATCTTGCATTATTTATCCAGAAGAATTATTATTTTGCACATTTGGTGATGTAATTTATAAGAAGCATGTCACATAGGAACAAAATAAAGGAACAAAATTAGAATGGAAAAGGATCTGTAAGGACTTGGCTATGAGAGACTTGCTTTGGACCAGGTATAATTTCTAAGACTGTGGAAGAATAAGAGGAGTAATCAGTGTTATGCCTTTAGTTAAAATGAACAAAAGTTCCACTGAGAAATGAATGATACTGCATTTGTTGGTGACTTCTGGTCTTACTCATTCACATTATATCCATCGTACATTATGTCAAGTACAGGAAAGAGAATCCATGAAAGTTTAATCAATAAAAGGGACCATCATTTTGTTCCCTATATGAAGGTCACAGCAATTCCATGGAACACAACGATCAGTTTAGAACCATGCTGATTGTCATTTGTTGGGTACAAGGAGAATAAGGCTCAAGGTGGTTAAATGACTTGCCCAATGTCATGTTACCCATGAACATCAGAAGTGGAATTTGAATACAGAACCTTTGATGTCAGAGTCAGCCCTCTTTCCATGCTCAATTGTCACATTCTTCAACAGGCTTTCCCCCCATTGTTGATGATTACCT